>NC_090703.1:27357465-29757465 GCF_040954835.1 Lepisosteus oculatus | reverse complement strand
TGAGCAACTGTGGTGTGTTTAGCATGCAGACTGGCCAGACATGAGGGGGGACGCATCAGTAACTGCAGTGTGTGTTGGTTTTTTAAAATAAAAATAGTGAACATTGAGAGTACATTTTCTGGGGCACTGTAATGGTTAGTTGTATGTTAGTTGAGAAAGTGAAGTGTAAAATGAAATTTAAAAAAATGAAAATATGAAAAAAACTGGAATGAGTTTTGAAATTGTGTTACAGATCATGCACAGACAGGCCTTCAGTGAGCTCACCATGGGTTAGGGCATGTTCTGTTAAAGTGTGTGTATTTAATTAAAGAACTGATAGTTTTGAAACATCTTTGATTCAAGATATTATGTTCAGAAATTCCAAAATCTTTTTCAGCTCTATATCTGGGTAATCTGCCTCTTGAGGGTATGGGAAGAGATAAATACTTGTTAAAAGTATTCTTGGTAGCAAGTAAGAAAGCTATAACAGGTAAATGGTTACAACAACCCCCCAAAGAAAATTGGATTATTTTCCATGAAATTGAAAAATTAACCATTCAGTTAAGACTCCAGAAGGAAGTTTATGAGAGATACTGGGAGAGGTGGATTATTCCTAAACCTAATGAGAATTACTTTACGCATTATACCCTCTGTAAAGATGCAAAAGTATGATACATAACAGTCTTTATACTCATTTATATTTGTAGTACTTGAGGTTTTGAGATGGCTGATAACTCTTTTTTTCTGCTTATCTTTTTATGCTAATAAAAACATAAGTTTAAAAAATAAACTGGCCTGATAAACATCTAGTCCAATCAATATGCACCAATGTTCACCTAGTCACAGCTAGCTGATTATGTTTTCCTGTTTGTTTTCATTAATGCAGTGCATTTGTTATGATCAATCCCACCAATCCCATTTTACTTCAAAAATAAGTAAGCCTATTTCAGTAATATATGCATAATCATGGACTGTAAATTTAAAATGGGATTTAAAATATTATAAGTCTACTCTGCTTCCTTGGAGGTTTGTATTGGTCACATAAAATTTGATCCATATAAATATCATTTATCTTTTTGATACTGCAATGTGGAATTTTATCCTTTTTTATATCATTTCAAGAGTTCTAAAACTTCTTCTTTGTCGTCTTCTTCCACTCTTTTTTGATAGTTCTAACCAAAACAATGTGAAGTGGCTGTCTAGACATCAAACGGCTACCTAAACAGCCAAACAAGGAAGCAAGAAAGCAGGTCATGTGTGAAACTAACTGACTAAGAGTGAAGAATAGAAACCAGAAGACGAAATCCAGAGACACATTATAACAAGTGGCCAATTCAATAACCATGAGAAAGGAAACTAGGAATAATCAGCAGAAAATAATGAGAAAACAAGAACACAAAAATAAACAAGAAATTAAATAGAAAAGAGGGAAGATAATATTTGCTAGGTTAGGGAAAAACCTAGTAAGTGACATCCAGAGCTTTAACCTGAGGTATACAAGACTGAGTATTGAAGGGAATAAGAGCTTAGTTTATATACAGATGCAGCCATTCAAAACGAGCAGGCGATACCACATTATTTTGCGGTGCGCTTGACGCAGCCTACCACGTGTTACCGTAAATTCTCGTATAGCACCTCATATAAACCACGTGGTATCGCAAGTAAAATAATAATATCTGGAATTTCCGCAAGGTGGAGCTAATAAAGCTCAACCTTTCATGTTTGAGCTGTCGCCATCAAAGTCTTTACTGAAGATATTACTAATAGTATTAATAATGAATGACCTTGGACCAGCTGTAAACTCAAAGTATTGCCCTGGTCCACATTCTTTTTTTCATTGACCGTCTTTGTAAAAGTAACACCACAGCATTTCGCAATCATGCATTTGTTTCCAATCATACAAAGTAAGGTAATTTTTGAGAATCTCTGATTCACCATGCCTTTCACATGCTCATAACAGAGATTGATTTAGGAACATAAACATATTACTGTATGAAAACTGTATTGTATACAGTATGTATATGTATATTTAATGTCTTTATTGTGCCCATTTAAGTATTGAATATTATATGGAATTTTACCACTGAAGGGAAATCTTAGTAGCTGAGCATAAAAAGAATAGGAGCATACTGTAACGCGTGTGAAGGCCATAAACGATATTAATTTTGGAACTTAAACATACAGTATATGGCTGGTCTTGGTACTTTAAAGAAAAAAATACACACCAGTATTCCATTTCTCCCTAAACATTTTAAGCATTGAAGTCTTTAACTAACGTGATACCGGAGTCAACAAGCATACTTTTAGAATTTGATTAAAAGGGAATATAATATGGAATCGCTTATCTAAAGAAATTAATAACGATATAATTATATTCATGTACCGCAACACAAGAATGGTACATGCTGTACAATGTCTGCTGATACTGTTTCTGTAGGGCTTTTTCGACACTCCTCATCCGACCTTGCCAGTGGCACTGTGGTTTAGGTGCCTGACTTATACTGTACATCAAACATTGGGTGTTTAAATCCACCCAGAGCCATGACTTTTTTCCCTGGGTCAGAGATTAAATAAAACTTCACTCGTACCAAACAAATTTATATTTCTAAATATCACAACATGATCAAATTTAAGTCATTTTAATAACAATGAATAGTCCCGTATGCGTTACAATATAAACATTTATATTGATTTAAATCACGTTTTGATTTAAATCGCAAACACCTGTTTAAATATATGTGTTTTTTATTCACAATCAGACAAATGCAACATAAATTGATATCCTTGTCTTCTAAGTATCTTAATAAACTTTCAGCATAGCTTTCTCCCCATTTAGATTTATTTTTCTTGGGATCTTGAGATCAAAGGTGGAAAGATTAGATTGTAATCGTTTTTATTTTTTTAATACATTTTAGAAAAGTGTAATCTATACTAAAAAGCTGTACACCACCTTCTATAAAGATACATATTGTAATACTTTCGGGAACTATTTACAAGGAAAATGGATACCTAGCACAGTTATTAGTATGCTTTTTGTTTTGTTTCTTTTTCATAAATACAACAGTAGTACCTGATGTCTCAGTGGCTTTCAAAATTAAATTATGCATGCAAACCTGTGAACTGGCCTGTGATACTGGCCATGTAATACCCTGCATTGTGGAATAATACAGATGCAGCCATTCAAAATGCGCAGTAAAAACCCGCGGTACAGTAACCTACCCACAAGCCACAGCAGGGCACCGGAGGGCACCACGGTAAGTGATTGGCTGGCCAAAATGACCGACAAAATGACCGCTGGCCAAAATGGTGCGTTGGTTGGTAGTGAAAAAAGTTAATCATTTAATGTCTTTACTGTGCACATTTTAATCTGCTTAGTTTTGAATATTTATATGGAATTTTACCACTAAAGAGAGATTTTAGTAGCTGAGCATAAAAAGAAGAGGAGCATAATGCATCTGAAGGTCATAAACAATATTAATTTAGGAACATAAACATTACTGTATGTACATAAACTTTACTGTGTATGGCTGGTCTTGATAGTTTAAAGAAAAAATACACACCAGTCTTCCATTTCTCCATAAACATTTTAAGCATGAAAGTTTTATGAAACGGTACCCAAATATGCGATTGCTGTATAGAATGAATTTTAATTTTAAAAAAAATTATTTAAAATGAAAATTAAGCTGTTTACATCTTCCGCCTGAGAACAGTCACCCGTTGCTATCCAACGCAGAAACACAGCCACTAACTAGCAAAGAGAGGACATTAACTAGCCAATATGATAAAGAAATACATGATTATTTTGTTTATTTCTTTTGCACATTTATTTGAACATTTCCATCGATTGTACAAGCACTTGGAAACTGTCCAATCCCTAGTTCATCAAGCATTTTACCGGTCTGGCGCTGGTCTGTGTCTTCTAGGATATAATGCCAGCGAACTCTTGTTTTTATGTCCACTATAACAGACAATCTCCTTTGCTTTTAACCGAGCGTTTAATGATTTCCTAAAATGAAAATGATTTACTTTATTTCCCTCACGGGATCAATAAAAGTATCTATCATCTGTCTAAACTATGGGACAGAATTCTGGGGTCTCCCCATACCAGAGATTATGGTAGGGCTTCAGAATAGTGATTGGCTGACACCATCTGACACCCCTCTGATTGGAGAAAAAAGACGTGCTGGTTTGCTATACATACAGTACTGTAGCAGGAAGAGGATTTCTTTCTATTCAAAACGTGTATTTTAAAAGTTTAAGAAGTAAAAACCTTACAGCGTACACAGATTTCTAAACTGATCAGGATCGTTATCTTTGTCTTATGCATAATAATGTTCACCGCTCTGTCCAGCAAATTAATAATAAACTTTATTTTATATAGCGTTTTAAACGAATAAGTAATTAGATTGCTCATAAACCTAATCACTTGCCTTTTCTTTTTATTTAGGCTCAGATTTCAACTATAGATCGTATTATTAATAACCATAATAACAACCAACCAACAAAAACAACCATATAAACATAATGCCAACCAAAAACATAGATAACAACCACAATACAAAATCAAATATATCAAACCATTATACTCTCGCAAATTCCTCCAATTATCATAATCCCGACCTTATGCAAAACCAAACCCTCCTCCCATCCCAGTTTAACCTCTTTCTCATAAACAAAATCCACCTCAATTTTCAACATAAAGCATTACACAAAATCAACACCTCAACACTCCATACACAACAACGATAATTCACAAACAGCCAGAACATGTAACTCCACATTCCCAAACAGACCTCATTTCCATAGCCCCGCCCCTTATGCAAAACCAACATCCCTCCCCTGTTCTCTCTCTCCCCTGGCGTTTTTAATCATTTTTATTTTCAAATAAATTTGAGCAAAGTCATGTATTTTAAATATATTAGGATTTTTATATTTATGTCTTTATTTAGTGGTTTCATTTGTGACAAAGGCTAAACTTTCTTGGAAAAATGTCTTTTATGTAAACCATGTTTGCTATTAATTCATTCAGGGCTAAAATATGTTCATTGTCTTCTAATGAAAGAAGGGTTCCTTTCGCCGTAGTCGGGTTGACATTAGAAGCTTGCCACGCCCGGACTGTTACACCAACGCATTAGCATGTTAAAGCGATTTCATTGAGGAGCCTAGCCTTTAACTAGTAAGTACTGTACTTACTGGGTTTTTGAGGGGGGGAGGTGTCTTTCGCTGGAAATCTCGCCTCCTTCTACTTTGAAAATACCTGTGAAACTGGTTTAATTCATCACAGCCAGCACTCCTGCAGAGAGGGGGGTTGTACTTGCACTGTATACAGTAGATGGGAAAGCCAGAGCCGACCTCTACGCCGCCCACGTGTTATGCTCTTCGTTAATGTCTAAGCCGGAACACATCATTATATCTCATTTTGTCGTTTGCCCAGCCTAACAGTATTGTTGTTATTGTTTTTAACCTGTAAAGCGCTTTGAGGAGCCACCTTTAAAGGCGCCATATACAATAAAGTTCATTATTATTACTATTGTTAATTTGCTGGACAGAGAGGTGAACATTATTACACAGAAGACAAAGATAGCGATTTACGTTGCATTGTGCATTGTGCTGCTGTAATACAGTTTTAAATAATTAAAAGTCTAAACAGTATCAGCTTTATTTATGGGTTTTAAATAAAGGCGATTTAAACGCGATTTAAATCAATATAAATGTTAATATTGTCACACCTGATGAAGGCTCCACGGCCGAAACGTTGTGTTCTCTTTCTTCGTTTTTTCAGCATGGGTTAAACCTATTACTTGTTCCTCAATATTGTAACGCCTAGGTGACTATTCATTGTTATTAAAATAACTTAAATTCGATCATGTTGTGATATTTAGAAATATAAATTTGTTTGGTGTGAGTGAGGTTTTAATTAATCTCTGACTAAGGAAACGTTTCATTTTTTCAAAGAAATGTTTGTTAAAAAATTCCAGTGGGATTCGATCACAGACTGTGTGACGTGGGAAGCAGGAACCCAACCCACAGCGCCACCAGCAAGGTCACATGCAGAGTGCTGAAAAAGCACTACAGAAACATTATCAACAGACAATGTACAGCGTGTACTATTCTTGTGTTGCGGTACATGAATATAATTATATCATTATTCATTTCTTTAGATACGCGATTCCATATTATATTCCCTTTTAATCAAATTCTAAAAGTATGCTTGTTGACTCCGGTATCACGTTAGTTAAAGACTTCGATGCTTAATGTTTAGGGAGAAATGGAATACTGGTGTGCATGTTTTCTTTAAAGTACCGAGACCAGCCATATACTGTATGTTTAAGTTCCAAAATTAATATTGTTTATGGCCTTCACACGCGTTGCAGTATGCTCCTATTCTTTTTATGCTCAGCTACTAAGATTTCCCTTCAGTGGTAAAATTCCATATAAATATTCAATACTTAAATGGGCACAGTTAAGACATTAAATATACATATACATACTGTATACAGTACAGTTTGCATATGGTAATATGTTTATGTTCCTAAATCAATCTCTGTTATGAGCATGTGAAAGGCATGGTGAATCAATTCTCAAAAATTACTGTACTTTGCATGATTGGAAACAAATGCGTGATTGCGAAATGCTGTGGTGTTACTTTTACAAAGACGGTCAATGAAAAAAAGAACGTGGACAAAGGCAATACTTTGTTTACAGCTTGTCCAAGGTCATTCATTATTAATACTATTAGTAATATCTTCGTTAAAGACTTTGATGGCGACAGCTCACACATGAGAGGTTGAGCTTTACTAGCTCCACCTTGCGGAAATTCCGGATATTATTATTTTAATTGCGGTATTATAGGAGAATTTACGGTAACTCGCGGTAGACCGCGTAAAGCGCACTGCAAAATAATGCGGTATCGTCCGCGCATTTTGAATGGCTGCACAGATAGAGAATGCACAGAAAACAGGCAGTTAGATTGATCAGATTAATATGAAAAGCCATTTAGCAAAGCAAAAATGAGAAGAGTGACAAACTAGTATACTTTAGATCATTTTTTTCTGAACCAGGGAAAATCTGATCATGTTTCTCTATAACAATAATAAAAAACTTTATTTTACATATCACCTTTAAAAGTGGCATTTCAAAGCAATACAGTAGATGTAAAAACAGTTAAATGTACCACAGATTACAAAGCAAATACCCAACACTGATTGTACCCATTTGTCATGCTAATAAAGCACCTTGAATTGAATTGAATTGAGGGAGAGAGAGAGCACAAACAATAGATTAGCATGCTGTACAGGAAAACAGTATAGGCATCATTGATATAAGGACTTTTGAAACCAAATTTCCCAAATTGAATATGTGCTTTTCTATATTTATTGTCAATTGATTGTCCATAATATTGATATTCTAAGCAAGAAGGAGCGCTTCACCCCGCCTGCTGTGGGAAGAGTTGGCTTATTCCTTCCCTGCCTCACCGAGGGCAGACCTTGCCAGGCTCTCATCGAGACCAGTTTGACCATTACCCTACTGTGGCCTGGTGTCCTGCCGGACAACGAGGCAGCCGGACCCCCAGGGTGCTCACCATGCACTCTGAGGCTACGAGGATAAAACACCCCTTCTACCTTGCCCCAGTCCGTGAGGACTGTATCTTGGGGTCGGACTGGTTGCAGCAGGTGGGTGGTTGCTTTGACTTGGGCGTGAGGGACGGGGTGCTGCGCCGGGGGTGGCGGGTGCCCTCCCTCCGCTTCCCGCTCCAGTCAACCCACACACCCCGGACACCTCCCGCCCCGCCCACTGCGAGACTGATTCATTCCCCCTGCCCCACCAACTCTCGCCGGCCCAAGTCTGCAGAGGGCCCACGTCTGCAGCTGTTACCTTCACTGTTACCTGGATACCTCTTTATTTAAAACTCACTCCTCCCCCTGCCTATCTGGCTTCTTTTAATCCTTCTGTGCTAGGATTGCAGTGGGTAAGATGTTTTTCCAAGAAAAAAAGAGAAATTAAAAAAAGAGAAATTTCACCACTGTATCGCTTTGGTAAGGAGACGGACTATGGCCAAAATCACGAAAGTCTGATAAAGACAATCTCACGTTTGTGGACAGTCTGTCCACAAACAAAACATTCCTGTTAGACAAGAGGAATGTAAAAAAAAACAATTACTTTTTGTCAATGAAAACCTTTGTGTGTGTCTCTCTCTGCTGGATGTCTCTCACTCTGCTGAATGAATAAAAGCATTTTATTAAAAACGTGTTTGCGTTTGTCTGGGTATTTACTTTGTAATCTGTGGTCCTTTTAACTGTTTTTACATCTACTGTATTGCTTTGAGATGCCACTTGGTGATATGTAAAATAACGTTTTTTTATTATTGTTATAGAGAAACATGATCAGATTTTCCCTGGTTCAGAAAAAAAAGATCTAAAGTATACTAGTTTGTCACTCTTCTCATCCCCTCTCTGCTAAATGGCTTTTGAATAGCCCTACACAGCCCTGTCGCAGTACACAAATATAATTATATCATTATTAATTTCTTTAGAGTTTAATACAGTCTTTGCTGTGCTCTTGAGGATCATTGTGATATTTTGAGATCTGGTTGAATGATAACTGTCCAGTTTAAATAATCTTCGTAGTTAGAAATTATGAAACGCTCTGTTAAAAGCAAGGGAGTTTTTATGTCCGTTACAGTAAAAGAAAACGCCTGATAAATTAGGGCTGGGACAGATTCCAAGTGCATTTTTGCACTTTACGTTGCATTTTGCATTGTGCTGCTGTAATACAGTTTAAAATAATTAAAAGTCTAAACAGTATTAGCTTAATTTATGGGTTGCAATTTAAAAAAAAGTCAAAAACCGCACTCAAAATGCAATTTAGAGCTTTCTGGAAAGAGGAGACACCCAAATTAATAATATAACATGCCACTGTTTGTGCATGAATAGGGTTATAGTGCTATTTCCTTAGATACACAATTCCATGTTTTTTTTTTTTAATCCCCAGCGGAACCGGGCATCCATAAGAATCAAGTAATAGGTTTATTCCATGCTGAAAAAAAGAAGAAAGAAAAAAACATTCCATAAGTTCAGCTCTTTTATGTAGCGCCTTTAAAGGTGGCTTCTCAAAACGCTTTACAGGATAAAAACAACAATAACAACAACAACAATATTGTATTTCATTGCACTTTGACAGATCGTACTTAAATCAATTGTTGACTCTTCTCTCTTTACTGATTGTATGGAGTGACTGAGCTCAGCTCTGTACCACACAATGATCCCCCCAGAGTCTCTGCCCCGAGTGATTTGTTTTTTTTTTGACAGAGGGCAAAAAACTCTCTCTCTCTCACCCTCCCCCCTGTGTATTGTCTGTTTAGGGTTCTGTAGCATTCTACATGGCTGGACAGCTTGTTCCCCCCTCCCGCCCCTCTCTGTGTACAGTACAGCCTCCTGTCCTGACTGGTGGAGCTCATACAGCTGTGTCTGGAGAGAATCCAGGGTATCAGCTTCAACCACACAGCTGGGCAGCTGCAATTTAAAACTTTCTGGCAAGAGGAGTCGGGTTCGGATAGGACGGACCCAAAAACTCAGACCTGCGGAGTTAAAAGCTGCCTTTATTTTTCCTCTCCGTCACCACCTGCCAGCGAGCTCTCACGCACCCCGACCAGAGAGAGAAACACCCAGGGGTGCAGAACCAGGGAACTATTTACATATTAAAACTATTTCCCAAATTTAATATGTGCTTTTCTATATTTATTGTCAATTGATTGTCCATAATATTGCTATTGTTAAGTTCTCTAAAGCTTTCTGATAGTTTACCCAGTTTACCCATTGTTATTAAAAATGACTTGGATTTGAACATGTTGTGATATTTAGAAATATAAAAAGTCAATTAATTACCCATAATATTGCTATTTTATTTTTTCAAAGAAATGTTTAATAGAAAAGTTTTGGCGCCGGTTGGATTTGAACACACAATCTCTGGTTTGCAAGCATGGCACCTAGCCCATAGCACTACACACAAGGTCACATGAGTAGTGGTGAAAAAGCCCTACACAAATAGTATCAACAGACATTGTACAGCGTGTACTACTGTGTTGCAGTATATGAATATAATTATATCGCTATTAATTTCCTTAGATATGCGATTCAATATTATACTAGCAGAAAAGCTTAAAACTACCACTTTTTTACACTCTATTTCACATGTTAGTTAAAGACTTTGGTGCTTAAAATGTTTAGAGAGAAATGGAATACTCGTGTGTATTTTTTTCTTTAAAGTACCGAGACGAGCTATACAGTGTACTGTATGTTTATGTTCCAAAATTAATATAGTTTATGGCCTTAACACGCTTTACATTATGCTCTTATTCTTTTTATGCTCAGCTACTAAGATTTCCCTTCAGTGGTAAAATTACATATAAATATTCAATACTAAAATGGGCATAGTAAAGACATTTAAATCTTTCTACGACCGACCAACACACCAGGAGGGCCCCTGTCGGTCAACCAATCACGTACCGCGGTATTTTACGTTATCGTGACGCGCGAGGCCAGAGCCAATTACCCCCGGTACGTGTCTGTGCCGCGCACTTTGAATGGCTGCATCTGTAGATCTCAGGGAGGGAGGCGTGGAGCCCTGGGATCACAGGTCATTGTGATTAGTTACAGCCTTTTGTTAGGTCTTCACCTCTGCTGCACTGCCATGTCAGCAGCCAGTGCTTGAGGCACACTCTGGCGGCGAGACAATGGAATCGTAACACCACATAAGCATCTATGCATATACTGTATCTGTAAGTCATAATATTATACACTGTTCCATCCTCTTCAGCCAGCATCCCATCTACTTCTACTCCACAGTAATGCCAAATCAGCTCCTGAGCAGGATTACAACACTCCTTGCCCTGCCAAATTCTTACAGATCAGATGATCCCTACTTCCCCCGAACATGAGCAACAGGAATACACCAAGCTTTTCTAGGTTGCACACTTCCTAAAGAAATAGTTCATATTTGTTAGCAACTGGCACTTTTCTTTTGTCCTACCAATCCCTTATCTCTTTCAATAAACTGTATTATATT
The DNA here is from genome assembly GCF_040954835.1 of Lepisosteus oculatus. Lineage (NCBI taxonomy): Eukaryota > Metazoa > Chordata > Actinopteri > Semionotiformes > Lepisosteidae > Lepisosteus > Lepisosteus oculatus. The sequence continues at coordinate 29,746,422 of NC_090703.1, read as the reverse complement.
TATTCCTAATAAGCACATCTATTTTAATTAAAAAAGCAGTTTTCATTTGAATTTACGCAGATCAACCTCACTAAGCAGTGAACTCTCACTCTCTCTGGGCTCTCTTGAATTCTGGCATGTACTGTAAGCATTGGGTAAATTATCATATTAATCTGATTATGTTTTCAGAGGACACAGTCTTTTAAAGGGTTGTGTGGTAATTATCACTAGGTCACAAGACCTGTTTTATACTTGTGTTTCAGTAACATCTAGAACACGATATGGGTCTTGTGTTTGAAAGTGCTTACAACCTTGTCTCAATGTTAGTCACCTGTGGTATTCTCCTAAGATATGTATACAATTGACTGGGTGGTTCAGGCGTTCTTCCTAAACCATCTGATCCACATACCATGTGAGCAATTTAACCATTCTTTTGTATCTGTAATGAGGATTCTATATCATGCACGAATGACGCTCAGATTTCTCCATCTCCAAAACATAAAACTTATTTCTCCAGTATAACTTTTTTAATTAAAAAAAGAGAGTAACATTACAAAAGCATTATGTGTCTCTTTCAGGCTTACATCCGCAATGAGATAATCTGTACTGTGCCTTAATGTAAATTTCAGTGTATTTCAGAGTATTTAGGATACCATTTAACTTTAAATTTTGATTGTGAAAAATATACTTCAAACATACTGTACTGTAGTGGCTTTAAAGCCATATGGTCTCACTTATATGTATTACTGTATATACCTAATATACATACAGTATTCCACCGTCATCATAAACATTTTATGTATCAAAGTCTTTAACTTGGTAACTTGCAGTGTAGTTATTTTGGAAAAGTTTTTATGTGCTTGTTCTATCTATATAAAGTTTATATACTGTACTTCATAAAAAACTATAATGTTTTATCCTTTTCAAAGAGCAAGTAATAACAAAACTTGTCATTACCGTTGTAAAAAAAACGGTTCAATGCTGATTTAATACCCCACGATAGGGAATAGTAATGTAAGCTTAGGTCCTGTTGTAGTTTTGTTCAGTTGAGCAGTTTGAAATCTTATTGAGTTGTGTGGAGTTCTCTGGTTCATTTGCTGGAGAGGTTTACAGGGAGAATGTGACTAGGACAAGGGGAGATCAGGAAGAGAGTGGGAGAGAACGCGGGGTAGTAAGTTTGGCTGCTCAGTAATAAACTGAAAAGTGTCTATATCTGTTTCCATACAGTTCCCATCCATACTTGCAATGTTTTACCCTCATCTGTAAAATTATTTCACACCTTCTGTAATGTAGTGGCTTTAAAACCATTCGGTACCATACTGTACACACAGTATATTTATAACATATAGTATACAGTATGTAGTTCATTGATGTGTACGCTACTGTTTCTGTATATCTGTGGATCTGACTTACATGGGATTTACATGTGTGGAATGGGACAAAATGTATGTTTTGAGAAGAGATGCACAAGAGACAAAAAGGTATGTTTTGAGAAGTTGTGTACTGCTTGCAAAGTATCTGATTTTGATCAGTACCCAAAATGGGGCACTCTAAAGTCTTGAATGACTACAGACCAGTGGCACTGACATCACACCTAATGAAAACTAGAAAGGCTCGTACTAGACCACCTTAGAACCCTGGTGAGTACAGCACTGGACCCACTGCAGTTCGCATACCAGTCACACTTGGGAGTGGAGGATGCAGTCATCTATCTGCTATACAGAGCTAACTCTCAGAAGGAGAAGACAGGGAGCATTGTGAGAGTTATGTTCTTTGAGTTCTCCTGTGCCATTAACACCATCCATTCACCATTACTGAGAGATAAACTAAGGGTGGCGCAGGCTGACACTCCCCTGGTGTCCTGTCTTGTTAGCAGTACTGGGGCTCCACAGGGGACTGTCCTTGCTCCATTCCTGTTCACCTTTTACACCTCAGACTTCAGGTACAACTCTGAAGCATGTCATCTGCAGAAGTTTCCGGATGACTCTACAATTGTGGGGTGTATTAGTGAGGAGAGGGAGGAGGAATATACAGTGCCTTGCGAAAGTATTCGGCCCCCTTGAACTTTTCAACCTTTTGCCACATTTCAGGCTTCAAACATAAAGATATACATTTTTTATTTTATGTGAAGAATCACCAACAAGTGGGACACAATTGTGAAGTGGAACGAAATCTATTGGATTTTTGAAACTTTTTTAACTAATAAAAAAATGAAAAGTGGTGCGTGCAAAATTATTCGGCCCCTTTACTTTCAGTGCAGCAAACTCACTCCAGAAGTTCAGCGAGGATCTCTGAATGATCCAATGTTGTCCTAAATGACTGATGGTGATAAATAGAATCCACCTGTGTGTAATCAAGTCTCTGTATAAATGCACCTGCTCTGTGATAGTCTCAAGGTTCTGTTGAAAGCGCAGAGAGCATCATGAAGACCAAGGAACACACCAGGCAGGTCCGTAATACTGTTGTGGAGAAGTTTAAAGCCGGATTTGGATACAAAAAGATTTCCCAAGCTTCAAACATCCCAAGGAGCACTGTGCAAGCGATCATCTTGAAATGGAAGGAGTATCAGACCACTGCAAATCTACCAAGACCTGGCCGTCCCTCTAAACTTTCAGCTCAGACAAGGAGAAGACTGATCAGAGATGCAGCCAAGAGGCCCATGATCACTCTGGATGAACTGCAGAGAACTACAGCTGAGGTGGGAGAGTCTGTCCATAGGACAACAATCAGTCTTACACTGCACAAATCTGGCCTTTATGGAAGAGTGGCAAGAAGAAAGCCATTTCTCAAAGATATCCATAAAAAGTCTCGTCTAAAGTTTGCCACAAGCCACCTGGGAGACACCCCAAACATGTGGAAGAAGGTGCTCTGGTCAGATGAAACCAAAATCGAACTTTTTGGCCACAATGCAAAACGATATGTTTGGCGTAAAAGCAACACAGCTCATCACCCTCAACACACCATCCCCACTGTCAAACATGGTGGTGGCAGCATCATGGTTTGGGCCTGCTTTTCTTCAGCAGGGACAGGGAAGATGGTTAAAATTGAGGGGAAGATGGATGCAGCCAAATACAGGACCATTCTGGATGAAAACCTGTTGGAGTCTGCAAAAGACCTGAAACTGGGACGGAGATTTATCTTCCAACAAGACAATGATCCCAAACATACAGCAAAATCTACAAAGGAATGGTTCACAAATAAACGTATCCAGGTGTTTGAATGGCCAAGTCAAAGTCCAGACCTGAATCCAATCGAGAATCTGTGGAAAGAGCTGAAAACTGCTGTTCACAAACGCTCTCCATCCAACCTCACTGAGCTCGAGCTGTTTTGCAAGGAAGAATGGGCAAGAATTTCAGTCTCTCGATGTGCAAAACTGATAAAGACATACCCCAAGCGACTTGCAGCTATAATCGCAGCAAAAGGTGGCTCTACAAAGTATTAACGCAAGGGGGCCGAATAATTTTGCACGCCCCACTTTTCATTTTTTTATTAGTTAAAAAAGTTTCAAAAATCCAATAGATTTCGTTCCACTTCACAATTGTGTCCCACTTGTTGGTGATTCTTCACATAAAATAAAAAATGTATATCTTTATGTTTGAAGCCTGAAATGTGGCAAAAGGTTGAAAAGTTCAAGGGGGCCGAATACTTTCGCAAGGCACTGTACCTATGCACATTATGCACATATTTTATTGCTTTTACAGTGACTATGAGCATATTTTGCGCACACCTATGTATTTATTTTATATTTATGTTGTATTACTGTACATATTTAAATTTTTCATCTATTCTCATATCTGTTTTTGTTTTGTCTTAGGCTGGACTGTTGTAACACATCAATTTCCCTTCAGGATCAATAAAGTCTTATCTTTTGCTTTAAGAATATAAAATCTGTTCATACTGTAGCTTTCATTTCATTGAGCAGAATTTCACCTTGCTCTTACAAGCAGCTCTGTTAGCACAGTTTGGAGTTTGTTGCAGAGTTCACTGATCTGATCCCAGATGCCAATTCCCTCTGCTGTGACCCAGGGAACCTGTAGTCAGGTAACATTATTTCTCAGATTTACCAGGTAGTGAGTGAAATTGACCTGATTGTTCCTGCCTCGACGGCAGGCTTTCCAACACACCCAGTCCCCAGGAAGGGACAGGGAATGAAAGCCTAACAGGTTTTCTAACAGTCACCAGCTCAGTTTGTCAGTCTGAGTCTGACCAACATTGGTTCACCCAGACTGGAGCTGGATGGTCAAGCCACCCACCTGTTAGTGCAGAACATGGCAAAGAGGGGTGTCAGAATCCCTGCCTGCACTGACATGGGCCTGGTGAGTGATAGCGAGTTCAAAGACTGTGAACTAGCTATCCCAGTGCTGGGGCAGCTCCCTGAACCCCTAGCGAGGGAAGGGGGGACCGAGCAGGTGTCCTACACCTACCCTCAGCTAACGATTGTAAACATGCCGATAGAGGGATTCTCCAATCAGGAGGTGTGCAGGGTGGACCTGAACAGTGAGAATGGGGTAACAATCCCAGATCACTCAGGTGCTCAAGATGACCACTCAGCCAAAGGTCAGGCATGCTCCACCGCTGCACCATCCCCAATGGGGTTCCTAGAGCACAGGCATGAACAGATCGGAAAAGCAGATGCCCTGGAAATGGAGGAGCAGCATCAGCAGCTGTGTCAGATCTCCCCAGAGTTCCAGGATGTTCCATAGTTCCAGTCCTGCCACATGGCATACTAAGAAAGAAACAATTTACAGTCACACAGAAGGAGATGACTGGGATCAGCCACCTAAAAGATTTTTGGGAGGACTGATTGCTGCCGCCACTGTTGTGCGTTTGCTATTTTTGGTAGGTTTGTTTGCTACTGGCACTCTCACCCTGACTGCCCCAACAAGGCAGGTGTCGGAGATACTGAAGGAGATGCCAGAGGGTACTGACAGGCTGTATCAACAGCAGCAAAATCTGGAAACCTTAGGGAAAACCCTACAGACTACTTTCTATGCAACAGGGTTGAATCTTATCCCCTACCCAGTGGACATGATTGTCGGGATTATACAGTGGGTTTATGGTTGTGTGCAACAGTCCAGAATGTTTACACAAGACCTGTTAAAGGAGATTAGTGCCACTGTAGCCAGTCTAGCCATAGCACAATTCCCAACCCTCTTGATTTCACTCTTCTCAGTAGAGGAGCATGTGATGTTAACCACCCCATCACTTGTAGCTCCCCCAGAAGATGATCCAAGATTGAATTTGGTTCCAAATCTTGAGATGGGTATGGCAACCAAAGCTATCCATTGGCTGTGTCTAAATGATCCACCAATGAAAGCTACTAACAAGCAGAGGGAGGTTAATGAACCCCATGGAGAGCAGGTGGGAAGTAAATGTCTGGTCAGCACAACACATTTAACTGTCACTATGACTTATGACAGTCATGATACAGCTACCACAATGCAGTTGCCTAATCAAGTTTTCCTGCAAGTTCCCAAGGAGGCCATAGTGCAGCTTGGTGACTTAACACTGTACAGTCTAGAACCAGACAATAAGACCAAACTTGAGGTCGTGGATGCCTTCAGGTGACACAGTGTTGAATTTGATAAAAAGCCAAAAACAAGTAATCCCTGAAGAGGTACAGGTATTTGAGTTTGCTTTTAATGGAACAGACCTCCAAAACACCCTGGCAGGTGCCCAACACAGTTGTTGTGGTTCACCAGGAGGCTGGGAGCAGGAAGCGTTGTTATTGTAACATTGCTGCTGGGAAGCTGGATCATAACTGGCAGTGTACTCTGGATGCTGTACTTTCACATCAAGATGTACTCCGGGTAGCATGAATGAGTCAAAGGTAGCATGCCAAAGAAAGGAAGTGACTTCTTCTCAAAGATCTGCCTACTACAGAGGTATCAGATACTGACAGTGAACTTCCTGATGTGTAATACCTAGACTGAGATGATGTCTCCTACCTTGTTTATGCATACCCCAAATGTTATTCATCATGTTTGTTTCCAATACTGGTTCTTAAATGAATTCTCGAGAAGTAATGTGGACATTTAAGGTTAATGTTCTAATACATCACTTAACCCTGTTTTGGTTTGAAGACAACAACATCTCAGGACCTTGTGACCTTCAAAAAGGGGGATATGTAGTAGAGTGTCCTGATAAGGAACAACTCTCAATGCTGAGATTCTCTAGCAACCCTAATAAATGGTCATCTCTGGCGCCTTACTGTCTGGGAGAGTCTCATCCCAAGTTGTTTACAACTCTAAGGTCAGAGTGCGTTGTTACTCATCATCAGCCAATCAGGAACAATCAGGAACTGGTAGGGCAGGTTAACCCCACGTGGGTCTCGGATGCCCATAAAACTTTCAACCAATGAACGACCATAGTTCCTCCAGGTAAAACAGGCAGCTCAGGGCAGCACAGGGCACCTCCTGGACGTTTCTCGACTCAGTGCGCCTCCTAAGAGTCAAGAATGGAGTTTGCCAGCGTATAACCAAAGGATCCACCTGAGGTTAGCACAGCAGCAAGCCTCGTGAACCCACTGCAAAAGCTCACCTGATCAACAAGTGAACTAGGGTCGGAACAGTGGACATCTGAATCAAAGGATTCAGGACTAGCGATACATCAGGAACGAACCAGTCTTCTTCCTGTCTAAAGAGTGTGACCTGCTTGGACCCGCAGTCACTTTTCTCCTGTGTACAAACTCTGCTAGTAAGCCAGAACTAACTAGCCGGTCTTCAGTGAGCCCACTGCTAGAGCATTGCAGCATAAATCTCTTCCACTTCTCTCTATCTGCAACGCCACTGCTTTGCACCGAGCCTGAGAGCAGTGATTGGACACAGCAACAGCCTGCCACTGCTTCTGTGTTACCGCGGGAGATCTGAATCCACACAGATTGGATGAGTATCCAACCTTCTGCATTACAGCTCGAGAATTCAATTGTTACTTCAACACCAGTTGATATCAATTTAATTCCTATGAGTGATGTACTTGTTTTTGAGTATCTAGTGTAGAAGTCGTAATCCATTTACGAAACGGTCTAAATGAATGATATACTGAATGTATGTCCCTCTTGGTTTATAACTCTTAGTGATTGAATATATACCTTTTGTATTCTGCTAACCCTCACGATAAGATCTGTTATGTTTATATGCACATTTTATGTATTAATAAATGTATTCTCATGTATTAATATCCATGTGTGTGCATGCTGAGTTATCATGTGAGGTTGGTCTTCTAATAGCCATCAAATAATCATTTTGTGACTTACTGCTATAATTAATAATTGTCTCAGTAAATGCACAAAACCCCTATATTTATTGGTGCCTCGTGAGAGGATGCCTACAATATTAAAATTAGATATGTACAATTATCAGAAATGTGAATATAGTTTTAGATTATTTTATTGTGAGAGAATCACAATTATATTAGTCATTGTTAACATTATTACTTCAGATATTAAACAATTAACAATTACTCCAGATATTTCTCACCTAAAAACATATGTTTTATTTATTATATGGAGTTTTTAATGAAAGTTCAGGAAGAATGAAGACAGCCACGGTCATTCAACACTGCAATTCTCACTAATCCTGACGTAAGCAACCGGTCTCCATAAATATCAAACGTCACCCTCTCCTCTTCCTCGTTCATTTTCTGCATGGTTCGTTTTCGCCTAGCTTGAATCCGTGCTCCCTTCTCATGGATCTACAAATCCACCACTCCGATGAAGACCTTTTCTACAGCGCAGAAGACTCTCCTACCCCTCTCGTCCAGTCCTTCCCCCACTGCTCCCCTCACCTCCGTCTCATAACCTCCTTCAGCCGCCGTGCCACATCAGCACCGCTCATCTCTCAGCCAGTCCTCACAAGATCAAACTCCTCTCCAAAGACTGCGTTCCGCCGTCGTAGTCCCTCTCTCATTACAAACCCAGCCTTCCCGTTCCTCCACGGCATAGTTTCCAAATAACCCCCGCTTCTCTCGAGGATGTCCCTGCTGCCGCGTATCAAGCACATCGACTCCCCCTTCTCCTGGATCATCTCTCGTAATTTCCAACCGGACCGTAGCAAGCCTCCAGAGAATACTTCGAAAACATGGCATCCATTTTAAAAGAAACGCTTCCAAAAAAGCTCTGTTTTCCCTGTACTTAACCGCAGTCTACACAAGGAAACATCAGCTCCACAGCTTCCCCTGGCACCCTCTGATGACATCACCCGCGCCGCCACCACTCATCCCAACGTGAGGACCCCGAGGCCGCCCACGCCTCTGCCTGTCGCGTCTTCTGTCTTGTTTTCCCTTTTCACTCCGGCAGCAAATTCTATGAGGTGTGGATGTCAATCTAGCTCACCTTCTCTCTTCCTCCACTTATAACTCCGATTCTAGAACAGTCGACTGCGGCTCTGTTACTTCCGTTACTCTCAACTCTTGCGACCCTCACTCTCCTTCAGTCCTTTGAATTTTCGACTTCTGCTTGGCTTTCAGCATTTTCTGTGACATCACGTGTTCTGCCTTTCCCGAACGTCGTCAGGAACTCGACGATTACATGCACAGCATCCCCGATCTATCTGTCCTTTTCGAGGGCTCCCTGTTCTACGATTACCACAAGCAGTTCTCAGCCGAGGCCGCTGCCTGCCTACTCCAACTGAACCAGCGCACCTACTGGGGAGCCCTCGACATTGAGCTTTACTGCTGTACTTTCAACGGCGTCCAAGCTCTTTCCTGCGACTTCTGTTCCTCTCGTACACATTCATCAAATCATTGCCCAGATACTGTCTGCAAGCTCAACCCTGACTCCCCCCCTTCTCCCCCATGTATCTATTCTCCCACCAGGTCTTCTTCAAACCTTCCTGGTCCAAAGACGTTCGCGGTCGCCCCATCGTGATGATCAGAGGCCAACAAATTTCCAACATCTTCAATTCCTTGACACGTACCTCTCCCTTTCGTCGCTTCCTTCAAATTCACGCTCGCTCTGCCTGCCCCGACCGGCCCTTCCATGCTCGCTCCACCTTCAGCGTTCCCAAAAGACTACTGGCTTTTCTGTCTACTCCAATCGACATCCCCACTCTTGCTTCCGACCTGCTCCGTCACCCCGACACCTCTTCCACCCACATCTTACTGGACGCCCTTTCCTTCGGATTCTCACCAGGCCTGGGCACACTTCCTTCTTCCTGCATATCACATCAATCCCATTGGTATAGCGGTCCGTCTGGGTGCCTGGCTCACTAAGGCCAACATCTCCAGTGCCGTTAAAGTTATGCCTCCTGACCCAGACTTCTGGCACCTCTTCGGAGTTAATTGGCGGAACAAGTTTTTCGCAGTCCGCCTTACCTTCAGAAGTAGGAGTAGCCCAAAAATTTTCGGTACCTTAGCCGAAGCTCTCTGTTGGATCCCTTTGAATAACTATAAGCTTCGTTTTCTCGTCCACCTTCTCGACGATTTCCTTACCATAGACTTTCCTCACACCCCACCTGCAAGAGCCTCCTCCACACTTCTTTCTGTTTTTAGGAAACTAGGGGTACCTCTTGCCACGGACAAAACAACTGGTCCCTCTCATATAATCCAATTCTTCGGGATCACCCTCAATTCCATCAATTTCTCTGCCTCCCTGCCTCGTGACAAAATCAACAGGATCCAGATGTATATCTCTATCTATTCTTCCGCCAAATTTTGCACAGAAGGAACTTCTCTCTCCGCTCGGCCACCTCAATTACGCCGTGTTTTTCATTCCTCAAGGACAGTCTACCTTCTCAACCTTGCCTCTTCTGCGCCCTCTCTTTACCGCCACGTAAGCCTTTCAGCCGACTGCAAATCCGAGCTCAGGCTTTGGCAGCTTCTCTTGGCCAACTGGAATGGCATATCTCTCTACTAGGATGACCTCCTCTCTGACACGGAGGATATCCAGCTTTTCACAGACCAGCCCCTCAGTCGGTTTGGGAGGCTACTACAAAGGCCAATGGTTTGTGCCCCCTTGGCCTCCTGAATTCTCTCAAATCCCTCTCGCCAACCAGTCATTGGCCTTGTTAGAAATATTTCCAATTGTCGTTTCTGCTTCTCTTTGGGGCCACAGTTGGAAACAAAAAACCATCCTCATCCATTCGGCCATCTATGCAGTAGTTCATATAATCAACAAAGGAAGGTCTTCATCCCAATCTATCACGAAATTCCTCTGCCGCCTTAAATGGATTTCTCTCACACATCAATTAATCCTCGTAGCTGCTCACATTCCAGGCCCCCTTAATGAGATAGCTGACTCTCTCTCTCGCTTTCAATGTCAGAAATTCAGGAACTTGGCACCAGATGCAAGACCCAACCCGTGCACAGTACCTCCCTATTCGGAACTCACGTTCCTCTGAATCATCCTCTCCATCACTATCTCCAGCTGGCCCAGCAAACTATCCTCTTAGGGATTGCCCCTCGAACTCTCAATTCTTACTGCACTGCCTGAAAGGGCTTCCAATCCTTCCACCTCTCCGTGAACATAAAATTCCCTTCTTTCAATATTCTCACCATATCATCCTTCGTTTGCTATTGTAGAAACTCATTCAAGGTACGAGCATCCACCACCAAAGTATACCTGTGCGGCATCCACTTCTTCCATAAACTCCTTTTCGGCATGATCTGTCCATCCCTTATCCACCCTCAAATTACTCTCCTTCTTAAAGGCTTTCAGCGGCTTGAAAAACCACTTCCGCACCTATGCGCATCACTTACCTCAGACATCCTTGAATCCTGCATCTACATTCTCAGGTCGGGTTACCACTCACCCTGGGTCGACCGCACTCTTGAATCTTTATTCTTGTTAGCCTTCTTTATCTTCCTAAGGTGCTCCGAAATTACCGCTGCTTCCACATCCTTCGATCCTTCTTCTCAACCCTGCTTATCTGACATCTCCATCTTATCTTCCGAGACACTGACCTTCTATCTTAAGAAAAGCAAAACCGACCAACTCAGATCTGCCTCTCTCATCTATTATTTCAAACTCTGTTCCTACATAAGCCCTTACAAGCCTCTATCCCATTACGCACATGTTTGCACCTCTACCGGAGCTTTGCCTACTGCCCCTCTGTTCGTAAACGAGAAGGGCCGTATCGTGATACCCTTCTGAACAATTCTCCGGGCACTCCTTGAGATCAGGGGCCGCATTCTCCGCTGCTCGCCAAGGCATACCCGAATATCTCATCAAGCGGAGTTGATCCTCCGAGGCTTTCCATGCATACATTAAAACTAACCCCGGTATCCTCAAGCAGGCACTTTCTCTCCTCGGCTGAATTGGTCCAATAATCTTTTGTTTTTGTTTTTCTGCACTGGTGACTGGGGGTCCCGCTTGGTTCTTTTGGGGGTACTATCCTCCCTGTCCAACGGCCGGGAGGTTGGCCCTCAGCCAAGCGGGTTACTCCAAATTTCCACATCACAATAAACGATTCTAATTTCTCCCAAGCTTTCGGCTGCTGTCATTCCTCGTGAAACTGGGAGCGTGAAGATTGAATGAGCCCCGGAACGCACAGTGAGATTACTAAAACGGATAATTTTACATTTTAAAATGTTGTATTTTCTGTTTCATGAAACAAGATAAAATTGTATCCAGCTTTGAATTAGCTATGTGACATTGCCCCCGTGCAGTTTTTGGGAAATGGGGTTAGTGGGCATCGCACTCACAGTGTAGTGCCCATAGTTAATAGTTAATATATTAATGTTAATATACAGTAGCAGTGTATTACTGTGATCTTGTAAGTATGTTTTTTGAAAATATTAGTAATCGCTATTCTTGCAAATACATTTTGTATTGTTATATTTAGGTTGTGTCTGCTTGTTAGTTGGTGGGCAAACGTTTGAGGTGAAAATTCTTCCACTAGGAGGGTACCTTTAAAGTGGAGAAGACGGCACTGACATTTTTTTGGGTCTGTGTCTGAATTGCAGCTGGTGAGAGAGAGTAGGGAGAGACACAAATAGAAAAAAAGTGAATCCTAGCTTAAATTGAAATGATATTTTACATTATTTTATTTATTTTCAAAGTTTGTATTTTACTTATTTTCTGATAGTCAGATATATCCTATAAAGTCTTGTAAATTCATGTTTTTACAAGATGTGGTCAAAGTGCAACAATTTATTACAGTGCGAATTTTAATATAAATTATTGGTTATTTTTATTTTATTCTAACACCTGACTTTTAGATGTGTATAAAATATTGAACTAAGTGTGACATATTCAGAAAAAAACAATTGAGAATAGTTTGTGGTATTTGTATAGATGAAAATTTTCTTAAAATGTATTTAAGAATTAAAATGAATAAAATTCTTTCCACATGGTGGTACTGGTTATCTTTCCACATGTAATATCATTAGGAAGTACAATAAGCTCCTGCTTTGTTTAACAATGGTTTCAAAAATAAAACTAACTGGTGAGAAAGATATGTTTAATGATAATAGAAAGACTTGAAGTTAAAAGAAATGATTTACATTGCTTGATTAGTTTAAAAAATGTTTTAAAAGCAGATGTGCTCAGTGCTATAAGCGTTTCAGGCTCCTCTGACTGATCTCAGTGAGAAGTGTGCTATTTTCTCAGCAGCCCGTTGATCTCCCTCACATGACGGGAGGAGAGGAGAATGTGATTTTTTTATTTGCAAAATGTGTTACATTTAAAAAATTAAAGTGTTTAAAACATTTTAATTAAAAAGGAAAAAAAAACCTTACGGCTAACACAAATATTCTAAACTGATCATGAGGAAGATCACATAAAAAGTGTTTTTTTAAGTATCTTAACCCATTTTTTTAGCTTTTAAAGTCATCCAATGTCTAAGTTAGGCAAAGATATGTCATTCATTGTTTTGTTTTTTTTAAAAAAGAATCAGTTGTGCATCGTGTTATTATGTTAAAAATGTTTTCAAGAGACTTCAGAATGCGTTGACTGATGCATATAACATGTAGCATAATGCGTGCTATAGTAAAAAAGTGATTCTTCACCTTTTTTATGGTCAGTCATTTCACATACAGATGCAGCCATTCAAAGTGCGCGGCACAGACACGTACCGTGGGTAATTGTCTATGGCATCGCGCGTCATACCGCGGTACATGATTGGTTGACCAACAGGGGCACTCGTGATGCGTTGGTCGGTCGTAGAAAGATATAAATCTCTTTACTATGCCCATTTTAGTACTGAATATTTATATGGAATTTTACCACTGAAGGGAAATCTTAGTAGCTGAGCATAACAATAATAGGAGCATAACATGGTGATGGCCATAAATATTAATTTTGGAACATAAATATACAGTATTACAGTATATGGCTGGTCTCGGTACGTTAAAGAAAAAATACGCACCAGTATTCCATTTCTCACTAAACATTTTAAGCATCTAAGTCTTTAACTAACATGTGAAATAACGTGTAGAAAAAGTGGTAGTTTTAAGCTTTTCTGCTAAATTAATATGGAATCGTGTATCTAAAGAAATTAATAACAATATAATTATAGTTCAGGTGGGTAGCTGCGTCAGCATGCGTAGGCTGCACAATATAATTATATTCATATACTACAAAACAATAGTACATGCTCTACAATGTCTGTTGATACTGTATGTGTAAGGCTGTTTCACCACTCCTCCTGCGACCTTGCGGGTGGTACTGTGGTCTACGTGCCTGACTTCTGAACCACAGCTTGGGTGTTCAAATCCAGCTGGCGCCATGACTTTTCTTTTAACAAACATTTCTTTAAAAAATAAAATAGCAATATTATGGACAATTAATTGACTTTTTATATTTCAAAATATTGCAACATGATCGATTCTAAGTCATTTTTGATAACAATGAATAGTCACCTTCTTCCCTTCTGACAATGGTCCCTGCTTCTGCTTCCTGCTTCTATTGTGTGTGTGTGTGCAACAGAGTAAATTTTATAGAGAAATGGAGGCTGGACAGTATGCATTACAATATAAACATTTATATTGATTTAAATTGCAAACACCTGTTATGTGTGTTTTTTAATCAAAATCAGGCTAATGCAACATAAATTGATACAGTATCTTTGTCTTCTAAGTATCTTAATAAACTTTCAGCATAGCTTTCTACCCGTCAAGATTTATATTTCTTGGGATTTTGGGATCAAACGTGGAAGGATTAGATTGTAATTGTTTTTATTTGTCAAATACGTGATTGTATTTCTGAATGTTATGTGACACCAACAGTAGTTCACTGCTTTAAATCCATCGAATTAAGAAAGTTATGTGTAGCACTTTAGATCTTTTTTCTGAACCAGGGAAAATCTGATCATGTTTCTCTATAACAATAATAAAAAACTTCATTTTACATATCACCTTTAAAAGTGGTAGTGCCTTTTTTAGTACTATATTTTTGTATTATATTCCCTATTAATCAAACTCTAAGAGTATGTATCGGCTTGTCAGTCAGGTCTTTTTTTCTCTATTTCAATTGTCGTTTACACATGCATGACTTTAAAAGCTAGCAAGACAGGTTTCGATTCACATTAGCTGGCGAGCCTTGTTAAAAAAACTAATAATAATGCAACATGCCACTGTTTGTTAATGAACAAAGTTATACTGAGATTTCCTTAGATACGCGATTAAAAAATAAATAAATACAAATTTGAATCTCCTACGGAACAGATTCCATAAGAATCAGCGGTTTTACAGTATATATCACCTTTAAAGGTGGCTTCTCAAAACGCTTTACAGGATAAAAACAACCAGAACAGCAGCAACAACAATATTGTATTTCATTGCAGTTTGAAAACCAAGTAATAACTTAACTATATAGTACGTGCAAACGTCTCGTATGTTGCTGTCGTGAATGCCTGTGTACCCATAAGTATCTTATTTGCCTTGAGTCCTGTCTATCTTTGTCCCCCTCCCCCCCTCTCTCCCTCAATTCAATTCAATTCAAGGTGTTTTATTTGCATGACAGATGTGTACAATTCTTGTTGGGAATGTATACTTTGATATTTACACCCGGCGCGGCACCGAGGGAGCGTCTGCATTTATAACTTAGTTTTTCAAATTAGTCAAGCAATATGAAGCATCTCCTTTTACTTTTAAGTCCCTTAAATACATTGAGCACAGCTTTCTCACCATCCTTACACAAAGCAGAAACTTTCCGATGACTCACAGTACAAGTTGTTGTAACAGAAGAAATAAGGTTCTTGATCCCGAGATGAAGTGAAACAGATGAGTTTATTGCATGCAAGGAACAATAAAGCCGAAGTCTTGTTTCCCGCAAGAAACAACAAAACCGAAGTATTGTTCCCCGTATTGTTACAAACTTTTGGGTTATATACAGTTTTCTTCTCCGTTTCTGACGTCACTCGGTCTGATGGTAAAGAGGGGGGTTCATGGTATTTGGCCAGTTTATGATGTTCTGGGCAAATGGTCAGTTTAACATTACACCCAGGGGGGTTCCTAGCTGGCATCTGCAATCCTTATCAGTTAACCCCCTTTCCTGCCATAAACCCCTGCTTGTGACTTGGAAGTCTAAACCCCCTACAGAAAAGATTAAATTCAAACCCCCGTCTTCACATCTTTCTTCAAAGTGGAAAGATTACAGATTTTAATCGTCTTTAATTTTGTCTTTAATTTTGCCTGTGGAAAGTATCTTATTAAGCTCTAAATTGCATTTTGAGCGCGGTTTTTGACTTTTTTTAAATTGCATTTTGGGCGCGGACAGCACATACAAGGGTTAATGAACTGCGCCAAGAAATTTAAAATAGTATTCTTTAGGTGTGAGGTTAGGAGTGGACCGCAGCAGGCATAATCAGCAAACCAGGAAAACAAAGAACAGGACAGGTGAGATGTGTTTCCAGAAAGCGAGTGATCAGAAAAAGGAAATGGTGTTACGCCCAGGTTTTCGACCCAATTCTTTTAACTTTTAAAGGTGATATGCAAAATAAAGTTTTTTATTATTGTTATAGAGAAACATGATCAGATTTTCCCTGGTTCAGAAAAAATCTGTAATCTTTGCACTTGTATGTTATCGGAAAATACAATCAGTTTCTGCTTTGTGTAAGGATGGTGTGGCGCTCCTCAAAGCGCTTTACAGGATAAAAACAATAACAACAATAGTGGCTGGTGTAGATTAAGCCGGTTCAGGGACGCCAAATATGTAATCATAGTGGCTCTCTGAAGGCACCAGTTCTGTAGGGTTTGGGCATTTACTGAGACAATTATTAATTGTAGCAGTAAATCACAAAGTTGATTCTTTTGATGGCTTTAGAATCCAACCATGCGACATAACTCAAAGAACGCACACACACAGGTACTAACACACGAGGATACATTTATTAATACATAGAATATGCATATAAACCTAACAGATCTTATCGAGAGGGTTATCAGAATACAAAAGATATATATTCAATCAGTTACAAAGAGTTACACATCAAGAGGAAATACGTTCAGTATATCATTCATTAAGACCGTTTCGTAAAGTGAACTTGGTTACAACTTCTACATTAGATACTCAAACAAGTACATAACTCTTAGGAATTAAATTGATATCAACTGGTTGGGATAACAATTGAATTCTCGAGCTGTAATGCATTGAAGTTGAATACTCATCCAATCTCTGTGGATTCAGATCTCCTGCGGGCACAAAGGAACAGTTGCAGGCTGTTGCTGTCCAATCCGCGCTCTCTGGCTCCGTGCCAGGCTGTGCTGTGCGGCTTGCGACGGTGCGCTGCTGATGCTCATTGTTGGCTTTAACTAGCAAAGTTTGTGCACAGGAGAAAAGATGACTGTGGGTCCCAGCAAGTCAGGAAGAGGACCGGTTCGTTCCTGATGAAGAGCTAGTTCTGAATAGTGATTCAGCTTTCCACAGTTCCGACCTGTTCACGAGGCCTGCTGCTGGTTACTCTCTGGCAACCTCCACTCTAGACTCTTAGAACAAAGGAAAGTTCTGGCACTCGGACACACTGGCCGTTCCGTGGTTGTCCGGGCTGAGTCTCAGGATGGTCAGGAGGCGCGCTGCGAGAATGTCCTGCCCTTGGGATTCTCCTTTGAATTCCTTCTGGATCTTGTCTGAATCTTGTTGAATCTGAATCTCCCAGGCTCTCTGTGTTGCCTGTTTTTACCTTGAGGAACTTCAGCTCATTGATTGGCTGAAAGTTCCATGGGCATCAGAGTCCCACGTGGGTTACTCGGCCCTACCAGTCCCTGATTGGTTGATCAAGGTGAGATATGAGTCACTTACTCCTGACACTTAGTAATGCAGTCCAGATGTCCAACTGGCACTCCCTAAACAGATAGGTGCCAATGGATGACCATTGATCATGATAGCCAGGCTTAGCTAAGTGCATCCCCCTGTGGGAGCTGTCCTTATCAAAAGAAAACATCTTGCATGAATAGTTTCTCTGTGGCTGCACCACAGAGATGAACAGAGAAATGGGGCCTCATTTGGGAAGGTTCAGAAACACTTAATTCTGTCTTATTATTAAGCCTCGCCGCTACACTGGGCAAACGATTTTTTTTATCGAAATACAAAATGAGATACTGTATAATGATGTGCATGAACAAAGGTATACTGCAATTTTCCTTAGATACGCGATTAATGCTTCGTAGGAGGAGGCGCTCTTTTCCTCTAGTCTAACAGTCTGTCCACAAACAAAACATTCCTGTTAGACAAGAGGAATTGAAAACAAATTTTGTCAATGAGAACCGGTGTGTGTGCCTCTCTCTGCTGGATGTCCCTCTCACAAACTGCTGAATGAATAATATAATTTTATTGAAAACGCGTTTGCGATTGTCTGGTATTTAATTTGGTCCCTTTTAACTGTTTTTCGATCTACTGTATTGCTTTCAGATGCCACTTTTAAAGGCGATATGTAAAATAAAGTTTTTTATTATTGTTATAGAGAAACATGATCAGATTTTCCCTGGTTCAGAAAAAGATCTAAAGTGCTACATATAAATTTCTTAATTCGATGTATTTAAAGCAGTGAACTACTGTAGGTGTCACATAACATTCAGAAATACAATCACGTATTTGACAAATAAAAACGATTACAATCTAATCCTTCCACGTTTGATCCCAAAATCCCAAGAAATATAAATCTTGACGGGTAGAAAGCTATGCTGAAAGTTTATTAAGATACTTAGAAGACAAAGATACTGTATCAATTTATGTTGCATTAGCCTGATTTTGATTAAAAAACACACATAACAGGCGTTTGCAATTTAAATCAGAACACGATTTAAATCAATATAAATGTTTATATTGTAACGCATACTGTCCAGCCTCCATTTCTCTATAAAAATTTACTCTGTTGCACACACACACACAATAGAAGCAGGAACCGCTGTCAGAAGGGAAGATATGTTCAAAATATCGTAAATATCGATCATGTTGCGATATTTTGAAATCTAAAAGTCAATTGATTGTCCACAATATCGCTATTCTATTTTTTTGAAGAAATGTTTGTTAAAAGAAAAGTCCAGCACCAGCTGGATTCAAACACACAACCTGCCAGCTAGTAGTCACGCACCTAGACCAGTAGGCTACAAGACAGCTCGCATGAACAGGCAGGCGAAACAGCCCTACACAGCCCTGTCACAGCACACGAATACCGTTATTAAATTCTTTAGATACGCGATTCCATATTATATTAGCAGAAAAGCTTAAAACTACCACTTTTCCACACGCTATTTCACATGCTAGTTAAATACTTCGATGCTTAAAATCGTTAGGGAGAAATGGAATACCGGTGTGTATTTTTCCTTTAAAGTGCCGATTCCTGGATTCTGACTGGCTGACACCCCTCTGAAGTGGTTCCATAAAATCTGGTATACAGAAAAGAAAGCGTTGATAAATACAAGTGTCTTTTAATACACTCTTTGCTGTGCTCTTGAGGATCCTTGTGATATTTTAAGCTCTAGTTGAATGATAAGTGTCGGATTTTAAATCATTTTCGTAGTTAGAAATTATGAAACGCCCTGTTAAAAGCAAGGAAGTTTTTATGCCCGTTGAAGTAAAACAAAATGCCTGAGAAATTCCAAGTGCTTGTACAAATGTGCTAAAGAAATTATACTTTGAGTATACAGCTTGTCCAAAGTCATCCATTATTAATACTATTAGTAATATCTTCAGTAAAGGCTTTGATGCATAAATATTTCTGATAAAGGTAAGTTGTGTACTTTTGTTCAACTGAGCAATCTTGCTTTCATAAAATATACCAACATTTTAATAACTGATGATTAACATGCTGTAATACACAGTTCAAAATTAAAGGCTCAAATGCTGTACATGAGAGGTTAAGCTCCCCCTGGCGGTTTTACAAGGTGACACCGGATAGTTTCCGGCAGAGCGTCAAATGACGCCCGATTAACCACGTGACACTGCGTGACACCGCGTGATACCGCGTGATACCACGACACACCCACCGGGGTATGCCGTGAAATACCTCACCCATTTTGAATGGCTGCATCTGTAAGTTGTTATCAATTTAATTCACGAGTAATGTATTTACTTACGAGTTTAGAGTAACAGTGGGTAATAACACTGATTAGCGATTTGGTAACCGAACGATATATATTGACATATATTCTCTTTTTGTTTGCATCTCTTCGAGATTATATACCTTGTATATTGATAACCCTCACAGTAAGGTCTGCCGCTCGTATCCAGGCAGAGTAGTATATGTTTGGTGCACAGTTTATATTAATAAATGTATCTCGTGTATTGAACCCGTGTGTGTGCGTTGTTAGTTGTTCTGACGATTGATTTTCTAAAAGCCCCAACGAACAACCTCGTGATTACATCTACAATTAATAATGGTCTCAGTAAACCCATCAAACCACTACATAAGTATCTTAAACTTTCAGCATAGCTTTCTCCCCGTTTAGATTTATTTTTCTAGGGATATTGGGATAAAACGTGGAAAGATTAGATTGTAATCATTTTTATTTTTGAAATACATTTTAGAAAAGTGTAATCTATACTAAAAAGCTGTATTTATTTAATACCACTCGATACTTATATAAATGGAGTTTAGTTGATACTGTTTAAACTTTTAATTATTTTAAGTTGTATTACAGCATTGTACACATGCTTAAAAGAGAAGAGAGAAAATGCAAGCCTTCTTCAGGTGTGAGGGTCTTCTGCTCAGAATGAAACGCTAAAATGTAATGTAGGCTCTGAATGGGTTCAATTATGATTTGGGCTTCATTAAGGTCGCTGCCTTTCATCTAAAATCCTGCTTGAATCCTTCTAAACTAAAATTAGACACAAGAAGAGAAGAGGCTCTGGTGACATTTTTCTTTTTTAATTTCTCTTTTTTCTTGGAAAAACATCTTACCTGCTGCAATCCAGTCACAGAAGGCTTAAAAGAAGTCAGATAGATTTCAGTGCTTTGTGTATATTCTAATGGCAGTGGGGGTAGGGTGTGTGGGAACAGGTTTGGTTGAAATCGCATTCGATTCGATCGCATAGTCGAGATCTATGTTCTTAACACCTGAAACATTTTCTCTGAAAGCATTTTCTTTCCAGTTTAGCTGATCTTGTTAGAGCATGTTACTGAGCAAATTGTTAACCATATTAATTTTAAGTGCTTAATGCCATTTTTTGACCACGCACGAATATTTTTGTGTCCATATCTTTGCAAGGGAATCAATGCGAATTTTAATACTAATTAAATGAACGCGAAAAACAATGACAGCAGGAACATTCCTATTCTTAGCTCAGCAGCTTATTACAATATACAGATGCAGCCATTCAAAATGCACGGTACAAACCCATACCGGATGCAACTACCGATAAGCCACAGCGTTGTACCACAGTACGTGATTGGCTGGCCAAAATGACCGACAGGGGCACCCGTGGTGTATTGGTCGGTAGTGAAAAGATTTAATCATTTAATCTCTTTACTGTGCACGTTTTAATCCACTTATTATTGA
The DNA here is from genome assembly GCF_040954835.1 of Lepisosteus oculatus. Classification (NCBI taxonomy): domain Eukaryota; kingdom Metazoa; phylum Chordata; class Actinopteri; order Semionotiformes; family Lepisosteidae; genus Lepisosteus; species Lepisosteus oculatus. The sequence continues at coordinate 29,725,569 of NC_090703.1, read as the reverse complement.
ATATTTATAAGGGAAATTTTAGTAGCCGAACATAAAAAGAAGAGGAGCATAACGCATCTGAAGGTCATAAACTATATTAATTTTGGAACATAAACATATTACTGTGTGTAAACTGTATTGTACATGGCTGGTCTTGGTAGTTTAAAGAAAAAATACACACCAGTCTTTCATTTCTCCCTAAACATTTTAAGCATCAAAATTTTATGAAACGGTCCCCAAATATGCTATTTCTGTATAGATTGAATTTTAATTTTAAAAAATTATTTAATACGAAAATTAAGCTGTTTACGTTCCTCTGCCTGAAAATATAGTCACTCATTGCTACACAACGCAGAAACACAGCCACAGGTAACTAGCAAAGAGAGGACATCTAGCCAATATGATAAAGGAATAAATGATTTTTTTTATTTCGAACATTTCCATCGATTGTACAAGCACTTGGAAACTGTTCAATCCCTAGTTCGTCTGCATTTTCTTTCTGTGTCTTCTGGGCTTCCCTATACCAGTGATCACGGTAGGCTTCAGAATGGTGATTGGCTGATACCATCTGACACCCCTCTGATAAAAAAAAACTTGCTGATCAGTTCTACATAGCTGGAAGACATGAGCATATGCTGCTTCTATTTGAAATGTGTATTTTAAAAGTTTAATTGAAGTAAAAACCTTACAGCGTACACAGATTTCGAAACTGATCAATGGGAAGTAAAATCACCTGTGCTCCGTACATAAAAAGTGGTTATTAACTATTGAAACCTGTTTTACTTATTTTATTTTTATTTAGATTCAGAGTTCCTGTCACCCCCATTTCCATTTAAATCACAAACCTGTGTTTAATTTAATATTTGTATTGATTCACAATCTGGCAATGCAACATTAATTGTTATCTTTGTCTTCTGCATAATAATGTTCACCTCTCTGTCCAGCAAATTAATAACAAACTTTATTTTTGTCGTCTCCGCTTTAAAGGTACTCCCGTAATATTGTATTTCATTGCACTTTAACAGATTGTCTTTAAATCAATTGTTGTTAGAATATCCCCACCTCCAAACATGAACAAAATTGCAACGATTTTATTTACTGGCTGTTTCAATAACTTAAAGTATATATTTCAAGTAATAATTTAACAATATATGTAAATGTTTTAAGATATGTTTATGTTGTGAATGTCTGTAGATTTTATCTTATTTTTAGTTTTTGTTTTGTTTCACGTTAATTTTATGAAAGAATCTTGATTAAAATACTTTGATTTTTTCACAATCTGGTAATGCCAGACAGAGTTCACATTCCCTGCACCAAATGGCCTTGCAGATCAGATATCAAGGAACAAAACAATTATCGTGCCCGGCTCCTCAGTGGAATTGCTTTAACATACTAATGCATTGGTGTAACACTCTGTGTCTACAGTACATTGTAAACAAACCAGTTTCACAGGTATTTTCAGCCTCCAACCAATGATGTTTCATCGGTTGTTATCCAGTAAAGCGCTTTGAAAGGCCACCTTTAAAGGCGCTATATAAAATAAAGTTTATTATTATTATTAATATTGATAATATTTTTCCTCCCAGAACTTGTAAATTGCTGTTGTTATTGTTGTTGTTATCGTGTGAAGCGCTTTGAGAAGCATACTGTCCAGCTTGTCAGGTGCATTCTCTTGTAAAATAATAAGTAGGGCTTTGGGCTTATTAGTGCGCCACTTACAGCAACCCAATGTAAATACATTTTGTCTCCAAATCCACCACCACTTGTATGAATCATAGCCCTGCCAAACGATGCAAATTCTGTTGCAATGGTTGTGTGTAGGAATAATTCAGTATGGCATCTCCATGTTCAAGTAAACACTGCTCTGTGTGCAAATGCAAATGCATTTTAGAAAGGTTTTTCTTTAAAAAGCCACCTTTAAAGGCGCTATACAAAATAAAGTTTATTACTACTAATATTGATGATATTCTTCCTCCCAGGACTTGTAAAATTGTTGTTGTTATTGTTGTTATCCCGTAAACTCGTGCATACTGTCCAGCATATTTCATTGCACTTTGACAGATCGTCTTATAATCACTTGTGGTTAGAATATCAGCCAAGAGGATATAGAAGATATCCCCCAAGAGGTATCCAGGTAACAGTGAAACGGGCGTACAGTCTGGGGAGATCGCCCGGTTTCCATATAAATAGTTCCCTGGTTCCACACCCCTTAGTGTCTCTCTCTCTCTTTTTTTTAACAAGTGATCATAAGACTGTCACGCCCTCTGCAGTCAGAGGGCGCTCCTTCTCTGTCCTGTCCCTAGTTTCCTGTCTGCTGTCCTTCCGTCCCTCTCTTTCCCTTGGGCTATATATTTCCGGGTCTTGCACTCTGTCCTCAGTATTGATGTTCGAATGTCCTGAGACCCACCTAGCACCAGGGTGCCCCACGTCCGCTCCCTGAGGGCATAGGTTTCTATACGGCATTCCTGAACTCTTTGCACTAATGAGCCCGGGCCTTTTTCCCGTCTCGCCGCTACGCATATGGGTCTTTTTCCACTCTCCTGCTCCCCACGGTTAGCCCCTTTGGACGTCCGTGACAAAGACGATCTGTCCAATGAAATACAATATGCTGGACAGTATGCTTCTCAAAGTGCTTTACGGGATAACAACAATAACAACAATTTTACAAGTCCTGGGAGGAAGAATATCATCAATATTAATAATAATAATAAACATTATTTTATATAGAGCCTTTAAAGGTGGCTTTTAAAAAAAATACTTTTTTTAAAAGCATTTGCATTTGCACACAGAGCAGTGTTTACTTGAACATGGAGATGCCATATTGAATAATTCCTGCACACAACCATTGCAGCGGAATTTGCATCGTTTGGCAGGGTTATGATTCATACAAGTGATGGTGGATTTGGAGACAAAATGTATTTACATTGGGTTGCTGTCAGTGAAGCACTAATAACCCCAAAGCCCTACTTATTATTTTACAAGAGAATGCACCTGACAAGCTGGACAGTATGGTTCTCAAAGCGCTTCACACGATAACAACAACAACAACAACAACAACAACAACAACAATTTACACGTTCTGGGAGGAAAAATATTATCAATATTAATAATAATTATAAACTTTATTTTATATAGCGCTGTGACAAAGTGCTTGTTATTTTTTTCTTTCTGAATCCAATACTTTCCCCCACCCTTCTGGTATGTTTGAGAGAGTGTATGTGATACGAATGAAGTGTGAATGATACCCTTTTTGTCATTTCCCTAAAAGCAATGTAGTGTTTTCCCCATTTGGAGTATTGTTTTGTATTATTTTGTGTTGATCAAGATGGCCACCAGTCACCTTTCCTGTTTGTAGTATCACACAAATGTTCTTAAAGGGAAAGGTTACTCGTGAGCCATCTATAAATAACTGATGTATGGTTAGTTGTTTTGACAGCTTGACACAAGTTTATCAGTGAAAAGACCACGGGCATTCTTCCTTCCCCCTACATTCTCAGAGTAGAATATAATTTATTATTAGCACAATTTATTACACTGCTAAATGTAATATTATTGATTACTGATAGTTTATGCTAACACATAGCTTTCTTAATATGAGAAGTACTACCATAAGTACTGTAAGTACTTACTGTACTGTACTTAAGTAATACTAATGTAAGCAAAAAAAAGGGGTTTTGGAGGGGGGGAGGTGTCTTTCGCTGGAAGAATCACCCCCTTCTACTTTGAAAATACCTGTGAAACCGGTTTAATTCGTCACAGCCAGCATTCCCGCAGAGAGTGATGAAAACCGCGCAGCGCCAGGCGAATGCATATTAATATGTTGGGCTTTTGGGCTCAGGTGGATTTGTGCCCTACAGTTCAACCTGCCGTACCGCTGTGTAGTGTACATACAGTATGAACGTGTGTTATTTTGAAACATAAAAAATGTCAATATACTGTAGTGTCCATAATATTTGCTATTTTAGTTTTTCAGAGAAGTGTTTCTGTTAAAAGAAAACGAATAGCGATTGAACGAATGAACACCTGACCTCACCCTTATACTGTACTATAAATCGGTCACTTAAGTCTTGACGCCACCGAAGCAAGTCATGTGATGTGTACTGAAACAGCAATACAGATATTACAGTAATATGGTCGGAAGGTCAACCACTTGTAAGACTTTGGTGCTTAAAATGTTTAGGGAGAAATTGAGTATTGGGTATGTATTTTTTCTTTAAAATACCAATAACAGCAACATACAGTTTACATAATATGTTTATGTTCCTAAATTTATATCGTTTATGACCTTTATGACCTTTGTTATGCTCCTCTGCGTTTTATGCTTAGCTACTATAATTTCCCTTTAGTGGTTAAATTCTATATAAATATTCAATACTAAGCGGATTAAAATGTGCACAGTAAAGAGATTAAATGATTAAATCTTTTCACTAACGACCAATACACCACATTATCTTCCTTGTCGCATTAACATTGGAATGTTTTTTTTACAAGTGTCAAAAGAAGCAATACACAACCTGTCTCCTCTATAACTCTTCAGTTTACAGAGAAATTCCGCCAGAGCCTCACAACATTGTCCAATAATACTCTTCTTGTGTCTATTTTTAGTTATTCAGGATTTGAGCTACAGACCATAACAGACCAAAAAATAGAATCCACCTGAGATTCGGGTGTTAACAAAACGTCTTTACAAAGAAAGTGAAATACAGTAATACTACCAGCTATATAGATACATAGATTTAGATATTTAGATCCTAAAATTAGTATCATTATTAATTTCTTTAGATATGTGATTACATATTATATTCTCGATCATAAAAAAAAAATTCCGTTCCTGGAATCTGACTGGCTGACACCCTTCTGAAGCGATACCATAATCTCTGGTATACGAACACCCCAGAAATTTGACTTTTTACTGTGTGATACATTTTAAAGACAACTTCTCAGCGTAGATAAGAAAGCGTAGATATAAAGCTTGGATTCTCATGCATCTGATACAAGTATCTCTCAATACAGTCTTTGTTGTGCTCTTGAGGATCCTTGTGATATTTTGAGCTCTGGTTGAATGATAAGTGTCGCAATTTAAATAATTTCCGTTGTTAGAAATTATGAAACGCTCTGTTAAAAGCAAGGGAGTTTTTATGTCCGTTACAGTAAAAGAAAATGCCTGACAAAGTAGGGCTTGTACAGTGTCCAATTGTTTGTACAAATGTGCTAAAGAAATGAACAAAAAAAGTCATTTATTTCTTGATCTTATTGGCTAGCTAATGTCCTGTCTTCATTAGTTAGATCAACGAAATGCTGTGGTGTTTGTCAAAGAAAAAAATAAAAGTATTTTTGTTTAAAATGACGGTTAGAAAGAATGTGGATCAGCGTAATACTTTCAGTTTACAGCTTGTGCAAAGTCATTCATTATTAATACTATTAGTAATATCTTCGGTAAAGGCTTTGATGCATAAAATATTTCTGCATAATTAAAAGATTTATGATAAAGGTAGGTTGTGTTCTTTTGCCCAACTGAGCAATCTTGCTTTCATAAAATATACCAACTTTTTAATGACTGATGATTAACATGCTGTAATACACAGTTTAAATTTAAATGCTCAAATGCTGTACATGAGAGGTTAAGCTTTTTTAGCTCCTCCTGGCGGTTTTACAAGGTGATTCCGGACACTTTCCGTTATGATGTTGTAGTGGCGAGGCTTATTAATAAGAAAGAATTAAGTGTTTTTGAGCTTTCCCAAATTAGGCCTCATCTCTCTGTTCATCTCTGTGGTGCAGCCACAGAGAAACTATTCATGCAGGCTGATTTAAGGTTTCCTTTGATAAGGTTTCCTAGGACAGCTCCCAAAGGGGGATGCACTTAGCTAAGCCTGGCTATCATGATCAATGGTCATCTATTGGCGCCTATCTGTCTAGGGAGTGCCAGATGGACATCTGGACTGCATTCCTAAGTGTCAGGAGTAAGTGACTCATATCTCACCTTGATCAACCAATCAGGGACTGGTAGGGCTGAGTAACCCACGTGGGACTCTGATGCCCATGGAACTTTCAGCCAATGAATGAGTTCATTCAAGTTCCTCCAGGTAAAAACAGGCAACATGCGAGACAAGATTCAACAAGAATCCAACCATGCGACATAACTCAAACAACGCACACACACAGGTACTAATACACGAGGATACATTTATTAATACATAGAATATGCATATAAACCTAACAGATCTTATCGAGAGGGTTATCAGAATACAAAAGATATATATTCAATCAGTTACAAAGAGTTACACATATCAAGAGGACATACGTTCAGTATATCATTCATTTAGACCGTTTCGTAAAGTGAACTTGGTTACAACTTCTACATTAGATACTCAAAACAAGTACATAACTCTTAGGAATTAAATTGATATCAACTGGTTGGGATAACAATTGAATTCTCGAGCTGTAATGCATTGAAGTTGAATACTCATCCAATCTCTGGGGATTCAGATCTCCTGCGGGCACAAAGGAACAGTTGCAGGCTGTTGCTGTCCAATCCGCGCTCTCTAGCTCGGTGCCAGGCTGTGCTGTGCTGCTTGCGACGGTGCGCTGCTGATGCTCATTGTTGGCTTTAACTAGAAAAGTTTGTGCACAGGAGAAAAGATGACTGTGGGTCCCAGCAAGTCAGGAAGAGGACCGGTTCGTTCCTGATGAAGAGCTAGTTCTGAATAGTAATTCAGCTGTCCACAGTTCCGACCTGTTCACGAGGCCTGCTGCTGGTTACTCTCTGGCAACCTCCACTCTAGACTCTTAGAACAAAGGAAAGTTCTGGCACTCGGACACACTGGCCGTTCCGTGGTTGTCCGGGCTGAGTCTCAGGATGGTCAGGAGGCGCGCTGCGAGAATGTCCTGCCCTTGGGAGCCTTCTGCTCCTGGGCCGTCCTGCCCTGGAATTATCCTTTGAATTCCCTTTAGAATAGTCCAAGAATTCTCCACTGAATCCCCCAGGCTCTCTGTTGTAGCGGCGAGGCTTAATGATAAGGCAGAATTAAGTGTTTCTGAGCTTCCCAAATGAGGCCCCATTTCTCTGTTCATCTCTGTGGTGCAGCCACAGAGAAACTATTCATGCAAGATGTTTTGTTTTGATAAGGACAGCTCCCACAGGGGGATGCACTTAGCTAAGCCTGGCTATCATGATCAATGGTCATCCATTGGCGCCTATCTGTATTCTGATAACCCTCTCGATAAGATCTGTTAGGTTTATATGCATATTCTATGTATTAATAAATGTATCCTCGTGTTTTAGTACCTGTGTGTGTGCGTTGTTTGAGTTATGTCGGATGGTTGGATTTTAAAGCCATCCAAAGAATCAATTTTGTGATTTACTGCTACAATTAATAATTGTCCCAGTAAATGCCCAAACCCTACAGAACTGGTGCCTTCAGAGAGCACACTACATTACATTTTGGCGTCCCTGGGCCGGCTATGGCAACGTTACAACGTCCAATGACGTGTTACACCGCATGATACTGCATGATATTTTGATGCGACACGCCCACCGTGGCGTACTGCGAAATACCCCACGCATTTTGAATGGCTGCATCTGTACATACATTTAGTTCCATCCATTTTCTAATCTCTTTATCTAGTACAGGGGAGCTGGAGCCCTTCTTTTTAAGCAACAGGCGCAAAGTAGTCGAATAGTAAATCTCGCGTTATGAGCTTCCTTCCGTCTGGGATCCGCTTTCTTCAAACTAAGGTTTCTAAAAAATGCAACCAGGTACTAGATTTCGTTTAAATAAAAATTGTGAAAAAATTCACAAATCACCATCTTTAAAATGCCTGTAATTTAAGGGTTATGTGTCATTTGCTCTCTAAGTTATTGACATCTAAAACATTATGCCTCATAAATATGTTTTAATAAGAAAGTGAAGGTTACCCTGAACAAATTACAAGTTGTTTGAAATTACTACTTATTAATACATTCATATAGTTAATACTGATCAGATACATGATTATACTTTAATTTCAGTGATCTTTTTAGTACCACGTTGTTATTCTTGATTATAATTATGATACATACAATTTGGTTTTAAGGCTTGTTGTAAAGGCTTGTGTTAAATTGCCCTGATACATAAATTATTTTGAACTGACTTGAATTAACCAGTTGAACTGGTTTTTACCCCCACTGTTGACAGTATCCACATTTCCTCATTTATGTTTTAATATCATTTAACATTAAAAACGTTTTGATATATAAAAAAATCAAGTCAGTTTAGTGTAGTAATATTTACTATTTTATTTTTTAAATAGTCTTTGTTTGTGAGAAGAAACATTTGTGCCTTAAGCAGGAATTGAACCCATACCTCTAAGATCCAAGAGGTATGTGTACGAACCCACTGCACCAATGTATCACATTTTAAAAAATGAGTCTGTATTTGTTAAAAACATGCGCTTTGACAGGGAATCAAGCACTGACGACCGGTCAGGCAACCACCCAATTCACTGTACTAAAGTGTCACTTAGAAACACTGCTGAAACAGAGAGGTTAAAATGTTTCAAAAGTAATCATGAGTGAATTAATCAAAGAAATTGATGTTTACAAAGAAAGTGGAATACAGTCATACTAACAGCTATATAAATATATTGTAGCACAATGGCGAGGATGGAAACAGGAACTTTTAATAAAGAACTTGGCACTGTATTAGTCAGACAAGTGTCTGGCACAGCAACAACAACAGAGGAAGTCAAAAGCAGAGAAAGCGGGGTACAACACACTATGGTAATTTGGGGTACAGGTACATGGGTATAGGGTGGTAAGTGGGTACAGGGATAAAAGGGGGTGCAAAACTGGGAATAACTATTTATAGGGATCTGGACAACTTTTACATGGGTGTACACCGTTCTGGATGGTCAGCGGCACTGTTCAGTTGCTCCCTTAGTCCCCACCCTGTCTACTATTCCCATCCTGCCCTTCACCGCAGACTTCGTTGGGTGCTCTTCAGCCGCAACTCCAGGCAAGGATGCCGCACTGCCCCCACTTGAGACGTCTGGCATCCCGCACCCCAGTCACCATCCACAGGTACAGGATGGTGGTTTCCCATACTGGTGTTCCAGCTGTCTCGGTGCCCGGGCTGGACACTGGGCCAGAGCAAGGTGATGTTTGAGCCGGTGTTGACCAGGGCCTGGCAGGGTCTGCCCTAATTGAGGCAGGGAAGAAACAAGCCCTGTCTGTGGCTAAACCTTCCCATGGTGGCAGGCGGGATGTAGCTCTCCTCCTGGCTCTACGGAGTGGGGGTAGCATCATTCAAGGGCGGCCTGCCCCCCTTTAGGCTGCCCCGCTCCCATTTCATGATGGCCTCCAGTGGCCCCCCTCTCTACAGTGGTGAAATGTGACCCACCATCACCACTCCGCCGCTGTTGCCACACTGGCCGTCTCCTCCTCTCCACCCGATTCTTCCGATGCCGCCTCCGCTGCCGGGCAGGGAGCACCCTTTTGGCTGTGCTCGCCGGTCTTCTAGAACACAGCATCGGCCTGTTCAGCCAGAGCCAAAGCCTGCCCCAGGGAAACCAGTGCGACCAGCATCACATGGTGCTGCAACTCGGCACAATGGCCCCAAGGAATGCCTGGAGTGTAATATCCCAGTGTGCCTCTTCTGGGAGAGTAGGGTAACCCTGGCAGGCTAAGTAGGCCACATCTGGAGGGCTGATGCCAATGCCACGTAACTGTACCGCTGCAATTTCCACCTGGGACCAGCCGATCGCCCAGGCCTCTATCTGGAACTGTGCTTCGTACAGCTGTAATAGCACCTCCCCGTTGTAGGCTCGGAATGGCGGGCTTGTCTGACATCCCTTTCCTGCCACATTGGCTGGGGAGATGCAGAGCATAGTCCTTCCTCTCCCGGATAGGCCACTGTTGGGTAGCCCTCATAAAGGTTGTGACCACCGGTGGCGCCAAGGAGCCATTCTGGCTCCTGGCAGCTGCTGCTCATCCCCAGAAGGCGCTTCTCTGCGTCAGAAATGTGTTACCAATTACTGTCTATCTTTTCCGCTCCTGACACCAATTGTAGTGTGACGGGGTCAGCGAGGATGGAAACAGGAACTAAGTCTCTTTTAATAAAGAACGTTTTATTAGTCACACATGTGTCTGGCAGAGCAACAACAGAGAAAGTCAAAACCAGAAAAGGCGGGGTATAACACACTAGGGTCATTTGGGATACAGGCACATGGGTATAGGATGGTAAGTGGGTAAAGGTATTAAAAGCAACCTGTGGTGAGGGTGCCACAATATTATATTTAGATCCTTAAATTAATATCATTATTAATTTCTTTAGTTACGCGATTCCATATTATATTTTCTTTTAAGCAGATTCTAAAAAGTACACGTCTTTTTACTGACATAACGACAGCAAGTATTCATAGAAAAGGTTAAAACATTACAGCTTTTTATAAAGTATATCAACGTCATATAGTTAGAACGTGCACGTCAAAATGTAATTAGTTATTGAGTTAAATAATTTTTTTGCAAAGGTGAAATACAGTTTTTTACTACTATCAGCCATATACACTATATATAATATATTTATATTCCTAAATTAATATTTTTTTATGATGTTCAGAGCTCTTGTTATTACTATGCACAGCTACCAACAGTTTCCTTTAGTTGTACAATTCCATATTAATATTCCATATTAAGCGGATTTAAAACACACAGTAGAGAGATTAAATTAAGCAATCGTTTCACTAGCAACTAATGCACCACAAGTGCCACCTATTGATCATGTTTGGCCAGCGAATCATGTGCCATGGTAACATGCAGTGGTATCCCGTGTTATAGGGTTTTACCATGCATTCTAATGGCTTCTGTAAATATTGAAACTCCTTCTGAAATCTTTCACTTGAATTAGTCACTAAAAACCAACATGAAGACCAGAGAACTCATTATGACAGAAAAGAAGGCCATTCTGAAGGTCATAAGAGAAAGAAAAATGACCATCAGAGAAATTGGTAAGACTCTTTGCACTACGAACAACTGGAGCAGTCAAAATCAGGCTTAGAACAGGAATCGAAAAAAGATAATTACAGTGGATGACAAAAAAAAATTCTAAGTGTAAAGAAAAACCCCAGAATTACTGTTAGTGAAATCAAAAATAATCTCCAGAGATTGGGGGTGTAAATCTCAGGTAACACAATCTGCAGAAGACAATCAGAGAAATTCAGAGGCTGTACTGCAAGAAAAACCCCTTGTCAGCAGCAGACTTAACTGAAGTTGACAGCAGTAGGATGAATTCAAAGATATACTGTACAGACAGATCTTGTCTGCAAATGTAAGAAAAAATGTCACTTGACTTATTGGGCGGCAGTTCATTATGCACCTGGACAATAACCCCAAACATACTGCACACTTAACACAGGAGTTCATCAGATAGAAAAAGTGGAACATTTTAAACTGGTCAAGTTAATCACCAGATCTGAATCCAATTGAACATGCATTTAATTTGTTCAAATGGAGACTGAAGGCAGAAAGTCTTACCAACAAATAATGACTTAAAGAGGTGGCAGTTAAAGCCTGATAAAGCATCTCAAGTGAAGAACTAAAGAGTCTGGTGATGTCAGTGGGATGGAGGATTAATACAGTAATTGCAAGTAAGGGATTTCCCACAAAATAATAACATTTTTACTTTTTTAGTTTGCATTAAGTGTCTCAATACTTATGGTCACCTAAATTTGGGGGGACTGAACACAACGTATGCTTTGGTTAAAAAATGATTAATTGTGTTTCTGAACTCTGACTCAGAATAATGTGAATTTGTAAATGTTTTATGTGAATTTCAATTTCTTGTGTATACAACAGGAGAATGCCAGTTTTAGTTTTTTGTCCCAATAAGTTTGGAGGGTACTGTATCCTGGCAATTTTGTTATCTTTTTTAATTGCTTTGTCACATTTTTCTAGAAGATGAAAATGACTCGTTAACAAAACCCCTAAGTCTTTTTCATAAGTCAACTCTTCTAGCTCAGCATTTTCCATTTTGTAATTATGTTTTTGCTATGCGCTATAACCTACATGCAATAACCTCCACTAATCTAGTTTTAAATTTTATCTAAATATTTCTGAATTTAATTTGTTGCTTCTACACGCACTTGTTCACGTATCCTAATTTGGTTTCATCTGCAAATTAGAGTATTTTAATAACTTTTCTATAATCTAGATAATTTTTACAAATTAAGAAGAGCAGTGGAACTAGTATTAACCCTGTAGTACTATACTACTTAAATCACCTCAATCTTAGTATTTAACCTTTATCTGATTTCCATTTAATAACAAATTCCAAAACTCATTGAATTTTTTTTATCGGGGGTAGTTTATCAAAAGTCATCTAAAGATCTAAATACACTACATCATATTCCATATGGTTATTTAATACTGTTATTGATTGTTCAAAGAACTCTACCAAGTTGGTTAAGCAAGACCTACTCTTTTTAAATTCTTGGTGAACATACTCATCAAAAAAAGCTATTCAGTAAATTCATGAAATTCACTCTTTAAACATTAAATTGAATAACCCATATGCTGCAACAAAGATGCTGTTAACATTATCTAATCTATAAGTGAGTTTTGTTTTAACTTTTCACCAACTTCAAAGTGATATTGTTTGTTTAAAGTGACCAAGATATAAAACAATGATGGGGACTGGTCCCAGGTAAAGCTCTAACCAAAGGAAAACAATCAAAGTTATCTTTTACCTCATAAATCCTAGGAATATTTGGGTATCCATTGTCTCCACTGCTTGAGTGACATGAAAGCTGCTCCTCTGTGTAAATACAGTAGATTTGTTATCTGAAATTCTAAAACAAAGACATTATAAACAGGTTTTACATCTCAAAAGTGTTATGAATGCATTCTGAACACCGTCTCACCCTAAACCATTACCCTTGGAAACTGTCTCATTTTCAAAGTGGCTCATGGTTTTCCAGGGATTGCTATGTAATTCAGATCCCTTTCAGGTTATTTGGATTTAATCAGTAATTATTCCATTCTCTATTTAAAGCCAGAGCCCCGCTTCAATGGGGCTCCATTATTGTCTGTTAACTCCCATCCTGTTTCCCATCTGCACCTTTTTCTATTTTCCAGTTTTTTTTTTCCCTGTCCTGCCTGGTCTGCTATCTGGCTTCCCAGTAGGTGCCTCAGTGGCCTCTCCGGGTGGTCGTCCCACCTTGGATCCTGCAGTCCATCTGAGGGCACAGGACCCTGCTCCATAGCCAAAGCTGCCCAAAGCTGCTGACGGGCCGTTCCACTACTGGCATCCTCCGGGTGGTCCTGTCCCACATCCAGGAGGCAGCTTCTGCTGTTCAGGACCCCAGGGCTCTCCCTGATCAGTCATGCACTTCTATTTCAGCCCCTGACTGCCTAAGAAAACCAGACCTGTGTGACCCAGAATCCATTCTACAGCTCTGTTTTCCCGGTGTCTTCTGGCATCCACCCTGGGATTCTGGAATTCTTATTGGTGGCCTCCTTCTTTGACTGTCCCGTCCCACATCCAGGAGGCAGCTCATGTCATCTAGGACCCCAGGGCTCTGTCTGTATATTTCCATCACCTCCTTGCCAACAGCCTCATCTTCCTGGTTGCCCTTCTGGCTTCCCTTTGGTGCGGTTTCCTCTCTTGGTTCTTTTCCTCGCATTCCTACTTCTTGGGCTGTCTGGGTTCTGCTCTGTCTTGGTCTCCCTGTTTTCCCAGTCTCTACTTAGTGTCTCAGCAGAGCCTTCTGTTCCGCTGTGTCTGGAGAGCATTCCCCTGTTAACCTGGTCTCCCAGAGGATTCTTGTTTCTGGGCTCTGACTTGAATCACCAGCTCCTGGGCCCTCTAACAGGACCACTGTGCAGAAAATTCCTGCCTCACCAGCTCGGCGAGACCCTTCCTCTAAGTAAAGCCCCTGGGAACAAACTGCACCCTGAGGAGACTTATTTTCTTTCCCATGCATCGGACTGTAGGTTTGCTTGACTGCACCCCAGCTACTTAGACGGCTGCCTCCCAGACCTGTGCAGACCCATTTTGTGTTTGGGGATTGGTAGCCAGTCCTGTCCCCAAGCCATGGGTCCTAGATTCCAATTGACTGGGATACGCAGTCTAAGTAGCTGGGATAGGCAGTCTAAGTAGGGGTGACACTTTGCTGTGTCGGCCTTTCTCTCTGGTCACTAGGGATGCAGACAACTGGCATCTCCCAGACCGTTGTGCTACACCTGGTTTCTTTCTGTCTTTCCGTTCACTTTCCCTTTCTGCTGGAGCATCCGAGCCCTCAATCAGTCGGGTCTCCCTGAGTATTCACCCACTCTCAGGTCACTTGCACATGGGCTCACACATCATACCTCTGCAGTAGTTTACGGCTACATCATACTAGAAATAAACTATTAATTAAACAAAAAAAAAACTTTTGTCATGTCCTTAACTTAAAAATAACAACTAAAAACAATGATTCAACATAAACTCTAAAAAAGGATATTAAAACAAGGAAACAAATGTAATAAGGACATTATAGAATAAAATAATTACTAAAGCAGTTCCTATATGTAAAATAAAACATCAATAACAAAGCTGCAGAGCATTACACTACAAACAAAAACAAAAACATATAAGGCCAAATTATATAATAAAATAACTGATAAATCCCAACAAAACTTACATTACAAGCACATTAGAACCCACTGTAGATTACCAAGTTAAAGACTCTGAGGCATAAAATATTTATGAAGAAGGTGGAATATTATTTGTGTATTTTTTATATATTTAGCTACCACTAGCATCTACTGTGTATACATTAGGTATGTATTACGTTACACTGTTTTTATTTTCAGCTACAAAAATTTACCTTTGGATTTTCTCTGTGTGGATGTAAACCTGAAAGACGCACATCACATTCACAAGCTACAGTATAATAATAAACTCTTTTTCATATACCCAACAGAGCAATCTTGCTTTTATAAAATATACATTCTTAAATAGAATAGCAATATTATGTACAATTAATTGACTTTTTATATTTCTAAATATCACAGCATGATCGAATTTAAGCCATTTTTATGTGACCCAGTGGTGAATAGCGGACTGTTATGCCAAATCCACTAGATGGCGCTGCCTCTTAGCTCACGGTTCCTGTCAGTTGATTCCAGCGTTCTGCGCATGGGCAGTGAGGACTAAGAAGCAGTGAGTTACCGTTAAAAAGAACCCGAAATTACTACAGAGAGTTGTAATGGTAAATACGGTGTTGTTTTCCTAAATGAGTATAAAGGGGTATTTCATAGGATTGATACAAGATTAGCAAGATGGATATTAGATTTTAACGGAGTACACTGAGGCGGTAGCCAGTTTTTAGACAACTGCTCGGGCTGGGGATATCTGTTTATTGGTTTGTAAGTAAAGGGTTTCACATGCTCCTTGTATTTTCTGTTCCTTCATTCTTTACAGGGACTTATGTTTAGCACCGTTTGTTAAGTGTACGCAATTGTAAGTATTATACTAATTATCGTCGTAATGTAGTTCTCAGTGAGGGCTGAGAGGTGACCTGTGCAGCCTGTGAGCGGCTTATTTTTGCACGCGCTGCGTAGTGAGTTGTTTAAACTTCAACTGTAATGTAATTTATTTATTTTTTTGTTGTTCAGTGTAGATGCATTTCTGTAACGGTCAGATGGAATGTAAAAAACTGTAAAACTAAACATGTTTTCTTTGTTTTCCCCTCTGCGTGAAAGAACCACTGCCATACTTTGTGTATATAGAAATATCGTTATATGTCATTTCTTTTGTTGTTTCTTATTTTTATTTTTTAAACTAAGAACAGATCAGACCACATACTCACCTAGAAATAAAGAACCCCATATTATATTTGTGTCCTGTGCTAATTATTCTTTGCCAGGCTACATTTAATAACAACGAATAGTCACCTTCTTTCCTTGTGACAACTGTCCCTGCTTCTGCTTCCTGCTTCTATCGTGTGTGTGTTTTTTTTAAATGCATTTTAGAAAAGTGTAATCTATACTAAAAAGCTGTACACCACCTGCTATATAGATACATATTGTAATACTTTCGCGTTTGGATAGGACGGACACAAGAACTCAGACTTGCGGAGTTAAAGCAAGTAAAAGCCTTTATTTTTCTTCTCCGTCACCACCTGCCAGCCCGGCTCTCCCGCACCCCCGACCAGAGACACACAGCCCCCGACCGCCAACAGCACGAGAGAGAGAGAGAGAAACACCCAGGAGTGCAGAAGCAGGATCCTCAAGAGATCAACAAAGACAACAGAAAAAGATATGTGTACTGTATAAGATACTGTCCATGGGAATCCAAGCTTTTTTATCTATGCTAAGTTGTCTTTAATAGTTCTTCATTACACAGTGAAGTCATAATTCCGGGATGTGCTTATGTACGCTGGGCAAACATTCCGAGGTAAAATTCTTCCAGCATGGGGGTACCTTTTAAGTGGAGACGACGGCACCAAAATTTTTTGGCATGTATAAAAAACAGCAATTCTGTCAGTAAGCCCTAAATGAATTAATAGCAAACATGGATTACACAAAAGACATTTTTTCCAAGAAAGTTTAGCCTTTGTCACTAATGAAACCACTAAATAAAGACATAAATATAGAAATCTTAAGATTTTTAAAATACATGACTTTGCTTAAATGTATTTAAAAATAAAAACGATTACAAACGCCAGCGGAGAGAGAGAGTGCTTACTTTGTCAGCACCCAGACAAAAATACAATGGTTTTATTCATTCTTAATCAGATGGTGAGAGTAAAGGGGGAGCGATAAGGTTGAAGGTGAGGAAAAAGATTCCCTTCCCCCCAAGGAAAGACAGACACATGTTTTCACAGTTTAGAAGTCCCCTAGATAAAACATCAACTTTATTTAAACTCCAACGAAAGTATTAATGGTTTTTAATTACTGTACTCTTATGGAACATGCCACCAGCCATCAGCATGAAAAAGCACATTGTGCTGCTGTAATAGTTTAAATTAATTAAAAGTCTAAACAGTATCAGCTTATTTATGGGTTGTAATTTAAAAAAAAGTCCAAAACCGCACTCAAAATGCAATTTAGCAGTTTCTGGAAAGAGGAGACACCCAAATTAATAATGTAACATGCTACTGTTTGTGCATGAACATAGTTACTGTATACTGTTATTTCTTTAGATACGCGATTCCATGTTTTTTTTTAATCCCTGGCTGGACCGGGAGTCCATAAGAATCGAGTAATAGGTTTCATTGCGCTTTGACAGATCATCTTTAAATCAATTGTTGATTTAAAGTTTGACAGTAAATGTTTATATTGTAACGCATACTGTACAGCCTCTATTTCTCTATAAAAATCTAAAATATCGTTTGCGCAGCCTAAGAGGGGGGCGAATGCACTACAAATAGATTAGCATACTGTAGAGGAAAACAGTATAGACATCGTTGATATGAAGAGTTTTGAAACCAAATTTCCCAAATTTAATATGTGCTTTTCTATATTTATTGTAAATTGATTGTCCATAATATTGCTTTTCTAAGCAAGGAGCGCTTCACCCTGCCTGCTGTGGGAAGAGTTGGCTTATTCCTTCCCTGCCTCACCGAGGGCTGACCCTGCTAGGCCCTCGTCGACACCGGTTCGACCATCACCCTGCCGCGGCCTGGTGTCCTGCCGGGCACCGAGGCAGCTGGACCCCCAGGGCGCTCACCGTGCACTTTGGGGCTGCGAGGGTGAAACACCCCTTCTACAGTACCTTGCCCCAATCCGTGAGGACTGTATCCTGGGGTTGGACTGGTTGCAGCAGGAGGCTCTACTGTACACAGAGAGGGGCAGGAGGGGGAAACAAGCTGTCCAGCCGTGTGGAATGCTACAGAACCCTAAACAGACAATACACACTAGCCAAATATTTGACCGAGATATCCAGACACAGCTGGATGAGCTCCACCAGCCAGGACAGGCAAATAAGAGACACTCCACAGACATTCACAACAGCGACATATCATAAAACTTTTGCACATATTGTTAAATTATTACTTGTGTAGTGTGCTCTCTGAAGGCACCAGTTCTGTAGGCTTTGGGCATTTACTGGGACAATTATTAATTGTAGCAGTAAATCACAAAATTATTCTTTTGGCCTTAGAATCCAACCATGCGATATAACCCAAACAACGCACACACACAGGTACTAATACACGAGGGTACATTTATTAATACATAGAATATGCATATAAAGCTAACAGATCTTATCGAGAGGGTTATCAGAATACAAAAGGTATATATTCAGTCAGTTACAAAGAGTTACATATATCAAGAGGACATACGTTCAGTATATCATTCATTAGACCATTTCGTAAATGAACTTGGTTATAACTTCTACATTAGATACTCAAAACAAGTACATAACTCTTAGGAATTAAATTGATATCAACTGGTTGGGATAACAATTGAATTCTCGAGCAGTAATGCATTAAAGTTGAATACTCATCCAATCTCTGGGGATTCAGATCTCCTGCGGACTCAAAGAAGCAGTTGCAGGCTTGTTGCTGTCCAATCTGTGCTGTCTGGCTAGGTGCCAGGCTGTGCTGTGCGGCTTGCGACCGTGCGCTGCTGATGCTCACTGACCGGTTAGTGTTGGCTTTAACTAGCAAACTTTGCGCACAGGAGAAAAGATAACTGTGGGTCCCAGCAAGTCAGGAAGAGGAACGGTTTGTTCCTGATGAAGAGCTAGTTCTGAATAGTGATTCAGCTGTCCACAGTTCTGACCTGTTCACAAGGCCTGCTGCTGGTGCTAACCTCGGGTGGATCCTCTGGTTACTGGTGGCAACCTCTGCTCTAGACTCTTAGAACAAAGGAAAGTTCTGGCACTTGGACACACTGGCCATTCCTTGGTTGTCCGTGCTGAGTCTGAGGATGGTCAGGAGGGCCGCTGTGAGAATGTCCTGCCCTTGGGAGCCTTCTGCTCCTGGGATGTCCTGCCCTGTAATTCCCCTTTGAATTCCCTTTAGAATAGTCCACAGAATTCTCCTGGAACTCTGTGTTGCCTGTTTTTACCTGGAGGAACTTCAGCTCATTCATTGGCTGAAAGTTCCATGGGCATCAGAGTCCCACGTGGGTTACTTGGCCCTACCAGTCCCTGATTGGTTGATCAAGGTGAGATATGAGTCACTTACTCCTGACACTTAGGAATGCAGTCCAGATGTCCATCTGGCACTCCCTAGACAGATAGGCGCCAATAGATGACCACTGATCATGATAGCCAGGCTTAGCTAAGTGCATCCCCCTTTGGGACCTGTCCTTTATCAAAAGAAAACATCTTTAAATCAGCCTGCATGAAAAGCTTCTCTGTGGCTGCACCACAGAGATGAAAAGAGAGATGGGGCCTCATTTGGGAAAGCACCGCAACACTTAATTCTGTCAATTAATTAACGAGCATTGCCGCTACACTTGTTTTTCAGGAAGTTATAAAAACACTTGAATTACTTGACTTGACCCAGCAGCCATATCACCCTGCAACTCACAACTGGAACCCACTGAAGCTAAGCAGGTGTGAGCCTGGTCAGTACCTGGATGGGAGACCTCCTGGGAAAAACTAAGGTTGCTGCTGGAAGAGGTGTTAGTGGGACCAGCAGGGGGCACTCACCCTGCGGTCCATGTGGGTCCTAATGCCCCAGTATAGTGACGGGGACACTATACTATAAACAGGCGCCGGTAAAACCGAGGTCCTGACTCTCTGTGGTCATTAAAAATTCCAGGGTGTTTCTCGAAAAAAGTTGGGGAGTAACCCCGGCATCCTGGCCAAATTTCCCATTGACCCTTGCCAATCATGGCCTCCTAATAATCCCCCTCTGTGAATTGGCTTCATTACTCTGCTCTCCTTCCCACTGATAGCTGATGTGTGGTGAGCGTTCTGGCGCACTATGGCTGTCGTTGCATCATCTAGGTGGATGCTGCACATTGGTGGTGCTGGAGGGCAGTCCTCATTACCTGTAGAAGCGCTTTGAGTGGAGTGTCCAGAAAAGCGCTATATAAGTGTGACCTATTATTATTATCCAGTCTCTCGAAATAATTTTATTTTTCAAGCAATGCAACTAACGTCGGGCAATGTGTTTTTTTTAATCCAACATTGACAGTCACATCTTAAATCTTGTCAGTCAGCTCTTTTTTCTCTATTTGAATTGTGGCAATTCAAACAACTTGGGATAACAAGTGGTCTAAAAGTTACCGAGCTCACAGAGCTTCAACAACAGATGACAACTTTCTTAGTCCTTCCTTAGTCTTCCTGAAATTTTTGGATTATGAGTGAATAAAAGCATCTTATTAAAAACACGTTTGCGTTTGTTTGGGAGCTATATTATGTATTTTTCACATGTAAGATATAATGATGTGTTACCGCTTACACAGCGCCCAACTTTAAAAGCTAGAAAAACAGGTTTCGATTCACATTATCTGGTGAGCCTTGTTTTGTCAAAGGACAGAACAAAAAAAACAGACAATACACAGGGGTGGGAGGGCAAGCGAGAGAGAGAGTTTTTTTACACTTTGTCAAAAAAAAACAAATCACCCGGGGAAGAGACTCTGGGGGGATCATTGTGTGGTAAAGAGCGGAGCTCAGTCAATCCAAACAAGTATAGTAGTAAAGATTGAAAAGTCAACAATTGATTTAAGGACGATCTGTCAAAGTGCAATGAAATACAATATTGTTGTTGTTGCTGTTATTGTTGTTTTTATCCTGTAAATCGTTTTAAGAATCCACCTTTAAAGGCGATATATAAAAGCATTGATTCTTATGGAATGTGTTCCGCCGGGGATTCAAAAACATTTTTATTTTTTTTAAATCACGCATCTAAGGAAATAGCAGTATAACCTTGTTCATGCACAAACAGTGGCATGTTACATTATTAATTTGGGTGTCTCCTCTTGCCAGAAAGCTCTTAATTGCATTTTGAACCCATAAATAAAGCTGATACTGTTCAGAGTTTTAATTATTTTAAACTGTATTACAGCAGCACAATGCACAATGCAATGTAAATTGCAAAAATGTACTTGAAATCTGTCCAAGCCCTACTCTGTCAGGCATTTTCTTTTACTGTAACGGACATAAGAAACCCCTTGCTTTTAACAGAGCGTTTCATAACTTCCAACTACGAAAATTATTTAAACTGCGACACTTCTCATTCAACCAGAGCTCGAAATATCACATGGATCCTCAAGAGCACAGCAAAGACTGTATTAAAAGTATCCTAGTGACAAACTAGTATACTCGCTCTCTGGATACACGTCTCACCTGTCCTGTTCTTTGTTTTCCTAATTTGCTGATTATGCCTGCTGCGATCCACTCCTACCCTCACACCAAATTTCTTGGCACAGTTCATTGTGCAATTAACCCTTGTATGTGCTGTCCTTAAGGTGATATCACATAAAGGTGATATGTAAAATAATGTTTTTTATTATTGTTATAGAGAAACATGATCAGATTTTCCCCGGTTCAGAAAAAAAGATCTAAAGTGCTACACCTAACTTTCTTAATTGGATGTATTTAAAGCAGTGAACTACAGTAGGTGTAACATAACATTCAGAAATACAATCGAGAATAGTTTTGTGGTGTTTGTATAGATGAAACGTTCCTTAAACGTATAACGTAACAAAATTAAAGACGATTAAAATCTGTACTCTTTCCACTTGTACTGTATGTCGTCGGAAAATCCAAGAAGTTTCTGCTTTGTGTAAGGATGGTATCAAAAAGTAATATAAGTGGTGAGAAAGCTGTGCTCAATGTATTTAAGGGACTTAAAAGTAAAAGGAGATGCTTCATATTGCTTGACTAATTTTAAAAACTAAGTAATAAATGCAGACACTCCCTCGGTGCCGCGCCGGTATAAATATCTAAATATACATTCGGCTGGGGTGCGCGGGGAAGAGCAGGACAGGAGTGAAAGTGGTCAGGGCGGGGTTTAGGAAGGCCGCCAACCAGTGCGGCTGTCCCACAGTGAAGTGGGCGTACATTCTGGGCAGGTATCCATTTTCCTTGTAAATAGTTCCTTGCTTCTGCACCCCTCGGTCTTACTCTCTCTCTCTTTTCTCTCTCAGGCACACAGGCGATGTGTTGGCTCGCGCTGTTGGCGGGCAGGGGCGCGGGAGAGCCGGGCTAGCAGGTGGTGACGTATAAGAAAAATAAAGGCTTTAAATTGCTTTAACTCCGCAAGTCTGAGTTCTTGTGTCCGTCCTATCCAAACCCAAAAGTATTACAATATGTATCTGTATAGCAGGTGGTGAACAGCGTTTTAGTATGGATTACACTTTTCTAAAACGTATTTGAAAAATAAAAACGATTACAATCTAATCCTTCCACGTTTGATCCCAAAATCCCAAGAAAAATAAATTTAAATGGGTAGAAAGCAATGCTGAAAGTTTATTAAGATACTTAGAAGACAAAGATACTGTATCAATTGTCTGATTATGATTTAAAAAACACATATAATTAAACACGCGCTTGCGATTTAAATCAAAACGTTACTTAAATCAATATAAATGTTTAAATTGTAACGCATACTGTACAGCCTCCATTTCTCTATAAAAATGTACTCTATTACAAATTTACAATTTGTTGATAATAGAAATGTTAGGTTTTCTAAAGCTTTGTGATAGTTGACCCACCCAGGCAGCAAAAGATCAGCTGCACTGGTAAGATGCGACACCGAAGATATGATTAATAACCTTTTAAATCTGAAGGGGGATCTGAAGGGATCCCCCCCCACACACACACACAATAGAAGCAGGAAGCAGAAGCAGGGACCATTGTCAGAAGGGAAGAAGGTGACTATTCATTGTTATCAAAAATGACTTGGTTCGATCATGTTGTGATATTTAGAAATATAAAAGTCATATAAAATATATATAAAATATATATTTTATATAAAAATATAAAAGATTTGAACACACAACCTGCCAGTTGTTAGTCACGCACGTAGACCAGTAGGCTACAAGACAGCTCGCATGAACTGAGAGGCGAAACAGCGCTACACAGCCCTGTCGCAGTACACAAATATAATCATATCATTATTAATTTCTTTAGATACGCGATTCCATATTATATTAGCAGAAAAGCTTAAAACTACCACTTTTTTACACGCTATTTCACATGTTAGTTAAATACTTCGATGCTTAAAATGTTTAGGGAGAAATGGAATACCGGTGTGTATTGTTTCTTTAAAGTACCGATTCCTGGAATCTGACTGGCTGACACCCTTCTGAAGTGGTTCCATAATATCTGGTATACGGAAAAGAAAGCGTTGATAAAAAAGCCTGGATTCTCATGTACAGATGCAGCCATTCAAAGTGCGTGGTACAGACACGTACCGGAGGTAATTGGCTACGGCGTCGTGCATCGTGACGCGCGATAACGCAAAATACCGCGGTGTGTGATTGGTTGACCGACAGGGGCACTCGTGGTCCGTTGGTCTGTCATAGAAAGACTTACTGTAAACGTCTTTACTGTGCCCATTGTAGATATTGAATTTTACCACTGAAGGGAAATCTTAGTAGCTGAGCATAAAAAGAATAGGAGCATACTGTAACGCGTGTGAAGGCCATAAACGATATTAATTTTGGAACATAAACATACAGTATATAGCTGGTCTTGGTACTTTAAAGAAAAAAATACACACCAGTATTCCATTTCTCCCTAAACATTGTAAGCTTCGAAGTCTTTAACTAACGTGATACCGGAGTCAACAAGCATACTTTTAGAATTTGATTAAAAGGGAATATAATATGGAATCGCGTATCTCAAGAAATTGATAACGATATAATTGTATTCATGTTGCAAAAGAACTGCAACGGACATAAAAACTCCCTTGCTTTTAACAGAGCGTTCCATAATTTCTAACTACGAAAATGCCAGGTAAAAGGATTTGTAAACATATTTTGTTAAAGCAAGTCAGTTTTTTCCGCAACACATAGAATACATTTTTCCAAGAAAGTTTAGCCTTTGTCACTAATGAAACCACTAAATAAAGACATAAATATAGAAATCTTAAGATTTGTTTTATTTAATGTTGGTAGCAGGATGAACTGTCAGAGTGTATATTTTGTGGCAGAGTTGCTGCAAGATGTTAACAGTGAAAAAGGTATTTAGAAATGAGTTATTTCAAGATGAAAAAGGAAACATACACGAATCTCATGACCAGAATCGGTCTTGAGATATTTTTAACTTGATTTACAGTATTTGAGAGGTATGTCTTAACACCGATACTACAGTGCTTAAGTACTGCTCACGTATATGTTTCTAGGTTTATATTATGCATTTCATACGGTCAAATTACTTTTGAGCAACTAATAAGAAGCGCGAAACGGTATGCGTTTTAGTTTCGTTTTGTGCTGGGACCTGTGGATTGATTAGAGATATCAAGTACATACAAGTCATTTTTTAAATGTTGTAGTTCGTCTTGAAAAAATGTTACGAGTACATCATCTATCAACAATTACACAGGTTATGTTTCCATATTGCGGATTTTGGTTACGTAATATTATTTTCTAGATTTCACTTTGTGAATATATGATTTGGGCAAACAGAGCCGCAAAGAAGTACATTATGGGTTGTTGTTGTTTTTTTTGCAGTTTTATCTAGAACAAGCGATGCTTAAACCTTTGTCTGATTCTTGTGAAACTATCCACACGACAGTTACAGTACCTAGGAGTTGACTTCAGTGATGTCACTGATGGGATGTTTCTAAAAATCCATCCTCTGTAAAACGTCTTCTCTAGTTGTCCTGCATATGTATTCGCTAATGAAGCTGTATGTTCTGAGCCTGGATCTCTACATTTCTGTATGAACCAGCTTAGAGGGCTAAAGACAGCTTGTGTTTAAATTGAGTGTAAGGCAATTTATGCTTCTAAAGTCATGGTCAGCATTTATTTTTGTACTGTGCTGTAAACTTGTTCTGTGCCAAGTCACATTATTTTATAGCGTTTTTATAGCGTTATCAAATCCGGTGGCGCTGTGTGTTAGTTTCCTGACTCCCATGTCACATGGTCTGTGATTGAAACCTGTAAAACCGGTTTTAAACCTGTAAAACCTGTAAAACCGGTAGTGGGGGCAGGGTGTGTGGGAACAGGTTTGGTTGAAATTGCATTGGAGATCTATGTTCTTCACACCTGAAACATTTTCTCTGAAAGCATTTTCTTCGCAGTTTAAATGATCTTGTTACAGCATGTTACAGTTTACTATTATTAACCATATTAATTTTAAGTGCTTAATGTAAAATCTTGTAAAAATATATTTTCATTGTTCAAATATACATTAAGTCTGACTATCATATAATAAGTTAAATACAAAACTAAAGAAAAAATAGGGTTAAATATAATTCAAAATATTTTGCTAACAATGTTAACTGTTTATGAATAATAAAATGTATTAACTAAGGAGTAGGATGGCACAGTTGTTATTATGTTTTTTGTTTTGTTTCTTTTTCAGACATACAACAGTAGTACCTTAAATTATGCATTATAATTAAATTATGCATGCAAACCTGTGAACTAGAAAGATAACTAAGATATCCATCTATTTATAATGGTGGCAAAGTGGTTAGCATTGCTATCTTGCAGCACTGAAGTCCTAGGTTCAATTCCTGCCATCCTGTGTGTGTGGGGTTCTCTCTGGGTTACTGATCTTGCACATCAGTATCCATACCTAGTTATTTAAACAAATTGCCTCTAATTATAAACATCTTAATATGCTGGATCTGTGGATCCGCATCAGCTATGTTTGCCCATTCCTTCAATTCATGTGCATCCAACACACAGTTCAACGCTAGCAACTACACAAAATCTAAAATATGAGCTCTACTTGCCACTTACAATACCAACAGTACCAGTTAACTTTAGTAGTGACATTTTCATGGATCTTTTTAACAATAAAATTTACAACATCAGACTTCGGACACAATTAAACAGGCCTCAAAAAAGTCTGGTACAAACATTTTCAGCATGGAATAAACCGTTACTTTAATGGTATAAACCTTAAATGGATTCATATTCTCAATAAAATTTGGTGCTCAGTAACATGACTTAGAAAATGACAGAAGACATACGTATCATGCTTAACCTTCTATTTTTCATAATCGTAAACTCCTTAAGGCAGTTACATTTTCTCTGTTCTGACCTGGAGTTACAGAGAAATTTAAATTCTAATAAGAGAACCTTTAAAAGTGGCATCTCAAAGCAAAGTAAATACCCAACACTGATTGTATCCATCTGTCATGCTAATAAAGCAGCTTGAATTGAATTGAGAGGGGGGGGGGGGTATATTTGCTTTGTGTATAAAGTACATTGTGAATGTTTTCACAGCCTTCACTTTGTCGTTTTTATGCCATTTTTTGACCACGCACGAATATTCCTATGTCCGCATCTTCGCAAGGGAATCAGTGCGAATTTTAATACTAATTAAATGACCGCGGGCACTTTCCACCCCCTCTACATTCTCAGAGTAGAACAGACTGACCTTCTAATGAAAGACGGTCCACCCCCCATGGACAGGAAAAGTACCCACAGGCACTTAAACTTAATATGGTCAGTAACAGTAAACAGTAACATGGTCAGAAGGAGCACATACAAACGTTTCCGAAATTTTTTCTTTAAACTACCAATACCAGCCATATACAGTCTGTAACGTAGGGATTTCTATATGTCTTTATTTAGTGGTTACATTAGTGACAAAGGCTAAACTTTTAGCTTCAGTAACGTGTACAAATCTCCCCTTTTTATAAAACGACATGGTTGAAAACTGTTCCAGAGCCACTGTTGTTTCATCAGTGAAAAGTACATCATGAAATGCCTCTCCCTGTTCAATCCACTGGAAAAAAGAAAAGGAGCATAAAGCTTCTGATGGTCATAAACGATATTCATTTAGGAGCAGCATCAGAGGTATGTTTTTAACTGCACTGCATTGGAGAGAATACCATAGTGTGTTTTTTTTTTTTTACTCCCTGGCGGAAACTGGCTTCCAGAAGAATCAGTATGGCTCAGAGATTAAATAAAACTTCACTCGCACCAAACAAATGTATATTTCTAAATATCACAACATGATCGAATTTAAGTAATTTTAATAACAATGAATAGTCACTTATGCGTTACAATATAAACATTTATATTGATTTAAATCGCGTTTAAATCACCTTTATTTAAAACCCATAAATAAAGCTGATACTGTTTAGACTTTTAATTATTTAAAACTGTATTAAAGCAGCACGATACACAATGCAACGTAAATCGCTATCTTTGTCTTCTGTGTAATAATGTTCACCTCTCTGTCCAGCAAATTTACAGTAGTAATAATAATGAACTTTATTGTATATGGCGCCTTTAAAGGTGGCTCCTCAAAGCGCTTTACTGGTTAAAAACAATACTGTTAGGCTGGGAAAATGATTTTTTTTTAAGAAATACAAAATGAGATATAATGATATGTTCCGGCTTAGACATTAACGAAGAGCATAACGCGTGTACTGTATACACTGCAAGTACAACCCCCCTCTCTGCAGGAGTGCTGGCTGTGACGAATTGAACCGGTTTCACGGGTATTTTCAAAGTAGGAGGCGAGATTTCCAGCGAAAGACACCTCCCCCAAATCAAAAACCCAGTAAGTACAGTACTTACTAGTTAAAGGCTAGGCTCCTCAATGAAATCGCTTTAACATGCTAATGCGTTGGTGTAACAGTCCGGGCGTGGCAAGCTTCTAATTTCAACCCGACTACGGCGAAAGGAACCCTTCTTTCATTAGAAGCCAATGAACTTATTTTAGCCCTGAATGAATTAATAGCAAACATGGTTTACATAAAAGACATTTTTCCAAGAAAGTTTAGCCTTTGTCACTAATGAAACCACTAAATAAAGACATAAATATAAAAATCTTAAGATTTTTAAAATACATGACTTTGCTAAAATTTATTTGAAAATAAAAACAATTACAACCGCCAGGGGAGAGAGAGAACAGGGGAGGGATGTTGGTTTTGCATACGGGGCGGGGCTATGGACATTAGGTCTGTTTGGGAATGTGTAGTTACATGTTCTGGCTGTTTGTGAATTAGCGTTGTTGAGTATGGAGTGTTGAGGTATTGATTTTGTGTAATGCTTTATGTTGAAAATTGAGGTGGATTTTGTTTATGATAAACAGGATAAACTGGGATGGGAGGAAGGTTTGGTTTTGCATAAGGGGCAGGATTATGATAATTGGAGGACTTTGCGAGAGTAAAATGGTTTGATATATTTGATTTTTTATTGTGGTCGTTATCTATGTTTTTGGTTGGTATTATGTTTATATGGTTGTTTTTGTTGGTTGGTTGTTATTATGGTTATTAATAATACGATCTATAGTTGAAATCTGAGCCTAAATAAAAAGAAAAAGCAAGTGATTAGGTTAATGAGCAATCTAATTACTTATTCATTTAAAACGCTATATAAAATAAAGTTTATTATTAATTTGCTGGACAGAGCGGTGAACATTATTATGCATAAGACAAAGATAACGATCCTGATCAGTTTAGAAATCTGTGTACACTGTAAGGTTTTTACTTCTTAAACTTTTAAAATACACGTTTTGAATAGAAAGAAATCCTCTTCCTGGTACAGTACTGTATGTATACCAAACCAGCACGTCTTTTTTCTCCAATCAGAGGGGTGTCAGATGGTGTCAGCCAATCACCATTCTGAAACCCTACCATAATCTCTGGTATGGGGAGACCCCAGAATTCTGTCCCATAGTTTAGACAGATGATAGATAATTTTATTGATCCCATGAGGGAAATAAAGTAAATCATTTTCATTTTAGGAAATGATTAAACGCTCGGTTAAAAGCAAAGGAGATTGTCTGTTATAGTGGACATAAAAACAAGAGTTCGCTGGCATTATATCCTGGAAGACACAGACTGGCGCCAGACCGTTAAAATGCCTGATGAACTAGGGATTGGACAGTTTCCAAGTGGTTGTACAATCGATGGAAATGTTCAAATAAATGTGCAAAAGAAATAAACAAAGTAATCATTTATTTCTTTATTATATTGGGTAGCTAATGTCCTCTCTTTGCTAGTTAGTGGCTGTGTTTCTGCGTTGGGTAGCAACGGGTGACTGTTCTCAGGCAGAAGATGTAAACAGCTGTTCGTGTTAAATAATTTTTTTAAATTAAAATTCATTCTATACAGCAATCGCATATTTGGGTACCGTTTTATAAAACTTTCATGCTTAAAATGTTTAGGGAGAAATCGAAGACTGGTGTGTATTTTTTCTTTAAACTACCAAGACCAGCCATACACAGTACAGTTTACATACATACAGTAATGTTTATGTTCCTAAATTAATATCGTTTATGACCTTCAGATGCGTTATGCTCCTCTTCTTTTTATGCTCAGCTACTAAAATTTCCCTTTAGTGGTAAAATCCATATAAATATTCAAAACTAAGCAGATTAAAATGTGCACAGTAAAGACATTAAATGATTAAATCTTTGCACTACCAACCAATGCACCACGAGTGCCCCTGTCGGTCATTTTGGCCAGCCAATCACTAACCGAGGTGCCCACCGGTGCCCTGCGGTGGCTTGTGGGTAGGTTACTGTACCGCGGGTTTTTACCGCGCATTTTTAATGGCTGCATCTGTATCAGCTGAGATTTAAAACAGGAAACTCTCTTCTCATTACAATAGAAATAACAATTGAGCTTTCTTAAGCTACTTCATAACATTCAACATCAAATTTTCTGTAATTTCTTTGTGATAATTAGTATTTACAATTCAAAGAATTGAGCCATTAATATTGAAACTTTAAATCTATTCAGATATGTCTCTTCTACATAGCTTTTACATTTAAAACTTTTGAAACTGTTAGCTATTTCTCACAGATCTAATCAAACTGTCTCATCAGAATTCCAAGATAGATGATTCTTCACTGTAAATAAAGCGCTTTGGAAATTTAAATGAATTAAACCTATTAAAGTAATTCACATCCTAAGGCCCCAGTGACTTAAATATAGGTGTGTGATCTTGCATAATTTTTACCCTGAGACAATTTATAAACTGCCAAGAAATAATGAATGCTGGTAGACTTATTACCCTGAAAGATAAACTCTAATCAGGTTCTGTTGCCAATTCTCTGATTAAGCATGCCATTGCACATCTGACATCAGGTGGACTATATTGAAAGCAAACAGCAAATGCAAAGCCATTTTAGATTTGTCCTTTAAATGTGACATCTGTGTCATTATAATTAGGCCTAGGTTTGTTGGCTATGACCCTACTATCAATACCTGTTTAAACTGATATTCCTGAAATATGTGAAGTAATTAAATGTTAAATGTCCTCAAACAACGCTAGGTCGCTTGTGGAGATTGTGTAGATGTTAAGGTTTCTAAGTACTATAGATTATTTTTCTAAATTTCCCAATATACCTTACCAAAGAATATGAAAAACATATCTCCTATATCACCTTTTGGAAAGTCCTTTGCAAGAAGTAACTTTCTTTTATGTGTTACAGAATATTATGAATCTCTTAATATTATCCATAATAATTGAAGGAGCAATGTTCATTGGTCGTACTTAGAACAAGACAATAGTTTATATTGTGAAACAAAAGTTTAAGGCATAAATCACATACTAACATACAAATCTTAATGTACTATACCACATGAATTGAAGCAAGGGTCCCAGAACTGCAAGGGGACAATGCTGAATAATGCAGCACCATGCCACCCTTTTAAGATTCCTTTTAAACAAAAATAAAAATTATACATCCAACTTCTAACCACTTCATCCACTTCATGGCTGAAATCACAGGGGAACCGAAGCCTATCTAAGTTAGAAACGGGCACAAAGCAGGGTACACCCTGGATGAGATACTTGTCCATCACAGGGCACAGACAGGCACAAACACACTCAGACCAGGGCCTATTTCTCCAGAAACCAATTAACCTTCCAGTATGTCTTTGATTGCATGAGGAAATCAGAGCACCCAGCAAAAACCCATGTGAATAGGGAGAGAACATACAAACTTCTTGCAGATAGCACCCCAGCCCTGGAAATTAACCCAGGGCCCTAGCAATACTTACAACTTTACAACTGTGTTGCCAAATTAAAGACTACTGTATTTTAAATTAACCAAAAATGGAAAAAGTAGAAAGGAAAAAGGAGAACGACTGGCTATTTGGTTTTACTGATAAAACACAACACCCACTTCACCCTAAGATGTTTTTGTCTTTAGGTTAACAGAAAAAAATATGAACAGAAAACAATAAGTGAGTTTTGGTTTTAAAAAAAGGAGAACTGTGTGAATCAAAAGATTACTGCATGGATGTCTGAATAAGTAGAAAGTTTTATCCTTTCCGGAAACTGAATTATGATTCAGCATAATATGTAATGTACTTCTAATAATTTCCTTCTGTGTTTTGTGCGTTATGCTGCGAGTACCTGCAGAGCAGTGTTGTGGGCGTAACTGCTGGCTGAAATCTAAGAGATGCTTTTTGGGTTTCTCCAAGGAAAACCAGTTGCAAGAAAAGCAAGCTCTTTAGGATGTTCAGGCAGTCTGTCAGATACAGGCCTGCCCAGGCAATCAAGCAGGCTGGGCTGCCAGCAGCCAGGATGCCCTGGTCTTCAGACAGAAAGGCTATTTGGGATTTCAAACAGAAAAGTGGGGCTGCCTGGGTTTTTAGAAGCTAGATAGATAGGGCAGGACTCCTGGGGATTTTAAGTAGAATAGTGGATCTGCCTGGGGTCTGAACAAACAAACACAGGACAGGGATGCTCAGAGTTTCAAGCAGCTGTAAAGATCAGCAGTTTAACCTGTGCTTTGGCAGGGAACCAAGCAAAGCCATCTTAACACAACATTAGTCTGTAGCTCAGTGACAGAGCCCTGATTCCCAGAGCCATGTTTCAAGCGTTTATTAGTGGCTTGATGTGATGATTGGTTGACTGATTGATCTCATGACCTTGGGTGGATTGCAAGCACTTATAAGAAAGCTGTGAATGCCATTGGTGACCGCTGGAACCGCAGGTTGCAAACTGCTTCCAACCTGAAGTAAAATTGACATTTGGATTTACACTTTAAAGACAGGCTGAACAAGGAGTCCATCAACCAACCTGGTCACATATTTATACAAAATGCATATGATTATCAACATAAGGTGCCACACATTCATTATTACCGTCACTATTACCATCCCTTATCCAGAAGTACAGCTCTGGAAGCAAGTAATTCTGAAGAATAACATTTAACAATACAAAGGATATGAAGAAACGGAATAAAAAATATTTATGTTCACTTCATTTACCTGGAACTGTACTAAGTACTTTGTTTGTTAAATCTTATACAGACTGCATCAACACCATTTTTTTTTTCAGAAAAATATAATAGATACATTTGATATAAAAACATTCATAATTTAATTTTCCAAGGAATTGAATTTGTAAAACAGATCATTTAAATTTTATCAAACTCCAGTGGCTCAAAAGTTTCAATTTGCCTTGTTAAGTGAATACCCTCTTGTCTAACAGTTAGTAGCTTTTTTATAAACCACACACAATAATCTCATATTTCTATGCTTATTTTAATTTTTATATTACATTATATTATATTTATTTATTGTATTTGTTGTAAGACTATGAATTGTAGTTGAATCAGTTTTATAAGGACAAGTAATTTAGATGTGTAGCTGCGAGGCGTATTAAAATACAGGAATGAAGTTTTCTGCTCCCTTGCCAGTCCCTCTCTCTCTTTCATCTCGGTGGTGCTTGATACTGAGGCCATTCCATTTGGTTAACAATTAAGGTTTTTCTAGCTGATAGCGTGTCCTGAAAAGGAGCAACTCCCAATTCCTGATATTCTCCAGCAACCTTAATAAATGTTCATCTCCGGCGCCTTAAAGTCTGAGATTCCAAGGGAGAGTCTGATTCAAAGTTGGTTTACGACCCTAAGGTCAGAGAGCATGGTTACTCATCATCAGCCAATCAGGAACGGGTAGGGCAGGTTAACACCACGTGGGTCTCTGATGCCCATGAAACTTTCAACCAATGAACAACCTGCAGTTCCTCTAGGTAAAAACAGGCAACACAGAGCGCCTTGGGAACGGTTCACAGGGAAGAACAGTTCCCAAGGGAACACAGTTCCGAAGCGCAGGACACTCTCGCAGCATGCCAGCTGGACTTTCAGCCTCAGGGCTCCTCTTGAACATCCTCAGACTCAGCCCGGACCACCACGTAACGGCCAGTGTGTCCGAGTGCAGGACTTTCCTTTGTTCTAAGAGTTGAGGACGGAGGTTGCCAGCACGTAACCAAAGGATACATTCAAGGTTAGCATCAGCAGCAAGCCTCATGAACAGGTCAGAACTGTAGACAGCTGAATCACTATTCAGAACTAGCGCTTCATCAGGAACAAACTGGTCCTTTTCCTGACCTGCTGGGACCTGCAGTCATTTTTCTCATGTGCACAAACTCTGCTAGTTTCAGCCAACACTAACTAGCTGGTTTTCAGAGAGCATCAGCAGCGAATCGCCGCAGGAATCTCCACCACGTCACAAGCCGCACAGCACTGCTTGGCACCGAGCCAGAGAGCGCCGATTGGACAGCAATCGGACAGCAGCCTTTGCTTCTTTGTGTCTGCAGGAGATCCGAATCCCCACAGATTGGATGAGTATTCAACATTCTGCATTACTGCTCGAGAATTCAATTGTTATCTCAACCAGTTGATATCAATTTAATTCCTATGAGTGATGTACTTGTTTTGAGTATCTAGTGTAGAAGTTGTAACCAAGTTCATTTACGAAATGGTCTAAATGAATGATATACTGAATGTATGTCCTCTTGGTATGTGTAACTCTTCGTGATTGAATATATACCTTTTGTATTCTGATAACCCTCTCGATAAGATCTGTTATGTTTATATCCACATTTTATGTATTAATAAATGTATTCTTGTGTATTAGTACCTGTGTTTGCGTTGTTTGAGTTGTCCCGCAAGGTTGGATTCTAATACCAATACCTTTATTAAACTATTATTTTGTGACTTACTGCCACAATTAATAATTGTCCCAGTTAAACACAAACCCCTACATTACTGGTGCCTCGTGAGAGGATACTACAGATGCACAGTAAATATCTGCCTGAATCATGGTAGAATGGAAATAAATGATTGTTTTCTTTTGTAAAGAGAAATGTATATCATGGAAACATTTTGCTGGTTTAAAACATGTAAAATTGAAATTAAAATAAATGAAATGAAAAATAAATTAAATGAAAAAAAATGTTTTAGTATTACATACATTGTGAATAGTTACAAGATGCTCCAATACCTAAAACAATAATGCCTCTGATGTTTGAAAAAAAAAACAGATTAAAGCAACAATTAGGAAATCTTTTTTTTTTTCATTTCAAAGAGGTCTTTCAAGGACAGGAACACACAGAGAATGCATTTGCTCTACAATCCTGATGATGAAGTTGTAGATCAGGCAACTGAAACATACATCACCCTTTGGTTAATGGGTTCAATCACATTTTTCACGTACAATTTAAGATCTTTTCATCCATGTGTAAAAGCCATCACAGTGTACATGACAATGATTTATTGCTAGGAGTCCCCTGTAATCAGGGATAACAAGAACTTTCTTTGGTGACTTGCTTCCAATATTTTTTATGCTTTCTGTGTTGAAATAGGCATTTGTAAATTAATCTTAAATGCTTAATTTTATATTCACCATGTTTGCACTATATTATAAGACCATGTCTTCTATTGAATAGCTCTTTACAGCAAAATCATTTAGGTAAAAACAATTTGGCAAATTCAATTAATTTTTTAGCTACTTTAAGCATTTAATCTTATGTAGAGTTCTTTCCACTTGTTTTAACAACATTACCGATATGAGTTCTAAGACAGACTGTAGATTCTGTAATTAATGTCTTGAAATCTTGAGGATGACAAATTTATTTTTCATTTACTTAGTGAATAACAGAATAATCCAATTTTACCTATTTGCTCCCAGATTATCCCAGTGCTGAATACAGGTTTGGCATTCTAAATTTCAAATATGAGATTAACAGTTGACCATGGTTGCTGGGCTGCAGGTAATGCTTATTATTGGCTTCAGGAAGAGATTAAAGGAAAAGCTGCAACATAGCTGACAGTTTGGTTATCACGTCTGGAGTAAATTAAAAGCATGGCCTGAATCCATCAAGGGAGATTAGGTAAATGTGAGCATATTACTGATGTCCTTTTACAGATGTAATTTTTTCTGCTCTGCCGAATTAAGGAATCAGCCGTATAGCAGACTGAACTGTGAAACTATTGCACCCCAATGAATGTCACTCACTTGGGTGCAATGAAGGATGAAAAGTGAAAAAAGTTTACTTTTCATTGCATCATCAAGTCAATTAAAAGGTATTAGCATGTGTGCTTAAACAGATTTGAAATAGGAAACTATAATATGAACGATTCCATTATTTTTATATTTCTGATATTCCTTTACATACTGTATATTGGATAGTTTATTGCTCTTTCAATTGATTTTAATATGGCCTTAATGTAACAGAGTAAGTGTCTTAAAGTGTGCTTGATCATATTTTGTCTCAAACAATAAAGAGTTTCTTCACTTGCTTGAAGATAGATTTATTTTTGTTTTAAGAAATGTCTGTGGAAAAGAAAGTTGTCAAAATTAAACATTAATTCACCATTTATATCATGACTAAGTAATAAAGACAGATCGAGGATTTAGGGTGATGCGAAAAGACGCATTCCTAATACAAGAAATTGTATAGGGCTAATAAAGAAACATTATTAACACATTATTATTTTGGTAATATTTTACGCTGCAATGCATGTTTTACTCTTTCATATTTAAAACATTTGGTTTACTATGAACTATGTATCTGATTTTCCAATAATATATTAAAATCTGCTGAATGAACCTGCCGGAGAATGTCCAGTGATGCTTTATGCAAGCCTTAGGTCTACTTCAAAGGCAACACATAATATATTGCAATGAGTTAAGAGAGGTTTGTTATTTTGCATTCACATCTTGAAAGTTCATATCTCAGAAAAAAAAACAGTTCACAGTGTCTGAAACAATAGGTAGAAATAAGGTATTGGCTTAACTACAGGTGAGCTTATAGGTCTGAAAACACAAAGAATCGGGAATCTTCATCAGTACTATAACACAGCATAAAAAGAAAGAATGCAAGGAAGACAAAGAGACAGACAGAAAAGCAACGTTATTCGTCTTTTGCTCTAAGTTTTTGTAAGTTTGTTCTGATCAGTCTTGCAGACCAGATTCTACCTAATAATCCGAACATTGTATAAGAGAGCTTTATATCCTAAATTTTAGAAAAATATTCAAAACATTTTTTTTTACTTTGGAATCCTAAGGTTAAAGGTGTCTTCTTCTAGTTTGGTTATGCATCTTTAGGAAAGGAAGACATATTCCCATTAGTTTTTAGTTATCCAGGTTACAGAAAGGGAGATGAAGCTCTGGACTGTGGTACATTTAGGAAGTAAGATATTTATTTTGTTTGTCTGTCAAGATATTGCCTAGTGTTTCAATTTATAGTGTTAGCATTCTAGGATTCCTGGATCTGTTGAATATAGACACAATATAAGCAGAATGATTAATGATGTGTGTTGTATGTTTTGTGTCATTTAAATGTGCTATAGTTAATAATTATTTATCTGTTCATGTTTGCCTCTGATTTAGTACTCTTTTGGCAGAGCTGCCCATGAGTTTATTTTAATTAGTTAGGTCAATTATTTTATTTTCTGCTCTTTATTTAAATTACACCCCCTAATTTATAACAATATACCAATATATTGGATGATAACTTGAATGATAAGATGAAGTGGTTTGTTAACACTGAAGCCCTGCACAAGAAAGATCAGAGTCGACTCAATTTTCTTAGGAGGTTCAGGTCCTTTGGTGTGTGTGAAACACTGCTACACATTTTTTATGAATCAGTGGTGGCAGCAGCCATCTTCTACCCTGTTGTCTGCTGGGACAGCAGCATCATGACGAGAGATGCAAATAGAAGGGTGGCTCTGTGTTGGGGCTGAACCTTGACCCCCTGGAGGTGGTGGCTGAGAGGAGAATGCTGACCAAGCTCACAGCCATCATGAACAATGCCTCTCATCCGCTTCATGGGATTGTTATTAGGCAGCGGAGCAGTTTTAGCAACAGACTGCTCCAGCTACGATTTTCAAGGGAATGTTTCTCCAGGTCTTTCCTCCTGGCGGCTGTCAGGGTGTATAACACTGCCCTAGGCTCGGACTGTTAGCCCTTCATTTGCTCGTCTATGGACAGCATGTTGCACCATTGTACTTTTTTTGGACTCTCAATCTGCATATACCTATGCATATTTTGCACATATTTTATTGTTTTTATAGTGACTATGAAAATATTTTGCACACACTCATGTATTTATTTTGTATTACTGTACGTATTTTAATATTTGGTCTATTCTGATGTCTGTTTTTGCTTGTCTTGGGCTGGGCTGCTGTAACACCTCAATTTCCCTTCGGGATCAATAAAGTCTTATCTATCTGATATAATAAGAGCAAGCTTTGAATATATCATAGTGTAACTTGCAGAACAGAGCAATCTTGTTCTTTCAAAATTCTACCAGTAAAACATTCCAGACAAAATGTAAGTCAGTGATTGTCATGATTGTGATCCCTCCTCTTAAGGGCGCTCTGGCTCTTTCAAATTTTTGATGATTTCCTGCACCTGCCTCCAATCCTGCCCCTCCTTATTTAAGATGGGCGCTCTCGCTACTCTGGGCTCTACACTGGAAGATGGATGCCAGGAGGCCCGACTTCCATCAAGTCACCCTATGTCCGCAGCTTGAGGGCATAGGCGCTCAGAGCGCCTGGCATCATCATCCCGTTTTTATTCCCTGTCCCTGTACCGGATCCCGTTCTTGTTTTT
Source organism: Lepisosteus oculatus (assembly GCF_040954835.1). NCBI lineage: Eukaryota > Metazoa > Chordata > Actinopteri > Semionotiformes > Lepisosteidae > Lepisosteus > Lepisosteus oculatus. The sequence goes on along the minus strand of NC_090703.1, from coordinate 29,687,676 downwards.
AACTCTGTCTAATCTTCGTCTTAGATGGATCAACCAGATTTGGACTTTGCCCAGGACTTCCCCCTGGACTCCTTGGAATTTGTTTGCCATGGCCACGTCCCCCGAACACCAGTCTCTTGCCCCGTTTGTCAACCTGCCCTGATCCTCATCGTCTCCTCCCCATTCTCCTTTTCCACTTACTTCCGGATTATACTGTCTGCATAGCGTCCAGAACTGATTCAGTGAACATGTGGCAGCATTAGCAGCACCATCAGAAGCTGATACCTCCTTCTGAAACTTTGTGGTGGGCCACAGAACATGAAAGTAGAAGAAAGGGGAGTAACCCTAGGTGAACTTATACATTTAGTATTATAAAACACTCAGCACTATCATTGGCTGATACATTAAGAATTCCTCGATCTTAGATTGTTTTAATGTTATAATGTTGCAGTCTAAATCCCTATTGTAAAATAACTTACTTGCTATATTAGTGCAAATCCCTTTTTATTTTGACATTTTGAATTCGCAATTTAATTACATTATAGTAGTTATCTAGTTGTGAAATCGGACTACTTTGCTTATTTTAAGAAAGGCATCTATTTTATAAAAAAGGGCTGCTTATTCTAGGAAACTAATTAATGATTTTTAAAGGAAAAAAAGCCCATTACAAACTAGAAACAAAATGTAATACAAATACAAATAAAATCTAAAACAGACCAAATGAAAATTAATAACTGATGTCCTTTTATTCCACATTCAGTAAATAAGCAGAATACAAAATAGAATTAAAAAATCCAATGAATTTTGCCATTAAAATTAAAAAGTTATTCTAGTTATAAATGATAATGTGAATTAATGTTGCAATAGCAGTCTATAATGTTGTGATATTGTAATCCAATGCTCTTGAATGGGATTATGCAATGTAGTTAACATGTATTTCCAAAACAATTAAAAATCAATCCCATGTGAAAAAAAGTGCAATGGTGGTCATTTATTATAATTACTCCAAGTACCTAAATGAGATGATAAAAATGGGAAGCTGACTGGGGCAGGTACTATAGTGCCAGAGGAAACCAATATTAACTGTTATATTAAATAAGTAGAACTGATATACAGTTCAATATATGAACTATATATAATATATAAGACATATACATCAGAAAGACTTCCGAAACCAAAATTATCCTGCAGCTAGGATCACACCTTCCCCCTTCTCTTAACGACAGACCACTCTTCTTCTAAATTTTCTCCATTCATTTGAAGTTTCATTTCAAATCTCCCTACACCTATTCTGAATTCACACCTCTTGATTGGCCTCTCTTTCTGTCCCCTGCTCCCGCCTCTCACTCCTCCTCTCTCCCATCCTTTGTTCTCCCGCTACATTACCTTTGCTTACTGCCTTGTCTTTCTCACACCTGAAGAAGGCCCCATGGCTGAAACATTGTGTTTTCTTTCTTCTATTTTTCAGCATGGAATAAACCTATTACTTATTCCTTTGCAACCTACGCATGCTGACGCAGCTACCCACCAGAAATAATAAATAGGATATGAGTAATCATTGTTCATTTGTGCCAGTCAATGCTTTCCTCAAGCATGTTGTCAGTTACAAACAGGAGACTGAATGATATTAACAGATAAATGATTCACTTGGAAAACACAATTATGCAGAATATATATGACATTTTATAATTAGTTAATTAATCCAACATGATATAGATATTGTGATATATTTGATTCATTAAAGAAGACATGCTCAGAAGCAAAACAACAACAGTAAATCAAGATTTTCTGGTATTTCCTAAATTTACTCACAGAAACAGAAAAGCTCAAGCTTAACAATTAATTAAGTGATGATAAATATTAAAGAAACCTTTTTAAGAGAGTAGGCTAGCATTAATCTTGTGATTATTATTCTCTTAGGCATCTGAGGTTAAAATAGGTCACTAAGCACCTTTTCCATGCAGTGTGCCATTAAATGCTGTGAATCAATATCAGGGAAATATTTTTTGTTGTAGTTTACCAGGGTTATAATATACCCAAGAAGTCAAAAACATTTAAACAAATACAGAACAGTCAGAAAATAAAGAAAAGGTGAAATACTAAATAATTACTTATAAAAAGTAGATGAATCTACAGAGTAGTTTATGGCAAACTTGGACATAAATGCAACATCAATATCAATTCCTTGAAGATTATTCTTTCAACATGTTTTTTTAAATCTCTCAGCATCTATTACATACCCACCCAGTTTGGAATAACTACTTTTGATTTTATATATTGGCTCACAGTGAGGACCCCCGTTTCATCGTAAGGGGAAAAAAAGGAAGTACAGACAGGCTGCTCTGACCTCCTCATACATCTATCCATTCAACTTTTTATGTGCCACAAACCTTTCCGCAATGTATTGAAGATTCAGTGCCAATTAGAGGGGTGGTACAGATGCAGCCATTCAAATTGCGCGGTACAGACACGTACCGCAGGTAATTAGCTGCGGTGTCGCGTATCATGATGCAAGATGACGCTGGGTACCGTGGTACGCGATTGGTTGACCGACAGGGGCACTCGTGGTCCGTTGGTCTGTCGTAGAAAGACTTACTGTAAACGTCTTTACTGTGCCCGTTGTAGATATTGAATTTTACCACTGAAGGGAAATCTTAGTAGCTGAGCATAAAAAGAATAGGAGCATACTGTAACGAGTGTGAAGGCCATAAAAGATATTAATTTTGGAACATAAACATACAGTATATAGCTGGTCTTGGTACTTTAAAGAAAAAATACACACCAGTATTCCATTTCTCCCTAAACATTTTAAGCTTCGAAGTCTTTAACTAACGTGATACCGGAGTCAACAAGCATACTTTTAGAATTTGATTAATAGGGAATATAATATGGAATCGCGTATCTAAAGAATTTAATAATGGTATGATTATATTTGTGTACTGCGACAGGGCTGTGTAGGGCTGTTTCACCTCCCTGTTCATGCAAGTTCCCCTGTAGCTTACTGGTCTACGTGCATGACTAACAACTCACAGGTTGTGTGTTCGAATCCAGCTGGTGCTGGACTTTTCTTTTAACAAACATTTCTTCGAAAAAATAGAATAGCGATATTATGGACAATCAATTGACTTTTATATTTCAAAATATGGCAACATGATCGATTCTAAGTCATTTTTGATAACAATGAATAGTCACCTTCTTCCCTTCTGACAACGGTCCCTGTGTGCAACAGAGTAAATTTTTATAGAGAAATGGAGGCTGGACAGTATGCGTTACAATATAAACATTTATATTGATTTAAATCGTGTTCTGATTTAAATCGCAAACGCGTGTTTAATTATGTGTTTTTTAATCATAATCAGGCTAATGCATTTCTACATTTTCTGTATGAACCAGCTTAGAGGTTCATACAGAAAGACAGCTTGTGTTTAAATTGAGTGTAAGGTAATTTATGCTTCTAAAGTCTTGGTCAGCATTTATTATTGTACTGTGCTGTAAACTTTTTCTGTGCCTAGTCACATTATTTAATAACGTTTTTATTGCGTTATTAAATCCGGTGGCGCTGTGCGTTACTTTCCTGACTCCCATGTCACATGGTCTGCGAATGAATCCCATGGAACTATGACTTTATTTTTTAACAAACATTTCTTTGAAAAAATGAAACGTTTCCCTTGGTCAGAGATTAAATAAAACCTCACTCGCACCAAACAAATTTATATTTCTAAATATCACAACATGATCGAATTTAAGTCTTTTTAATAACAATGAATAGTCACCTATGCGTTACAAATTATACATTTATATTGATTTGAATCTCGTTTTGATTTAAATCGTAAACACGTGTTTATATATATGTGTTTAAAGGCGATATACTGTATAAAAGCGCTGATTCCTATGGAGTGTGTTCCGCCGGGGATTCAAAAAATGTATTTTAAATAAGCTGATAAAGCTTAGACTAACTGTATTCTAGCCTGTATTACAACAGAACATTGGACAATGCAACGTAAATTGCAAAAATGCACTTGGAATCTGTCCAAGCCCTCCTACAAAAATTATTTAAACTGCGACACTGATCATTCATCTCTAAATAAACTTTATTTTATATAACGTTTTAAGCGAATAGGTAATTAGATTGCTCATAAACCTAATCGCTTTTTCTACATAAACACAGCGTGATTACTCTCTGAAAATGCTTTTCCTTTATTTTTAAAGTAGGCTCAGATTTCAGCTATAGATCGTATTATTATAAACTTTCTTGGAAAAATGTATTTTATGTAAACCATGTTTGCTATTAATTCATTTAGGGCTAAAATACGTTCATTGTCTTCCAATCGAGTCAAGTTGACATTGGAAGCTTGCCACTCCCGGACTGTTAAATCAACGCATTAGCACGTCAAAGCCCATTGAGGGTATTGAGCCAGTATTGGCTTTAGTATTCCCCCCCTCTCAAGCGAGTTGTCTTGTAGGCTACAAGACAACTCGCTTGAACAGGGAGGCGAAACAGCCCTACACAGCCCTGTCGCAGTACACGAATATAATCATACCGTTATTAAATTCTTTAGATAAGTGATTCCATATTAAAACTAAAAGCTTAAAACTGCCACTTTTTCACACACTATTTCACATGCTAGTTAAATACTTTGATGCTTAAAATCGTTAGGGAGAAATGGAATACCGGTGTGTATTTTTCCTTTAAAGTACCGATTCCTGGAATCTGACTGGCTGACACCCTTCTGAAGTGGTTCCATAAAATCTGGTATACGGAAAAGAAAGCGTTGATAAATACAAGTGTCTTTTAATACACTCTTTGCTGTGCTCTTGAGGATCCTTGTGATATTTTGAGCTCTAGTTGAATGATAAGTGTCGCATTTTAAATCATTTTCGTAGTTAGAAATTATGAAATTCCTGTTAAAAGCAAGGAAGTTTTTATGCCCGTTGAAGTAAAACAAAATGCCTGACAAAGTATGGCTTGGACAGATTCCAAGTGCTTGTACAAATGTGCAAAAGAAATTATACTTTGAGTATACAGCTTGTCCAAAGCCATCCATTATTAATACTATTAGTAATATCTTCAGTTAAGGCTTTGATGCATAAATATTTCTGATAAAGGTAGGTTGTGTACTTTTGTCCAACTGAGCAATCTTGCTTTCATAAAATATACCAACATTTTAATGACTGATGATTAACATGCTGTAATACACAGTTCAAAATTAAAGGCTCAAATGCTGTACGAGAGGTTAAGCTCCCCCTGGCGGTTTTACAAGGTGACACCGGATAGTTTCCGGAAGAGCGTCAAATGACGCGCAATTAACAGCGTGATACCGCGACACGCCCACTGGGGTATGCCGCGAAATACCTCACCCATTTTGACTGGCTGCATCTGTACATCCCCCCATTGAAGTCACAGTGGGCCCAAGACACCCAGGAGAAGGTTAAGACTGTACAAACTATAAATGCTATCTGTTATTATTATTTTAAATGTTTTCAAATGTTTGAGATTTCCATCTTCTTTGTCATATTTAAGTGGTATTATTTTTATTCTTTACTTACAAGTCTACATAAAAAAAGTAAAAAAATGGTATCCTGTCTTAAGGGGAGACAAGTATTAGAACTGGCTATAGTTGCTCACCAACGTAGCATTGCCCCTACAATCTACAGCTTAATTAAACACATTGCTCGACTTCTTGACAGTGTCTACGTCACAGTCCCTATTCTGCCTGGTTGCGGTGACATCTTATGGGTCCTTCCCAGTTCTGGAACTTCACAGATGATTGTATGCAGTCGACAATGTGCACAGGAGGAACTCACACAGGATTCCTTTTTTAAGTTTATTTTCTTTAAAACATTTACTATAACATTACACAATTGAACACAACACAACATAATAATTTCTAATATTATTATTACAATATACTTAACTCACAACACACAGACACTTTTAACCTAAAGACTTAATACAATTAGCAATAATACAATGAAGTTCTGTATTCTGGTACCCCTCAGCTCCTGAATACACTTTGATACCCTTAAAACATATATAAACACTTAAACCTTAAGCTGAAACAGTGACATCGGTAAAGATAAAACTATAGACCTTTAAAAAAATGATTATTTTGGGTTTATGTTTCTTAACTAGAAAATTAGAAAACAATGGGAGGGTTTTCAGAGATTTCAGTTGCTAAAAATAAAACACAGTGCTCAATATACTGTAACTGAATGCTAAAAACATAATTGTTCATAGATTTGCCTTTCCTACCAGTTTAATAAAATCAGTGGTTGACCAACCTATTTAACTTTAATGCCATCTCCACTGGGTTTTCCCACTGTTTATCCCTAAGCAGTTGGATTTGTTTTTATAATAATAATACTGTCTAACCTTGAAATGAATATAATCCATTTACATAATGCTAGAATAACACTTTCATGTTTTTGTTTTCTTTAAAAAATAGGAATCTCATAAAAAAACTGGGAGTAAACAAATGGTCCAAAGTCTTTTATGGAACTTAAAGGGAACTCAGACTTTGAAGAATGTAGGTGACCTGTCATCTTATTTTGACCCTATTACGTCAGTATTCTTCAAAGCAAAAATCATTTTTTATATAAACTTGCGGATGGGTACAATTACATTTTAAGACAAATAACTGTGAAAAATGCAATAAATTAATGTTTTTTTGTCATGTTTTACATTTCCTATAGATGTCAAAAACAAAAAAAGTCCAGAGCCACTGGAGAATAGTACGTCTACCATTGCTTGGTGTTTATATCTGCCCTTTGCACTTTCCAAAGGTAAAAGTAATTAATGTTCATAAACAAACCGGGAGTCATATGTGTTTTTGTCTGTAAATACTAACCTTTATAACACTAAACCTGTGATTTGGAGCACAAAGCAATTCTTATCACTACACTTAGCCCTGCTTTTCAATACACACTTCCACCACAGCCCATTTGACCATCATAGTATTAGTAAGGCTAGGTTATCAGCTGCAGGAAAACTAAAGGTGACTTGGCTACATACAGTATGTCCACCCTATCATAGTATTAATCACCGTTTTCTTCTTTGTCATTCAAAAACTTTTCTGTAATCATCACTTTTTGTGGTCTGTGTGATACTAAAAATCTATTTGGGAAAAAAAAATGTTCATTCACTTTAAACATACAGAACATTACCTACTAGATTTATTAATATTCTCAATGAAGTGGCCCAAAAAAACAACATGAAAGACAAATTTATGGATCTGATAATCTTGCTTAACTAAAGACTACATTATAGCATTTTAAGAATTGATCTAGACCATTATCAAATCCATAAATTGTTTATGTTCATTTTTCATCTGAGTTATTAATAAATCTGGAGAACATTATAGGTATTTACAATTATTTTATGAGGAAATTAATAGAAATTAAATAAGACAAAACAAACACAACAAAAGTGGGGAACATTGATGATGATATAATAATAATGTAATTAATCTCTACAATGGGTTTCCTTTATTAATTTTATTATAGTTGAACACTTAATCAGCCAAACAAATATGTAGCGGCAGAAATGTTTGTGATTCAGTTGTATTGTTGTTTTATGAAGGATTCAGAAATCTTTCAGCATTTAGATTACATAAGACTAGCTGGTACCATGTAGCAAAGCTGTAACAACCTTTTGTGTATTTGCTTTTGTGAACTTGTTCACCGAAATAAAAAAAATCCAGAATAATATTCAAGAACACATCTGATAACCTAGTTGTAGGCCTGATCCTGTTATCAGACTACAAATGAACATCCAGACATACTAAGGCTACTGGCATACAACAAAGAAAACTGTAAGTCTCTAGTGAAGGTATAATCTGATTATGCACAAAGGCTCTGATGGGAAGAAAGGCGATTTACAGTAAGAAAGCTTTTTTCAGAGGATTTACAATGGCTGAATAACTTAATATTATTCTAGTTCCATGATGAGTGTTATATATCCCTTTTCAATTAAACATGAATGGCAGTTTTTTCTAAGGAAAATGTAGCATCAGACCAAATTAAGCAACCTCACCAAGTATATCACATTTATTTAAATGTTATACTTATTCTTTAAGTTTTTATCAGACCTCAGTTTATGTTACATATCCTTCATGATAGATTTTCCTAAGTGAATCGGTTTTAATACTTATACTCTGCAAGAGGACCCGGGGAAGGGTCATTTATAACCGGTATTTCCGGAACGAAACACTGAAAATACTCGATATAGCCCTGGGCAAGATGGCCACCCAGGATAACCAGCTGACCCGCTATCGGGAAAAGCCTATGCAGTGAAACAAGGAGACACAGCTGAACTACATCAGGAAACAGGATATAAATGCCCCAGAAGTGATGACCCGGTGCGGAAGTCGATAAGGTGAAAGCGTTTCGGAGGAAGGAGAGATTTAGGAGTGTTCTGGAAGGAATTTAAGAATAACGGGCTATTGGATACAGGTTTTGACTAGGACTACGGATTACGGCTTGGATATGGCACAGAGTAGTGTGGACATACTACTTTTGGGATTTGGGAACTCGGATCGTTTTAAGATACTGGCAACGGATTGCGGAATGGATTTGGGGAGACATACGGACGAAGAACACAGAAGATCAGTGTGGTGTGAGTTAGATCTCTTTTACACCTATTTTCCCCCGACGACACCACAGCTCATGTATTTTACGTTTCAATTTTGGTATTTTTTAGGCACATTTAATATCTTAATTATTAAGAAAATAAACACCTTATTATTAAAGTGTAGTTACAGCTCTACAACCAAATTGTCATTTCTATTGTCTCCTGTGTTGCTGTGTTTTTCATTACTGAGCTACAGATATTTGCAAACACCTCATGATTACATAATGCTTTCTGCTGTTTTTCTAAGTTATAGGTATTTCTGGTAATAGATCGTAGATTTCTCATTTGACCAGTTTCACTTCAAGTCCATAAAAACAGCCATTGAAGGTTGTTGTACAATATTTCTGTTACAGCTCCATGTTGGATTTTGGTACTGCTTAAAGTGTTTATTTAAAAGAGAGAAAAGACATCACAAGCAAGATCTACTTACATATATATGCAGATGCAGCCATTCAAAATGTACGGTAAAACCCTGTACCTCGCAAAATTATCTACAGCTTAGCGCATTATACCGCAGTATGTGATTTGTTGGCCAAAATGACCAACAGGCGGCACTCGTGGTGCATTGGTTGTTAGTGATATGATTTCTTCATGTAATCTCTTTACTGTGAAAATTTTAATCCGCTAAGTATTGAATATTTATATGGAATTTTACAACTAAAGGGAAATTTTAGTAGCTGAGCAAAAAAAGAATAGGAGCATAACGCATTTGAAGGTCATAAATGATATTAATTTAAGAACATAAACATATTATGTAAACTGTATATTGCTGGTATTGGTATTTTAAAGAAAAAATACACAGCAGTATTCTATTTCTCCCTAAACATTTTAAGCATCAGTCTTACATGTAGTTATTTCGGAGTAAACAATAACATACTTTTAGGATCATGGAAATGGAAAGCTGGCAACATGGAAATGTTTATTTGTTAAAAGAAAACTCATAGCAATAGCTGGATTTGAACACCTGATCTCAAAGTTATAAGGTAGTCACTTAAGCCATCATACCACTGATGCATTCGTATGATAAGTACTGAAACAACCATACACGTATCAATAGAAAGTCTTATACTACTGTTTGTGCTACAGTACATGAATATAATTATATCATTATTCATTTCTTTAGATTACCGATTCCATATTATATTCCCTATTAATCAAATTCTAAAACTATGCTTTTGTTTGCTCCAATATCTGGCATATTCCCAGAAAAGCTTTAAATGATCACTTTTCTCACAAAGTATTGTATATAAACGTACAGTAACATGGTCAGAAGGAGCACGTAAAAACGTTTCCGAAATAACCATATGTAAGACTTTGATGTTTGAAATGTTTAGTGAGAAATGGAATACTGTGTGTAGTTTTTTCTTTAACCTACCAGTATGTCTTTGGGTAGTAGGTGCTATACCAGAGATCTGCAGGAAACTCGAGCTACAATGATGTTTTAATTTACTGTAACAAACTAGAAATTGGAACATAAAATGCAAGAACATTGTTAAATGAGATAACAATGTACAGTCTCACACACAGATTATAAACATATAACATACAATTTACTGATAGATTCCAAAAACAAGTATAAAAAACAACACAGATAGCAATAAATGTGTAAAATGTGCTGTGATATGAAAGGCTGATTGTTCCCATTACAAGCATCAGACTTAATAACTTCAGATTTAAATAGTTCGCACCTGCTTCAAGACAACCACCATCATCCCAATACCGAAGAAAACCACAGTGACATGTGTTAATGACTACCGACCAGTGGCACTAACACCTGTCATCAGGAAGTGCTTCAAGAGGCTGGTCATGAAGCACATTAAGAACACCATTCCAAACACACTGGACCCATACCAATTTGCCTACTGGCCCAAAAGGTCCACAGATGACGTAATCTCCATTGCCATACACACTGCCCTATCTCATCTGGATAAAAAGAACACATATGCGAGACTACTATTCAGAGAAACTAGTCAAGAAACTCAGTGCACTGGGTCTCAATACCACCCTCTGCAACTGGATTCAGGACTTTCTGACAGGCAGACCTCAAGCTGTCAGGCTTGGAAACCACACCTCTGGCACACTAACTCTGAACACTGGGGTCCCCCAGGGGGTGTGTGTTTAGTCCATTACTCTACTCCCTCTACACCCACGACTGTAAGGCCAAACACAACACCAACTCCATCATGTTTGTTAATGACACCACAGTTGTAGGTCTGATCAGAGACAATGATGAGAGGGCCTACAGGGAGGAGGTCAATCTCCTTACAACGTGGTGTGAAGACAACAACATTACCCTCAACGTCGGCAAAACCAAGGAGCTGATCATGGATTTCAGGAAACTGCAAAACGGACATGCTCCTATCCACATCAGCGGGACTGAAGTGGAAAGGGTCAGTAACTTCTGGCGTCCATATCACCGAGGACCTCACATGGTCTCTCAATGCCACCTGTCTGATCAAGAAAGCGCAGCAGCGCCTGTACTTCCTAAGATGGTTGAAGAAGGCTAAGATACAGTATGTCCCCAGATCCTCACTAACTTTTACGGATGCACTACAGAAAGCACACTGACAGGTTGCTGACCGCAAAGCCCTAAAGCGGGTGGTGAAAACAGCCCAGTCCATCACTGGAGTTGCTCTCCCATCTATACAAGACATTTATGACAGATGGTGCTTGAGGAAAGCTCTAAGCATCATCAAAGACCCAATACACCCCAGCTACAGACTGTATGACCCTCTGCCATCTGAAAAATGGTACCGTAGCATTTGGTCCCGGACAAACAGACTCGGAGACAGTTTTTACCCCCACACTTTCAAACTATTAAACTCCCAGCCTCTCTCACCTATGATCTGAACCTCACAGTGCCTTTTAACTTACCAAAAACTTAAACGCACACTGAAATCTACCTCTACCTTACATGTCAAAAAGCTCACTCCCCATAATTTTCTATCCTTTTATTTCATACTGTTGATGCATGTTTTTGCACATCTGATCTTGTTTTGCACATTACCTGTTAAATTTTGTTGTTTTGCACACTGCCTGTTGTCTCTGTCTTTCTTTTATTATACAATTGTATTGTTGTTTTTTTGTACTACTTATCATCTCAGAACTAGCTAAATAGCATTTTGTTATACTATACCATATATCTGTATATGATTATAATGACAATAAACTTGAACTTGAAATACATTGACTATAAGTGTAATAGTTCATCAATAGGTTTTATCAGTTCCATATAATTACATTATATTAATATTCTCAGATACAATAAAATATGCATTAACTACTGTGAACTAACTGTTGAACATGAGTTTGGAATGGTAGATTCAACTCTTGTGAATTATAATGTGAAATGTAATTATAATGTGAAGAAATTTTATATGCAAAAATCCACTGCCCAAATGTCCTTATTGTGTTCAAACCTGCCGCTGAGAAGATGGAGCTGTCTTGATTGGTCCATGGTCTTACTTGGCAGCTGCCTGCTCCGTACAGGGGGTGTTTCACTGCCAGAGAGAAAGAGGAGTGCTTTGCCTAGCATTGCTAAAGACATCTCTTTAAAAACTGTCTGTGCACAGTGCAGGAGGTTGGGGGTTTAATTTGGTGTAACAATCAGAAATTGTAACAGTAAACTGAGAGAGTACTTGATTTAAATTTTACAATAATAGATTATTGTATTGCTACAAATGGGGGGTTACAAAACTGGTGAAAATCAGGATTTGATCTAGCAGTTTAGTCAATAAGTGAAATAGTTATTCATAAACCCCAACTTGTAAGTGATTTATAGCAATATACCCAAGGGATTGGTATAATTGGAGGCACTTGGATTCTTTGTTCTCTGGCACAGCTTTGTTGAGAGGAGTAACAATCCAGACACATTGGTTAACAACTATTTATTACAATGACAAAACACAAACTACACTACACACAGCATACAACACACAAGTTAGTCTATGTATAGTATTAACAAACAAGGCATTTCAGAACTCTTAATATGCTTACAGAGGCCACACAAGAGATGAGCTGCCTTCTAACTAAATACAGTGCAACCTGCAGTTAAATCTCTCTCTCTGCACCTTGGATGCCAAAAAATAAATGGGAGCCTATATCCCTATCCATAAAATGCACCTTAAGCAGGAACGACATTTCTAACCAAAGTATCTTTAACCCAGGAAACCCAAGTTCCCTAAAACACAGAATAGCATGGTCCATCTAACAAGTTTCAAATAATGAAGTAGACGTTCTTGCCTGCCGCAAGCTTTAAGTCTCAACTCCTGCGGACTCCTTTCTTGTCTCCCTGCTTCTCCTTCCTTCTCTCTCTTTTCTCCCCTGTGCTCTCAATGTCATCTTATATTGTCTGTTTCTGTCCTGCTCTTTTGCAGTCATTAGTCCACAACTTACCTAGGTAAACTAATATAAACTTTACAATTGTTAATGCTTTAGGGATCTCCCAGACCATAGCAAACATCCTCTCTCCTTTGAAGTTAGAACTGTTTACCCTCCTAAGTGTCACAAATGTTTATCTAAAATCTAAGAGACACTTTTCAGTCACCTAAAGCTGTAACAGTATGTAGGCAATTGTTATATACTGTATTATACTAGTAGGTGTAAGAAAACTGGCTCAGGGACGCCAAATATGTAAGCATTCATAGCCGTTCAGGGACGCCAAATATGTAATCATAGCCACTCAGGGACGCCATAAATGTAACGTTGCCATAGCCAAAATGTAAATGTAGTGGCTCTCTGAAGGCACCAGTTCTGTAGGGTTTGGGCATTTACTGAGAAAATTATTAATTGTAGCATTAAATCACAAAGTTGATTCTTTTGATGGCTTTAGAATCCAACCATGCGACATAACTCAAACAACGCGCACACACAGGTACTAATACATGAGGATACATTTATTAATACATACAATATGCATGTAAACCTAACAGATCTTATGTTTACAGTTTCTGTCTTATTAATAAGCCTCGCCGCTACATAGGCAATGATGAACTGACAATAATCGGCGTCGTCCCTAAAACAGTTGTCTTCTTGGGTCTGGTGCAAAATATAGATGTGGGAGTACTTGGAACCAAAAAAAAACTATTTTCAGTCTCACACATGGATTCTAAATATACAATATACAGTTTATCAATGTGACCAAAACATGCTGTTACGACCCCAAGTGTCTAGGGGTAAAGAGGTGTAACATTTAGGATAGTTTTTGGATGCAGGTGGGTTCTGATGAGGGACTTAGGAAGAGTGATAACAGTGTTGGTGCAAAAGTGATTATTTTAAGGTGAATAAGTGACTGGTACATAATAAACACAATAACACACAGTGACACAGATTAATAAAAACTCCAACTTATATACTAAATAAGATGCACTCTGATTGGCTGAGAAGGTGATTGATGACTTCACAAGGAAACAATGATGTAATGATGGACCAATGGGGTAGGGAGAACAATCAAGGTCAGGATGTGTGGAACATAGTAACAAAACACACATGGACCACACACTGGGAAGTAACACATGAATAACAAACAACAATGCAATAGAATATATATCTGTGAAAAGATCTGCTGTGAACACAAATGCTGATTCATTCAGAGATTACAAAAATCAGAGTTCATAACTTCAGTTAAAATACACATTGACTATAACATATTACAGTCTAACTTGCAGTTGTCATCAGTCTGATATAACTAAATCATATTAATATTTTCAGACACCACTAAATATGCATTTACTATTGTGAGCTAATCATCAAACATGCGTTTGGAATAATCATTCAACTCTCGAGAATTATGATGTGAAAAATGAAATTTAATACTCAGATATTTATTGTCCAGATGTCCTTGAGATTAAACTACGCACTGGTAAAAGCTGGCTTCTGGTTTAGCTATCAGGTTTGGTTCTGGTACTCACCCAGCAGAACACTTATTAGTGGATCTCCCTTTGGGTGATGGATAGTGACATTTGACCTGTGGGTGTGGGAATGAACCAACCTGGAGACTTGCTGGAGCGCATTTGGGATATACAGCATTCGATTGTTCAGCTTGATCCAGATATGTGATCTTTAGTAAAAAGAATATCTTGGGCAGAATTCCATACTTTTCTCAGCCTGGTGTCTTGGAAAAACCTTTAAGCCCTGACTTGGGCTTCTTGCAGTCATCTGTTTGAAAAAGTCAGATTGTTAAAGCAGTGTGGCACAGTGAACGTTTTTGTCCTCCTGAAAATCTTCTGGTTTCCACTAGAGAGCAGACAAAGACCAAGAATCAAACACAGTCCTCTCTTTCTGACAGACGCATGAGAATGTAATCCCAACAGCATTATCGGTAACTTTAACTTTCAACAGAGGCAGCTATATTAAAATCTCACGCGGCTATTCAGGATTTGGTGCAGAACCTCACTTCGGCATTATGCCTTAGGCACATTTTATCTTTCTCTTTTCCACGAGAAGAAAAAATGTTTTCTTATTATTCAACTAGTTCCACAGTGCTTAAATATCTAAGGATTTATTCAGTAAATAGGAAACCTGTTACAGTAGTTATCACACCCCCTTTGCTATCTATGTGTTTCATGTGGTGTGTCCTTACTCTGCATTTATCTATGCACCTTTGACAATGCATTTTTGTGTTGTTGCATATTCTTCTAATTATTAATAGACTGTAAAAAGGTGCAAGCGGTATCTCAAATGCAAAGAGGAAAGGGCATTTAACTCAGGACTCTTCTAAAGCTGACTCATCCTCTAATCGGACCTAATTTCCTATAGATACCTGAACTGTCACAAGGAAGATGCTCTATCATTTGAGCTACCAGCTACTGCTGTATCTCTCAGTTCTTACGAATTAGCTCTCGTAAAATTCCTGTTTCTGATTAATAATCCCAGACTCCTGTTACCATAGCTTGCCTGAACTCTGCCCTGCTGGAATGTTCCCAATGGCTTATCATCCTGCCTGCTTAACTAGCCTTCTTCTCTGCCTGGATCCAGAAAGTCAACTAGTTTTCTGTATTTTCCATCTCTGCCCTTTTATCTCTGCAATCTCTGTTAGTATCCGGAAATCACCGAGCATCTGTTGTTGGATTGTATGCCTGCCTTTAGACATGGTTGTCAGACAGAACAAACCATGCCATAACAAGAACAAGTTGAAACCCTGGATAAATCAATAGCAATACAATAATTTGAAAAAAATGCTTAATCAGATGAAAAATAATAAAGCTCCGGAACCAGATAGATATCCCACTAACTGCTTAAAAGCATTAATACCATCACATTCAAATCAAAATCAAATGAAATGAAAGTTTATTTATCAAATGCACAACAATAGAGCATGCAGCAGTAGGTGCTGGCAATGAAATGTCTTTTCTATGAGCTCACCGGGGGGAGCCACAAAAATCACAAAATTAAAATTACAAAAGAAGGTTACATAATAATACATAATAGTACAATAGAAATTGAATAAAATAAACTCAGACAATACTCAATATGAATAGAGCTGCTATGTGTCCATGGTGTATGCAATATATTATGTCCAAGTAGTGCAGTATAATGAATACAATGAAAACTGTATGTCCATGTAGCCATTACCGGTGATTTGCTAAAGGAGCTGCTGGTTGGCTATTTAGCAGTCTTTTTGCCTTGAGGTAGTAGCTCTTCCGTAATCTGTTGGACTTTGACCAAATGTTTCAGTACCATTTACCAGATGGTAGGAGGGAAAACAGTTTGTGACTGGGATAACTGGGGTCCTTGAGAATGGACCTGGACTTCTTCAGACATCTAGCTGAGTAGATATCCTGGATGTTTGGTAGCTCACAGCCGGTATTGAGCTACACTGACTTCACCACCCTCTGCAGTACTTTGCGATCCCATGCAGTTCCCATATCAGGCAGTGATGCAACCACTTGCTGAAAGTGCTCTTATTTTCACAAGCATGTCTTTGAGGGGATGGGAGACGTTGTCCATGATGGCTATTAATTTGCACACCAATCTACTCTCAGCCACTACCTCCAAGGGGGTCCAGATCAGACCCAATGACAGAACATGCTCTTTTGATGAGCTTGTTCAGCCTGTTAGCATCCCCTGCTCTAATTCCAGAACCCCAGCACAACACCGCATAAAAAATGGCACTCACTACAACTGACTGATAGACCATATGAAGCATCTTACTACTCACATTGAAGGACCTGAGCCTCCTCAAGAAGTAAAGTTGGCTCTGCCCCTTCATGTAGATGGCCTCAGTGTTCTTAATCTATTCCAGTCTTTCTTCGAAGTGAACGACCATGTTCTCATATGAGTCAAAAGGAGTAGGTTGGACCCTTTTGCTCCTGAAGTCTACCACCAACTCCTTCGTCTTTGCCATGTTCAATTGCAGGTGGTTATCCGCACACCACTTCACAAAGCTGTTATTCAGTCCTGTGTACTTTTCCTCCTGCCCACCCTATATACATGCCACAATTACAGTTGTCTGGGAACCTCAGAAGGTGGCACAACTTTGAGTTGTGCTTAAACTCAGACGTATAGAGTGTGAAGAGAAATGGAGAAAGAACTGTTTCCTGGGCAGCCTCCGTGTTACTCATTACCTTTGCTGACACACAGTTCCGCAGTCTCACAAACTGCGGTCTGCCTGTCTAACAGTCATGATCCATAAGATCATGAAGGCAACCATTTGCATCTCTTCCAGCTTTCTTCCTAGCAATAAGGGCTGGATAGTGTTGAAGGCACTGGAGAAGTCAAAAACATATTCCTCACAGTGCTGCCAGCCTTGTCCAGGTGGGAGTAGGCCCTTTGCAGCATGTAATGATTGCGTCTTCTACACCAACATTGGGCCAGTGGGCGAGCTGCAGGGTGCCCAGTGATGAACTAACTAACAGGTGGGCCAAGACCAGCCTTTCCAGTGTCTTCATGGCGTGAGAAGTCAGCACTACAAGTTTATAGTCATTGAGGACAGTGGGGAGCTCTTTCTTTGGTACTGGGACCAGGCATGATTTTTTCCAGAGCACAGGGACTCTCTCCAAGCACAGACTCAGGGTGATCAGCACAAGTCCTCAAAACTCTGGGTCAGATGTCCTCTGGGCCTGTGAACTTACCCTGGTGAAGCTTCAACTCCCTCTTTACCTGGTCGCTTGTGATAGTCAACCTGGCCGGGGGGATGGTGCTGATAGCACTGCCGGTGCTAATCGGAGAGGTGATGGAGAGTGGCAGATATGGGGGATGGGGGAGTGGGTAGCTGTTGGAGGTTGTAGCTGTAGGGGACTGTGATTGTGGGGGGATGGATGAGGTGAAGGGCCGACACAGCTGCGAGAGCTTTGGGAGCGTGTGGCTGTGGGGGCAATGGTTGGTGAGACACAGAGGGCCCTGAATCAAACAATTCTATCACTTGGAATACCCTGTGTGGGAATGGCTGAAATGCTAGAGCTCAAAATCCTATGCTCTTCTTTAACAACAGAAAAAAAATGTGTATGATTTGTAATCTAGCAACATTTTGGGGGGTCTGATTAATTTGAATGGCACTGTATCTGAACAAATGGTTGCATTCCAACCAAGACAAAAATAGAGCATAACAATTTTATAACATTTTTAAGTACAATTGTTATACACCTTAACAGTCACCTCTGTAGTGTGCTCTCATGAGGCACCAGTTCTGTAGGGGTTTGGGCATTTACTGGGACAATTATTAATTGTAGCAGTAAGTCACAAAATTGATTCTTTTAATGGCTTTAGAATCCAACCTTGCGATATAACTCAAACAACGCACACACACAGGTACTAATACACGAGGATACATTTATGAATACATACAATATGCATGTAAACCTAACAGATCTTATCGAGAGGGTTATCAGAATACAAAAGGTATATATTCAATCAGTTACGAAGAGTTACATATATCAAGAGGACATACGTTCAGTATATCATTCATTTAGACCGTTTCGTAAATGAACTTGGTTATAACTTCTACATTGGATACTCAACACAAGTACGTAACTCTTAGGAATTAAATTGATATCAACTGGTTGGGATAACAATTGAATTCTCGAGCTGTAATGCATTGAAGTTGAATACTCATCCAATCTCTGGGGATTCAGATCTCCTGCGGGCTCTCTGGCTCCGTGCCAGGCTGTGCTGTGCGGCTTGCGACGGTGCGCTGCTGATGCTCACTGACTAGCTAGTTAGTGTTGGCTTTAACTAGTGAAGTTTGTGCACAGGAGAAAAGATGACTGTGGGTCCCAGCAAGTCAGGAAGAGGACCGGTTTGTTCCTGATGAAGCGCTAGTTCTGAATAGTGATTCAGCTGTCCACAGTTCCGACTTGTTACAAGGCTTGCTGCTGATGCTAACCTCGGGTGGATCCTCTGGTTACTGGTGGCAACCTCCGCTCTAGACTCTTAGAACAAAGGAAAGTTCAGGCACTCTGACACACTGGCCGTTCCGTGGTTGTCCGGGCTGAGTCTCAGGATGGTCAGGAGGCGCGCTGCAAGAACATCTTGCCCTTGGGAGCCTTTCTGCTCCTGGGCTGTCCTGCCCTGGAATTGTCTCGCACCCCTGGAATTCTCCTTAGAATTCTCCTTGGAATTAGTCCTACGAATAGTTCTCCTGTGTTGCCTGTTTTTACCTGGAGGAACTTCAGCTCGTTCATTGGCTGAAAGTTTCCTGGGCATCAGAGTCCCACGTGGGTTACTCGGCCCTACCAGTCCCTGATTGGTTGATCAAGGTGAGACATGAGTCACTTACTCCTGACACCTAGGAATGCAGTCCAGATGTCCATTTGGCACTCCCTAGACAGATAGGCGCCAATGGATGACCATTGATCATGATAGCCAGGCTTAGCTAAGTGCATCTCCATTTGGGAGCTGTTCCTTATCAATAGAAAACATCTTTAAATCAGCCTGCCTGAATAGTTTCTCTGTGGCTGCAGCCACAAAGATGAAGAGAGAGATGGGGCCTCATTTGGGAAAGCACAGCAACACTTAATTCTGTCTTATTAATAAGCCTCGCCGCTACACCACAATTGTTTAACTGTCAGAACATGGCAATTGCTTCAGCTCTTACATGCTGGTGGAAACTTAATAAAATCACATTTCATCATGACCCCGTGTAAAGGTACACCAATATAGTCTAACCCAGATTTATTTATAAATAAAACACTTTTCATCTTCAGTACATGGAAATAAAAGAGCATTATGTACAGTACCATAAAAAAGTGTTCGCCCCCTTCCTGATTTTCTCTATTATTGCATATTTGTCACACTGGATGTTTTCAGATCTTTAAACAAAATCTAATATTAAATTAAGGGAACATGAGTTAAAAAATAACACTGTTTTATTATGATTATTTAATTTATTTAATAATCAAGGTTATCCAACACCTATATCCCCTGTATGAAAAAGTATTTGCTCCCTTACACTTAATAACTGGTTGCGCCACCTTTAGCTGCAATGACTGCAACCAAACACTTCCTATAATTCAATACCAGTCTTTCACATCACTTTTAGCCCACTCTTCCTCACAGAACTGCTTTAATTCACAAACATTGGTAGGTCTTCAAGCATAAACTGCTTATTTCAGGTCCTGCCACAGCATCTCTATTGGGTTTAAGCCTGGACTTTGACTAGGGCACTCCAAAACTTTAATTTTGTTTCTTTTCAGCCATTCTGGTGTGGACTTGCTTTTGTGTTTTGGATCTTTGTCTTGCTGGGTGACCCAACTACACTTCAGCTTCAGCTCATGGACAGATGACTGGATATCTTCTTAAGAATTTTCTGATACAGAGCAGAATTCATGGTTCCTTCAATTATGGCAAGTCGCCCAGGTCCTGAGGCAGCAAAGCATCCCCACATCATCACACTACCACCACCATGTTTGGCTGTGGGTATGATGTTCTTACTGTGGAATGCTGTGTTTGTTTTACGCCAGACACAACGGAACCCATGTAAAAAAAGTTCCACTTTTGACTAATCTCTCCATAGAACATTCTCGCAAAAGGCTTGGGGATCATCCAGATGCTTTTTGGCAAATGAGAGACAAGCATTTATGTTCGTCTTGGTTAGCAGTGCTTTCCTCCTTGCTACTCTCTCATGAAGCAAAATTTTGCCCAGTCTCTTTCTGATTATGGAGTCATGAATACCTTGCTGCCTAGATTTCTGGACTCCCGACCCTGCTCTGCCTCCGACCCCAACTCCGTCTTTGCCTCGGGTCATTTGGATTTGAATACCCTGCTGCCTAGATCTCTTGACTCCCGACCCTGCTCTGCCTCCGACCCCGACCTTGAACTTAGTCCTACGTCCCTTGGAAGTCTGACTCGATCCCTTTTAGCTCCGAACAGGGTCCGATCATCCCAACCACTGGTCCGTACTGATTAGTGTGACGTAACAGTGAGCCATAAGATGGTTCCGCAGGCTCTAATTTTCCCTCGGCACTGCTGGAGCAGGACTCTCGGGCACTGGATCAGCTCAGCGCCACTGTTCAACAACTGACTAATTACGTCTCGGGTTCGGCTCCCCAGCCTCTTGGTTCCCAACCACCCCAGCACCCCATGCCGCCTCCGGTTCCAGCTGCCTCCTACAGTCCCCTGTCTCGTCCCACTCCGGACCATTTCGATGGCAGTCCAAATATGTGTCAGGCTTACCTGACACAGTGCTGGATGGCATTCAAACTCAGACCTGACTGCTTCCCCACGGACCGGGAACGGATCGCCTTCTTGGTAGCCCACCTCTCTTGCCGAGCCCTGGAGTGGGCTGCAGAACTCCTTGCCAGGAATGCCCCAGAAGCCTCTGATCTCACCCAATTCCAAGCACTGCTGACCGCCACGTTTGGACAGTCTCAATCCTCTTATTTCACCACCTTTCGCTTGTCAGTCCTGTCGCAAGGTACAAGATCCCTCCAGGAATGTTACAGACTTTCAGGTCCTGGCCTCCCAGCTTGACTGAAACCAGGAAGCTCTCGTCCATCAATTCCGTAGGGGTCTATCCGAAGAATTAAAAGTCCTCTCTCCAGCTACCCCCCCTTCCCGCTTCCACTCTGGTCTGACATCTGAGGAGCGGAATCGCTGACTTTCTGAGGGACGCTGCCTTTATTGTGGAGCTTCCGACCACCTCAGAGCCTCCTGTCTGGTCCGACCTCCTCGCTCCTCCCAGCCCTCTGCTCAGGTCTGTATCCTGTCTCTCAATGCCTCCACTTCTGGGCTCTCTCTCCCTGCTATTCTGTCCTGGGACAGTTTTCAGAAATCTCTCTTGGCTTTTGTCGATTCTGGTGCTGCGGGCAACTTCCTAGACTCCGGTCTCGCCACCTCTTTAAGGATTCCCCTGCTGCCAGTCTCCTATCTGCATCCATTCCGTAGACAGCTCCTCCCTCTCTCCTGTACTGGTCGAATGGCAGACAATTCCCCTCTCGCTGCGCATTGGTTTTAAACACCATGAACAGATCCAGATCCTCCTCATCCAGTCTCCATCTCTTCCGCTTATCCTTGGTTTCCCCTGGTTGCAATTACAAGATCCTCGCATCTCTTGGTCTCACCCTGATATTTCCGCCTGGAGCCTTTCTCACTGTTGTCAACTTCCCCTGTCAACTTCCCACACTATCGCCCTCATCTCTCAAGATCCTTCTCTCGCTATACCCCCAGCTTACGCCGACCTCCAGTTAGCATTTTGAAAACAGAGTGCACTGTCTCTTCCCCCTCATAGCCCTTACGACTTTCCGATCTACTTAATTCCTGGTACTCTGCCTCCCAGAGCATGCATCTACCTTCTCTCCATACAGGAATCCAACTCTGGTTTTAAACGTCCTTCCTCCTCCCCCGCATGTGTAAGTTTTTTTTTTTCATTGGAAAGAAAGTGCGTGGATTACTGCAGTCTTAACGCCATTACAATTAAGAACCATTACCCACTGCCACTTATCCCATCAGGGGTGCCACCATCTTCTCTAAACTTGACCTACGTGGTGCCTACAACCTCATCCTCATCCGCGAGGGCGATGATTGAAAGATTGCTTTCGTTACAACCCATGGCCACTACGAATACAAGTCATGCCTTTCGGTCTAGCGAATGCTTCAGCGGTTTTTATGAACGACATCTTTCGGGACATTATTAATCAGTTTGTCCTGGTCTACCTGGACGATATCCTGATCTTCTCCAGCACCCCTCAGGAACACATAACGCACGTCCAGGAGGTCCTCCATCGCCTCATCAACAACAAACTGTATGCCAAGGTGGAGAAAAGCCTCTTTCATGTCTCCAAGGTACAATTCCTAGGCTACATCATTTCTCCACTTGGTATTGAGATGGACCCTGCCAAGACTGAAGCCATCAAAGACTGGCCCACCCCCAAGAGCTTGAAGCAGATACAGCGCTTCCTAGGATTCGCCAACTTTTATCGCCGCTTCATCAGGGACTTCAGTTCTGTCGCAGCCCCCATTACCTCCTTGACCCGCAAGGGTCCCAGGCAGGGTAAGTGGACTCCTGAAGCTGACCGCGCTTTTCACCGCTTGAAGCACCTTTTTACCTCTGCTCCACTCCTCCACCACCCTGACCTCTCTCAGCTTTTCATCTTGGAAGTTGAATCCTCCGCTCACGGATCGGTGCCATCTTCTCCCAGCGCCACGGGGACAGGGGCGTCCTGCATCCCTGTGCCTTTTTCTCACGGAGGTTGTCTCCCGCCTAAATAAATTACAACGTGGGTGACAGGGAGCTACTCTCCATCAAACTCGCTCTCAAAGAGTGGAGACACTGGCTGGAAGGGGCCTTGAACCCTTTCACCATCCTTAGCGACCACACGAATCTGGCCTACCTCCAGTCCACAAGGCGGCTCAATCCCTGTCAAGCTCGCTGGTCCCTATTCTTCACCCGATTCGACTTCTTCATTACTTACATCCCCGGCTCTAAGAATGTCAAGGCAGACACCCTTTCCCGCCTGCACGATCTGATTCTGAGAATTCCTCTGTACCCATTGTTCCCCCCATAAAATTATTTATGCCATCCGCTGCAACATTGAGGACCTCGTGTGATGTTCTCTGTCCAGCCAGCCTGTACACCCCCCAGTGCCCCCCAGATAAACTTTTTTTACCAACCTGGCTAGCCAAGAGGTTCTCCGCTGGGGTCATGACTCTTGATTCGCCGGATATCCTGGGGTTTGTCGCACCAGCAAGCTCATCTCCTCGCTTTTCTGATGGCCCTCCCTCAAGACTGATGTGGCTGACTATATTAAGGCTTGTCAGACCTGTGCCATCATCAAGACTCCTTATCTTAAGAGAGCCGTTCTCCTTCAATCCCTCCCTATTCCCATGCGTCCTTGGTCTCACATCGCCGTGGACTTTGTTACCGACCTTCACCCAAGTCAAGGCAAGTCTGTCATTATGGTCATTGTTGATAGATTCTCCAAAGCCGCCCACTTTGTGCCCTTTAACTTGTTACCCACTGCTCAGGAAATGGCTGACATCTCCGTCCTTCAGGTCTTCAGACTTCACGGCATACCGTCAGATATTGTCTCCGACAGAGGCCCCCAGTTTACGTCCCGCTTTTGGAAGGCCTTCTGCAAGGCTCTGGGGACTTTCGTCTCCCTCACTACTGGTTACCATCCCGAAGCCAATGGCCAAACTGCGCGCCTGAATCTGGACTTGTTTACCTACCTATTAGCTTACGTCTCCGCCTCCCAGGATAACTGGATCTCCCTGCTACCTTGGGCTGCAGACGCTCATAACTCCCTCTACTTCTCCTCTACCAGCAACTCACCCTTCCTTTGCTCCTTGGGTTATCAACCCTCTCTCCTCCCTGACACCTGCCCCAACTCTGATATCCTCTCAGTACGTCAACATGTGTCTTCCCTCAGGAAACTCTGGAGAACAATCCGGGTCTCTCTCTTGAAGACCTTCAAGACCTCTTGAAGAAGGCAGCCGACAAGCACAAAAGACCTTTTCCCAGGCTCCGAAGGGCTTGGTGTCTGGCTATCTACCAAGAACATTCTCTTACGCCAACCCTCCACCAAGTTGGGACCCCATTTTTTCGGCCCTTTCCGGGTTGTTTCCAGAATCACCCTGGTCACGTTTCGTCTCGCTCTTCCTCCTACCCTCCAGTACACCTTACCTTCCACGTCTCCCTTCTCAAACCTTATCACCATTCTCCCCTCTCCAAACCTCTACCTCGGCCACCTCCACCCCGACTTATCAACGGCGCCCCCACATTTACTGTTAATAAAATTCTGGATTCCCGTTGGCACAGGGAGAAGTGCCAGTACCTTGTTGACTGGGAAGGATAAGGTCTGGAGGACCAATCTTGGATTCCAGAGCAGGACATCCTTGACAAATCTCTCATCAAGACCTTCCGTCAGCCTACGGCGTCCGGAGCCGCCCATGGAGGGGGGGTACTGTCACAAATCATACTCCCACGTGTACGTCCCAGCACCTGTGCCTCTTTTAGGCATTAGACCGTCACTCCCCGCTTTCACATATAAACCCCTTCACTCTGTTCACTCCTGCTCACTGTTGAGATTGCCTTAAACCTTCTCTTGTGCGCTTTCTTTCGTTTCTGTTCACTGGGTTATCGACCCTGCATTGCCTTCGATCTTGACTCCATCTTTGCCTCGCGTCATTTGGATTTGAATACCTTGCTGCCTAGATCTCTGAACTCCCGACCCTGCTCTGCCTCTGACCCCAACTCCATCTTTGCCTTGCGTCATTTGGATTTGGATACCTTGCTGCCTAGATCTCTGGACTCCGACCCTGCTCTGCCTCCATCTTCGACCTCAAACTTAGTCCTAAGTCCCTTGGAGTTTGCCTCGATCCCTTTTAGCTCTGCATAGGGTTTGATCATCTCAACCACTGGTCCGTACTGATTAGTGTGACACCTGCAGTTCTTTGGAAGCTTTGTAGGATCCTTTGTGACTTTCTGGATGATTTTTCGTTGCACCCTTGGAGAAATTTGGGCATGTTGGCCACTCCTGGGATGATTCACTACTGTTCCACGTGTTCTCCATTTGGAGATTATGGCTCTCACTTTGGTTCTGTAAAGTCCCAGAGTCTTAGAAATGGCTTTGTAACCTTTCCAGACTAATAGATATCAACAACTTATTTTCTGATCTGTTCAGGGATTTCCTTTGATCGTGGCATAATGTGCTTCTTGAATCTTTGTGCTGGCAACGTGACTCTGATGGTAAGGGTCAAAATAAGTAAGGTTCATACTGAGCAGGGCTGGTGGTAATCAAGCCTGGCTGTTCAATCAGATGAACTGGGTTGATTTTGGCAATTATTTTTTCACAAAGTGCAAGTTGGTGTTTGTTTAAATAAATGAAATAAGTAAAAAGAAAAAGTGTTATTTGTTCACTCAGGTTCCCTTTATCTAATATTAAATTGTGGTTGAAGACCTGAAAACATTCAGTGTGAAAAATCTGCTATGTATTTGTAAAATCTTTTCTAAAATAACATTCTACAGCTTTCAAGAATAGGCCCAGAGATCAGATATCGAGGAAAAATGTCTAAAATATTCTCAACTAAAAAATGCAATCAAAGGAAATAATTATATAGACAACAACACACAACAACCACATCCACCTAAAAAACCTATCTAAAATGTCATACATGAGCAAGCACCGGTAATCATTCCTGCATAATTTTTCGTTCCAATTTTCTTTAAATACTTCCCTCGCCCCTCACTCAGGGAGCAACATACTATGGAGCTGGTGGGAATTAATTTTTGTCAACAGTCTTCCTGACCTTCACACTGACAGAGCTCCTCTTACAGGCAATGAGAACATTACATCCCTGCTTTTTTCCTCATGTGCACCCTCTCCTGATGCCAACACTGTATTATGTTACAAAGAGCCACATCTTCAGTCCCCTCAACCTTACTCAGGTGATCAAGATGAGTGCAAGAGTTTTTTGATGCAATGCAAAATATTTTTTTCTGCCCATTCATCTTCTTTTCCTAATGATCAGGTGAAGGCAGCTTACATTGATTCACAATGTTCGAGTGAAGCCTTGGCCTGGGCTTCACTCACTAAGCTTTATCTCAAGAAATCGTCTCAAGAAATTTTTGATTCACCTAGACAGTTTGAGGAGGCTGTCGACTGCTAATTGGACTTGGAGTAAAGGAACATGCCCCTGTATAGGTACAGATGCAGCCATTCAAAACAAGCTGGGTATCCTGCAGTAGAATGTGGTGGGTGTGTTGCAGTATACCGCGCGGTACTATTTGCATATTAGATTATTTTAATAGTATCTAGAATCACCTTGTAAAACCGGCAGGTGGAGCTAATATAGCTTAACCTCTCCTGTACAGCATTTGAGCTGTCACCAGAAAACATCCGGTTTCAAATCCCAATTACTGCTGAGGGACAATCTTTATTCAATTAAGAATTTAAGTTGTATACTCTTTAGACTTTTAATAATTTTAACCTGTGTATTACAGCATGTTAATCATTAAATATGAAAAAGTCGGTATATTTTATAAAAGCAAGATTTCTCAGTTGGACAAAAGTACACAACCTTCCACCTTCATCATAAATATTTTAATTATGCAGAAATATTTATGCTTCAAAGTCTGTATGGAAGATATTACTAATAGTATTAATAATGAATGACCTTGGACAAGCTGTAAAGTATTACCTTGGTCCACATTCTTTGTAACCATCTTTGTAAACGAAAATACTTTTTCATTGACAAAAAGTAACACCACAGCATTTTGTTGATCCGATCACGCATTTGTTTCCAATCATACAAAATATGCCTTTCACATGCTCATAAAAGATATTAATTTAGGAACAAACATATTACTGTATGTAAACTGTACTGTATATGGCTGGTCTTGGTAGGTTAAAGAAAAAATATACACCAGTATTCCATTTCTCCCTAAACATTTAAAGCATCAAAGTCTTACATGTGGTTATTTCAGAAACGTTTTTACGTGCTCTTTCTGACCATATTACTGTACGTTTATATACGTTGTGAAAATTGATCGTTTTAACCTTTTCTGCGAATACACTCATTATCAGATTAAACAGAAGCTTACTTTTAGAATTGGATTAACAGGGAATATAATATGGATTTGCATATCTAAATAAATTAATAACTGTATAACTATAGTCATGCAGTGTTGCACAAACAGTAGTATAAGACAGTAGTACTATCCATTGATATGTACTTGTCACATAAGTGGAGTGATAAGTTAAGTGACTGAGTTATAACCCTGAGGTCGAGTGTTCAAACCCAGCTGTCACCATCAGTTTTCTTTTCACAAAAACATTTCTTTGAAAAACTAAAATAGCAAATCTTATTGCCATTATATTGACATTTTTTATATTTCTAAATATCACAACATGTTCGTACTGTATGTACACAGCGGTACTGCCGTGTAGGGCGCAAATCCATGTGAGCTCGAAAGCCCTACATTAATCTCTCTCTCTCTATCTCTCTCTCTATCTCTCTCTGGGAGTGCTGTCTGTGCAGAATTTAACTGGTTTCACAGGTATTTTCAAAGTAGAATAGGGCAAGTCTTCCAATCAAAGACACTCCACCTTCCCCCACGGACACCTGTTTTCTTAGAAAAACAGATTTACAACGCGAAGCTGTGTCAGTCTTCTGTGTAAAAAAAATCAGTTTGAACACCATGGGTGCTGTTTTTAAGACGCTGCTGAGTAAAATATAGGAATTTTCCTGCTGTCAGGTTTTTCACATGAAGCTGTATTGAGCAGTATTTTTTGCGTTGTGAATGTGTGTACACAGCGGTCCCCCCGGATTCCAGTTAGTGCGTAATTAAGCATAGATGAAAAACCAGAGGTTTAATAAAAGAGAATTAGCTCACTGATAGTTTGATGTGGAGGCTGTGAACATTTTCACAAGTCGTGGTCTTTAAAATGCATTTGGTTTGAAGGCTTTCTGTGTTTACCTTGCGAAAGATGTGAACAAAAGAATATTCGAGCGTGGTAAAAAAATGGCTTAAAAACAAAGCTGTGTCACTCTTCTGTGCCTAGTGCTTAGTGTGCTTAGTGCTTAGTCTGCTTAATGTGTAAACACTTGCAGCATTGTGGGTGCTGTGGTTTAAATGCTACTGGCTTGTGAACAGCATTGCCCTCTTCATAGGGGTGCAAAGTGCCACATTAAATAAAAGCATGAGAAAAAGAGATTCAGAACACAGTCTTCTGTGTAAAACAATTGGTTTGAACATCATGGGGGCTGTTTTTAATAAGCTGCTGAGTAAAGAATATTTTAATTTTCCTGCTGTCAGCAGTATTGTGTATATAGTTGAATGAAAACAGGACATAAAGAAAGGGTTTCAGAAATCAAACAAAGCTTTATTCCCGTGCTTAGCAGTCTGGGTAATTGGAGGCTGCTCTGTTATGCTTCCTATGGTGATATACGGGTTTTTCACACGAAGCAGTATTGAGCAGTATTTCTCGCATTGTGAACGTGTGTACACAGCGGTCCCCCTGGGGTTCCAGTTAGTGCATAATTACGCAACGAAGAAAAAACTGAATTTGTGGTCTTTAAAATGCATTTGGTTTGAAGGCTTTCTGTGTTTCCCTTGCGAAGATATGAACAAAAGAATGTTCGAGCGTTGTAAAAAAAAACGAAGCTGTGTCACTCCTCTGTGCTTAGTGCTTAGTGTGCTTAGTGCTTCATATAGCTCAAATGATTACAGTATACTTTCTTGGTAAACATCTGCATCAATTTGACTAATTCACTCACAATTACTTGGAAACTTTTTGCCTGCCCTGTTCAGTGATAGCTTAAGATGTCAAGTGGTGCATTGGTGTAATGGCTTAAGCATCTGACTTGCATGCTGGAGGTTGGGGGCTTGAACCCAGCTTTCAACATATGTTTTCTTTAACAAATAAACATTTATTTAAAAAACTAAAATAGTAAATATTATTAACACTATATTGAATTTGTTGGTATTTCTAAATATCACATTCAAAGTTTAGCGAGTTAAGTGATTAACCTTTTCTATGAATATTTGCACTCGTTATCGCTGTAAAAAACCTCATACGTTTTAGAATCTGCTAAATGGGGAATATAATATGAAATCGCTTATCTAAAGACATTAATAATGATATTACTTTAAGGATCTAAATGTATGTGTTTATATAGCTGGTAGTATTACTGTAATACACTTTCTTTATAAACATGTTTTATTTAATTTGACTCATTTATGTATGATTACTTTTTAAACATTTTTAAGTTGTTTGTCTCAGCTATGTTCCCAAGCAGCCCTTGACAATACAGTTTCAATATGTGCTTATGGCACAAGTTTTTCTTCTAAGAAATACTTTAAAAAATAAAATAGTAAGTATTATGGACACTATATTAACATGTTTTTGTATTCATATTATAACATATTCCATGTTAAGCTATATTAATAATGAAATACAAATGTGAATTAGCAAACATGAATACTGTCAACTGTTCAATCAGTTGAATTCAAAACACTTTATTCAGTGGGGCAATTTAACAGATGCCTCAAGTCTTGAAATGAAATCGGATATATTGTAATTAGAATCAAGAACAACAAAGTGGTATTAAAAATACTATTGAAACAATAATAATCTGTCTGTTTATTATTAATAGTATTAATTTAATAATAATCATAATTTCAAGCTTCTTGTATATTTTTCAAAGTCATTTTCTCTTTTTTTCTCTCGTTTTTTATAAGCTTCACTCATTAAAATACCTATTTATGAGACACGATGTTTCAGATGTCAATAACTTTGTGAACAAATGACACAGAGCCTGCAACCTACAGGCTTAAAGATCGCAATTTGTTTAAAATTTCACAGCTTTTATTTAAACAACATCTAGTACCTGGTTGCATTTTTAGAAACCTAAGTTTGAATGAAGCAGATCCCAGGTGCAAGTGACTTCATAACGTGAGGAGTCATTATGCTACATTTTTATGCATCAGTTGAAGCCTTCTGAAGTCTCTCAAAAACATAAAAATGTAACAGAATATCGTGTGGCACCATTGGCAACCAATTCTTTTGATTTAAAGAAAAAATTCTTTTGATTTTTTATCAAAAATGGGAAACAATAACATTAGTGCCTCAAATAGACATTACATGGTTTTAAAACCAATAAAAACTGGGTTAGTGAAAAATACATCAAACAATTGATTTTTCTTCGTTGTGATCATCTTAGAATCTTTGTGTAAGCTGTACGTTTTTAAACTTTTTACTTAAATATTTAAGCACTTTAATTTTGTAAATGCAACACATATTTGTACAGATACAGTACTAGCAGGTGATTGAGAAAACAGCATACCGCCCACTGAGCTCAGTCAGACAAGAGGCTACGCTGATTGTATTTCTGACTGTTACGGATGTAGCCATTCAAAACAAATGGGCGATACCGCATTATATTGCGGTGCGCTTGTCGCGGTGTAACGCAAGTTACCGTATTAATACCGTATATTCTCGCATAGTACTGCATGGTACCGCAAGTAAAACAATAGTATCTGGAATTTCTGCAAGGTGGAGGTAATAAAGCTCAAACTCTCATGTTTGAGCTGTCGTCATCAAAGTCTTTACCGAAGATATTACTAATAGTATTTATAATGAATGAATTTGGACAAGCTGTAAACTCAAAGTACTGCCCTGGTCCACATTCTTTGTAACCGTATTTGTAAACGAAAATATTTTATTTTTTAATTGACCTTCTTTGTAAAAGTAACACTACAGCATCTCGTTGATCCAATCACGCATTTGTTTCCAATCATGCAAAGTACAGTAATTTTTTAGAATCTCAGATTCACCATTGATCCTTTCACATGCTCATAAAAAAATATTGATTTAGGAACATAAACATATTACTGTATGCAAACTGTACTGTATACAGTATGTATGTGTATATTTAATGTCTTTACTGTGCCCGTTTTAGTATTGAACATTTATATGGAATTTTTCTGCTGAAGGGAAATTTTTGTAGCTGAGCATAAAAAGAATAGGAGCATAACGCGTGTGAAGGCCATAAACAATATTAATTTTGGAACATAAACATACAGTATTACAGTATGTAAACTGTATATGGCTGGTCTTGGTACTATAAAGAAAAAATACACACCAGTATTCCATTTCTCCCTAAACATTTTAGGCATTGAAGTCTTTAACTAACATGTGAAATAACATGTGTATAAAAAGTGGTAGTTTTAAGCTTTTCTGTGAATACACTCGATACTGGAGTAAACAAGCATACTTTTAGAATGTGATTAATAGGGAATATAATATGGAATCGCGTATCTAAAGAAATTAATAATGATATAATTATATTCATGTACTGCAACACAAGAATAGACCATGCGAGTGGCGCGGTGGTCTAAGTGCCCCACTTCTTAGCAAGGAGTTGGCTGTTCAAATCCAGCTAGTACCATCAGTTTTCTTTAAACAAATAAAAATGTATTCGAAAAACTAAAGTAGCTAATATTATTGGCATTATATTGACAGTGATAAGTTCTTGCTTTGTGCTGGGCTTAGCAGTTTTCCAAACATAGTCTTTAAGTATATGCCATAACATCTCTATTGGATTTAAATCTGGGGATTCGGCTGGAGTTTTCACGCAGTTCACTCCTTCTGCTATAAGCCTCGCCCTTGCTGCTGTGCGTTTCGGATCATTGTCTTGAAAGAGACGGTGCCTTGATCCGAAGTGTTCCCTGATATATGGGGTGGCATGCTGTTTGACCACGACTTCCTCATCACAAAGCTTTAGAGAACTTAACATTTTTATTATCAACAAATTGTAAATACGACGTTTACATTGGCGTTATTAATTTTTCACTTGAGTGTATAGAGGATTGTCAGCTGTCACTGAGAGCAGACACCCCCTCTTAGGCTGCACAAATGATTTTATAATTTTTTATAAAGAAATGGAGGCTGTATACATTACAATATAAACATTTACTGTCAAACTTTAAATCAACAATTGATTTAAAGACAATCTGTCAAAGTGCAATGAAATACAATATTGTTGTTGTTATTGTTGTTTTTATCCCGTAAAGCGCTTTGAGAAGCCACCTTTAAAGGCGCTATATTTAATTTGGGTGTCTCTTCTTGCCAGAAAGCACTAAATTGCATTTTTTTTTAATTACAACCCATAAATAAAGCTGATACTGTTTAGACTGTTTAATTGTTTTAAACTGTATGACAGCAGCACAATGCACAATGCAACTTAAATCGCTACCTTTGTCTTCTGCGTAAAAATGTTCACCTCTCTGTCCAGCAAATTAACAATAATGAACTTTATTTTATATAGCGCCTTTAAAGGTGGCTTCTCAAAGCGCTTTATGGGATAAAAACAACAGAGCTGTTAATCCGGTTTTTATCTATTTTTCAGCGCAGCCAACCAGCTGTCAAGTGGTATTAAATGCAACTTTTTTGTATAGATGACTTTGTTAAAATGTATTTAAAAATAAAAACGATTACAATTGGCACGCCCTGTAGCTTTTTCATGAAACCTCTGAGAGTAACAAAATTTCTTGCGTTGTACAGCTTTTCAGCTAAATATATTTATCATTTATGCCTGACATTTGAGGTGCCCGATAAAAACAGGTTGAACAGCTCTATTGTTTTTATCCCGTAAAGTGATTTGAGAAGCCACCTTTAAAGGCACTATATAAAGGCGTGTATGGCTGGTCTTGGTACTGTATTTTAAAGAAAAAATACCCACCAGTATTTCATTTCTCCCTAAACATTTCTTATATGTCTTACCTGTGGTTATTTCGGAAACGTTTTACATGTCCCTTGCTCCTTCTGACCATGTCACTGTGCATTTAAAAGCATACTTTTAGAGTTTGATTAATAGGGAATATAATGTAAAAATATAGTACTAAATAAGATACACTCTACAGACATTCACAACAGCGACTGTCAAAAGATAGGACACAGCGACTCAGACACCCGTTGAATGGAAAGGGGCACTTTAATTTTCTGTACAGCTGGTACAGCACCCCACCGCGCCCGCCCGCCAGCAGAGAGAGAGACACACACACAGTTTTGCATTGTCAAAAA
This sequence comes from Lepisosteus oculatus, assembly GCF_040954835.1. Taxonomy (NCBI): domain Eukaryota; kingdom Metazoa; phylum Chordata; class Actinopteri; order Semionotiformes; family Lepisosteidae; genus Lepisosteus; species Lepisosteus oculatus. The sequence continues at coordinate 29,654,109 of NC_090703.1, read as the reverse complement.
GTAATTGTTTTTTACTTTTGTACAATTTTTTTTTACATTCCTCCTGTTTAACAGGAATGTTTTGTTTCTGGACAGACTATTAAACTAGAGGAAAAGAGCACCTCCTTCTTCGAAGCATTTCGTTGATCCGATCACAAATTCTTTTCCAGTCGCACAAAGTAAGTGTTGAGAATTTCCGATTCACCATGCTACTAACGGTTTCCCGGAGATTGCAAGGCAAGGCACTTTTGCCTCTGGACCCATCGAAATTTACAGATGTGGTCCACCCCCAGTAAATTTCAAAAGTCACCAAATTTCTAAACACGAGGGCGGCATAGCGGTCTGCTCTCACTTTCCCATCTATACCAGGAAATGTGTCTGATGCATTAGCAAGTTATAAAAAACTACATTGAAAAGCTGGGCGTAACAATTGTTTCCTTTTTCTGATCACTCACTGTTTGGATACTCGTCTCACCTGCCCTGCTCTTTGTTTTCCTGTTATTTGCTGTGTATTCCTACTGCGATCCATTCTGGTCCTCACACCTAAAGAAGAATATTTTACATTTCTTTATGTGGATCATAGTGCAATTAACCCTTGCTAGTATCTTTGCAGTCTTTTGAAAGTCTGTGCTGTCCTTTGAAAGCGAGATGATCTCTGGTTCTTTGACAAAACAAGGCTCGCCAGATAATGTGAAAAATAAATATTTTTTACCTCACTTGTTGTCTTCCAATCACATTAAATCAACATCCAAAAACATGATTTCTTCTCTTAACATGTCTTGTAAAGATGACTCATAGCTTGGCTTGTTTTTCAAGAAGTTAAAAAACACTTGAATTACTTATCCAGTCTCTCGAAATAAAATTATTTTTCAAGCAATGTAATGCAAGATGCTTTGTATCGTCGGGCAATGTCTTTTTTTTTAATCTAACATTGATAGATTACAAAATACTTCCTAATGGCAATTATTTACCTGCATAAACTTATAAAGGTTGTATTTTCACACAGTGAAGAGGTCTTAGTTGTTTTTGTTGTAGTTGTGCAAGCTCTGGTGAGTGTGTCTTTTTTGATGAGTTTCAAAGGGAAATAGGTTCATATTCGTCTTCCCTGAAGCAAAACAGGGTCAGGGGGCAGGGTGTGTGGGTAAACTTTCATACTTGACTGAGAAAGCTTTAGGGAACTTAACAGGTTTTAAGGCTTTCTGTGTTTCCCTTCCAAAGTTCAAAAAGGACATTGAGTGTTTCCTGGATTTCACTGGTTATTAAAGATTTATTACTTACATCACCACCACTGGCCATGGGGCCGTGGGGTGAGACAGGGCTGCAGCCTGAGCCCAACACTGTTTAATATCTATATCAACGAATTTACAGGAATGTTGGAACAGTCTGCAGCTCCTGGTCTCACACTGCACGACATAGAAATCAAGTTCCTGCTCTGTGCAGATGACCTGGTCCTGCTGTCGCCCACAGAACAGGGGCTGCAGCAGAACCTGGCACTGCTGGAGCAGCACTGTCAGACCTGGGTGCTGACAGTCAATCTGGACAAGACTAGAGTGATGGTTTTCCAGAAATCAGAAAATCAGTTTACAGGTGGTTTCTCAAAGCGCTTTACGGGTTAAAAACAACAATAACAACAACAATATTGTATTTCATTGCACTTTAACAGATTGTCTTTAAATCAATTGTTGATTAAAAGTTTGACAGTAAATGTTTATATTGTAATGCATGCAGGCTCAATTTCTTTATAAAAATTTAAAAAATCATTTGCCCAGCCTAAGAGAGGGGGTCTGCTCTCAGTGACAGCTGACAATCCTCCATACAATCAAGTGAAAAATTAATAACACCAATGTAAACATCGTATTTACAATTAGTTGATAATAAAAATGTTAAGTTCTCTAAAGCTTTGTGATGAGGAAGTCGTGGTCAAATAGCATGCCACCCCATATATCAGGGAGCGCTTTGGATCAAGGCACCGTCTCTTTCAAGACAACTATCTGAAACACACAGCAGCAAGGGCGAGGCTTATAGCAGAAGGAGTGAACTGGGTGAAAACTCCAGCCGAATCCCCAGATTTAAATCTAATAGAGATGTTATGGCATTCGCTGAAAGACTATGTTTGGAAAACTGCTAAACCCAGCACAAAGCAAGAAGTTATCACTGTCAATATAATGCCAATAATGTTAGCTATTTTAGTTTTTCGAATACATTTTTATTTCTTAAAAGAAATCTGATGGAGCTAGCTGGATTTGAACAGCCAACCTCTTGCTAAGAAGTGGGGCACTTACCACCCACCACTAGCACGGTCACATGACAAGTTGCGATTCCATATTATATTCCCTATTAATCACATTCTAAAAGTATGGTTGTTTACTCCTGTATCGAGCTTAGTCGCAGAAAAGCTTAAAACTACCACTTTTTATTCACGTTATTTCACATTAGTTATAGACTTCGATGCTTAAAATGTTTAGGGAGAAATGGAATACTGTTGTGTATTTTTTCTTTAAAGTACTGAGACCAGCCATATACTGTAATACTGTATGTTTATGTTCCAAAATGAATATTATTTATGGCCTTCACATGTGTTATGCTCCTATTCTTTTTATGCTCAGCTACTAAGATTTCCCTTCAGTGGTAAAATTCCATGTAAATATTCAATACTAAAACGGACACAGTAAAGACATTTAAATCTTTCTACTTTTTAACGCACCATGAGTCCCCCTGTCGGTCAACCAATCACGTACTGCGGTATGACACGCGATGACGTAGCCAAATGCCTGCGGTACGTGTTTGTGCCGTGCACTTTGAACGGCTGCATCTGTATGTCACAGTTCAATATTTTATATGTATGTCTAAATAAAGTCAGGCATCAGGTGCATAAACCATTAGTTATCAATAATTATTAAAATCTGCACTGTGATAAATTGTTGCACTTCCCCATCTTGTAAAAACATTAATTTGCAATACTGTGTTCAAACATATGGTAAATCACAGGGTTCAGTTTATTCTCTCTCCCTACTTTCTCATCTGCTTCGATTTGGACACAGAATGGTTAACAATGGGAACACGTGAGGCAGGCAGAAGGAATGAAGAGGGGTAACACATCTTCCCACTCTGGGTGCCTGACTTGTTGCCATCTTTAACTGTTCTATGTCCAGATCGCAGTAGGGAGAGACGTGTACAAAAAAAGTTAATCCCAGCTACAATACAAATATACAGGTGGGGCTGGCAGAGGGAAGGGGGATGGGGGTGACATCTTCCCGCCTCTAAAACTAAAGTGTCAAAGAGAAATGGCTTGAGCAACATACAGAGCCGAAACATTTTGGTGTGGTCTTCTCTGCTTTAAAGGTACACTGCTTGTGGAAGAATTTTCTCAATTCGGGTGGAAACCTGAAAGAGACACATCATGTTCACAATAAGCTATAATAGTGGATTTTTTTATGCATTCGGCTCTGATCACACTTTGAACTGCCTGGGTGCAGCTCGCTATATTACACTGCTCATTACCACTACAAGGACAATATATGTTTTTTTTTTAAAGAAACAAATGTCAAAATGTTTCCAAAATGTCCACTTGTGATAGTTTAGCTGCTTAGTTACACGATTCCATATTAATATTACTATCAAATGATGTTAACTCATTGTAACATTTATCTTTTAACAATAACAGCAAGTGGTGTTCTTATTACGTATTCTTATAACTTTTTATGAAGTACAGAATATAAGCTGAATAATGTTGGAACAAGCATGCTAAAACCAGAACCCATGTAAGTTACCAAGTGAAAGACTTTGATGCATAAAATATTTATCAAGGTGCTTCCAGATACTATTATCATATTTCAATTTATATGTGGTATGATGCACCATGCCCAACGCGTTTGAACGCAGCATACTTCGCGCATTGTTAATGGATGGATCTGTATGGCATCCAGATCCATCCTTGGCATTTGAAGTTGAGGTGGATGCATCTGAGGTGGGGTAGAAGCTGTTTTGTCCCAAAGGTCAATCCTCCTAAATTGCATCCATTGCCTTCTTTTCCTGTATACTTTCTCCCTCAGAATAAAATTATGATGTGGGGGATAGGGAACTACTGACAGTGAAAATGGCTTTCAAAGAGTGGAGACATCTTCTGGAGGGAGCCTCATACCCCTTGACGGTGTTTAAGGATCAATAAGCGCTATTCAAGGATCAAGGATCACAAAAATCTTGAATACCTTAGAATGGCCAAATAGTTAAATGCTCATCAAACACATTGGTCTCTTTGTTTTTCCAGGTTTGAGTTTAACATCTCTAATCACCCTGGCAGATTGGGAAGGCCGATGCTCTGTCCGGTGATGTCAGAGAGAGAGACCACACACGCTGCTACTGAAGGCAAACATTTAATAATATATCTATAATTTCTAATTGTATAACTACATAGACAATTAAATATATTACATTTAAACAGTTGAATCCATTATACCACTCATTACATACACTTTTACTTTGCATCGTTGCACAACTGCTTAAGCACTGGCTTAAGCACTCAGCTTCTCCCTGCAAGAAAAAACTCCAAAAACAGATGGACTGACCATCTGGCCCTGGGCAAGTATGATCTATGACAGCACATCTAACTGTTGTTAGATGAGTCGTGATAATGTTTTCCACCGGGAGCACCCCTGTGTTTTGTGAGTTTTGTGGCAGGTACAGCATAGACTGTTCCACCAAGAATGTAAATCATTTTAAAGGCCATAAATGTTTAGTTATAGTAGAGTTGGAGGACAGAATTCCCATTCTGGAGGGGCACATTAGCATACTATATGAAATTAAACAGATTGAGGGTTGGATAGGTTCGGCTCAGTTGGATCACTTAATTAATTTAGAATTGGCTATAGTCCTTCCCAGCCCAGCTGTCACCAGTTCGGTGCCGTCACCAGCAGCAACCACACGCGAGTCCTGGGTCATGGTCAGACGGAGGTCTAAGAGCCCAAAGACTAGACCTCCTGCACACCAGTCAGCATTCTGACTCAGCAACAGGTTCTCTGCTCTCAGCACTGCAGATAAAGTGCTTATAACTGGGGACTCCTAAACACCATAAAGAGGCGGGTTCCATAAAATGCCTCCCTGAGCTAGATTTTCTGACGTTTTCTGAGGCGAAACTAGACATATTTTACAGCAATAAAGTATTGGTTGTTCCACTGGAACTAATGATATAAAGTACCAACAATCTATCGACTCCATTGTAGGCCTCTCCGACGAAAAGTGTCAATTCACTTCTAAATCTACACTTTCCATCACTAAAATCATTTTTTTTTTAAATAATTTCTCGAAATATCACAAATGCAAGTGAAGGGGTTTTGTGAATTTACTGGGACAATTTATTAATTGTAGCAGCAATCATGAGGTGGTTTGTTATGGCTTTTAGAAAATCAATCGATCAGTGATGCACACACACGGATTCAACGAGATACATTTAGTAATACATAAATTGTGCATAAAACATATAACATTCTGCCTGGATACAGGTGGCAGATCTTACTGTGAAGGTTATCAAAGTGCAATATATATAATTACAAAGAGATGCAAAACACAAAGAAATACACAGAATATGCTTCAGTATACCGTTCGGCTATACTATCATTAATCTGTCCACATTGGCTACTCAAAAGTAAATACATTACTTTTCAATGTAAATTGAATTGATATAAACTTGTATTGAGGTAACAATTGAAATCTCAAGATGCAATGTAGAACATAGGGTTTACTTATCCAAATATGGATATGTATTTCCCGGCATGGACACGAAGACCAGCTAACTGCTGCATCCAATCGCTGCAGCATTTGACAGAAATTTTCCTGGCATCCTCTGGCTCCTTGCCAACCAGTCAAGATGCAGCTCAGAGTTGGATGAATTAAAGGACCCAGTAATAGGAAGAAACAGCTGTCATTCATCGAATTCTGACCATTTAGAGACGTCTTAAGGAGGGCTTTAGCAAAGAGAGTTCTGTCCTTGCATTGCCTATCCTTTTTAGTTTTTATTCTATCATTGAAGATTGAAGAATTGAAGATTGATCACAGACTGTAGCTGCTTATTAATCTGTCATAAATACACACCACACATTATATGTGGGCTCTCTAGCAAGACCAGAAGTCAATACAACAGGAAAACACAATGAAAAAAATTGACTTTGCATTGAAAGGAGAACTTCTTTTAATGACAATTTAAAATCTCACTCTGTTTTTCAGCATAATATTGCTTATTTTGAATTAGTTCTGAACACAGGAACAAGAGGTTATAATTAGAGTCAGATCTGAATCTTACATTATTGACTGATAATTAAAACATGTTATAAAATTGGTGGAGACAGCAATCAGTTTATTGTTTTGCAAAAAACAACTTTTGTAATACAATCAGCTTTTTTACCACACAAATTGCTGTTGATTATTTACACAAATGTCAGAACAATCTTCCCTAATATGATTTTGATAAATTGTCATTCCCTTGTGATCTGTAGAAGAGCATCATCATTATTTATACAGACTTACTGTATGTGTGAAACAAAGCATGATCAAATGAAAAATTTATAAACTCTTCCATATAAGTAAAATAAACTGTTGCATAATATTCCTTAGTTGTTATGGACAGTCATTTTATAGCATTATGAAATTTAATTGATGGTTCTGTAAAGGATAAAATGTAATATAAGGTTTTGATTCTGAAAGGATTCTTGCAAGCACAATTTACAGACTGAAGCACATTCAATTCATTATTGAATTATTTATAAAACCAAATACCTATACAGATTCAGCCACTCAAAGTGCGGGGCACAAACCAGTACCACAGGCAACTCACTACGTCCTACCGCGTCATAGTGCGTCATACCACGGTATGTGATTGGCTATCCAAAATGACTGACAGGGGCACTTGTGGTGTGTTGGTCGGTCGTGGAAAGATTTAATCATTTAATGTCTTTACTGTGCACATTTTAATCCGCTTAGTATTGAATATTTATATGGAATTTTATAACTAAAGGGAAATTTTAGTAGCTGAGCATAAAAAGAAGAGGAGCATGAATCTGAAGGTCATAAACAATATTAATTTAGGAACATAAACATATTACTGTATGTAAACTGTACTGTATATGGGTGGTCTTGGTAGTTTAAAGAAAAAATACATATCAGTCTTCCATTTCTCCCTAAACATTTTAAGCATCAAAGTTTTATAAAACAGTCCCCAAATATGCGATTGCTGTATAGAATGAATTTGAATGTTAAAAAATTATTTAACAAGAAAATTAAGCTGTTTTTGTTCCTCCACCTGAGAATATAGTACCTTGTCTACTGGCACAGTGTTGAGAAAACTCAGAGAGGCCTAGAAGCTAGCCTGCATGAAAAAGGGAATTGGAGAGTTTATACGAACATAACCATAAAATGCATAAAGACTTGTAGCATGTCAGTGAGGATAAAAACTCGCTTAGACAGGAGCTGGATGTTGCCCTGCGGGCAGCACAGTAGCCACAACGCAGGCATTCCAGCCAGGAGAAAAAGGTTCCGCCTGCCCGAGAGCTCTCCCGGACGGGATCTATAACTGGGTCATTGTGGGGTAGAGAGCTGAGTCAATTAAGGTGTGCGCCCCCGGACTACGATCTCCGCCATCTCTACGTCAGCGTAGAAGCTAGAAAAATTATCTGAGAGAGCTAGCGAAGGACATAGAGATTTGACCCTGCAGTGTCAGAGAATAATATCGAGAGTTATATTCAGGACCTCAGATATACTCTGCAATTCATGCCAGCTGCCACAGAACAGGAGAAAGTGTTTCTGGTCAGAAAATCTACCAGTAGAGCCGTACATGAGTGGATGGCTAGGCAGATGAAAGAAGTCTGTAATAATTTTGAGTAGCTTTGTCAAGCACTTATCCAAGAATACAGTGCGTTTATTGACCCGACTGCTGCCGTAGCCGTCTCCCTTAACGTTAAGCATGAGAGAGACGAGTCCACTCACAAATATTATGAGACTTAGACAAACTTATTTTGCAGGGCGAAATGATGAGGGTTGTGAAGAGAATGGAAATTTCAAGGGTTTATTCATTGCCAATCTCCACCCGTCAGTCAGAAAGATTATCTTAATGCATACAAGTAGTACAACTCACAACTGGCAGCCCACTGAAACTAAGCAGGTGTGAGCATGGTCAGTACCTGGATGGGAAACCTCCTGGGAAAAACTAAGGTTGCTGCTGGAAGAGGTGTTAGTGGGGCCAGCAGGGGGCGCTCACCCTGCGGTCCATGTGGGTCCTAATGCCCCAGTATAGTGACTGGGACACTATACTGTAAACAGGTGTCGTCCTTCGGATGAGACGTAAAACCGAGGTCCTGACTCTCTGTGGTCATTAAAAATCCCAGGGCGTTTCTCGAAAAGAGTAGGGGTGTAACCCCGGCGTTCTGGCCAAATTTCCCCATTGGCCCTTACCAATCATGGCCTCCTAATTATCCCCCTCTATGAATTGGCTACATTACTCTGCTCTCCTCCCCACTAATAGCTGATGTGTGGTGAGCGTTCTGGCACACTATGGCTGCCATCGCATCATCCAGGTGGATGCTGCACATTGGTGGTGGTGGAGGGGAGTCCCCATTACCTGTAAAGCGCTTTGAGTTGAATGTCCAGAAAAGAAAAGTGCTAAATAAGTGTAAGCAATTATTATTATTATTATTATTATTATTATAAAGTGACGCCATGCCCCCCTTTTCAGCCACTGGGAGTCCATGGTGGGCTGATGTCCCGCACCCTTGTGTAGAGGTTTGATGGGTTTACTGAGACAAGTATTAATTGTAGCAGTAATCACGAGGTTGTTCGTTGGGGCTTTTAGAAAATCAATCGTCAGAACAACTAACAACGCACACACACAGGTTCAATACACGAGATACATTTATTAATATTAATTGTGCACCAAACATATACTAGTCTGCCTGGATACGAACGGCAGACCTTACTGTGAGGGTTATCAATATACAAGGTATATAATCTCGAAGAGATGCAAACACAAAGAGATACACAACAGAGAATATATGTCAATATATATCGTTCGGTTACCAAATCATTAAACAGTGTTATTACCCACTGTTACTCTAAAACTCGTAAGTAAATACATTACTCATGAATTAAATTGATAACAACTTATGTTGAGGTACAATTGAATTCTCGAGACGCAATGTAGAACATGGGGTTTACTTATCCACTGTGTATGGATTTTGAATTTCCCGGTACGAACACCAAACCAGCTGACAGGCTCTGTTGCAGCCTTTGTTCCAGTGGTTGTCCAATGGGCGTTGTCCCGGCGTCCTCTGGCTACCGGCCAACCAGTCGAGGTGCAGCTCAGAGTAGGACGGGCGGAGGAATCTGACTGCGGCGCGCAGGGCAGTCGTTGCTCAGAGGGGATCTACCAGCAGTCCAGCTGGCTAGTAGAAAGTCTCTATGCACAGAGTGTGACCGCGAGTCCTCACAAATCACTCTTTTGCCTGGGAAGAAGCTGGTTCGTTCCCGGTCCAGCGCTGCTTCTGAATAAGCTATTCAGGTTGTGGGTCCAACTGTAGGCTGCCGTTGATCAAGCGGAGCATTCATGTTGGTAGAATTCTGAGTACGTACGGGATCCCCGGCCTCGCACTTAGAACAAAGTCCAAGTCCCTTTGCAGACAACAGCAGTTGTCACGTGATTGTCTCTGAAGATGCACAAAAATGGCCAAAGAAATCCCCGATCTGAGCTTGCGCTCCCTTTTTGACCAGGACACAGATGTGTGCTGATTGGTTGAGAGTTTGGCGGGCAATGGAGACCCACGTGGTATTACCACGTCCTGCCAGTCCCTGATTGGTTGGTCAAGGTGAGATATGAGTCACTTACTCTTCACACTTAGGAATGCAGTCCAGATGTCCATTCGGCACTCCCTAGACAGATAGGCGCCAATGGATGAACATTGATCATGATAGCCAGGCTTAGCTAAGTGCATCCCCGTCTGGGAGCTGTTCCTTATCAAAATCAGCCTGCATGAATACTTTCTCTGTGGCTGGACCACAGAGATGGAGGGTGAGATGGGGCCTCATTTAGGACAGCATACCAACGCTTACTTCTGTCTTATTAACAAGCATTGCCGCTACATATCCCCCCTTTTTGAAGGTCACGAGGTCCTGAGGCGTTGTTGCATTCAAAACAAAAACAGAGTTAAGTGATGTTTGTTGTACCACTGTGGATTCTACCACCCAATATTCACATTACCTCTCGAGAATTTGTACAGGAAATAGTGTTGGAAAGAACATTGCGTATACCTGCTCTCAGTTATAAGGTACATAGAAATGAGGCATCGGGCATCATCATTAGCCCTAGACCTTAAACTTCCGGCAGTTCACTATCAGTATCGGATAGCTCCGCAGCAGGCAGACAGTTCTGACTCCAGGTGATATAGTGCTAAATCGCTGAGATGCACTATAGCTCCTTCAGGAACTTGTAGAAAAACTGTTTGGTTGGGTAGCTGCACTTCGGTAGCTGTGTCATGTCTGTCATACGTTATTGTAACAGTTAACTGTGGTGTGCTGACCAGCCATTTCACCCCTCGATTTATAAATAAGTGTATGAAAGCGTGTATTAGAGTTGGAAGGTGACCATGTCTTCCGCGGGGTTGAGCGCTCTCTATTATAACCCTAGGGAATCAGGGAGTTACGGCGGCATGGGGAGTCTGGTGAGGGCCGCGAGATGTGAGCGGCACCAGCCGCTGCCAGGTGGCCGAGTGGTTGACCCTGACAGCAAGTCTCAAAAAACATCAAGGGCGTGTAAGCACTCACACCCATACAGTGACCGCGTAAAGTCTCACGGAAAGAACTTGCAGGACAAATAGCATGTGAAATGTGATCCAATGGGAATAGGTTTTCAAACACAGAAACATCGTAGTACACACTTTTCAAAAAACGTTACAGATTCCTGTTTGCAAGCATGTGAAATGTGAACCACTTTATTTCAACAGTAGGTTTTCAAACACAGAAACATTGCAGTACACATACATTACCGGCTCCTGTTTTGCAATCAACAACTAAATGTTTGTGTGGAAAATTAGTTTGGTACATGTAACCACCACCCCCACATTGCTTAGGAACTTTGAGGCATCTGAAAAAGCATTCATAATGCCCTTCCACTCCCCATGTCTAAAACCATGCAAACTGAATTGGGCCTGTGTAATCAGCAGGATGGTGTTACCACAGGTTCTGTGCAAAACACGTTGTATTTTGGAATACACACTGCAGTAACCACCAGGCTTCTGTTTCTGATCTGAAAACATCAGAACTGCAATAATTTCACTCATGTTCTTGACATACACATCTATCTATTTAACAAATTTAAGGACATTAGCATTTGACTCTTTGTTTTTCATATCAACTTTGTAGAAAGAAGTGTGTAAAGCACTCTTAGTAAGAATTCAGACGTATACATTCGAAATTCTTCATTCTTCGGATGATGGCACACCCGGGTCTGTAAAACAGAGCGAAAGCTCTATTCACATGACGTGTATTTCACATTTTACATAGATCTTCTTTTTTTTGCATCTGTAAAAATAAGAATAATGTTTCTTTTGCAATGCATCAAAAGTCATGTCTACTAATTTTTCATCTAGCTGTTCAAGTATGGAGCATACATGTTTTTATGTATTTTTATGTTTTCATGTCGTCAATTATGTTTTTCAGCAAGTGTTTTATGCTCCGCTCAGTATCATTTGTAATGGTGTATGAACCCAGACACCTGGCAATGTACAGAACAGCCGATAAAATTTGGGTAAACTGAGATAAATTTCTAACGTGGCAAATGTCACATCTTCAAACCCATCTGTGTAGCCGACAGCCAGGCATGGGTGACCCCGTTGACCGTCAATCAAACAGGCAGGGCATTCATCAACCAGAACCCCCGTTAAACAGTGTTTGAAGATGCAATAAACTACTGCTTTTACTATCTGGGCCATAACATCGGGCCCATTAGGGACATCGTTAGCTAAACCTGGTTGTGCATCATCATTATTAACATTTTGACGAACACACAAGCATAGACACGAAACATTCAGGCGCGATGGTAGTTTGAAGATTGATGCATCGACCTCTTCGTTATTATATTAAAGTAAAAAGAAAAGGAAGGCTTAACAAAATAAATAGCCATGCTTTGTACCTAAAATATCTATCATTTAACACCTCTTTTGTGTTAGGGTTTTTTGTTAATATTTACCATTTGTAGCGCCATTTCATCACCACTCCCTGGTGGTTCTTCAACACCAGGTTCCCCTTCCAAACTCACACAACAGCCGCTGTCACACGTCGCAGAGGGCCGGGTCGGATTTTGCTAAAAAGAAGACCAAGTACTAAAATGACATACGCTAAGCGCCGATTGAAACAACAATTCCACAATCAGAAAAAATATTTTAGCAGCCTACTTCTTCACTTTGTAGAGCAGAGGAACACGATATTTCTCCACACAAAGAAGCCATCTTTGTAGCTACCAACAACGGGATGATGTCTGACAGCTCCAGGGACATGCTGCACCCCTTTCAAGCCGGAGCGTTTAAGAATATGAGCCAATGCTGTAACCACGCCTACATAACTCAAGACATTTTTCAATTGGTTGTGGTGTTTTAGAACAACCCCTCCCAACCCCCCCAAAGCCACATGTGTTTTATTGAGAGCAAAAAGTATTCACTTATCAACTTATACGTTTTTAAGTCTTTAAACTTTAAAAGTATTAACACACAGCACCAACACAAATGATGTATTTGCCCAGAAAATATTTTTTTTTCGTAGAAACTTTTTAACACACGTGGATTGGTCTTAAACTTATAAAATAATTAAATAAGACACATTTAGCTTATTTTTAAGAACACATTCGTGACAGCTTTTTAAAACTTTGAAATTAATTTCCACGCACCGTATGCGTAAAAGTCTTTAACAGTATTAACAGGCAACAAATGATGTGTTTGTGCAGAAAAGAAATTTTTTAACACGTGTGGTTTGGTCTTAAAGTTTTAAAATAATGTAATAATAATAATAATAATAGCTTACATTTATATAGCGCTTTTCTGGACACTCCACTCAAAGCGCTTTACAGGTAATGGGGACTCCCCTCCACCACCAATGTGCAGCATCCACCTGGATGATGCAACAGCAGCCATAGTGCACCAGAACGCTCACCACACATCAGCTATTAGTGGGGAGGAGAGCAGAGTAATTAAGCCAATTCATAGATGGGGATGATATTTAAAGGCCAATGGGAAATTTGGCCAGGATGCCGGGGTTACACCCCTACTCTTTTCGAGAAACGCCCTGGGATTTTTAATGACCACAGAGAGTCAGGACCTCGGTTTTACATCTCATCCGAAGGACGGCACCTGTTTACAGTATAGTGCTCCCGTCACTATACTGGGGCATTAGGACCCACATGGACTGCAGGGTGAGCGCCCCCTGCTGGGCCCACTAACACCTCTTCCAGCAGCAACCTTAGTTTTTCCCAGGAGGTCTCCCATCCAGGTACTGACCATGCTCACACCTGCTTAGCTTCAGTGGGCTGCCAGTTGTGAGTTGCAGACTCACAACTCACAATTTAGCTTATTTTTAATAACACATTTGTGACAGCTTTTCAAAAGTTTGACACAAATGATGTGGTGTTGTTCTTTATATTTTAACGGACTGGTCTTAAAGTTATAAAATAATTTAATAGAGCTCTGTGGGGGGGTTGGTTTCATGACACTTAAAGGCTCTGGAATACAGAGACAATGTATGATTTTATCTGGCAAGCACATGCGCTGGTCAGCTGGGGTGGGGGTGCTAAAATTGACCACATAGCGAAAGTTCAAAAAAGTTTTAAATAATTTCTACAGCCCAACACGTGCACACCCCATGATACCTAAGGTTAAAGGATTTAGGGACGGGGAGACATGTGGGAAACGTGTTTCTTAGAAGAGGATGTTTATCGGGGGTATAAGAACCCGTGGTGTAACATCTGAACTGTTGGCTGGGTTCCAAGTCTTTCAGTCCCGCATTATTGACTAACTTGTCAGAATGGATCACACCGTTCAAATTCAACAGTCTGAAGACACTTTATTTTCGGACTTAACACTACTCGATTTGATAGACGAAGACGAGGATTTCCAACATTTTCCAGGTATGTATATCTCTCTTATTGTGAGATAAAATTACAACGTCACGGTGCATGTTTCATGGTGATGTGTTGTTAGCTATAGATGCAAAACGTTGTAGAATATATGAAGTAAGAGACAAGATGTAAAAAGGGTTAACTTAAGTCAGTTCTGCCTGAAAATTAGACTTCTAAGCAACAGGGGTTTATGGCAGGAAAGGGGGTCAACTGATAAGGATTCCAGATGCGAGCAAGGAACCCCCTGGGGGCATAATCTTAAATTGACCATTTGGCCAGGGCCTCTTAACTGGCTAAATACCATGACCCCCCCCTCCCCCCTTACCATAACACCGAATGACGTCCGAAGCAGCAAGGAAGGACTATATAACCTAAAAGTTTGTACCGGCACATGGAACAATACTTTGGTTTTGTTGTTTCTTGCGGGAAACAAGACTTCGGCTTTATTGTTCCTTGCATGCAATAAACTCATCTGTTTTACTTCATCTCGGGATCAAGAACCTTATTCTTTCTGTTACAACATATATAATATATAATGCAATATTTAATTATTATAATGGAATTACAAGGGAGTTGTTCAGAAATGTGGCAGTGACTGCGCGTATCCATTCTTTTCCATTAGATGCACCGAAAACAACAGCTGTAAAAAGACCAATTACAGCAATACCAGGCAACGCCGGTGAGTAATTACGACAATGTTTTGAATAACTCTTTATGGCCATGTCTGTCCTAAAGACACACGGGTACTTTCTCCACATCAATACAGTCATGTGTCTATTTCACAGATGCTGGTGAGGGAACGAGCTACACGTATAAAAACATTGTTTGTGCTTTACAATACCTCCTCAAAACCTTGTGGAGACTCAGGCAGATGTTCACGTCATACCAGAGGGTGCGGAGCATATTACCAGATTGCTTGTGAGAAAAGGTCAGTATTAGTTAAGAATTGTCTGTGCCGTGTTATAAAACATTCTTTTAACATACACATTTAAAGGTGTCTATAACTAATTAATAAAAATTCCGACAGTTTTCTATTTTTGGTAATTTGGGGTGTTGAATTCTTTCACTAATGGTATTTTCCCTCTCTGTGCAGAACCCGAACCTTCAAAAAATAAACTACGATGCACAGGTAAAATGTTAAATGAAACAGCGAACTCAAAACGTTTCAAATCAACAACCAAAGGTTAATATCATTTAAGCGTGGTCAAGATGTGGTATGAACCACTTTTTGCAACAATTACTTCTTTTGTTAGAATGTTAATTTGTTGAAAGATCCTAGTTCACGTAGTTTTCTGTTTTGGGTTATTATGCCGTTAACCTAAGCGCTTGCTAGTGTCGCCATCACGGTCTTAAAGGAAACCGGTGTAACAACATCAACATGGCCGGGTAGCTTGTTCCATTCACCCACAGCCCTTTGTGTAAGGATGCGCCACATGTGTGGCGTTTTTATCCTAGTTAACGTAGTTTTCTGATTTTGACCATTTAGATTGCATTGGTTTGTGTGTAGAAAAGCCTTTTATTTTTATTTTTATCCTGGTTAGCGCAGTTTTCTGATTTTGAGATATGGCGCATTGGCGTGGTATTAAAAATTATTTTATTTTTATTTACACAGCAGCTGTATCGATGAGAGGTGAAAAAAGTGTGGAGGAAACGTTGGTCCCTAAGGGGGTGACAGCGTCGAAGACTGTCGTTAATACGCTGACCAAATCCAAATATGTCAAGCCTTTGGAGAGAAATAATAACGCAATTAGAGACTTGGCGTTTGGTGATGCACTAGTTTCAGTGCGGTATATTACACCGTTACTATCAACGGTGAGAACTAATGAGGTGGATAAAAAGCGAGATTTAGAGCATCTTAGAGCGGCTTTAGCAAGTGTACATTCCGTGTTTCCAAAACCGATCCAGGCTTAAACTGCTAGCCTCTTAGACGTAATTTCTAAAGAGGATGGCGCTCTAAACGCTGGATTTCAAAACCTGATAATGCTATTTCATGGTTCATTGGCGAAGATCCCCAGAGATAAATGACTAAACATGCGGTCTAAAAAGTGTTTAAAAGACCGACCTTTTGCCAACATCAAGCGTTTGTACGTTAAGAAAATAATTAAACTGGCAAAAGCATGTTTGTTGAGATGTAAAAGATTCAGAGAGAGGCATCAGATTTCCCAAGGGCATCCCGAACCACACAATGAGAATGCATTGGTGGAAAATAAATTAGCAGTCCGTGGCGCTGTAGCAGAACAGGATGGCAGTAACTTTGAAAACCAAGAACCGATTGTGATGAACAATGTGAATCAGGTTGGTGATGGTGTCGATGCGAATAGAGACCCCTTAGTTCTCCTGGAGCGTATACAAAGTTATAACCGGTCTTATAATATTTTTAGAGCAACAGAGCACTTTGAAGAATTTCGTTTTGTTCATCTTGACAGAATAGCCTCGTATGTACAGGCTTTAGATGCTGTGCATGGTGCAGTCCAGAGAATATTGGATGAACTTTCTCCGAACACAGGGGTGAATGATTTTGTACAGCTGCGTTTGTCTTTGGGTGGTTTTAATAAACCCTTGTTCTCATGCAGGAGACACCCCGGAGAATGAAATGCTGCCGATTTTTTAAACCACATCTCAGACCTCTTACAGAGCGACACAGAAGTTCTCACCGATGACAGCCTCCGATTAGTGGTGACGTTAGTTAGGAATATGCAGGGGGGCACAGAATATTTAAATCTGTTCTGTACAGCAGGGTAATTGCTCTGAAAAAAGCGCACCTTATCGACTTACATTACATCGGGGGTAATCTGTGTTTCGCAGGGAGTGTGTACGGTTTGTTAAATGAAGGTTGTACCGATAGGGAAATGTTACAGGGCGCTAAACGAATGCACAAAGAGTTGGGTTTTCCAGAGAATCTGAAAATTAGTTTGTCAGACATTACAGCTTTTGAAAAAAATTTAAAGGTGGTCATTAAAATTTTGAGGTTGAGCTTGAAAGCAAACAATGTGTAACCGTGTGCATACTCCTTGCGGTCCACCAGAAGTGGTTTGTCTTTGAGACGCTTCCCGGATGTTTCCACCAGATTCAAATATTCACGGACGCAATGTCCATTCTGGAAGTCTGGTTGAAGCGGTTTAGTGGGGATTTGTTCACCGTCAGCATAGAGAGCCAAAAAGTTAATGTTGTAGTGTTTAAAATTGAAGGGGTTTTATGTAAAACTGCTGCTGAATGCTTCGTTGTCAACAAACTCATAAATGACCACTTTGGGTAACTGCCCGAGAAAGAAGTTTTCTTGGTTACATGCAAGGCTCCCTGCAGGGAGACTGAAAACTTTCATCTGTACGCGGTCTATGGTGTATTTAGTGTTGGCCGTCAGGAGTGCTTCGGCGTGTCCCAGTTTGACCCCAGGTGACAGTCTGACTTTTTTCACAAAAAAAGATGCAGAGAGTACGCTCAGTCTGTGTTCTCCGGCGTTGTTCATTAAGCAGAAAGTATCTCTGTTGCGTGTTTTATTTTCAGGTCAACGCCATTCAGTAGTAGTTTGTCCTGAAAAAACTACTACTCCAGGAGCTCCAGTTTTCAGCTTTGCGTCATGTATGATGCTCTTTTTCGGAACCCCTGATTGGGTCCATCCAAAATTGTGTTGCCCGGCTGTGTCTTTGTAAAGGAGCCCGGTTGAATACTGTGTCTTCAGCGTCTGTCCACTGTAGTTCAGGACAGACTCTATAAAGGCTCTGTAAGGATAACAGTTGTTGCTCTGGCTGATCAATCGGTCTCCTACGGTGATGTCAACCTGGCTGAAGATGGCAGCAATGGGGTAATTCACCAGACTCACACGGGCTGCTGCATCAATGTCCCAACCGTCTGCTTCCCTTATTTTACAGGTCAAATAGAGCAGTGTGTTGTTTAAATCTAAATAATCTTCTCCGTTGCCTGTGATGTAGAATTCCAGAGGTGTGGTTTCTGTTAGGGCCGTGAAGGGTGGAACTTCTATGTGAAAGCTTTTCTCGATGCTTGTTTGGGTAGGCGCTAATTGAAACATGTCCAGCTCTGACTTTGCGCATTCTGCAGACCCGCCGTGAACATAAGCCATATTTAAAATATGTCTCGTTTTGTATCTCGTTGATTGCCGTGTGTCACGGCCCTCTTCTTGGTCGACCTGAAGTTTTTATGAGATGACTGTCTTCTCTTAGCCGTTCTTTTATCAGGTTTTGGAGTCCCCTGATGGTGAGACGATGACGCCTGTCTTTTTCTCTTGACACCTCTGCGGATGTATGCTAGACCCGAACCTTCCTGCTGATGTGCTGCCACCTTAGACATGACCGCGTTTGTAACGTTGCTAACCATGTCTTTGGCGATTTAGCTATTTCAAACCCTCGTTTCAGAAAAGGGACAGCTTTTCTAAATAGTGCTCTGAAAATACCCCCTATACCCGCGCCGTACTGAACTGGTAGCCCAGAAAATCCTGGTAATCCATAACCAGCCTGTTGTTTGTAGTAGTGTGTATACAAAGAAGGATCCCCGTAGCTCTTGATGACCGTCATCCTTTTAGATGTTTGTCGCTTTCACAGGTCTGAAATGCAGCTTGACGATGACCTTACCAAATGCAAATGACACATGCTCATTTTGGTCCGTCTTTATTTCAATAGTGATGTTGTTAAAATGATCGATGCTCACCGGCACATAATGGGGCTTGTCGTA
The DNA here is from genome assembly GCF_040954835.1 of Lepisosteus oculatus. Classification (NCBI taxonomy): domain Eukaryota; kingdom Metazoa; phylum Chordata; class Actinopteri; order Semionotiformes; family Lepisosteidae; genus Lepisosteus; species Lepisosteus oculatus. The sequence goes on along the minus strand of NC_090703.1, from coordinate 29,635,304 downwards.
CAATACTGTGATGAATTCACCATCCACGCCTCTGAAGGGCACACAATGCAAAAGCGGTGCGCAGACGTCGCCTTTTAACTGGTGTTCTATGATATCTGTGTATGTATATATATATACATGGTCTTAAATCCGCCAATCATATTGACGGGGTGCGGTGATTTTACACTTCTGACACCCGAGTTGAAACAGGACATCCTCGCCAGACAGTTATGCACATGTATAACAAACCGGTTATCACCAACAATCCTTATCGACCGGCTAATGGGGTTGTATTTAAGACTTACAGTTGTTAACTTGGATTTTTCCGCAGCCTGTTTCATTTCATGCAAGAGCTGCGCGATGTTGCTGTAGTACCCTCTAGGTAAGGTACATGTCCATATAGGTTTGAGCTCTTCGCTGACGAACAGAAAAACCTTGTCTTCATCAAACATGTTTAGCGTATGCTGATAGTGTAGCTCGACCAGGCCCACTTCCCAGCTCCCGTCCAGGTCAATCGCCTTTGATAGATGCTCTGTGAAGCACGCGCTGGTGTTCTTTGGAAAGATCTTTGAGGATGAATTACTGGCCAGTGTAACATAGAATCCATTGGGGTTCATTTTTCACCACCTCTATATGTCTCGGACCTCAGAAGCCTTTACCCAACTATTGCATTTATCGCTCCAGCCGCGCCACTTTACCAAAAGCTGTTTGTTTTTGCCACGCCCCCTGGCTGCTAAAATCTTTTGGATGCGGTAGACTTTCTCAACATTGGAGTTTCTCTTCTGTAGCTTTTCAGCGTTGACGGATCCCTTAATGTCGTCGCCTGTGTAGTCCTGCAGTTTGTAATAGGGTCTCAGAGCCGAGGTTTGCTCTTTGACAATGAAAATTTCATCTGTGAAGGTCTGTTCATATCCCTTGTCAAACACTCCCTTTATTTTGGACACCCACACGCGATCACCCACATTAAAGGAAAACTTTGACAGTTTTCTCTTAAAGTGTTCGCCATAGATCATTCTCCACACCTCAAGGGAGTTGTTGGCTGTAACAGAAGCCGGGGTTTGTTTAATAGTCGTGTGGTAACTGGTTATAAGAGTAAATAAGATCTGATAGGAAGTTGATATATCGAAAGGTGTTTTTGTGTGTCAGGTACCTCCACATTTTTGTTTTAATAGTTCTGTTAAACCTCTCGACCACACTAGCCTTCACATCGCTGGCCGTAAGAAAATGTTCAATATTCTCACGTATGAGAAAATTTTGTTAAGAAATTTTTTATCCTCATCCATTTGTAGCGTTTTAGGAGTACGACCCTCTTGAAGTATATTTCGGCAAGCGCCTGTCACGGCCCCTCCAGACTTGGTTTTCAGCGGCACTGCCCAAGCATATTTAGACAACATGTCTATACATGTTAAGATGTAACAAAAACCGTCGTTGAACTCGCGGTGCTCTCTCATGTCCACCAGGTCGGCTTGCCATTGCCAGTCCATTTCGGACACCAACGTCCTGTTTCTCTTAAAGTGTACGTGTGCCGGCTTGTGCAGAGTATAAGCCACCTGGCCATATAACCACTCGGCCACCCAGCCCCGGCTGGTGCCGCTCACACCCCGGGATCTCGCGGCCCTCACCAGACTCCCCACGCGGCCGTTACTCCCTGATTCCCTAGGGTTATAATAGAGCTCGCACAACCCTACGGAAGACATGGTCGCCTTCCAACCCGAATACACGCTTTCATACACTTATTTATAAATCAAGGGATGCGGTGGCCGGGGCTTTTGGTCCCTGAGGCTCAGGCCCGACCGGCAGGGGGAAGGCAGGACATCCGCCCCTTAACGACACACCATTGGCTCCTGAGGGGGTGGGACGCCCCACCGTGGACTCCCAGTGGCTGAAAAAGGGGGCGTGGCACCTGTCAAAAAAGTTTGAGGAAGGGGTCGCTTTATACTTCTCATACAGATGCACAGACTATGAAAATGACTGATATTAGGAGATTAGCGCAGAAAGCCTGGGAGTATGATGTCCAAAGTTGCCCCGCCTGCACTGACATGGGCCTGGTGAGTGATAGCAAGTTCAAAGACTGTGGACTAGCTATCCCAGTGCTGGGGCAGCTCCCTGAACCCCTAACAAGGGAAGGGGGGAGCGAGCAGGTGTCCTACACCTACCCTCAGCGAACGATTATAAACATGCCGATAGAGGGATTCCTCAATCAGGAGGTGTACAGGGTGGACCTGAACAGCCAGAATGGCTTAACAATCCCAGAACACACAGGTGCTCCAGATGACCACTCAGTCGAGGGTCAGGCATGCTCCACCGCTGCACCACCCCCACCGGGATTCCTAGAGTACAGGCATGAACAAATTGAAAAAGCAGATGCCCTGGAAATGGAGGAGCAGCATCAGCAGCTGCATCAGATTCCCCCAGATTTCCAAGATGTTGTTGCCCAGGATGCCACATGGCATACTGAGAAAGACACCATGTACATGCTGCGCCAGCTTAGAAAGGCGACAGTCACTCAGAAGGAGATGACTGGGATCAGCCACCCTAAAAGACTTTTGGGAGGACTGATTGGCACTGCCACTGTTGTGCGTTTGCTATTTTTGGTAGGCTTGTGTGCCATTGGCACTCTCACCCTGAATGCCCCAAGAAGGTAGGTGTCAGAGATGCCAGAAAGTAGTGACAGGCTGTATCAACAACAGCAAAAGCTGGAAAGTCTAGGGAAAACCCTACAGGCGGCTTTCTATGCAACAGGGTTGAATCTTATCCCCCACCCAGTGGACATGATTGTCGGTGTCATACAGTGGGTTTATGCTTGTGTGCAACAGGCCAGAATGTTGACGCAAGACCTGTTAAGGGAGCTTAGTGCTACTGTAGCCAGTTTAGCCATGGCACAATTCCCAACCTACTTGATTCCAATCTTCTCAGTAGAGGAGCATGTGACGTTATCCACACCATTGCTCGTAGCTCACCCAGAAGGCAATCCAAGTAACACCACAGCATTTCGCAATCACGCATTTGTTTCCAGTCATGCAAAGTACAGTAATTTTTGAGAATCGATTCACCATGCCTTTCACATGCTCATAAAAGATATTGATTTAGGAACATAAACATATTACCGTATGCAAACTGTACTGTATACAGTATGTATATGTATATTTAATGTCTTACCTGTGCCCGTTTAAGTATTGAATATTTATCTGGAATTTTACCACTGAAGGGAAATCTTAGTGCCTGAGCATAAAAAGAATAGTAGCATACTAATTTTGGAACATAAACATACAGTATATGGCTGGTCTCGGTACTTTAAAGAAAACATACACGAAACATGGTTTCATTATGATCAGAATCGGTCTTGAGATATTTTTAACTTGATTTACAGAATTTGAGAGGTATGTCTTGACACCGATACTACGTAAATACTGCTCACGTATATGTTTCTAGGTTTATATTAGGCATTTCATACGGTCAAATTACTTTTGAGCAACTGATAAGAAGCGCGAAACGGTATGCCCAGGGCGTTTTAGTTTCGTTTTGTGCGGGGACTCTGCTTTAAATATATTGCCGTGGATTGATTAGAGATATCAAGTACATACAAGTCATTTTTTAAATGTTGTAGTTCGTCTTGTAAAAATGTTACGAGTACATCATCTGTCAACAATTACACAGGTTCTGTTTCCATATTGCGGATTTTGGTTACGTAATATTATTTTCTAATTTCACTTTGTGAATATATGATTTGGGCAAACAGAGCCGCAAAGAAGTACATTATGGGTTGTTGTTTTCTTTTGCAGTTTTATCTAGAACAAGCGATGCTTAAACCTTTGTCTGATTCTTCTGAAACTATCCACACGACAGTTACCTAGGAGTTGACTTCAGTGATGTCACTGATGGGATGTTTCTAAAAATCCATCCGCTGTAAAACGTCTTCTCCAGTTGTCCTGGATATGTATTCGCTAATGAAGCTATGTGTTCTGAGCATGGTTCTCTACATTTCTGTATGAACCAGCTTAGAGGGCTAAAGACAGCTTGTGTTTAAATTGAGTGTAAGGTAATTTATGCTTCTAAACTCATGGTCAGCATTTATTATTGTACTGTGCTGTAAACTTGTTCTGTGCCTAATTACATTTTTTTATAGCTTTATCAAATCCTTACATTGTCTGTCAATAATGTTTCTGTAGTGCTTTTTTAGTCCTCAGCATGTGACCGCACCGGTGGCGCTGTGGGTTAGGTTCCTGACTCCCATGTCACACGGTCTGTGATCGAATCCTATGGAATTATGACTATTTTTTAACATTTTTTGGTCAGAGATTAAATAAAACCTCACTCGCACCAAACAAATTTAAATTTCTAAATATCACAACATGATCGAATTTAAGTCTTTTTAATAACAATGAATAGTCACCTATGCGTTACAAAATAAACATTTATATTGATTTGAATCGTGTTTTGATTTAAATCATAAACGCGTGTTTAAATATATGTGTTTAAAGGCGATATACTGTATAAAAGCGCTGATTCTTATGGAATGTGTTCCGCCGAGGATTCAAAAAATGTATTTTTTTTAATCGTTCATGCACATACAGTAGCATGTTACATTATTAATTTGGGTGTCTCCCCTTGCCAGAAAGCTCTAAATTGCATTTTGAGTGCGGTTTTTGACTTTTTCTAAATTGCAACCCATAAATAAAGCCGATACAGTTTAGACTATGCTAAATAAATAATACTAAAAATACTACAGCAAAGAGGTCTCTTGATTTTTGGAATAATTCCAAATAGCACAATGATCCACTGGCATCCCTGAAGTCTGTTTAGTCCATAATCTTCCAAATACAATCACTAAGCAATTATAAGAATTATACCATCCTATTTCTTTGTGATGTCCTGTAAAAACTAAACCTATTTTTATAAGGCTTTTATAAGATAAAGGTCTCACCTGTCCTGTTCTTTGTTTTCCTAATTTGCCGATTATGCCTGCTGCGATCCACTCCTACCCTCACACCTAAAGAAGACTATTTTTAATTTCTTTGCGCATCCTTAAGGTGATATCACATAAAGGTGATATGTAAAATAATGTTTTTTTAAGATTGTTATAGAGAAACATGATCAGATTTTCCCCGGTTCAGAAAAAAAAAAACTAAAGTATACTAGTTAAGAAAAATAAATCTAAACGGGAAGAAAGCTATGCTGAAAGTTTATTAAGATAATTAGAAGACAAAGATATCAATTTATTTTAGTAACAATTTTATATATCACCTTTAAAAGTGGAATCTCAAAGCAAAGTAAATACCCAACACTGATTGTACCCATCTGTCATGCTAATAAAACACCTTGAATTGAATTGAATTGAGGGAGAGAGGGGGGGAGGGCGAGCGAGATAACCAGGACGCAAGGCAAATAAGATACACTCCACAGGCATTCACAACAGCAACATATGAAATGTCTGCACATATAGTTAAGTTATTACTTGGTTTTCAAATTGCAATGAAATACAATATTGTTGTTGTTGCTGTTCTTGTTGTTTTTATCCTATAAAGCGTTTTGAGAAGCCACCTTCTTAAAGGCAATATATACTGTAAAAGCACTGATTCTTATGGAATGTGTTCCGCCGGGGATTAAAACGTTTTCTTATTTATTTTTTAATCGCGTATCTAAGGAAATCTCAGTATATCTTTGTTCATGCACAAACAGTGGCATGTTACATTATTAATTTGGGTGTCTCCTCTTGCCAGAAGGCTCTAAATTGCATTTTGAGTGCGTTTTTTGACTTTTTCTAAATTGCAACCCATAAATAAACTGCGACACTTTAAACTGCGACACTTATCATTCGACCAGAGCTCGAAATATCACAAGGACCCTTAAGAGCACAGCAAAGACTGTATTAAAAGACTGTATCACACCTAAAGAAGACTATTTTAAATTTCTTGGTGCAGTTCATTGTGCAATTAATCCTTGTATGTGCTGTCCACGCTCAAAATGCAGTTTAAAAAAAGTAAAACACCACGCTCAAAATGCAATTTAGAGCTTTCTGGCAAGAGGAGACACCCAAATCAATAATGTAACATGCCACTCTTTGTGCATGAACAGAGTTATACTGCTATTCCCATTGATACCCGATTAAAAAAAATAAAAAATGTTTTGAATCCCCGGCAGAACCGGGCATCCATATGAATCAAGTAACAGGTTTATTCCATGCTGAAAAAAAGAAGAAAGAAAACACATTCCATAAGAGTTGACTGAGCTCCGCTCTGTACCACGCAATGATCCCCCCAGAGTCTCTGCCCCGGGTTATTTGGGTTTTTAGACAGAGGGTAAAAAACTCTCTCTCTCGCTTGACCTCCCCCTCCCTGTGTATTGTCTGTTTTTTTGTTAACAAGGCTCGCCAGCTAATGTGAATCAAAACCTGTCTTTCTAGCTTTTAAAGTCGTGCGATGTGTAAGCCGCAATTCAAATAGAGAAAAAAGAGCTGACTGACAAGATTTAAGATGTAGCTGTCAATGTTGGATTAAAAAAAACACATTGCCCAACGTTTGTTGCATTGCTTGAAAAATAACTTTATTTCGAGAGACTGGATAAGTAATTCAAGTGTTTTTTTTAACTTCCTGAAAAACAACTAATAATTTAAATATATGTGCAAACGTTTTATGATATGTCGCTGTTGTGAGTGTCTGTGGACATGTGCTGGCTGGACAGGAGGCTCTACTGTACACAGAGAGGGGCTGGAGGAGGGGACAAGCTGATACATACTCTTCGAGTTTGATTAATAGGGAATATAATACAAAAATATAGTACTAAAAATAAGATACACTCTACAGACATTCACAACGGTGACTCTCAGAAGATAGGACACAGCGGCTCAGGCACCCGCTGAATGGAAAAGGGGCACTTTAATGTTCTGTATGGCTAAAACTAAAGCCAATACTTCAATGCTTTTCTGTATGTTTAACAATAGTGGGTACTGGCCTAATTCGTCCCTGCTCCCGTTGTTAGGTGTTAATGTGTTGTTATGTGTGAATTTGTACCTGTTTCCCTGCAGGACCAGGTCGTCTGCAAAGAGCAGGAACTTGATTTCCATAATTAATGCAGATCAGTAAATCAAGGGACAAAACAATTATTGTGCCCAGGTCCTCAATGGGCTTTGACGTGCTAATGCGTTGGTTTAACAGTCCGGGTGTGGCAAGCCTCTAATTTCTCCCGACTTCGGCAAAAGGCACTCGCCTTTCATTGGAAGACAGTGAACACATTCTAGCCGTACATGTGAATATAGCATAAATACACCAAGGGATTGGGTGAGCTCCCATCACAAAAAAAAACTGCGAACCTACACTACAGCGACCACAGTACAGTATGGAGACCAATACCTTTTACGGGAAGAGACGGGGTGCTTCTGCCGCCCCAGCTTCCAAAGAGTGAAGGGTAAGCAAATACAGCAGACTTCATCTGAAATACACGATTACAGCGCATATTACAAGGTATTATTGCCGTTTTCAATTATAATTATTTCTTCGTAGCCTGTTCTTCAAGAAAACACCACACGGGTGAAACGATCTTCGAAATCTACCACCAGGACAGTAAAAAGGAAAGCGGTAAGATGGAAAAAAAGACAAGTTTATTTTGACATCTGTTCCGCAACTGATGAATATTACTGTGTGACTTTATTTCTTACATGAATTATGTTATTTTGCCACATGCCGTGGGTCTCTGCTCTCGGCCACTGGCCAGGGTGCCAACCTGTAGAAGCACCACCTGTGTGGATACTTTTCGGCAGCAGCGGGAGCAGTACGACACATTACTGGGGAGGATTGGGAGGCTAGAAACACTCCTGAAAATGCAGAGGAAGGAGACAGTATGTTCCAGCAGTCAAACAGTTCAGCAGCTGTCTCCCAATAAGTGCCTATCTCCACTGCGCAGGTTTCAATGCCTGGCGGAAGCTCTGCTCCCCACTGAGCACACACCGCCTCAGGACACTCCATCCCGGTCTCTCCGCTCACCACCGTGCAGGAATTTGTTGATGCTGTCCCTACCGTCTATCTCCCCGCAGGAAGCACAGTTTACAGAGCGGAATTCACAGACGCCAGTGGGACGAATAATTCTCCCAGATATCCAACTGTTACCCATCACTCAAGAGATGGAGGGGGGGTTTTACTTGTAGTGCATCAGCATAGACGGGAAAGCAAGAGCTGACCGCTACGCCGCCCTCATGTTTCGAAATCTTGTGACTTTTGAAATTTACTGGGGGTGGACCACGTCTGTAAATTTCGATGGGTCGAGAGGCAGAAGTGCCTTGCCTTGCAATCTCCGGTAAACCATTAGTAGCATGGTGAATCGGAAATTCTCAACCCTTACTTCGTGCGACTGGAACAGAATTTGTGATCAACGAAATGCTTCGTAGAAGGAGGCGCTCTTTACCTCTAGTCTAACAGTCTGTCCACAAACAAAACATTCCTGTTAGACAAGAGGAATCTAAAAAAACAATTACTTTTGTCAATGGAAACCGGTGTGTGTGTTTCTCTCTGCTGGATGTCCCTCTCACTCTCTGCTGAATGAATAAAAGCATTTTATTAAAAACGCGTTTGCGTTTGTCTGGTGTTTACTTTGGTCCCTTTTAACTGTTTTTCGATCTACTGTATTGCTTTGAGATGCCACTTTTAAAGGTGATATGTAAAATAAAGTTTTTTATTATTGTTATAGAGAAACATGATCAGATTTTCCCTGGTTCAGAAAAAAGATCTAAAGTGCTACAGATAACTTTCTTAATTCGATGTATTTAAAGCAGTGAACTACTGTAGGTGTAACATAACATTCAGAAATACAATCGAGAATAGTTTTGTGGTGTTTGTTTAGATGAAACGTTCCTAAAACGTATAACGTAACAAAATTAAAGACGATTAAAATCTGTAATCTTTCCACTTGTACTGTATGTCATTGGAAAGTTTCTGCTGTGTGTAAGGATGGTATCAAAAAGCAATCTTAAGTGGAGAGAAAGCTGTGCTCAATGTATTTAAGGGACTTAAAAGTAAAAGGAGATGCTTCATATTGCTTGAAGAATTTTAAAAACTAAGTTATAAATGCAGAAGCTCCCTCGGTGCTGCGCCGGGTGTAAATATCAAAATATACATTCGTCCCGGGCAGAGGCCGAAGAGCGCCTGGCTGGGGTGCGCGGGGAAGAGCAGGACAGGAATGAAAAGCGGGGTATAGGAAGTCTGGGCAGGTATAGATTACACTTTTCTAAAACGTATTTGAAAAATAAAAACAATTACAATCTAATCCTTCCACGTTTGATCCCAAAATCCCAAGAAATATAAATCTAAACGGGTAGAAAGCTATGCTGAAAGTTTATTAAGATACTTAGAAGACAAAGATACTGTATCAATTTATGTTGCATTAGCCTGATTATGATTAAAAAACACATATAATTAAACACGCGTTTGCGATTTAAATCAAAACATGGTTTGAATCAATATAAATGTTTATATTGTAACACATACTGTCCAGCTTCCATTTCTCTATAAAAGTTTACTCTATTACACACACACACACACACACACACACACACACACACACACAATAGAAGCAGGGACCGTTGGTGACTATTTATTGTTATCAAAAATGACTTAGAGTCGATCATGTTGTGATATTTTGAAATATAAAAGTCAATTGATTGTCCATAATATCGCTATTCTATTTTTTCGAAGAAATGTTTGTTAAAAGAAAAGTCCAGTACAAGCTGGATTTGAACACACAACCCGTGAGTTGGTAGTCAGGCACGTAGACCAGTAGGCTACAAAACAACTCACATGAAGAGGGAGGCGAAACAGCCCTACACAGCCCTGTCGCAGTACACGAATATAATCATATCGTTATTAAATTCTTTAGATATGCGATTCCATATTATATTCCCTATTAATCAAATTCTAAAAGTATGCTTGTTGACTCCATTATCTCTTTAGTTAAAGACTTCGATGCTTAAAATGTTTAGGGAGAAATGGAATACTGGTGTTTTTTTTTACTTTAAAGTACCAAGACCAGCCATATACTGTATGTTTATGTTCCAAAATTAATATCGTTTATGGCCTTCACACGCGTTACAGTATGCTCCTATTCTTTTTATGCTCAGCTACTAAGATTTCCCTTCAGTGGTAAAATTCAATATCTACAACGGGCACAGTAAAGAAATTTACTGTACTTTAAGTCTTTCTACGACAGACCAACGGACAACGAGTGCCCCTGTCGGTCAACCAATCATGTACCGCGGTACCCCGCGTCATCTTGCGTCACGATGCGCAACGCCGTAGCCAATTACCTCCGGTACGTGTCTGTACCGCGCACTTTGAATGGCTGCATCTGTATGCAGTAAATAAGGTTGCTGGAGGCACAAAATGTCATCTGAGTGATCTGGAATTGTCTACATGGGCCTCAAATGTGTGTGGTATTGGTTACCAAGAGGACATACATTGAGTATATCATTCATTTAGACCATTTCGTAAATGAACTGGGTTACAACTTCTACACTAGATACTCAAAACAAGTACATCACTCATAGGAATTAAATTGATATTAACTGGTTGAGGTAACAATTGAATTCTTGAGTGGTAATGCAGAATGTTGAATACTCATCCAATCTGTGTGGATTCATATCTCCTGCAGACACAAGGAAGCAGTGGCAGGCTTGTTGTGTGCAATCTCTAATACGCCTCGCCGCTACACAGTGCTGTGCTGTAATGTAATACTGTAAAAACAGTGCTGTAATGTAATACTGTACATACAGTAATCTAATGTACTGGTAGTGATAGCTTGTGACAGAAGGATCTTTGTCACGGTTCGCAGATGGTACAGTACACTATACACATTATCCACAGTAAGTTACATACTTTCATGCATACACTTTCCTGTCGGCTAACTAGCTCATGAGGGTTCACACTCGGGTACATTACATCAAAATTCAGTTCCTGTCCTTATCCATAGGGACACAAATACGAACTCTGTAGGTCTATTGATAAGATATCAAAAAGGGCAAGTACTAAACGGAAATCTATTTTACTATTATGCTATTTTCTAGTATTAGTTCGTAAGAATAAGCAGACCAAAGCATATACAGACGCAGCAATTCAAAACAAGCGGGCGATACCACATTATTTTCCGGTGCGCTTGACGCAGTATACTGCAAGTTACGGTATTAATACCGTATATTCTCGCATAGCGCCGCATGAAACCGCATGATACCGCAAATAAAATAATAGTATCCTGAATTTCCGCAAGGTGGAGCTAACAAAGCCATCAAAGTCTTTACCGAAGATATTACTAATAGTATTTACAGTATAATGAATGACCTTGGACAAGCTGTAAACTCAAAGTATTGTCCTGGTCCACGTTCTTTTTTTCATTCACCTTTGTAAAAGTAACACCACAGCATTTCGTTGATCCAATCACGCATTTGTTTCCAATCATGCAAAGTACAGTAATTTTTGAGAATCTCCGATTCACCATGCCTTTCACGTGCTCATAGAAGATATTGATTTAGGAACATGTATACTGTACTGTCTACAGTATGTATATGTAGATTTATTTCTTTACTGTGCCCGTTTAAGTATTGAATATTTATATGGAATTTTACCATAATGTGTGTGAAATCCATAAACGATATTAGTTTTGGAACATAAACACACAGTATGTAAACTGTATATGGCTGGTCTCGGTTCTTTCAAGAAAAAATACACACCAGTATTCCATTTCTCCCTAAACATTTTAAGCATCGAAGTCTTTAACTAACATGTGAAATAACGTGTATAAAAAGTGGTAGTTTTAAGCTTTTCTGCGAATACGCTCGATACAGGAGCAAACAAGCATACTTTTAGAATTTGATTAATAGGGAATATAATGTGGAATCGCATATCTAAAGAAATTAATAACGATATAATTTGGTTTCTGTCAAAGCGCAATGAAACCTATAACTTGATTCTTATGGACGCCCGGTCCCGCCAGGGATTAAAGAAAAACATGGTATCACGTATCTAAAGAAATAACAGTATACAGTAACTTGTTCATGCACAAACAGTAGCATGTTACATTATTAATTTGGGTGTTTCCTCTTGCCAGAAGGCGCTAAATTGCATTTCGAGTGCGGTTTTTTACTTTTTTAAAATTACATCCCATACATAAGCTGATACTGTTTAGACTTTTAATTATTTTAAACTGTATTACAGCAGCACAATGCACAATGCAACATAAATCACTACCTTTGCCTTCTGCGTAATAATGTTCAGAAATAAGAAAGATTGCTCATAAATGCGCCTTATGATGAGGTTGTTTAATGACAAAGTATTGTTTTTCTCATGGCTAAATAGTCAAGTCTAGCCAAAAAGAGAAAACATCGACTTTATTTAAACTCCAGCAAAAGTATTAATGATTTTTAATTACCATACTTTTATGGTACGTGACTTTGCTAAAATGTATTTAAAAATAAAAACGATCACAAACGCCAGCGGAGGGAGAGAGACACACACAATTTTTCATTGTCAAAAAGTAATTGTTTTTTACTTTGTCAGCACCCAGACAAACGCAAACGCGTTTTTAATAAAATGCTTTTATTCATTCTTAATCAGACTCACATTCCCGAATGTCCCCTGCCCCGGTCAAAAAAGGGAAATTTTAGTAGCTAAGCATAAAATGCAGAGGAGCATAACGAAGGTCATAAAGCTCATAAACGATATTAATTTAGGAACTTAAACATATTATGTAAAATGTATGTTGCTGTTAGTGGTATTTTAAAGAAAAAATACACACCAATACTCAATTTTTCCCTAAACAGCGGGGGGGGGGGGAACAAGCTACCCAGCCGTGTGGAATGCTACAGAACCCCAAACAGACAATACACACTAGCCGAATATTTGACCAAGATATCCAGACACAGCTGTATGAGCTGTATTTCTGTATGACAAAAAGTAACACCCACCACAGCATTCCGTTGATCTAACTAACAAGGATGGGATATTAGCTAGCCAACATGATAAAGGAATAACTTTTTTGTTTATTTCTTTAGCACATTTATTTGAACATTTCCATCGATTGTGCAAACAAACAAGAAACAAAAGATAGTGAAAACTTAAGCTTTTTTAGACTAAAACTCAAGTTCATTCTACAAATTAAGGCAAATGAAAATTCAGGACGTTAAAGTGCTAGAGGTGTAAAAAATACAAAAATGCACATGAGTAAAATGTTTTAGAAATGGAGCAGGTGTTGCTTTGAAATAAGCAAACAGAAAAAAAGCCATGACTATAGTGCAGAAGAGGGATGCAGGAACACTTGCTTAGATATACAAAAAAATCACAAAAAGGTGTAACAAAAGAACATGCAAACATGTTCATCATGTACATGAACATGTACATCAATTTCCCTTTGCGATCAATAAAGTCTTATCTATAAACATGAAACAGTGAGGAATCAGAAAATTAGCATGCATAAAAAACAGCAATTCTGTCAATGAGCCCTAAATGAATTAATAGCAAACATGGTTTCATGGAGGGCTTCTCAGATAGTTGGGCATTCAGGTAGATTGCCAGGTGAAAGGATTTATAAACATACTTTGTTAAAGCAAGTCAGTTTTTTCCGCAACACATAAAAGACATTTTTCCAAGAAAGTTTAGCCTTTGTCACTAATGAAACCACTAAATAAAGACATAAATATAGAAATCTTAAGATTTTTTTATTCAATGTTGGTAGCAGGATGAACTGTGCTAAGTGTATATTTTGTTGCAGAGTTGCTGCAAGATGTTAACAGTGAAAAAAGGTATTTAGAAATGAGTTATTTCAAGAAAGAAATTTTCAGAATAATTGCAAATCTAGCAGGATGGAGAAAGCACAGAAAAAAGGCAGTTAGATTGATCAGATTAGTATGAAAAGTCATTTAGCAAAGGGAATGAGAAGAGTGACAAACTAGTATACTTTAGATCTTTTTATCTGAACCAGGGAAAATCTGATCATGTTTCTCTATAACAATAATAAAAAACTTTATTTTATATATCACCTTTAAAAGTGGCATCTCAAAGCAATACAGTAGATCGAAAAACAGATAAAAGTACCACAGATTACAAAGTAAATACATATAAGAAAGACAAGCAGTTAGAGGTGCTACCTAAATTAGAAAATGAAGCAGATACAGACACTAAGTCTTCTGAAAAGAAAGGTTCTGAGGTTAGATTTAAATGCACTCAGGGTTCATGACTGATATCACTGGGAATACAAATTGAGAGCTCTGGGGTGCAGCTAGAGAAGACCCCGTCACCCACAGAATGTAGATGTTCTTGAGGACAGTTAGAAGACCAGAGTCAGACGGACAAAGGTGAGGAGTAGACAGATAAGAAGCCATATACTGTAGGTACTGAATGAGGATGAGGACTTTGAAGTTGACTCAAAACCTGAAAGGTAACCAATGCAAGGACTTGAAAACAGGTGCAATGCATCCCTGATAGGATTCTCGCTGTCATATTCTGAACATATTGAAGATTGCTCAGTGTGGATTTAATTTCCCCGGTGAACAGGATACGTATTTATTAATTCTAGAAAAAAAAAGCCCTTCTTGATTTCTCTAGTTCTTAGTTTCTCTAGTTCCCTTTAAAATAAACTATTATTCCACAATGCAGAGTATTACATGGCCAGTATTTACACATGATATTTGTGATTTAAAGAAATTAACACAAACAGCTTTTGCAGATTTAAGTGTTGGCTGAGTTATTGCAGGATAAAAGACTAGAGATGTTGGTAAGAAGAAGATAATTTTTGGATAGCTGAGGAATACACTGATAACAAGAACACTTCCTAATGGGGTTAGGCATACTTTTGATGAAGATGATGAAGTTAACAGACTGTATGTTTACATAGATACTGAAAAGAGGATTGTATTTTAGATTTTGTGTAGTTGCTAGCATTGAACTGTGTGTTGGATGCACATGAATTGAAGGAATGGGCAAACAAAGCTGATGTGGATCCACAGAGCCAGCATATTAAGATGTTTATAATTAGAGGCAATTTGTTTAAATAACTAAGTATGGATACTGATGTGCAAGAGAGGTAGAAAGGCTATTTCCTTAAGCCAGCACTATAAAATATTTTATTCTCAGTGAGATGCTGCCATTTCATAGTGGGTTTCTAACACCGTGTATAGTTCTATCTGCACAGTGCCTTTACTTCCATTTCTAATCTCTTTATCGAGTACAGAGGATTTGGAGCCTATCCCAGTAAGCAACGGACACAAGGCAGAATACACCCTGGACATAGCGCCAGTCCGTCACAGGACAGACAGACACAAACACACACACACCAGGGCCAGTTTTCCCATAAACCAATTAACTTACCAGTATGTTTTGGAGTGCGAGAGGGAGTCATATCACACATATGGAGAAAAACCATGTAACCCAGAGAGAACATGCAAACCCCACACACACAGGATGGCAGGAATTGAACCTAGGACCCCAGTGCTCCAAGATAGCAATGCTAACCACTTTGCCACCATTATAAATGGATGGATATCTTAGTTATCTTTCTAGTTCACAGGTTTGCATGCATAATTTAATTTTGAAAGCCACTGAGACATCAGGTACTACTGTTGTATTTATGAAAAAGAAACAAAACAAAAAGCATACTAACAACTGTGCCATCCTACTCTTTAGTTAATACAATTTATTATTTATAAACAGTTAACTTTGTTAGCAAAATATTTTGAATTATATTTAACCCTATTTTTTCTTTAGTTTTGTATTTACCTTATTATATGATAGTCAGATTTAATGTATATTTGAACAATGAAAATATATTTTTTCAAGATGTGGGGGAAAGTGCAACAACTTTTTACAGTGCTAAATGTAATATTGATTGCTAATAGTTTATGCTAACACCTAACTTTCTTAATTAGATGTATTTAAAACAGTGAATTAAGTGTAACATACCATTCAGAAATACAATCGAGAATAGTTTTGCGGAGTTTGTATGGATGAAACGTTTCTAAAATGTATAACGTAACAAAATTAAAGACGATTAAAATCTGTAATCTTTCCACTTGTAATGTCATTAGACTGAACAAGAAGTTTCTGCTTTGTCTAAGGATGGTATCAAAAAGTAGTCTAAGTGGTGAGAAAGCTGTGCTTTATGATAATTAAGTGACTTAAAAGTAAAAAGAGATGCTTCATATTGCTTGATTAATTTTAAAAACTAAGTTATAAATGCAGACGCGATTGCTGCCATAAGCGCTCCAGGCAGCAGAATGTTCGTTCTGTACTGCTGAGCTCCGCGCCTCCTCCCTCTCTCGGTGCCGCGCCCCTCTCTGACGGAGCGCAGTGGGCGGTACGCTATTTTCAGAGCCTCTGATTGGAAAAAAAAGACCTGCTGATCACTTTCACACAACAGGAAGTGAAAAGAATGGGATTTTTTCTCTTCGAAACGTGTATTTTAAACGTTTAATTAAGAAGTAAAAACCTTACAGTGTACACAAAGATTCTGAGCTGATCACGAGGAAGAAAAATCGCCCATTTTTCGTGCATAAAAAGTGATTTTTAACTCTCAAAACCTGTTTTTATATGTTTAAATTCGTGCAATGTCTAAGTTAAGCAGGAACACATCATTATATCTCATTTTTTATTTATTTTAAAAAAAAAATTAAAAATCGTTTGCCCAGCCTAATAATACCACTACTAAATAAAAATTAAATCACCTATTCTGGAGAGAAGAGAAATACTAGCTCTGAAATGGGTCTGGAGAACACTTTGGACAGCCCTTGCTGAATTACTTTCACCTCCACTTTCCTGACCATCCCATTCTTGCTGGGAATAGCCTTCATAATAATTTCCATTGTCCACTCATTTCTCCTGGCCTGCTTGTCCTTCAGAAGAACTATGTCACTTTCCTTTAGTTTGGGCCATTAGAGCTGCCATTTCTGACATGTCTGCAATGTGGTAAGGTATTCTTTCTTTCATCTAGTTCAGAAGGTATCTGCCAAGCTTTGTACACGCTCCCACTGATGTTTGAACAGGTCTCCTTTGGTTTGTGAAAAGCTGTGTCTCCGAGGCTTTCGTCTGTTGCTTTTCCAGAGCAGTTTCTCGTGATGGGATGGGAAAGCTGCTGATGCCCATTTCAGAGGCAAAACATCTCTTTCACCTTTATATGATTTCCACATGGGCTGAAGTGGCTAGGCCTGCCGTTCTCTAAAATGTATCTTCATACTGCTCACCTCAATCGGCCTTTGAGATGTTCTAAGGCATACATCTCCAATAATAACCTAACCTAATAATAACCTAAGTCCAGCTGTTGGGCATATGGAGCATTGTGTGGGCCATTGAGTTGCGTTCGGGATTTGTGCACCTTCAAAATGTCTATCCCTAACAACAGAAGTATCTCAGCATCAGGATTAATAGGAGGTATTTCATGGGCTATGGCTCTTAAGTGAGGCTGGTTGAAAGCAGCTGCAGGTGTGTGTATCTCATCTCTGCTGTTGGGGACCATGTTGGACTCATTGAGTCTAGGAATTAACATGTACGCTTACAGTCCAAAAAAAACTCCCTGCACCCCATTTATTATTTTTGATTTGTGAAGCACAAAGAGAAAGAGCAATAATTAATTTACTCTCAGATCCCACTTTTGTAGTTTTATTTGTTGAACCACTTAGAGCGAACTGTGCTGTTCAAGTTCAAACTGTATTAAATCTACAAATGTCTATTAATGCTTAAGAACATTATAGTCAGGTAAAGTATAACTCACAATGTTTTGGTGGCTGTTCAGGTGTATCGAAACCTTATCTCTTAATTTTCCTCTGTAGGCCTTAGTGAAGAGATGAATACTTGGAAGTGGTCTGGGGGGTTTTCTGGATGATTAGGATGTTAGGCTACTGGTACACCTTGATTGTAAACCTTTAAATACAAACATTTGTGTGTTGTATGTTTATGTTTTGTGTAGTATGTGCATTACTCTTGTTAATAAACATTTGTTTAACCAAGTGGGCCTGCATTATTAATCTTTCCACCAAAGTTGTGCCAGAGAACACAAAATGCAAGTGCCTCTAACTATACCAATGAAACCAAATTACCAAATCCAAAAAACAAATCTTCCTTTAAGTCTTGAAAACACATTAAAAAATCCACTGCTCTATACTAGGTCACCTATTAACTCCCTTTCCTGAAAAATGGCAACAATGGCAATGCTAAAAAAGTCTTCGGCATAACTTCGGCATAGACCACAAACCAACAGCTAACTTCCTATATCTCAGGAACAACAAACTACTTGCAATGGCACAAACCAGCACAAATGGAACACAAATGAATGCAGGAGTACGGGGTGGGGCCTTTGTTTGTGCTGTTTGTAGAGGGGCGAACTTCACGTACAGATGCAGCCATTCAAAATGGGTGAGGTATTTCGCGGCATACCCCGATGGGCGTGTCGCGGTATCACGCGGTGTCCCTTGGTAATCGCGGGTCATTTGACGCTCTGCCGGAAACTATCCAGCGTCACCTTCTAAAACCGCCAGGGGGACCTTAACCTCTCATGTACAGCATTTGAGCCTTTAATTTTGAACTGTGTATTACAGCATGTTAACCATCAGTCATTAAAATGTTGGTATATTTTATGAAAGCAAGATTGCTCAGTTGGACAAAAGTACACAACCTACCTTTATCAGAAATATTTATGCATCAAAGCCTTTACTAAAGATATTACTAATAGTATTGTAACGCCGACAGGCACTGTGTAAGAGCCGGCGTACCAGAGCAGTCTGTCCAAGCCATACTTTGTCAGGCATTTTGTTTTACTTCAATGGGCATAAAAACTTCCTTGCTTTTAACAGGGCGTTTCATAATTTATTATTAATATTATTTTATAGCGTTTTTATTGCATTATTAAATCCGGTGGCGCTGTGTGTTAGTTTCCTGACTCCCATGTCACATGGTCTGAGATTGAATTCCATGGAAATATGACTTTATTTTTTAACAAACATTTCTTTGAAAAAATGAATTTTTTCCCTTGGTCAGAGATTAAATAAAACCTCACTTGCACCAAACAAATTTATATTTCTAAATATCACAACATGATCGAATTTAAGTCTTTTTAATAACAATGAATAGTCACCAATGCGTTACAAAATATACATTTATATTGATTTGAATCGCATTTTGATTTAAATCATAAACACGTGGTTAAATATGTGTTTAAAGGCGATATACTGTATAAAAGCGCTGATTCCTATGGAGTGTGTTCTGCCGGGGATTCAAAAAAATTATTTTAAATAAGCTGATAAAGCTTAGACTAACTGTATTCTAGCCTGTATTACAACAGAACATTGGACAATGCAATGTAAATTGCAAAAATGCACTTGGAATCTGTCCAAGCCCTCCTACAAAAATTATTTAAACTGCTGACAGGCACTGTGTAAGAGCTGGTGTACCAGAGCAGGTGACGTCACCGCCCTTCCCTGTGATAGCAGGACTACAGCTACTGGGCTGTAGAGCGATCTCTCTTTAGCTCACGGGGCTAGGTCACTGCAGGGAGACGCGGGAGTCCCGGGTTCGAGCCCCCGACAGTGGGGGGCCGAGCTAATGCGGCAAGGGCGCCCACCAGAGCCCCCGTTGCGATACAATATTTTGATATTTACACCCGGCGCGGCACCGAGGGAGCGTCTGCATTTATAACTTAGTTCTTAAAATTAGTCAAGCAACATGAAGCATCTCCTTTTACTTTTAAGTCCCTTAAATACATTGAGCACAGCTTTCTCACCACTTAAGATTGCTTTTGATACCATCCTTACACAAAGCAGAAGGGAAGCAGAAGGGAAATCTTAGTGCCTGAGCATAAAAAGATAGGAGCATACTGCAACACGTGTGAAGTCCATAAACGATATTAATTTTGGAACTTAAACATACAGTATATGGCTGGTCTCGGTACTTTAAAGAAAACATACACACCAGTATTCCATTTCTCCCTAAACATTTTCAGCATCGAAGTCTTTAACTAACGTGATACCGGAGTCAACAAAATTTGATTAAAAGGGCATATAATATGGAATCGCGTATCTCAAGAAATTAATAACGATATAATTATATTCATGTTGCAAAAGAACTGCAACATTAATAAGATATAATTATATTCGTGTAATTCGTATAATTATATAATGCCAGCGAACTCTTGTTTTTATGTCCACTATAACTACGCTGAGCAAACGCCCAGTTCATCTGGCATTTTCTTTTACGCTGCGGGCATTCTCCTGGTCTGTGTCTTCTAGGATATAATGCCAGCGAACTCTTGTTTTTATGTCCACTATAACAGACAATCTCCTTTGCTTTTAACCGAGCGTTTAATAATTTCCTAAAATGAAAATGATTTACTTTATTTCACTCACGGGATCAATAAAAGTATCTATCATCTGTCTAAACTATGGGACAGAATTCTGGGGTCTCCCCATACCAGAGATTATGGTAGGGCTTCAGAATGGTGATTGGCTGACACCATCTGACACCCCTCTGATTGGAGAAAAAAGACTGCTGATTTGCTATACATACAGTACTGTACCAGGAAGAGAATTTCTTTCTGTTCGAAACGTGTATTTTAAAAGTTTAAGAAGTAAAAACCTTACAGCGTACACAGATTTCGTTATCTCTGTCTTATGCATAATAATGTTCACCGCTCTGTCTAGCAAATTAATAATAAACGTTATTTTATATAGCGTTTTAAACGAATCAGTAATTAGATTGCTCATAAACCTAATCACTTGCCTTTTCTTTTTATTTAGGCTCAGATTTCAACTATAGATCGTTATTATTAGTGTAAAAATAACCATTATTATTATGATTAATAAGCATAATAACAACCAACCAACAAAAACAACCATATAAACATAATACCAACCAAAAACATAGATAACGACCACAATACAAAATCAAATATATCAAACCATTATACTCTCGCAAATTCCTCCAATTATCATAATCCCGCCCCTTATGCAAAACCAAACCCTCCTCCCATCCCAGTTTATCCTCTTTATCATCCTCAAAATCTACCTCGATTTTCAACTTAAAGCATTACTGCTTACTTTTTTGGGGGGGGGGGGTGTTTTTCGCTGGAAATCTCGCCTGCTTCCACTTTACTCAACCCCCTCTCTGCCGGAGTGCTGGCTGTGACGAATTAAACCGGTTTCACAGGTATTTTCAAAGTAGGAAGTACAGTGTTAAGTGGTAGCTGGGCTCCTCTCTCAATAGAATTGCTTTAACATGCTAATTCGTTGCTTTAACAGGCCGGGAGTGGCAAGCTTCCAATGTCAACTCAACTCAATTGGAAGACAATGAACGTATTTTAGCCCTAAATGAATTAATAGCAAACATGGTTTACATAAAATAGATTTTTCCAAGAAAGTTTATAATAATACGATCTATAGTTTAAATCTGAGCCTAAATATAAAGGAAAAGCATTTTCAGAGAGCAATCACGCTGTGTTTATGTAGAAAAAGCGATTAGGTTTATGAGCAATCTAATTACCTTTTCGCTTAAAACGCTATATAAAAAAGTTTATTTAGAGATGAATGATCAGTGTCGCAGTTTAAATAATTTTCGTAGGAGGGCTTGGACAGATTCCAAGTGCATTTTTGCAATTTACGTTGCAATTTAGAGCTTTCTGGCAAGAGGAGACACCCAAATTATAATGTAACATAACAACATAAAAACAATTACAATAGTGGCTGGGCAAACGATTTTTTTTATCGAAATACAAAATGAGATACTGTATAATGAATTGCATGAACAAGGTATACTGCAATTTTCCTTAGATACGCGATTAATGCTTCGTAGGAGGAAGCGCTCTTTTCCTCTAGTCTAACAGTCTGTCCACAAACAAAACATTCCTGTTAGACAAGAGGAATTGAAAAAAAACAATTTTGTCAATGAAAACCAGTGTGTGTCTCTCTCTGCTGGATGTCCCTCTCACTCTCTGCTGAATTAATAAAATAATTTTATTGAAAACACGTTTGCAATTGTCTGGTATTTAATTTGGTCCCTTTTAACTGTTTTTCGATCTACTGTATTGCTTTGAGATGCCACTTTTAAAGGCGATATGTAAAATAAAGTTTTTTATTATTGTTATAGAGAAACATGATCAGATTTTCCCTGGTTCAGAAAAAAGATCTAAAGTGCTACACATAACTTTCTTAATTCGATGTATTTAAAGCAGTGAACTACTGTAGGTGTCACATAACTATCAGAAATACAATCACGTATTTGACAAATAAAAATGATTACAATCTAATCCTTCCACATTTGATCCCAAAATCCCAAGAAATATAAATCTTGACGGGTAGAAAGCTATGCTGAATGTTTATTAAGATACTTAGAAGACAAAGATACTGTATCAATTTATGTTGCATTAGCCTGATTATGATTAAACAACACATATAATTAAACACACGTTTGCAATTTAAATCAGAACACGATTTAAATCAATATAAATGTTTATATTGTAACGCATACTGTCCAGCCTCCATTTCTCTATAAAAATTTACTCTGTTGTACACACACACACAATAGAAGCAGGAAGCAGAAGCAGGGACTGTTGTCAGAAGGGAAGAAGGTGACTATTCATTGTTATCAAAAATGACTAAGAATCGATCATGTTGCGATATTTTGAAATATAAAAGTCAATTGATTGTCCATAATATCGCTATTCTATTTTTTCTATTTTTTCGGGCACATAGACCAGTAAGCTACAAGACAGCTCGCATGAACAGGGAGGTGAAACAGCCCTACACAGCCCTGTCGCAGTACACGAATATAATCATACCGTTATTAAATTCTTTAGATATGCGATTCCATATTATATTCCCTATAAATCAAATTCTAAAAGTATGCTTGTTGACTCTGGTATCACGTTAGTAAAAAAACTTCGATGCTTAAAATGTTTAGGGAGAAATGGAATACTGGTGTGTATTTTTTTCTTTAAAGTACCAAGACCAGCTATATACTGTATGTTTATGTTCCAAAATTAATATTGTTTATGGCCTTCACACGCGTTACAGTATGCTCCTATTCTTTTTATGCTAAGCTACTAAGATTTCCCTTCAGTGGTAAAATTCAATATCTACAATGGGCACAGTAAAGATGTTTACAGTAAGTCTTTCTACAACAGACCAACGGACCACGAGTGCCCCTGTCGGTCAACCAATCACGTACCGCGGTACCCAACGTCATCTTGCGTCATGATACGCGACACCGCAGCCAATTACCTGCAGTACGTGTCTGTACCGCGCACTTTGAATGGCTGCATCTGTATAGTAGCTAATTCAAAGCTGGACTACATTTGATCTTGCCTATAGAATCAAAATTTCAGACTTCTGTCAACACATTTATTAAGATTTATTAAGGTTATCTGTCTTGTTAAAGAGTGCCCTTGCTCAATCTTTACTCCCACAGTAATAAAAACACAACAATAAACAATGATCTCACACACAAGTGTGAAATACAATTAGGTTAATAATTTCTGTTTTTAAAGATTTGTTATAGATTTTTTTTTAAATGTGTACATTTTGTAACTGTTAATACACTGGCAAATATAATTGTGCCTTTGTTACTCTACTATTTATCACCTAATGTTGTATGTCATACAGGTGTGTATTACCAAATTAATGCAATGCTCACATGCTGAAGATAGAGGTGGTGAGGCAATTTCACAGAGCTGTGCGACAGGCGAAATTTGCAAGCATTTACGATTTGTGATATTATGAAACAATCACTAATCTATAATATTTGATGTGATCTCCCTTTTCCACCTTCTTCCCTCCTTTGTTTAATATAAATAATTATAAGTAATATAATATAATTAATATAATAATTAAGTAAACGAATATTCACAGATATCCATAAATCAACAATTACAGCCATTCCAAAAGACTGTATTTATCTAGATATAATTATATACAGTACACTTAGTATTATTGTTTTCCCTGAGCAGCCAGCAGCTACCAATTCATTTTGCCTGCTAGACTTTCGGGTTCAATTGTAGGGGAGGCATTGAAACAGACAGTTTGTTCAAAGGCAATAACCCTAGAATTAACTGGAAAACTTCTGACATCTGTATTCTTACTATTAAGTGCTTTGAGAAGCTGCTCTAAAGGTTCTATATAAAGTAAAACTTTATTATTTATTATCTTCTAGAAGACACTAGTGAATTAGAGCAAGTCAAATTCACCATTGCATATAATGTTAAAATATCCTCATATATTTTTTATGCTTGGGACTAGATAAAAGTCTTAAATTTCATTATTTTTTTTGACTGACCTAAAGAAAAAAAATAAATAGGAAGTAACAAAACAAAGAAAGGAACGAGGCCCAATAAATGATTACATCTTGCAGAGTGACCACCAAACTAAAAGACACTTTTTACTCAAGATCTGGAAAAGAATAAAGTGTTATTAAATGTTTTTTTTTAAGTTCCTTAATCATGAAACCATCTCTTTATAAGTCTTTATAATAATCCATCCAGATACACACACTCAAACCACGGACAATTTTCCAAGAAACAATTAACCACCCAGTATGCCTTTGGATTGTGCAGTACTGAGCATTATTGTCACGCCCTTTGCAGCCAGAGGGCGCTCCTTCTCTGTCCTGTCCCTAGTTTCCGGTCTGCTGTCCTTCCTGTCCCTCTCTTTCCCTTGGGCTATATATTTCCGGGTCTTGCACTCTGTCCTGGCTCAGCATTGAGGTTCGGATGTCCTGAGACCTGCCTAGCACCAGGGCGCCCCACGTCCGCTCCCTGAGGGCATAGGTTTCTATACGGCATTCCTGAACTCTTTGCACTAATGAGCCCGGGCCTTTTCCCCGTCTCGCCGCTACGCATATGGGTCTTTTTCCGCTTTCCTGCTCCCCACGGTTTGTCCCTTTGGACGTCCTTGACAGAATGCTGAGCCACCTACTGACCCCGCGAGCGGCGTTTTTTTTTGTCTTGCCGCAGTTTTTTTTTTCTTGTTCTCTGGGCTGTTTTTTTTTTTCAGTTCCTCTATTCTAATCACTGGATATCACTCCGATCTTCCGTGCCTGTGAGCGGGTCCTGCACCTGGCTTTCCTCGGGTAGATCACTCCGATATCAGTGATTGAATGTTGAGCTGGCTTGCCTATTCTTATTACTGGATATCACTCCGAGCTTCTGTGTCTGGAGCGGGTTCTCGTGCCTGGCTCTTCCTGGTCTGGCTCTCTCCGATATCAGTGATAGAATGGTAAGCTTTCTGCCGTTCCTCCATGCCTTTCGCTGGATATCACTCCGGGCATCTGTGTCTGTGAGCGGGCTTCGGTCTGGCTTTCCTCAGGTTGTCCACTCCGTTATCAGCGTTAGTATGCGAACGTGCCCATTTGCCGTTCCTCCATTCTTTTTGCTGGATATCCCTCCGGGCATCTGTGTCTGTGAGCGGACATCGGTCTGGCTTTCCTCAGGTTGTCCACTCCGATATCAGCGTTAGAATGTGAACGTGCCATTTGCCCAGTCTGCGGTATTTTTCCCCGGGGTTTTTGTGTTCTTTTTCTTGTTTTTTGCCTTTTGTTTTGATTTTTTTCTTCCTGGTTTCCCCTCCTTTTTGGTCCCCCCTGCTTTCTGTGTCTCGGAACCTTGGTTCCTACCTGTTTTTGGTTCCTATTTTTTTTGTGGTTCGTCTCCCTGGTCTTTCCCAGGTTTTTGTCTGTTGTGTTTGTGCTTGTGTACTTTTTTGTTTTAAGTCTCCGGAGCTCTTCTCTACCCCCCCTTCCTCCACCCAATAAAGGTTTATACCCCGGAGGAAGGGGTAGCTCTCAGCCATGGATTCCCGGAGGTTTCCTTTCAGTTAAATGAGGTTTTTCCTCCCCCCAGTGCTGTGCAGCTTATTTATTTGTATGGGCGTCGGGAGCCGCCCATGAAGGGGGGGGTACTGTCACGCCCTTTGCAGCCAGAGGGCGCTCCTTCTCTGTCCTGTCCCTAGTTTCCGGTCTGCTGTCCTTCCTGTCCCTCTCTTTCCCTTGGGCTATATATTTCCGGGTCTTGCACTCTGTCCTGGCTCAGCATTGAGGTTCGGATGTCCTGAGACCCGCCTAGCACCAGGGCGCCCCACGTCCGCTCCCTGAGGGCATAGGTTTCTATACGGCATTCCTGAACTCTTTGCACTAATGAGCCCGGGCCTTTTCCCCGTCTCGCCGCTACGCATATGGGTCTTTTTCCGCTTTCCTGCTCCCCACGGTTTGTCCCTTTGGACGTCCTTGACAATTATATCATACTGTGCACTAATCAACTGCAGTATGATATGCTATAATCTGTATTTAAATATACCGTGTATATAAATATGCTGTATAATCAAAATCTGAAATAAAATTATATGTTTCCTTTTTAACTTTTTTTAATGAAAATGTAAACCTGAAAAAAAAACATTGCGCTCACTATGGTCTAGAACAATATATATTTTTTATATATCCGGATGAATAATCTTGCTTAGTAAAACAGTCCTACTTTTATTTTTAATATTGCAGTGCCCTCATCAGGTGGTGATAGGGAACTGAGCGGACAAGCAATAGGGCTGGTGGTGTCAGCCCCAGGAGTGCATGATGGGATAGATGGGAAGCTGTCCAAAATAGTTGGGAACTAGCAGAGACATCATTAACTACTGGGACTTGGGGGGAAGAACAGGGGTTTATGTACATTCAGTTCTAGTATAAGGGTCTGATTGTCCCATGTTTTCCCATTCTGCTCTGTGATCTCAGGTTCCCACCCTGACCTGCCTGGCCTGTATACGTCAAGACCTTGCATCTTCACTGTGTGTTACTGTAGCTTCATTCTTGTTGGCTGATGAGGTTAGTTGTTTTAAGGATTACACTGTAAGAGCTGTGTGTTATAAGTAGAATAGTGAGAAGCAGTGAAAGAGAGAATGTGAACTCTGGAGCAGACCTACTGTAGATGGAATGTGGCCATGGAAAAGAATGAATCTGCATGTCTCCAGAAACAGTTAGATGAGGCATACAGCTCAGTGAACAGAGAAAGAGCCTGAAGAAGATGCTCCACAACCTGTATGCTGAGAAAGGCAAGGAGGATTTTCTTTTCAAACCACAAAATGGAACATTATGAAGATAATGAAACTTGTTCCTCTTATTTCTTTAATCAGGTCTGGGGAGCCCAGGAAAAGAGCATCATCCACATCCTGAGAGGAGGTGCTGGAAGAGGGTGACAAAGTAGCTCTTTTCAGAAAAGCAGATAGAGGTGGAAACAGGTAATGTTTTTTCTGAAGTGGCTAAAAGCAATAATGCTGTAGGAGGTGAGAATGGAAACATACCAGACCAGACGGACTCCCCAAGGAATTCTACACCTACTTCTGGGACACCCTGGCAGCAGATCTGGTGGAGGTGGTGCAAGAAATCTTCTGCTAGGGGAAACAAGGAGACACCATGAGGGAGGGCATCATCTACCTGCTCTTCAAGGGGAGGGACGTCGCAGATCTCAAGAACTGGAGGCTTATAACGATGTTATGGTGGATGTCAAGATCCTGTCCAAGATACTGGCCAACAGACTGAGAACCACCTTGCCCCACATCATCAACAGTGACATGTGGTGTGGAAGGGGCGATCCATCAGCTGGAACCTCCAGCTCACCAGGGACGCCATTGCCTTGGCCGTGGACTGGAACGTGCCAACCACTTGAGGAAGGGGGAAGAGACATGCCGCATTTCCCCCTGAAACTCGACTGCATCTTTTTCTGCAACCTCTGTTGGCCCCTGCAAGAGCCCATTAGCCACAAGTACCACTACTTTGTCAGGCTGTGGCTCTCCATCCCAATGAAGCACCTGGTCCAGTGGACAAACAGTGGGCCCAAAGCAGAAAAGTAACCAAACTTTTCTGAGGGACTCTTTCATTGTGCACATCTGGCCCCATCATTCACTTGCACTGATTGATAAGGGACAATCACCTCATTTGGAAAGTTAAGTGTTTGACGTTATATCAATAATTTGTTAGAATGTCTACTTTTTGTGAAATGTGGTTTGTGAAATAAAGTCTGTTTTGATAGAAAAAAAGGATTGTTCTCTTATGCCTTTATGATTAATAAAAAAGCACTTCTAATAACACTAGTCTGTGTGATTATTACCCACATTACAATATTTAACATATTGTGATATATAAATGTAATAAATATGTCATGATAGTATATACATTAAGGTTTATGATGAAACAAAGATTCAGACCAGTATGCTTCAAGTGACAACCCATAATTCTTCCACGTGCCACATTAAGCATTCACTTAGTGGTTTTAAAAAGTAGTTCAATGTTTTACGTAACCATTAAAGTATAACACGATACTTTGCTGTATGATGTATTATGTTTTGAGCATTCTGAATGGCTGGAATTGTGTAAAATATATGTAGACAGAACTGAAAAATATATATTGATATATCAGTATTGATATACTATCTATTTCAATAACCATCTACGCAATTTCTTTGTAATATCAAGTCCTATCACCCCTTCTTTCATTTCTTTTTAAGTTTCTCCTTACTCTCCTTGTCCATTTCTGTGCAGATTTAAGTACAACCGACTTATGTTTCACAAATTCCCTGTATGTAGGATGATGAATGATGAATGGCATTATACTCTGATATTTCCCAGTTGATGGTCTGCACATTGCCTTGTATTTGTTTTCCATATTTCTAAAAATACACATCACGGCAAGTAGGGCACGTCACATATTGCTGCACGTAAGAACCTATTATGAAGAACCTTCCCTAAAGGTGGAAATAGTGATTATTCTAAAATAGAGTGCTAAAAAGGAAGCTAACTTTCATAAATCTTTTTCTGTCAAGCTCTGCAAAACTTTAGTAGCAGTATATTATTGGTGGCAGGGCTACATTTTTCTTTCTTCATTGCTTGACAGAAATATCTTATCAAGTAGTGTTTAAAAAATGTAAAAGTGCATCATTGATATCAGTGAGACAGGCTTGATATTTTCATTTATGAAAAATAAACCATACAGATGTTTACAGTATATATATATAATTGTGACATAAACTAAGGAAACATTCAAACTAAAGCACACAGCATTAAATAGGTGTCGGATTTGAGACACTTTGGCATTATTTAATTCTCAAACGTATTGTGCTGCTAGCAAAACAGATTGCACTAAAAAATATTTACATATAATGGAAATAAATTCATCCAACTCTGCATGTAATTATCTTTTCATCCTGTTAGCTTCCCCATTTAAATACTGTCAGACAGTATGTATATATTATGTCTGGACACAGGATATCATTACTTTACCATATAGAAAAGATGTATTTAGACCTGAAAGAACACAGACTATAACCCACATATGTGTTTTTAATACTAGTTGTAATCAAAATTCTATGAAAACATTGGGACACGCTTTCAAAACAGAGTAAATTAAAACTAATTTAAAATTAAAACTTGACTAGGAAATCAAACAATAATTTAATGTGTTATCATTTAATTTCCCTATCCATTGTTTTTGGTAAGAAAGAAGGCACTGTGAGGTTCAGATCGTAGGTGAGAGAGGCTGGGAGTTTAATAGTTTGATAGTGCAGGGGTAAAAACTGTCTCTGTAGTCTGGTAGTCCTGGCCCTAATGCTCCGGTACTGTTTTCCAGATGGTAGAGGGTCATACAGTCTGTAGCTGGGGTGTGTGGGGTCTTTGATGATGCTTAGAGCTTTCCTTAAGCACCGTCTGTCATAAATGTCCTGTATGGACAGTGGAAGGGGGAGGGCAACCCCACTGATAGACTGGGCAGTTTTCACCACCCTCTGTAGGGCTTTGCGGTCAGCAATACAGTTGCCATACCACACTGTGATGCAACCTGTCAGTGTGCTTTCTGTTAGTGCATCTGTAAAAGTTAGTGAGGATCTGGGGACATATCTTAGCCTTCTTCAACTGTCTTAGGAAGTGCAGGCGCTGTTGTACTTTCTTGATCAGACATGTGGTGTTGAGAGACCATGTGAGGTCCTCGGTGATATGGGCGCCAAGGAATTTGAAGTTACTGACCCTTTCTACTTCAGTCCCTTTGATGTGGATAGGGGGATGTCCTTTTTGCAGTTTTCTGAAATCAACTATCACCATAGTGGATTGTGAAGAAACTATTGGAAAAATATAAAAGAAACCCTGATAATTGGCGAGTGGGTGAACGCCAGTCCCTGTGGGTATTGTGGAAGGGAGCAGCTGGAGGTGCACCTTGATAGACAGCTGAAAAACAGAGTAGAAGCCCATAGCCATCATGGTGTGGAGGAGTGGGAGGCTCCACAATAATAGCAAGGGAGCCAGAGCTCCATGAGTGTAACATCTGTGACCTGAAATTTCTCGGTGAGCAAGGGAGCAGGATGCTCCACCTGAGTGTCATCAGTGTTGAGGGTGAAGGTTGTCAATCCCAGGAATCCGCAGGTGAAGGGATCGGTAAGGTAGGGGACCCCTAGAGGATATGAGTGAGCTAGAGACTATTGGCCTGAGAGTCTGCGAGCTGAGGCCCCAGTGGTCTCTGACTATGTGTGACATGTGTCCTGGTGCAGAGGAGAGGGCCATGTTCATCACCACTCTCAGAGGAGAGTGAGTATAAATAAAGTAGTATGAAATAGTTGCCCAGCAGGCTGTGAGGGGCATGTGCAGAGGGAGGGATATGCCTGTTCGTGCCCAAGGTAGCAGCCACTACCCCCAAGGCACTTTTTGACCAAGACACAGATGTGTGCTGATTGGTTGAGAGTTTGGCGGGCATTGGAGACCCACGTGGTATTACCACGCCCTGCCAGTCCCTGATTGGTTGATCAAGGTGAGATATAAGTCACTTACTCTTGACACTTAGGAATTCAGTCCAGATGTCCATTCGGCACTCCCTAGACAGATAGGCACCAATGGATGACCATTGATCATGATAGCCAGGCTTAGCTAATTGCATCCCCGTCTGGGAGCTGTCCCTTATCAAAAGGAAACATCTTAAATTAGCCTGCATGAATACTTTCTCTGTGGCTGCACCACAGAGATGGAGGGTGAGATGGGGCCTCATTTAGGAAAGCATACCAACGCTTAATTCTGTCTTATTAACAAGCATTGCCGCTACATCTGTTATTGACATTATTATCATAATGTGTGATTGCAACTGAATGGGAAAAATATGACAAGAATAAAATAAGAAAAGTTTGATTACAGATAGATTTCAGATTTTTCACTATTTCCTCTAAAGTAACGAAATATGGTATTTAACTTAATTACATAAAATAAATATAGATTTAATGATGAATATTTGTCAAGTCTCTTTTCATTAAAAAAACACCAATTATCTAGTATAGAGAATCTGATATACAGATGCAGCCTCTCAACGCGCAGTATTTCTTTGTGTGGTGCATTGTGGTATGTAATTCACTGGCCAGAGACAATCAGTAGACGAACCTTTGCTTTCTTATTAAAGAGCCGATTTTTGAGACACAATGCTATTCTTATGTATGCGAAACACCTGATTATATAAAACAGAATCACACAAACTCATTGGGTTAAGCCTCTCCTTAAACGTGAGAAACTCTTTCTGTATTTTCTGTTTTTACTCAGATGAGAATAAATAACTTATGGAATTATTTTGACAGGAGGAAAAATCTTCGTTGCTCAATAGTTTACCACCACAGTACATATTATAATATTTTTAACGCATGGATCAAAGCATTCCGAAGTCTTTCAAAAACATTAAAAAAAATGTAACATAATACTATAGGTCGCACCCCTGCCTGTCCTGGATAAAGCAGTTAGAAAACTGACTGGAGGATTTATATTTGTAAAAATGTTCCAATTTAAATGCAATATGTAAGATATTATTAATAATATTAATAATGAACATGAAAGATTTTGCAAATGTGGATACTGTCAATGGCAGGGTTAGAAACATGCCTTACAATAAAATCATATATATATATTTTTTTTTAACTTTAATCTAGAATAACAAAGTGGGCACTGAAACATGCATTGAAGTGTGGAAAATGTCTGTGTTTAATTGCACCCAAAATGCAAATTATATTATTAACAAGTTGTCCCTTGGAGTGCTTTCAGTACTTTACTACAGAGCCCGCGAGGGGCCATCAGTAGGAAAAAAGTAATATTGAGAGAACAAGTTACAATTCATGAGCAAGAAAAACTAAATTGTTCCCTTGATTTCTTGAATTCGTGTGCATGAAATAATGTTTTCTAACTCTTTCCTCAGTTTTTTTTGTGTCATGGTAGTCACGCGCACATGAAACGCCAGCCTTATCTTTGGCTCTGAGACCTAGACATTACTGTCCCAAAAGTATCTTAATTTTATCAAACGCTAGTTAACATGTTATCACTTCTTTATAGACTATTATACAGATGCAGCCATTCAAAACGAGCGAGGTATGCTGCGGTACAACGCGGTGTGCGTGTCGCATCAAAACTCTTCATAACGCGTTTACCGATTTACCGCATGCAAATAGATTATGTTAATAGTATCCGGAAACACTTTGTAAAACCAGCAGGTGGATCTAATAAAGCTTAACCTCTCATGTACAGCTTTTGAGCTGTCACCAGAAAACACTCAGTTTCGAATCCCAATCACTGCTGAGGAACAATCTTTATCCCTCACTAAAAACATTGTTGGTATATAATAACAAAGCTGGTATATTTTATAAAAGCAAGATTGCTCAGTTGGACAAAAATACAGAACCTGCCACCTTTATCATAAATATTTTAATTATACAGAAATATTTTATGCATCAAAGTCTTAACCGAAGATATTACTAATAGTATTAACCCAGTGGGCAGTGATTAGTCAAATATACGTATATATTATGGTGAAAATACGGCTATACATATATATACATTGCCATGATGTATAACCAATGTTGAATTGCAACCATAAAATTGACAACATTAATAAATGCATATATAACGTCGAAAACACATCTAACACAGTGCCTGATGCTTTTTTATATATCGTGTGTGCCGCAACTTAAGTATATGGCAATCTGCATAGTGTACAAAGTAAATTATTTTTGCAGTAATTTATTTACACAGCTTTGCATACAGGGGCTTTGCAGAGGGGGTCTTGCCACCTGCCTGAAAAAAATAGTAAAATGTTTGAGTGCCTATAGATTTTCTATTTTTATTTTTATAGAAAAGTTGATACCATTTCCTGGATACCCCGTCCCCCATCAGGGCGCGGTGCCCAGGGAAAAATCTGTAGGGGGGTGTCTGAAATTCTGAGGGGGGCAGTGATATTTCGGTTGAAACGGATCCGTACGTTGCAGCAACCCAAATGAAATATTGCAACTATGCCATTGATTAGTGCTTCATGATAGAAGATAACGACTAGTAATCTGGTATTTGCGATGAAGTTCAGTTTCACGTTTATCGGCACTCTCGCGGTTAGTACTGCCTGGAGCGACAAAGTACCACAAGTGTTCATTTTTGCAGCTACATCGACGGTAACGAGGTTCTGAATTGTTAAGAAAAAATAGTTGGAATCCATCCACCTGTTCAAACAGGATTGTAATGTTGACACCCAATAACGACACTGATATGTGCTGTTCCTGGACGGATAGCCCTCCTGCACATCAAACAGTCCGAGTGACTGTTAGTGTTATCTGACCATTGACAAAGTACAACATTTTTTAGGGTACAGGTTAAGTGAGAGAAAGTGTTCAAAAATCCTTTTGCCCAGAACTGAGGGGGCGACACCCATTCCCCCCCCAGGCCTGTCCCCATCCCATTCCATAATGTCATTATATATAATATCTTACAACAGTGACCGTTTCCTTACTAACTGCATCCGTTAAAGTTGCACATCAGCACACAGTAGGGGGCACATTGCCGCGATGTACTATCAATGTTAAATTGCAACCGTAATATCGACAACTTTAATAAACGCATATATTATTGACATTGAAAACATATCTTACACAGTAACTTTTCCGGTTATATACTACAATGCATTGCTGATATTCGTTAGTCGCCATTTTGGTTAAATACTATCACGGTTTTCAACGAAGAAGAAATCTGCAAAAATTGCAGCAATCCTCTTTTGATGAGAAAGTATAAATAATAATAACACTATTTGAACACATACAGGTCTTACTTAATATTATTTTGCTTAAAAAGAGTATGTTAATAAGCAATATATAAAATAGTGTGAAGGTGAAGATCACACAAAAGCAACTACAACTGTGGGAATTTTAATTTTTTAAGATTATAAATTGCATGTAGCACATTAGCAACACTACAGTAATGCTAATATAACAATAGTGCAAGAAAATCCTGACCCAATTCTTTTCAAATGCTGATACAAAATGTGAATGATTTCAGAGTTTCAGAAGCGGGTATTAAGTCTCCTGATAGAGATCAGAGATGAATTGAGGCGTGTGGGAAGGTGTACAGAACCGTTGGACTCCCAATTCCACATCAAGAGGCTGAGCACAATGGAAGAGTTCTGTACACACAAGCGAGTCCTTGCTGCTGGTATGATATTATATTCTCTCTGTGGTGTAGAAAATACTCACTACTAGTATTCTAGGTTACAGACAGGTCAAAATTTGGCTGTCTACATCTGATTAACAGGATCCATCTCTGGCATACTTTCTTGTTTTTAGTTTATAATGTATAATCTTGCTTATCTTTTAATGCCAAAGTGTTTTACAAAAAGCTCCATGTTCTAAAAAGTTACTACAACTTTTAAACTGTGAAATGTGGTCACTTTGTATTCTAAGGCTGAGCAAATACAGCTGAAAAGTGCAGTTAATACGTGAAAATGTGTTCGTTCCATTGAACAGTCATGTGTAATGTGGATGTCTGATTAGTTGATTAATGAAGATCCAGTAGTAAAGTTAGCTTCTATTATTTCTAATATAATATTATTTCCAGATAAACCAACATCAGAGAGTAGATGGCAGTGATGTCAGAGTGTGTTCACAGTGTTGTCAAGGTATTGCTTATTGATTGCTTATTGATGTTTTTACATTACCTTTTTACATTGATCAAGTTAAAATATCCACAAACTTTAGCTTATAGATACCTATGTGTTAACCACAGAATTTGCAAGGTGTAAAACTGCAAAATTGTCTTTTAAAACATAAGGATTACAGTAGTACGTTAAACGTTGAGTGGAAACTCACCTGAAAAATGTCTAAGCTCAGTGAGAATTTGGTTTTCAGACTTAAGACAATTGAACTCATGATGTAATTCAACTTAGCTGGCACAAACTGGAAAGATCAACAACAAGAGGGGCCTGGGAGACACAAATCTTCATAGAGCAATTAAAGGTACTCTTATTCTTTGTTGTACTTTCAAACTTTGGGTACTCTTTAATTAGGACAGTCTTTACTGCTCAATTACCATGATGCAAGCTAAATTTAATACATTAAGCTTTAAGTTTAGTAAACCTTTGTAGCGGCAATGCTTGTTAATAAGACAGAATTAAGCGTTGGTATGCTGTTCTAAAGGAGGCCCCATCTCAACCTCAATCTCTGTGGTGCAGCCACAGAGAAAGTATTCATGCAGGCTGATTTAAGATGTTTTCTTTTGATAAGGAACAAGCTCCCAGACGGGGATGCACTTAGCTAAGCCTGGCTATCATGATCAATGGTCATCCATTGGCACCCATCTGTCTAGGGAGTGCCAGATGGACATCTGGACTGCATTCCTAAGTGTCAGGAGTAAGTGACTCATATCTCACCTTGATCAACCAATCAGGGACTGGCAGGGCCGAGTAACCCACGTGGGACTCTGATGCCCATGGACCTTTCAGCCAATCAACGAGCTGAAGTTCCTCCAGGTAAAAACAGGCAACACAGAGAGCCTGAGAGATTCAGTGGAGACTTCTGAGACAATTCTAAAGGGAATTCAAAGGAGAATTCCAGGGCAGGACGGCCCAGGAGTAGAAGGCTCCCAAGGGCAGGACATTCTCGCAGCACGCCTCCTGACCATCCTGAGACTCAGCCCGGACAACCACGGAACGGCCAGTGTGTCCGAGTGCCAGAACTTTCCTTTGTTCTAAGAGTCTAGAGCGGAGGTTGCCAGAGAGTAACCAGAGGATCCACACGAGGTTAGCACCAGCATCAGGCCTCGTGAACAGGTCAGAACTGTGGACAGCTGAATCACTATTCAGAACTAGCTCTTCATCAGGAACGAACCGGTCCTCTTCCTGACTTGCTCGGACCCACAGTCATCTTTTCTCCTGTGCACAAACTTTGCTAGTTAAAGCCAACACTAACTAGCCGGTCAGTGAACATCAGCAGCGCACCGTCGCAAGCTGCACAGCACAGCCTGGCACCAAGCCAGAGCGTGCGGATTGGACAGAAACAGCCTGCGACTGTTTCTTTGTGCCCGCAGGAGATCTGAATCCCTAGAGATTGGATGAGTATTCAACTTCACTGCATTACTGCTCGAGAATTCAATTGTTATCCCAACCAGTTGATATCAATTTAATTCGTAAGAGTTATGTACTTGTTTTGAGTATCTAATGTAGAAGTTATAACCAAGTGCATTTACGAAACGGTCTTAATGAATGATATACTGAACGTATGTCCTCTTGACGTGTGTAACTCTTGTAACTGACTGAATATATATATCTTTTGTATTCTGATAACCCTCTCGATAAGATCTGTTAGTTTTACATGCATATTCTATGTATTAATAAATGTATCCTCGTGTATTAGTACCTGTATGTGTGCGTTGTTTGAGTTATGTCGCATGGTTGGGTTCTAAAGCCATCAAAAGAATCAATTTTGTGATTTACTGCTACAATTTATAATTGTCCCAGTAAATGCCCAAGCCCTTCACAACTGGTGCCTTCAGAGAGCACACTACATTACACCTTAATGGTTCTTTTTTGAGATTATGTTCAAGAAGAGATTAATCATCATTTATTTGAGTACAAATATAAAATTGTCTCCTAGTAACATATACTAGCTGCGGTGCTAAAGTCCCACCCAACAGCAACAGAAAAAAGAAATAAAGGAGCACACAATGCATTATTTGAAGAATGCATATGCAAGGCAGGAGGCCTGGAAGTCTGGACACACTGAAAATGATAAGTTGCTGGTTCTAACTGTTAGGACAATAACAACGGGCTTTGCAAATGGTGGACAGTAAAAATTGTCTTAATGACACATTTTAATAATATTTTCTTGGAAATATAGAAGTTATAAAATTAAAAATTTATATTTGAATTGAAATGTGGTTATGAGTTAAATATTAGCATGTTCATACTGTTACTAGTTGTGTTTTTTATGATAATAGCCATATGTTGATTACAATATTGTATATAATGTATAATTTGAACTAGATATTTTTCAGGTGTAAATGATTGTATATTTTCAGAATAAATTTCTAAACCAAATCATTGGCTTGATTTACTAGTTTTTACACCTATAAAACCTATCTTTGATGTATAATAGTCCTCTAAATGTATCCATATAATAGAACTCCAACCATTTATGTATAATGAACATATAATCATAGATGTTTAATTGACGTATAACGATGTACGTATATTAGACTTTCATTCTAGACGAATTACGGACCACTTTTATACGTTTAAGGTGTGCGTTTAATAGACGTATATTCTACATCTTTTGCCCACTGGGAATAAAGAATGACCTTGTACGAGCTGTAAACTTAAATTATTACCCTGGTCCACTTTCTTTGTAACCGTCTTTGTAAAGGAAAAGACTGTATTTTCATTTAGAAAAAGTAACACCACAGCATTCTCCGATCACATATTTGTTTCCAATCATACAAAGTAAGTTTTGAGAATCTCCGATTCAACGTGCCTTTCATATGCTCATAAATTATATTAATTTAAGAACATAAACATATTATGTAAACTGTATATGGCTGGTATTGGTATTTTAAAGAAAAAATACACACTGACATTTCACTTTCTCCCTAAACATTTTAAGTATCAAAGTCTTACATTTGGTTATTTCCGAAATGTTTTTACGTGCTCTTTGCTCCCTCTGACCATGTTACTGTACTGGACTTTTATACAGTAAACAGTACTCTGTGAGAAAAGAGATAGTTTTAAGATTTTCTGCCAATACGCTCGATACCGGAGTAAACAAGCATACTTTTAGAATTTGATTAATAGGGAATATAATATGGAATCGCGTATCTAAAGAAATTAATAATGATATAATTAAATTTTTAAGTACCTGACCTACTGTAAAAGTGAGAGGTCGGCTGTTCAAATCCAGCTGGCGACACAAATTTTCTTTTAGAAAACATTTCTTTGAAAAACTAAAATAGCAATATTATGGACAATTAATTGACTTTTTTATATTTCTAAATATCATAACATGTTCAAATCTAAGTCATTTTTTAATAACAACAAATAGTCACTGTCTTTCCCTCTGAATCACTCCAGTAGCAGGAACCTGTATCGTGTGGATCCCTTTAGATCTCCCATCAGATTTAAAAGGTTATTAATAATATCTTCAGTGTCTTTCCAGTTTAGCTGATCTTTTGCTGCCTACGCATGCTTACACAGCTCCCTGGGTAAACTATCATACTTGACTGAGAAAGTTTTAGAAAACTTAACATTTTTATTATCAACAAATTGTAAATACGACATTTACATTGGCATTATTAATTTTTCACTTGAGTGTATGGAGGAGTGTCAGCTGTCAATGAGAGCAAAATCATTCCCTGGGCAAATGATTTTTTGAAAAATCGAAATAAAAAAATAAAAAAATAAATAACAAATTAGATATAATGATATTGTAACACTATAGGGTTCACATGGGCACCCTCGCCATTGTTGCATCAGGTTAGGCCCCCTCCATCAGGGACTCAAACCCAGGCCTTTGGCATCACTCAACAGGGACCCAGCCTCTTGAGCCAAAGGGGAATCTCCCATCAGCCCATCGGCTTCGGTCCCTGCTAGAACCATGGAAGGGCGGTGACATCACCGCGCTGGTAAGTCGGTTCTCAACAGCAATGGAAACTGTATGTGTTACAATATAAACATTAATGCAATACAATACCGTAACGTTTCGGCTGTGAATCCTTCTTCAGGTGTGTGGGCAAATAAGCACAAATCATAGTTGAACCCGTTCAGAGCCTGCATTACATTTTAGCGTTTCATTTTGAGCTGACCCTCACACCTGAAGAAGACTTCACAACTGAAACATTGCGTTTTCTCTCTTCTCTTTTAATCATGTGTACGATGCTGTTATACAGTTTAAAATAATTAAAAGTCTAAACAGTACCAACTTGAATTCTTCTCTCTATATTAATGTAACTATCAAGTGGTATTAAATAAATACAGCTATTTAGTATAGATTACACTTTTCTAAAAAAATATTTAAAAAATAAAAACGACTACAATCTAATCTTTCCACGTGTGATCCCAAGAGGAATCACAATACGCTCCTGCTTTGTTTAGTGATGGTATGAAAAATAAACCTAAATGGAGAAAAAATCTATGCTGAAAGTTGATTAAAATACTTAGAAAAGATAATGCTTTACATTGCATTGTAAAATTGTCAATCAATAAAGGCCTTTAATTAAACACGTTTTTATGTTTTAATTTAAAATGGGGCTAATGGAGACTATCTTATTATTTTTCTGTTCTCTCTCTTATTGTCAAAACTCATTCAGTTGTGGTTCTTTTGGATTCCAGTTGCTCTCTATTGCAGATATGCTCCCGCGGAGACTTTATTTCCTCACAGCACTTTACACTTAGCTTAAACTAAGTGAAATAGGTTTAATACGGGTGGGTAGCCGTGTACAGCATGCACAGTCTGCAAAGGAACAAGTAAATAGTGTGATCTGTGATAAATCTGTGATCAGTCCGCAGGCTGAGCTGAAAAAAAAGGCGGTTGAACAACTCTTAAGCATACTGTAGTTTTTGTTAACACAAGTTTATCAGTGAAAAGACCATGGGCTTTTTTCCTCCCCCTTACATTCTCAGAGTAGAACAGAATTTATTATTAGCACAATTTATTACAGTGCTGTAGTGGTTTTGTGATTTTACTGAGACAATTATTAATTGTAGCAGTACTCACGATGTGGTTTGTTGTGGCTTTTAGAAAATCAATCGTCAGGACAACTAACAAGGCACACACACAGATTCAATACACGAGATACATTTATTAAACATAAATTGTCCACCAAACATATACCAGTCTGCCTGGATACAGGTGGCAGACCTTACTGTGAGGGTTATCAATATACAAGGTATATAATCTCGAAGAGATGCAAACACAAAGAGATACACAACAGAGAATAGATTTCAATATATCGTTCGGCTATACCAAATCGCTAATCAGTGTTATTACCCACTGTAACACTAGACTCAGAAGTAAATTCATTACTCATGAATTAAATTGATAACAACTTGTGTTGAGGTACAATTAAATTCTTGAGACGCAATGTAGAACATGGGGTTTACTTATCCACTGTAGTGTGCTCTCTGAAGGCACCAGTTCTGTAGGGCTTGGGCATTTACTGGGACAATTATTAATTGTAGCAGTAAATCACAAAATTGATTCTTTTGATGGCCTTAGAATCCAACCATGCGATATAACTCAAACAACGCACACACACAGGTACTAATACACAAGGATACATTTATTAATACATAGAATATACATATAAACCTAACAGATCTTATCGAGAGGGTTATCAGAATACAAAAGGTATATATTCAGTCAGTTACAAAGAGTTACATATATCAAGAGGACATAGGTTCAGTATATCATTCATTTAGACCGTTTCGTAAATGAACTTGGTTATAACTTCTACATTAGATACTCAAAACAAGTACATAACTCTTACGAATTAAATTGATATCAACTGGTTGGGATAACAATTGAATTCTCGAGCAGCAATGCAGTGAAGTTGAATACTCATCCAATCTCTGGGGATTCAGATCTCCTGCAGGCTCTCTGGCTCCGTGCCAGGCTGTGCTGTGCAGCTTGCGACGGTGCGCTGCTGATGTTCACTGACCGGCTAGTTAGTGTTGGCTTTAACTAGCACAGTTTGTGTACAGGAGAAAAGAAGACTGTGGGTCCCAGCAGGTCAGGAAAAGGACCGGTTCATTCCTGATGAAGCGCTAGTTCAGAATAGTGATTCAGCTGTCCACAGTTCTGACCTGTTGACGAGGCCTGCTACTGGTGCTAACCTCGAGTGGATCCTCTGGTTACTCTCTAGCAACCTCCGCTCTAGACTCTTAGAACAAAGGAAAGTTCTGGCACTCGGACACACCGGCCGTTCCGTGGTTGTCCGGGCTGAGTCTCAGGATGGTCAGGAGGCACGCTGCAAGAATGTCCTGCCCTTGGGAGCCTTCTGCTCCTGGGCCATCCTGCCCTGGAATTCTCCTTTGAATTCCCTTTAGAAAAGTCCACCGAAGTCTCTCAGGCCCTCTGTGTTACCTGTTTTTACCTGGAGGAACTTCAGCTCGTTCATTGGCTGAAAGTTCCATGGGCATCAGAGTCCCACGTGGGTTACTCGGCCCTACTAGTCCCTGATTGGTTGATCAAGGTGAGATATGAGTCACTTACTCCTGACACCTAGGAATGCAGTCCAGATGTCCATCTGGCACTCCCTAGACAGATAGGTGCCAATGGATGACCATTGATCATGATAGCCAGGCTTAGCTAAGTGCATCCCCATTTGGGAGCTGTCTCTTATCAAAAGAAAACATCTTTAAAT
The DNA here is from genome assembly GCF_040954835.1 of Lepisosteus oculatus. Lineage (NCBI taxonomy): Eukaryota > Metazoa > Chordata > Actinopteri > Semionotiformes > Lepisosteidae > Lepisosteus > Lepisosteus oculatus. The sequence continues at coordinate 29,593,671 of NC_090703.1, read as the reverse complement.
CAGCCTGCATGAATAGTTTCTCAGTGGCTGCACCACAGAGATGAACAGAGCGTTGAGGCCTCATTTGGGAAAGCACAGCAACAATTAATTCTGTCTTATTAACAAGCATTGCCGCTACACCAATGTATATGGATTTGGGATTTTCCGGCATGAACACCATACCAGCTGACAGGCTCTGTTGCAACCTCTGTTCCAGTGGTCGTGCAATATGCATTGTCCCAGCATCCTCTGGCTATTGGCCAACCAATCGAGGTGCAGCTCGGAGCAGGACGGGCAGAGGAATCTAACTGCAGCATGCAGGGCAGTAGTTGCTTCGAGGGAACTACCAGCAGTCCGGCTGACTAGTAGAAAGTCTCTATGCAATGAGTGTGACCACGGGTCCTCACACGTCACTCTTTTGCACAAGAAGAAACTGGTTAGTTCCTGGTCCAGTGCTGCTTCTGAATAAGCTATTCAGGTTGTCAACAAGGGTCCAACTGTAAGCTGCCGTTGATCAAGTGGAGCATTCACGTTGGTCGTTGCAGAATTATTGAGTATGTATGGGTTCCTCGGCCTCGCGCTTAGACAAAGTCCAAGTCCCAGTGCAGACAACAGCAGCTGTCACATGATTGTCTCTGAGGGTGCAAGAAAAATGGCCAAAGAGAGCACAGACCTGAGTGTGTGCTACCTTTTTGACCAAGACACAGATGTGTGCTGATTGGTTGAGAGTTTGGCGGGCATGGGAGACCCACGTGGTGTTACTACGCCCTGCCTGTCCCTGATTGGTTGATCAAGGTGAGATATGAGTCACTTACTCCTGACACTTAGGAATACAGTCCAGATGTCCATCTGGCACTCCCTAGACAGATAGGCGCCAATTGATGGCTGTACCACTGAGATAAAGAGATCATTTAGGAAAGCACAGCAATGCTTAATTCTGTCTTATTAACAAGCATTGCCGCTACAGTGCTTAATTTACAATTATTGATTACTAATAGCATATTCTAACACCTAACTTTCTTAACGCAAGAAGTAAGCAAAAAAAAGGTATTCGGAGGGGGGGATATTCTGACAGCAATTGATTATAAGATGATCTGTGAAAGTGCAATGAAATACAATATGCTGGACAGTATGCTTCTCAAAGCGCTTTATAGGATAACAACAATAATAACAACAATTTACAAGTTCTGGGAGGAAGAATATCAATATTAATAATAATAATAATTTATTTTAAAGGTGGCATCTCAAAGTATTTTACAGGATAACAACTGATGAAACAACAGTGGCTGGGGGTTGAAAATACCTGTGAAACCGGTTTGTTTACAAACTATGTAGACACAGAGACTCAGACAGTAGCAATAGCAATTAGCAATAGCAAAATAGCAATATTATGGACACTCAATTGACTTTTTTTAGCGCCCACGCGCCAGCATTATATTCTCATGTAGGGGTAAAATGTGTTCATTGTCTTCCAATGAAAGACGGGTTCCTTTCGCCGAAGTCGGGAGACATTAGAAGCTTGACACACCCAGACTGTTACACCAACGCAATAAGCAAGTTAAAGCAATTCCATTGAGGAGCCGGGCGCAATAATTGTTTTGTTCCTTGATTTTCTGATCTGCAAGGCCATTTAGCTACAGCGAATGTGAATTCTGTCTGGCTTTGCCAGATTGTGAAAAAATAAAAGTATTTTAATTAAGATTGGAGCAAGGGAGTCTTCTCTATGACACTCTCCCTTATAAAATTAACGTGAAACAAAACAAAAACTAAAAATAAGATACAATCTACAGACATTCATAACATAGATATATCATAAAACATTTACATATATTGTTAAATTATTACTTTAAATATATACTTTAAGTTACTGAAACAGCCCGTTAATAAAATTGTTGCAATTTTGTTCTTGTTTGGAGGCGGGGATATTCTGACAACAATTGATTTAAAGATGATCTGTCAAAGTGCAATGAAATACAATGTTGTTGTTATTGTTGTTTTTATCCTGTAAAGCTCTTTGAGAAGCCACCTTTAAAGTCACTATATAAAATATAGTAATATATTACCATTATTAATTTACTGGACAGAGAGGTGAACATTATTATGCAGAAGACAAAGATAACGGTTTACGTTGCATTGTCAGATTGTGAATCTATAAAGACATCTAATTAAACACACGTTGCAATTTAAATGGAAATCTCTTTCTCTCAATTCAATTCAATTCAATTCAATTCAAGGTGCTTTATTAGCATGTCCGATGGGTACAATCAGTGTTGCAAAAGCAAATAAAAATAATGAAATTCACATGAAACAAAAAATAAAAGTAAAATAAAATCTACTGACATATTACAGATTATTAAAAATAATTATTTTAAACTGTATTACAGCATCGTACACATGATTAAAAGAGAAGAGAGAAAACGCAACATTTCAGATGTGAAGTCTTCTTCAAGTGTGAGGGTCAGCTCAGAATGAAATGCTAAAATGTAATGTAAGCTCTAAACGGGTTCAACTATGATTTGGGCTTACTTGCCCTCACACCTGAAGAAGGATGCACAGCCGAAACGTTGCAGTATTGTATTAAAGTAAATGTTTATATTGTAACACATACAGCCTCCTTTGCTTGTGAGAGCCGGCTTACCAGCGCCGTGACGTCCCTGCCCTATCCTGGTTCTAGCAGGGACCGCAGACGGGTGGGCTGACAGGAGATTCCCCTTTGTCTCAAGAGGCTGGTCCCTGTTGAGTGATGCCGGCCTAGGTAAGGATAAGTCCCTGGGTTTGAGTCCCTCACAGTTGGGTGCCAGCCTGATGCGGCAGCGGTGAGGGTGCCCACGTGAACCCTGTAGCATTACAATATCATTATATCTAATTTTTTAATTTCTTTTTTAAAAATTTAAAAATAATTTGCCCAGCCTAAGAGGGGGGGTCTGCTCTCACTTACAGCTGACACTCCTCCATACACTCCATACACAAGTGAAAAATTAACAATGCCAATGTAAATGTCTTATTTACAATTTGTTGATAATAAGAATGTTGTTCTCGGAAACGGGCTTCCATAAGAATCAGTAGAGGTTCTGGGAAATACATTTTTCCTGCATTAAAGTTTAACTTGTTCAGAGCACCCTACATTACAAACTTCAAGCGTTTCATTTTGAGCTGAAGACCCTCACACGTGAAGAATGATTCACAGCCGAAAAGTTGCAGGCTGATGCGGCTACCCACCAAAGTAAATGTATTGCAGTAAATATTTAGATCATTATATCTAATTTTTTATCTCTTTTTTAAAAATTAAAAAAAATCTTTTCCCCAGCCTAAGAGGGGGGGGTCTGCTCTCATTGACAGCTGACACTCCTCCATACACTCAAGTGAAAAATTAATAATGCCAATGTAAATGTCGTATTTACAATTTGTTGATAATAAAAATGTTGTTCTCTAAAGCTTTCTCAGTCAAGTATGATAATTTACCTAGGGAGCTGTGTAAGCATGCATAGGCAGCAAAAGATCAGCTAAACGGGGAAGATGCGACACTGAAGATATTATTAATAACCTTTTAAATCTGAAGGGAGATCTAAAGGGATCCACACGATACAGGTTCCTGCTACTGGAGTGATTCAGAGGGATAATAGCATAATATTGCTATTTTAGTTTTTCAAAGAAATGTTTGTTAAAAGAAATTTGTGAGGCTAGCTGGATTTGAATAGCCAATCTCTCACTTACAAGTCAGGCACTCAAACCATCATGCCACTAGCATGGTCATATGACAAGTGGTGAAACAGCCATACACATATCAATAGACACTGTATGTGTACAGTATGTACTACTGTTTGTGTTATAATACATGAATTTCATTATATCGCTATTAATTTCTTTAGATACGCGATTCCATATTATATTCCCTATTAATCAAATTCGAAAAGTATGCTTGTTTACTGTGGTATCAAGCGTATTCGCAGAAAAGCTTAAAACTATAATTTTTCTCACAGAGTACTGTATACTGTATAAACGTCCAGTACAGTAACATGGTCAGAGGGAGCAAGGAGCATGTAAAAATGTTTCCGAAATAACCACATGTAAGACTTTGATGCTTAAAATGTTTAGGGAGAAATGGAATATTGGTGTGTATTTTTTCTTTAAAGTACCAAGACCAGCCATATACAGTTTACATAATATGTTTATGTTCCTAAATTAATATCGTTTATGACCTTCAGATGCGTTATGCTGCTAAAATGTTCCTTCTGTGGTAAAATTCCATATAAATGTTCAATACTGAGCAGATTAAAATGTGCACAGTAAAGATATTAAATGATTAAATCCTTCCACGACCAACCAACACACCACGAGTGCCCCTGTCGGTCATTTTGGCCAGCTAATCACGTACCGCGGTATGACACGTTATGACGTAGGGAAATGCCCACGGTATGTGTTTGTACCACACACTTTGAATGGCTGCATCTGTATATAGTTTGTGAAAAGTGATAATTTTAACCTTTTCTGTGACTTTGCTCGTTATAGGCATAAACAAAAGCGTACTTTAAGAATTTGATTAATAGGGAATATAATATGGAATCGCGTATCTAAAGAAATTAATAACGATATAATTATATTCATATACTGTAGCACAAACAGTAGTATGACACTTTCTATTGATATGTGTATGGCTGTTTCAGTACTTTCTAAGTGACTGTGTCTGTGGTGTGATGGCTTTCACAACTGATTTATAATCCTGAGGTCTTGTGTTCAAATCCAGCTATTGTCACAGGTTTTCTTCTAACAAACATTTCTTTGAAAAACTAAAATAGCAATATTATGGACACTATATGGACATTTTTTATATTTCTAAATATCACAACATGTTCAAAGCTAAGTCATTTATTAATAGCAACAAATAATTTCAAACTGTTACAGATATTATTACTGACAATAAATATCATCGACAGTACATTGTCATTACAAACACGTATGCCATACGGCGTATGCGTTACTGAAGCTAAAAGGTTAGCTTTTGTCACTAATGTAACCACTAAATAAAGACATATACTGTAGAAATCCCTACGTTACAAACTATATATGGCTGGTATTGGTATTTTAAAGAAAAAATGCACACCAGAATTCCACTTTCTCCTTAAACATTTTAAGCATCAAAGTCTTATTTCGAAAACATTTTTACGTGTTCCTTCTGACCATATTAAGTTTAATATGTGAATATTTAATATGTGAAAAAAGTGAATCCTGTTTTTTCCATGGTCTGTAGCTCAAATCCTGCTTAACTATTAGACACAAAAACAGTATTATTGGACAATGTTGTGAGGGTAAAGAAATTAATAATGTTATTAAGTTAAAGATCTAAATATATTTAACGTATACACCCAACATTACAGGCTGTGCCTACTCGCCAGCACGGTGACGTCACCGCCTTTCCCTCTGAATAGCTAGCAGGAACCTCAGCCGTCGGGCAGAGGAGAGATCTCCCTTCAGATATAAAAGGTTATTAATAATAACTTCAGTGTCACATTAACATTATAATGTTCTTCCAAATGTAAAAAGAGTTGATACTCAACGTATCTCTTCTATAAATTTTCAGTTACAGACCGTACAAGATCATTTATTATGAATAATGTCTACCGGGGTAATGTTAGCTTGAAGTTTGAAAATGATTTTGGCAAGCCTGTTCCGTTTAACCTCCTAGAGTTGTGAGAACACTTGCTTTGTGTATAAAGTACATTGTGAATGTTTTCACAGCCTTCACTTTGTCGTTTTAATGCCATTTTTGTTTTACCACACATGAATATTCTTATGTCCATATCTTCACAGGGGAAACACAGAAAGACTTCAAACCAAATGCATTTTAAAGATCTCTACTTGTGAAGATTTACATAGTCTTTACATAAAACTATCAGTGAGCTGATTATTTTTTTCTGACATTCTGGGGAAACTCGGGATTTTGATTGATGCACAATTACTCACCATCTGGAACACACCAGGGTAAAGTTAGCTTGAAGTTCGAAAATGATTTTGACATGCCTGTAGCATTTTCACAAAACCTCCTAGAGTTACAAAAAAACATGTGCTGTGTGTACAAAGTACATTGCAAATGTTTTCACAGCCTTCACGATGCCATTTTTACGTAATTGTTTTTACCACGCATGCCATCTTCGCAAGGGAAGCAGTGCGAATTTGAATACCAATTAAATAACCGCGGGCACTTTTCCTCTCCCTCTACATTCTCAGAGTAGAATAGGCTAATCTTCTAATGAAGGACATTCCCCCTTTCCCTCATGGACAGGAAACTTAAACTTAATATAAACTTAATATGGTCAGAAGAAGCACGTAAAAACGTTTCAAAAATAACCACATGTAAGACTTTGATGCTTAAAATGTTTAGGGAGAAAGTGGAATACTGGTGTGTATTTTTTCTTTAAAATACCAATACCATTTTGACATTTTTAGAATTTGATTATTAGGGAATATAATATGGAATCGTGTATCTAAAGAAATTAATAACAATATAATTGTATTCATATTCTGTAGCTTAAATCCTGCTAAACTAAAAATTAGACACAAGACGAGTATTATTGGACAATGTTGTGAGGCTCTGGTGAAATTTATCTGTAAACTGAAGAGTTAAAGAGGAGACACTTTGAGTATCACCTCTTTTTACACTTGGAAGATCATTCCAATGTTAATGCGACACTGAAGATATTATTAGTAACCTTTTAAATCTGAAGGGAGATCTCTCCTCTGTACGTCCTAGACAAGAAAGGTCAGAGTCGACTCTATTCTCTTAGGAGACTCAGATCCTTTGGTGTATGTGGAACACTGCTACACATTTGTTATGAATCAGTGGTGGCAGTGGCCATCTTCTATGCTGTTGTGTGCTGGGGCAGCAGCATCATAACAAGAGATGCAAGTAGGCTCAACAAAATCATCAGGAAGGCTGGCTTTGTGTTGGGGATGAGTCTTGACCCCCTGGAGGTGGTGGCTAAGAGGAGAATGCTGACCAAGCTTATAGCCATTGAGAACAATGCCTCTCATCCACTACATGGGACTGTTATTAGGCAGCTGAGCACTTTTAGCACAGACTGCTCCAGCTACGATGTTCAAGGGAATGTTACCACAGGTCCTTCCTACTGGCGGCTGTCAGGGTGTATAACACTGCCCTAGGCTAGGACTGTTAGCCCTTTATCTGCTCATCTATGTACAGCATGTTGCACTATTGTACTTTTTGGACACTCAATCTGTATATACCTATGCACATTTTGCACATATTTATTTTTTACAGTAACTATGAGCATATTTTGCACACACATAACTGTATTTATTTTATATTTATTTTGTATTACTGTATATATTTACATTTTTCATCTATTCTGATGTCTGTTTTTGCTTATCTTGGGCTGGGCTGCTGTAATTCCTCAATATCACTTCAGGATCAATAAAGTCTTATCTATCTATCTCTGCCCATTGGCTGAGGTTCCGGCTAGTTATTCAGAGGGAAAGGCGGTGACATCTCCATGCTGGCGAGCAGCCAAATCCTGTAATGTTGGACGTATGCATTTAATATATTTAGATCTTTAAATTAATATCATTATTGATTTCTTTAGCCTCACAACATTGTTAAATAAAACTCTTCTTGTGTCTAATTTTTAGTTAAGCAGGATTTGAGCTACAGACCATAAAAAAACAGGATTCACTTTTTTCACACATTAAATATTCACATATTAAACTTAATATGGTCAGAAGGAGCACGTATAAACGTTTCCGAAATACCCATCTGTAAGACTTTGATGCTTAAAATGTTTAGGGAAAAAGTGGAATACTGGTGTGTATTTTTTCTTTAAAATACCAATACCAGCCATATACAGTTTACATAATATGTTTATGTTCCTAAAATAATATTGTTTATTACCATCAGGTACTTTTCTTTTAATATTCAGCTACTCAAATTTCCCTTTAGTTTTAAATTTCATATAAATATTCTATACTAAGTGGATTTAAACGTGCACGGTAAAGAAATTAAATGATTGAATCTTTTCACTAACAACCAATGCACCAAGAGTGCCCCTGTTGGTCATTTTGGCCAGCTAATCATGTACCGCGGTATGCTGTGGTGGCTTGTGGGTAGTTGCATGTGGTACTGGTTTGTACCATGCATTTTGAATGACTGCATCTGTATGTATATCAATAATGTTGTAAAGTTTCAATGTACTGTGGTTGGAATCAACCACAGTATCTTTTAATACCGATGATTACTTAGCATATATAGGTCTTGATAAAATAGTTTAGCTAACACACAGCACATAAACTGTTGCTTCGCCTAGATGTTAAATATTTTCTGAACATGTTTTCCTTTTCTAAGTACTGATGCATGTTAATGCAGCACATTCATTTACAAGATGCTCTTGATATATATTGGTTAAACAGGCTAGTAAACACTAATTTCTCTCTCGAGTTACGGGTTACTAGAGTAAGTAACTCAACCTTTTGGGGCAGCTGTTGTTGGTGGTGTACTGCTCTTAATATGTCATATGGTTTCTATTTCTTCTCACAGGTGATCCTCTTCCAGTAACACCAGAAATCCAAGATGAGCCAACAGCCACAAATGTCAGGTAATTATGGCTGTGAATCAATACTCGGTGATACAATGCCACTCCTTCCTTATGCCTGTTCCTAGATTTAATTTTGGAACACCCATTTTCATCATAATCCTTAATGATGTATACAGTGTGTGACGTGGTCTGTTTGCAAGCTAAGGAACATACAAAGTTGATCATTGAAAGGACTTGGCTCTGTATTGCATTATATGCCCCAATTATTATGGGATGGGCGGCTTATGGGGTGTGCAGTCTGTATTCCAAGAAACGCTACCAGTTTTATCCTCAAGGGAAAAACTTACCAAAAATCCATAATATTGTGTAGTACCTTTAAAGTTCAACACATTTAAGTGTATATGTATGTACAATATCCAATAGCATTGTCTTGTTTTTCCTCTCCTCACAGACGACGCTGTTCCGGTTGTGCCAGAGCAACAGATGCCTATCGATCCTGAACCTGCACTGCAACACTAATCATTAGGCAGGGATATTGCCTCCATGATTTGATTCAAGTTTTCAAAAATCCAGCCATTTTACACACTAATGTCTGTGTGAAGATGTGTCTTCCCAATGGACAACTTGAAGAGGGTGAGGGAATCGGCATTTTAAGGGATTGTTTGACAGAATTTTCTACAGAATTTTATGAGAGATGCACCTTGGGGGTGGCTGTGAAAGTTCCCTTTATTCGGCATGACTACCAGTCTGACGAGTGGCAGACAATTGGCAGAATTTTTGTAGTAGGATGGGTTCAAGCTCACTACCTAAGAAAACCACAATCACACATGTGGATGTGTTTTAAAGTTGCCAGTGGGATACCACAGCTATCCTGATTTCCGCAGTGATTTCAATTGCATACTCAAAAGCTCTGTGTGGTTGATGGACATCATCTAGGTCAGGTTCAGAGCTACATATATACTTCAAGCTTCATGTCAAGGAATCACTTGTAACTTAGCACAGTTCCCCACAATGCCTAATTTGACAATGAGTTCACCATAGTGTTAAGGTGAGCAGTTAAGGAAATGCCTCACCTGGTCACATTTCAAAACCTTTGTTATTGCAATTCCAAAAGATATAGGATGTTTGTAGTGTGCCTATTGTGTCAAAGTACATGCAACACAACATAGATGTTGATGTTTCTTGTAATACTGTAACTTGAAATACTGTTCTTGATATGTATTATATTTTTTATCAAAATGTTGTGCTTGTGATCTTGACTTTTCCTGAGCCATTTGACTGTTTGACGGTTTTCAGTTTTTATTATTAATGTTTCAGGTTTCAAATGGAAGCTAATAACATTTAATATGGATGATTTTAAGCAAGTTGGGTCATTTTGAAAATTTGATGAGTTAAAGTCTGAGAGAAATGTTAATGGAATCTATCTTTTCTGACTTTCCTCATATGGTTTTTATTGGATGTTAACCATTGATAGACATGGGAATACTATATTTGTAGATGTGCTTTATGTGTTTGCAATTTTGCTAAACAGAGGAGAGGTGCAAACTGCAAGTGTTTTCCCCAAATTGTAGAATGTTCCATACTGCAATACCAGTGTGTTCAATGAAAATTAAAAAATACATAATAATATATTTCATGTGTCTACTGTTTTCATCAATGCTGTTATTTTTAACATTAGATATACACCCGTGTGTAACAATAACATTAGGAATAGACATCTTTACAGAGGTATCAAGTGTTACAAATGTGTTAATAAAAAGCCATGGACATTTATTGTTCTTTTTTTCTTATTCATTTCTCATTCATCAGACATTTTGTTAATTTACTATCAACAGCTTGAGCATGACAAAGATCAAAAACACTGCTGAGACAAGAAAGTAGATCAAACAATTTGCCTGATCTCCGTACATAATATAACTAACTGTCAGTTAATCTGTGATTGCATTAGATATATTTCTGCACCTATTACACAAGTTAAGTGATCTTGTAATTGAGCATGGACAAGACGCTGCAAAGATAAATGTAAATCAAGTGCTAATGATCCAGTGGTTGGGAATGCTAAGTTTGATTCTTTCATAAAAGTGCTACACAGGTCAAATACATCATTATCACATGGAACTCAGGTCCAAAACTCACAGCACTCCTTGCAAGTGGCCAATTCATTTTCATTTACTACAATAAGAAGGTCTTCAACATGCCACAGATGGGGTGCTAGGTACATGGTATCCCACTGGGTACACTGCGGTTTGTTGAAGGCCGGATGCAGTGGGTATTTCAAACATCACAAATCTCCTTTAGTTCTTCCTGCAAAGATAGTTCAAAAGGTTGAGGTGGTGGTGATGAGTCACAAACATTAAACCTGACCCTTCTTTACAAACTGACCATAACAAATAGGTTAATCTGTGTTTATTGGTAATCATAATATAAATAACATCAGCAATAGTCTATTCTAAACTCTGCTCTTGTGAAAAATTATAACAATGTTTTCAATAGCAAACGTGTTCAAAATAATCTATTTTCAGATAGTTCAGATAGGAAGTGGGTGGATGAAACTGATTAATATACAGTTTATTGAAGTGCTGAATAGAAATTATCTTAATTATATTAGAAGCAGATGAGAAAAAATAAACAGTGAAATTTACAGCACAGCTATTTATATTAACTACATTTCCTTGTAACAAATGATAACATTCCCTCTTATAGGAGAAAAGCTATAGCCTGCAGTTGCCTAATAGTATAGGCTGCACTGCACAACCTAAATAAGTCTCCCTTGAATCACCACCAGAGACACAAACCTCTCCACTTTACTGTAGATCTTGAAATACAGTCTAAGTGGCTCATTTGATGTAATACCTGAATGGGCACCATAAAACAAAACTGCACAAAAAAAGCCTCTAAACAGTTCTTCATCTTTAAATTCTCAGAATAGCTGGATCCAGTATTCCATGCCCGATTTTCACATCTGGCCCCACCAGCTCTCGATTCTTTGATTTGCTGTGCTTGTTCCTGTGATGTACTGTAACTCGCTTCACCAGCTTTGTTATCTCTATCATTTCACCGTAAATACATCTGGATGTGTCTTATTGTCACATTCTCTGTACCCATATCAGTACATACAAGCCCCGGATAACCTCCGACCATCTCTATTGCCTCTACAAAGATGCCTCAAAAAACCTTAGAGTTACTGTTGGTATAGCATGCCTTCAACAAAATTATCCTGCAGGAGAATCCGTCTATACATCCATTAATGCATAATCTGTATGGTTTGAGTTTACTGTAAGAATCAAGGTGCCATATAAAGTTAGAGCCCTCGGAGAAATAAGGTCTTTGACTAAGGCGACGTCTTCGGTGAGCATGAAAGTTCACTGGGTCAAGAAGTTCACTGGGTCATAATAATAATTGCTTACACTTATATAGCGCTTTTCTGGACACTCCACTCAAAGCACTTTAAAGGTAATGGGGACTCCCCTCCACCACCACCACCAATGTGCAGCATCCACCTGGATGATAGCCATAGTGCGCCAGAACGCTCACCCCACATCAGCTATTAGTGGGGGGAAGAGCAGAGTAATGTAGCCAATTCATAGAGGGGGATTATTAGGAGGCCATGATTGGTAAGGGCCAATGGGAGAAGTGGCCAGGGCACCAAGGTTACATCCCTACTCTTTTCGGGAAACGCCCTGCGATTTTTAATGACCACAGAGAGTCAGGACCTCGGTTTTACATCTCATCCGAAGGATGGAGCCTGTTTACAGTATAGTGTCCCTGTCACTATACTGGGGCATTAGGACCCACATGGACTGCAGGGTGAGCACTCCCTGCTGGCCCCACCTAACACCTCTTCCAGCAGCAACCTTTTCCCAGGAGGTCTCCCATCCAGGTACTGACCAGGCTCACACCTGCTTAGCTTCAGTGGGTTACCAGTTGTGAGTTGCAGGGTGATATGGCTGCTGGCCATATCACATTAACATATCATATTAACCATGCATCTTCATTCCTGAAACATATACCTTTCTCCATACACTTTGTCCACATCCATCAGTAGCCATGAAGTCTTCCAGGACCTTGCAATTGGTCAACAATAAAGTCAATCTTATGTTAGCATTTCACCATCAGTAGAGTCCATTAAACCAGAGAATCCTTTTAAGTTGCCACTTGCTGACAGTGATGCCCTGTAGTTCAAGAGTAGCTTCAATGCCCTCATAACTCATCCCTAAACCAAAATAAAACTTAATCAGTTAATCTCTATCCATTATCCTAATCTACAGCAGTGTCAGACAGTTAGGCTTTATTGTACTAATATATAGATGTGGTAACGTGTTAACTAGCATTTGATAGTGTTTGCTCAGAGCAAGGGATAATGCTGGCATTTCAGAAACTTTCTATGTGTATGTGACTACCATGACACCAAGGAAAAAAAGGAAAAAGTAATTTTGTGTGCACAAATTAAAGAAAACGAGGGAACGATTTAGATACACAAATTGTAAATGGTTCCCTCGATATAACTATTTTGTGTGTACGAATTGTAAATTGTTCCCTCGATAAGACTTTTTTTTCCTACTGATGGCCCCACCTGGGCTTTAGACTTTTCAAGTGCTTTCTTTGTGTATTTTCTAATCGCAGTGGTGGGAGGATGTGTTGAGGAAGTTTTAGGCTGCAATTGAATTGGGACTCTCTGTTCTTCACACCTGAAAGAAAACTTCACTGTTGACATATTGTGTTTCTTTTATTCTGTTTTCAGCATGGAATAAACCTTTACTTGTTCCTTTGCAGCTACTTACAGATTCAGCCATTCAAAATGCACGGTACAAACCTGTACCAAAGGCAACAGCCCATAAACCACCACGGTACTGTGGTACGTGATTGGCTGGTCAAAATGACCGACAGGGGCACTCGTGGTGCATTGGTCGGTAGTGAAAAGATTTAATCATTTAATCTCTTTACTGGGCACATTTCAATCCGCTTAGTATTGAATATTTATATGGAATTTTACAACTAAAGGGAAATTTTAGGTAGCTGAGCATAAAAAGAAGAGGATAATGCATCTGAAAGTCATAAACGATATTAATTTAGGAACATAAACATATTATATAAACTGTTTATTGCTGGTATTGGTAGTTTAAAGAAAAATACACACAGGTATTCCATTTCTCCCTAAACATTTTAAGCATCAAAGTCTTACATGTATTTATTTCTGAAACATTTTTACGTCTCCTTCTGACCATATTACTGTACGTTCATATACTTTGTGAAAATTGACCGTTTAAACCTTTTTGCTAATACCCTCGTTATCAGAATAAACAAAAGCATACTTTTAGAATTTGATTAATAGGAAATATAATATGGAATCACATATCTAAAGAAATTAATAAAACTATAGTATAAAACTTTCCATTGATATGTGTATGGCTGTTTCAGTACATGTCACATGACTGGGTGACAGTTTAAGTGACTGATTTATAAGTGTGAGGTCAAGTGTTCAAATCCAGCGATCGCTATGAGTCTTCTTTTAACAAATAAACACTTCTTTGAAAAACTAAGATAGCAGATATTATTGGCATTATATTTACATTTTTTATATTTCTACATATCACAACATTCGTACTGTATGTACACAGCGGTACCGCAGGTTGTATAACGCAAATCCACGTAGCCAAAAACGCTACATCATTAATTCAGTAATATCTTCCATGTCGCATTAACAAGTTTAAAAGGAGGAGACACTTTACACTTTAACTCTTCAGTTCACAGAGAAATTTCCCCAGAGCCTCACAACATTGTCCAATAATACTCTTCTTTTGTCTAATTTTTAGTTTAGCAGGATTCAAGCAGGATTTCAGATGAAAAGCAGTGATGTCAAGCCAGTCCAAATCAAAGTTTAACCCGTTCAGAGCCTACATTACATTTTAGCGTTTCATTTTGAGCTGAAGACCCTCACACCTGAAGAAGGCTTTACAGCCAAAACGTTACATTTTCTCTCTTCACTTTTCAGCATTGGAATAAATCTATTACTTGTTCCTTTGCAGACTATGCAGGCTAAAGTAGTGTTGTACAGTGATAGACGTGGGTAATGTCATCCCCATTAAACAATGTGCTTATCGCACAAATCCTACTAAACTAAAAGTGTGTATTGTCTTTTTAGGGTTCTGTAGCATTCCAGTTTATGTTGTGTTTGTACTTGCAAGAATAGCGATTACAAACATTAAAATCATACTTGCTTTATACTGTCCAACTGAGCAATCTTGCTTTTATAAAATATACTGACTTGTTTAATGTGTACAATACACAAATGTGTAATGTGTAATACAGTTTAAAATAATTAAAAGTCTAAACAGTATCAACTTGAATTCTTATCTTTATTAATAACTATCAAGTGGTATTACATAAATACAGCTTTTTATCATAGATTGCACTTTTCTAAAATTTATTTGAAAAATAAAACGATTACAATATAAGCTTTCCATGTTTGATCCCAAGAGGAATTACAATACGCCTCTTTGTTAAGCGATGGTATGAAAAATAAATCTACATGGAGAGAAAACTATGCTGAAAGTTGATTAAGATACTTAGAAGACCAAGATCATGATTTACGTTGCATTGTCAGATTGTAAATTAATAAAGGCATTTAATTAAACATGCATTTATGTTTTAATTTAAAATGGGGCTAATGGGGACTCTCTGATCATTTCTATCTTCTTTCTTAGTGTCAAAACTCATTCAATTGTGGTTCTTTTGGTTTCACGGAGGGCTTCTCAGATAGTTGGGCATTCAGGTAGATTGCCAGGCAAAAGGATAAGTAAATATATTTTGTTAAAGCAAGTCAGTTTGTTGCGACACATAAAAGACATATTGTGGTATTATTATACAGCTGGTACAGCACCCAAACAAACGCAAACTCATTTATATAAAATGCTTTTCAATCAATCATAAATGTAATGCTTGGAGTTTGTAATGTAAGGATTTCTATACGCCTTTATCTACTGGTTTCATTAGTGACAAAGGCTAAACTGACCTGCCTGCCACACACACACAGGATTTAGGATGGTGAAGTCACTGCCTTTCTCATGAATCCTTTCATATGGAAACATTTTGACACTGCGCTTAACAATCTTAGGAAGATCACAAAACAAGCCTGTTAGCCAGGTTTATGCCTAAAAAAATCCCGCTCAAGAAAGTGAAGTAGCATTAACTAGCAAAGGTGTTTCGCAGATGTAGGCATAGTACGTTTGTCAGGCTTTATGAACTCTAATAATTAATAACCCTAATTAATCGAATCGCAGGTGTGAGTTCATGAAGCCTGAATTGGGTACTATGCCTGCGTCTGCGAAACACCTGATCATCTCCTCTAAAGATTTCAGTGCTTTGTGTATATTCTAATTGCAGTGGGGGCAGGGTGTGTGGGGACAGGTTTGGTTGAAATTGCATTGGGGATCTGTGTTCTTCACACCTGAAACATTTTCTCTGAAAGCGTTATCTTCCCAGTTTAGCTGATCTTTTGCTGCCTACGCATGCTTTCACAGCTCCCTAGGTAAATTATCATACTTGACTGAGAAAGCTTTAGAGAACATAACATTTTTATTATCAACAAATTGTAAATACGACGTTTACATTGGTATTATTAATTTTTCACTTGAGTGTATAGAGGAGTGTCAGCTGTCAACGAGAGCAGACCCCCCCCCCCCCCCCCCCCTTAGGCTGGGGAAAAGATTTTTTTTAATTTTTAAAAAAGAGATAAAAAATTAGATATAATGATCTAAATATTTACTGCAATACATTTACTTTGGTGGGTAGCCGCATCAGCCTGCAACTTTTCGGCTGTGAATCATTCTTCACGTGTGAGGGTCTTCAGCTCAAAATGAAACGCTTGAAGTTTGTAATGTAGGGTGCTCTGAACAAGTTAAACTTTAATGCAAGAAAAATGTATTTCCCAGAACCTCTACTGATTCTTATGGAAGCCCGTTTCCGCCAGGGAATTAAAAAAAAGCACGCTATGGTATTCTCTCCGATGCAGTGCAGTTAACAAGATTTCTCTGATGCTCTTCCTAAATTAATATAGTTTATGACCATCAGACGCTTTGTGCTCCTTTTCTTTTTTCCAATGGATTTCATGATGTACTTTTCACTGATGAAACAACAGTGACTCTGGAACAGCTTTCAACCATGTCATTTTATAAAAAGAACTCAGACTTGTTGAGGTAAAGCAAGTTAAAGCCTTGATTTTATATATCACCTTTAAAAGTGGCATCTCAAAGCAAAATAAATACCCAACACTGATTGTATCCATCTGTCATGCTAATAAAGCACCTTGAATTGAATTGAGAGAGAGAAAAGGGGGGAGGGCGAGCGAGCGAGAGAACACAATCAGGACAGACAGGCAAATAAGATACACTCCACAGACATTCACAACAGTGACATATCATAAAACATTTGCAAATATAGTTAAATTATTATTTGTTTTTCAGGAAGTTAAAAAAAAACACTTGAATTACTTATCCAGTCTCTCGAAATTAAATTATTTTTCAAGCAATGCAACTAACGTCGGGCAACGTGTTTTTTTTTAATCCAACATTGACAGCCACATCTTAAATCTTGTCAGTCAGCTCTTTTTCTCTATTTGAATTGTGGCGATTCAAACAACCTGGGATAACAAGTGGTCTCAAAGTCACCGAGCTCACAGAGCTTCAACAACAGATGACAATTCCCTTAGTCCTTCCTTAGTCTTCCTGAAATTGTCAAATTATGAGTGAATAAAAGCATTTTATTAAAAATGTAATAAAAATGATTTTTTTAAATTATTTGTTTAATTTAAAAACTCCCTTGCTTTTAACAGAGCGTTTCATAATTTCTAACTACAAAAATTATTTAAACTGCGACACTTATCATTCAACCAGAGCTTGAAATATCACAAGGATCCTAAGAGCACAGCAAAGACTGTATTAAAAGTAAACTAGTGACAAACTAGTATACTTTAGATCGTTTTTTCTGAACCGGGGAAAATCTGATCATGTTTCTCTATAACAATAATAAAAAAACATTATTTTACATTTCACCTTTATGTGATATCACCTTAAAGACAGCACATACAAGGGTTAATTGCACAATGGACCGCGCAAAGAAATTTAAAATAGTCTTCTTTAGGTGTGAGGGCAGGAGTGGATCGAAGAAGGCATAATCAGCAAATTAGGAAAACAAAGAACAGGACAGGTGAGACGTTTATCCAGAGAGTGATTGATCAGAAAAAGGAACAGCTGTTACGCCCAGGTTTTACGCTTTCTCTGCTGAATGAGTAAAAGCATTTTATTAAAAACACGTTTGAGTTTGTCTACTGTATTGCTTTGAGATGCCACTTTTAAAGGTGATATGTAAAATAAAGTATTTTATTATTGTTATAGAGAAACATGATCAGATTTTCCCTGGTTCAGAAAAAAGACGATTAAAATCTGTAATCTTTCCACTTGTATGTCATCGGAAAATACAAGAAGTTTCTCCTTTGTGTAAGGACGGTATCAAAAAGTAATCTAAGTGGTGAGAAAGCTGTGCTACTCAAAGCGCTTTACAGGATAAAAACAATAACAACAATAGTGTTAAGCTGGGCAAACGATTTTTTTATAGAAATACAAAATGAGATATAATGATGTGTTCCGGCTAAGACATTAACGAGTACAAACCCCCTCTCTGCGGGAGTGCTGGCTGTGACGAATTAAAGCGGTTTCACAGGTATTTTCAAAGTAGAAGGGGGCGAGATTTCCAGCGAAAGACACCTCCCCCCTCCAAATAAGAAAGCTAGGCTCCTCAATGAAATCGCTTTAACATGCTAATGCGTTGGTGTAACAATCCGGGCGTGGCAAGCTTCTAATGTCAACTCGACTCGATTGGAAGACAATGAACATATTGTAGCCCTAAATGAATTAATAGCAAACATGGTTTACATAAAATACATTTTTCCAAGAAAGTTTAGCCTTTGTCACTAATGAAACCACTAAATAAAGACATAAATATAGAAATCTGATATTTAAAATACATGACTTTGCTTAAATTTATTAAAAAATAAAAACGATTACAAACGCCAGGGGAGAGAGAGAACAGGGGAGCGATGTTGGTTTTACATAAGGGTCGGGGCTATGGAAATGAGGTCTATTTGTGAATGTGGAGTTACATGTTCTGGCTGTTTGTGAATTACCATTGTTGAGTATAGAGTGTTGAGGTTTTAATTTTGTGTAACGCTATATGTTGAAAATTGAGCTGGATTTTGTTTATGATAAAGAGGATAAACTGGGATGGGAGGAGGGTTTGGTTTTGCATACGGGGCGGGATTATGATAATTGAAGGAATTTGAGAGAGTTTTTGGTTTGTAATACGAATAATTCGTACAAGATATTGAGATTTGTTGTTGTTTTGTTGAGATTTAATCTATAAATTGATAAAGATATCAATTTATGTTGCATTTGTCTGATTGTGAATCAAAAAGCACATATATTTAAACCCATGTTTGGAATTTAAATCAAAACGAGATTTTAATCAATATAAATGTTTATATTGTAACACATAGGTGACTATTCATTGTTATTAAAATGACTTAAATTCGATCATGTTGTGATATTTAGAAATATAAATTTGTTTGGTGCGAGTGAGGTTTTATTTAATCTCTGACCAAGGGAAACGTTTCATTTTTTCAAAGAAATGTTTGTTAAAAGAAGAGAGTCACAGCTCTAGCTGGATTTGATCACAGACTGTGTGACATGGGAGTCAGGAACCTAACCCATAGCGCCACTGGCAAGGTCGCATACAGAGCGCTGAAAAAGCACTACAGAAACATAATCAACAGACAATGTACAGCGTGTACTATTCTTGTGTTGCGGTACATGAATATAATTATATCATTATTGATTTCTTTAGATACGCGATTCCATATTATATTCCCTTTTAGTCAAATTCTAAAAGTATGCTTGTTGACTACGGTATCACATTACTTAAAGACTTCGAAGACTGTCCTATCCGAACCCGAAAGTATTACAATATGTATCTTTATAGCAGGTGGTGTACAGCTTTTTAGTATAGATTACACTTTTCTAAAATTTATTTAAAAAATAAAAATGATTATAATCTAATCTTTCCACGTTTGATCCCAAGATCCCAAGAAAAATAAATCTAAACGTGGAGAAAGCTATGCTGAAAGTTTATTAAAATACTTAGAAGACAAAGATATCAATTTATTTTGCATTTGTCTGATTGTGAATAAAAAAACACATATATTTAAACCCACGTTTGCGATTAAAATCAAAACGCGATTTAAATCAAAACGTGATTTTAATCAATATGAATGTTTATATTGTAATGCATAGGTGACTATTCATTGTTATTAAAATGACTTAAATTCGATCATTTTGTGATATTTAGAAATATAAATTTGTTTGGCGCGAATGAGGTTTTATTTAATCTCTGACCAATGGAAACGTTTCATTTTTTCAAAGAAATGTTTGTTTAAAGAAAGGAGTCATGGTTCTAGCAGGATTTGATCACAGATCTGTTCGACATGGGAGTCAGGAACCTAGCCCACAGCGCCACCTGCAAGGTCACATGCAGAGCGCTGAAAAAGCACTACAGAAACATTATCAACAGACAATGTACAGCATGTACTATTCTTGTGTTGCGGTACATGAATATAATTATATCGTTATTAATTTCTTTAGATACGCGATTCCATATTATATTCCCTTTCAATCAAATTCTAAAAGTATGCTTGTAGACTACGGTATCACATTACTTAAAGACTTTTTAAGCTTAAAATGTTTACGGAGAAAACACATAAATAGTGGTGTGAAAAAGTGTTTGCACCCTTCCTGATTTCTTATTTTTTTGCATGTTTATCACACTGAAGTGTTTCAGATCATCAAATAAATTGAAATATTAGACAAATATAACACAAGTAAACACAAAATGCAGTTTTTAAATGAAGGTTTTTATTATTAAGGGAAAAAAAAAATCCAAACCTACATGGCCCTGTGTGAAAAAGTGATTGCCCCCTAAACCTAATAACTGGTTGGGCCACCCTTAGCAGCAACAACTGCAATCAAGCGTTTGAGATAACTGGCAATGAGTCTTTTACAGCGCTGTGGAGGAATTTTGGCCCGCTCATCTTTGCAGAATTGTTGTTATTCAACCACATTGGAGGGTTTTCGAGCCTTAACCGCTTTATTAAGGACATGCCACAACATCTCAATCGGATTCAGGTCAGGACTTTGACTACGCCACTCCAAAGTCTTCATTTTGTTTTTCTTAAGCCATTCAGAGGTGGACTTGCTGGTGTGTTTTAGATCATTGTCCTGCTCCAGAACCCAAGTGCGCTTCAGCTTGAGGTCACGAACAGATGGCTGGACATTCTACTTGAGGATTTTTTGGTAGACAGCAGAATTCATGGTTCCATTTACCACAGCAAGTCTTCCAGGTCCTGAAGCAGCAAAACAGCCCCAGACCATCACTCTACCACCACCATATTTTACTGTTGGTATGATGTTCCTTTTCTGAAATGCTGTGTTACTTTTACGCCAGATGTAATGGGACACACACCTTCCAAAAAGTTCAACTTTTGTCTCATCAGTCCACAGTGTATTTTCCCAAAAGTCTTGGGGATCATCAAGATGTTTTCTGGCAAAAATGAGACGAGCCTTTATGTTCTTTTTGCTCAGCAGTGGTTTTCGTCTTGGAACTCTGCCATGCAGGTCACTTTTCCATTGAAAAAGTGATTTAAATCAATATAAATGTTTATATTGTAACGCATAGGTGACTATTAATTGTTTTTAAAATGACTTAAATTCTATCATGTTGTGATATTTAAAAATACAAAAGTCAATTAATTGTCCATAATATTGCTATTCTATTTTTTTCAAAGAAATGTCACAGTACACGAATATAATCATATCGTTATTAATTTATTTAGATACGCGATTCCATATTGTATTAGCAGAAAAGCTTAAAACTTCCACTTTTTTACACGCTATTTCACGTTAGTTAAAGACTTCGATGCTTAAAATGTTTAGGGAGAAATGGAATACCGGTTTGTATTTTTTCTTTGAAGTACCGATTCCTGGAATCTGACTGGCTGACACCCTTCTGAAGTGGTTCCATAACATCTGGCATACGGAATAAAAAGCATTGATAAAAAAGCCTGGATTCTCATGTATCTGATACAAGTATCTTTTAATACAGTTTTTGCTGTGCTCTTGAGGATCCTTGTGACGCAGTGTCGCAGTTTAAATAATTTTCGTAGTTAGAAATTATGAAACGCTCTGTTAAAAGCAAGGGAGTTTTTATGTCCATTGCAGTAAAAGAAAATGCCTGACAAAGTGGGGCTTGGACAGATTCCAAGTGCTTGTACAAATGTGCTAAAGAAATTATACTTTGAGTATACAGCTTGTCCAAAGTCATTCATTATTAATACTATTAGTAATATCTTCGGCAAAGGCTTTGATGCAATAATATTTCTGATAAAGGTAGGTTGTGTACTTTTGTCCAACTGAGCAATCTTCTTTTCATAAAATATACCAACTTTTTAATGACTGATGATTAACATGCTGTAATACACAGTTTAAATTTAAAAGCTCAAATGCTGTACATGAGAGGTTAAGCTTTATTGTCTCCTCCTGGCGGTTTTACAAGGTGATGCCTGATACTTTCCCGCATGACGTCAAATGACGCGATTAACCCCGTGATACGGCGTTATACTGCGACACGCCCACCGGGGTATTCCGCGAAATACCCCACCCATTTTTTAATGGCTGCATCTGTATGTGCACAAGCAAAACCCAAAACTTCCACTGAAGGTTCACGTCTGGGGGGTATATCTAGAAGATATATTCATTTCTAATTTCTCATTTAAATGAATTAGAAATCACTGTTTGCTTTCTCATTAATACATTTCTGTTCACTCTATGGTGAAGGAAATAACAAGGGCAAATTACATTCTATAAGAAAAAAGCATGTACAGTAAACTGAATTTTATTTTGTAAATACCAGTGATGTCTTATGTGGTTCTTATTGTAGGAAATCAACACAATTAATATTGTTTATATTGTAGTAGCATTTCATGCACAAATTGTCATGCAGCCATAATCAGAAAGCTATTGATTACTTGGAAGGGTCACAGCAAACTAGAGTCTATCATGACACAATGAAAGTCAAAAAGTCATGTTCTTGTAGCTGATACTCTGATGTCAATTTCAATAAATGGATTGATGAAATCCTTGGATCTGTTAACTACTTACTATTGTAGGGAAAACCGGCTCAGGGAAGCCAAATATGTAATCATAGTGGCTCTCTGAAGGCACCAGTTCTGTAGGGTTTGGGCATTTACTGAGACAATTATTAATTGTAGCAGTAAATCACAAAGTTGATTCTTTTGATGGCTTTAGAGTCCAACCATGCGACATAACTCAAACAACGCACACACACAGGTACTAATACACGAGGATACATTTATTAATACATAGAATATGCATATAAACCTAACAGATCTTATCGAGAGGGTTGTCAGAATACAAAAGGTATATTCGGTCAGTTACAAAGTGTTACACATATCAAGAGGACATACGTTCAGTATATCATTCATTAAGACCGTTTCATAAATGAACTTGGTTATAACTTCTACATTAGATACTCAAACAAGTACATAACTCTTAGGAATTAAATTGATATCAACTGGTTGGGATAACAATTGAATTCTCGAGCTGTAATGCATTGAAGTTGAATACTCATCCAATCTTTGGGGATTCAGATCTCCTGCGGGCACAAAGAAACAGTTGCAGGCTGTTGCTGTCCAATCTGCGCTCTCTGGCTCCGTGCCAGGCTGTGCTGTGCGGCTTGCGACGGTGCGCTGCTGATGCTCACTATTGGCTTTAACTAGCAAAGTTTGTGCACAGGAGAAAAGATGACTGTGGGTCCCAGCAAGTCAGGAAGAGGACCGGTTCGTTCCTGATGAAGAGCTAGTTCTGAATAGTGATTCAGCTGTCCACAGTTCCGACCTGTTCACGAGGCCTGCCGATGGTTACTCTCTGGCAACCTCCACTCTAGACTCTTAGAACAAAGGAAAGTTCTGGCACTCGGACACACTGGCCGTTCCGTGGTTGTCCGGGCTGAGTCTCAGGATGGTCAGGAGGTGCGCTGCGAGAATGTCCTGCCCTTGGGAGCCTTCTGCTCCTGGGCCGTCCTGCCCTGGAATTCTCCTTTGAATTCCCTTTAGAACAGTCCACAGAATCCTCTCTCTGTGTTGCCTGTTTTTACCTGGAGGAACTTCAGCTCGTTGATTGGCTGAAAGTTCCATGGGCATCAGAGTCCCACGTGGGTTACTCGGCCCTACCAGTCCCTGATTGGTTGATCAAGGTGAGATATGAGTCACTTACTCCTGACACTTAGTAATGCAGTCCAGATGTCCAACTGGCACTCCCTAGACAGATAGGCGCCAATGGATGACCATTGATCATGATAGCCAGGCTTAGCTAAGTGCATCCCCCTTTGGGAGCTGTCCTTATCAAAAGAAAACATCTTGCATGAATAGTTTCTCTGTGGCTGCACCACAGAGATGAACAGAGAAAAGGGGCCTCATTTGGGAAGGCTCAGAACACTTAATTTTTTCTTATTAATAAGCCTCACCGCTACACTATTGTTGTAACAGAACGAATAAGGTTCTTGATCCCGTGATAAAGTAAAACAGATGAGTTTATTGCATGCAAGGAACAATGAAGCCGAAGTCTTGTTTCCCGCAAGAAACAACAAAACCGAAGTATTGTTCCCCATACTGGTACAAACATTTGGGTTATATAGTGTTTTCTTCTCCGTTTCTGACGTCACTCGGTCTGATGGTAAAGAGGGGGGTTCATGGTATTTGGCCAGTTTACGATGTTCTGGCCAAATGGTCAGTTTAAGATTACACCCAGGGGGGTTCCTAGCTTGCATCTGCAATCCTTATCAGTTAACCCCCTTTCCTGCCATAAACCCCAGCTTGTGACTTAGAAGTCTAAACCTCATACAGAAAGGATTAAATTCAAACCCCCATCTTCACATCTTTCTTCACTATGAAATAGGCTAGATTGCATCCTCTCATTTGTAACCTTTCTTAGGTTCTTAACACTTTGGACAGGATGCCAGTTAATCTTAGTGTTTCAGATTTTGTAATATAAAATCACCAGGGAGTGATTGAATACTAATTTAAACAACAATTCATTCCATCTTTTAAAAAAGGGAATGTTTTTCTTATTTGAATCAGGTTGTTCTTGGTACTTTGTGAATTATATCTTCTATTACTGTGGGGAGTGTAAGTGTCTCCTAAATCATAAATTCTATCTGTAATATCTAAGCTGTATAACACTTAACAATATCTTTAGTAATACCATTTTCTTATATCTATCTTTGATATGTGTCCAAGAAAAACTTTTTCACAAGTGTAACTGCAGAGTAAAATGCTCAAAAATTAATATCTAAGAAAGGCTGATATTGTTTCTGTCAGTATCCTTTAGCTGGTGATGACAAGATGAGAAGACCTTTTATACTAATTTTACAAAGCAACAAATCATTTGCATTTTTTAAAGAATTAGTGTTTTCTGTTTTATTATTGGCAAATTGTTGGTCCAGAATTACAAAGCCACAATAGTTCAGGGTGAAGCATAAATGTTTTCAAGTTATAATTTCTTGAATTTGTGTTACATTAAGAAGTGAATACTTTAAATCCTTATGTTTGCAAAAAGACAGTAATGAAACAATGTTCACTGAATTTGTAAAATTGGTGGAATAATACATTAAACAGACATAATTTTTATCATTTACATACTTGTTTATATAAACCTTATGGTAACTTAGATTATTTGAGTGTCCAATAATGTACAATACTTTTCATAATTAAAGGCATACTTTTTTACATACATTCTAAAAGAGCCAGCATATATATTTTAGTTCTGTTTTTACACTATTGTAGCATTACATTGGGTGGAGAATGGAATAGTAAATAAAAAACTATAACTTTTTCCAGTGGGAAGTCTCCTCAAATATAGGAATACAAACTCTGTGTGTGTGGCAATAGTTGTAATGAGCAACTGGAACCAATGGTTAAATATCAGGGTTAACTATTTTGCTTTAGATGATGGTGGAGCTTGGTTGTCATGGATTTTTGGAATCTGTAAAGTGCTATCAATGAGAAACCAGTGTTTCTTATTTGGGTTTGTGTAACCTATTGATCATAGAACTTCAGTTTCAGCTTTTATCTTGAAAATCAGTAGTTAATGTATATAGAATCACCATGACTGCTGTTCACAGTGTCCAGTTTTGAAGCTGCTATGTATGTTGATTACCTTTCACTACAATGATTATATTCCATTCCATTGTCTTATAAACCATTTTTAAAATAGCTGTTAGTGACATTATGTAAACAGTAAAATTTGGTCAGTAGTAAAGGTTTTCCCTTTTATGAATTGTTTTCTTTTTGGTTTTCTCCTTTGGATTTTTCTGGATTCTCGACCTCAGCCTTAAATATTGGATTTAGTCTTCTATTCTACCCTTATTGGATAGTCTGCTCTCGGATCTGAACTAAATGTTCCGCACAGGGGCCAGCCGGTCTAACAAAATTAAAATGTTTTATTTTAAGTACTGTAAGAGGACCCGGGGAAGGGTCATTTATAACCGGTATTTCCGGAACGAAACGCTGAAAATACTCGATATAGACCTGGGCAAGATGGCCACCCAGGATAACCAGCTGACTCGCTATTGGGAAAAGCCTACGCAGCAAAACAGGGAGACACAGCTGAACGACATTAGGAAACAGGATATAAGTGCCCCAAAAGCGATGAGCCGGCGCGGAAGCCGATAAGGTGAAAGCGTGTTGGAAGAAGGAGAGATTGAGGAATTTAAGGATAACAGACTATCGGATACGGTTTTGACTATGATCACAGATTACGGCTTGGATACGACACAGAGTTGGGTGTATATATGTATTTAGGAATTTGGATCGTTTAAGGATACTGGCTACAGATTGCAGATCAGACTTGGAGAGACGTACCAACGAAGAACAAAGAAGACCCGGTGACACCACAGTGCTGAAATATATAGTGATATTCTTTGTATGCTTAAAATAGTTACTTTTCTTGCATGCCTTTTTTCATCTGCATTGATGCTATTTCTGTACGCCATGGTCTTGTACAGATTATTGCAAATTTGTTACTTGTGTCTGGAAGGGAAAGAGTTTGATTGTAATGGCAAGATTAAACTCAAAATACAGTGCGATATTGGGATGCTTTTCACTTTCACATTCAGTTTTAAAGAAACAGCAAGTAGTCATATTTTAATGTGGCTAATTAAAGTCATTACTATTACACAGCGATTCTTAGAAATGATTTATTAATCTGTCATTAAAGAACTTTTATTACCAATGTGCGGACAAACTTCAACAAAATGTCCCCCCATAAATTAAATTTAAGGTGTCAAATATGTTTGTGTTTGGTCTATATTTGCATATACTGTATAAAGCTTTATACTGTATGTGTTGATTTTGGAATAGCTGATAAAAATAACAAGAATGATGACAATCTTCACAAAGATAGGGTAACACAAAAAAGTGTGTGCTGGCTTTTTTCTTTTAAGTTGCAAGGGAGTCTAATGTGAAACAAACAGAACAGAATGAAATTAAACAAAAGCAGAGATTTGATGATAACCTGGAAGCAAAACAATTGCTTGCTTCTAAAAAAAAATCATACACTTTAATAAAATTTTGTTAAAAAGTGGATTGCACAACATTCAAATGAACAAATTAAATCATACATTTCTAAAATAAATAAAAAAACTGCCCTAAAGGAGTATATCGGTATCAGGTAATTGCACTTTATACTACTATAGATCTGGAGCCATTGCAGGAGTTTGTGATGACCAAACTATCAGGTAGATTAGTTCTGAATGATCAAGGAAGCCGAGATATACTGTAGATGTAGCCACTCAGAATGTGCATGAATTCTTAGTACTGTGTTGGCATAGTGTAATTCACTAGATGATCTAGGCCAAAGACAATCAATAGGTGAGTTTTGTGGTGCGGTAGATGTTAGTGAAGCATTTTAAACTTTGTATCTGTTGCAACTGTTAATACAAAATAATTGTAATTCTACTGTTTATCCCCTAATGTTGTGAGTCAATTGTGTGTTGTTGGAGGAGTGTACTTTTTCATACTGAAAATAAAATATGCATGTGCCATGTCAATGTTAGTGGTTTTATAATAAATCAGCCTGCTTTATTCCTTCATCATCTCTCATTTAGCCTGAGGACTACAAGAATGCAACATATCTAATTGTAACATATGTACCAGTTAGCCTCATACAAATCAAATGAAATACATTATGTGTTTCATAATCAAAACTTTAATCAAAATCTGTATATTTCTAGATAAGCACAAATGTTATTTTTATAGCACATTGTTAGTGTGATTAAATGTGGTCTAAATGTATTATCCTTATTAGATGGTATGGTTTCTTTAAATTTGAACATATTTGTATCACAGTGTGTGTACTTCAGTTTGAAAACACTGGCCACATGAATTGAATAATTGAACAAAGACTACAATTCCTGACATGATTTGTATTAAGCTGAATTTGTATTATATAGATATGCTGAAACAATAGGGTTTTAAAGCACTACTGTACAGTATTTATGAAATATTTTTTTTTATAATCAAACTATAAAGTGCAGAATTTTACATGGATATTTTCTCTTTATATATGTATGTTAATGTTAGAATTTTGCCACTTGCAATGTCCAGAACATTTGCCAATCTGGAAGTCAGTCAAAAGTGAACTGCATTTGAGGGAAATTTACATTACTTTCTCAATGTAGTGGACTAATTATTATATAACAGAACCAATGTGGTCTGTTTCACTGAGAAATTAACCACACAAAATTAAAAATGTGTTAAACAAGAGAAATCTACTGATTTCTCACTCTTCTAATTATTTCTTGGTATGTTTCAATATTCTTTTCTGCACTATTGTCAGATGTCCACTGAATCAAGTGATCAAAAAGACTTAACATACTCACTCTTTCACGTTATGTAACTTAAAGTTAGTTTTAGGAAAACGTGTACATATAGCATTTATTGCAGAAAAGCAGGAGACACAAAAAAACTATTAAATGTAATGGAAATCCTAAAAACACATCTATCTAAAATAATTATTCTCTTCTCCGAATTCTGCTTTTTGCCTTTACTGGACATGGAGTGGAGTGTCCATAAAAGCACTATATAAATGTTAATTATTATTATTATTATTATTATTATTAAATTAATTTGTGCTTATAATATTGCTATAAATTGTGGGGTTATGGAGATTATTCATAACAGGAATTGTCTAAGCAGATTAGTCAATACATAAAATAAGTGGTTGTTTTAATTAGAGGTACTTGAACTCTTTGTTCTCTGGCACAGCTTTGGTGAAAAAAGCACCTTAATCACACTTGGTTAAAACATATTTATTAACAATGACAGTGATACATTCTACACTGCACACAACAGTAGTCATGCCAGTCCAAAACTTAAAATATTTATTTCCTTTAGCCCATTATTTAACAAAGTGCAGTAGTATCTGCCAGAATTTGCAGAATTTGATTGAGGTCACTCATGGGATCAGAGGATAACACAGCGCCATTACCTAGACACAACAATGACAAAAAAACAGGTCATTTGCAACAGGAAAATTTTACACACAGGTTTCAAGAGAGTGACATCACTTCTGTAACATCCTCAGTGTCACCGAAACCTGCAACCCTCTGCCCTTGTCTACATTGTTATCTGCTATTTGATTGTCCTGTCTTGCTTTTTGTCTTAATATTTTTTTATATTTTCCTTTTAGCATCTAAAATGATGGCTAATCCTCTTATTTGGTATCTTCTGCCATTTGTGCTCGTTGTTTAGAGCAGAATTAAGACCATTGATCAAAATAATGAAGAACAGTGGACCTAAGAAAGATCCCTACAGTATTACACTAATTATATTGGGTTTAGTTGAAGTTATAGTTGGGTTCAGGGGGTCTGGAACAGCTCAGTCATGTTGTTGAAGTCAATACCTTTGTATTTTTAAAGAGATAAGACTTGTTGATCAAAGTAGTTATAGATTTTGATTTTACGTGGTAATTAGGTTCCTGAGATAACGCAAAATTGAATATAATCAGAACAATATAATTAGACCCTCATGTTCACTCCTTTAAACAAGTAAATTCAATCATAAGTGTCATAGTAAATAGTATGTAAATTGTAAATAGCATGAAAATAGTAATACAGATGCAGCCATTCAAAATGCATGGTACATTTAGACACAAAAAGACTATTATTGGACAATGTTGTGAGGCTCTGGCGGAATTTCTCTGTAAACTGAAGAGTTATAGAAGAGACACATTGTGTATCGCCTCTTTTTACACTTCTAAAAAAGAACATTCCAATGTTAATGTGACACAGAAGATATAAATAATGTAGTACTTTCGGGCCCACGTGGGTTTGTGCCCTATGCCGCTGGGGTGTACTACTTCACACCTGCATGTCAAGATCACGGTTTCAAAATAAATAAAAAAAAACATCAAACCTTTGATTGGATGAGAACATCATGATTGTTTCGCAAGAATTATTAAATGTGACAATTTGTTACATTTACCATCAGGAAAAAGAAAAGTTTGTTTTTATTTTTTATTGATAGTTAACATTTCTCAATTGCTTTGACAGTCTGTCCTTGGAGGGAAGGGGGACTGTCTTTCATTGGAAGGTTCACCTATTCTACACGTACTTGAGAATATAGGGGGGAAGGAAAAGTGCCCTTGGTCATTTTTTTTTTCACGAACAGACAAAGTTGTGTAGTGTTAACAGCTGTACAAATGGTTTAATTTAAAACACTTTGTTCAGTGGGGCAATTTAACAGACGTCTCAAGCCTTAAAATGAAATCGTATATATCGTAATTAGAATCGAGAATAACAAAGAGGTATTAAAAATACCACTGAAACAATAATAATGTGTCTGGTCATTATTAACGGTTTTAATTTAATAATAATAATTTCAAGTTTCTTTTAACATTTTCGGTCATATTTTTCTTCGGTTCACAACAGCCGTAAAGTTAGCTTGAAGTTCGAAATCAATTTTGACATGCCTGTAGCGTTTTCATGAGACCTCCTAGAGTTACGAGAACACTTGCTTTATGTTTAAAGTACATGATGAATATTTTCTCAGCCTTCACTTTGTCGTTTTTACACCATTTTGTTGACCACACATAAATATCCTTATGTCCATATCTTTGCAAGGGAAACACAGAAAGCCTTCAAATAAAGCATTTTAAAGATCACGAACATTTTCACAATCTCTACATAAACGTATCAGTGAGCTAATAAGTTTAAACACTTCTTTGTTTCCTTTTTGTATTACTGTCTGATTCCTTTCCCGGAGTTTACAGAACCAATACTGCCTGCAGATAAACTTATAGTCCTTCCACTGAAGTATGCTGTATATCATCCTATGTTTCTTGCAAATCTATCACTAAATTTCCTGCTTGCAAAACCTACCACTGTGACATTGTGCATGGAAAGGTCAAAGGACCTGCCTAGTTTGTAAAACTCTTAGTTGCAGTATTGTGGGTGTTGTGGTTTAAATGCTATTGGCTTGTGAACAGCATCCCCTCTATCTCAGTACATAGTGCCATATTAAATAAAACCACGAGAAAAAGACATTCACAATGCAAAGCTGTGTCAGTCTTCTGTGTAAAAAATCTGTTTGAACATCATGGGTGCTGTTTTTAAAAAGCTGTTGAGTAAAGAATAGGAATTTTCCTGCTGTCAGTAGTATTATGTATATAGTTGACCCTTATCTGAATGAAAACAGGACATAAACAAAGGGTTTCAGAAATCAAACAAAGCTTTATTTCCTGCTTACAGGCTAGATAACTGGAGACTACTTTGTTTGTTTCGATGCTGTTCTGCATTCCTATGGTCAGATGTGGGTTGTTCTCACAAACTCATATTGAGCAGTATTTCTCACATTTGTGAACGTACAGATGCAGCCATTCAAAATTAGCAGTAAAAACCCGCGGTACAGTAACCTACCCGCAGGGCACCGGAGGGAACTGCGGTAAGTGATTGGCTGGCCAAAATGACCGACAGGGGCACTCGTGGTGCATTGGTTGGTAGTGAAGAGATTTAATCATTTAATGTCTTTACTGTGCACATTTCAATCCGCTTAGTTTTGAATATTTATATGGAATTCTACCACTAAAGGGAAATTGTAGTAGCTGAGCATAAAAAGAAGAGGAGCATAACGCATCTGAAGGTCATAAACGATATTAATTTAGGAACATAAACATTACTGTATGTACGTAAACTGTACTGTGTATGGCTGGTCTTAATAGTTTAAAGAAAAAATACACACCAGTCTTCCATTTCTCCCTAAACATTTTAAGTATGAAAGTTTTATGAAACGGTACCCAAATGTGTGATTGCTGTATAGAATGAATTTTAATTTTTAAAAATTATTTAACACGAAAATTAAGCTGTTTACATCTTCCGCCTGAGAACAGTCACCCATTGCTACCCAACGCAGAAACACAGCCACTAACTAGCAAAGAGAGGACATTAGCTAGCCAATATGATAAAGAAATAAATGATTATTTTGTTTATTTCTTTTGCACATTTATTTGAACATTTCCATCGATTGTACAAGCACTTGGAAACTGTCCAATCCCTAGTTCACCAGGCATTTACCGGTCTGGCGTCGGTCTGTGTCTTCTAGGATCTAATGCCAGCGAACTCTTGTTTTTATGTCCACTATAACTACGCTGGGCAAGCGTTCCGAGGTCAAATTCTTCCAGCACGGGGGTACCTTTAAAGCGGAGACAACGGCACCGAAATTTTTTTGGGCGCCTTCTCTTTAAAGCCCTGGCCAAATATGAAGAAGGTACGTACAGTTATAATTCAAACAGAATTAAAAACTACACATCCCAGTTACCATGGTGGTGCTTGTGATCATTGCGTTTAATCAACGAAACAGGGCGAAAAATCAGTCACATGACTTTGGGGCAGAGTTTCGAAAGCTTAACCTATCAGCAACAAAGCGAAATTTACACGATAGGCTACCTCAAACTGTCAGTTACACGACTGTGTATGTCACTTAAGCCACTCCTATTTGGCATTTTAGTTATGGAGGCAAGAAGACGCCCCCCCCCCCTATCTGGGCGTCTGATTTGCCGCCATCTTTAACTGTTCGGTGTCAGAATCGGAGTAGCTATGCGTACGAAATAAAGTTAATCCCAACTACAAAACATATATTTTTGTGATAAGAGGGCGCAAAAAATCAGTATTTACTACTATTAATTAGTGTACGATTTATAGTTGAAATCTGAGCCTAAATATAAAGTTAAAATCTCGACGAAGCAATGTAGGAAATACAGAGAAAATAAATCCTTTCTGACATCTAAAATCAGTTTCGATCAAGGTCTCTAAAACGAACAAGAAAAAGAGAATTTTCAGAGGGCAATTACGCTGTGTTTATATAGAATAACTGATTTATGAGCAATCTAATTTCTTGTTCGTTTAAAACAGTGAAATGTCAGCTGCAAAAGATCGCACCACAAACAGCACTCTCTCTGCCTGTCATAGACGTTCAGGAAAGGCTGAATGAAGTCATGTCAAGTACAATAATTCGGTGATCAATAATAACAGTTGTAGGACAGTATATAAGGAGGATAAGGATTTTGAAGTTGACTCGAAATCTGATAGGTAACCAGTGCAAGGACTTGAAAACAGGTGTAATGCATCCCTTATAGGATTCTTGCTGTCATATTCTGAACATATTGAAGATTGCTCAGTGTGGATTTAATTTCCCCAGTGAACAGGATGTGCATTTATTAATTCTAGAAAAAAAAGCCTTTCTTGATTTCTCTAGTTCTTAGTTTCTCTAGTTCCCATTAAAATAAACTATTATTCCACAATGCAGAGTATTACATGGCCAGTATTTACACATAATATTTGTGATTTAAAGAAATTAACACAAGCAGCTTTTGGAGATTTAAGTGTTGGCTGAGTTATTGCAGGATAAAAGACTAGAGATGTTGGTAAGAAGAAGATAATTTGGGGAAAGCTGAGGAATACACTTATAACAAGAACACTTCCTAATGGGGTTTGGCATACTTTTGATAAAGATGATGAAGTTAACAGACTATATGTTTACATAGATACTGAAATAAGGATTGTATTTTAGATTATGTGTAGTTGCTGGCATTGAACTAGGTATGGATACTGATGTGCAAGAGAAGTGGAAAGGCTGTTTCCTTAAGCCAGCACTATAAAATATTTTATTCTCAGTGAGATGCTGCCATTTCATAGTGGGTTTCTAACACTGTGTATAGTTCCATCCACACAGTGCCTTTACTTCCATCCATTTCTAATCTCTTTATCCAGTACAGAGGATTTGGAGCCTATCCCAGTAAGCAACGGACACAAGGCAGAATACACCCTGGACATAGCGCCAGTCCATCACAGGACAGACGGACACAAACACACACACACCAGGGCCAGTTTTCCCATAAACCAATTAACTTACCAGTATGTTTTGGAGTGCGAGAGGGAGTCATATCACACATATGGAGAAAAACCATGTAACCCAGAGAGAACATGTAAAACCCAACCAACACAGGATGGCAGGAATTGAACCTAGGACCCCAGTGCTGCAAGATAGCAATGCTAACCACTTTGCCACCATTATAAATGGATGGATATCTTAGTTATCTTTCTAGTTCACAGGTTTGCATGCATAATTTGATTTTGAAAACCACTGAGACATCAGGTACTACTGTTGTATTTATGAAAAAGAAACAAAACAAAAAACATACTAACAACTGTGCCATCCTACTCCTTAGTTAATACATTTTATTATTCATAAACAGTTAACATTGTTAGCAAAATATTTTGAATTATATTTAACCCTATTTTTTCTTTAGTTTTGTATTTAACTTATTATATGATAGTCAGACTTAATGTATATTTGAACAATGAAAATATATTTTTACAAGATGCGGGGGAAAGTGCAACAGCTTATTACAGTGCTAAATGTAATATTATTGACTGCTAATAGTTTATGCTAACACCTAACTTTCTTAATTAGATGTATTTAAAACAGTGAACTAAGTGTAACATACTATTCAGAAATACAATCGAAAATAGTTTTGTGGTGTTTGTATGGATGAAATGTTTTTAAAATGTATAACGTAGCAAAATTAAAGACGATTAAAATCTGTAATCTTTCCATTTGTAATGTCAGAACAACACGTTTCTGGTTTGACTAAGGATGGTATCAAAAAGTAGTCTAAGTGGTGAGAAAGCTGTGCTTAATGATAATTAAGGGACTTGAAAGTAAAAAGAGATGCTTCATATTGCTTGATTAATTTTAAAAACTAAGTTATAAATGCAGACGTGATTGCTGCCATAAGCGCTCCAGGCAGCAGAATGTTCGTTCTGTACTGCTGAGCTCCGCGCCTCCTCCCTCTGTAAAATCCTGGGTTCGGTAAAATGTTTCAGGCATTGTTGTGAAGGACAACAGAGCTTTCACTGGCTGATTATCATTATTATCATTATAATCATTATTATTAATAATGATATTAATTTAAGGGTCTAAATATCTAAACATATGTATCTGTATAGCAGGTAGTATCACTGTATTCCACTTTCTTTGTAAACACGGAAAAACAGATTCACAATGCAAAGCTGTATCGCTGTGTAAAAAAACCCGGTTTGTAATGAGCTGCTGAGCTAAGAATAGGAATGTTCCTGCTGGCAGAGGGGGTGGAAAGTGCCTGCGGTCATTTAATTAGTATTGCAATTCGCACTGATTCCCTTGCGAAGATATGGACTTAAGAATATTCGTGCCTGGTCAAAAAATAGCGTTAATCACTTAAAATTAATATGGTTAATAATAGTAAACTGTACAAGATCGGCTAAACTGCGAAGAAAATGCTTTCAGAGAAAATGTTTCAGGTGTGAAGAATATAGATCTCCAATGCAATTTCAACCAAACCTGTTCCCACACACCCTGCCCCCACTACCATTAGAATATACACAAAGCACTGAAATCTTTCGAGCTAATGATCAGGTGACCCAAGAGTGAGCGAGAGAAACACCAAGTGGTGCGGGACCAGGTAACTATTTACATGGAAAACGGGCGATCTCCCCAGACTGTCCGCCCGTTTCACTGTTACCTGGATACCTCTTTATTTAGAGCTCACTAACACTGATTTTTAGTTTAGAAGGATTCAAGTAGGGTTTTAGATGAAAGGCAGCGACCTTAATCAAGCCCAAATCATTATTGAACCCATTCAGAGCCTACATTACATTTTAGCGTTTCATTCTGAGCAGAAGACCCTCACACCTGAAGAAGGCTTGCGTTTTCTCTCTTCTCTTTTAAGCATGTGTACAATGTGTAATACAATTACAATGTGTAATTACAATGCTGTAATACAATTTGAATAGTATGGGGGGGGGGGGGGGAGGTGTCTTTCGCTGGAAATCTCGCCTGCTTCTACTTTACGAGTACAACCCCCTCTCTGCCGGAGTGCTGGCTGTGACGAATTAAACCGGTTTTTACAGGTATTTTTAAAGTAGGGAGTACAGTGTTAACTGGTAGCTGGTTCAAAACGCGATTCAAATCAATATAAATGTTTATTTTGTAACGCATAGGTGACTATTCATTGTTATTAAAAAGACTTAAATTCGATCATGTTGTGATATTTAGAAATATAAATTTGTTTGGTGCGAGTGAGGTTTTATTTAATCTCTGACCAAGGGAAACGTTTCATTTTTTCAAAGAAATGTTTGTTAAAAAATAAAGTCATAGTTCCATGGGATTCAATCACAGACCATGTGACATGGGAGTCAGGAAACTAACACAAAGCGCCACCGGATTTGATAACGCTATAAAAATGCTATAAAATAATGTGACTAGGCACAGAACAAGTTTACAGCACAGTACAATAATAAATGCTGACCATGACTTTAGAAGCATAAATTGCCTTACACTCAATTTAAACACAAGCTGTCTTTAGCCCTCTAAGCTGGTTCATACAGAAATGTAGAGATCCAGGCTCAGAACACATAGCTTCATTAGCGAATACATATGCAGGACAAGTAGAGAAGACGTTTTACAGAGGATGGATTTTTAGAAACATCCCATCAGTGACATCACTGAAGTCAACTCGTAGGTACTGTAACTGTCGTCTG
The DNA here is from genome assembly GCF_040954835.1 of Lepisosteus oculatus. NCBI lineage: Eukaryota > Metazoa > Chordata > Actinopteri > Semionotiformes > Lepisosteidae > Lepisosteus > Lepisosteus oculatus. Next base: position 29,556,895 of record NC_090703.1, on the reverse strand, counting down.
GATAGATTCACAAGAATCAGACAAAGGTTTAAGCATCGCTTGTTCTGGATAAAACTGCAAAAAAAACAACAACCCATAATGTACTTCTTTGCGGCTCTGTTTGCCCAAATCATATATTCACAACGTGAAATCTAGAAAATAATATTACGTAACCAAAATCCGCAATATGGAAACAGAACCTGTGTAATTGTTGATAGATGATGTACTCGTAACATTTTTACAAGACGAACTACAACATTTAAAAAATGACTTGTATGTACTTGATATCTCTAATCAATCCACGGCGACATTGTTAAAAGCAGAGTCCCAGCACAAAACGAAACTAAAACGCATACCGTTTCGCGCTTCTTATTAGTTGCTCAAAAGTAATTTGACCGTATGAAATGCATAATATAAACCTAGAAACATATACATGAGCAGTATTTACGCACTGTAGTATCGGTGTTAAGACATACCTCTCAAATACTGTAAATCAAGTTAAAAATATCTCAAGACCGATTCTGATCATAATGAAACCATGTTTCGTGTATGTTTTCTTTAAAGTACCGAGACCAGCCATATACTGTATGTTTATGTTCCAAAATTAATATCGTTTATGGCCTTCACACGCGTTGCAGCATGCTCCTATTTTTTTATGCTCAGCTACTAAGATTTTCCTTCAGTTGTAAAATTCCATATAAATATTCAGTACTTAAACGGGCACAGTTAAGACATTAAATATACATATACATACTGTATACAGTACAGTTTGCATACGGTAATATGTTTATGTTCTTAAATCAATCTCTTTTATGAGCATGTGAAAGGCATGGTGAATCGATTCTCAAAAATTACTGTACTTTGCATGATTGGAAACAAATGCGTGATTGCGAAATGCTGTGGTGTTACTTTTACAAAGATGGTCAATGAAAAAAAGAATGATGACCAGGGCAATAATTTTAGTTTACACCTACAGCTTGTCCAAAGTCATTCATTATTAATATTAGTAGTAATATCTTCGTTAAAGATTTTGATGGCCACAGCTCAAACATGAGAGGTTGAGCTTTATTAGCTCCACCTTGTGGAAATTCCGGATACTATTATTTTGCTTGTCGTATTATAGGAGAATTTACGGTAACTCGCGGTATTTACCGGTAGCTTGCGGTAGACTGCGTACAGCGTACCGGAAAATAATGCCGTATCACCCGCGCATTTTGAATGGCTGCATCTGTATGTACAAAACAATCCTGAAGTGTTCCAGTTATTGCATAATTATGCATTGATAAACCTGAGGTTTACAAAAAGAGAATTAGTTCACTGATAGTTTTATGTAGAGGTTGTGAAAAGTTTCACAAGTTGAGGTCTTTAAAATGCATTTGGTTTGAAGTCTTTCTGTGTTTCCCTTGCAAAGATATGGACATAAGACTATTTGTATGTGGTCAAAAAGATGACATAAAAATGACAAAGTGAAGGCTGTGAAAATATTCACAATGTACTTTATACACTAAGCAAGTATTTTCAGAACTCTAGAAGGTTTCGTGAAAACGCCAAAATAGCTTTCGAACTTCAAGCTAACTTTACCTCGGTCGATATTCATAAGCTTCACTAATTAAAATACCTATTTATGAGACACAATGTTGCAGATGTCAGTAACTTTGTAAACAAATGACACAGAGCCTGCAACCTATGGTTTTAAGGATCGTGATTTGTGAAAAATGTCACAGTTTTTATTCAAACAATATCTAGTACCTGCTTGCAATATCTAGTACTTTACTTTTGTAAACGCAATACACATTTCATATAGATACAGTACAATCATATTACCCTGTCTTCCCGTGGTGTGAAACGAAGCAGGTGATTGAGATAACAGTGCACCACCCACTGAGCTCAGTCAAACTGAGCTCAGTGTTCAAACATACGTTAAATACGTTAAATCTGACTATCAAAAAATCACGGATCACTTTTTTTCTCTCTCCCTACTCTCTCTTACCCGTTGCGATTTGGACACAGAATGGTTAAAAACGGGAACAGGTGAGGCAGGAAGAGGGAAGGGGGAGGCATCTTCCCTCCTCTATGACTAAAAAAAGTGTCAAAGAAAATGGCTTAAGCAACATACAGAGCCTTGGCTTGTGTTAAATTGCCCCACTGGGATGAATAAAGTACTTTTAATTGAATTAAACCAGTTGAACTGGTCTTTACTCCCACTATTGACAGTATTCATGTTTTCTTATTCAGGGAATTGAACTCAGATCTCCGTGATAGAAACCTATAAACCAAACCCACAGCACCAAGGGGCTGCTCGGAAACATAGCTGAAATGAACAGGTTAAAATGATACAAAAGTATTCATGAGTGAATGAGTCAAAGAAAAAATAAAACATATTTCCAAAGAAAGTGGACTACGGTAATACTACCAGCTATATAAATATATTATGTTTAGATCCTTAAATTAATATCATTATTACTTTCTTTAGTTACGCAATTACATATTATATTCCCTCTTTATTCTAAAAAGTACACATTTTTACTGCAATAACAACAGCAAGTATTCATAGAAAAGATTAAAACATATTTTTTACAAAGTAGATAAACTTAATATAGTCACAACAAGCATGTCAAAGCTTTTCCAAAATAACCCCAGTAAGTGACTGAGTTAAAGAATTTGATGCAAAAATATGTTTATGAAGAAAGTGGAATACTTTTTTATTTAAGCTACCACTACCAGCCATATACAGTATTTATAATATATTTCAGAGACATTATGTTCCTGTTATTTTATGTTCAGCTACCAAAATTTCCCTTTAGTTGTAAAATTCCATATTGTTCCTCTAACAACTAATGCACCACATCTTTGGCCAGCAAATCATGTACCGCGGCCGCCTATAACCAGAAACTCGTGGTACAGGGTTTTACTGTGCATCTTGAAAGGCTACATCTATACCTTCGGACAGGTGGTAAAAGGCTGCCAACCAGAACCAGCAGCAAGACGAGGGGAAGTGTGAGAAGAAAGAACCCGCCCTTTCTCCTCAGAGAAAGGACATCCTAGAGGCCACACCACCAGCCTCGATGGCACTGGAGAATTACCAGGTGGAGGAAGGACCCTTAAGAGCCCCCACGAAGAAGGCAAAGAGGAACAGGGAGAAGAGAAGCAGGGTTGACCCTCCATCAGAGGATCGAAAGAAAAAAAAAACTCAAAGAGAACTGTTTCCACGTCCAGAGGAGGCAAAGGAGGTGCCTCAGATATGTAAGGAAGAGAAGAGCCTTCCTGAGATGGTGGCAGTGAGCATTTTTGCGACAGATGAGGATGACTGCAGGGCCACCCTTGAGGTGGAAATGAGGGAAGGGTTGGACCTAACCAGCATCTTCCATTTTCAGTCCAGTGTACTCTTCCCAGTCTCCTAATTACAGGAGGTACATTTAGGCAAGACAGTGCCTAAGATGTACACGTCCTGTCAGGTTTAGTATTAAAAGAAAGGAGTTAAACATTCACTTTATCCACCATGACAGTGAAGTTAACTTTTCTTACCACTAATGTCAGGGGGCTAAGACAAGCAGTCTTTCACTATTTGGCCTCCATGTTATCTTCAATATGTTATTTTATATATATAGTGTGTGTATTTGTATATATTATATCTGGAGTCTACTGACAACTAGTAGTCTGTTTAAACATCATTAGTTTGAAAGAATACAAAACCTGGTTCCAGAGTCCTTAATGTTCAACATCTACATAAACACTAACATAAAATTTTACTTACCAGATACTTGATGCATTGTTTTGTTAAGAAAAAATAGTTTGAAGTAAATGTAACTTCTAATTCCACTGTCTCACTTTCTTTAAAACCAGCTCATCACTCTTTACTTTTTTTCCTAATAGTCCTACTCATCATTTTTCAAGCTTTGTAGTGAAGTGACTGGTATTGCTCACTATTAAGTAGTGTAAGTCACTTATGCACATATGGTTATTCACACCAACTATAGGTAACTATAGGTCCTTCTGGTCCAGTAGTATTCTACTAATTGAGTATATGAGTATTTATGTGTTCAAACTCATTTGAAGAAAAAATATTTAAATGGCTTTTTGCATTTGGTTTGAAGAAACTATCTCCAAAACAAAAAAAAAATATATAGACACCATGTAGGGTTAACGAATGAGTTTAAACTAAAAGTGCCCCACATAAAAATATCATTAAAAATTCAATTCTGCCATCTTTTTCATAGCAAGCACAGAGGAGAGACTGGAAAGTGGGGTAAAAGTAATGCTTAAATTAATAAATAGCACCATCTTCTGAATATTGCAGACAACTACATCTGTTCATTCAAGAATATCAATTTAATTTTGAAATGTCTATCTTATACTACCAGCTTTGAACTAATGCATAAAGAATAGTAACATCTTATTCCAACTCAATGATGGGTAAACTCTTTTCTTTTTGTATTTAGAGGAGAACTTCAAAAAATAGCTGCAGGTTCAACCAACATAATTTGAGATTGTAAATATTTTAATATTTAAGGACATAGCAGATGACTAAAATATTTTTATCACATTTTAGTTATCATGCCTGAAGATTATTATACTGTTTCTAATAACTGCTTTTGAAATATCAGTGGCATATAGACACAAAACATTTACTGGATCAAAAATGCTGCTTCCACAGGTTTCGTTTGGTCTGATACTACACTTCCCGTTGTTGTGATGGAAGACATTGTTTTTTTTGTAATTTTTGTTACTTTAATCATATGTAAAAACAATAAAAAGTAGTTAATATTTTAACTGCCTTTAGTATTTTTATTTAATGAAGATAAATTATCACTTAAATGATTCAAATCTTTAATGCAGGCAGATGGCAAAGTATAAAACAGTTTCATTGGACTGATTTAAAAAATGCAGAATAAATATTTTTATCCTGCTATTGTCCTTACATAATGTAACAGGTTGGGTTAGTTCACAATGGAGGTGTCTAAGAATTTCCAGCATTAAAGCAGAGGGGATATTTGCTGAGATGAAGGGTGTCCAGCGTGTCTACATTAAAAGCAAAGTTTAAGTTGGTTTACCTTAATAATAATAATAATAATAATAATAATAATAATAATAATAATAATAATAATAATAATAATAATAATAATGTTAATAATTTATAATTATAATAATTGCTTACACTTATATAGCATTTTTCTGGACACTCCTCTCAAAGCACTTTATAGGTAATGGGGACTCCAACACCACCAATGTGCAGCATCTACCTGGATGATGCAATAGCAGACATAGTGGGTGGCGCCTTTTTACAGTATAGTGTACCCATCACTATACTGGGGCATTAGGACCCACATTGGGACCACAGGGTGATCACCCCTGCTAGACCAACTAACACCTCTTCCAGCAGCAACCTTAGTTTTTCCCAGGAGGTCTCCCATCCAGGTTAGCAGATGTAAGCTGCAAGGAGGCACGGCTGCTGGCAAATTAATTAAGTTCTGGGTAAAACAGATGGAACTTGCAGCTGGTGCAAGGGGAGAGTCCGTTCTTCAAGATCACACGAAAAAAAAAAAGATGATTGGAGCTAAGCATTTGAATCTTGCTAAGTGAGCTTGCCATTCTGTAGTTTTAAGGGAACTTTTAGGGAGTTCCTGAGTGAAGAATGCCTCGGTTTAAATTTATCATTTCTGCTTAGAGTTTTTTTAGATTTTAGAATAGGGAGACAGGCTCCCATTTATTTTGTGGCATCCAGGTAAGAGAGAAATATTGTATTCTATTTAGTTTATGAGGCAGCTTATCTCTTCTTTGGCCACTGTAGGCATTATTTAAGAGTCAAATACTTGGTAGAAGCCTGGGGCTTTCTGGATGGTCTAGATGTCGGTCTTTGAAATGCTTTGTCTGTAAGCATGAACGTATGTGTTGTATATTTATGTTGTGTATAGTGTGGTGTGTGTCACTGTCAGTGTTCATAAATATTTCTTTAATCAAGTGTGCCTGAATTATTACTCTTTTCACAGCCTTGACAGAGGACAAAGAATTCATGTGTCAACTATACCAACCACTCAGGTATGTTCTTTGGAGAAATATTTATTTTATTATTTACTATTTTGTTTGGACAGTTCCTGTTATTCACCTTTTTCGTAACCACTCCACCCTCATTTGTAACAATTGGTGTCAGTACAGATTTTTTGTCTTAAATAGTTTTGTGTGAGGAGTAGTGACTTACAGAGGTAGATTTTAGATTTGAACAACATTTCACTTTAATCTTACAATAGTATTAACACAGAATGATATAAGTATAAATGTGCAGATGTTTAGTACTGTTCAGCAAGAGCTAGTGGATAAAATGGAGAACACATTCGACAAAACCTAGTATCCAGGTGCTACACACTTTAACTAGATTCTCAGACATCTCCATTGTCACCTACTTCAACCTGTAACAGTAATAACAACCTGTAACAGTAATATTTAATAGGCAAATATTTTCACTTTTATGATAAATGTATGTTTATTTTCAGTTTAATTAAAATGATTATTTTATTAGTGTTTAGATTCAAGTACAGAGCTATCTTAAGATTAAAAAGGAATAACGATAGCAGGAGGTTGAAATGTTACTATAAATATCACTTGAAAGAAGAATTCACAGAAACCTTAAATGCTGTACATATGTAGATTTTAAAAATAGTTTCTACATTTGTGTTATGTACTGTTTCACAATTGCATTGTGAACGTAATCATTACTGAAAGATATGAATCAGCAGTTATTTGGTTTACCGTGTGCAGGTTTAAGCTTGGCTTTACTCTTTAGTTGATTGTATACAAGGACATATAACATATCCTGCTTGCTTGCCAGTTTTTCAATGTATTTCTTGCAATTTAATACTAAAACTGTTTAGGAATGAGTCATTGTTCTATGGACTAATCAATATGCCATGATGTAAAGTGCAATATGACTACTAAGGCAAGATCAAGATCATGCTATGTGTATGTACACCCTAATCACATGTGTTCACAGCAGATATCACAGTAGATTGAAAAAAATTGCAGCAACATTTCCTCAGTGGTCCTAAGTTAAGATGAGCAGCTCCAGTTTGAAACACAAACCTTGAAGATGTTTATCTCACAGCATAGAGTTAGCTGTATTAAGCTCAAAGTGTAAGAATAAGATGGCATTGTGTTGAAACATGATGGTGTTGTGCAATAAAATATCAAATGAAAAACAAAGCAGACACCAATGCCACAGTAACTGGTAGATAGGTGCATCATATACAGCTGATGAAGATTCTCAGATAAAAAGTTGGTGGTAATGTAGTAGGAGATGAAATGTAATGAATAAAACACATAATTATTTTGTGATTGGAGACATTCATTTAATGCATTTAATGATAATATTACCTATTTTATGTAACATATAGATTCTGAACAGTATACTGTTCATGTATAGTTATACTGTATGTTGGTGATTCAAAGCATTAATCCTAAAGAACCCTTTTCCCTCAGTTTATGAATGATTAAATTGACTTGTTAGTTCATTGTTGATTTCCTATGCAATGGTAACATACTGTTAGTTCTTAAGATGAAAAAAAAATGTTCCATCAAGTGAGAGTAAGTAATTTTATTTTATCATGTTTAATCTAACCCTGTTTTTTATTACATTGACAATTTACAGAAAGCTGATAAAATAATTTCTATTTAATTGAGTTGAAGACCTAATGAATGCCAGGCCATCCCTATCTGTATGCCCCAAGCAACAATTTATTCTATCTGTGTTTCTCCTGCCTAAAGGCAACAAATAACAGGAGATTATCCATTCTGCTGTCATAATATTTCAGATCCTGTGATTGTTTGTGGTATTTAGATATAACTAGAGCAAGGACATGACCCTGCAGTACAGCCATATCCAAATGAAAGGAATAGAGCACATGTTGCTTCAGATAAACCACTCTGATCAATCTCCACAATGCAAAGTGAATCAGTCTAGTAAGAGGTCTATAATATCTTCTCGGTCTTTGCTGTGCCCAGTGATAATTATATATGGCAGTAACACCAAAGGCAGCCACAATATCATTGAAGCTTCAAAGCAGCAGTATGTTAACCCACAACAACAATTAATAAGAAAACCAGTATAAGTAATCCTCTATCAAAATTTCAGTACGTAACATTATTTTGATTTGTATGTATTTTATATGTTATTTTTTTGGAAAGTTAAGGAACATTATCATATAATAATTAAAAAGCTACATACCACACACAGATTACTATAAAATAAGGAGCATGTACAAATGTAGCCATTCAATATGCATGGTAAAACCCCATTTCATGGGATTGGGGCTGCAGGTTGCTGTGGCCCTTGATTCACTGACCAAAGATGACCTACAGGTGGCACACATGTTTGTGAGATTATTGCTTCATTTAATCTCTCTACTGAGCATGTTTTAATCTTCTTAATGTGGAATATTAATATGGAATTTTACAACTAAAGGAATTTTTTTGGAGCTAAGCATAAAAATAACAGGAGCATAATGTCTCTGAATGTAATCAATTTTATTTTAGGAATATAAATATTTTATACATACTGTACATGGCTGGTAGAGTTACATTAAATGAAAAAAATACACAACATACTTCTTCATTTTATGCATCAAAGACTTTAACTCAATCACTGTATTTACTTTGGAAAAGTGTTGATGTGCTTGTTGTGACTATTTTAAGTTTATATACTTTATAAAAAGCTATAATGTTTTAACCTTTTCTATGAATACTTGCTATCATTATTTCAATAAAAAGCCATGTATTTTTTAAAATGTGCTGAATAGGGAATATAATGTGGAATTATTTAAATAAAGAAAATAATTATATTAATTTAAGTATCTAAATATATTATATAGCTGGTAGTATGACTGTTTTCCACTTTCTTTGCAAACATCAGTATCAATTTCTTTGACTCATTCGCTTGTGATTACTTTGGAAACATTTTGACCTGTTTCAGGTATATATCCAAGCGGCCCATTGGTTCAGTGGGTTTGTACATGACTCTTGCATCTCAGAGGTGTGGTTTCAATTCCTTCTTTTTTTAAATTAAAACAGTTAATATTATTACATATAGTACAGCAAGATGGCCAACTGATGTTTTAAAGAAAATCAAAAATAAGAAACAATTATGTGTTTCCTGCCTAACTTAGACAAATTTATTACTTTAAGAGTTATAAAAAAATGGGTTTAGATAGTCAAAAAACACTTTTTCTGTAGCTTAGAATCATTTGAATTTTGTAAAGGCAGCACTTCTTGTGGTGTGAAGCAGATCAGCAGGCTGCTGAGAAAATAGCACACCGCCCACTGTGCTCAGTCAGGGAAGCCTGCAGCACTTATGGTACTGAATGTGTCTGCCATTAAAACTTAGTTTAAAAAAGCAACATAAATCATCTTTTAACTTCAAGTCTTTTAATTATAACCAAACATAGCTTTCTCACCAGTTAGTTTTATTTTGGAAACCATTGTTAAACAAAGCAGGAGCTTATTGTACTTCCTAATGGCATTACACATGGAAAGATTATGCCTTTTAATCATTTTAATTTTTAAATAAATGTGAGAAAAATTTAATTTGTACAAATACCACAAACTATTCTCGAATGTATTTCTGAATGTTATGTCACACTTAGTTCAATATTTTATATGCATCTAAATAAGAAAGTCAGGTGTTAGCATAATCTATTAGTAATTAATAATTAATATTACAATTTGCACTGTAATAAATTGTTGCGCTTCTTCCACATCTTGTAAAAACATGAATTTACAAGTCTTTGTTGAAATATATGTTAAATCTGCCTATCAGAAAAAAATACAAACTTAAAACTTTTAAGATCACTTTTTTCTACCTATGTCTTCCCTACTCTCTCTTCAGCTGAAATTCGGACACAGGATGGCTAAAAATGGTTACAAGTCAGGCAGCCAGAGGGAAGGACTAAAATGCCAAAGAAGAATGGCCTAAGCAACATACAGAGCCGAAACGTTTCGGTGCCGTCTTCTCTACATTAAAGGTACCCTCCTCGTGGATAAATTTTCACCTCGAAAGTTTGTCCAACTATTAAAATTAGACACAATCTAAATAAAAATACAAAATGTATTTGCAAGAATAGCAATTACAAATGTTTTAAAAAAGTTACTTGGAAAATCACAGTAATACACTGTTACAGATGCGGGTTATACCACGGTAAAACGTGCTGGGTGTGTCGCAGTATAACAAGGGTTACCGTTTAATACCACATAAAACAGCAAGTGAGATAATAGTATCTGGAAATACCGCCAGGTGGAGCTAATAAAGCTCAACCTCTCATGTACAGCGTTTGAGCTGTCACCATCAGTCTTTACCGAAGATATTACTAATAGTATTAATAATGAATGACATTGGACAAGCTGTAAACTCAAAGTATTACCCTGGTCCACAGTCTTTGTAACCGTCTTTGTAAACAAAAAGACTTTATTTTTTCATTGACTAAAAGTAACACCACAGCATCCAATCACGCATTTGTTTCCAATCATACAAAGTAATTCTTGAGAATCTCAGATTCACCATGCATTTCACATGCTCATAAAATATATTAATTTAGGAACATAAACATATTACTGTACGTAAACGGTACTGTATATGGCTGGTCTTGGTATTTGAAAGAAAAAATACACACCAGTATTCCATTTCTCCCTAAACATTTTAAGCATCAAAGTACATATGGTTATTTCGAAAAAGTTTTTACGTGCTCCTTGCTCCTTCTGACCATGTTTCTGTACATTTATACAGTTTACAGTACTTTGTGAGAAAAGTGATAGTTTTAAGCTTTTCTGCGAATACGCTCGATACCGGAGTAAACAAGCATACTTTTAGAATTTGATTAATAGGCAATATAATATGGAATCGCGTATCTAAAGAAATTAATGACAATATAATTATATTCATGTACTATAACACAAACAGTAGTATATACACATATCTGTTGATATGTGTACGGCTGTTTCACTGCTTGTCATGTGACTGTGTTAGTTGTGTGATGGTTTAAGTGCCTGACCCATAAGTGAGAGGTTGGCTGTTCAAATCCAGCTATTGCCACATTTATTTGAAAAACGAAAATAGCAATATTATGGACAATTAATTGACTTTTTTATATTTCTAAATATCACAACATGTTGGAATCTAAGTCATTTTTTAATAACAACGAATAATCTTTCCCTCTGAATTGCTGCAGTAGCAGGAAGCTCAATCATGTGGATCCCTTTAGAACCTTCAGATTTAAAAGGTTATTAATAATTTCTTCAGTGTCGCATCTTCCCAGTTTAGCTGATCTTTTGCTGTCTACGCATGCTTACACAGCTCCCTAGGTAAATTATCATACTTGACTGAGAAAGCTTTAGAGAACTTAACATTTTTATTATCAACAAATTGTAAATACGGTGTTTACATTGGCATTATTAATTTTTCACTTGAGTGTATGGAGGGGTGTCAGCTGTCAATGAGAGCAGACCCTGCCCTCTTAGGCTGGGCAAACAATTTTTTTTAATAAAAAAAAAATTAGATATAATGATATAAACATTTACTGCAATACAATAATGCAACGTTTCTGCTGTGAATCCTTCTTCACGTGTTAGGGTCTTCAGCTCAAAATGAAACGCTTGGAGTTTGTAATGTAGGGCGCTCTGGATGGGTTAAACTTTAATGCAGGAAAATGTATTTCCCAGAAGCTACAGTATACTGATTCTTATGGAAGCCCGTTTCCTCCAGGGAGTAAAAAAACACACACACACTTTTTCAGTGACAAAAAGTAACACCACAATCTCTTGTTTAAAGCACTACGTCTCTTCCTGTTTAAAGGAGGAGACACTTTACACTTTAACTCTTCAGTTAACAGAGAAATTTCACCAGAGCCTCTTCTCTTCTTGCGTCTAATTTTTAGTTTAGCAGGATTCAAGCAGGATTTCAGATGAAAGGCAGTGACCTCAATCAAGCCCAAATCATAGTTGAACCCGTTCAAAGGCCTACATTACATTTTAGCGTTTCATTTTGAGCAGAAGACCCTCAAACCTGAAGAAGACTTCACATCCGAAATGTTGCCTTTTCTCTCTTCTGTTTTAAGCATGTGAATGATGCTGTAATACAGTTTAAAATAATTAAAAGTCTAAACAGTATCAACTTGAATTCTTATCTCTATTATTATAACTATCAAGTGGTATTAAATAAATACAGCTTTATACAAATAAAGTTACATTTAATACCACTCGATATTAATATATTTACAGATATAAGCTCTCTATTAAAGCTCAGATTCAAAGATCAAGCACAGATCAAACAGCAAGATTTCCCATACTGGGATTGATCTGTGATCAGTCTGTTGGCTTTGCTGAAAAAAAAAAGTTGAACAACACTTAAGCATACTGTAGTTTTTTTTAACACACGTTTATCAGTGAAAAGACCACGGGCATTTGTCCTCCCCCCCCAATTGTGGTTCTTTCTGTTTCACGGAGGGCTTCTCAGATAGTTGGGCATTTAGGTCAATTGCCAGGCGAAAGGATTAGTAAATATATTTTGTTAAAGAAAGTCAGTTTTTTGCGACACATAAAAGACATATTGTGCCATTATTACAGTATATAGGGAGGACATACTGACTCAGACACTCGTTGATGAAAAAGGGCACTTTAATTTTCTGTACAGCTGGTACAGCACCCAGACAAACACAAACACGTTTTTAATAAAATGCTTTTATTCATTCATAATCTGACTCGCAGAACTCACATTCCCAAATGTCCCCCATCCCGCTCAACAACCCTAGGAAGAACACGAAACAGCCTGTTAATAAAATTGTTGCAATTTTGTTCTGTCAGTTTTTCCTCCCAGAACTTGTAAATCGCATTAATCAGTTCTTGCTTTGTGCTGGGTTTAGCAGTTTTCCGAATATAGTCTTTCAGGGAATGCAATATCATCTCTATTGGATTTAAATCTGGGGATTCAGCTGGAGTTTTCACCCAGTTCACTCCTTGTGCTATAAGCCTCACCCTTGCTGCTGTGTGTTTAAGATCGTTGTCCTGAAGGAAAGGGTGCTTTGATCCAAAGTGCTCCCTAATATATGGGGCGGCATGCTGATTGACCACGACTTTCTCAAAGAATTCACGATCCATAATTCCTTAGAAAATAAGAAGTGGTCCCAGGCCTCTTCTAGATATGCCCCCCCAGACCTGAACCTTCAGTTGATGTTTTGGCTTTGGCTTGTTCACATATCTCCCCTTATTACAAAATGACATGGTTGAAAACTGTTCCAGAGCCACTGTTGTTTCATCAGTTATCCTGTAAAGTGCTATAAGAAGCCACCTTTAAAGGCGCTATATAAAATAAAGTTTATTATTAATATTAATAATATTCTTCCTCCCAGAACTTGTAAATTGTTGTTGTTATTGTTGTTGTTATCCTGTAAAGTGCTTTGAGAAGCATACTGTCCAGCATATTGTATTTCATTGCACTTTGACAGATCGTCTTATAATCAATCACTTGTTGTCAGAATATCCACCCTCCAAAATTTTTTTTTTGTTTTCCTTACAGTAGTACTTCTCGCGTTAAGAAAGTTAGGTGTTAGCATAAACTATTAGTAATCAATAATATTAAATTAAGCACTGTAATAAATTGTGCTAAAAATAAATTCTATTCTACTCTGAGAATGTGGGGGGAGGAAAAATGTCCGTGGTCTTTTCACTGATAAACTGGTGTTAACAAAAACTGCAGTCTGCTTAATAAACTTTCAGCATAGCTTTCTCCCCGTTTAGATTTATTTTTCTTGGGATTTTGGGATCAAACATGGAAAGATTAGATTGTAATCGTTTTTATATTTTTAATACATTTTAGAAAAGTGTAATCTATATTAAAAAGCTGTATTTATTTAATACCACTCGATACTTATATTAATGGAGTTTAGTTGATACTGTTTAAACTTGTAATTATTTTAAATTGTATTACAGCTGTAGCGGCGAGGCTTAATAATAAGGCAGAACTAAGTGTTTCTGAGCTTCCCAAATGAGGCCCCATTTCTCTGTTCATCTCTGTGGTGCAGCCACAGAGAAACTATTCATGCAAGATGTTTTCTTTTGATAAGGACAGCTCCCAAAGGGGGATGCACTTAGCTAAGCCTGGCTATCATGATCAATGGTCATCCATTGGTGCCTATCTGTCTAGGGAGTGCCAGTTGGACATCTGGACTGCATTACTAAGTGTCAGGAGTAAGTGACTCATATCTCACCTTGATCAACCAATCAGGGACTGGTAGGGCCGAGTAACCCACGTGGGACTTTCAGCCAATCAATGAGCTGAAGTTCCTCCAGGTAAAAACAGGCAACACAGAGAGCCTGAGAGATTCAGATTCAGATTCAGATTCAGATTCAGATTCAGAAGGGATTCAGAAGGGATTCTGGAGAGGATTCTGTGGACTGTTCTAAAGGGAATTCAAAGGAGAATTCCAGGGCAGGACGGCCCAGGAGCAGAAGGCTCCCAAGGGCAGGACATCCTCGCAGCGCGCCTCCTGACCATCCTGAGACTCAGCCCGGACAACCACGGAATGGCCAGTGTGTCCGAGTGCCAGAACTTTCCTTTGTTCTAAGAGTCTAGAGTGGAGGTTGCCAGAGAGTAACCAGCAGCAGGCCTCGTGAACAGGTCGGAACTGTGGACAGCTGAATCACTATTCAGAACTAGCTCTTCATCAGGAACGAACCGGTCCTCTTCCTGACTTGCTGGGACCCACAGTCATCTTTTCTCCTGTGCACAAACTTTGCTAGTTAAAGCCAACAGTGAACATCAGCAGCGCACCGTCGCAAGCCGCACAGCACAGCCTGGCACCGAGCCAGAGAGCGCGGATTGGACAGCAACAGCCTGCAACTGTTTCTTTGTGCCCGCAGGAGATCTGAATCCCCAAAGATTGGATGAGTATTCAACTTCAATGCATTACAGCTCAAGAATTCAATTGTTATCCCAACCAGTTGATAACAATTTAATTCCTAAGAGTTATGTACTTGTTTCGAGTATCTAATGTAGAAGTTATAACCAAGTTCATTTATGAAACGGTCTTAATGAATGATATACTGAACGTATGTCCTCTTGATATGTGTAACACTTCGTAACTGATTGAATATATATCTTTTGTGTTCTGATAACCCTCTCGATAAGATCTGTTAGGTTTACATGCATATTCTATGTATTAATAAATGTATCATCGTGTATTAGTACCTGTGTGTGTGCGTTGTTTGAGTTATGTCGCATGGTTGGACTCTAAAGCCATCAAAAGAATCAACTTTGTGATTTACTGCTACAATTAATAATTGTCTCAGTAAATGCCCAAACCCTACAGAACTGGTGCCTTCAGAGAGCCACTACATTACATTTTGGCTATGGCAACGTTACATATTTGGCGTCCCTGAACCGGTTTTCCCTACACAGCATTGTACACATGCTTAAAAGAGAAGAGAGAAAACGCAAGCCTTCTTCAGGTGTGAGGGTCTTCTGCTCAGAATGAAATGCTAAAATGTAATGTAGGCTCTGAACAGATTTAACTATGATTTGGGCTTGATTGAGGTCACTGCCTTTCATCTGAAATCCTGCTTGAATCCTGCTAAACTAAAAATTAGACACAAGAAGAGAAGAGGCTCTGGTGAAATATCTCTGTGAACTGAAGACTGTAATGTGTCTCCTCCTTTCAACGGGAAGAGATGTGGTGCTTTAAACAACAGATTGTGTGTGTGTGTTTTTTTACTTGCTGGCGGAAATGGGCTTCCATAAGAATCAGTATACTGTAGCTTCTGGGAAATACATTTTTCCTGCATTAAAGTTTAACCCGTCCAGAGCGCCCTACATCACAAACTCCAAGTGTTTCATTTTGAGCTGAAGACCCTCACATGTGAAGAAGGATTCACAGCCGAAACACTGCAGTAAATGTTTATATCATTATATCTAATTTTTTATTTATTTTTTTAAAATTTAAAAAATCATTTGCCCAGCCTAAGAGGGGAGGGTCTGCTCTCATTGACAGTTGACACCCCTCCATACACTCAAGTGAAAAATTAATAACGCCAATGTAAATGTCATATTTACAATTTGTTGATAATAAAAATGTTGTCCTTTAAAGCTTTTTCAATCAAGTATGATTATTTACGTAGGGAGCTGTGTAAGCATGCATAGGTAGCAAATGTTCAGCTAAACTGGGAATATGCGACACTGAAGATATTATTAATTAATAACTATATAATTATATTCATGTACTATAACACAAATAGTAGTATATACACATATCTATTGATATGTGTACGGCTGTTTCACTGCTTGTCATGTGTCCATGTTAGTGGTGTGATGGTTTAAGTGCCTGAGTTATAATTGAGCGGTTGGCTGTTCAAATCCAGCTATTGCCACAAGTTCTTTTAACAAACATTTATTTGAAAAACTAAAATAGCAATATAATGGACAATTAATTGACTTTTTCATATTTCTAAATATCACAACATGTTCGAATCTAAGTCATTTTTTAATAACAATGAATAATCTTTCCCTCTGAATTGCTCCAGTAGCAGGAAGCTCAATCGTGTGGATCCCTTTAGAACCTTCAGATTTAAAAGGTTATCCTCTTACTACCATTGGCTCTATAGGGTTCATTTCTCCCTGGAAGCAGGTACCCCTGTATATCTTACATTTTATTGGAAAACATGTATAGAACAGCCCTTGTAGAGAGTTTGAATTCAAGGTAACCCATTGGGTATCAAGTCTGGACCATCAAAACCTTTATATCCCTGACCCAGTACACACCCTAGAGTTGTAATTGCAGAAAAAAAAACAATACAACGCTTTTTTTTATATTTCCCATAGTCAACATGTGAAGTTTTAGCATTGGTAGAGAACTATAACTTTGTCCAGGCCTTCTCCAATATGTCTACAGCTTTGCATAAAAATCTGGAACTTGTGAAAAACCGTCAACAATTTCTGCATGGGTTTTTAGACAACCAGGTCCATATGTTCCCAAAACCTCTCCAAACTGTGAATTTGTGCCATTATTGGTGGCCAACCACACCTGGGTTTTATGAGCAAAATTTAGTAGGGATGTCATTTTCTGATATTATAGATATTGTACTTTGCATAAACATTACAATTCTCAATCCCCTTATTTTCCTTTACAATCCAATATTCTTGAGGTTGGGGTACCCCAAGGGTTTCCATAATGCGTATGCATGAACAATGCTCTAATTTATAATGCCACACCTGTCAAGACACTTACTTCCACTCAATTCTGTAAACTAACAGACATTTTATGTGTATTCATTAGTACAAGTTCTGATGTACCTGACCTGACAAGTTTTTTGTTTTTGTTTTACCCTTTCAAATATTTTCTCAGTCTTTCAAAGTAAACCGTTTTTCCCTGTGAAGATAATTCTATTGATCATTTGAAGTTGAACTGGCTACCATATTCTCTCTCCACAGCCATTCACACTTCTTTTGTACTCACAAGAGATAAAGGAGGTTCACAAAAAAGGCCTCACCCTTTTTCTCACTCCATTGAAAATACCAGGCAGACAGAAAGACAAACACAGCCCACTAATTAGATTATTCAAATCCACAAGTAGCCAACAGCAAATTTATCCTAATTTGCTTGAATGTGAAAACATCAAAAAGAAAGACATGGAGACCTTTTTATCTATGGTTTTTACTAGGTTTTACAGTTATATACAAAAACAGCAATGAAATACAAAAGGTGTCCTATCTACTTTTTCTGGTGCCACTCTCTTAATGTAAAAAACAAGAAATGTAAAAAGTGAAAAACAGTTATATACAAAAACAGCAATGAAATACAAAAAGTGTATTTTTCTGGTGCCACTCTCTGAAACAATTCCTATCAACAATCAGACACAACGCCACATCACACCTTTCTCATTTCCATGGCGTTTTGATTTTGTCACGATCGCTAACCCCTCCTCTTAAGGGAGCTCCAGCCCTTCATCGTTCCCTCCCATTGTTTGCACCTGATCCCTATTCCCGTTCCCCCTTAAAAGCCAGACATGGACCTCACTCCTGGTTCCTCATTGATTTCCACATCATGAGAGCCCGGGGTCTTGCTGCGTCTGACTCCGTTATGCTTTTAACTTTCTGTTCCTAGTTCCTGGTTCCCCTCGCCGGTTCTGACCCGGTTCGTGTTTTAACTCCCTGGATGGATCCCCTGGCCTTGGACTCTACCCTTTGTCTCGGATTACTCTTTTGGATTTCCTACATGGATTGTTCGCCTGGAATCACTTCCCCTGGACACCTGCACTGCTTGGACACGCCACCCGTCTCCAGACCCTTTTCCTGCATGACTATTTTTCCCCTTGTGTCTTCACTATTCTGGATCGTGTCGTCCGCATAGGGCCCGGAAAGAACTGTTCATTACATATCTTATGCTTTTTTTGGGCGCAGACAACACATATCTTATGCCCTAGTGTTGCCTTTTTTGAGGTGACCAACAACTGCCAGTGGGAGAATGTGACAGGCACACAGGTTGCTGCTGTGCTTGCTGATGCCTCCTTTTTTTCTTCCGCACCCAAACTGCCAACCCATTTCCACAGCTCCTCTCTGAAAGCTTTATGAGTCAGAGCCTGAGAGCTCTGACTCTCTGCCAATTCTTTATGGAGCAAAAAACTGTTCACCACTGCAATATCGATGAAATAGACGAACAGTTTTTTTTTACCATTTCCTAGTTTTGTGGGCCAAATTATAATACTTTATGAGGGCATCTGACAAATCCACCCCCCCCATGTGCAGATTGTAGTCCTTGACGTTGTCGGGGATAGGAATCACCCAAAACCCGCCAAGACCCGTTGGGTTTTTTCACCTTGTGATGGACGATGAACAGGGGTCTAAGGTGGCAAAAGGGATCATATACTGGGGTCCCCCTTTTTAGATCATTTTCCCTGTCTTCCTCTGGATCACTAAGGTGAAGTGTCCAGGATATGGCCTCAAATTGGATCGGGTCATAACCGAGCTGCAGCATGGTATATCATAGGGCTCCCGAGGAGTCCAATAGTCTCTCATATTATGAGCAGTAAGGAGTCCCATAAAAATCAGAATTCCTATATAGTTAAATAGGTCCACTATAGACACCGGCTTCCACTCTGACTTCAGCCCTGGGCCTTTCGCTTGTCTGCATTTTTATTTGTATTATTGCACAGTTTTCTATTACAAAAACAGCTGGAATAGGTCTAGCGGGGAGTACATTTTTGAAGTGTCCAGCTGGACACCTGGTGTCCATGCTGGACTGAACTTAAACCTTTCTGGTGCTACATCCTCTTCTGCCTCGGTCTTCCACCTGTCCTCTGGCTCTTCAGCTACGGGGGGGCTACTTCTCTTCCTGCCCCGGCCTGGTCTTGTGGGCTGGGTGGAGTGCTTCTTGGTGTGGGAATCTTCTGCCATCTCTTTGGCCAAGGAACCTCAGCACTTGTTGAGGGGGTGGGTGGTTCTTTGATGTCCTCACTGAAAAACAAAGGAAATTAGGAATGAGTTTCATTATTTTATTACTGACCAACAACCTTTATTCCTAGGTGACAAAGGTAGGGCAATAGGATAGCACTCCACATGTGTAATGATTGAGCTGCAGACCAAGGCCTTGGAGAATGAGCAAACTTTTGCCTGGTTGTAATTGCAGACTAGTTTGCTTATTCAAACTTTAGTACCAGGTGACCAAGGAACCCCCTCTGATCTTCTAAAATGATTGAGCAGCAGACAAGGGCTTTGGAGAATAAGTAAACTTTGCCTGGTTGTAATCGTAGACTAGTCTGTTTACTCAGACTTTAATGCCAGGTGCCCAAGGAACCCCTCTGATCTTATAAAAAAACCTAAGAAATATGCATAGAAATATAACAACTCACAGACAATAGTGATTTCTAAAACCATATGTCTAAGAACTGTAAGACACAAAAAGCAGCAGTTTCGGATGTTTGTGAATAGTTTTTTACACAAAACTATAATAGCCAAACTTTTGTCTTGTCTATGTTGTCCAAGAGACTCAGAAGGATCATCATTCAATATTTGCAGTAAAAAAAGGCAATTTTCTCGTATTCACAACATATACGCAATATGTATTTCTCATTCTCATATATACAGATAATGTTTGATATAAACATCAATAACAAATTTCGAACTAATAATAGCAAAGGTCTGGATTGTATAAATAAAACAAATATACTCGAAAATCCAGCAGTGGATCCAGTCCTTCATCAAAGGTGTCTTCGGTAAAAGAATCCGAGCTTTCCAGACGTGAGTGCGCATCTGATTCTTCTCCCAAATTGCTCTGATATAATTCTTCAATTACCTGAGCAGCCGTCAGCTTTTTAGCCTTTTTGAGTGCTTTGGGTGCTTTGCTTGCCATTTTTAGTGTTTCTTAGCAAAACCCCAAAAATATATATTTTTTTTCAGTAAGCCGTACAGGTGCGTAAAGGTGAATAAAAGGTGCGCTCTCAAGAAGTGTGTCTGGAAAGATGTGTTCCTTCTGGTTTGGTTTCAGAGCGCTCCAACTTATCATTGGGCAGCTTTAGACCCATCCTAAATTTCTAGTGGCCAAAAATTCACAGATTGACAACCTTTTCCACAAATCAAAACAGCAAAAAGACACATACAAACTGCCATGTTATTTTCAAGAAGCTACAAGATTGGGCGCACTTGAGAGATGTATCTTTTACAAAAACTTTATGGCTAGACGGTCAAGGTCGTGGATTCCTTGGCTTTTGAACAGTAAGAATAATTGGTTTGATATTTTGGCAAGTTTTGGCAAAGCTTTCTACTTTTTTCATTGTAAAAAAGTCAAATGTGCAACAAATTTGTTTGAGCACATTTTGTATGGTGTTTCACCAGGGGAATTTATTTTTTTATGTGCGTATTCCACGTTCGCATTTGGATTTGAAATGCAATGTTTGAATTTTAGTTTTTCTTTTTTCATATGTTATAAGGTTTGTAGAGTTTTGTTTTGATTTTGCTGGTAAAAATGTAGCGGTAAAAATCTATTGACATGCTCTGCTGGCCCTGTGTTTTTATTGGGGTTCTGCTAGTTCATTAATTTATTGGTTTATTGCACAATAGTGTCACAGCTGTGGAAATAAACTTTATGGTTTTGTTGTGATGATATTGGAGAATACTTCAGTAGTGTGCTCTCACGAGGCACCAGTTCTGTAGGGGTTTGGGCATTTACGGGGACAATTATAAATTGTAGCAGTAAATCCCAAAATGATTGTTTTAATGGCCTTAGAATCCAACCTTGCAGTATAACTCAAACAACACACACACAGGCACTAATACACAAGAATACATTTATTAATACATAAAGTATGCATGTAAACCTAACAGATCTTATCGTTAGGGTTATCAGAATACAAAAGATATATATTCAGTCAGTTATGAAGAGTTACACATATCAAGAGGACATACGTTCAGTATATCATTCATTTATACCGTTTCGTAAATGAACTTGGTTACGACTTCTACATTAGATACTCAAAACAAGTACATAACTCTTAGGAATTAAATTGATATCAACTGGTTGGGATAACAATTGAATTCGCGAGCTGTAATGCAGTAAGTTGAATACTCATCCAATCTTTAGGGATTCAGATCTTTAGCGGGCACCAGTTGCAGGCTTGTTGCTGTCCAATCCGCGCTCTCTGGCTCGGTGCCAGGCTGTACTGTGCGGCTTGCGACGGTGCGCTGTTGATGCTCTCTAAAGACCGGCTAGTTAGTATTGGCTTTAACTAGCAAAGTTTATGCACAGGAGAAAAGATGACTGTTGGTCCCAGCAGGTCAGGAAGAGGACCGGTTCGTTCCTGATGAAGCGCTAGTTCTGAATACTGATTCAGCTATCCACAGTTCCGACCTGTTCACGAGGCTTGCTGCTGATGCTAACCTTGGGTGGATCCTTTGGTTACTCTGGCAACCTCTGCTCTAGACTCTTAGAACAAAGCAAAGTTCTGGCACTCGGACACACTGGCCGTTACATGGTTGTCCTGGCTGAATCTCAGGATGGTCAGGAGGCGCACTGCGAGAATGTCCTGCCCTTGGGAGCCTTTCTGCTCCTGGCCCGTCCTGCCCTGGAATTCTTTAGAATAGTCTCGCACCCCTGGAATTCTCCTTAGAATAATCCTCTGTGTTGCCTGTTTTTACCTGGAGGAACTTCAGCTCATTCTTGGCTGAAAGTTTCATGGGCATCAGAGACCCACGTGGGTTACTCGGACCTACCAGTCCCTGATTGGTTGATCAAGGTAAGATATGAGTCACTTACTCCTGACACTTAGGAATGCAGTCCCGATGACCATCTAGCACTCCCTAGACAGATAGGCGTCAATGGATGACCATTTATCATGATAGCCAGGCTTAGCTAAATGCATCCCCATTTGGGAGCTGTCCCTTATCAAAAGAAAACATCTTTAAATCAGCCTGCATGAATAGCTTCTCTGTGGCTGCACTACAGAGATGAAGAGAGAGATGGGGCCTCATTTGGGAAAGCACAGCAACACTTAATTCTGTCTTATTAACAAGCATTGCCGCTACACTTGCACGTTAGAAAATTTGTGGAGTGGTTTGAAAAAAACATTGTTTATCTTGCGTTTATCTTTAAAAAAAAAGTGGAGGCTGGGGAAACCGGTGTGGTCTTCGTTGACCACGATCCAGACTAAGAGGACAACTCTGATGCTTAAAATGTTTAGGGAAAAATGGAAAACTGGTGTGTATTTTTTCTTTAAAATACCAAGACCAGCAATATACAGTTTACATAATATATTTATGTTCCTAAATTAATATCGTTTATGACCTTCAGATGCATTATGCTCCTATTCTTTTTATGCTCAACTACTAAAATTTCCCTTTAGTGGCAAAATTCCATATAAATATTCAATACTAAGTGGATTAAAATGTGCACAGTAAAGACATTAAATTATTAAATCTTTCCACAACCGACCAACGCACCACGAGTGCCCCTGTTGGTCATTTTGGCCAGCCAATCACGTATTGCTGTATGACGTGTTATGACGTGCTATGACATAATGATTTGCCTGCGGTACGGGTTTGTACCGCGCACTTTGAATGGCTGCATCTGTATATTAAAACTGACACTCTACGGACACTACACTGTGAAGAATGCTGCCCACTAACCCTCTTTTCCTGAAAACTTCACAGGGGCAATGTCATGTAGTAAATTCACAGCTGTATACAATTTTATCTTGCCTCGCGAAACTGAAAATCTAGACATTTGTCAACATATTTACTAAAATTATCTGTCTCAGTAATCTAGCTGTGTTAATCAAATCAAATCAAAGCTTATTTATCAAATGCACAACAATATAGCGTGCAGCAGTTGTTGCTGACAATGAAATGTCTTTTCTGCGAGCTCATAAAAATCGCAAAAAACACAAAATTAACAAAAACACAAAAAATCACAAAATTTAGGTTACGAAAATAAGGTTGCATAATAATAGATAGTAATAGAAATTGAATAAAACTCAATATGAGTAGAGCTGCTGTGTGTCCATGGTGTATGCGATATATACAAGTAGTGCAGTTATGCTGAATACAGTGAAAACTGTGTCCATGTAGCCATTACAGGTGATTTGCTAAAGGAGCTGCAGGTTGGTTATTTAGCAGTCTTATTGCCTGTAGGAAGAAGCTGTTCCGTGGTCTGTTGGACTTGAACAGAATGCTTCGGTACCATTTACCGGACGGTAGGAGGGAAAAGAGTATGTGACTGGGACGTCTAGTTGAGTAGATATCCTGGATGTTTGGTAGCTCACAGCCGGTAATGAGCTGCGCTGACTTCCACCTGTAGAAGTTGGCCTGGAAATGTGTTGGCATGCCAAACGTCTTTAGCCTATGGAGAAAGAATAGGCGCTGCCATGCTGTTTTGACCACGGTGTTGGTGTGGTGGGTCCAGGTTAAGTCCTGTGAGATGTTAACTCCCAGGAACTTAAAACTGCTGACCCTCTCCACTGCAGTCCCATTGATGTAGATAAGTGTGTAATCTCCTCCCTGGTGTTTCCTATAGTCCACAATCATCTCCTTTGTCTTACTTATGTTCAGAGAGAAGTTGTTCTCCTGGCACCATGCTGCCAGGGTTTCAACCTCCTCTCTGTATGCAGACTCTTCACCATCTGTGATCAGGCCGATGACTGTTGTATCGTCCGCAAACTTAATGATGGAGTTTGAGTTATGCCTGGTGACACAATCATGTGTTAATAAGGAGTAGAAGACAGGGCTAAGCACACAGATTTGGGGGGCTCCAGTGTTTAGAGTCAGGATATGTGGGTGCCCACCCTCACCACCTGCAGATGTTCCGTCAAGAAGTCCAGGATCCAGTTACAGAGGGAGGTGTTCAGTCCCAGGTCCTGGAGCTTGATGACAAGCTTTGAGGGCACTATGGTATTGAATGCTGAGCTGTAATCAACAAACAGTATTCTCGCATATGTTCCTTTCTTATTCAGGTGTGAGAGGGCAGTATGGAGGGCAGTGGCAATAGCATCTTCTGTTGACCTGTTCTGGTGATACGCAAATTGCAATGGGTCTAGGGTGTCAGACAGTGCGGAGGTGATGTATGCTTTGACCAACCGCTCGAAGCACTTCATGATAACTAATGTGAGTGCAACAGGGCGGTAGTCATTTAGGCAGCTGACTCTGGGTTTCTTAGGAACAGGGACAATGGTGGTTTTCTTAAATCAGGAAGGAACTATAGACAAAGCTAGAGAGAGATTGAATATGTCCGAGAAGACGTCTGCTAGCTAGTCTGCACATGCCTTCAGAACACGGCCAGGGGTAGCATCAGGGCCAGGAGCCTTGTATGGATTGGTCTTTTTAAAAATTTTACACACATCCGCTCTGGATATGAATTTCCGTCTTGGATTTCTGGAATCATCCTGACTGGATCTGCGTTACTGACCTCAAACGAATTTAGCTCATCAGGAAGAGAGGCAGACTGGTGTGCAATATAGCTGGGATGAGTTTTGTAGTCTGTAATGGTGCATATACCACTCCACATGGTCCGTGCGTCGCAGCCATGATAATATGACTCTGTAGTTTTATTTAGCTATTTTGATAGCTTTCCTGAGGTCATATCTGGATTTTTTGTATTTATCCATATCGCCAAAATTGAAAGCAGCTGTCCTAGCTTTCAGTTTGGCAGGGATCTCGCCATTTACCCATGGTTTCTGATTTGGATATGTGCGAACAGTAATCCTGGGAACCATGTCTTCAATGCATTTACTGATGTAGCCAGTAACATAGTCTGTTTATGGATTGATTTAATCTCATTGTGCCCCCATCCCCGGTGCTCACTCAGTCTTCACACTCCCTGTATAATAAAAAAAAACCTTTGTTTTCAGGTGTGAAACATTTCTGATCATTGTACATATTAAATATTTATATTAATATTGTTATAAATGGGGGGTTTTGAAACTGGTGAAAATCAGGATTTGACCAAGCGGTTAAACCAGAGGTTGTGTATTCAAATCCAGCCGGCGCTGGATCCCTTTAGATCTCCCTTCAGATTTAAAAGGTTATTAATAGTGTAGCGGTGAGGCTTAATAATAAGGCAGAATTAAGTGTTTCTGAGCTTTCCCAAATTAGGCCTCATTTCTCTGTTCATCTCTGTGGTGCAGCCACAGAGAAACCATTCATGCAAGGTGATTTAAGGTCCAAGGACAGCTCCCAAAGGGGGATGCACTTAGCTAAGCCTGGCTATCATGATCAATGGTCACCCATTGGCGCCTATCTGTCTAGGGAGTGCGAGTTGGACATCTGGATTGCATTCCTAAGTGTCAGGACTAAGTGACTCATATCTCACCTTGATCAACCAATCAGGGACCGGTAGGGCCGAGTAACCCACGTGGGACTCTGATGCCCATGGAACTTTCAGCCAATCAATGAGCTGAAGTTCCTCCAGGTAAAAACAGGCAACACAGAGAGCCTGGGAGATTCAGATTCAGATTCAGATTCAGATTCAACAATTCTAACGGGAATTCAAAGGAGAATCCCAAGGGCAGGACATTCTCGCAGCGCGCCTCCTGACCATCCTGAGACTCAGCCCGGACAACCACGGAACGGCCAGTGTGTCCGAGTGCCAGAACTTTCCTTTGTTCTAAGAGTCTAGAGTGGAGGTTGCCAGAGAGTAACCAGCAGCAGGCCTCGTGAACAGGTCGGAACTGTGGACAGCTGAATCACTATTCAGAACAATCTCTTCATCAGGAACGAACCGGTCCTCTTCCTGACTTGCTGGGACCCACAGTCATCTTTTCTCCTGTGCACAAACTTTGCTAGTTAAAGCCAACAGTGAGCATCAGCAGCGCACCGTCGCAAGCCGCACATCACAGCCTGGCACGGAGCCAGAGAGCGCGGATTGGACAGCAACAAGCCTGCAACTGTCTCTTTGTGCCCGCAGGAGATCTGAATCCCCAAAGATTGGATGAGTATTCAACTTCAATGCATTACAGCTCGAGAATTCAATTGTTATCCCAACCAGTTGATATCAATTTAATTCCTAAGGGTCATGTACTTGTTTCGAGTATCTAATGTAGAAGTTATAACTAAGTTCATTTACGAAACGGTCTTAATGAATGATATACTGAACGTATGTCCTCTTGATATGTGTAACACTTCGTAACTGATTGAATATATATCTTTTGTATTCTGATAACCCTCTCGATAAGATCTGTTAGGTTTATATGCATATTCTATGTATTAATAAATGTATCCTCGTGTATTAGTAACTGTGTGTGCGCGTTGTTTGAGTTATGTCGCATGGTTGGATTCTAAAGCCACCAAAAGAATCAACTTTGTGATTTACTGCTACAATTAATAATTGTCTCAGTAAATGCCCAAACCCTACAGAACTGGTGCCTTCAGAGAGCCACTATAATCTACAATAGGCTGGGCAAACGATTTTTAATTTTTTTTAAAAAGAAATAAAAAATGAGATATAATGATGTCTTCCTGCTTAACTTAGACATTGCACGACTTTAAAACCTATAAAAATGGGTTTCGAGAGTTAAAAAACACTTTTTATGCGCGAAAAATGGGTGATTTTTCTTCCTCGTGATCAGCTCAGAATCTCTGTGTACGCTGTAAGGTTTTTACTTCTTAATTAAACGTTTAAAATACACGAATTTCATAAAGACAACACACGTTTCGAAGACAAAAAATCACATTCTTTTCTCTTCCTGTTGTGTGAAACTCATCAGCAGGTCTTTTTTTTCCCAATCAGAGGCTCTGAAAATAGCGTACCGCCCACTGCGCTCCGTCAGAGAGGGGCACGGCACCGAGAGAGGGAGGAAGCGCGGAGCGCAGGAGTACAGAACGAACGTTCTACTGCCTGGAGTGCTAATGGCAGCGATCGCGTCTGCATTTATAACTTAGTTTTTAAAATTTATCAAGCAATATGAAGCATCTCTTTTTACTTTTAAGTCACTTAATTATCAATAAGCACAGCTTTCTAACCACCAAGACTACTTTTTGATACCATCCTTAGACAAAGCAGAAACTTCTTGTTCTGTCTAATGACATTGCAAGTGGAAAGATTACAGAATGTAATCGTCTTTAATTTTGTTACGTTATACATTTTAGAAACGTTTCATCCATACAAACACCACAAAACTATTCTCAATTGTATTTCTAAATGGTATGTTACACATATTTCACTGTTTTAATTACACCTAATTAAGAAAGTTAGGTGTTAGCATAAACTATTAGCAATCAATATTAAATTTAGCACTGTAATAAGTTGTTGCACTTTCCCCAGCATCTTGTAAAAATATATTTTCATTGTTCAAATATACATTAAATCTGACTATCATATAATAAGTTAAATACAAAACTAAAGAAGAAATAGGGTTAAATATAATTCAAAATATTTTGCTAACAATGTTAACTGTTTATAAATAATAAATTGTATTAACTAAAGAGTAGGATGGCACAGTTGTTAGTATGCTTTTTGTTTTGTTTCTTTTTCATAAATACAACAGTAGTACCTGATGTCTCAGCGCCTTTCAAAATTAAATTATGCATGCAAACCTGTGAACTAGAAAGATAACTAAGATATCCATACATTTATAATGGTGGCAAAGTGGTTAGCATTGCTATCTTGGAGCACTGGGGTCCTAGATTCAATTCCTGCCATCCTGTGTGTGTGGGGTTTGCATGTTCTCTCTGGGTTACATGGTTTTTCTCCATATGTGTGATATGACTCCCTCTCGCACTCCAAAACATACTGGTAAGTTAATTGGTTTATGGGAAAACTGGCCCTGGTGTGTGTGTGTTTGTGTCTGTCTGTCCTGTGATGGACTGGCGCTATGTCCAGGGTGTATTCTGCCTTGTGTCTGTTGCTTACTGGGATAGGCTCCAAATCCTCTGTACTGGATAAAGAGATTAGAAATAGATGGAACTATACACAGTGTTAGAAACCCACTATGAAATGGCAGCATCTCACTGAGAATAAAATATTTTATAGTGCTGGCCTTTCCACCTCTCTTGCACATCAGTATCCATACCTAGTTATTTAAACAAATTACCTCTAATTATAAACATCTTAATATGCTGGCTCTGTGGATCCGCATCAGCTATGTTTGCCCATTCCTTCAATTCATGTGCATCCAACACACAGTTCAATACTAGTACTAGTAACTGCACTACTAGTAACTGCACAAAATCTAAAATACAATCCTCATTTCAGTATCTATGTAAACATACAGTCTGTTAACTTCATCATCTTCATCAAAAGTATGCCTAACCCCATTTGGAAGTGTTCTTGTTATCAGTGTATTCCTCAGCTTTCCCAAAATTATCTTCTTCTTACCAACATCTCAAGTCTTTTATCCTGCAATAACTCAGCCAACACTTAAATCCCCTAAAGCTGCTTGTGTTAATTTCTTTAAATCACAAATATCATGTGTAAATACTGGCCATGTAATACTCTGCATTGTGGAATAATAGTTTATTTTAAAGGGAACTAGAGAAACTAAGAACTAGAGAAATCAAGAAGGGTTTTTTTTTCCTAGAATTAATAAATGCACATCCTGTTAACTGGGGAAATTAAATCCACACTGAGCAATCTTCAATATGTTCAGAATATGATAGCGAGAATCCTATCAGGGATGCATTACACCTGTTTTCAAGTCCTTGCACTGGTTACCTATCATGTTTCGAGTCAACTTCAAATTCCTCATCCTCATTCTGTACCTACAGTATATGGCTTATTATCTGTCTACTCCCCCACCTTTGTCCGTCTGACTCTGGTCTTCTAGCTGTCCTCAAGAACATCTACATTCTGTGGGTGACAGGGTCTTCTCTAGCTGCACCCCAGAGCTCTCAATTTGTATTCCCAGTGATATCAGTCACATAACCTGTGTGCATTTAAATCTAACCTTTCTTTTCAGAAGACTTAGTGTCTGTATCTGCTTCATTTTCTAATTTTGGTAGCACCTCTAACTGCTTGTCTTTCTTATATGTATTTACTTTGTAATCTGTGGTCCTTTTATCTGTTTTTACATCTACTGTATTGCTTTGAGATACCACCTTTAATGGTAATATATAAAATAAAGTTTTCTATTATTGTTATAGGGAAACATGATCAGATTTTCCCTGGTTCAGAAAAAAAGATCTAAAGTATACTAGTTTGTCACTCTTCTCATTCCCTTTGCTAAATGACTTTTCATACTAATCTGATCAATCTAACTGCCTTTTTTCTGTGCTTTCTCCATCCTGCTAGATTTGCAATTATTCTCAAAATTTTCATCTTGAAATAACTCATTTCTAAATACCTTTTTCACTGTTAACATCTTGCAGCAACTCTGCGATAAAATATACACTCTGACAGTTCATCCTGCTACCAACATTAAATAAAACAAATCTTAAGATTTCTATATTTATGTTTTTATTTAGTGGTTTCATTAGTGACAAAGGCTAAACTTTCTTGGAAAAATGTATTT
Organism: Lepisosteus oculatus; assembly: GCF_040954835.1. Taxonomy (NCBI): domain Eukaryota; kingdom Metazoa; phylum Chordata; class Actinopteri; order Semionotiformes; family Lepisosteidae; genus Lepisosteus; species Lepisosteus oculatus. The sequence goes on along the minus strand of NC_090703.1, from coordinate 29,526,964 downwards.
TATGTGTTGCGGAAAAAACTGACTTGCTTTAACAAAATATGTTTACAAGTCCTTTCACCTGGCAGTTTACCTAAATGCCCAACTATCTGAGAAGCCCTCCATGAAACCATAGTTGCTATTAATTCATTTAGGGCTCACTGACAGAATTGCTGTTTTTTATGCATGTTAATTTTCTGATTCCTCACTCTGTTTCATGTTTATAGATAAGACTATTGATCGCGAAGGGAAATTGATGTACATGTTTACATGTTCTTTTGTAACATACACCTTTTTGTGATTTTTTGTATATCTAAGCAAGTGTTCCTGCATCCCTCTTCTGCACTATAGGCATGGCTTTTATTCTGTTTGCTCCATTTCTAAAACTTTTTGCTCATGTGCATTTTTGTATTTTTTTACACCTCTAGCACTTTAACGTCCTGAATTTTCATTTGCCTTAATTTGTAGAATTAATTTGAGTTTTAGCCTTAAAAATCTTAAGTTTTCACTATCTTTTGTTTCTTGTCCTACAACTGTTATTATTGATCACCATGACTTCATTCAGCCTTTCCTGAACGTCTATGACAGGCAGAGAGAGTGCTGTTTCTGGTGCGATCTTTTGCAGCTGACATTTCACTGTTTTAAACGAACAAGAAATTAGATTGCTCATAAATCACTTATTCTATATAAATACAGCGTAATTGCCTTCCGAAAATCCTCTTTTTCTTGTTCGTTTTAGAGACCTTGATCGAAACTGATTTTAGATGTCAGAAAGGATTTATTTTCTCTGTATTTCCTACATTGCTTTGCCGAGATTTTAACTTTATATTTAGGCTCAGATTTCAACTATAAATCGTACAGTAATTAATAGCAGTAAATACCGATGCTTTGCTCCCTCAAAAAAAAAATATATGTTTTGTAGTTGGGATGAACTTAATTTCGTACGCGTAGCTACTGCGATTCGGACACGGAACAGTTAAAGATGGCGGCAAATCAGGCACCGGGGGGGGCGTCTTCTCGCCTCCATAACTAAAATGCCAAATAGGAGTGGCTTAAGCGACATACACAGTCGTGTAACTGACAGTTTGAGGTAGCCTATCGTGTAAATTTTGCTTTGTTGTTGATAAGTTAAGCTTTTGAAACTCTGCCCCAAAGTCATGTTACTTAATTTTTGCCCTGTTTCGTTGGTTAAACGCAATGATCACAAGCACCACCATGGTAACTGGGATGTGTAGTTTTTAATTTCGTTTGAATTATAAATGTACGTACTGTCTTCATATTTGGCCAGGGCTTTAAAGAGAAGGCGCGCCAAAAAATTTCGGTGCCGTCGTCTCCGCTTTAAAGGTACCCCCGTGCTGGAAGAATTTGACCTCGGAACGTTTGCCCAGCGGATTATTAATCATATCTTCAGTGTCACATCTTCCCAGTGTAGCTGATCTTTTACTTCCTGGGTAAACTATCACAAAGCTTTAGAGAACTAAACATTTTTATTATCAACAAATTGTAAATACGATGTTTACATTGGCATTATTAATTTTTCACTTGAGTGTATGGAAGATTGTCAGCTGTCACTGAGAGCAGACCCCTCCTCTTAGGGTGCTCAAACGATCTTTTAAATTTTTATAGAGAAATGGAGGCTGTACAGTATGAGTTACAATATAAAGTGTTTAATTAAATGTAATTAAATGTCACATTAATTAAATGTCACAATCAGACAAATGCAACATAAATTGTTATCTTTGTCTTCTAAGTATCTTAATAAACTTTCAGCATAGCTTTCTCCCCGTTTAGATTTATTTTTCTTGGGATTTTGGGATCAAACGTGGAAAGATTAGATTGTAATCATTTTTACTTTTTAAATACATTTTAGAAAAGTGTAATCTATACTAAAAAGCTGTATTTATTTAATACCACTCAATACTTATATTAATGGAGTTAATTTGATAATGTTTAAACTTTTAATTATTTTAAATTGTATTACAGCATTGTACACATGCTTAAAAGAGAAGAGAGAAAATGCAAGCCTTCTTCAGGTGTGAGGGTCTTCTGCTCAGAATGAAGCGCTAAAATGTAATGTAGGCTCTGAATGGGTTCAATTATGATTTGGGCTTGATTAAGGCCGTTGCCTTTCAACTAAAATCCTGCTTGAATCCTTCTTAACTAAAAATTAGACACAAGAAGAGAAGAGGCTCTGGTGAAAATTCTCTTTTTTTAATTTTTCTTTTTTTCTTGGAAAAACATCTTACCCGCTGCAATCCGGGCATTGAAGGATTAAAAAAAGTCAGACAGGATGGGGGAGAGTGAGTTTTAAATAAAGAGGTATCCAGGTAACAGTGAAACATACAGTCTGGGGAGATCATCCGTTTTCCATGTAAATACTTCCTTAAGTCCGCACCCCTTGGTGTTACTCTCTCTTTTCTCTCTCTCTCTCCTCCTCTCTTTTTCGGGCTCGCGCTCCGGCTCACTCGCGCTCTTGGCGGGCTTGTCTTGTGTCTCTCTCTCATTTGGGCACGGAAGTGCTGCTGGAAGGTGTTGACGGAAACACCTGATCATTAGCTCAAAAGATTTCAGTGCTTTGTGTATATTATAATGGCAAAGGGGGTAGGGTGTGTGGGAACACCTGAAATATTTTCTCTGAAAACATTTTCTTACCAGTTTAGCTGATCTTGTTACAGCATGTTACAGTTTACTATTATTAACAATATTCATTTTAAGTGCTTAATGCCATTTTTTGACCACACACAAATGTTCTTATGTCCATATCTTCGCAAGGGAATCAGTCCGAATTTTAATACTAATTAAATGAAATCAAGGAAGGATTGCAAATGATGAGATATAAGGAGAAGGGTTGATACCATGGACAGCTAGTTGCATTCCTAAGATGTTGTAGATCCCTTGGTTATTTAAAAGATCATGCTATGTTTATATTTTATCACTTAACCTCATATCAATAATATCTAAATGTACATGTTACACACGTAAAAAGTTACATTTCAGTGTGTGACACATTACTGTGATTTTAGTATAGATAACAAGAAGGTTAGTGGTCTAAGTTGCTTGAATACAATGCTAGGAATGTTCTTAGACAAACTACAAGAAAAACGTTTTGTGTACAATGCCTTACAAGTACATGAAAGATTCACCACTGTAGTGGTGAGGCTTATTAATAAGGCAGAATTAAGTGTTTCTGAGCTTTCCCAAATGAGGCCTCATTTCTCTGTTCATCTCTGTGGTGCAGCCACAGAGAAACTATTCATTCAGGCTGATTTAAGGTTCCTTTGATAAGGACAGCTCCCAAAGGGGGATGCACTTAGGTAAGCCTGGCTATCATGATCAATGGTCATCCATTGGCGCCTATTTGTCTAGGGAGTGCCAGATGGACATCTGGACTGCATTCCTAAGTGTCAGGAGTAAGTGACTCATATCTCACCTTAATCAACCAATCAGGGACTGGTAGGGCCGAGTAACCCACGCGGGACTCTGATGCCCATGGAACTTTCAGCCAATGAATGAGCTGAAGTTGCTCCAGGTAAAAACAGGCAACACAGAGGGCCTGGGAGAATTCTGTGGACTTTTCTAAAGGGAATTCAAAGGAGAATTCCAGGGCAGGACGGCCCAGGAGCAGAAGGCTCCCAAGGGCAGGACATTCCCGCAGCGCGCCTCCTGACCATCCTGAGACTCAGCCCGGACAACCAGGGAATGGCCAGTGTGTCCGAATGCCAGAACTTTCCTTTATTCTAAGAGTCTAGAGCGGAGGTTGCCAGAGAGTAACCAGAGGATCCACCCGAGGTCAGCACCAGCAGCAAGCCTCGTGGACAGGTCGGAACTGTGGATAGCTGAATCACTATTCAGAACTAGTTCTTCATCAGGAACGAACTGGTCCTCTTCCTGACTTGCTGGAACCCACAGTCATCTTTTCTCCTGTGCACAAACTTTGCTAGTTAAAGCCAACACTAACTAGGTGGTCAATGAGCATCAGTAGCGCACCGTCACAAGCCGCACAGCACAGCCTGGCACCGAGCCAGAGAGCGCAGATTGGACAGCAACAGCCTGCAACTGTTTCTTTGAGTCTGCAGGAGATCTGAATCCCCAGAGATTGGATGAGTTTTCAATTTCAATGCATTCAATTGTTATCCCAACCAGTTGATATCAATTTAATTCCTAAGAGTTATGTACTTGTTTTGAGTATCTAATGTAGAAGTTATAACCAAGTTCATTTACGAAACGGTCTAAATGAATGATATACTGAATGTCTGTCCTCTTGATATATGTAACTCTTTGTAACTGACTGAATATATACCTTTTGTATTCTGATAACTCTCTCAATAAGATCTGTTAGGTTTATATGCATATTCTATGTATTAATAAATGTATTCTCGTGTATTAGTACCCATGTGTGTGTGTGTTGTTTGAGTTATATCGCATGGTTGGATTCTAAGGCCATCAAAAGAATCATTTTGTGATTTACTGCTACAATTAATAATTGTCCCAGTAAATGCCCAAACCCTACAGCACTGGTGCCTTCAGAGAGCACGCTACACAGCCATTCAAAACGCTTGAGGTACACCACTGTATATTGCTGGTCTAAGTAGTTTAAAGAAAAAATACACACCAGTATTCCATTTCACCCTAAACATTTTAACTATCAAAGTCTTTCATGAGGTTATTTCAGAAACATTTTTACGTGCTCCTTCTGAGCATATTACTGTTTACTGTTCCTGACCATATTACCTGCCCTGCCTGCGGGCACTTTTCCTGTCCATGGGGGAGGGTGGACTGTCTTTCATAAGAAGGTTAGCCTATTCTACTCTGAGAATGTAGAGGGGGTGGAAAGTGCCCGCGGCCATTTAATTAGTATTACAATTCGCACTGATTCCCTTGCGAAGATATAGACATAGGAATATTTGTGTGTGGTAAAAAAATGGCATTAAGCACTTAAAATTAATATGGTCAGTAACAGTAAACATGTCATGCTGTAACAAGATTGGCTAAACTTGGAATAAAACGCTTTCAGAGAAAATGTTTCAGGTGTGAAGAATATAGATCCCCAATGCTATTTCAACCAAACCTGTTCCCACACACCCTGCCCCCACTGCGGTTAGAATATACACAAAGCACTGAAATCTTTCGAGCAGATGATCAGGTGTTTCTGTCAACACCTTCCAGCAGCACTCCCGTGCCCAGACGAGAGAGAGACACAAGACAAGCCCGCCAAGAGTGCGAGTGAGCCAGAGCGCGAGCCTGAGAGAGAGAGAGAGAGAAAAGAGAGAGAGTAACACCAAGGGTTGCGGAACCAGGGAAATATTTACATGGAAAACGGACGATCTCCCCAGACTGTACGCCCATTTCACTGTTACCTGGATACCTCTTTATCCAGGTAACAGTTTCACAACCCCCCCTCCCCCCTGCCTGTCTGACTTTTTTTAACCCTTCTGTGCCCGGATTGCAGTGGACAAGATGTTTTTCCAAGAAAAAAAGAGAAATAAAAAAGAGAAATTTCACCAGAGCCTCTTCTCTTCTTCTGTCTAATTTTTAGTTTAGAAGGATTCAAGCATGATTTTAGATGAAAGGCAGCGACCTCAATCAAGCCCAAATCATAATTGAACCCATTCAGAGCCTTCATTACATTTTAGTGTTTCGTTTTGAGCAGAAGACCCTCACACCTGAAGATGGCTTGCGTTTTCTCTCTTCTCTTTTAAGCATATGTACAATGCTGTAATACAGTTTAAAATAATTAAAAGTTTAAACAGTATCAACTTAACTCCAATAATATAAGGATCGGGTGGTATTAAATAAATACAGCTTTTTAGTATAGATTACACTTTTCTAAAATGTATTTAATAAATAAAAACGATTACAATCTAATCTTTTCACGTTTGATCCCAAAATCCCAAGAAAAATAAATCTAAACGGGGAAAAAGCTATGCTGAAAGTTTATTAAGATACTTAGAAGACAAAGATAACAATTTATGTTGCATTTGTCTGATTGTGACATTTAATTAATGTGACATTTAATTACATTTAATTAAACACTTTATATTGTAACTCATACTGTACAGCCTCCATTTCTCTATAAAAATTTAAAAGATCGTTTGAGCACCCTAAGAGGGGGGGTCTGCTCTCAGTGACAGCTGACAATCTTCCATACACTCAAGTGAAAAATTAATAATGCCAATGTAAACATCGTATTTACAATTTGTTGATAATAAAAATGTTTAGTTCTCTAAAGCTTTGTGATAGTTTACCCAGGAAGTAAAAGATCAGCTACACTGGGAAGATGTGACACTGAAGATATGATTAATAATCCGCTGGGCAAACGTTCCGAGGTCAAATTCTTCCAGCACGGGGGTACCTTTAAAGCGGAGACGACGGCACCGAAATTTTTTGGCGCGCCTTCTCTTTAAAGCCCTGGCCAAATATGAAGACAGTACGTACATTTATAATTCAAACGAAATTAAAAACTACACATCCCAGTTACCATGGTGGTGCTTGTGATCATTGCGTTTAACCAACGAAACAGGGCAAAAATTAAGTAACATGACTTTGGGGCAGAGTTTCAAAAGCTTAACTTATCAACAACAAAGCAAAATTTACACGATAGGCTACCTCAAACTGTCAGTTACACGACTGTGTATGTCGCTTAAGCCACTCCTATTTGGCATTTTAGTTATGGAGGCGAGAAGACGCCCCCCCCGGTGCCTGATTTGCCGCCATCTTTAACTGTTCCGTGTCCGAATCGCAGTAGCTACGCGTACGAGATAAAGTTCATCCCAACTACAAAACATATATATTTTTTTATGAGGGAGCAAAGCATCGGTATTTACTGCTATTAATTACTGTATGATTTATAGTTGAAATCTGAGCCTAAATATAAAGTTAAAATCTCGACAAAGCAATGTAGGAAATACAGAGAAAATAAATCCTTTCTGACATCTAAAATCAGTTTCGATCAAGGTCTCTAAAACGAACAAGAAAAAGAGAATACATTTAATTAAACATGCATTTGTGATTTAAATCAAAATGGGGGTAACAATTGTCTCTCTTCTCAGATACTGTATTTCGGCATTCAGGTAGATTGCCAGGGAAAATAAAAACAGGTTTCGATAGTTAATAACCACTTTTTATGCGCAAACACGGGTGATTTTTCTTCCTCCTGATCAATTTAGGAATCTGTGTACGCTGTAAGGCTTTTAATTCTTAATTAAACTTTTAAAATACGTGTTTTGAATAGAAGCAACATATGTTGTCTTCCTGGTGTGTAGAACAGATCAGCAGGTCTTTTTTCCCCAATCAGAGTGGGTGTCAGATGGTGTCAGCCAATCACCATTCTGAAGCAGTACCTTAATCTCTGGTATAGGGACACCCCAGAATTCTGTCGCATTTTCATTTTAGGAAATAATGAAACGCTCAGTTAAAAGCAAGGGAGATTGTCTGTTATAGTAGATATAAAAACAAGAGTTTGCTGCGGCGTTGTTGGAAACCCAATTTTAACACAAATCGCCGGCATTATATCCTAGAAGACACAGACCGGCGCCAGTGGGAGCATTAAAAAAATGCAGATGAACTAGGGATTGGAAAGTTTCCAAGTGCTTGTACAATCAATGGAATTGTCAAATAAATGTGCAAAAGAAAAAAAAATCATTTATTTCTTTATCATATTGGCTAGCTAATATGTTCTCTTTGCTAGTTACCTGTGGCTGTGTTTCTGCGTTGCGTAGCAACGAGTGACTATATTCTCAGGCGTAGGAACGTAAACAGCTTAATTTTCTTGTTTAATAATTTTTTTAAATTAGAATTCATTCTATACAGCAATCACATATCTGGGGACCGTTTCATAAAACTTTGATGCTTAGAATGTTTAGGGAGAAATGGAAGACTGGTGTGTATTTTTTCTTTGAACTACAAAGACCAGCCATATACAGTAGAGTTTACATATGGTAATATGTTTATGTTCCTAAATTAATATCGTTTATGACCTTCAGATGCATTATGCTCCTCTTCTTTTTATGCTCAGCTACTAAAATTTACCTTTAGTGGTAAGATTTCATATAAATTTTCAAAACTAAGCGGGTTAAAATGTGCACAGTAAAGAGATTAAATGATTACATATTTTCACTACTGACCAATGCACCACGAGTTCCTCTGTCGGTCATTTTGGCCAGCCAATTACTTACTGGCTTGTGAGTAGTTGCGTGCAATACAGGTTTGTACCGTGCATTTTGAATGGCTGCATCTGTACACTGGCTTTGTCCCTGACCTCTACAAGCAATATATTGATGACTGTGTCTGTCCTGCCACATGCTCTAACGACCAGCTTGAGAACTTTCTGCATCATTTCACCAACATCCACCCATCCCTCAAATATACAGTTAACATTTTCACAACTCTTCCGTTTCTAGACATCAACTTCTCCATTAACTATCCCCGACTTTCCACTTCGATCTATTACAAACCCATGGATTCACACAGCTATCTCCTGTATAGCTCATTTTACTCCAGACACACTAAAAACTCTCTCCCTTTTTCATAGTTCCTTCGGCTATGACGATTATGCAGCGACGACATCGATTTCCAGAACCAAGCCCTCAAAATGTACTCCTTTTTCATCAACAGAAGATATCCTACCGCTGTTATTGACAGGGCCCTCGCCCGAGCCAAAAACACCCCTCAGACCATCAACTCAATCAGGAACTCCCACCGTAACCTTTGGTACTTCCCTACCACCCCAACACACATCCTATCCCCAGGACTATTAGGGACAACTATTCCATCCTATAGGATGATCCCTCTATTGGGGCCCTCTTTTATGACCCCCCCATCATCTCATATCGTCGACCACCCAATCTGTGTAACCTTCTTGTTCACAGCTTCCTTGACAACCATCAACACCAGGCACTTTCCCTTACAACAGAGCTTGCTGTATCACCTGCAAGTACATATCTAACACCACACTCATTCAAGGACCCTCAATTCCGGATCTCCCAGATGGCATCTTGTACCTCCAGCAACCTTATTTACTGTATCTCTTGCAGTAAATACCCAGACATCTATATTGGAGAAACAGGAAGGAGACTCGGAGACCGCTTCAGAGAACATGTTAGGGCTGTGAAGATTAAAGATCTTTCCAAGCCCATTGTTTCTCATTTTACATTTGACAGCCATGATCACACTAATCTCTCCGTCTGTGTTCTCAAAGACGGTTTTCCAAACTCATACATCAGAAAGACTAGAAACCAAACTTATCCTGCACCTAGGATCACACCTTCCCCCTTCTCTTAACGACAGACAACCTCTCATCTAAACTCTCTATTCATTTTAGGTTTCATTTCACACCTCTCTTCATCTATCCTGACTAAACACCTCCTTATTGGCCTCTCTTTCTGTCCCCTGCTCCTGCCCCTCGCTACTCCTCTCTCCCAGCTTTTGTTCTCTCGCTGTCAGAACAGATGTATCTGCCTGGTGGGCCAACATAGAGACACACAATGGCATGTACAGCAGCACCAGCAGCCATGGTTGCAGCAGGCTATAATGTAAGGTATAAGTAGGCTAGGCTGAAGTAATAAGTCTTCAGCCTGGATTTGAATACTGAGATTGACTTGGCAACCCGAATATGAAGTGGGAGACTGTTCCATAAGCTAGGAGCCTTGTAACTAACGGCTTTACCGCCAACTATTATTTTATTAATGCGTGGAATATGAAGAAGACCTGCATTCTGTGATCTAAGCAGGGGACTTGGATGGTAAACATTAAAAAATTCCATTAGATAGACAGGTGCCTGACCTCTGAGAGCCTTGTAAGTAGAAGGATTTTGAAGTTCGCCCTTTACCTGACAGGAAGCAAATGAAGAGAGCTAAGTATGGGGGTTATATGGTATTGAATACTGAATACTCATCCAATCTATGTGGATTCAGATCTCCCGCGGACATGCGGCTATAGGTGTGGGAGACAGAGAGAGAAATTCCTGCTGCCGCGAACTGGCAGTGCCTCTCTGAAGACCTGTCTAGTTAGTCCTGGCTGAAGTAGCAGATTTTGGGCAAATGAAAAGTGACTGCTGATCCAAACAAGTCACACTCTATAGACGGGAAGAAGACCGATTCATTCCCGATGTAGCGCTACTCCTGAATACTGAGATTCAGCTGTCGGCAGTTTTGACCGTAGTTCACTCATTGATCAGGTGAGCATTCACAATGATCCTGGCTTGACTGATAAATGTGCTGGAGTTTATGACAAACAGATGCAGCATATTCGGTTGGTGTTCCTGGAGATGTAGATGATAGTTCAGCCTTAGGAGAAAATAGTAGATAACTGGCAACTGAGCCTCACCACCATGCATCAGATAGAATGGTTTATACCCAGTGCCAGCATGTACACTTGTATTGTAGGCAAACTGAATGGATCTCAGCAACGTGTCCCAACCTTCATGTGTTTGATATAAACATTTGGCCAGATGGTCCTTTAGGAACCAGTTAAATCTTTTGATTAACCCATTACCTGCTGGATGCTAGGAGGAAGTTTTGTTTTTTGTCACTCCTAACTTTGAGCACAGTTCTTTTACTAAATTTGACTCAAACTATCGTCCTTGGTCTGTGTGGAAATATTCTGGAACTCCATGAACACTTAAGTATTGTTCAAAAATAAAGTGAGTGACTGTGACTCCATGCTGGTCTTTCATGGGATACAGGTTCACATACTTAGTAAAATAGTCCTGAATTACAAGAACATACCTGTTTCCACTGGGTGAAATAGGGAGTTCAGTTATGTCTTCAGCCACTTTCTGGAATGGTCAACTAGCTTCAATTGTCTGCAGAGGAGCAAGGTTATGGGGCACTGGCATAGCTCTGGATTGACACACTACACAATGGTGACAATAGCTCTCAATGTCCCTAGCCATAAAAGGCAAGTAGAACTGCTCTCTGGCTCTATGAAGTGTCTTTCTGTGACCAAGGTGACCAAACCAACTGTTTGGTTTCCATGTAGGAGCTGTAGCACTTCCAGTAAACAATCTTATCAGGAATTACAATGTGAAGAGTAGCCGCCTCCCCTGGTTGGTTACGTGAACAGCGATAAATCAGGTCATTCACTAAATGCAATTTATAGAACTGTTGACAGAACACTTTAAGTGCAGGTGAACATTTTTTTCATTGCCCAAACTGCAGGTCTCTTTCCTTGAGCTAACCGCGCTCTCACTGTGCGCAGTGTAACATCATCCTTTTGATATTGGAGCAAATCAAATGACAAAGCCTGTGACAAGTTAAGAACAGAGTTGACATTTACAGCAGTATGTATAGCTGGTTTTGTGCACGTTGCTTTGGAGGGTTCAGTTTGTTCACTACAGGCTCTACTAGTGATGCTGTCAGGTGGACGTCTCGACAGAACATCAGCATTTCCATCTCAGTGTTTAATGACCCAATCATACACATCAAGCTCTAAAGCTCAGCTTGTTCTCTGTCCTGTCGGGTCATGCTCAATAGGCAGTTTCTTCAAGCCCACTGAGGGACAGTGGTCAGTGACAATAATAAAAGAAGAACCTGTTAAATAATGGGAAAAATGTCTGACTGATCATACTATTGCTCACAACTTTCGGTCAAAGGTGGACCAGTTGCATTCTGTGGCAGTGAGTACATCACTGGCATAGGCTCCGACTTTTCAGTGCCCTGTTGTTCTTGTGCAAGGACTAAGCCTATAGCATCATGTGAGGCATCTGTGTAGAGGATGAATGGCTTTGTAAAGTCAGTTGGTGTAAAGGGACTGTTTTGTCTTCAAATCCCTTAATAAAATGCTAATAATATGAACTGAGACCCTCTGTGGTTGTTGTAGGGTGAGGTTAATTCAGGACTTTATTTGTCAGTACTGTGTCAGGTTGAATGATGTCTTTTATACAATGTGTCCTAAAAATTGTACAGACTGTTTGAAAAGTTGACGTTTTTGAGGATGAATTTGAGGCCTGCCCGACGTTGTCTGCTGAAAATCTCAGTGAGGCTGTTCACATGTTCTTGGAATGTCTGAAAACATGATGTCATCTAAAAAAAACTAATGTTTTGGACCAATGGAGATCACGTAACACCAATCATTAATCGTTGGAAAGTTGAAGGTGCATTTGTCAGGCCCATTGGCATTACTTTGAAATGATATAAACAATCACCTGTAGTGAAGGCTGTTTTGTCTTTGTCACTGTCCTTCATTTGAATCTGGCAGTAGCCACTTGACGTATCCAGTGTACTAAACAATGTGGCTCCAGATAAAGCATCCAAACTGTCATCCACACATGGCAAGGGGTGTACATCTTTGATTGTGACTGAATTTAAATTGAATCAATCTAATAGGGGCGGAGTGGAGGCACCGTGGCTAAGGATTTGCACCTGTGGCTGGAAAATTGGACCTGTGGCTGGTTCAAATCCTACAGCCAGCAGAGGAATCCTACTCCGTTGGGCCCCTGAGCAAGGCCCTTAACCCCAACTGCTCCAGGGGTGCTGTACAATGGCTGACCTTGCACTCTGACCCCAAGCTTCTCTCCCTGTCTGTGTCTCATGGAGAGCAAGCTGGGGTATGCAAAAAGACGAATTCCTAATGTAAGAAATTGTATATGGCTAATAAAGTGATCTTATCTTAAATATCTTTACTTTAGTCAATACAAAATTTGTATGAGCTATCCTTTTTGAGAACTAGTAGTACAGGAGAGGCCCGTGGGCTATGGCTTGGTTCAATCAGGTCAGCATCCAGTAAGTTTTGCACTTGTCGGTTTATTTCATCCCTCACTAGAGGAGAGGTGCGATATACCCATTGACATATTGGGGAGGCAGATGATGTCCAAATTTGGTGTTTGATCAGGTGTTTTTTGCCAAGATCAGTTGGGCTTGTACTGAGAACATCGCAGTTGTAATAGCAAATATTTATTAAAAGAAAATTTACATCTATTGCTCAAGTTGAACACCTAACCTTATGCTTATAAGTCAGTTACTTAAGCTATCACACCACAGACAGTGACATAGCATGGTGGTGAAACAGCTGTACACATATCAATAGGAAGTCTTATACTACTGTTTGTGCTACAGTACCTGCATATAATTATATCGTTATTAATTTATTTAGATACGCGATTCCATATTATATTCCCTATTTATACAAATTCTAAAAATATGCTTTTGTTTACTCTGATAACGAGCGTATTTGCAGAAAAGCTTAAAACTATCACTTTTCTCACAAAGTATATAAACGTACAGTAATATGGTCAGAAGAAGCACATAAAAACGTTTCTGAAAAACCACATGTAAGACTTTGATGCTTTGATCCCTTAAAATGTTTTGGGAGAAATGGAATACCAGTGTGAATTGGAGATTCTCAAGACTTACTTTGTATGATTGGAAATGATTGTGTGATTGGATCAACGAAATGCTGTGGTGTTACTTTTTGTCAATGAAAAAAGTATTTTTGTTTACAAAGATGGTTACAAAGAATGTGAACCAGGGTAATACTTTGAGTTTACAGCTTGTCCAAGGTAATTCATTATTAATACCATTAGTAATATTTTCTGTAAAGACTTTGATGTATAAAATATTTCTGCATAATTAAAATATTTATGATAAAGATGGTAGGTTGTGTACTTTTGTCCAACTGAGCAATCTTGCTTTCATAAAATATACCAACTTTTTATTGTATAATGATTAACATGCTGTAATATACAGTTTAAATTTAAAAGTCTAAAGAGTATACAACTTAAATTCTTAATTGAATAAAGACTGTCCCTCAGCAGTGATCGGGATTTGAAACCGGATGTTTTCTGGTGACAGCTCAAATGCTGTACATGAGAGGTTAAGCTTTATTAGCTCCACCTACCGGTTTTACAAGGCGATTCTGGATACTATTAACATAATCTAAGTTGCATACGGTAAATTGCGGTTTGACGTGGTATGACGTGTTATGCCACATTTAGATATGACAATATGACACGCCCACTGCATTGTACCGCAGCATACCTCGCTCGTTTTGAATGGCTGCATCTGTATAAATATAAATATAATATGAATATATTATATGAACAGCAATTTCATATAACAGTCCCATTTATTTTCTGTGTAAACGTGTATCAGTGACCAGATATGGTTGTTTGTATGCAAATATATATTTGTACACCATATGTAGGAGTGCTCATCTTCCAATGAACCCATGATTGCAACCCATATTAAAATACATTAAATTGCTAGAATACAATTGCGTAGATAAGTCAGACAGGGTGATGGCTCTTCAATTTCAGTAATTCTCCACTTGCATTGTTTTTTGTCTGTTAATTGGATTTTGTGTCTAGTCTTGCTTTTACTGTAGCTGCTGTTCAGTTGCAGCTTGCCTTTTAGGTTTTATGATAATAGATTTAAAGCTCTGCTATTTAGAATTTCTCTGATTTCAGTTTGTCTTGTCAGTATTACAGAATATAATTTATAATTTGTTAATTTATAAATTTATTACTATTTTGAAATTGAATTTAGTGGGAATATGAAAAGACTGATTTTCTGTCACTTAAAATTTAATAACGGTGTAATGGAATAGATTGATGTCTAAAAGGGTATATTTTTATAGTTAAGATATGAAGCATCTCTTTATTCCTAAACAACCAGCCCACTGGTATGGTTTTAAATACCAAATGCCAGAGGTTCTGAATGTTATATATAATTGTATACTATATATAAATGTATTGTGATGTCCCACAAAGTGTGGTGCATTCAACTCATGACAAAAACATGAACAATGTGTCAGTTCTTGTATGTTTAGATTTAAGTGCAACATTTGACCACAGAATTCTCTTTAATTAGCTTATTAAGCTTATTTGAGTGGAAGACAGTATTTTGTTAGTCTTGGTGAGCATGTTTCAGAAAAGCATGATATCCTGTATTGTTCCACAAGGATTTATACTTGGTCCCATTCTTTTTACATTGTAACTGCTGCCACTCGGTCAAATTATTAATGACCACGCTGACAACTTCCATAGTTATACAGATAATAAACAACTGTACATCTGTTATGATCCCTGCTTCCCGGCAATGGAGTTCGGTCAGCAGAAGAAGGCGTAGCCCACGTTGAATTAGACAACCTATCAGATTACTTACTCACCACCACACCTCTATCTCATTTTAAACTTAAGCACAGTTTTCCCAAACCTCCTCGCTCAGTATTGGTTGGCTACTTTGTAGTGTTATGCCTCATTCCCTTTACTACTTTTTTCTGTTTGGAACTGCATTTCTATGTTTAGATTACGTCTTTTGGACTATGGCTTGGCTTTGGAAAACACTCTCCCTGCTTTTAGACTCCTGGCTTTCTCCCTTGAACAACAGCTCTTGGATAACGGCTTTGACTCCACATTTGTGCTCTCTGGATTTAGGATTACTGGCTTCACCTTTTGACTTTTGATCTTTTGCAGGGTTATTTACCAGCTCCAGTGTTTGGGTTCACTTCTTAGCTTTGGTTTTACTGGCTGAATTCGTGACAACATACCTGTAGAGCCAGATAAAACTGATGCTCTAGATCCCTTGATAAACTGTATATCCAGTTTTATAAATTGGATGAATTATAAATATTCAATTAAATTTTTGTTATATTATTATAAATATTTTCCTAAAATGTAATGAAGACAAAACAAAAATTCTTACTCTTGGTACAGATATAAATAGAGAAATAATTAGGAAGTATAGATCCACAGATTAAGCCTGAAGTGAGAAATCTAGGTATTATTTTTTATTCGGAGTTGAGATCAAATCTCATATTGACAATGTCACTAAGACTTTTCTTTCACCTGATAAATATTGCACGAATTAAACCTTACCTTAATCTGCAAGATCCTAAAAAGTTGATGCTTGCTTTTACATGCTTTTGTTTTCCGTCAATGAGACTATTGTAGTTCACTTTTTACAGTACTGCCCCCCCAAAAAAAAACAATGGACTGCAGTTTGTTCCAAATTCTGCAGCCAGGATACAAACAGGAACTAGGTAGAACAATCATATCACACCAGTTTTGACATCATTACTGTGTCATTTAGGATCCATTTTAAAATTCTGCTATTGTTTTTTAAAGCGTTAAACAGATTAATACTGTTGTAACAGACAAATAAGTTCTGGATCCCAAGTTGAAGTTTAAACAACTGAGTTTATTGCATGCAAGGAACAACAAGATCGAAGAATTGTTTGAAATATAGGTACAAAACGTCCAGTTTATATAGCACATTTCAGCTGTTTCTGACGTAGTTTGTTACCATGGTAACGGGGGGGCGGTCACGGTGTTCAGACAGTTCCCAGACTTTGACCACTCTGAATGGTCGGGTTTAGGTTTCCTTAGTTGGGGGATCTCCAGCTTGCATCTGCCATCTCTGCCATAACTCAAACCCTGGAATGTCTTGTGTTACAAAAAGTCCTTGTGCAGGAAGGAATCAGTTAAAGTGCAGAATGTCAGCTTTAATTAGTGGGTATTTACGTCTTTATTGGGTGAACCATAAAGGAATCACAGCTCTTTTTATACATAGTCCTCCCATTTTAGGGGACCAAAAGTAATTGGACAATTGGCTGCTCAGTTGTTTCTTTGCCAGCTGTGTGTCGTTGTATTGTTAGTTCATGCACAAGAGAACTAACAAAAGGTATACAGTTGATTGCAGATTGTCTCAAAACATGATCAAAGGACCAAAGAAGTGTCAATGAAAGTAAAGCAGGCCATCATGGGGCTGAAAGATCAGAATAATAATCACATCAGTGATCAGTGGGGAGGAGAGCAGAGTAATGTAGCCAATTCATAGGGGGGGATTATTAGGAGGCCATGATTGGTAAGGGCCAATGGGAAATTTGGCCAGGATGCCGGGGTTACACCCCTAATCTTTTCAGGAAACGCCCTGAGATTTTTAATGACCACAGAGAGACAGGACCTCAGTTTTACATCTCATCTGAAGGATGGCGCCTGTTTACAGTATAGTGTTCCCATCACTATACTGGGGTATTGGGACCCACATGGACCGCAGGGTGAGTGCCCCCTGCTGGCCCCACTAACACCTCTTCCAGCAGCAACCTTAGTTTTTCCCAGGAGGTCTCCCATCCAGGTACTGACCAGGCTCACACCCGCTTAGCTTCAAACGTTATAATGTTTTAACCCTTTCTATGAATACTTGTGATCGTTATCGCAGTTAAAGAAATACATACTTTTTAGAATTTGAATTATAATTCAAATATAATATAGTATAGCATATCTAAAGAATTTAATAACAATATAATTATATTCATATAGCTCATAATATAACCATAGTACACCTTCTTTGTAAACACCGCTTAGCTTCAGTGGGTTGCTAGTTGTGAGTTGCAGAGTGATATGGCTGCTGGCCATAGCAGCAAAAGACCTGGTAGACCACAGAAGAATAAAGAATACTCAATCGTGAAGAAAAACCCCTTTTCAACTGTTGAACCAATCAAGAACACTCTCTAGGATGTAGGCATAGATCAAGTCAAAGACTACCATAATGAGAAGAATACATCAGTATAACCTCAGAGGGTTCACCACAAGATGCAAACCACTTGTTAGCCACAAGAACAGAAAGGCAAGGCTACAATTTGCTAAAACGTACATAAAAAAACTGTAGAGTTCTGGTACAAAATCTTATGGACAGATGTGATGAAGATTAACCTGTACCAGAAAATGATAAAACATTATAGCTTTTATGAAGTGCGGCACATGAACTTTATAATGTCAGAACAAGCAAGACTTTGATGCATATATTTATGAAGAAGGTGGAATAGTGTTGTGTATTTTTTATATTTAGCTTTCAAGTATTAAACTGTTATATCATTTTGAACAAACATAAATTATATAATTATTTAAATACCACCAATGCTGGGCTGGACCTGCAGGACTCAAAGAAGTAGAACCTTGGATTGCTAGAAGTTGCAATACTGGCTTTATCCCATGTTATTTTGGAATTCTCTTCCTTCTCTGATCAATTAATTTCTTAAATACATATCCATTCAAGTATGAAAATGTATTTTTCCTCAAATGTTTTGTGTATATTTAAGAATTCATTGATATGAATTCTTAAATAAATTATTACTCTTGTCAACTATATTAATCTCATGTTAACTAGTGTCAGCTATACAAATGTATTTGTCTAAAATAAATAGGATGTTAATAGTATCTGTTTTGTTGGGTTTATACTGTATTGACGTTTGTGAGAAAAAGTAGTAGCACAAAGCTTTTTTAATATAATTGTTTACACCTATATAGCGCTTTTCTGGACACTCCACTCAAAAGGCTTTACAGGTAATGGGGACTCCCCTCCACCTATGTGCAGCACCCAGCTCCGTGAAGTTGCCCACCCTACAGACAGCACAAACGATGAAACCCACCTCATTCATTAGTGCTACATTTGTGCCAGTCTGCGCTGTGTGCCATTTAAAGTAACCTCTAAGCTGTTTTGGTTCCTGAGATATAACATCATCTTTTTCAGGGGGTGACCTTGCTCAACCTCGCTACAACATTGTAGGGGAACTGGACCGGTCTTATTCATTAGTGTTGGGATTGTGCTGGTACGCGACTGGCTGTCCAAAATGACCGACAAGCAGTACACCTTCTTTGTAAACATCTGAATCAATTTGACTTATTCACCCGTGATTACTTGGAAACTTTTTGCCTGCTCTTTTCAGCTATAGCTTAAGTTGTTAAGTGGCACAGGTGTGTGCCTTGCATGCTGGAGATCGTGGGTTCAAACCCAGCTGTCGCTATGAGTTTTCTTTTAACAAATAAACATTTATTTGAAAAACTAAAATAGTAAATATTATCAACACTATATTGAATTTGTTGAATCACAACACGTTCAAAGTTAACAACTAATAATTTAAAACTGCTTGTATTTTAAAATTGTATTTTATTAGGTGATTTGTCAATGTTTTCACAAACTTTAATTTATTAATCATAAATTCCAGGCTTCTGTTTAATTTCTTAAACTCTTTAATCCATGTTTTAACCTTTTCTATGAATACATGCGCTCGTTATCACAGTAAAAAGCCTCAATTTTTTTTTGATTCGCTAAATAGGGAATATAATATTGAATCGCTTATCTAAAGAAATTAACAATGATGTTAATTTAAGGATCTAAATATATGTGTTTATATAGCTGTTAATATTACTGTAATCCACTTTCTTTGTAAACGTTATATTTTTAATTTGACTCATTCACACATGATTACTTTAGAAACATTTTTAAGCCATTTTTAAGCCAATAAGGGTTCTATGTAAGCGATCAGAGTTCAATACCCGGTTCGGGCAAAAGCTTTTCTTCTAACAAAGACTTACAAAAGAATAAAATAGTAAATATTATGTACACTACATTAATATTTTTTTTCATATTCTTTATTAATTGATATAAATAATGAAATAAAAACGTGAATGACATAGAGCCTGCAATCTACAGATTTAAAGACCGCTATTAGTGAAACATTTCACAGCTTTTATTTAAACAATTTCTAGTACCTGGTTGTATTTTTAGAAACCTTAGTCTGAATAAAGTAGATCCCATGTGCAAGTGACTTCATAACACAAGAAAGCATTATACTATATTTTTATGCATAAGTTTAAGCTTTCTGATTATCAAAAAACTAGGGTTAACTTTTTTTGTCTCTCCTTACTCTCTCTCACCTGCTGTGGTTTGGACACAGAATGGTTAAAAATGGGAACCTGTCAGGCAGGCAGAGGGAAGGGGGAGGGGTGAAACTGTTGCCTGTCCTGGATAAAGCGGTTAGAAAATAGGTGGATTTACACTTTCCAATTTTAATGCGATATGGAAGATATTATTAATAGTACATGACCTTGGATGGTCTGTAAACTGAAGATTTATAGAGGAGACAGCTTGGAACTTAACTTTTACCGACTAGTATATACCATTGCAGCTACTTTATGTAATGCAATACTACTCATAAAGGCTAGGAATGTCAACACCCCGCTGTGTAATGTTATGTAGAATAGACAGTTCTGGGGGATGGGAAGGAATTTTCAGTAGCATGCACTGTTGTCATTATTGCTGTTTAACATAAGGCAACTGGCAAACAAATATCCTGTGTTTTCTACAAAGTTTTCCATACTTTAGTTTTAAATCTTGAAGACGTGCCACATGCAGACAGTACAATGTTGTGTAGCTTTAAAGCAACTGCAGTATAGCTTGTGGGAAATATATTTATTTGTACTGCATTTCAGCTCAACTCGTTCAGAGTGCCCGACATTACAAACTCCGAGTTAAAAGGAACATGTCAAAATATTTCCAAACTAATTACAAGTGAAGGACTTGAAGGATTTGATAATAATATAGAAATTATAGCAATAATCATGGAATCCATCTGAAAGAAGGACACTTAAGTAAACATGAAAAGACTGTATATAAATCAGTTAAAAACACTTTTTATTTACAAAAAAACTGGTAGTTAGAGTCTTTGTGTAAGCTGGAAGTTCTTCTTAATTAAACATTTTAAACACTTGAATTTTTTAAGCCCAACACGCATTCAGTACAGAAAATAAAATCATGTTTTCTACGGGTGTTTAGCTTGATGGAGCCTGCTAATGGCTTTTACATGCTGAACTGTAACCATCACACCTGCTTGATCACAGAGGCTCTGTAACCATCACGCCTGCTTGATCACAGAGGCTTTCTCCCCCTTTACATACCCCCAAATGGTGAATGTTTACCCAAATGGTAAATGTTTACACTAAACTCCTGATGACAAAGGAAGGTTTCTATTTCCTTCGATTACATCAAAGACAGGAGGGGGGGGGGGGGGGTGTGTATATATAAGTTCTGTAGGACCATATCCACTTGGAGCTATGATAGGTACTATAACTATTATGGTGCTTATTGTGGTTCCTTGTATGCATACAATAAAGCTTGGCTGGACAAATGAACATTTCAGGCTCGAATTTCTTGGTTTCTACAAGCAGATAAGCAGGTTGCTGAAAAATAGCCATCCACAACTGCCCAGTGATATAACTTTAATATGAACAAGATCTAGTATCTGGTGCAATTTTTTTAAAAAAACAACGTATTTTTAATTAATCGAATCCCAGGTGGGAGTTCATAAAGTCAGAATTACGTACTATCCCTATGTCTGTGAAACACCTGATCATCCACTGTAAAGCTTTCACTGCTTTGTTTTTGTATATTCCAATCACAGCTGGGGCAGGGTGTGTGGGGAAAGGCTTAGGCTGCAGTTGAATTTGGAATCTGTATTCTTCACACCTGAAACATTGTTTTCTCTGAAAGCATTTTCTTCCCTCTTTAGCTGATCTTTTGCTGCCTACGCATGCTTACACAGCTCCCTACGTGAAGTCTCATTCTTGACTGAGAAAGCTTTAGAGAACTTTACATTTTTATTTCCAACATATTGTAAATATGACGTTTACATTGGCATTTTTTATTAATTTTTCACTTAAGAGTATGGAAGAGCTTCAGCTGTCAAGGAGAGCCCCCCCGGAGAGACTAATATAAATATAATATAGTAAAGGAATCTTGAAGTGTTAACTCTCTAGCCATTGCAAGCCACTGCAGCAGCCACAAATAAATAAGAAATAAACATTTTTTCTCCAGATGGTAATTGTAAAACATTGCCATGTTTCACGTCTTTGCGAAACCATCATGATGTTTTCATCCAATCAAAGGTTTGATGTTTTTTTTTTATTTTGAAACCATGATCTTGACATGCAGGTGTGAAGTAGAGTTAACAGCTTCAGATTTTAAAGGTTGTTAATAATATCTTCAGTGTCACATTAACATTAGAATGTTAATACAAGTGTAAAAAAAGCGATACACAAAGTGTCACATTGTGGGTTCCACGGTTACAACAAGATGTGATTGATGTTTTTGTACAAGTGATAGTTACAATTATACATATAAAACAATCCTAATCCTACAAATAAATAAAGTCCTACCCCAGGACCCAACTCTGATAATCATTTTTGGCTGATAGATATGACACCTGGAATAAATTGATACCATATCCCCAGTAATGCTCCTCAGGCCTAACAAGCACAATGTTGGTCCACCTTAGGAAGCATCAGACACAGAAACGGTAACAACATCCTTCTTTCTGTTCACCTAGGCTCTGGTGCTGTGGCTCGGTGAAAGTGCGATGCGTGGATCCAGCGATCTCATCCTGTCACTCAGATGGCACAGTCAGTAGTTAGTGGCAGTTGATATGGCCCCACCCAGCAGGATTGCAACGTCTGGCAGGGTATCTCTCTTCTTCACCTACACTCACTCGCCAGGTATCCGGTCGTATCTCCCCTCTACTGGAGATCCCCAAGCGTCCAGCACCTGTTCACGAGCCCTGTGCACTGCTTCAGTTAACAAACCTACAATACTGTAATAGAGAGTTAGTAAATTCAACAGTCCATTAGTACGCTGGACAAACGTTCCAAGGTCAAATTCTTCCAGCACGAGGGTACCTTTAAAGCGGAGACAACGGCACCGAAATTTTTTGGCGCGCCTTCTCTTTAAAGCCCTGGCCAAATATGTACAGTACGTACATTTATAATTCAAACGAAATTAAAAACTACACATCCCAGTTACCATGGTGGTGCTTGTGATCATTGCGTTTAACCAACGAAACAGGGCAAAAATTAAGTAACATGACTTTGGGGCAGAGTTTCAAAAGCTTAACTTATCAACAACAAAGCAAAATTTACACGATAGGCTACCTCAAACTGTCAGTTACACGACTGTGTATGTCGCTTAAGCCACTCCTATTTGGCATTTTAGTTATGGAGGCGAGAAGACGCCCCCCCCCCGGTGCCTGATTTGCCGCCATCTTTAACTGTTCCGTGTCCGAATCGCAGTAGCTCCGCGTACGAAATAAAGTTCATCCCAACTACAAAACATATATATTTTTTTATGAGGGAGCAAAGCATCGGTATTTACTGCTATTAATTACTGTACGATTTATAGTTGAAATCTGAGCCTAAATATAAAGTTAAAATCTCAAAAAGCAATGTAGGAAATACAGAGAAAATAAATCCTTTCTGACATCTAAAATCAGTTTCGATCAAGGTCTCTAAAACGAACAAGAAAAAGAGGAATTTCGGAGGGCAATTACGCTGTGTTCATTTAGAATAAGTGATTTATGAGCAATCTTATTTCTTGTTCGTTTAAAACAGTGAAATGTCAGCTGCAAAGATCGCACCAGAAACAGCACTCTCTCTGCCTGTCATAGACTTTCAGGAAAGGGTGAATGAAGTCATGTCAATTACAATAATTCGTTGATCAATAATAACAGTTGTAGGACAAGAAACAAAAGATAGTGAAAACTTAAACTTTTTAAGGCTAAAACTCAAATTCATTCTACAAATTAAGGCAAATGAAAATTCAGGACGTTAAAGTGCTAGAGGTCTAAAAAATACAAAAATGCACATGAGCAAAAAGTTTTAGAAATGGAGCAGGTGTTGCTTTGAAATAAGCAAACAGAAAAAAAGCCATGACTATAGTGCAGAAGAGGGATGCAGGAACACTTGCTTAGATATACAAAAAAATCACAAAAAGGTGTACAGATGCAGCCATTCAAAGTGCGCAGTACAGACACGTACCGGAGGTAATTGGCTACAGCGTCGCGCATTGTGACGCATGATGACGCGCGGTACCGCGGTATGTGATTGGTTGACCGACAGGGGCACTCGTGGTCCGTTGGTCTGTCGTAGAAAGATTTACAGTAAACATCTTTACTGTACCTGTTTTAGTATTGAATATTTATATGGAATTTTACCACTGAAGGTAAATCTTAGTAGCTGAGCATAAAAAGAATAGGAGCATACTGTAACACGTGTGAAGGCTATAAATGATATTAATTTTAGAACATAAACATACAGTATATGCCTGGTACACACCAGTATTCCATTTCTCCCTAAACATTTTAAGCATCAAAGTCTTTAACTAACGAGATACCGGAGTTAACAAGCATATTTTAGAATTTGATTAAAAGGGAATATAATATGGAATCGCGTATCTAAAGAAATTAATAACAATATAATTATATTCATGTACCGCAACACAAGAATAGTACATGCTGTACATTGTCTGTTGATAATGTTTCTGTAGTGCTTTTTCAGCTCTCTGCATGTGACCTTGCCGGTGGCGCTGTGGGTTAGGTTCCTGACTCCTATATCACATGGTCTGTGA
This sequence comes from Lepisosteus oculatus, assembly GCF_040954835.1. Lineage (NCBI taxonomy): Eukaryota > Metazoa > Chordata > Actinopteri > Semionotiformes > Lepisosteidae > Lepisosteus > Lepisosteus oculatus. The sequence continues at coordinate 29,502,821 of NC_090703.1, read as the reverse complement.
TCAAATCCCACTAGAGCCATTACATTTTTTTTAACAAACATTTCTTTGAAAAAATGAAATGTTTCCCTTGGTCAGAGATTAAATAAAAAGTCACTCGCACCAAACACATTTATATTTATAAATATCAAAACATGATCGAATTTAAGTCATTTTAATAACAATGAAGAGTCACCTATGGGTTACAATATAAACATTTATATTGATTTAAATTGCATTTTGATTTAAATCGTAAATGCGTGTTTAAATATATGTGTTTTTTGATTCACAATCAGACAAATGCAACAAAAATTGATATCTTTGTCTTCTAAGTATCTTAATAAACTTTCAGCATAACTTTCTCCCCGTCTAGATTTATTTTTCTTGGGATCATGGGATCAAACGTGGAAAGATTAGATTGTAATCATTTTTATTTTTTAAATACATTTTATAAAAGTGTAATCTAAGCTAAAAAGTTGTACACCACCTGCTATAAAGATACATATTGTAATACTTTCCTGTTTGGATAAGACAGACACGAGAACTCAGACTTGTGGAGTTAAAGCAAGTTAAAGCCTTGATTTTATATATCAACTTTAAAAGTGGAATCTCAAAGCAAAGTAAATACCCAACACTGATTGTACCCATCTGTCATGCTAATAAAGCACCTTGAATAGAGTTGAATTGAGGGAGAGAGGGGGGAGTGCGAGCGAGAGAGCCAGGACAGACAGGCAAATAAGACATTCAAACAGCGACATATCATAAAACATTTGCACATATAGTTAAGTTATTACTTGGTTTTCAAAGTGCAATGAAATACAATATTGTTGTTGTTGCTGTTATTGTTGTTTTTATCCTGTAAAGCGTTTTGAGAAGCCACCTTTAAAGGCGATAAATAAAAGCACTGATTCTTATGGAATGTGTTCTGCCTGGGAACAAGTATAACCTTGTTCATGCACAAACAGTGGCATGTTACATTATTAATTTGGGTGTCTCCTCTTGCCAGAAAGCTCTAAATTGCATTTTGAGTGCGTTTTTTGACTTTTCTAAATTGCAACCCCCAAAAAAGCTGATACAGTTTAGACTTTGAATTATTTTAAACTGTATTACAGCAGCACAATGGACAATGCAACGTAAATTGCAAAAATGCACTTGGAATCTGTCCAAGCCCTACTTTGTCAGGCATTTTCTTTAACTGCAACGGACATAAAAACTACCTTGCTTTTAACAGAGCGTTTCATAATTTCTAACTACGAAAGTTATTTAAACTGCGACACTTATAATTCAACCAGAGCTCGAAAAATCAAAAGGACCCTCAAAAGCATAGCAAAGACTGTATTAAAAGAATTGCGTATCCAAAGAAATTAATAAGATATAATTATATCCGTGTACTGCGACAGGGCTGTGTAGGGCTATTTCACCTCTCTCTTCATGTGACTCTATTCAAAAGCCATTTAGCAGAGAGGGGATGAGAAGAGTGACAAACTAGTATACTTTAGATCTTTTTTTCTGAACTGGGGAAAATCTGATCATGTTTCTCTATAACAATAATAAAAAACATTATTTTACATATCACCTTTAAAAGTGGCATCTCAAAGCAATACAGTAGATGAAAAAACAGTTAAAAGGACCAAAGTAAATACCAGACAAACGTAAACGCGTTTTTAATAAAATGCGTTTATTCATTCAACAGAGAGTGAGAGGGACATCCAGCAGAGAAAGACACACACATCTTTTCATTGACAAAAAGTAATTGTTTTTTTACATTCCACTTGTCTAACCGGAATGTTTTGTTTGTGGACAGACTGTTAGACTAGAGGAAAAGAGCGCCTCCTTCTACGAAGCATTTTGTTGATCCGATCACAAATTATTTTCCAGTCGCAGGAAGTAAGGGTTGAGAATTTCCGATTCACCATGCTACTAATGGTTTCCCGGAGATTGCAAGGCAAGGCACGTTTGCCTCTGGACCCATCGAATGTTACAGACGTGGTCCACCCCCAGTAAATTTCAAAAGTCACAAGATTTCGAAACACGAGGGCGGCGTAGCGGTTGGCTCTTGCTTTCCCATCTATGCCGATGCACTGCAAGTACAGCCCCCCCTCCTTCTCTTGAGTGATGGGTAACAGTTGGATATCTGGGAGAATTATTCGTCCCACTGGCGTCTGTGAATTCCGCTCTGTAAATGGTGCTTCCTGAGGGGAGATAGACGGCGGGGACAGCATCAACCAGTTCCTGCACAGTGGAGAGGCCGGGATGGAGTGTCCTGAGGCGGTGTGTGCTCTGCGGGGGAAGGGTCACACAGTAGTATTCATCAGTAGCGGAACAGATGTGAAAATAAACTTTTCTTTTTTTCCGTCTTACCACTTTCTTTTTTACTGTCCTGGTGGTAGATTTCGAAGATCGTTTCGCCCGTGCGGTGTTTTCTTGAAGAACAGGCTACGAAGAAATATTTATAATTGAATTTAAAATTAAAAACGGCAATAATACCTTGTAATATTCGCTATAATCACGTATTTCAGATGAAGTCTGCTGTATTTGCTTACCTTTCGCTCTTTGGAAGCTGGGGCGGCAGAAGCACCCCGTCTCTTCCCGTAAAAGGTCTTGGTCTCCATACTGTACTGTGGTCGCTGTAGTGCAGGTTCGCAGTTTTTTTTTTGTGATGGGAGCTCACCCAATCCCTTGGTGTATTTATGCTATATTCACATGTACGGCTAGAATGTGTTCATTGTCTTCCAATAAAAGTCAGGTTTCTTTTGCCGAAGTTGGGAGACATTAGAGGCTTGCCACACCCGGACTGTTAAACCAACGCATTAGCACGTCAAAGCCCATTGAGGAGCCGGGCGCAATAATTGTTTTGACCCTTGACTAACTGATCTGCATTAATTACAGAAATCGAGTTCCTGCTCTTTGCAGAAACCTGGTCCTGCTGTCGCCCACAGAACAGAGGCTGCGCCAGAACCTGGCACTGCTGGAGCAGCACTGTCAGATCTGGGCGCTGACAGTCAATCTGGACAAGACCAGTTATGGTTTTTCAGAAAAAAAGCCAGACCTCAGGGAAACAGGTACAAATTCACACTTAACAGCAACACATTAACACCTAACAAGGGGAGCAGGGCCGAATTAGGCCAGTACCCGCTATTGTTAAACATACAGAAAAGAATATTAAAGTATTGGCTTTAGTATTAGCCATACAGAACATTAAAGTGCCCCTTTCCATTCAGCGGGTGTCTGAGCCGCTGTGTCCTATCTTCTGACAGTCGCTGTTGTGAATGTCTGTAGAGTGTACCTTATTTTTAGTACTATATTCAACAACAGATGACAATTCCCTTAGTCCTCCCTTAGTCTTCCTGAAATTGTCAGATTATGAGTGAATAAAACCATCTTATTAAAAACACGTTTGCATTTGTTTGGGAGCTATATTATGTATTTTTCATTTGTAAGATATAATGATGTGTTCCCGCTTATACATCGCACGACTTTAAAAGCTAGAAAAACAGGTTTCGATTCACATTATCTGACAAGCCTTGTTTTGTCAAAGGACAGCACAAAAAAAACAGACAATGCACGGTGGGGGAGGGCAAGCGAGATAGAGAGTTTTTTACCCTCTGTCAAAAAAAACCAAATCACCCGGGGCAGAGACTCTGGGGGATCATTGTGTGGTACAGAACGGAGCTCAGTCAATCCAAACAAGTTCAGTAGTAAAGAGAGAAAAGTCAACAATTGATTTAAGGACGATCTGTCAAAGTGCAATGAAATGCAATATTGTTGTTGTTGCTGTTATTGTTGTTTTTATCCCGTAAAGCATTTTGAGAAGCCACCTTTAAAGGCGATATATAAAAGCGCTGATTCTTATGGAATGTGTTCCGCCGGGGAACAAGTATAGCCTTGTTCATGCACAAACAGTGGCATGTTACATTATTAATTTGGGTGTCTCCTCTTGCCAGAAAGCTCTAAATTGCATTTTGAGTTTTTGACTTTTTTTAAATTGCAACCCGTAAATAAAGCTGATACTGTTTAGACTTAAATTAGGATTAAGATTTATATTAGGATTATATACTTTGTGAAAAGTGATAGTCTTTTAACCTTTTCTGTGAATTTGCTTGTTATCTAACAAATGCATACTTTTAGAATTTGATTAACAGGGAATATAATATGGAATTGTGTATCTAAACAAATTAATAACGATATAATTATATTCATGTACTGTCTGGCGGAATAAACTGAAGAGGTTAGTTAATGCGACACAGAATTACTTTCCACCCCCTCTACATTCTCAGACTAGAACAGACTAACCTTCTAATGAAGTAATGTCCACCCTCCACGGACAGGAAAAGTGCCCACAGGCACTTAAACTTAATATGGTCAGTAACAGTAAACAGTAACATGGTCAGAAGGAGCACGTACAAATGTTTCCAAAATAACCACATGTAAGACTCTGATGCTTAAAATGTTTAGGGAGAAAGTGGAATACTGGTGTGTATTTTTTCTTTGAACTACCAATACCAGCCATATACAGTCTGTAATGTAGGGATTTCTATATGTCTTTATTTAGTGGTTACATCAGTGACAAAGGCTAAACTTTTAGCTTCAGTAATGCGTACATATCTCCCTTTTTATAAAACGACATGGTTGAAAACTGTTCCAGAGGCACTGTTGTTTCATCAATGAAAAGTACATCATGAAATGCCTCTCCCTGTTCAATCCATTGGAAAACAGAAAAGGAGCATAAAGCGTCTGATGGTCATAAACGATATTCATTTAGGAACAGCATCAGGGATATGTTTTAAACTGCACTGCATCGGAGAGAATACCATAGTGTGTTTTATTTTTTACTCCCTGGCGGAAACTGGCTTCCATAAGAATCAGTATGGCTCAGAGATTAAATATAACTTCACTCGCACCACACAAATGTATATTTCTAAATATCACAACATGATCGAATTTAAGTCATTTTAATAACAATGAATAGTCACCTAGGCGTTACAATATAAACATTTATATTGATTTAAATCACGTTTTGATTTAAATAGCAAAAGTGGGTTTAAATATATGTGTTTTTTGATTCACAATCAGACAAATGCAACATAATTTGATATCTTTGTCTTCTAAGTATCTTAATAAACTTTCAGCATAGCTTTCTCCCCATTTAGATTTATTTTTCTTGGGATCTTGGGATCAAACATGGAAAGGTTAGATTGTAATCATTTCAATTTTTTAAATAAATTTTAGAAAAGTGTAATCTATACTAAAAATCTGTAGTGTGCTCTCTGAAGGCACCAGTTCTGTAGGGTTTGGGCATTTACTGGGACAATTATTAATTGTAGCAGTAAATCACAAAATTGATTCTTTTGATGGCTTTAGAATCCAACCATGCGATATAACTCAAACAACGCACACACACAGGTACTAATACACGAGGATACATTTATTAATACTTAGAATATGCATATAAACCTAACAGATCTTATTGAGAGGGTTATCAGAATACAAGGAGAAAAGATGACTGTGGGTCATAGCAAGTCAGGAAGAGGACCGGTTCGTTCCTGATGAAGAGCTAGTTCTGAATAGTGATTCAGCTGTCCACAATTCCGACCTGTTCATGAGGCTTGCTGCTGGTGCTAACCTCAGGTGGATCCTCAGGTTACTCTCTGGCAACCTCCGCTCTAGACTCTTAGAACAAAGGAAAGTTCTGGCACTCGGACACACTGGCCATTTCGTGGTTGTCCGGGCTGAGTCTCAGGATGGTCAGGAAGCGCGCTGCGAGAATGTCCTGCCCTTGGGAGCCTTCTGCTCCTGGGCCGTCCTGCCCTGGAATTCTCCTTTTTTTCCTTTTTGGAAAGTCCACAGAATTCACAGAATCTTCCCTGAATCTCTTGAATCTCTGTGTTGCCTGTTTTTACCTGGAGGAACTTCAGCTCGTTGATTGGCTGAAAGTTCCATGGGCATCAGAGTCCCACGTGGGTTACTCGGCCCTACCAGTCCCTGATTGGTTGATCAAGGTAAGATATGAGTCACTTACTCCTGACACTTAGGAATGCAGTCCAGATTTCCATCTGGCACTCCCTAGACAGAAAGGCGCCAATGGATGACCATTGATCATGATAGCCAGGCTTAGCTAAGTGCATCCCCCTTTGGGAGCTATCCCTTATCAAAGGAAACCTTAAATCAGCCTGCATGAATAGTTTCTCTGTGGCTGCACCACAGAGATGAACAGAGATGGGGCCTCATTTGGGAAAGCTCAGAACACTTAATTCTTTCTTATTAATAAGCCTTGCCGCTACAAAGCTGTACACCACCTGCTATAAAGATACATATTGTGATACTTTCGGGTTTGGATAGGACAGACACAAGAACTCAGACTTGCGTAGTTAAAGCAAGTTAAAGCCTTGATTTTATATATCACCTTTAAAAGTGGCATCTCAAAGCAAAGTAAATACCCAACACTGATTGTACCCATCTGTCATGCTAATAAAGCACCTTGAATTGAATTGAGAGAGAGAGATTTAAACTGTGACACTTATCATTCAACCAGAGCTTGAAATATCACAAGGATCTCAAGAGCACAGCAAAGACCGTATTAAAAGTATACTAGTGACAAACTAGTATAGTTTAGATCTTTTTTTCTGAACCGGGGAAAATCTGATCATGTTTCTCTATAACAATAATAAAAAACATTATTTTACATATCACCTTTATGTGATATCACCTTAAGGACAGCACCTACAAGGGTTAATTGCACAATGGACCGCGCAAAGAAATGTAAAATAGTCTTCTTTAGGCATGAGGGCAGGAGTGGATCGCAGAAGGCATAACCAGCAAATTAGGAAAACAAAGAACAGGACAGGCGAGACGTTTATCCAGAGAGCGAGTGATCAGAAAAAGGAACAGCTGTTACGCACAGGTTTTATGCTCTCTCTGCTGAATCAATAAAAGCATTTTATTTAAAACACGTTTGCGTTTGTCTGGGTATTTACTTTGTAATCTGTGGTTTACATCTACTGTATTGCTTTGAGATGACACTTTTAAAGGTGATATGTAAAATAAAGTTTTTTATTATTGTTATAGAGAAACATGATCAGATTTTCCCTGGTTCAGAAAAAAGACGATTAAAATCTGTAATCTTTCCACTTGTATGTCATCAGAAAATACAAGAAGTTTCTGCTTTGTGTAAGGATGGTATCAAAAAGTAATCTAAGTGGTGAGAAAGCTGTGCTCCTCAAAGCACTTTACAGGATAAAAACTATAAGAACAATAGTGTTAGGCTGGGCAAACGATTTTTTTATAGAAATACAAAATGAGATATAATGATGTGTTCCGGCTTAGACATTAACGAGTACAACCCCCCTCTCTGCGGGAGTGCATGCTGTGATGAATTAAACCGGTTTCACAGGTATTTTCAAAGTAGAAGGGGGCGAGATTTCCAGCGAAAGGCACCTCCCCCCTCCAAAACCAAGGAAGTACAGTACTTACTAGTTCTGCTAGGCTCCTCAATGAAATCGCTTTAACATGCTAATGCGTTGGTGTAACAGTCCGGGCGTGGCAAGCTTCTAATGTCAACTCGACTCGATTGGAAGACAATGAACATATTCTAGCCCTAAATGAATTAATAGCAAACATGGTTTACAGAAAATACATTTTTCCAAAAAAGTTTATAATAATATCTATAGTTATCTATAATCTATAGTTGAAATCTGAGCCTAAATAAAAAGAAAAAGCATTTTCAGAGAGCAATTACGCTGTGTTTATGTAGAATATGTGAGCAATCTAATTAATTAATTGTTTAAAACGCTATATAAAATAAAGTTTATTATTAATTTGCTGGACAGAGCGGTGAACATTATTATGCATAAGACAAAGATAACTATCCTGATCAGTTTAGAAATCTGTGTACGCTGTAAGGTTTTTACTTCTTAAACTTTTAAAATACACGTTTCGAATAGAAAGAAATCCTCTTCCCGGTACAGTATGTAGGTATAGCAAACCAGCACGTCTTTTTTCTCCAATCAGAGGGGTGTCAGATGGTGTCAGCCAATCACCATTCTGAAGCCCTACCATAATCTCTGGTATGGGGAGACCCCAGAATTCTGTCCCATAGTTTAGACAGATGATAGATACTTTTATTCATCCCATGAGGGAAATAAAGTAAATCATTTTCATTTTAGGAAATTATTAAACGCTCGGTTAAAAGCAAAGGAGATTGTCTGTTATAGTGGACATAAAAACAATTGTTCGCTGGCATTATATACTAGAAGACACAGTCCGGCGCCAGACCGGGAGAATGCCTGCAGCGTAAAAGAAAATGCCTGATGAACTAGGGATTGGACAGTTTCCAAGTGCTTGTACAATCGATGGAAATGTTCAAATAAATGTGCAAAAGAAATAAACAAAATAATAATTTATTTCTTTATCTTGCTTGCTAATGTCCTCTCTTTGCTAGTTATTGCATGTGTTTCTGCTTTGGGTAGCAACGGGTGACTGTTCTCAGGTGGAAGATGTAAATAGCTTAATTTTCTTGTTAAATATTTTTTTTAAATTAAAATTCATTCTATACAGCAATCACATATTTGGGTACCGTTTCATAAAACTTTCATGCTTAAAATGTTTAGGGAGAAATGGAAGACTGGTGTGTATTTTTTCTTTAAACTACCAAGACCAGCCATACACAGTACAGTTTACGTACATACAGTAATGTTTATGTTCCTAAATTAATATCGTTTATGACCTTCAGATGCGTTATGCTCCTCTTATTTTTATGCTCAACTACTAAAATTTCCCTTTAGTGGTAAAATTCCATATAAATATTCAAAACTAAGCGGATTAAAATGTGCACAGTAAAGACATTAAATGATTAAATCTTTTCATTACCAACCAATGCCACTACCACCATGAGTGCCCCTGTTGGTCATTTTGGCCAGCCAATCACTTACCGCGGTGCCTTCCGGTGCCCCGTGGTGGCTTGTGGGTAGGTTACCGTACCGCGGGTTTGTACCGTCCATTTTGAATGGCTGCATCTGTAACTGCTCAATATTAGACACTCTAAACCTGAAGCAACTCAGACTTGTGGGTTTCCTCGTCAGGGGAAGCATTCAGAATACCATCAACATACTGAGTGATCACAGTCAGTTGAAGCCACATGATACCCTGTTCTGGATAGTGAGACAAGCATGACAGTAGTGCTCCAGTATCCCATAACAGAGAAACCGACACCCCATTTACAGTACATTTTAAGTTTAACTCCTTTTATGCACTGGACTGGGACAGACTTAGGGAGGCTACAAGGGATTTACAGGATCTAATTGTTAGGTAAACAGATCTCTCATTAGACTGTTTATTCTCCCCTGACAGAGCTCTTAGAAGGGTGAAAAAATTTTCAGTTTAATTGGTCAGTTGAACCACAGGGCAGGTCTCTGCTTCCTTCATCCTGCATGCGCTTTCTGCAGTTTCTTTTAAAATGACATGTATATTCTCGTTTACACTAATTGTAAACCAGAGATTTCCCCTGGTCAGCCTGTCTATTTTGTTTCTAAGATTTATCCAATTTCTGTGGAATATAATTTCTGTGGAGTATGTAAACTGCTCACAACTTCGTGTACATATTTCTCCCTATCTGTCGGTGGAGATTATTCAGTTCTGCAAATCTCACAGTGGTGTTATCCCCAGCCATGATTCTAAACCTACAGCGTTTCAGCATGTCTGGTTTCGAGACATTCCAATAAATCCAACTTTTGTTTCCACTATTACAACTAATTGTATATAAATACAAAAACTGTTTATCTAACTAATTTAAATCCACCTGTACTGTACTTATATGTTTCAGACGTTCTCATATTTTCCAATCTCTTTAAGTTGATTTTCATCAAGTCTCTTTAGTTACGTCTCTAGCCAGTCTGGCTGGCTAAAAACACTTGCACGATCATTTAGTATACCAAAACTCACAGTTACACACATACATGCAGGCACACAAATTCATAAAACACACATACACATCGAGAATATATTTTTTTCTCTTCGTACTACAATGCGCTGTATTTTGTTTCACTTCTTCATGAATCCTTTTTCCTTTTAACAACGTAACTTCTCATAAAACTCGACATCGCTTATTATCCGTCTGTTTATTTTGTTTTCTTCACCACTGCTCAGACCAAACACCGTCTGACAGTCTCTACCCCTTTTCGATCCTCCTGCACAGCCTCTTTTCGCTTTTCTTCTTACTCTTCGTAGCGAGTAAAGTATCTTTTCTTTCATTTATTTCTTTTGGGTTTTTTTTTTCTTCCATAAACACACTTTTTAGTAATCGCATTCCAATTTCTCTTTCTTTTTTTTTTCTCATGTATCTGCCACCACTGGTGCTGGCCGCACACCAGGGTGGCAGCTATATCCTTGTGCTTTTGACAATACTCATGCTTTCTTTACAGGCGTCTTCGCCCCAAACTCCCTCTGACAAACTCAGCTTTTCCCATAGTTTTCCTTCTTTTCCGTCAACTTACACTTTTCCGATACATAAATGGACCCTTACACTACTTTCTCAGACTATCAGTTAGCACACATGTTCAGTCTCTTTAAGAGTTACTTTGTCGTGTGTGAGGTAACAGCTCATACAGTAGGGGGATGCTTTCACTTTGGAAATCCTGTGCATACCTGCACTCATTCAGCTAAGGCGTCTGTTACCTCTAGATCTAAATGCCTCTCAGAGTCTTTAGACAGGACTTACACAGCACTGTTCACAGTTAAGAAACGTGACCTTGAGAACTCCCTTCCCTGATCAGTAATTTACCATCCCCAGAATGCCAGCACTGCTGCTTTTGCCCCGGAGTGGATTTAAGCACTGAGCTCAATCAGGGCTATTCTCGGATCTCACTGTCCTTTAAATCCTGCTACTTAGTGCTTTGCTCTTTTATTATGAGGTGTATTTGTTAGTGCCGTGCGTGTGTATATGTATTCACAAACAAGGAAAACACCAGAAACATACATATATATATATCTTCTACTTCTCTCCTGTTCCCTTTAAAACAAAAAAACATGCTACGCCAATCCGTGCATGACCAAGGCGTAGCTAATCTCAGGACCCCTGAGCGCAGTTAAGGCCAAACCAGTCCTGGATTATACGTGCATTTAAAGCACCACTCCAGCTTCATAACTCCTGGGCCCAACCCAGTTCTAAGCCCCAGAACTCCTGCGTGCACTTAAAGCCAAACCAGTTCTGGATTACATGCCTACCTTAAGGCACAACAGTAGTATAAAGCGACACCTTTCGTCAAACTTTTGACAGGTACCACGCCCCCTTTTCCAGCCAATGGGAGTCAGCGGTGGTTGGATGTCCCGTCCCCTTCCCAGCCAATGGCGTGTTGTTATGTGTGAATGTCCCGCCCCCTCAGGAGCCAATGGTGTGTCGTTAAGGGTCGGAACTCCCGCCTTCCCTCCCGGCTTGTCGGTCCGGAGCCTCAGGGTCCCAAAGCCCCAAGGCGGCGCATCACTCACTTTAGGTGTGTGAAAGTGTGTATTGGTTTGGAAGGGGACCATGTCTGCAGCGGGGTTGAATGCGCTCTATTATAACCCTAGGGAATCGGGTAGTTACGGCGGTGCGGGGAGTCTGGTGAGGGCCACGAGATCCCGGAGTGTGTGCGGCGCCAGTCACGGCCAGGTGGCCGAGTGGTTGTCTGGTCAGGCTGCTTATACGCTGCACAAGCCGTGTCTCAAAAGCAGCAGGGTTGTAAGCATACACACACACACACACACACTGACTGTGTAAAGTCTCATGGAAAGAACTCGCAGGACAAACACCATGTGAAATCTGAACCGCTTTATTTCAACAGTGGGTGTTTCAAACACTGAAACAACACAGCACACACACGTTACCGGCTCCTGTTTGCATTCAACATTTAAATGTTGGTGTGGAAAATTAGTTTGGTACACGTAACCACCACCCTAACATTGCTGAGAAACTTCGAGGCATCTGAAAAAGCATTCATAACCCCCTTCCGCTCCCCATGTCTAAAGCCATGCGAACCACACTGGGTGATCCGATCTAGCAGAGCAAAACAATTTGGCTGCGTAATCAGCAGGATGGTGTTACCACAGGTTCTGTGCAAAACACTCTGTATTTTGGAATACACACTGTAGAACCCCCCAGGCTTCCGTTTCTGATCTGAAAACATCAGATCTGCAATAATTTCACTCAAGTTCTTGACATACACATCTATCTCTTTAACAAATTTAAGGACATTAGCATTCGACTCTTTGTTTTGCATATCAAGCTTTGTAGAGAGAAGTGTGTAAAGCACTCTTAGTAAGAATTCAGACGTATACATTCGAAATTCTTCATTCTTTGGACGATGGCACAACCGGGTCTGTAAAACAGAGTGAAATCTGTATTCACATTTTACATAGATCTTTTTTTTTGCATCTGTAAAAATACGAATAGTGTTTCTTTTGCAACGCATCGAAAGTCACGTCTACTAATTTTTCATCCAGCTGTTCAAGTATGGTGTGTACATGCGCGTATGGTGAGCGGTTGTCAATTATGTTTTTCAGCAACTGTTTTATGCCCCGCTCAGTGTCATTTGTAATGGTGTACGAACCCAGACACCTGGTGGTGTACAGAACAGCCAATAAAATTTGGGCCAAACTGAAAGACTTAGAAATTTCTAAAGCGACAAACGTCACATCTTCAAACCTGTGTAGCCGACAGACAGGCATGTGTGACCCAGCTGACCGGGATGGTCAATCAAACAGGCCGGGCAGTCATCAACCAGGACCCCCTTTAAACAGTGTTTGAAGATGCAATAAACTACTGCTTTCACAATCTGGGCTATAACATTGGGCTCATTAGGGACATCGTTAGTTAAACCTGGTTGGGCATCAGCTTTATTAACATTTGGCCGAACACACAAGCATAGACACGAGACATTCAGTTGTGCCGGTAGGCTGAAGATTGACCCGTCCACATCCTCTTTATTCTATTAAAGGAAAAAGAAAAGGAAGGCTTAACAAAATAGACATGCTTTGTACCTAAAATATTGAGCATTTAATTCACTTTTGAGATAAGGTTTTTGCTAAAAAGAAGACCAAATATTAAAATGACATATGCTAAGCGCTGATACAACAATTCCACCATCAGAAAAAATATTTTAGCCACCTACCTCTTCACTTTGTAGAGTAGCGGACCCCGTTGTTTCTCAACACAAAGAAGCCATCTTCGCAGCTCCCAACAAGGGGTGGTGTCTGACAGCTCCAGGGACGCGCTGCGATCCTGTCAGGCCGGAGCGTTTAAGAATATGCACCAATGGTGTAACCACGCCTACATAACACAAGACATTTTTCAATTGGTTGTGATGCTTTAAAACGACCCCCCCTCCCATTTGTTTTATCGAGAGCGAAAAGTATTCACATATCAGTTTATACGTTTTAAACTTTAAAAGTATTAACACAACGCAAACACAAATTATGTGTTTGCCCAGTAAACAAATTTTAAACACGCAGGGTTGGTCTTAAAGTTTTTAAAATAATATAATAAGACACAGTTAATTTTTAATAACACATTCGCAACAGCTTTTTCGAAAGTTTGAGATAAATTTCCACACATCGCAAGCGTAAAAGTCTTTAAGGTATTAACAGAAAACAAATGATGGGGTGTTGTTCTTTATACTTTAACGGATTGGTCTTAAAGTTTTAAAATCACGTATTAGAGATAATTTGAGATGTTTTGGAGACGAGCGGTGTGGAGGTTAGTTAAAGGCTCTGGAATGCAGAGTGGGGGTGGGGGCTAAAATTGACCCCAGGGAAAGTTTATAAACATTTTATGTTCATGTAAAGTTTTCTAATTTACAAGCACCACATGTATTTAACGCCAAAATGTTCTTAACATCGCATCGCAAAATGTCAAGCTTGGTTTGTGAACACGTCGCTATAAAGAACAGATACATTTTCTTATAGCGTTAATAAAAAACATTTTGCTTGATAATATTCTTAGCGGTCTGTTGGTGAATCAAACACAGACACCGCAGCACATTTTCACCACGTTTTAACAGCTATGAAATTTAGACACCGCTGTATGTCTTAAAATAATATAGATTTTAACATTATAACGGTCTAAAACGTTTTCTAAAATGTTTCTTAAAATAAGTTCTACAGACCAGTACGTGTACCCCCAATGATACCTAAGATTAATGGTTTTATGGCGGGCCATGTGTGTTTCTTAGAAAAGGAATGGTTATCGGTTTGGGTATAAGTACCAGCGGTTTAACAGGCGAAGTTTTGGCTGGATTCCAATTCTTACAGTCTCACGTTATCGCCTAACTCGTCAGAACAGATCACGCCGATCAATTACAACAGTCTGAAGGTAGTCTATTTACAGACTTAACACTGTTCGACTTGATATACGAAGACGAGGACTCCACAAATTTCAACGGTATGTTTATCAGGCTTATTGTGAGAAAATTACAACGTCACGGTGCATGTCTCATGTTAGCTATAGTTACAAAACATTGTATGATATTTGTATACTAGGCAATATTGAATTATTATAACGGAATTACCAGGGAGTTGTTCCGTAATGTGGTCGTGACTGTGTGTATCCATTCATTTCCATTAGCCCCGAAAACCACAGCTTTAAAAAGACCAGTTACGGAGCAACCCAACACTGGTGGGTAATTATGACAATGTTTTGAATGACGCTTTACGACCATGTGAGTCTTAAAGACACAGGGGTACTTTCTCCAAACCAATACACGTATGTGTGTATTCCACAGACGCGGGCGAAGGGACAAGTCGCTACACATTTAAAAAACCTTGTTTGGGGTTTACAATACCACCGCAAAACCTTGTGGAGACACATGCAGATGTTCACTTCATACCAGAGGGTGCGGAGCATATTATCAGATCACCTGGGAGAAGAGGTCGGTATTATATAAAACATTCTTTTAGCATGCACATTTAAACGTGTCTATAATAAAAATCCCCACCGTTTTTCTATTTTTTGGTAATTTGCGGTGTTTCACTTTGCGGTCTTTCCCTCTCCGTGCAGACCCCGAACCTTCAAAAAGTAAACTGCGACGCCAAGCCAACACGTTAACTGGGTCAACGAGCTCAAAACGTCTGAAATCAACAATCAAAGGTTAATATAATTTAAGCGTGGTCAAGATGTGTAATGATCCACTTACGGCAAACGTTACTTCTTTTGTTAGGATGTTACTTCGTTGAAAGATCCTAGTTAGCATAGTTTTCTGTTTGGGAGTGTTAAAAAGCCTTATTTTAAAACTGCTTAGCTTTTAAAGTTAAAAGCAACTGGTCTGTGCGAGGGGTCTATATGCCGTTAACCATGCTGCTTGACCCAGTAGCGCCACTACAGTCTTAAAGGAAACTGGTGTCACAACATGTCCGGGTAACTTGTTCCATTCACCTGCAGCCCTTTGTGTAAGGATGCGCCACATGTGTGGTGTTTTTATCATAGTTATCGAAGTTTAGATTTCATTGATTGTTGTGTTGAAAAGTCTTTTATTTTTATCACAGTGTAGTTTTCTGATTTTGAGATATGGAGCATTGGTGTGGTACTAAAAAGTCTTTATTTATTCACACAGCAGCTGTATCGACGAGCGGTGAAACAAATGTGGCGGAAACGTCGGACCCTAAGGTGGTGACTGCATCGGAGACGGTATACGCCGCTAGCCTCTTAGACATTTTTTCTAAAGAGGATGTCGATCTAACCTCTGGATTTCGTTACCTGATAATGCTATTTCAGGGAGCATTGGTGAGGACCCACCGGGATAAATGACTAAACATGCAGTCTAAAAAGTGTTTTAAAGACCGACCACTTGCCAACATCAAGTGTTTGTACATAAATAAAAGAATTAAAATGGCAAAAGCATGTTTGTTGCGTCGTAAAAGATTCAGAGAGAGGGATCAGATTTCCCAAGGGAATGAAAATGCAGTGGTAGAAAATAACTTAATGCCCGAGGGTGCTGTAGCAGAACAGGATGGCGGTAACTTTGAAAACCGAGAACCGGTTGTACTGAACGATCTGAATCAGGTTGGTGGCGGTGCAGGGGCGAATAGAGGCCCCTTAGTTTTCCTGGAGTGTATACGTAGTTATAACAGGTTTTATAATAATTTTAGAGCAACAGAGCACCATGAAGAATTTCGTTTTGTTAATCTCAACAGAATAGCCTTGTATGTACAGGCTATAGACGCTGTGCATGGTGCAGTCCAGAGAATATTGGATGAACTTTCTCCAAACATCGGGGCGAATGATTTTGTACAGCTGCATTTGACTGCGGGTGGTTTTAACAAACCCTTGTTCTCACACAGGAGACAACCCGGAGAATTAAATGCTGCCAATTTTTTAAGCCACATTTCAGACCCCTTACAGAGCAACACAGAAGTTCTCACTGATGACAGCCTCCGATTAGTGGTGATGGTAGTTAGGAATAAGCAAGGGGGTGCCCGCTGAAGATTTAAATCCGTTCTGTACAGCCAGGTAATTGCTCAGAAAAAAGCGCACCTTATTGACTTACATTACACGGGCGGTAATCTGTGTTTTACCAGGAGTGTGTACGGTTTGTTGAATGAAGGTTGTACCGATGGGGAAATGTTACAGGGCACTAAACGAATGCACAAAGAGTTGGGTTTTCCAGAGAATCGGAAATTAATTTGTCAGACATTACCATTTTTGAAAAACATTTAAAGGTAGTCATTAAAATTTTGTACCACGACCAGATCAGGGTAATTGGAAATATTTTACAATGGGGCCAACACCACCAAATTCTAAAATACTTTTTGTTCTACTGCATGAAGAGCATTTTTATGTGGTTTTAAATATTAAAGCTTTTGTGGGGGCGGCGTAATTTTGCACTAACTGCCATGCGGCATATAGCAACAAGAACGCACACGTCTGTGTTAAAGCTTGTAAAACCTGTTTAGATCCCCAGTGTTGCGAAATTGATGCAGAAATTCAAAATTGCCTGGCCTGTAAGGTCTTTTGTCGTAGCTCTCAGTGTTTGACGAGACACTTTCGGAATGCGGTGACGGGTGTTAGTAAGTGTGAGCGCAGGGTCTTTTGTGAGAAATGTGGGGTTTATAACCTCGCAAGTCACAACTGTAAAGAGAAACTCTGCTCACGTTGTAACAACGTGATCGACACCCCTGACACACATTTGTGCTACATACCGCCTTTGGACAACCCCAAAATTTTCGAAATTTTCTACTTTGAATGCATGCAAAAAACGGGGGGCACATACCAAATTACGTCCATGCCCTTCATGAATTTTATGGTGAAACTTGTCTAAATATTTTGTGTGTAAATTTATCGATAGATGTTTCAAAAACCATACGTTCATATCGTACAATGGCAAAGGATATGACAATTACCTAGTAATCAGACAGTTGTTGGCTGAAAAGATGGACGCTGAACTACTTAATCAGGGTGGTAAGATAATGTGTATGACCGTAAAAGCTCTGAACATCAGATTTATCGTTTCTTTAAATTTTCTACCTATAAAATTAACCAAACTGCCGGTCGCCATGGGGTTCCCCAGGGCTAAGGGTAATTTTCCACACTTGATGAACACTTCAGAAAACCAAAATTATGTTGGCCCGATGCCGCAGCCAGAACTTTACGGCGTTAACTACATGCTGCCGAGCGAGGAAGCCGAGTTTTTGGTTTGGTATGAAGAATGCAAGGGAAGTGTGTTTAACTTACAGAGAGAGTAGAAACGTTACTGCCAGTTGGATGTGGCAATTCTAAGAGAAGGCTGTATCAGGTTTCGGGACAAGGTCATGAATATGACCAGACAGACACGCGTGACTGAGTCAGGGGCAGCCTGTGTTGTGTGCATCGACCCCTTTCAGTTTGTGACCATCGCTAGTGTCTGCATGGCCATGTTCAGACTTATGTTTTTACAGGAAGAGACGATTGCGTTGCTACCCCCATGACAATTACCACCGCCAGCAAAAATGATTTTCTACACCCAGCATTCAATGGCTTATGTACATCGAACACACAGAGCCCGTTAAAATTAAACACGAGTTAACCACGGCCAGTGAGTTCAAGGTTGGCCCATATTTTCTGGATGGTTATGCTGCAATTGACGGAGTGCCGACAGCCTTTGAGTTCAAGGGTTGCTTTTTTCACGGTTGTAATGTTTGTTATTGTGAAAATGATTTTAATCTGCTGACAAACACTACTTTTGGTCGGTTGTACAGAAAGACGATGGTAATTTTCGCAAAATGAGAGGTTTTAACGTGCGTGTTTTGTGGGAGCACGAGTTCAGAGACATGCTTGTTGAAAATGGAGACTTGGGTAAATTTCTAACAGCTGCGCAGTTACCAGAGCCTCTGCGATTTGCTTTTTGGGGGGAGAACAAATGTGATTTGTTTGCATTACACAGTGCAGCCCTGTGAAAATATTCATTACTATGATTTCACCAGTCTGTATCCGTTTGTGAACAAAACTAAAAAATAACCACTGGGGCATCCCTGAATAATATATAACAACTTGGGAGATTTAAAATGGTATTTCGGTTTAGCGAAGGTGAAAGTTTACCCACCCAGACGTTTGTACTTTCCAGCTCTTCCAACCAAAATTGACAAAAAAATGTTTTTCACACTGTCGTATGGGTGCTGAAACAAAACAGACCACACCCTGTGAGCACAGTGATGAAGATCGTGCTTTGACTGGTGTCGGGTGCACCACTGAATTACAGATGGCCTTAGATCTGGGGTATAGAGTGTGTAAAATTTAAGAAATTTGGCATTTCGAAAAGGCCTCACACGATCTTTTTACCAACTACATCAAACTGCATCTGAAAGGGAAACAGGAAGCTTCGGGGTTTCCAGAGTGGTGTACAGATGTCACGAAACAACAAAGATATATCAGTGAATATTATGAAAAAGAGGCTGTCCGGCTGGACCCCGGCAACATTAAAAAGAATCCAGCCAAAAGACAGCTTTCAAAAATTGCCTTGAAGAGTTTGTGGGGGAAGTATGGACAAAGAAACAATTTACCACAGACCACCATTGTGAGAAACCCCGATGAATTGTTCAGGTACTTATTTACACCATATCATGAGGTGTCATCCTGAGAGTTTATCGATGAAAACACAGCCTGTGTTACGTGGAAACACACTAAACACCACTATACAGGCCATTCAAACACTAACATTTTCATCGCTAGCTTTACAACTGCCTATGCCCGCTTGGAGTTATACAATCTGCTAAATGCTTTGCAAGGCTGCTGTATGTACCACAACACAGATTCCGTTGTCTTTGTGAGCCGGGAGGGTGAGTGGAATCCGGAGCTGGGTGACTACTTGGGTGAGCTGACCAGCGAAATTGCTGCTGGACAACACATCACCGAGTTTGTATTAACAGGACCCAAGTCGTACGGGTACAAACTGTCTGGAGGGAAAGCCTGTTTAAAGGTAAAAGGCATTACGCTCAATGTTAACAATTGTGAAAAAGTTAACTTTGAGAGTCTGTGGGACTTGGTTTTTGACTATGGCGTTAACCCTTATACAGAGTGCCAGGAATTTAAACACATTTCTATTCAACAGCCGATGATTGTGCGTGTTAAAAAGGATTGGCGCATTGAGACCCGGACCTTAAAGAAAACCCAGAAGGTGGTATATGACAAGCGGGTGCTGCAAGAAAATTTGACATCATTGCCCTACGGATATTAACATGATGGATGTCAGGTTAAAACACCCTTTTTCATGCATTTTGTCCGGACCCTCGAATTGCGGTAAAAGTTGTTTTATAAAACAGCTCTTGGAGAACAATAATTAACATGACTCGTAAACCCGAAAACATAGTCTGGTGTTACAGCTGTTGGCAACTTCTATACGCTGAGTTGCTTGTGAAATTTCCATACATTCAGTTTATAGAAGGACTACCGACATCGTTTTCCGATGACCAGCTACTGACGCCGGGTAGAATAAATTTGATTATAGTTGATGATTTGATTGAGTCTGCGTGTGAAAATAATGAGATAGAAAAAGCTTTTACCAAATACGTACACCACCGAAACCTCAGCATCACGTATATCATCCAAAATGTGTTTTGTCAAGGCCGGAAAAGTAGAACCATTGCTTTAAATACAAAGTACATGGTGCTGTTTAAAAACCCCAGAGATAAACTTCAGATTACAACCCTGTCCCGGCAGATGTACCCCGGTAAAGCCAATATTTTTTTGGAAGCGTTTGATGACCCTACTAAAAAACCTTTCGGTTACTTGTTGGTGGATTTAAATGCCGACACCCCAGATGACTATCACTTGCGAACAGGTCTTTTCCCCTCAGATGTACCCACGGCTTACGTATTTAAAAAATCTAAAAGTCGGTGATCTCGCAACCACAGACTCAGTCGAAAAAACACGTTCTGGGCGTCGTCATGTCTTCACGCGTTCTGAGAAACCTGACTCTCTTACATATTCTAGTAAAAGCCACCCCTAAGCAGCGGAAAGCTATTCTCTGTAGGGCTACAAATGATCTTGTACAGGCCATACCTGAAATCGCCTTGAATACCATGAAAGGGAACATACCGTTATCTGCTAAGCAGTTTGGGACCCTGAAGAGAAAGCGTAAGCTTATAAAGACTTTGAGTTGAAAGGGTCTTTCTCTTAAAAGAAAGAGACTCTTGGTGAACCAGCCCGGCGGTTTTATCGGGACCCTGTTGCGTATTGCAGTACCATTGATTACGGGGCTTCTGCAACGTCAATAATGGAGCACGCTGAAAAAATGTACCTGGTACGAGAGCGGTCTGGGTTCGAAAGCGATGTAAGAAAAATAACAACCCGTCGGTTGGATGATGAAATGCGAGACATTCTTCAGAACTCGCATCTGGCCGAATATGAAAAAGTGAAATTGTACAGCCAGATGTTACAAAGGTATTTGACATTAGTACGCCAGGAGACTTCCGAAAAGGGGACTTTAACTGTTGTACTACCGGAAAATGCACCCACTGAGCTATCACGCACGTTAGCACAACTGCCAACATCAAGCGACGCTGACTTTGGGTATATTTTTGACAGTGTATCTCAGTGGTTTCCGGAGAAATTCCAGCGGTTTCCAGTGTAAACCAAAACTTTTTTCTCTTTAACCTCTCTCTCATACAAATAAAAGAAAACACACAAACTTCCACAACATGACAATTTTCTCTTTTTTTTGCGAACTAAACAGTTCTATACACATATAATACCGGTGTGGCTCTGTTACTGATTTTTTTTTTATTTTCATTTTTTTAAGTTAAAAAGGATACAAAGGCAGGCTCAAGTAAAAAGAAAGAGACAGAATTCCGTTAAAGACCATGGCCCGCAATGAACCATTAATAGCCTGGAATGAAAAAGGGGAATTTGTGTAAAAGGGGGCATCCGTTGAGGGCTCTCACGCAGCAGCAAGCAGTTGTGGTCGGTAAGAAGCCAAAAGGTTGTGATGTGTTCATGGAGGCTATGGCAGAAATCAGCGTGCCAGGCACCTTGCTAGCCAACGCTGGTAACCGAGAGCTACTTCAAAAACTCAAGGCTGCCCCGTTGGGGTGTGCAGCGTCGGTCAAAACTTTAAAACAACCGGTAGAGTTGTCGACGGTCGACCCGGTCTCTAAGATAACCGCTGAAAGGAGACGATCATTAATACCTAGACCCACATGGTTGTCTTTGTAACATATTTTCTCTGGGTATGTGTGTTTGTGATAAATGACTTGAAATGTATATTAAAAGCATGCGCAATATAGTTAAAAATGTTTGTAAGAAAATGGCTTGGATGTAACGTGTTAAAAAAAGCTTGAGCGCTATAACAGCGAATGTATAATACAAATATTGTATTGATTTTAATTCATATTTTGTGTTCTTTTTAAATAATAACCACACAGATGTTGAAATGGTTCGATTTCATTTTTATTTTAGACGGCCGATTAACATTTATGACATGTTTTAAATTGTCGTAAACACCCACATAATTGAACATTCGTATTTTCAAAGGGCTTAAAAGGGTATCGGGGTCTCCGTCTCACACGGCGTCGGTTTTTCAGAAACATTTCCACCATGCGGTCATTCTGGATTGCATTAGTAGAATAAAGTTAGTAGAATAAAGAAAAAAGGCTTCAGGTGAAAATCCGTAGGAGTCGAAAAATTCTGCGCCCTCGTTGTCGGGTAAGTAAATAGCAAGCCAGTATTCAACAGAGCGGTCGTGTGGGTGAGTATGAACTATTAAACTCAGAGGGCGCCAGTCTCTTGCGCGGTAGGGCATTACTGGGGAACACACCTAGAAAACTGTCTCAGGTGTAGCGGTCTCGGGTTAGAATGTCTTCCAGCCGTTTGGTGTTCATCTTTATGTGCAGGTTGTGTGGCCTCCCGTGCTTTTTAGCTGAAGTCGTAAATGACTTGACGTCTCATATCCAGCTCTATCACATTGTCGAACAGCGTGCACACAACCATGTTAACTGTAGTGGGTAGCGGTAGCGCGAAGCGTATTTCAGCTCTTAGATTACCCGTTTTTAAAAAGTGAATAATGCGTCGTCGGGGCTGAGGTTGAAAGCGAACAATGTGTAAACACGCACGTACTCCTTGCGGTCCACCAGAAGTGGTTTGTCTTTCAGACGCTTCCCGGCTGTTTCCACCAGATTAAAATATTCACGGACGCAATGTCCATTCTGGAAGTCTGGTTGGAGGGGTTTAGTGGGGATTTGTTCACCGTCCGCGTAGAGAGCCAGAAAATTAACGTTGTAGTGTTTAAAATTGAAGGGGTTTGTGTAAAATGCTGTGTTGTCCACAGACCCCAAAATGACCACTTTGGGTAACTGTGTGAGAAAGAGGTTTTCTTGGTTACACACACGGCTCCCTGCAGGCAGGCTGAAGACTTTCATCTGAATGCGGTCTATGGGGTATTTAGCGTTGGCCGTCAGGAGTGCTTCGGCGTGTCCCAGTCTGACCCCGGGTGACACTCTGACTCTTTTCACAAACAAAGATGCAGAGAGTACGCTTTGTGTTCTCCGACGTTGTTCATTAAGCAGAAAGCATCTCTGTTGCGCGTGAGTTTTATTTTCAGGTCTACGCCATTCAGTAATAGTTTGTCCTGAAAAAACATGTCTGCGTGAATGTGCCCCAGTTTTCGGCTTTGCGTCGTGTATGATGCTCTTTTTCGGAACCCCTGATTGGTACCATCCAAAATTGTGGACTCGTGTTCCCCGGCTGTGTCTTTGTAAAAGAGCCCTGTTGAATACTGCGTCTTCAGCGTCTCTTCACTGTAGTTCTGGACAGACTCTATAAAGGCTCTGTAAGGATAGCAGTTGTTCCTCTGGCTGATCAATTGGTCTCCTACGGTGATGTCAACCTGGCTGAAGATGGCTGCAATGGGGTAATTCACCAGACTCACACGGGCTGCCGCATCAATGTCCCGACCGCCTGCTTCCGTTATTTTACAGGTCAAATAGAGCAGGGTGTTGTTTAAATCTAAATAATTTTCTCCGTTGCCTGCAACGTAGAACTCCAGAGGTGTGTTTTCCGTTAGGGCTGTGAGGGGTTGAACTGTAAAAGCTTTTCTCGACGCTTGTTTGGGTAGGCGCTAATTGAAATATGTCCAGCTCCGACTTGGCGCATTCTGCAGACTCGCTGTGAACAAAAGCCATATTTAAAATATGTCTCGTTTCGTGTCTCATTGATTGTGGTGTGTCACGCCCTTCTTGGTCGACCTGAAGCTTTTATGAGTTGACTGTCTGCACTTAGCCGTTCTTTTATCAGGTTTCAGCTGCCCCTGACGGTGAGATGATGACGTCTGTCTTTTTCTCTTGACACCCCTGCGGATGTATGCTAGACCCGAACCTTCCTGCTGATGTGCAGCCACCTTAGACATGACAGCGCTTGTAACGTTGCCAACCACGTCTTTGGCGATGTTTTTAGCAATGTGCGCCTTAGCTATTTCAAACCCGCGTTTCAGAAAAGGCACGGCTTTTCTAAATAGCGCTCTGAAAATACCCTGATACCAGCGCCATACTGAACCGGTAGCCCTAAAAATCCTGGTAATCCATAACCAGCCTGTTGTTTGTAGTAGTGTGTATACAAAGAAGGATCCCCGTAGCTCTTGATGACTGTCATCCTTTTAGATGTTTGTCGCTTTCACAGGTCTGAAATGCAGCTTGACGATGACCTTTCCAAATGCAAAGGACACGTATTCGTTTTGATCCGTCTTTATTTCAATAGTGATGTTGTTAAAATGGTCAATGCTCACCGGCACGTAATGGGGTTTGGCGTACAATACTGTGACAAATTCACCATCCACGCCTCTGAAGGGCACACAACGCAAAAGTGTCTACGCCTACGCCTACGCCAACGTCTACACCTATTAATTGGTGTTCTATGATATAGGTGTATATATACATGGTGTTAAATCCGCCAGTCATATCGACGGGGTACGGTGATTTTACACCCCCGACAACTTATTTGAAACCCAACATCTTCGCCAGGCAGTTATGCACCTGTATAACAAACCGTTTATCACTAAAAATCTTTACCGACCAGCTAATGGGGTTGTATTTAAGGCTTACAGCCGTTAACTTGAATTTTTCCGCAGCCCATTTCATTTCATGCAAGAGCTGCTCGATGTTGCTGTAGTACCCTCTCAGTAAGGTACAGGTCCATATAGTCTTGTGCTCATCGCTGACAAACAGAAAAACTTAGTCTTCATCAAAAGTGTTTAGTGTATGCAGATAGTGCAGTTCGACCAGGCCCACTTCCCAGCTCCCGTCCAGGTCAATTGCCTTTGCCAGATGCTCTGTGAAGCACGCGTTGGTGTTCTTTGGAAACATCTTTGAGGATAAATTACTGGCCAGCGTCACATAGAAACCATTGGGGTTCATTTTTCACCACCTCTATATGTCTCGGACCTTGGAAGCCTTTACCTAACTATTGAATTTATCACTCCAGCCGTGCCACTTTACCAAAAGCTGTTTGTTTTTGCCACGACCCCTGGCTGCTAAAATCGTTTGGATGCGGTAGACGTTCTCAACATCAGGGTTTGTCTTCTGTAGCTCTTCTGCATAGAAGGAGCCCTTAATGTCATCGCCTGCGTAGTCCTGCAGTTTTTAATAGGGTCTCAGAGCCTATTAAATGCCTATTTTCATTTGACAATGAAAATTTCATCTGTGAAGGTCTGTTCATATCCCTTCTCAAACACTCCCTTTATTTTGGACACCCGCACACGATCACCCATATTAAATGAAAACTTTGACTGTTTTCTCTTAAAGTGCTCGTCATAGACCATTCTCCACACCTCAAGGGAGTTGTCGAACGTAACAGAAGCCGGGGTTCATTTAATAGTCGTGTGGTAACTATGGTTATAAGCGTAAATAAGATCTGAAAGGACGTCGATATATCGAAAGGTGTTTTTGTGTGTCAGGTACCTCCACATTTTTGTTTTAATAGTTCTGTTAAACCTCTCGACCTCGCTAGCCTTCACATCACTGGCCGTAATGAAATGTTCAATATTCTCATGTTTGAGAAAATTTTGGAAGGTCCTGTGCGGCCGGCAGAGGAATCCTACTCCGTTGGGACCCCTGAGCAAGGCCCTTAACCCTAACTGCTCCAGGGGCGCCGTACAATGGCAGATCCTGTGCTCTGACCCCAAACTTCTCTCCCTTTCTGTGTGTCTGTGTCTCCATGGAGAAAAGCTGGGGTATGGAAAAAGACTAATTCCTAATGCAAGAAATTGTATAGGGCTAATAAACATTACATTATTATTATTACATTAAGAAATTCTTTACGCTCCTCCATTTGTAGCTTTTTTGGAGCACGCCCCTCTTGCAGTATATTTCGGAAGGCGCCTGTCACGGCCCCTCCAGTCTTGTTTTTCAGTGGCACGGCCCAAGCGTATTTAGACAGCATGTCTATACACGTTAAGATGTAACAGAAACCGTCATTGAAATCGCGGTGTTCTCTCATGTCCACCAAGTCGGCCTGCCACTGCCAGTACACTTCGGACACCAGCGTCCTGTTACTCTTAAAACGTATGCGCGCCGGCTTGTGCAGCGTATAAGCAGCCTGGCCAGACAACCACTTGGCCAACCGGCCGTGGCTGGCGCCGCTCACACCCCGAGATCTCGTGGCCCTCATCATACTCCCCGCGCCGCCGTAACTACCCGATTTCCTAGGGTTATAATGGAGCGCACTCAACCCCGCTGCAGAAATGGTCCCCTTCCAAACCAATACACATTTTCACACACCTACAGCGAGGGATGCGCCACCTTGGGGCTTTGGGACCCTGAGGCTCCGGACCGACCGGCCAGGGGGGAAGGCGGGAGTTCTGACCCTTAACGACACACCATTGGCTCCTGAGGGGGCGGGACATGCACACATAACAACACACCATTGGCTGGCAAGGGGGCGGGACATCCAACCATCGCTGACTCCCATTGGCTGGAAAAGGGGGCGTGGTACCTGTCAAAAGTTTGACGAAAGGTGTCGCTTTATACTACTCACAACTCTTCAGAACTCCTGTGCACATTTAAGGCCCAACCCATCTTTACTACGGATTTGGACTGTTCTGAGCTCCGCGGTAACAGTCCAAACCCGTTCCAAAACTCCACGCGCAATTAAGGCATACACCAGTTTCAAATGCCTGTGCACAATACCGGGGATCACCGCCTGCAAGACCTAATTCTGGGCTTACAGCAAACCACCTATTACATACACTGGTGTCTTCCCCAGGCCAGAGGTATCCAGGAACTCATGTTTACTCCGTCATCTCGGGCGATTGTCGCAGTGAGCAGAGACTTCCCAATTGATCAGACGAGAGAGTCTGGACTTTTTTTTAAAAAGAGGATTCCTTACCTCTTAGTAATGTGCACGATGATCGTCTCTCCTGCCGATGGGAAGTTCTGTGCCTTCTGGAGCATCCGCCGACTACACCAAAATTGTTGTAACAGAAAGAATAAGGTTCTGGGTCACGAGATGAAGTTAAACAGATTATTGCATGCAAGGAACAATAAAGCCGAAGTCTTGTTTCCCGCAAGAAACAACAAAACCGAAATATTGTTCAAAGTGCTGGTACAAACTCTAGGTTTATATATCCTTTTCTTTCCGCTTCTGACGTCACTTATTATTATGGTAAAGGGGGGAGGTCACGTATTTGGCCAGTTTGCAGCTTTTGGCCAAATGGTCAGGAAATAAGTCCCCAGGGGGTTCCCTAGCTCTCCTCGTTTGCATCTGGAATCCTTATCAGTTCTCCCTTTCCTGCCATAAACTCCTGTTGCTTAGAAGTTTAATCTTTAAGCAGAAAGGACTTAATTTCACCCCCATCTTTACTTTTACTTCAATACCATCATTTAATTTATCCAGTTACACAAATTCATGCCAGAAGAAACAACGAGCTATATTAGTGGACTATTTCTTTGTATTCACTATATAGAAACAAACCGAAAGTAATACTCCGATCACGCTTTGAACTATTGGGTGCAGTGCTTTTTCCAATAAGGACAATAGAAGCATGTTTTTTAAAGAAATGAATGTCAAAATGTTCCTGAAACATCCACTTGTGATAATTTAGCTGCTTAATTACACAATTCCATATTAATATAACTATCAAGTGATAAATTACTGCAACATTTATATTTTTACAATAACAGCAAGTTGTGTTCTTACTAGGTATTCTTAGAAAAGGATAAAACATACAGTACAGAATATAAGCTTAATAATGTTAGAACAAGCATGTTAAAACCAGAACCCATGTAAGTTACCAGGACTTTGATGCATAAACTATTTATGCATAATTAAAAATATGTATGATGAATGTGAAAGGTTGTGTACTTTTGTCTAACTGAGTAATCTTGCTTTTATAAAATATTGTAGCACTTACAGGTTCATGCATAATAAAGGACAAATGGAACCCACAGAACACGTACACAGGTTTAGGGTGGTAACTCGTTAACAGACTCTACACACTTATTAAGCTTCACAGGACACTTAAACTAACAAAAGTCTATTTATATGAGCAGGGTCAGCTGCTGGTCATTGCATGGACCCTTGGAATCCCCCCAGCCACAACTCTCAGCCTGCTTTGTGGTACCCTCAGCACCTAGGTGCACTTCCTGCTTACCACCGGGCGAGGGCGCCACAATATACAGAATTTTTTATGTTTAATGATTAACATGCTGTAATACACAGATTAAAATTATTAAAAATCTAAAGAGTGTACAACTTAAATTCTTAATTGTAAAAAGATTATCCTTCAGCAGTGAACAGGATTCGAAACCAGGCGCTTTTTGGCGACAGCTCAAATGCTGTATATGAGACGTTAAGCTTTATTAGCTACACCTGGCAGTTTTACAAGGTGCTTCCAGATACTATTATCATATTTCAGTTTACATACGGTATGATGAGCCACACCCACCGTGTTTTAACGCAGCTTACCTTGCACATTTTGATTGGCTGGTTTTAAAAAAGTTAGGATTAGCAACTTCCTGAATCACAAGACCATTGTTTTTGTATATTTCTTATGCAAAAAAATCGTAAATGTGAAACAACCAGGTTTTTGTAAAGGAGGCACTATGCATTAAGTTGACCCAGATAGTTCATAATGCAGATGCAAAACAACATTGGAAACTTTACTGTCTCACACATGCAGATCTCAGACGTTAACCAACACAGGAACTTGATGTGATGAAAACAATGGGTTTGCATTTTTGGCAATCTGAGTCCAGTGGGGTGGATGTTTTGCATTTCAACATAGCACCTCCTTTTTCGGAGTATGACACAAATACAGAAAGATCACAACCACCAGATCTTTGAATTGTGATTTCTGATATATTTTCTGCATCTCCAGCGAAGACCTCTTTGAATGCTTCAATGGTAGAGAACGTTATAATGATCATTACACATACTAGTGAAACTTGAAAAATGTAATATATAGATTATAATTGCAATTTGCGAGAAGAAGATTGCACCGAAACAAACTGCACCCGTTGTTTTCATAACATCGAGTAATTAAAAGTACTGAGTGTGTTGGTACCTTTAAAATTTCTTGTAGACAGTCTTGTGATTACCCGAAAAAACAAGGCGCTATATCTTGGTAATGAAAGCAGCACAAACAATACTTTCAACAGCACAAACCGGCACAAACGCAGCACTAACGAATGCAGTGGATTTCAGTGATTGTGTTGTTTGCTGGGAGGGTGGCATCCCAGAGTCAGCTGGGAAAAATACGATGACTTAATGATGGCACTCATATCTGTGTCATCAGAGGTCACTGTGTGCCCCACACTGTATTCTTCACCAAGGATTGTCCAGGAATACACAAGTAAAAGGAAGGTGACCTAAATGTGCTATATTTGCATTTAAGAGCACTGTAAATATGAAGACAATGGATAATGACTGACTTTTAAGACCTTAGATATATGTTTGGTTATTTTAGATAAAATAAAAATTGAAAATAAAATTATTTTCCAATATTTCTTCGGTCTGTACTGTACGTGTGAGATGGTAGGGTTCCCAATTTTTGGAACTACCTGGGTCAACTGATTTTTAAAGCAGAAACAGCTATGAAATATTGAGATGTGCTAGTTAAAGCCTCTTTGTAAGAACATGCAGTTGCTTGCTAATGTTTGCCTTTTAAGGCTACATCCCCAACTCTTCTGATTAGGGTATGATATTGGTGATAATTTTAATTTTCCTGTTCACACAAACGCACACAAGATACTGGTATTAAAAGCAAAATCAACTGCTGTCCCCCAAAATCAATTTTGTGTCTCTGCTGGGCAAACAGAGAAACAAAATTGCAGAACTGTTACTCACGCGCCTGTAACAGAGCGCTTGAACTTGACAGACGGGGTCACTGGAGGTCAAAGTCACCGTGCATGGTCAGGTGATCACCAGAAAAACAAGGAGCTATATCTCGGGAAAGAAAGCAGCACAAACACAATTTTCAATGGCACAAACCAGCACAAACATAGCAGTAACGAATAAGACCGGTTTGGTTCTACTATGACGTTGTAGGGGGGCTGAGTAACGTCACACTCCCCAAAAAAGAAGGCACTATATCTTGGGAAAGAAAGAGGCTGGGAAGTTACTTTCAATGGCACAAAACGGCACAAACGTCGTACTAATAAGTCTGGTTTGGTTTCCCTACAATGTTGTAAGGGGGCTGGGTGACATCACGACCCCGAAAAAGAAGGGGAGACAGCATTGCCCTCTAAATCCAGGTTATTACAATAATGGACTGCTGTATCACAGAAGTAATGACATAGTCAAACTGAGCAGAACCTTTTGCTATACAGATGCAGCCATTCAAAACAAGCGGGGTATGCTGCGGTATAACACGGTGGGCGTGTCGAAGTATACCGCATCATACCATATGTAAATTAGATTATGTTAATAGTATCCGGAATCACCTTGTAAAACCGCCAGGTGGAGCTAATAAAGGTTAACCTCTCAGCATTTGAGCTGTCACCAGAAAACGTCGGTTTCGAATCCTGATCACTGCTGAGGGACAATCTTTATTCAATTAAGAATTTATGTTGTGTACTCTTTAGACTTTTAAATTTAAACAGTGTATTACAGTATGTTAATCATTAAACATTAGAAAGGCGGTATATTTTATAAAAGCAAGATTGTTCTGTTGGACAAAAGTACACAGCCTACCACCTTTATCATAAATATTTTAATTATGCAGGAGTATTTTATGCATCAAAGTCTTTACCGAAGATATTACTAATAGTATTAATAATGAATGACCTTGGACAAGCTGTAAGCTCAAAGTATTACCCTGGTCCACATTCTTTGTAACTGTCTTTGTAAATGAAAAGAGTTTATTTTTTCATTGACAAAAAGTAACACCACAGCATTTAGTTGATCCGATCACACATTCGTTTCCAATCATACAAAGTAATTCTTGAGAATCTCCAATTCACCATACCTTTCACATGCTCATAAACGATATTAATTTAGGAACATAAACATATTACTGTATGTAAACTGTACTGTATATTGCTGGTCTTGGTAGTTTAATGAAAAAATACACACCAGTATTCCATTTCTCCCTAAACATTTTAAGCATCAAAATCTTACATGTTGTTATTTGGGAAACGTTTTTACGTGCTCCTTCTGACCATATTAGGATAATATACTTTGTGAAGTCTTTTAACCTTTTCTGTGAATTCGCTTATCATTCAACCAGAGCTCGAAATATCACAAGGATCCCCAAGAGCAAAGCAAAGACTGTATTAAAAGAATCGCATATCTAAAGAAATTAATTAGATATAATTATATTTGTGTACTGCGACAGGGCTGTGTAGGGGTGTTTCACCTCTCTCTTCATGTGACTCTATTCAAAAGCCATTTAGCAAAGAGGGGATGAGAAGAGTGACAAACTAGTATACTTTAGATCTTTTTTTCTGAACCGGGGAAAATCTGATCATGTTTCTCAATAATAATAAAAAACATTGCCACACCCGGATTTGTAAACCCACGCATTAGCACGTCAAAGCCCATTGAGGAGCCGGGCGCAATAATTGTTTTGTCCCTTGATTTACTGATCTGCATTAATTACAGAAATCGAGTTCCTGCTCTTTGCAGATGACCTGGTCCTGCTGTCGCCCACAGAACAGAGGCTGCGCCAGAACCTGGCACTGCTGGAGCAGCACTGTCAGACCTGGGCACTAACAGTCAATCTGGACAAGACCGGAGTTATGGTTTTCCAGAAAAAAAGTCAGACCTCAGGGAAACAGGTACAAATTCACACTTAACAACAACACATTAACACCTAACAACGGGAGCAGGGCCGAATTAGGCCAGTACCCACTATTGTTAAACATACAGAAAAGAATATTAAAGTATTGGCTTTAGTATTAGCCATACAGAACATTAAAGTGCCCCTTTCCATTCAGTGGGTGTCTGAGCCGCTGTGTCCTATCTTCTGACAGTCGCTGTTGTGAATGTCTGTAGAGTGTATCTTATTTTTAGTACTATATTCAACAATAGATGACAATCCCCTTAGTCCTCCTTAGTCTTCCTGAAATTGTCGGATTATGAGTGAATAAAAGCATCTTATTAAAAACATGTTTGCGTTTGTTTGGGAGCTATATTATGTATTTTTCATTTGTAAGATATAATGATGTGTTCCCGCTTACACATCGTACGACTTTAAAAGCTAGAAAAACAGGTTTCGATTCACATTATCTGATGAGCCTTGTTTTGTCTAAGGACAGCACAAAAAAAACAGACAATACACCGGGGGGGAGGGCAAGCGAGAGAGAGAGTTTTTTACCCTCTGTCAAAAAAAAACAAATCACCCGGGGCAGACACTCTGGGGGAATCATTGTGTGGTACAGAACGGAGCTCAGTCAATCCAAACAATGTGTTCCGCCGGGGAACAAGTATAACCTTGTTCATGCCAAACAGTGGCATGTTACATTATTAATTTGGGTGCCTCCTCTTGCCAGAAAGCTCTAAATTGCATTTTGAGTGCGGTTTTTGACTTTTTTTAAATTGCAACCCGTAAATAAAGCTGATAATGTTTAGACTTATATTAGGATTTAGACTTATATTAGGATTATATACTTTGTGAAAAGTGATAGTCTTTTAACCTTTTCTGTGAATTTGCTTGTTATCTAACAAATGCATACTTTTAGAGATTAACAGGGAATATAAAATGGAATTGCGTATCTAAACAAATTATTAACGATATAATTATATTCATGTACTGTCTGGCGGAATAAACTGAAGAGGTTAGTTAATACGACACAGAATTATTAAGAATTATCACCTCATTTTACACTTGAGAACAAATGAGAACATTCCACTCAGTGGCATTGTTATCTCAATCACCTGCTAATTCGTTTTACACCACTGGACGACAGAAGAATGTGACTGTACTGTATCTGTACAGAATGTGTGTTTCAATCAATACAGTAATTGATTAAAATCGCAATCGCGTGTTTAATGAAATGCCTTTTTTGATTCACAATCTGAAAATGAAAACCACGGTAGTCACCTTGAATTAAAGAAAACAAACAATTTTGGCACGCCTGTAGCATTTTCACGAAACCTCCTAGAGTTGTGAGAACACTTGCTTTGTGTATAAAGTACATTGTGAATGTTTTCACGGCATTCACGTTGTTGTTTTTATGCCATTTTTTTGACAATGCACGAATATTCCATTGTCAAGGGAATCAGTGCGAATTTTAATACTAATTAAATGACCGCGGGCACTTTCCACCCCCTCTTCATCTCAGAGTAGAACAGACTAACCTTCTAATGAAAGACGGTCCACCCCCCACGAACAGGAAAAGTGCCCACAGGCACTTAAACTTAATATGGTCAGTAACAGTTAACGGTAACATGGTCAGAAGGAGCACGTACAAATGTTTCCGAAATAACCACATGTAAGACTCTGATGCTTAAAATGTTTAGGGAGAAAGTGGAATACTGGAGTGTATTTTTTCTTTAAACTACCAATACCAGCCATATACAGTCTGTAACGTAGGGATTTCTATATGTCTTTATTTAGTGGTTACATTAGTGACAAAGGCAAAACTTTTAGCTTTAACTTTTTAGCCAGACTACGGCGAAAGGAACCCTTCTTTCATTGGAAGACAATGAACATATTCTAGCCCTAAATGAATTAATAGCAAACATGGTTTACATAAAAGACATTTTTCCAAGAAAGTTTAGCCTTTGTCACTAATGAAACCACTAAATAGAGACATACATATAGAAATCTTAAGATTTTTAAAATACTTGAGAACAGGGGAGGGATGTTGGTTTTGCATAACGGGCGGGAGTATGATAATTGGAGGAATTTGAGAGAGTTTAATGGTTTGATATATTTGATTTTGTATTGTGGTTGTTATCTATGTTTTTAGTTGGTATTATGTTTATATGGTTGTTTCTGTTGGTTGGTCTTTATTATGGTTATTAATAATACGATCTATAGTTGAAATCTGAGCTTAAATAAAAAGAAAAAGCATTTTCAGAGAGCAATTACGCTGTGTTTATGTAGAATAAGTGATTAAGTTTATGAGCAATCTAATTATTTATTCATTTAAAACACTATATAAAATAAAGTTTATTATTAATTTGCCGGACAGAGCGGTGAACATTATTATGCATAAGACAAAGATAACGATCCTGATCAGTTAAAAAATCTGTGTACGCTGTAAGGTTATTACTTCTTAAACTTTTTAAAATACACGTTTTGAATAGAAAGAAATCATCTTCCTGGTACAGTATTACATATAGCAAACCAGCACGTCTTTTTTCTCCAATCAGAGGGGTGTCAGATGGTGTCAGCCAATCACCATTCTGAAGCCCTACCATAATCTCTGGTATGGGGAGACCCCAGAATTCTGTCCCATAGTTTAGACAGATGATAGATACTTTTATTCATCCCATGAGGGAAATAAAGTAAATCATTTTCATTTTAGGAAATTATTAAACGCTCGGTTAAAAGCAAAGGAGATTGTCTGTTATAGTGGACATAAAAACAATTGTTCGCTGGCATTATATCCTAGAAGACACAGTCCGGCGCCAGACCGGGAGAATGCCTGCAGCGTAAAAGAAAATGCCTGATGAACTAGGGATTGGACAGTTTCCAAGTGCTTGTACAATCGATGGAAATGTTCAAATAAATGTGCAAAAGAAATAAACAAAATAATCATTTATTTCTTTATCATATTGGCTAGCCAATGTCCTCTCTTTGCTAGTTTGTGGCTTTGTTTCTGCGTTGGTTAGCAATGGGTGACTGTTCTCAGGCGGAAGATGTAAACAGCTTCGTGTTATTTTCGTGTTAAATAATTTTTAAAAATTAAAATTCATTCTATACAGCAATCACATATTTGGGTACCGTTTCATAAAACTTTCATATTTAAAATGTTTAGGGAGAAATGGAAGACTGCTGTGTATTTTTTCTTTAAACTATTAAGACCAGCCATACACAGTATAGTTTACGTACATACAGTAATGTTTATGTTCCTAAATTAATATCGTTTATGACCTTCTGATGCGTTATGCTCCTCTTCTTTTTATGCTCAGCTACTAAAATTTCCCTTTAGTGGTAAAATTCCATATAAATATTCAATTTGTAGCGGATTAAAATGTGCACAGTAAAGAGATTATTAAACCTTTTCACTACCAACCAATGCACCATGAGTGCTCCAGTCGCTCATTTTGGCCAGCCAATCACTTACCGCGGTGCCCTGCGGTGGCTTGTGGGTAGTTTACCGTACAGCGGGTTTTACCGTGCATTTTGAATGGCTGCATCTGCACTTATGGACATTAAGACAAAATAGCACTTTGGAAATTATGCCTTATAAAAGAAACATTTTCAACGATATGAGAAACATTAACCCATAAGGCATGAAATGTCTTTAATATTCAATAACTTCACTCCTTCCACTCCTTTTTTTCTGGAGCAGTCCATATCAGGATTTTTTGTAGCTCTTAATTTCTTTTTAAACCAAATTTTGTGCCTCAGTTTTTCTTTCTGTTTTTAAAAAAATAGCCAAATTGTGAAGTGTGCAGAAAAAAAAATCACAATTACACATAAATTTATGGTTTATGCATTTCACATTTTTACATCCCATTACCTAGAATACTTCGGCTTAATGAATTGCTAAAGCTTCCCTGCTCTGGAATGATCTTTTATAAGAGACACTATTCTAATTAAATCTAAATGTAGATATCAGCATGTATAATTCCAAATTATTATTTGTTTTATGTGTAAATTTCCAAACTCAGATCTCCAATCTGATTAAATGCTCAGCATGTCTTAATGAAAAAGAATCAAGAGGGAAATCTATCAGTTACATTAGTCTCTGGAATTTCTTTTCTTTTTCCTTTTGTACAGACAAATCCTGCTTTAAAAATATAGTTTTTCAATGTCATTTGGCATTCCAATCCAAGATCATATTGATGTAATTTCATGAACAATGTTATCTGCACAATACGTATACAATTTGACCAAACAATGGTTTGGGGCATTATAAAGATGCTTGACCAACAGATATAGTGTATTTTACTATTCAAAAGAACAGCTTGTGCCATCATAAACAGATCACTAATCTGTATGGCAGTGTTTTCAAGATCATGATATATGCTTCCCCATGACTCAAAGTCTGAGTGTTCCATGGGTCATGGCCTGGGTGTGCATTCCCTGCAAATATTAACCAATAAGTCCAAAAAGCCTTTTTCCCCCTAACAAAATAACCAAAACAACAGAGCTTCCTCAGCTGCTACCAACAAGTATTTATATCTAAATATGAAACATTTAAAAGTAAAATTTTAAAGTTTATATTTTGTAAAAATAATGTATGTGTGCACAAGAAGTATTAAATTAGATACAGTTTATATAGTCTAAACATCATTTTAGACAAATAACTGGGGTTAATTTGAAGTAAACATTGCACAGATTTCACAGAATAGAACTCCTTCAAATACAGTGGACAGCTATCTTCTTGCTAATCTTTACATTTTTCTTTCTGATTGTACGCATGTATGCAGATGACCTTATTTCTTAGTTAAAGTTGCTCTTCTAATGTTTCTAGTCTCTGAAAACCAGGAAAACACTGAAGTGCCTTTGTAATGGGTTAAACTTTTAGTTTTTAAGGCCATTTTGTGATATACTACTGTGGTCTCCAGATGTGTCTCCCTGTTTTTATGTGTGTTTTGCTCTACACATTTTGACTGAATTTTACATTTTACATATATAATCTAGACTAGCCCTTTCTCCTTGTGCTTCAGCAGTAATCCGTGAATATTATTACTATTAATTTAAATGTTACTTTAAGTGAAAACAAATGCTATGATAAAGGGCAGTGTAAGTCTTGGATCCTCATCCAAACTGGTGAAACCAGTTTTAAAAACACAGTTATGAACTGGAGTGTTCAATATGTTGTGAATGATTCTGATTGTATGAGCACTATAAACGTTTTGAAAGCATTTTAAAATGCAGATGAAAAGACAATGTAAAGATAATTAAGTACGGTACAAGTTTATTAACCCTTCTGCATTTTTATATTTGAAGGTGAAGGATTAAAATTAATTAAATTGAAAATATTTATAAAGAACAGATCTGAAATAGCATTTTATTTTTAACTTTCATTAGCAAGTAATATGTACATTTAAAATTGTTACATTGAAAGTTAAATAAAAAATGAAAACTATAACAAAATAGAGTAAATAATAAAGAATAAAGTAATATAAAGAATAGATAATACATCATAAGTATATGTATTATTAAAATATTTAAATAGGTCTGGCAATGGTATGAAATTTCTTTTAAATGACAACAGACAAAGATCTTAGACATTTGTGAGCTTGCAGAACATTAAGTGCAGTGTCCTATGAAAACTGAGCCAACTTAATGTCAAAATCACAGTAAAGTAACTTGCAAAACCAAACTTATCCATTTTCCACAGAGAAACATTGATAAAATTGAGAACACATTAATTACTATTCTTGTTGAATGTTGAAGATATATGCTAGATAAAACATCATTATTAAGTAATGGTTTTCTCTTATATAGTAAAATCTAACCCTGGGAGAGTTGGCTGAAAATAATGTAATTATAAAAAATAGTGCATAGGCATCTTTAAAATAATTTATATTATGCATTTAATGTAAAAGTATAACTACTCATTGTTCTGTGTAAATGGTACTCAGTAAGTATTTCCTTTTATTATCATTGCTGTTATTCTCTTTGTTTTCATTTGCATAGTTAAGATTAGACTAATATATTTTAATGTTTCCTATTAAATACAAAATACATCTGAAATACCACTAAAATTTAACTCTTGGAGAATTGCTTTTCTTTATTACCCTTGCTTTAAATATCTAGCTTTTAATATACAGCTTTATTATTTATCTTTTATTATACTTTGTGTTAGGCATAATAATGTGCCTGAATATAGACAAAGTTAAAAGATTAACCTCATTTCATTCACTTTTCTAAGGACAGCAACAGGGATTTTATTCTTGAAGATTAGCAAAATTTCCATACACATACATACAATATTATAATGTTACCATATAAGATTTAAATAAGATCAGAAAGTTAGGCAGTTAGGTCAGCCTTGGCAATTAACCAAACCCTAATTAGCTAATTGTTCCCTTTAATGTTGCTAATTCAAGCATAGGATTAATGACTTGCACCTCCACTAAAAAGTCCTTGGAGAAACCTAGGACAACTGGGAATACACAAAACAGTAAAATAGTTATTGAGGGCTTAACTGTTAACTCATAACAGGCACAGGTTTCTTCACAGTTCTAAGTGAAAAATTTGATTATTAATTATTTTAATTTGTACATTGTATTGGGAATAAATTACCATTATTATTGGGATGGCTTTCATAATTCTGATTAATCATGTATTTTACCCGTGTTCAATACATAATTATCTTTAAATTTGTTTCTTATTGCATTTACTTACTTGCTTTACTATCTTATAAAATAACATAGTGTAGGGGTTTTGTGCTTTTACTGGGACAATTATTAATTGTCACAAAATGATTCTTTGATGGCTATTAGAAAACCGACCCAGCGGGATAACTCAGCAACGCACAGACACAGATACTATTACATGACAATACATTTATTGATACATAAAATGTGCATATAAACATAACAGATCTTATAGTGAGGGTTAGCAGAATACAAAAGGTATATATTCAATCACGAAGAGTTACAAACCAAGATGGACATACATTCAGTATACCATTCATTTAGATCGTTTCGTAAATGAACCTAGATTACAACTTCTACACTAGATACTCGCAAGCAAGTACGTCACTCATAGGAATTAAATTGATATCAACTCAGGTTAAGGTAACAATTGAATTTTCGAGCTGTAATGCAGAATGTTGAATACTCATCCAATCCGTGTGGATTCACATACCCAGTGGACACAAGGGAACAGCGACAGGCTGGTGCGGGGTCCAATCTGCATCCTCTGGCCCGGTGCCAGGCATTGCTGGTTCGGCATGATGTGGAGGAGAAGGATGGAGAGATTTCTGCTGCGGTGCGCTAGCAGTGGGCTCTGTGAAGATCGAATAGTTAGTTCTGGCTTTACTAGCAGAGGTTGTACACATGGAAGTGACTGAGGGTCCAAGCAGGTCACACTCTTTAGACGGGGAAAAGACCGGTTCCTGATGTAGCGCTAGTCCTCAATCCTGAGATTCAGCTGTCCACATTTCCGACCATAGATCAATCATTGATCAGGCGAGCGTTCGTGGTGGGTTCACAAGGCTTGCTGCTGGGCTAACCTCAGGCGGATCCTTTGGTTACGCGCGGGCGACCTCCATTCGTGACTCTTAGAACAAAGGAAAGTGCTTGCACTCGGACACACTGGTCGTCACGTGATTGTCCGAGATGAGTCTGAGAATGTCCTGGAGGAGCCTTGGAGGAGCCCCGTCTGGGTCTTGTGCTGCCTGTTTTATCTGGAGGAACTACGGTCGTTCATTGGTTTAAAGTTCTGCGATCATTCAAGACCCACGTGGTGTTACCCTGCCCTACCAGTCCCTGATTGGCTGATCGAAGTGGAGGATGAGTAACAATGCACCCTCTGACCTTAGGATTGTAAACCTTGGTATGAGACTCTCCCAAGGAATCTCCCAGACAGTCAGGCGCCAGAGATGACCATTTATTAGGGTGGCTGGTGAATCTCAGCTTTGGGAGCTGTTCCTTATCAGGAAACTCTATCAACTAGAAAAACACCTTAAATGTGAACCAAATGGAATGGCCTCTCTGTATCCAGCACCAATGAGATTAGGGAGAGACAGAGAGACTGGCAAGGGAGCAGCAGACTTAATTCTTGTATTTTTAATTAGCCTTGCCGCGACAATAGGTTATTATGAGCAATGATACAGTTCACATTGACTGATTGTTACTGCAATTTCAGATTTGTATTCCTTGTGTAGCCTTGCTCTAGTTCTATGGGATTTGATGATATTTTTAGATGTATCACTCAGGTTGCTTAGCTTTACTATGCAAATGTTTTTACTGTGACCCTTGGTTTAAATACCTCAGATGAATCTGTTTTTAGATAGAGATAACCTATTATTAGGTTACTGCCATGGTTAATGGCATTTTATTTATTACTTTTGTTTCAGATATAGCTGAAGAAACACATTTCAAAAGCTGAAATTTACAACTTACAACTTACAAAAAAATACAATAATTTAAAATGAGTGTGATTTTGTTTAGATATTTCTAAATTTGTCCATATAATTGAATTTTGTCCTAATAGTGTATACATTTATTTAAAAATTACTTTCATTTTATGAAGATTGTAGTCATGAGGTTTTTTGTTTTGTTTTGTCAAAAAACTATTAATTTATACAGTATAGCGGCAATGCTTATTAATAAGTCAGAATTAAATGTTGCTGTGCTTTCCAAAATGAGGCTCTATCTCTCTTTTTCATCTCTTTAGTGCAGCCACAGAGAAGCTATTCATGCAGCTCTGTTTTAAGGTGTTTTCACTCAAATAAGGAGCAGCTCCCAAATGCGAATGTGCCCAGCCATGCTTGACTATCATGATCAATGGCCATTCCTGGTGCCTGTCTATGAATTTCTCGAGAACATCTGGATTGTGGTCCTAGATGTCAGAGGTCATTATTACTCATCTCTCACCTTGACCAACCAATCAGGAACCTGCAGGGCGTGGTAACCCCACGTGGATCTCAATGCCCGCTTAACATTGACCAATCATCACTTTTCTTGGTTCTGGTGTAAATGACACTGCACAGCTTAGAAACGTTGCTTCTCTGACCATTTTCACACCCTTTGACAATAGTGATGGCCAGCGTTGTCTGTATAGAGACTGAAACTTTGGTTCAGCAAAATGTCGGCCCAGGGAATGCCTTTATGTAAATCACTAGCCAATGCCAACGTGAACACTTCGCTTGATCACCGGAGTATACGTTCGGACTCTTGTCGACAACCTAAATAAGTTTTTATTCAGCAGCAGCACTACACCAGAAGCAGACCAAGTTTCTTCCCTCTAAAGAGTGAGTTGCTCGGACCCACAGTAACCCTCTGTGCATAGAGACTTTCTACTAGTCAGCTGCACTACTAGTAGGTCTCCAAGAGAGTCACTGTCAGAAGACTTCAGAAATCTCTCCTCCTAATTCGTCTGACTCAGAGCTGCACCCCGACTGGTTGGCCGGGAGCCAAGAGGACTCCGGGACAGCGCCTATTGAATTCCGCAGCGATTGGACGTAGCCATTAGCTGGTCTTTGGTGTCTGTGCCAGGAAATATGAATCAATATCTGGATAAGTTAACCCAATATTCTACACTGCATCTCGATAATTCAAATGTTACCTCAACACAGTGGATATCAATTAAATTCATATGAGTAATGTATTTACTTTTGAGGAGCTAAAAATACTACTTTTTAGCTACTCAAAGTAGTACTAAAAGTACTACTAGTAGTAGTAGTACTAAAAGTAGTACTAATGTAGACTGAACGATAGAATAGCCGAAAAGTATACTGAAGCATATTCTTTGTTTGTATCTCTTTGTTATCATATACCTTGCACTTTGATAATGGTCATCTGTATCCAGACAGACTGTTCTATGTTTTATGTGCACAATTTATGTATTAATAAATGTATCTCGTTTATTGAATCCGTCGGTGTGCACTGCTGATTAATTGATTTTCTAATAGCCATAACGAATCACCTCCTGATTACTGCTACAATTAATTAATTGTCCCAGTGAATTCACGAAACCTATGGATGAAAGGAAATGTTAAAACACTCACTGATACTTTTTTTCAAAAGAAATCAGAGCATTTCCCTGAGTTATATAAATCATGTTATAATATTGACAGAAAGGTCTTATACTTAGGAAGACATGATAGAACTTCTTCATGATGGCAGAAGCTGTATTTCAAAAGATAAAAAATGAACATATAGTGTTCAAGGATTTTTTTATAGATTGTGACACATCCAGGGATGGTTTGCAATAACAGTGAACTTTTAATAAAGAGGATAACTGACAAACTAATGCAGCCAACTTTATTTCACACCATAAGAAAACCCTAAACCAAAACTAAGCCCCTCTATGAGGTATGAACTCGGCTTTGGAAGGCCTATCTTAAAAATAGTAAGCAAAGTGGCTGCTTATTGCTTATAAATATAAACCTTTCTCCAAATACCTGAAAACAAAAGATTTTTTATCTTCAAAACTCAAAAAACTTCCCAGTTGTGTCACATACTGCAGTAGATTTGCAGAGAGCAGATAAAGAACCAATGAAAGCCTTAGTTTTATGATAATTAAATCACCATCCAGTCTTTTTCAAATTGGCCAGGTACCCATTCTATCACAAATAAAATATATAAAAAAAATATGACAAAATAGAAAAAATATTGTACACCCACACTTAAAAAAATCTTTTAAAATCTTCTTGACAAAATATTTTCTTGTTTTCCTTATGGAATTACATTGTTATCCCTTTTACTAAATATTATTATTTTAATATATTTTATGAC
Organism: Lepisosteus oculatus; assembly: GCF_040954835.1. Classification (NCBI taxonomy): domain Eukaryota; kingdom Metazoa; phylum Chordata; class Actinopteri; order Semionotiformes; family Lepisosteidae; genus Lepisosteus; species Lepisosteus oculatus. The sequence continues at coordinate 29,460,391 of NC_090703.1, read as the reverse complement.
ATTCATGTTAAAGCTATTTAAAAAGGAAACAAAATACAATAGAAAACAGTAACAGATATCTGTATGGAAAATAGAGCTTTGAAGGACAAAATCCTAATCCTAATACTGTCACAGATGTCCAAAGGGACTAACCGTGGGGAGCAGGAGAGCAGAAAAAGACCCATATGCGTAGCGGCGAGACGGGAAAAAGGCCTGGGCTCATTAGTGCAAAGAGTTCAGGAATGCCGTATAGAAACCTATGCCCTCAGGGAGCGGACGTGGGGCGCCCTGGTGCTAGGCGGGTCTCAGGACATCCGAACATCAATGCTGAGCGAGGACAGAGTGCAAGACCCGGAAATATATAGCCCAAGGGAAAGAGAGGGACAGGAAGGACAGCAGACCGGAAACTAGGGTCAGGACAGAGAAGGAGCGCCCTCTGGCTGCAGAGGGCGTGACAAATACTGACTCACAAAGTAAACTATCTAGTTAATAGGAATGGTCCAACAATTTTAACACAATTCCAGGAATGCATACCCTATTCTTGCATTTATTATAAAAAATCATAGTAAGTTTAACAGCAGTTCAGAACCTTTTCCAGAAGCTTAGGGTACAAGCACACTACACTGTGAACAGGTCACTGGTCCATTTGGGGGCATACACACCCAGAGGACAATTTATAGACAATAATATTTCTATGCTTCATTGCCCTTGAGAAACTGTAATACCTGGATAACATTCAAATTCCACACACAAGGCATCCCAGTGTAGAATCGAGCCCAGGGCCAGGTGAGGCAGGAATAAGTACCATCATGTTGCACCAACCCAGGAAAATTCTGAAGTCTATTGTATCAGATACTGTCCAGAAATATCAGAATAAAAGTGTGTTCTGAATTTACACTCACGATTAAAACCTTGATTCCTTTGATTAGGGTTTATATTCCACCCAGCACTCTCAGTATGCACTTCTTATACACAGTGCTCTTCTATTATAAATTCCCCCCTGCCACAAATGAAAGCTGAAGGCTAAATCTCTATTTCTGATGTACTAAAATAAAAATAAACATAGCATCCACAAATCTGTCAATTTCCTCTTGTGAAAATGCTTTCAGTTACATCATCAAAAAAACACACACAAGGCCGGTGGTGGGTTTAAATAGGAAAAGGTAGTGTTACTGAACTAAAGCCTACACAAAATCAGATATTTCTATTAACTCATCAAAGATGGATGCATTCTGGACCTTAGTACTGTTACAGGCTAAGGTTTGGGAAAGTGGAGGTGTCTAAAACAGTAGACAAAGTGTTTAATACCTGGGAGTATAACCATTTCCAGCTTCAAAGCAGGGGGAATGTTTGCATAGACTTGTGGGGTCCAGAGTCTGTGATCAAAGCAATCAAAGTTTGCCTTGGTTTACCTTAGTTAATTAAGTTTTGGGTAAATGATTGATTGTCAATCAACATCCCAGAAACACACCATATTATGTCAGATCAGAAGAGGAAAAAAAGAGGGGAAAAGAAAGTGAGACCACAAGACAGAGAGGAGGAGCTGGAACTTGAAGCTGCTCCAGGTGAGATGTCATGACCATCCAGACAAAACCTTATTTGAGCAAAATATTTTAACCTTGCTAGATCTAGCTTGGTGTTCTGTGTTTTTAGGGAACTTGGGTTTCCCGAGTAAAAGATACTTCAGTTAAAAATACATTTTCCTGCTTGGGGGTGCATTTTTAGAATAGGGAGACAGGCTCCCATTTATTTTGCTGCATCTGGGTTTGCAGAGAGAGAGATTTAACTGCCTGTTATATTGCATTTAGTTTAGAAGGCAGCTAAGTTTCTTTTTGTTTCTGGCCTCTATAGGCATTATCTAAGAATCAAATACTTGTTAGCAGCCTGGGTTTTTTGGGTGATTTAGATGTGGGTCTCTGAAATGATTTGTCTTTAAACTTGAAAATACAGTAACTTGTATGTTTATGTTGTGTAGTGTTTGTATAGTCATTGTTAATTAATATTTGTTTAACCAGATATGCCTGGGTAATTACTATTTTGACCAAAACTGTGCCAGAGAAATAAGAATTCATGTGTCCCTATCTATACCAAGACATAATTTAAAGTGTGGGGGTTATAAATATTTATTTTATTATTAAATAATCTGCTCAGTCAATTCGTACTTGTTCTCCATTTTAATAACCAATACATTATGGATTTAACACAGAATTAAAGCTGTTATAAATACAAATGGAAAAAAGTGTTATATACTGTTTAAAAATAGTCTGCCTTGATATGCTTCATTATTTCTTTATATTATACAGAATGTTTTCTTCTATATGGAATGCTTACAACTAATAAATATTTGATTATAAATATTTTTAGAAAATATTTTTATCTAAGTGTGTACAGTATGTCCTTATGAATGCTGTTGTATGACAGAGATTTAATTTTTGTATGATTTTAGCAGAGTGTGCGTCCAGCCCATCTTATTGTTTTTTTTTTCTGTTTTCGCCATGTTTAGAATGTATCGGATGGCCCTAAACCAAAGGTATGTTTGTTTTAATTAGACAGTGCTAATAAACTACTGCCTAATGACTCTGTTTGCAATGTGTCTGGGTCTGTCTGGGCAAGTTGTGGTAATTAAAGCCACTTCTAGGGTCTTTTGAAGGCACCTTGGCTTTTCTCCAGCTGAACTCCATTGATTTTCCATAACAATATGAAGAACACAGTTTGGTGGTTAGGGAGTAATGAATTGCATCTTCAGAGTCACCTTGGAATTCTAAATTAAAGTAGAGTTCACCCTCACTTGCTAGCTGTGTTATTGTCAGGTTTTTCAGACATTTCTCCAGTCTCATAAATCTTGCTTTTCTATGACAGCAAAATCTAAGAGAAAAATATTATTCCAAAGCCTGCCATTTATCATCTTAATTTTTTCTTCTTTTGGCAATACAAAGACACCATCCACAAGATATGTATTTCATTTTGAAACCATTCTTGAGCCCTTAAGCTCTTTTTAACAGTGTGCAATTAAAAAAAACTTAAGAAGAAAATACAAGGACATTAATTTTAGGGAGGATGTTTAATCCTTAAAGAGTTATTGTTACATCCCACATCCCTCCTCTAGAGGTCGCTCCTACCCGTTATGCTTTTAGTACGCTAGGCAAACATTAGAGGTCAAATTCTTCCATGAGGGGATACCTTTAAAGTGGAGACAATGGCACCGAAAATGTTTGGCACGCCCTCTCTTTAAAGCCCTGGCCAATTACAAAGACAGTATATTTTAATAATCAAAATTTAAAGTAAAATTATTTCCTGATTACCTGTTGCTGCAATTTGCATTAAGACAAAATATAGATTATTTTGATGCAGATGTAAACTCATGCACCCTGTATAAAATTAATGCAATTGCTAAATATAACAATTAGACTTATATAGCACTTTTCTGAACACTCCACTCAAAGTGCTTCACAGGTAATGGGGACTTCCCTCTACTACCACCAATGTGCAACACCCACATGAATGATGCGACGACAGCCATAGTGCACTAGACACCACACATCAGCTATCAATATGAAGGATAACAGTGTGATGAAGCCAATTCATAAACAAGGATTATTAGGAGGCCATGACTGGTAAAGGCTAATGGGAACATATGCCAGGATGCTGGGGTAACACCCCTACTCTTTTTGAGAAATGCCCTGGGATTTTTAATGACCACAGAGGGTCAGGCCTCTGTTTTATGTCTCATCTGAAGGAAGGCGCCATTTTACAGTATAATGTTCCCATCACTATACTAGAGCATAAGGACTCACACAGACCGTAGGGTGAGTGTAGGGGGTCTTCCATCCAGGTACTGACCAGGCTCATACGTACAGTAGTATATACATTTTTTCATATTCATCATTCTGTTTTCAATTAAATGTCTGTTTTGGATTCCAGAGTTGTCCAACATAATCACTTATCTTTGCTAAACAGGACCTTCTTGTGAATCAATTAATTTTGTTGATCTGAATCTCTCTGTAAAACTCATTCCATTTTTAAACCACCAGTTTTCTTTAACATTGACATAGTCATAATCATTTGCTGAACTTCCCAACATTCTAGATAAGCATTCCTTTGAATTATTTTCTGCTTGATTGTTTCTGTGAAATAACTGCTGGGTAATGTAAGCTTGCCTCAAGATTTGTCAAATGTATGTGTAGATTAACCTATTCCTAGTAGAATATTTTTTTCTACATAAAATGTTACCCCTGACCCTCAAAAATGGTCTTCTAACAATTTAGTTCAATGTCACTCTACAAACCTATGTAACCATTCTGCATTTTAAGTTTTTTTAATAGTTATGGTGATAGTTATGGATTACAAATTATTTTCTTGTTTTTTTTTTATAATTCACTTTTCAGTTGTTTTAAATATTTTTAGCTATTCCAAAATTTTTGCATAGCATTCACAAAGATTTGTTTAATTTAGTGAAAAAGCCAAGCTTATTGCTTTCCTCTGTTTTCAAAGCTAGAAACATTATGTCAAGTAATTTGATTAAATAATGAATAAACACATTTCACTATTGGATTTTGCTGTAGTATAATCTAATTTCTCCTGTATATCAATGACAAAATGAAATATCTAAACTTTATAGTATTTTTGCATTTTATTACGTGTTTAAACATATGTCTATTTTGTTCTAATATATGCTTTTAATTTATATGATTAAATATGATGGTATGGCATACATTTCTTAAAACTGCAAAATGAGGTGAAAATTTCAAAAACACTGAGACAATAACTTGACAATAACTTGACAATTTCTAAATGTTGGAGGGATGCTCCTAGCTGCATTTCACTCAAAATCATCCCCAGACCTTTGACCTTTGGTCTTTACTTTCTGATCAGACTTCATATTTGAGGCTTCAGGAAACTGCATGAACAAATGAGTCTAATTTGATGGCTATGCTTCTGACCATAATTCCATCTACAGTTCAGTTTAGGAGCCACTACAGATAGCTAGCAGCTTACAAAAATGGATCTTTAGTAGTTCCCTGATTTTTTTGTTTTACAAAAACAAAATGAATTATTACAACCTGCATCCCAGTGAAAAAGTTTATATCATTTTAAACAAAAACGTTTTGAGACTTGATTAGCCCAAGAAAAATCTATACAAACAATACAATAAATGTTAATTACTGTTGTTATCATAGTCAGAATGAAGTAAGAAAGCTGTTTCTTATTTACTATGGATTTATTCATACACTGTTGTCTATTTCTTTATTCAAAATATATGAGAACTTTACAAACATTATTTTCAAAACAGTAGATCAGAAGCAGTATCAAGGTCTTTTACAAACTCCAGATTTCTCTTTAATCATGTGTTTTTTTTCTTTGGACAACAATGAATCTCATTGATGAAGATGTGGTATTGATAATGCCCTTAATGGTTAATTATGAATACTGGACATTATGATAAATGCAATTTGTAGTCTCTTTCTCCTTCCATTTACTAATCACTTTATAAAAATACAGGGTCATATGGGGTCCCTCTTTGCAAATGTAGTTTCAGTTTTTAATCATAATTGTCACGCCCTCTGCAGCCGGAGGGTGCTCCTTCTCTGTCCTGTCCCTAGTTTCCTGCCTGCTGTCCTTCCGGTCCCTCTATTTCTCTTGGGCTATATATTTCCGGGTCTTGCACTCTGCCCTGGCTCAGCATTGACGTCCGGATGTCCTGAGACCTGCCTAGCACCAGGGCCCCCCACGTCCGCTCCCTGTGGGCATAGGTTTCTATATGGCACTCCTGAACTCTTTGCACGAACGAGCCTGGGCCTTTTTCCCGTTCCGCCGCTACGCATATGGGTCTTTTTCCGCTCTCCTGCCTCTCCACGGTTAGTCCCTTTGGACGTCTGTGACAATAATAAAGGTATTATTAATGAACTGATTAAAAACTCTTAACTCTTCATTTAGAAGTTCGTTTTTTTCCCAAAGATTATAATATCTTAATAGGGTTATTAAAAGCAATTTTAATGAAAAGGTTTAAATATGAATATTTAAATGGTACTTCAAATCAATTCAATTCAATTTACATTTATATAGTGCCTTTCACAACAAGGTTGTCCCAAGGTGTTTAACAATGCAATGGATTATACATTTTGTCAACACAGAACAGAAGACTAGAAGACACCGGAGGAGAGGTACCAAAAACTCCTTAGTAAGGAGAAAAAAACCTCTAGGGGTCCACGGTCAACTTGTTGCCCAACCGCTTTGGGCATGCTAACATTATATAATTTTATAAAAAATGAAATGATGAGGGTAGTTATCCATCCCTCCATCATGTCTTTAGTGTGTCAGTACTCCATCTCCATCCAGATATGACTATTTATAGATGCAGCCATTCAAAACGCGTGGTACAAACCTGTATGGCATGCAACTACCCACAGCCACTGCGTTGTACCGCGGTACATGATTGGCTGGCCAAAATGATCGACAGGGGCACTCTTGGTGCATTGGTCGTTAGTGAAAAGATTTAATCATTTAATATCTTTACTGTGCACATTTAAATCCATTTAGAATTAACTATTTATATGGGATTTTAAAACTAAAGGGAAATTTTAGTAGCCAAGCATAAAAAAGAAGAAGAGCATAAAGCCTCTGATGATAATAAATTATATTAATTTAGGAACATAAACATATTATGTAAACTGTATATGGCTGGTATTGGTAGTTTAAAGAAAAAATACACACCAGTATTCCACTATCTTCCTAAACTTTTTAAGCATCAAGTCTTACATGTGGTTATTTCGGAAACATTTTTACGTGCTCCTTCTGACCATATTAAGTTTATATACTTTGTGAAAAGTCCTAATGTTTTTATCTTTTCTGTGAATATGCTCGCTATTGGAGTAAGCAAAAACATACTTTTAGAATTTGATTGATAGGGAATATCATATGGAATCGCCTACCTAAAGAAATTAATAACTATATAATTATATTCATGTACTGTTGCTCAAATAGTAGTATAATACCCTTTGTATGGATATGTATGCTTCTACACAATACAGAAACACAGCCACAAGTAACATTAGAGAGGACATTAGCTAGCCAATATGATAAATACAGTGGAAAAAAGCAATTGGGAAAAAAGACCTGCTGATCTGTTCTACATACCAGGAAGAGAATATAATGTTTTCAACTGTTTGAAATGTGTGGTGTCTTTATGAAATTCATGTATATTATACCTTTAATTAAGAAGAAAAAGACTTATGGCATACACAAAGATTCTAAGCTGATCACGAGGAAGGAAGATCACCCATTTTTTGCACATAAAATGGTTATTAGCTATCGAAACCTATTTTTATAGTTTTTAAATCATGCAATGTCTAAGTTAAGCAGGAACAAATCATTATATCTCATTATTGATTTCTTTTTAAAAAATTAAAAATATTCACTTGCCCAGCCTTAGGGCATTTATAATATAGTATTTTCAGGTTGGGCGAGGACGGACACAAAGACACTTGTTGAATGAAAAATGGCATTTTATTTTTTGCCCCCCCCACGCCTGTCAGAGAGAGAGACACACACACACAAACACAACATAAACTGGAATGAAACTGGAATGCTACAGAACCCTAAACAGATAATACACTCTAGCCGAATATTTGCCCTAGATAACACACAGCAAAAAGAAACAGACCCTGAAGAAGTACAGGCTCAGTGACCACAGCTTGGCCATAGAAACGGGGCGACACAGGCAGACCTGGCTGCCCAGAGAGGAGAGGCTGTGCTTCCACTGCCAGCAGGGAGAAATAGAGAGATTTACACCTCCCACTGCACTGTGACAGATACTCTGGGATTAGAGAAACATTCTTCCCTAATTTCAGAAATCTAATCCCAGAGTTCCTGCACCTGCCAGAATCTCAACGTGTCCCAATCCTACTGGGAGAGGGAGGAGGGAACTCAGTTGAATTGGCAGCCCAGTACTTGATCTCCTGACACTGCCTGAGGAACAGTGAGTCTCTCTCCCAATAATGCTCCATCTGTTTACAGTATATATAAATATTTTATGAAATGTCTTGGTTGTAAATGTTTGAAATATGTCTGTAGATTTTATTTTACTTGTATTTTTTGTTTTGTTTCATGTAAATTTTATTATTTTTATTGCTTTTGCAACACTGATTGTACCCATCAGTCACGCTAATAAAGCATCTTGAATTGAATTGAGAGAGAGCGAGTGAGAGAGAAAATGAGTGAGCGCCAGAGAGAGCAAAAGAGAGAGCAACACACTGGAGTCTATTCAGGTAGTTACACCAGGATAGGGTAGAAATTGGGTACAAGTATAACAGGGGTATGAAACCAGGGAGCTATTTACAAGAATCTGGGTGATCTCACCAAACTGTATGCCCATTTTGCAATGGGTCAGCTGCACTGGTCAGCAGCTTTCCTAGTCCCTGCCCTGACCACTCGTACTCCAATTTATCAGTCTGTCCGTGGGGGGAAGGGGGACTGTCTTTCATTGGAAGGTTCGCCTATTCTACTCTGAGAATGTAGGGGGGGGGGGTGCCCACGGTAATTTTTTTCACTGACAAAGCTGTGTTCTGTTAACAAAAACTACAGTATGCTTTACAGCTGACCTCCTAGGGGTTATGAGACCACTTGCTTTTAGTTCAGGTAGATTCAGATTCTAAGCTGATCACGAGGAAGAAAAATCACCTATTTTATGCACACAAAAAGTCACTTTTTACTGATGCCCCATTACCCCCATCTTGATTAAAATCGCAAACACGTGTTTCATAAAATACTTTTATTTATTCATAATCTGATAATGCAAGACAGAACTCACATTCACTGCGCTCAACAACCTTACAGATCAGAAAATCAAGGAAGAAAACAATTATCTGCTGTCTGCCGCTGAGGCTGGGAGAGAAAATCATGCCCGAGTTTTCAATGGAATTGTATTAACTTCCTAATGCGTCTAACACATTTCCTGGTGCATTGTGTTAATTTCGGATCAATGTAAAGCTTCGAAGAAGGAGGCGCTCTTTTCCTTTTAACAGTTTAACAGTCTGTCCAGAAACAAAACTATCTGGTTAAACAAGAGAGTGTGGCATTACTTTTTGTCAATGAAAAACATGCTCAGAGTAACTGCATTGCTGTCAATATTGTAGCAATAGACAAAATAAAACACTTGGAGTTTGCAATGTAGGGATTTCTATATTTATGTCTTTATTTATTTATTACTTTTTAATTAAATTTTTAATTAAATTATATGGTTAATAAAGTGATCTTATATCTTATATTCAATCACGAAGAGTTACAAATACCAAGAGACACATACTTTCAGTATACTATTCGTTTATACCATTTCGTTAATGAGCTTTGATTACAACTTCTATACTAGATACTCAAAAGCAAGTACGTCACTCATAGGAATTAAAGTGACATCAACTGGGGTTGAGGTAACAATTGAATTCTTGAGCTGCAATGTAGAATGTTGAATACTCATCCAATTTATGCAGATTCAGATCTCCCGATAACACAAAAGAACAGTGACAGGCTGTTGCTATGTCCAGTCGGCGTGCTCTGGTTCGGTGCCAGGCAGTTTTGAAAGATTCCAAAGAATCTTTTAGGGTGGCTGACCGCAGTCATCTCTTCCTGACTGTTGCCTTCCTGAGCTGGCGGAGCACGTGCATGGTGTTTTTCTCGATATGCCATGTGGCATCCTGTGCAACAACATCCTGGCAATTTGGGGAGGTCTGACGCAGCTGCTGATACTGCTCCTCCAATTCCAGGGCATCTGCCTTTTAATTTGTTCATGCCTGTGCTCTAGGAATCCCGCCGCGAGTGTTGCGGTGGTGGAGCATGCCTGACCCTCATCTGAGTAGTCATCTGGAACACCTGAGTGAAATGGGATTACTATCTTATGCTCATTGCTCAGGCCCAACCTGCACATCTCCTGATTGAGGAATCCTTCTATCGGTATGTTTGCAATCATTCACTGGGGGTAGGTGTAGGACAACTGCTCACTCCTCCCTTCCCTCACTTGGGGTCAGGGAGTCTCCCCAGCACTAGGATAGCTGGTTCACAGTCATTGAACTTTCTATTACTCACCAGGCCCATGACAATGCGGTCAGTAGGGGCTGATTAATGAACAGGCTTGCCTAGGCTGTAGCCCAGGGGCACCGGATTGATCAGGGGCCCCTGATTGGCCAGGGTATTTTTTTTAAACGGACCAGTGGGCCACCATTGGTCCATAAAAAACGTTAATAAGTGGTGACCCAATGATTGTTTAGATACAATGGGTTTGCATTTCAAATTTATTTTGGTGATTCATCGGGTGATCTCTGCTGCAAGTTTGCGGTAGCTAACCTCAAAATGCGCAATAGAAAATATGATAGTTGGGTGAAAAAACGGTGGTTAAAAAGCAGTGTGAGCAGGATCTACTAAAAAAGGTCTCCAGATTGACTGGTTATTTCAGGTTTGCTGAGCTGGTCCCCAATCCTGGGTTTACGACTAACATTGCAGTCAGTTCTACAACAACTGCGGTTGAAAAGTTAGCTGCAGCTAGTTCTAGCCTGGGTGCAGTCTACATCAATGCCGATCATGAGGACAAGCCAGCTCCCACAAAGGAATCACAGGAACATGAGTCAGAGGCAAAGCCATCTGAAATGCCACAAGACCAACAAGCCGCCACAATGGCTTTTGCACCTGCTTCCTATAGCTCAGACCCAGCATGTTGGGGTAAAATAGATTAACAGATATGGGCATACTGGACTAGATTAGGCCCAAAATCATGTCAAAAACCAAGACGCGGCATCAGAAAGACAACATAAACACCAAAAGAGACATTTCTTTAAAACTCTCTTCAAAAGAAAACTCGGAAATAACAAGTGTGTGTCAAGAGAATGGCTGCTGTATTCCCCTTCGAAAGGCGCAGTGTTTTGTTTCGTATGCAAATTATTTGGGAACAGCGATAATCATTCCGGACTGACTGTAGGCTATTGTGACTGGAAAAATGACCCCACACGCTTGGCTAAACATTGATTGTCAAAGAGCCGTAGAAAGGCTATGGTTGCATACGTTATGCGCTGTGCTATAATGGTCTATTAGATTCAGAACTAAAAAGACAGTTTGACAATAAACATGAGGATTGAACTAACGTCTCGAAAAGAGTGGTTGCAGTGTTGAAGTTTTTAGTCGAGCGAGGGCTGCCTTTTAGGGGTTGTGTATCGTCGGTTTCAAAGTAAGCATGCGCATGATTTCTGTCAGCTCACAGGTTGGCTGTGAATCTGATTTATTGATTGTATTGCTGTACTTGCATTGCAGGCTATTGTAGTGTGTGGGCTCCCTGTGTACGTGTGTGCTCCCTGCGTGTGCCGCCTTACATTCAATTTGAATCAGCAGTAGCAGCTCTTACTCCGAATGCGTCACTGAATTATTACAGTATTTTCTATCACTTTTTTCTGGTAATGGGATGGTGGGGTGGCTACACAACGTGTAGCCTAGGGGCCTCTGATCACCTGAATCCGAGCTGGTGGCTAGTAGAAAACCTGCTCAGCTTTCATTCTCTGTCTCTCCCTGAGGTGTGTCAACACCGGGTGTGTTGGAAACCCTGCTGTCGAGGCAGGAACAAGCAGGTCAATCTCATTCACTACCTGGCATGCCATGAAATAATGTTACCTAACTACAGGTTCCCTGGGTGACAGCGGGGGGTATTGGTATCTGGGATCAGGTGTGTCCACAGCACACTAGTCCCGGTGTCCAGCTGGGCCTCCTGTCTAACCTGTGCTAAGGGTGAGGGCTACATCACCAACCCGCTCTCCTGCCATCTGTATCCCTTCCACCACTGTGGGGTGGTGGTCCTGACCCCACTTGGGTGCCAAGGTGCACAGGGAAAACTCCTTTTCATCACTAGGTGAGGAGACCTGCTCCTCTTTAGGGATGAACAAGGGGTGTGCTTTACCTGGCAGTTTAGGCGGTTACTCGGAGCACTGCTCCTATGGCAGGGAGGCTGTTGGAACCTTGGCCAGGGCAGGACTTCCCTGTATATCTGGGAAACAAGAAAATATTTTTAGTTCTTGGCGAGAGGGAACAGAAGGAACCTCCATATGTGCTACTATGTTCCTTGGGCACTGTGTGACCACAGTATGACACACCCCTTTCCTTCTGTAGAACAGGCTTAGGGGCCTTGACCTCAGCCCACAATTTCCCTTGCTGGCAATCCACCAAAGGTTCCAGCCTGTTGAGCAGGTCCTGGCCAATGAGCAGTGGTTCTGTTTTAAATCCAGATATAAACAGGATGCACTTCCTCCATTGCCCCCAACCTAAGTCGTACTCACACTCTGTATGTGATCATGGCATGATCCTGTGTGTAACTACATGTATCCAATTTACAAGGTTCTAAGTCGCATGCTCTTTCCTTTTGCTACCCCTTTGAGCTTGCCAAAGTAACCCAATTACATCAAACACATTTTAGCCCCAGTGTCAATCAGTGCCCCCCTGTGTAAGACATCTCCAATGACAACCTTGAGATAAAAGCCTCTGGCTTTTCCTTTCTGTTTTAAATTTCCCAGAAGCCGTCTAGAGCCTGCCCTCTCTCTGACTTCAGGGGTGAAGTCAGCACCTGAGTAGGAGTGGCTGACCTTATCCAGGCAGGAACCCTTCCATCCAGTCAGACTGAGGGAAGGGGAAGCGGTGAGTCTCTGCCTCCTCCAGTGAAGAGGGGCGTAACCCACTCTCCTGAGGTGGTGAGTCTTAGCTCATTCACGTTTCTGGCAGCCTTGGGGAATGTTTGTCCTTGTCCAAGTAAAGCCTGTTCAAACCTGGCCAGGCGGTGACTATTGAATCCTTTCGCTTAGCCTTTTTGGTAGCTTTTTCTAGCCCTTTCCCTCCCCGGTATCCTCATGGTGTTTAGGACGCTTGGTGTGGTCCTGTTTGCTTGCTTTGCGCTGGGGCTTAGCTGGCTCAGGAGCTTCTACTCCTTTGAGCAGGAGGGAATTGTTAACTCTGCTGGCTCTATCGGCGAACACAGTTGCTTTAGTGGTAGTAAAACAGTGATTTAGTATAAAATCTGATTAATTTGACCAACATTGAATGGTGCTTAATGCTGGCATCTCCTCTTTAAGCTTCAGCTTGTAAATGGTTTTAGCTTCTGTTTAAGCTTCTGCTTGTAAAGTAGCAGAATGGAGGCGTGATCAGATTTGACGAAAGGAGGTCGGGGGAGGGCTTTGTAACCACCGTTAGCACTGTTGAAATCACCTGCTTTGATGAATGCCCCCTCAGGACGTGTATTCTCTTGTCTGTTAATGTGTGAGTGTTGTTCATCCAGTACCTTTGTGAAATTTGCCTGTGTCGGAATATACACCACTGTGAGAATTACCGATGTGAACTCCCTCGGGAGATAGAAAGGGCGACATTTTATTGTCAAATGTTCAAGATGTGTAGAGCATGATGTTGAAATAATATCCACGTCTGTACACCAGGAATTGTTTACCATGAAGCATACCCCGCCGCCTTTGCTCTTACCCGAATCCGGTGTTCTGTCCTGACGATGAATAGAAAATCCTCCAGGGAGGATAGCAGAGTCCGGAACAGACGGATCAAGCCAGGTTTCAGTGAACGCCAGCATGTTGCAGTTCTTGATGTCCTGTTGGAAAGCATGCCTTGCTCTCAGTTCATCCAGTTTATTGTCCAGTGACTGAACATTAGCAAGAAGTATACTTGGGAGTGGGGCACGATTTCTTCGCTACCTCAATCTTAGCAGAACGCCTGCCCGTTTACCCCTCTTCCTACGATGCCGTCTTCTTCCCAGTACAGGTACAGGTGAGACACCACAGTCCATATAGTCGGCAATAATTATTGGTGTTGATTTAACTGTGCCAATATTTGATCTTATGTCTATAAGTGTTTGTCAGTCATATCTAATCACCGAGCAAGCAGTATGTGCAGTTAGCAGTACGAAAAACAACAAAAAATAAAGAAATAGACATGGACGAATGGGAGCTTGCAGGATGGCAGCCTTCTTTGTCGGCGCCATCTTAAAGGTGGGACACCCTGGGATCCACCCCAATCCTTAGACAGCTGAGGGTTTGAGGAGAGAGGGAAAGTTCTTGCTGTAGCCTTGTGCTGACATTCAATTCTCTCAAGTGAGTTGGCTGCATTCGCATTGTACTAAACTGGGTCAGAGTCTGTGTACAGGGTAGTGACTACTTAGTTAGTTTAAGTCACAAAAATAGGGAAAAACTCAGTCTGATCCCTGCAATCCTTATCAGTTAACCCCCTTTCCTGCCATAAACCCCAGCTTGTGACTTAGAAGTCTAAACCCCCTACAGAAAGGATTAAATTCAAACCCCCGTCTTCACATCTTTCTTCAATAGCATGGCATCACTCTACAACGTATGCATTTGATCTATTTCTGGATGTAAATGTCACTTTACTATCATTAAATCTTATATTACTGAAATATAAACAAATACATGAAAAATTAAAAACATAGTTGGATTTTTCTGAGTTAACCTTTCAATAGTGTAATGTTCTACTAATTTGTAAATCATGAGTTACTGGAGCTCAATGAGAACAGAAACCAGGGGATATATGAGGGGCAATGGAAGTGCCAGAGCATTAAGTGTGCATTACATGAATGTAACACACTTTCAATGTGTTTAAAATCATCTTAACAAGGTAACTTAAAAATGAATGCTCACACTTGAAGAAGGCTCCACGGCTGAAACATTGTGTTGTCTTTCTTCTTTTTTTTCAGCATGGAATAAACCTATTACTTGTTCCTTTGCAGCCTACGCATGCTGACGCAACTACCCACCTGAAAAATGAATTAGTATTTTCAACCGTCATAATCAAATGTTATTAAGGAAACTTTATTTCTGAACCTTTTCTGCTCTGATGGACCTATATTTAGGTCTATAGGGTTCCAGAAGGTGACTGTATTATCTCGCTATATGCTATACTGTGTATGTAACTAGAATCTGCAGTGAACATATTACAGAAGCGTAGGATTCCACCACAGTTGAATTTCACAGTAGTCTTTTTCAGAGTGGAATTTGAAGCTGTCTAGGGAATGTTACTGTTCATCCTTTACCTATGAGCAACTGTGACTTGGGTAAACATCTTAAGAATGAAATAAAAAAAAAACAATATCTTCATTAACCCATAGGTACCCAACCCTACTAGGTGGGCTGACATGCACTCACCCCTACCAAAGCTTTTCTGGGTGCCAGCAGTGGACACACACCAGACATCCACCTGGCATCAAGGACTCCAAAGCTTGGCAGGCGGCTATCTTTCTATACTCATGTTTCAGTAACCATTTGTTATCCTCAGGTATGACCAAACAGGAGTGAAGACTTGCTGCAGTGTGTAGCGGCAATGCTTGTTAATAAGACAGAATTAAGCGTTGGTATGCTCCTAAAAGAGGCCCCATCTCACCCTCAGTCTCTGTGGTGCAGCCACAGAGAAAGAATTCATGCAAGCTGATTTAAGAGTGTTTTCTTGTGATAAGAACCAAGCTCCCAGACGGGGATGCAATTAGCTAAGCCTGGCTATCATGATCAATGGTCATCCAATGGCGCCTATCAGTCTAGGGAGTGCCGAATGGACATCTGGACTGCATTCCTAAGTGTCAAGAGTAAGTGACTTATATCTCACCTTGATCAACCAATCAGGGACTGGCAGGGCGTGGTAATACCACGTGGGTCTCCAATGCCCGCCAAACTCTCAACCAATCGGCACACATCTGGGTCTTGATCAAAAAGGGAGCGCAAGCTCAGTTCTGGGCTCTCCTTGGCCATTTTCGCGCATCCTCAGAGACAATCACGTGACAACTGCTGTTGTCTGCAAAAGGACTTGGACTTTGTTCTAAGCGCGAGGCCGAGGATCCCGTACGTACTCAGAATTCTACCAACGTGAATGCTCCGCTTGATCAACGGCAGCCTACAGTTGGACCCTCGTCGACAACCTGAATAGTTTATTCAGAAGCAGCGCTGGACCGGGAACGAACCAGTTTCTTCCCAGGCAAAAGAGTGACTTGTGAGGACTCGCGGTCACACTCTGTGCATAGAGACTTTCTACTAGCCAGCCGGACTGCTGGTAGATCCCCTCAGAGCAACAACTGCCCTGCGCGCCGCAGTTAGATTCCTCCGCCCGTCCTACTCCGAGCTGCACCTCGACTGGTTGGCCGGTAGCCAGAGGACGCCGTCACAACGCCCATTGGACAACCACTGGAACAGAGGCTGCAACAGAGCCTGTCAGCTGCTTTGGTGTTCGTGCCGGGAAATTCCAAATCCAAACACAGTGGATAAGTAAACCCCATGTTCTACATTGCGTCTCGAGAATTCAATTGTACCTCAACACAAGTTGTTATCAATTTAATTCATGAGTAATGTATTTACTTCCGAGTTTAGAGTAACAGTGGGTAATAACACTGATTAGCGATTTGGTAACCGAACGATATATATTGACATATATTCTCTGTTGTGTATCTCTTTGTGTTTGCATCTCTTCGAGATTATATACCTTGTATATTGATAACCCTCACCGTAAGGTCTGCCGCTCGTATCCAGGCAGACTAGTATATGTTTGGTGCACAGTTATATTAATAAATGTATCCCGTGTATTGAACCCATGTGTGTGCGTTGTTAGTTGTTCTGACGATTGATTTTCTAAAAGCCCCAACGAACAACCTCGTGATTACTGCTACAATTAATAATTGTCTCAGTAAACCCATCAAACCACTACAAGTGTAACAGATCACCAGAGAACAGTTTAAATACATCCGGATCCACCATGTGACATACTGTACACTGGACCCAGCAGCATATCCTATTACTCTGGTATGTCACATGGCTCCACTTCGATGGGCATGGATACTCTTCTGTTCCCCAGCTCCATTCTCACATGTACAAGCACCCAGTCCACAGCTCTGCACTGCCATGCCACATCTCCAGTGACATCAACCATCAGTCAATGCTGCTTGCAAGTTTGCCCTTTGGTGAACACTGAATTTCCTGAACACTCACACTACAGTCTTAAAGTCTTATTTTCAGTACCCTCAAACATATGAACATCTAAACACCCTTTTCCTGGCCTCTTCTGTAATACAGCCAAGAGACACCGCCGCTACCTCTCAGACTGTTTTTTCCTGCACCTCTGCAGCAAGTTGTCCAGCCATACCTCTTCTCTGGTGCACACACAACATCACAATATTCCTTCACACCTGGCACCAGCAGCTGCTTGTATCTCTCAATTGTATTCTAAACCAAAACAGGTTTATGTTTAATCTTTGTCAGATATGCTGAAAAATATGGATATGCTGGATATTTGTTTATATGGAGCATTAAAGATGCTCTGCATTGAAGTCTTCCTTTCAGGTTTCACCAAAAAGACTAAATGTACCCTGTTTTGAGCATGTTCCACAAGCTTTTTTCCTGAGTTCCCTTTGTTGTTTTTTTTTAATCTGTAACAGAGGATGTCACAGTACATGTTGCCCACTCTTCTGACAGTTTCTTGTATGTTTTTTTTCTGGACATATCCAATGTTTTGCAGACTAGATTCAATTAATCCATAATTAGCTATGGTTGTTTGGTTCAGTGAAATTGAAATTCTTCAGTAGTCTGTGAAATTGTTATAGTTGTACAGACAAAAGTATATCTTTTTTACCCTTTTTACATGAACCAGCACACCATTTCACAACTAAAAAGGATAATCTAGAATCACTTTTAAAACTTCTTTTAAGAAACTTGTTTAAAAAAATATGCACACCATCATCAGCCACTCCTATTTGTAGTCTATGCTTCTATATACTGTGGCAACATGTGCAGCACAGCAGCACAGAAAATAATGAGGCTCAACATCCTATCCATTTTCTTCATGTTTCAATTTCAATCTATTTTAATGTGTTTTTAAATTTTAAATGCACACGTTCAATTTTTCATCTCATGAAGAGGTGCTAGTTCTGTGTTTAATTTTCTTCAACAGGCGTCTGAAATTGAGAGTTGCCAGCATGCTTCAGTTACAATTAAGCACAGGTTATACTTTACTATGAATCTGAATCTAAAAGAATCTCCTGTGGCACCCTTCTGAACCTAAATGTTATTGTAACACTTCACAACTTCTAGTTTCGTTGCTGTTTTGTGATGTAAGTAAAACATCTACATTGATCTGGGCCAAAGCTCTAAAGACTTTGTCTATAGTATACGGACATTAACAGATACATGCAGACATTCATGTTTAGAATCAAACCCTTCCAGGCAAACGATGGTGATTGAAAAAGTGAAAAAAACAGCCCTATTGAACTAATTTATAAAGCAAAGGCAGTTATGATTTAATCTGTGTACAGATAGCCATTCAGACTCCCACTGGATTGCAGTGTAACACCAGCCAGGCACAGTCAACACAGTGTAACGTAATAATACAATACAGTAAGCAGAGTCAGTGAGAAGTGCAATAAAAATGGAGTATAGAGAATTGTGCAAAGTACAGAATATACCAAAACAAACCAGAATGTACAGTACACAAGAAGATATATTGCACGGTCTAAATATATTGAACATTATCCACAAGCATATATTGCACACCAGTTGTAAACAGAAAACCAGCTGTAAACAGAGGATTCATGTTTAGTCCCAGAACAGGTCGATGATGCCCTTGCCCACGCTTTAAAACCCTCTGCTCTTTGCCCGGTATTGGTCGCCCCTTCGGAGCTCCTACCTCACCATCTATTTCTAGTCTTCTAAACACTTTACGATACGAACCAAGGAACTTGCCCTTGACCACGTCTCTCGCCTAGCCCTCTCCCAGTTCGGAAGCCTTCTCTATGCCCTTTGGATATGAACTACAGAACTTGCCCTTAATCACGTCATTTACCTAGCGCTCTCTTCCGTTGGAAGCTCCCCTTTGTCTCCTGACCTGAGGTAACACACAGGGTCCATCCTCCTGATTGGTCTGCAGATCATTCCTGACAACAGGGACTCTCTCCAAGCACAGACTCAAGTTGAACAGGCGCTGGAGCACTCCACTCAGCTGATCAGCACAAGCCCTTAAAACTCCGGAAAGACACCATCTGGTCCTGTAGCCTTACCCTGGTGAAGCCTCTTCAACTCCCTCTACACCTGGTCGGCTGTGATGGTCAGCCTGGCCTGAGGGATGGTGCTCATTGCACTGTCCGTACTGCAGGTGTTGGAGAGTGGCAGCTGCGGGGGCTGAAGGAGTGTGTTGCTGTTGGGGGTTGTAGCTGTAAGCGACTGTGGCTGTGGGGGGATGAAGGAAATGTTGGGCGGTCACAGCACTGAGGGCTTAGGGAGCGATTGGCCATGGAGGAATGAGTGGTGAACCACAGAGGGCCCTGATCAAGCCTTTCAAAGAACTGGTTCAGCTCATTGGCCATCTCCAGGTTTCCCTCTATTACACCCCCCCTTTGTTTGAAGCCAATTTTCTCATGCTGCTCCATATAGATAGATAGTGTAAGAGGACACGGGGAAGGGTCATCTCTAACAGGTACTTCCGAAACGAAACGCTGAAAATGCTAGAGATGGACCTTAGCGAGATGGCGGACAAAAAGAATCAGCTGACCAGTAGATGGAAAGGGTCTACCTTAAGAGACAATGAGACACAGCTGAGACGCATCAGGAACCGGGATATAAGTGGCCCGGAGGCAGTGAACAGCGCGGAAGCCGGGAAGGTGAATGCGTTTTGGAGGAAAAGAGTGGAAAGAGGTGCTTGTTACGGATCGGGCTAAGGAACAACGAACGACTGCAAGGAGAAGGGTTTATGATTTTGGATTACGGACACTAGTTTAGGATACATCGCGGATTGTCTTTATTACGGACTTTTGGAACTCGGAACGAATCAGGACTAAGGGAACGGATAACGAACTGTGTTGGAAGAAATGCCATGGATCTGAGGAAAGTAAAGTGTGGTGTAAGTACTACCTTTGTTTACATAAACTATCCCCCGGAGACACCACAATTGGTGGAGGATGCGGGCAGCTCCCGCTCGGGTTTGAGAATCGAAGAGAGCAAGTTTTTTTTTGTGTGTGTGCGGGTTCCGCTTTGCGCGTGTGAAGAAACGCTATGGAAGAATTAATACAGCAGTTGTCCCAGGCCACCCTCGCCCAATTCCAGGCATTAAAAGGACAACGAGAAGCTAACGAAGCGCAACTGGAGGTGAACCAAATCCAAAAAGAAAAAAACGAACGAATTATAGAGGAGCAAAAATTAATACGCGCAAAGTTGTGCAGGTTAAGGGAAGAAATCCGGCAGGCCCCGGTAGCGGGGAGAGGCACCGCTCAGGAAGAACAAATTACGCTAGAAAAGATGACTGAGCTTGATGATGTGGAAGCGTATTTAACCACCTTTGAAAGAACTGCAGCTCGAAAAGCATGGTCCAAAGAGCAATGGGCTGGGAGAGTAGCCCCTTATTTAATTGGAGAAGCTCAAAAGGCATATTATGATTTAAAAGAAGAAGATGCAGAGAATTATGAGACTCTGAAAAACGAAATATTGGCAAGACTAGGGGTAACCATGGCGATACGAGCAGTCCGGTTCCACAATTGGAGCTACCAGATGAACAAGCCTACAAGGTCTCAGATGTTTGACCTGGTACATCTGGCAAAGAAATGGCTCCAGCCAGAAGAATTAAACCCAGGACAGGTGGTAGAAAGGGTGGTGTTGGATCGTTTCGTGAGGAGTCTGCCTGTGCACCTGAAAAGAAAAGTAAGTGAAGGGGATCCCCAGACCCTAGATCAAGCCGTGGACTGGGTGGACAGACACCATGCCACAGAGGCCCTGATTAGGGAGAGAAAAGGGGACTTTCGGATGGAGGAGAGAAGAAGCCCCAAGAGTCTGGAAACCGAAATAAAGTATCGGCCAATAAAGTATAGTGATTATCGGGAACCTATACAGTTAAAAAAAAACCCTTCGGGGGAAGTCTGACTCAAGGGCTCGGCCATGGGAAGAAACCCGGCGATGTTTTAATTGTCAGGAAGAAGGGCATTTAGCCAGCTATTGCCATGGCCGCCCCTCTACACGATCTGATGAAGATGAGCTGTCCGGAGAAAATAAAATGGACCGACGTGGAAGAGAGGGCTTTCCAAGACTTAAAAGCAGCTCTCACTTCTCAACCCGTCTTACAGGTACCAGACTTCAGTAAGCCTTTCATGGTACAAACTGATGCTTCAGACACTGGGATTGGAGCCATACTGTCGCAGGAGATTGAAGGACTGGAGCATCCTATTCTGTATATCAGCCGTAAGTTGAATCCGGCCAAAAAACACTATTCCACGATAGAGAAAGAATGTCTAGCAATCAAATGGGCCCTAGACTATTTGAAGTATTATTTATTGGGAAGACAATTTATATTATACACAGATCATGCGCCATTAACATGGATGTTACAAAATATGGATAAAAACGATAGAATTACGCGGTGGGGTCTTAGTCTGCAAAGATTTCAATTTCAGACGGTCTATAGACCTGGAAGGAAACAAGGAAATGTAGATGCCCTCTCCCGAATGCACTGTTTGTTTTTTTCTAGATCGCCCGAGGTCGGGGCTGATCTCAGGGGGAGGGAATGTAAGAGGACACGGGGAAGGATCATCTCTAACAGGTACTTCCGAAACGAAACGCTGAAAATGCTAGAGATGGACCTTAGCGAGATGGCGGACAAAAAGAATCAGCTGACCAGTAGATGGAAAGGGTCTACCTTAAGAGACAACGAGACACAGCTGAGACGCATCAGGAACCGGGATATAAGTGGCCCGGAGGCAGTGAACAGCGCGGAAGCCGGGAAGGTGAATGCGTTTTGGAGGAAAAGAGTGGAAAGAGGTGCTTGTTACGGATCGGGCTAAGGAACAACGAACGACTGCAAGGAGAAGGGTTTATGATTTTGGATTACGGACACTGGTTTAGGATACATCGCGGATTGTCTTTATTACGGACTTTTGGAACTCGGAACGAATCAGGACTAAGGGAACGGATAACGGACTGTGTTGGAAGAAACGCCACGGATCTGAGGAAAGTAAAGTGTGGTGTAAGTACTACCTTCGTTTACATAAACTATCCCCCGGAGACACCACAATAGATATATAGATAGATTAATAGATAGATACTTTATTGATCCCATGAGGGAAATTGCAGTGCAACAGCAGCTTAACACAGACAACACAGCCACAGTGTAACAAATGATACAATAATAATAACACAGTACATACAATACAATCAGTACAGTGAGGGGTGCACTAAAAGACTTACTCACAGTCCAGGACACACAAAGAACAAACTAGAACAGAACAGTATGCAGAAAAATCGTATTGCACATATGAATATAAATATAGATGTAAATATAGATATAAATATAAATATAAATGCATTGCACGGGTCCCTGGCATATATTGCACAAAAAAACGGTTGTAAACGGGAAAAGAAAAAGAACAGATTTAGCAGTAGATGTGTAGATGTGTTCAGGCCAAAAACAGGTCACTGTCAATGTTGCCTCTGCTCAAACGCAAGGTGGATGCATTGTACTGTCTTTTTGCAGAAGGCAAGAATGACCTCCTGTAGCGCTCCCTGTTGCACTGTGGATGAATCATTTTAATGCTGAACGTGCTCTTCATTTCTACAAGCCTGTCATAGAGGTGATGGGCAATGTTGTCCATGATGGCCTCTAGTTTGGACACCATTCTCCTCTCAGCCACTACCTCCAAGGGGTCCAGGTCAGACCCAATGACAGAGCTTGCTCTCCTGATGAGCTTGTTCAGCCTTTTAGAATCCACTGCTCTAAACCCAGGGCCCCAGCAAACCACTGCGCTCGCTACCACCGACTGATAGAACATATGTAGCATCTTACTACATACATTGAAGGACCTGAGCCTCCTCAAGAAGTAAAGTCGACTCTATCCCTTCTTATAGATGACCTCGATGTTCTTAGACCATTCCAATATATCGTCGATGTGCACTCCCAGGTACTTGTACGAGTCCACCATCTCCATGCCACTCCCATGGATGTAGATAGGAGTAAGTTTGACCTTTTTCCTCCCGAAATCTACCACCAGTTCCTTTGTCTTTGTTATATATCCTTCACCTTATTCCTTTGCAGCTTGTCCTCTAGCTTCCCTCTTGTAGGAGTCCTTGCTCTCTCTTAACTTCTGCTTTAGTTTCCTTGTACATGTTTAACCTCCCTGTTATTCTGAAGAGCCTTTAGGTTGCTGGTGATCCAGGGTTTGTTATTGGGAAAGCAGTGTACTTCTTTGGTGGGAATGGTGTTATCCACACAGAAGTTAACGTAATCAGTAACACAGTCCACCATGCAGTGAATGTCGTCCCCATGCGGCTCGCAAAGCACATCCCAATTGGAAACTTCCAGAGAACCATGTAGATCCTCCATAGTCTCTGATCCTCTCATCTCCTCACATTCCTCTTGGTCACAGGTTGGGACCTGGTATAGTGGTGTGAGCAGGACAAGGTTATGATTTGATTTGCCAAGTGGGGGAATGGCAGTGGAGCTATAAGCATCCTTAACATTAGAATATAGCAAATCCAGTGTTTTATTTCCCTGGTTGGCTGGTGGAAAGAAAAACTTGATTAAAGTCCCCTGAAATAGCCAGGAAAACACTTGGGTGTTGCATTTGTAGCCTGGCTGTGACTGTGTATATTATGAATATATTACATTATAATTCTGATTTTATTTTAAGCTAAATTTCCCTTTATTTGTACATTTCTATATTAATTTTAAATATTTAGTGGATTTAAACATGCACAGCAGAGAAGAAGATTAAATGAAGCAATCGTTTCACTAGCCTCTAATGTACCACAAGACCACCTATCAATCGTCTTTGGCCAGTGAATTACATAACGCAGCGCAACTCGCTACTTTTGGGGCATTTGGAAGAAATACTGCATATTCTATTTGGCTGCATTTTTTAGAGGGCAGCAGATGAAAACAAAATGGAGGTTTCCCAAAAAGCAATGGACCACCCCTCCTCTGTCTCAGTTCCAATTGCAAAACTATCAAAGGTGACCATTAAAAATCAGGAAGTAGAGATGTCCGGTTGACTATAAGCTTCTGTGATCTGTAAAATACACTGCACCAGAGAGACAGGGGGACCAGGAACTGAGCGAACGACCGACAGACCTAGAAATGTTTTTTTATTTGGAAATTTGGAAAATAAATTGGATTTATGGATTTATGGAATGTAAACTTTGGGAAAGTGCATATAAAACTGAGAATATATTTTGTACAAAAAGGTGAAGGAGTCTGAAAAAAGCTATGCAGGCATATTGTTGATGATATTGTCTTTTTTCAAGATCGGTGAATGTGATTTCAGATGAATTAGTTACTGGAAACTCAACTAGAAGACTAACAGACTAGATTGCCCAAAGGTCAGTATTTAATACATCTAAATTCATAGGTCAGCACATTATAACTTTTTAATTTACTCTCAAAACCAAAGGCTGTACATTGGTCAAATAATGAGAACCATATTGAATGCTAACTTTTTAGATAAATATTTAAGTGCTAACCATATTTATTGAATGGGCATCAGTTATACCTCATACATTTTTAGTCATCACATATTTCTTAATTAGTGTGACTGCACAGAGATTTACAAACAATTTATGCTATTCATAAATCCAAGTGAATATTAAATTTTAACAACAGTAAAAAATGCACACCTCCTTAATATATTTAGCTTGTCAAAATATAATTTACTAATTGCATGTTTTATTGACATTCTGTACTTATTCTACTTATGCAACAATTTGCATATTTCTACTTATAATATGGTATATTCTGAATGAGAATTTATTTTGCAGAGTTCAATTTGATAACCATGAGATGTCATTAACCCTGACAACTGTGAGTTCATCTGAAAAGAGAAGAAAAATATCCACAAGCCATGGCAGGTTTTTTTTAAGTATTTGAATTGTTTTTTTCAAGTGATAATCTTGGTATTCACAGTAAAAAAATGTCTTATATTGTCTATAACACAAAGCATTATAAAAATATTTAGTCCTAGAAAATACAGTCTTTCTGCCCATTCAGAAAAAGGACTCAATTTGATGGCCAAGGAAAAAAAAGACAACACTCTTATCCCAGTTACTTTTTTTCCCAACTATGATGTGCCAGATTTTTCCAAATGATGGAAAAGTACATGGTGAAAGGTTTCCTTCAGCCTTGAAAGCAGTATGAAAACAATAATCTCTATGGCTTGTATTTGTTTTTTATATTGAGTATAATAGGATCACTCCCACCATTCCAAGCCTGCAATAATCTGATAAATAGTATTCACTTAGTTATTAATATCAAGAAGTAGTCATACAGAGTATGTACATTTCTTTTTCGATTAGTTTAGATAGATTGTGTAAACATTATACTTCATAGATGTATCAGTGTAGTTCAAAAAGTCTGGTGATACAAATATCAGAAAATAGATCCAGCACCTATAAATTATTGATTAATTAACATCCTTATGGAGTTTTAAATTTGGCACAATATTTGGCGAAGATGGTCCCAGATTTCAGTAATCCTTGGTTGTGACAAATCCATAAATCATTTTTTTCGTTGGAGTGCAGGTTGAAGTGAAGTGAGTGAAGTTTTTCTTTGGAAGGAATTAAAATACTATTCATTAGCATCTTGGCACATACAATTTCCTCCAGAACAATTCTTTGGAATTCCAATGTTCAGCAGGCAAAAGTAGCATTCCAAAGTGAAAAGTGGTTTCAGATGCCTCTGGGCTGAGCAACCATTTTCTGCACAGTGTGTATTGCTGATTATGCATTTACCATTATTCCTAATATTATCTGATGGTCTATCTTATTAACTTCTAAATTTCTTTTCTATATTTTTGATGGTTTAGTCTCATACAGTATGAGTTTTTAGGGCTTTCAAAGTTGCCTAATTTGAAAAACTATAATCTTCAAATACAGATATTGTGTATGACTCAACTCCAAGTTCAAAGACAAGTAGAGTCTAACAGAATTGTTAGGTATGTGTCACGGACGTCCAAAGGGACTAACCATAGAGAGGCAGGAGAGCAGAAAAAGAGCCATATGCGTAGCGGCAAGGAGGGAAAAAGGCCCGGGCTCGTTAGTGCAAAAAGTTCGGGAGTGCCGTATAGAACCCTATGCCCTCAGGGAGCGGACGTGGGGCGCCCAGGTGCTAGGCGGGTCTCAGGACATCCGAACGTCAATGCTGAGCCAGGGCAGAGTGCAAGACCCGGAAATATATAGCCCAAGGGAAAGAGAGGGACCGGAAGGACAGCAGGCAGGAAACTAGGGACAGGATAGAGAAGGAGTGCCCTCTGGCTGCAGAGGGCGTGACAGTAAGTTGGTTTTAGTTGTGGAAGTGTAAGACACAGTATAACTCTGATATGTTTATAGATTGTTATTCTAATATGTAAATGATTTATTTAGGTAAAGTTATTTTTATATGAATATCCATCCACCATCCTTGTATCCTGGTTAGGTATAGCAAATTGCACTCTTTTCAACAAATAAAAGGCATATGACAATATGAACAGAAAATATTTCTCCTATCAACTGGATGTGAGTCTCATGCAGTGCTATAGAAAAAGGGACAAAGTAGAATAAATATTAACCAGAGTCACACATGAGGCTGAAATCAAACCTTGGAAACTGGAGCCTTGGGGTAGTAACACTAACGTTACTGGCTTGCTGCCTGCAAGTGAATGGGTGTTTTTCATTTATTTTGAATCCACAAGAGTAAAGATAAAGCCTGATTTAGATTGGTAATATTAGCCTCTGTTTTGCTTCTTTGCTTCTTAAATTTCTGACCCAGGAATCACACTTCTAAATTGATTCATCAGATAACAATATTAATATTTCAATTTTACTGTGAAAAGCCTGTGTTGCAAGCCTGTGTTGTCCATTGAAGCAGAAAGGGGCTGTGATTAATCGGGTTGTGTTGATGGCCAGGATTGTGTCAACGTGACAGTGGAGCAAGGAACAATTAGTAACAATGGTCACTCCCAGGTCGTCCAGGAACCAATTAGGTACTGATGCATGGAAGTGTGAGGAGTTGCTGAGCCAGTTTGTCAGACCCTAGACAAAGAGGGGGAGCTGTAAAGCAAACAAAATAGTGATAAGTGCCCTTGACACCTAGGACTTCCAGTTCTCAAAAGACAAAAGCTTCCTCCGGGTAATGTCCTGGACACACCCACCACTGACAGAGACAATAGGAAAACCACTGAGTTGAGAATGGCTTATGGAAGGGAAAAAAATCTGAGCCTGAAAAGAGTGAGCTCTCTCCTCCTGATGAGCCCTTTGACACAAAACAGGCAGCACAAAGAAAAGCTGCACCCTGCAAGACCACAGAGGAGATTGTCCCAGGAACTGCAGACTGAGGAAGACATTGGCAGAGGAACAGAGGTACTGCGCAGACATTTAATACTTGGAGGCAGGGAGCAAATAATCCGGCCTGGTGAGTCGATACTGAACGGGGAACATAGTGCAGTCTAAAGGAGGACTCCCACAATAGCCCAAACAGAGACTGGGGAAATTGGACTGTGTGGCATCCCTCTTCTATGCATTACTAGTCTAAAGGAGGACTCCCAAAATAGCCCGAACAGAGACTGGGGGAATTGGACTGTGTGGCATCCCTCTTCTAAGCATTACTGTCCTCTGTAACACCAAGTTTTTCAAATGCCCTCTCCTCATCACCTACAAGGACAGCTGACCCTCAGGAATTCATTAGGTCCCTAGGAAATACCTTTCCTTGCTGCAAATGCTGTTTTCGTTGTGTCTTGGGCTGATAATAAATGTTATGGTACTTAGTAAATAAAAAGGGCACTTATATGATACTAATTATCGTTGCTTGTCTGTGTGTGCATTGGTGATTCTGGGAGATAAACAGAACCTGTGTTGATGTAGGGGGACCGTAGTACCTTGCTGGTATTGCTAGGTGGCACAGTCGTATATGAGGCAGGAAATAATTCTTGTTAGAAGGGTCACCTCACTGTGACACCTGTTTAGATCATAAAAATAATTCTATATTTGCTTGAATCTAACAATATTTAATAATCCTTATGTTTAAGGTACATCATGTCACTTGATTATGCCCTCTAATAATGGATTTGCAATATAACTTTAATAATTTAAAATGAATAACATGTAAAATAAAAAAAAAATAATAATTTCCCAAGTTAACTGATTTTCTTGCTTTGAAATCAATCTTAAGTATGTTATGCTTAATTATTTTTACCTTTAAATTGCATCTGTTTTTCTACTTCTTTACATTGTGTACATAGAAAAAACATAGAACTGAAAATTTGCAGAGAATGTGCAAAATACTGTTACTTTACTCTGCTGTAGAGATGCTCTTTGCTTTTTTTCATGCTGAGCTAAGCTTTCATTTAAAACAGTTCTTGTTTGCTTGTTGTGGCATGTCACAGATCTAAAATCTTTCATATGCACCTTTGAAGTCCTTCACATGTCTTATTAAGATCTGTTAAAAACATGTGCCAAGCAATCAACATTGCTATAATGATTTTATAAAATACACAGTCTTTCTTGTAATATCATACAACATACTTTTACTGCCACCTATGGATCACAATATCTAATATAGTATTCTACATAATGTAAAGAACATTTTCCCTTTGCTGCTAAACATTTGATCAGTTTAACATTTTTATTTTAACAATTAAAATATATGTGTGGAGATAAAATATACTGATAAAGAGGCAGGAAGAACAAAATAGAGAGAAAGAAAAAAAAAGAAAATGCTAGTTTAGTTTTATATGAATTTTGCGTTAAATATTTTATTTGGCATCCTTGAAAAGTCAGCTGTATTTGAAATGTAAATGTACCATATCTATGTGGTTTTCAAAAGTGTTTCAATGTCAATGCAGTTTCTTAAGACAGAAAAAAGAAAGAGAAGCTGGGCAATAGTTTCCTCTTACTGTTATTCCTGTAATTACTAGATATACCTGTTTCTGGGGGACATTAAGATAAGATAAAGTGAAATATTGAATTAATCCTCCTTTACAGGGTGTATACTATACCTGTAAAAAGTCTATTTAAATTTAATAACAGTGGTACAAGCCCAGAACCTGACCTTAATCCATTAGCCTACCAACAACCCTGAACATTAAAACTTGATTATAAGGGAAAACTATAAAATTGCTAAAATTAAAATTAAAATTGCTAGTACAAATATAACATTTGTTTTATTTACTAAATTCAGAAACACTCATTTAATAAAATGTATCACTGTAACCTATGTAGCATTAAGAAGAAGGTGAGGTCCTTGCATAAATGACTCCTGAAATGTGCATTTAAAGAAACCCATGTGGCATTTTTTAAGATGTAGGTCCTTCATTGCCTTAATAGCTGACTTAGCATCACCTACAGTGGTAATGTCATTGCCACTGAAGGTACTGAAAGCACTCAGCAACTCTGTTGTGCAGTAAGTCAAGGATACCATGGTTAATTCAAGCTTTCCAAAACGTTGTTCCACTTTATCAATTTTGCTCCAGTACTCGAGGAATTGCAGTCTCAGTCAGCTAATTAGGTAGCTGAAGGTCAATCTATGCTTATAGTGAGTAATTTTGCTGAGAAACATGAGTACTCTTTGCCATTAAATTTGATCATAGATTTAACATTTACCCTTTAATAAAAGACACATATTTTAGGGAACTTGTTTTTAATCTCACAGCATTTTCTTTACCAGTTACATTTTGGCCATACTTCATCTAATTAATGGAGTATGTCCAGCTTTGTAGGATTTCTTATAAGACAAGAGATATGCATCCCCTTATGAGAACCACAATATTGACCTTCATGCCAAAGGGCTTTAAAATTTGTTTGTTGCCAGCTTCACAATTCTGCTATCCCAATATCACCACTACATGCACAGTGGTGATATTGTGCTTTGAATTCTTCCTCTTGGTAAAAAATTATAACCATTGTCTTATGTGAGAGTTGCATCTGTCCTCTGCTCCACATTCAAGAGTGCTGTTTGCCTTCTGGAGGTTTGAGGGTTCAGATGAGTCACAACTATTAATCCAAAAATGCAGAATTAAAGAATGTAAATACATTTAGGGGATATTAAATAAACACCTACATTCAACACTGTCTACATTCAAATTAAACTATATACAGTATTTATATGTTTCACTTGATCTCTCTTGTATTTACTATAATAACATCACACAAACATTCCTAATAATCTCCATCTATAAATTGGCTTCATTACTGTGCTCTCCTCCCCAATAATAGCTCATGTGTGGTGAGCGTACTGGAGCACTATGGCTGCGGTCGCATCATCCAGGTGGATGCTGCACATTGGTGGTGGTGGAGGGGAGTCCCCATTACCTGTAAAGTGCTTTGAGTGCAGTGTCCAGAAAAGCGCTATATAAGTGTAAGCAATTATTATTATTATTATTATTATTATTATTATTATTATTATTATTATTATTATTATTATTATTATTATTATTATCCACAGATACCTTTAAAATTCTGAAATACATTTTGCAGTATTTACAATTAGTTTTAGGTCCATAGAAATTGTCTTTACTGTTTTACCATATTTTGTTGGTGTTATAAATTGGGTTTATGCTTGTGTGCAACAGGCCAGAATGTTGACACAAGACCTGTTAAGGGAGTTTAGTTCCACTGTAGCCAGTCTAGCCATGGCACAAATCCCAACCCACTTGATTCCACTCTTATCAGTAGAGGAGTATGTGACATTAACCCCATCGCTCATAGCTCACCCAGAAGGCAATCCAAGATTGAATTTGGTTCCAAATCTTGAGATGGGTATGGCTACCAAAGCTATCCATTGGCTGTGTCTAAACGATTCACCAATGAAGGGTGTAAAGCTACTAACGAGCAGAGGGAGGTTAATGAACCCCATGAAGAGCAGGTGGGAAGTAAATGGCTGGTCAGCACACCACATTTAACTGTCACCATGACTTGTGACAGGCATGATACAGCTACCACAATGCAGCTACCTAACCAAAAGGTTTTCCTGTAAGTTCCTGAGGAGGCCACAGTGCTCTTGAACTTAACACTTTACTGTCTAGAACCAGACAACATAAGACCAAACTTGAGGTCATGGATGCCTTCAGGTGCCACACTATTGAATTGGATAGAAATCCAAGAAACAGTAAGCCCTGAAGAGGTACAGGTAGTTAGTTTGCTTAAATGGAACAAACCTCCAAACCACCCTAGCAGATACCCAACACAGGTGTTGTGGTTTATCGGGGGGCTGGGAACAGGAACTGTTGTTATTGTAACACTACTGCCGGGTAGCTGGATCAGGACTGACAGTGTACTCTGAATGCTGTACTCTCACATCAAGATGTACTCCGGGTAGCCTCAGGACCTCGTGACCTTCAAAAAGGGGGGATATGTAGCGGCGAGGCTTATTAATAAGGCAGAATTAAGTGTTTCTGAGCTCTCCCAAATTAGGCCTTAACTCTCTGTTCATCTCTGTGGTGCAGCCACAGAGAAACTATTCATGCAGGCTGATTTAAGGTTTCCTTTGATAAGGTTTCCTAGGACAGCTCCCAAAGGGGGATGCACTTAGCTAAGCCTGGCTATCATGATCAATGGTCATCCATTGGCGCCTATCTGTCTAGGGAGTGCCAGATGGAAATCTGGACTGCATTCCTAAGTGTCAGGAGTAAGTGACTCATATCTTACCTTGATCAACCAATCAGGGACTGGTAGGGCCGAGTAACCCACGTGGGACTCTGATGCCCATGGAACTTTCAGCCAATCAACAAGCTGAAGTTCCTCCAGGTAAAAACAGGCAACACAGAGATTCAAGAGATTCAGGGAAGATTCTGTAAATTCTGTGGACTTTCCTAAAAGGAAAAAAAGGGGAATTCCAGGGCAGGTCGGCCCAGGAGCAGAAGGCTCCCAAGGGCAGGACATTCTCGCAGCGCGCCTCCTGACCATCCTGAGACTCAGCCCGGACAACAACGGAATGGCCAGTGTGTTCGAGTGCCAGAACCTTCCTTTGTTCTAAGAGTCTAGAGCAGAGGTTGCCAGAGAGTAACCAGAGGATCCACCCGAGGTTAGCACCAGCAGCAAGCCTTGTGAACAGGTCGGAACTGTGGACAGCTGAATCACTATTCAGAACCAGCTCTTCATCAGGAACGAACCGGTCCTCCTCCTCACTTGCTCGGACCCACAGTCATCTTTTCTCCTGTGCACAAACTTTGCTAGTTAAAGCTAACACTAACTAGCAGGTCAGTGAGCATCAGCAGCGCACCGTCGCAAGCCGCAGATCACAGCCTGGCACGCAGCCAGAGAGCGCGGATTGGCAGCAACAGCCTGCAACTGTTTCTTTGAGTCCGCAGGAGATCTGAATCCCCAGAGATTGGATGAGTATTCAACTTCAATGCATTACAGCTCGAGAATTCAATTGTTATCCCAACCAGTTGATATCAATTTAATTCCTAAGAGTTATATACTTGTTTTGAGTATGTAGAAGTTATAACCAAGTTCATTTATGAAACAGTCTAAACGAATGATATACTGAACGTATGTCCTCTTGATATATATGTAACTCTTTGTAACTGAATGAATATATACCTTTTGTATTCTGATAACCCTCTCGATAAGATCTGTTAGGTTTATATGCATATTCTATGTATTAATAAATGTATCCTCGTGTATTAGTACCTGTGTGTGTGTGCGTTGTTTGAGTTATATCGCATGGTTGGATTTTAAAGCCATCAAAAGAATCAATTTTGTGATTTACTGCTACAATTAATAATTGTCCCAGTAAATGCCCAAACCCTACAGAACTGGTGCCTTCAGAGAGCACACTACATTACACAGGTAACAATTTTGACACAGTTCAGGAACTCTGAAAAACTACAAATGTATGAGTTTGAACAAGCGCTATTTTCTTAGATATTAAGTACAATTTGACTTTTTGACCAAAATCAAAATAAAAGGTAATTTAAAATCAAGCACAGAATAAACAAAAAAACTTGAGACATAAAAAAATGTTTACTCAATTTAACTTAATTTAAATAGGGTTGTTTAAACTTAAAAGAATTAGATAACCTAATCAGTAAATAAGCATTACATTTTAAAGGTATCCTTATTTATAAAACATTTTTTATATATACAAATCCTAAAAGACTGCAGAAGATCTGTTACTGGTGCTTTTTACTAATTACCCTATTAAAGTGCTGATCACTTCATTTATCAGCATTAAATACTTCATCTTAATTAAGAGATTGATATGTTCTGCAGATTACTGGCCTGTTTTCATGCATTAATCATGAATGACCGTGGACAAGCTGTAAACTCAAAGTATTGCCCTGGTCCACATTCTTATTTCATTGACCGTCTTTGTAAAAGTAACACCACAGCATTTCGCAATCACGCATTTGTTTCCAATCATGCAGAGTACAGTAATTTTTGAGAATCGATTCACCATGCCTTTCACATGCTCATAAAAGAATTGATTTAGGAACATAAACATATTACCGTATGCAAACTGTACTGTATACAGTATGTATAAGTATATTGTCGTGGAAATCTAATGAGTTAATTGATTCTTAAAAATGTAGAGAGCTTTGCAAAAAAAATATATTGGTGCTTTTAGATAATATTTCAAGGATATAACTGCTATGCTACAGTACGTGCAGAATTATAGAAAACAGTTAGTCAACAAAGTACACTGTTTAGGTTAGTTTAGAAGACAATGTACCAAAACAATATATGCTGTCTGGGTCATTAGAATTAGCTGAAAGTAACTGATAAGCTTTGAATAACAAATCTAGTTTTTCTTCTCTCGCTCTATGATGTAATCTGTTTTCTCTTAGAACAAGGGGAAGTTTTAGAAGGGACCAAGTGCTGAACTTTTTTACAGCGCAACGTCTTATAAAAACCCTGTACTGCTTGTAACAAATTGAGTCTCTGGTTGCACTTTGCGAAGTGGCAGCAGGGCTCCCAATATTGCAATATTGAAATAAAGACCTTACTCAGGTGAGAACTCTCTCTTGTGGCTTCCTTGATAGTTAAATTTCCACGACAGTTTGGGGGCTCGTCCGGGATCACAAACCTGAACGCGAACGGCTGCTGAAACTCCATCGGACCCGGACAATTTTAGCAAATTGGACGAACCTCGGAGGATAAACTGTTTATCCTTCCAGAGACGCGTCTGGAGAATTGGCAGCTGTCTGACGTCAGTAAGTGATCCTTTAAAATTAATAGTTTGAGAAGCGAGCCACAGGGGTGTTCTCACGCGGGTTTGATGAGTCTGGGACTCATATAAAGAACTTATTTTAACACAGACGTGTGGTTTTTGCTCTGCGGAGTAGTTAATGTGATAAGGTTCTAAAGTAAGGCACCGATCGGTAAAAATGGGAAATTAAAATTCAAAGACGAAAATGGGACCGAGCAGTCCAGCAAAAGTACATGTACGACAAATTCGGAGAAACAATTATAGCCTGGGTTAGGGAAAAAAATTATGTTCATGAACTGTAAAGCTAGGGTAAAAGGTGTAAGGGAACTTGCACATAATTTATATATGATAATTAGGGGCCCATAACTATGAAGGATCTTTGTAAGTGAATCAGAATGGACAGAGGAAAGTTGAATTAGGAAAAAGAAGTTTCCTGAAGAAGGGGAAACTTAGAAGAGAAGGAGAAGAAATGAAAGAAAATGAATTGGAAAACTTATTTAATGGAAAGAGGAATCACAGAAATAATGGGAAGCTTAAAAAAAGACTAGTCTTGAAACTAAAGAACAGCAAGCTGCAGCTAAAGTCATGACCATGCGTACTAAAAAGAAAAAGTCTCCACCGAAATTAGAAAGCGGTCCGGAGCCACTTGTTTTTGAAATACCAATGTGCACTTTTCCAGGTCCAGAAGGAACTCCAGCATATGTACAGTACATTGACATTGGTCTCCTAGTGAATTATTTGCATTAGTTAAGTCTTTTCCTTAATTGCCTGATGATCGTGAAGAATTTAGAAGAAAGGCAAGCGCCTTGTTCTTGATTGTCTTAAGCCTAATTACAGTGACATAACCTTGTTGCTAGATCATATTGTTCCTAAAGGTTTACAACGTCCTCTAAAAAGGAGGAGGCAGATTGGCGGATACGTGACCCAAATGATGAAGAAGTATCCATCTAAATTAAACCACACGGACCTGGAGAGGAAAAGTTAGGCGGCCGCTTCTAAAAAGAGGTAAGGACTCCTCTTTTCTAAAAAGTCCCTTGTCCTCTCCATGTTGCTGTGGTGGGTTCAGGGTTTTCCTGAAGCTGAAGCGAGTACAACAGAAAAATGAGTTAATGGTGTATGTGTTTTAGATGCCTGTTTTGTGAAGGTGGGGTAGAAAAGGAGGGATTGCTGAAGGAATAGCATCTCGCCCTGCCCGTGCGAAAAAATCCAGGTGTTGCATCCTGGTACACGACTGCAGTACGGCTGAAGGTAGTAACTAGAACTGTACTCGCAGAAGAGCCGAAAATGGTAACTCGATTCAACTGTGTGTTTAAAGCCAGGAATTCGAACCTGGTCCATGTTCCCGAATTGTGATAGTTCGTCAGTTTGTCTTGACTGGGGGATTCCGCGGGGCGCGTGGGAGACGTGAAAATGGTTTGGTGTGAAGGGGAAAAAAAAGTTTGATTAATCCAAAGTGAAACTTAAAAGAAATATTGACTGTCAGACGGAATTTAGGCTGAACAGGAATGTAGAAAAGTGTATGAACCTTTGGATAAAAATATTTAGAGGAATATTTGAGAATTCAACAGAATATCATAGATGAGACGCAAAAATCCCTGATGGAAAAGCTAAAAGCAATGGCTGAACGAAACGAAGTTGTATATGTAGAAAAAGAAAAAGCAAAAGAAGAAATAGAACGCCTTAAGAGAGAATCTGGGAGAAGGGTGGGAACTAGTGTGGAGATTTTGGAAAGAGCATTTCCCACCGAAAACTGATTAGAGAAAAGTAACAGCATGTCAGCAGAAGGAAGTGAGGATGTTTTCAGATTTTACAGAAAGGTTTATAGCTTTATGGATAGTATACTCGGGGTTAGCCGATGAAAAGGAAGTGAATAAAGATACTTCCACAGTAATAAAACAAATTTACTTGAGTGGGTTAAAACCTGATGTTGCCAAGAATGTGCAACTATGCTTTCCTGATATTACGAACAGAGACAGATGTGATTTAATAACTCGCGAAGCATGCATGCAGAAGTGCGAGCGCTGCAAATGGGTGGTAAAAAGACTCCCAAGGAGGAGAAAAGGGAGCCGCCAGTTTGTCGAAATTATTGTGCGACTTGAATGTTATACCGAGATATAAAACCTCAAAGACAAAACTACTAATAAGCTGGTGTGCAGTTACTAAAAAAAATGTGTTTTTTGGAGAAATTGTAAGAAAGACGCTTGATTTCACAATTAAAGAACTTGTCAGAAGCTGAAACGAGAGCCGTGTGTGAACTAACAGTTTTAATCTAGTAAACCCCTCTGTAGCCTTCCTAAATTTATCTCAGGATTTAAATAAAAGTGAAATAATCTTACAGTGTGCAGTAACTGTGGGGCACAGGAGCACAGCTGTCCTGTTTTTAGACTAAAACAGCATAAAGATGTGATATAACGTTTTCTAACAGGTAACAGGAGGCTACAGGAGAAGGGGTGTAAGGGTTGTGTTTAAAGCAAATGTAAGCTGTCACAGTCTGCTTGGGAAAATATGTACAGTTTCAACTACTGATGTGGGTTGGGGACACCCCAGACCTATTTTAGGCCCAGACTGCAGCATTTTATAAGGAATTTCTGTATGAAATAGCATTTATGTGAACTACCTCGAAAGAGTTATGTGATATTGTGATTGTTTTACCTAATGAGGGAATCCATAAGGCTGGGCTACTCCAAGTATTGGATCTTGAGAGGAAGAAAAAGGAGTATAAAACCAACTACATGATAAAGCCAGGGTGAATGCCTTCTCAGAACGAGCTTGTCTAGTAACGTATTGGTTTAAGGGGGGTAGTGCAGTTTAAAGACAAAATTGCCTTGACCCCTGCAGCACAAACCATTTTTGATGTTTTGAAACAAGCTTTCTTGCAGGCACTGGCCCTGGACTGGATTCCCTCAGACGGATCATCTGTATGTAATCTGTGTGTAAGTGAAAGAAATGGATCGTGAGCTGTTGTGCTGGTGCAGGAGCATGGAGATAGGCATCGTCTGGTGGGTTATTATTATTCAGGACCCCTTGATGCGGTGGCCAAGGGGCCGTGTTTATGTGTTGTGCAGGCTACCTGCCTGGCTGTATAAACTGTGAATAATCTGGTGTAGAACTAGCAGACCGAATGAAAAGATTTAATTGAAACTTGTAAATATGCTAAATGGAAAATTGTAGCAATTTATATAGACTGTATATATACATTTGGTGTATGCCACAATTTTGGATGGCAGTGAAGGAATAGGGATTTCCCCAACATGGCAGGGACTCCAGTTAAGAATGCTGGGTTTGTCTCTGAACTGTTAGAAGCTTTGCAGCTGCTGACTGAAGTAGCTGTGGTAAAGTGTAAATCGCATAATAAAGAAATGTTTCCAGTAACTCGAGGGAACAACTTTGCAGATGTAGCTGTCAGGTAAGCAGTACTTGTAGAACAGGAGTCTGAGACCCCTGTGAGACCTCTGTTGGGGAAAAGGGGACAGCTACAGGATATTCAGGCTGAGGCCTCTAAAGCAGAGAAAAGGACATGGTTAGAAAAGAGTGTGGTGCTGCCAGCACACTGGACACTCTGCAGGCCCTCACAGCCTAATGCCCTTTGTAACTCGACAAATGCACTCTGTCGGACACCTGGGTGTGAGTCAAATGGTGTGCTGGTTACCCAAACCTGGGTGGGGACCGTGTTTGAAGCAGTAGCCACTTATGTGGTATCTCAATGTGATGCTTATCAAAGGAACTCAACTACAGTTCAGGTGCAGGTGCTACAGCTCAAAAGGCCTGCTCCTGAGAAACTTTCATGCAGTAGCAAATGTTTACAATTTACATTTGTAAAGGGAAACCTTGGCTCTTATAATCTGTTTTCCCAGTGGGTTGCTGTCACTGCCTCTGTGTCTACCAAACACTTGATGATGGAGATAAGCCCTCGGTGGGCACTGACCTACCGCTTGTATTATGATCAAGGGACAGGCTGTGGCTGGATTATTCGGGGTGAGATGGACTGAGATCACCCTCAGTCTGCTGGAACAGTGGAATGAAGGAACAGAACTCTAAAAGATCGACTAGACATCAGACTGAAGGAACGCCATGGAATGCGGGCTGGATCAAACAGAACTGTGTAATAGAGCCTGTTTGATATCATCACAAGCCAATCAACAAAACTTCCTGGAGGGATGAATTTGGCTAATGGATTGTTGAATTTGCTAATTCTCTATTGTAGTATTGTAGGTTGTTAATTGAAGTGGTGCACGGGGCTGGTGAACAGGTGCTGGACGCTTGGTGACCTCCAGTAGAGGGAAGACACGACCTGATACCTGGCGAGTGGGTATGGTGAGGAAGATATACCCTGCCAGATGTTGCAACCCTGCTGGGAAGGACCATATCAAGTGCAACTGACTACCGACTCTGCCATCTGAGTGACAGGACGAGATCGCTGGATCTACGCATTGCGCCGACACCGAACCACTGCACCAGAGACTGAGTGAACATTAATTATTATATTGTCACTGTTTCTGTGTTTGTTGAGCTTCCTGAGGGGGGGCGACAGTGTACCTGTTAAGTGTAATGAGTTTTACTTTGATAAAATGGGGATATGGAATCAATACTTTATCAGTCAGCCACAAATAATAATCAGAGCTCATGTTGGGATTGTATTGCTATAAAAGATGCTCATGGGAGTAATCCCCTTTGATAGAGGTGATTATTTAGGTTTATTGGCATGGGTAAATAGCCCTGCTTTTAGTCTGAGTGTAACTCAGATGTATTAGAATGGAAATAACTGTATGCTCCTCGCTATAATCACAGTTTTAGGCCTATCTCTATTAGGGTGATAGACAGCTGTTTAGGTAAGCAAAGACTAAACAGTACTTGTATTCTAGACAATTATTAGCAAATTAATGACTTAGCAAAGCACATCTTTGAAAAATATATATCACAATTATAATCCAGATGATTGGGGCATTGGTGCATTGCTACAGTCTGTGCTAGGAACCTGGAAAGGGTCTCTGGTTCAATACATATTTGTGTGTCTGGTATTATTCGTTATGATCATACTGTTAATATCCTGCTTGAAAAACATGTGGACTAAAGCTGCTGCTTCTGTGCTAATTGTACGCCCCGAAGGGAGAAGGGATCATGAAGGTAAAAAAAAATGTAGAGAAAGGTTCTCCTATCTAGTGGCAGAACCTGATGGGTAGAACAATATAGTTTTAAGGGGAGTTACCCTTGGGAGTGATTCCCATAGATGCACATTATTATTATGGTTTGTTTGTTTATAATAAGATGTTTTGCAGGAACGGACCAAAGAGAAATTTTACAACTTCAGCTAGAATTGTTCTGCAAAACGGCACAGCTGAGGCAGTGGAACAATGTGTAGATTTTTCTAAGAGTTATTACCCAGCTGTTGACCAATCTTGTAAAAAACCCCTAAGAAAAATGCTGGGCTCCAGCCCACAGGGATTTACCTGTGCTGTAAGAACTAATGCGTGAATAAGGAGACTGGATTCTGGTGAAAGACAGGAAAAAGAGGTGGTGTTCGCTCAGGTGGAGGGGGCCGTGCCAGGTGCCCTGAATTCATGCTTCCCACTGTAAAAAGGTCACAAACGAACTGAGCAAAGAGCAGGAGTGATGTCTCCACAGGGATAGATGGGGATCACATGCTTGGGACTGATGTGCACAGCCTTTTTCCTTTTTATGTGGAAGCCTGTCACCCAGAAGCCCAGAAAGAGGAAGAATCTAAACGCGAAGCCTCTTTGTATACAAACTGGCTGAATGAAACTGATAATGAGGGGGATATGAGTAATTTGTGGTACAAATTTATAAATCATACTGTAAAGTTAAAGAAATTTAATGCATCTTGTTATGTATGTGCTTTAATGCCTCATTCTACAGCCTCACCCATTTCTCTCCTGGTTAGAATCACTGTTTGGGCCAGGGGGAATGTTTTTCTTTAAGTTACTAACACTGATTATAGTAGCTGTGATACTTGTATTTCTGTTTTTGTGTTGCTGTACAAAATATATTATTCCAATGCTTTGAAATATGGTAATTAATATGTTTGCGCATCAGTATGTTCTGATAAAAACGGAAGAATCTGAAGTATGGGAGCCTCCTGGGAGTCCATATGAAGAATCTAACTTTTAATCATTTTCAAGAATAAAAAGGAGGAAATTGTAGTGGAAATCTAATGAGTTAATTGATTCTTAAAAATGTAGAGAGCTTTGCAAAAAAAATATATTGGTGCTTTTAGATAATATTTCAAGGATATAACTGCTATGCTACAGTACGTGCAGAATTTTAGAAAACAGTTAGTCAACAAAGTACACTGTTTAGGTTAGTTTAGAAGACAATGTACCAAAACAATATATGCTGTCTGGGTCATTAGAATTAGCTGAAAGTAACTGATAAGCTTTGAATAACAAATCTAGTTTTTCTTCTCTCGCTCTATGATGTAATCTGTTTTCTCTTAGAGAAAGGGGAAGTTTTAGAAGGGACCAAGTGCTGAACTTTTTTACAGCGCAACGTCTTATAAAAACCCTGTACTGCTTGTAACAAATTGAGTCTCTGGTTGCACTTTGCGAAGTGGCAGCAGGGCTCCCAATATTGCAATATTGAAATAAAGACCTTACTCAGGTGAGAACTCTCTCTTGTGGCTTCCTTGATAGTTAAATTTCCACGACAATATTTAATGTCTTAACTGTGCCCGTTTAAGTATTGAATATTTATATGGAATTTTACCATTGAAGGGAAATCTTAGTACCTGAGCATAAAAAGAATAGGAGCATACTGTAACGTGTGTGAAGGCCATAAACGATATTAATTTTGGAACTTAAACATACAGTATATGGCTGGTCTCTGTACTTTAAAGAAAACATACACACCAGTATTCCATTTCTCCCTAAACATTTTAAGCATCGAAGTCTTTAACTAACGTAATACCGGAATCAACAAGCATACTTTTAGAATTTGATTTAAAGGGAATATAATATGGAATCACGTATCTAAAGAAATTAATAACGATATAAAAATATTCATGTACCGCAACACAAGAATAGTACACGCTGTACATTGTCTGTTGCAACTTAAATTGCAAAAATGCACTTGGAATCTGTCCAAGCCCTACTTTGTCAGGCATTTTCTTTTACTGCAATTGACATTAAAACTCCCTTGCTTTTAACAGAGCATTTCATAATTTTTAACTACGAAAATTATTTAAACTGCGACACTTATCATTCACCAGAGCTCGAAATGTCACAAGGATCCTTAAGAGCACAGCAAAGACTGTATTAAAAGAATCACGTATCTAAAGAAATTAATAAGATATAATTATATTTGTGTACTGCGACAGGGCTGTGTAGGGCTGTTTCACCTCTCTCTTCATGTGACTCTATTCAAAAGCCATTTAGCAATGAGGGAATGAGAAGAGTGACAAACTTCTATACTTTAGATCTTTTTTTCTGAACCGCGGTAAATTGTGCAATTAACCCTTGTATGTGCTGTCCTTAAGGTGATATCACATAAAGGTGATAT
Source organism: Lepisosteus oculatus (assembly GCF_040954835.1). NCBI lineage: Eukaryota > Metazoa > Chordata > Actinopteri > Semionotiformes > Lepisosteidae > Lepisosteus > Lepisosteus oculatus. The sequence goes on along the minus strand of NC_090703.1, from coordinate 29,418,754 downwards.
GTAAAATAATGTTTTTTATTATCACCTTAAGGACAGCACATACAAGGGTTAATTGCACAATGGACAGCGCAAAGAAATTTAAAATAGTCTTCTTTAGGTGTGAGGGCAGGAGTGGATCGCAGAAGGCATAATCGGCAAATTAGGAAAATAAAGAACAGAACAGGCGAGACGTTTATCCAGAGAGGGAGTGATCAGAAAATGGAACAGCTGTTACGCACAGGTTTTACGCTCTCTCTCTGCTGAATGAATAAAAGCATTTTATTTAAAACGCGTTTGCGTTTGTCTGGGTATTTACTTTGTAATCTGTGGTTTGCATCTACTGTATTGCTTTGAGATGCCACTTTTAAAGGTGATATATAAAATAAAGTTTTTTATTATTGTTATAGAGAAACATGATCAGATTTTCCCTGGTTCAGAAAAAAGACGATTAAAATCTGTAATCTTTCCACTTGTATGTCATCGGAAAATACAAGAAGTTTCTGCTTTGTGTAAGGATGGTATCAAAAAGTAATCTAAGTGGTGAGAAAGCTGTGCTCCTCAAAGCGCTTTACAGGATAAAAACTATAAGAACAATAGTGTTAGGCTGGGCAAACGATTTTTTTATAGAAATACAAAATGAGATATAATGATGTGTTCCGGCTTAGACGTTAACGAGTACAACCCCCCTCTCTGCGGGAGTGCATGCTGTGACGAATTAAAGCGGTTTCACAGGTATTTTCAAAGTAGAAGGGGGCGAGATTTCCAGCGAAGGCACCTCCCCCCTCCAAAACCAAGGAAGTACAGTACTTACTAGTTAAGAAAGCTAGGCTCCTTAATGAAATCGCTTTAACATGCTAATGCGTTGGTGTAACAGTCCGGGAGTGGCAAGCTTCTAATGTCAACTCGACTCGATTGGAAAACAATGAACATATTCTAGCCCTAAATGAATTAATAGCAAACATGGTTTACATAAAATACATTTTTCCAAGAAAGTTTATAATAATAATATAAATATAGTCTATAGTTATTTATAGATCTATAGTTGAAATCTGAGACTAAATAAAAAGAAAAAGCATTTTCAGAGAGCAATTACGCTGTGTTTATGTAGAATAAGTGATTAGGTTTATGAGCAATCAAATTACTTATTCGTTTAACACGCTATATAAAATAAAGTTTATTATTAATTTGCTGGACAGAGCGGTGAACATTATTATGCATAAGACAAAGATAACGATCCTGATCAGTTTAAAAATCTGTGTACGCTGTAAGGTTTTTAACTTTTTAAAATACACGTTTTGAATAGAAAGAAATCCTCTTCCTGGTACAGTATTACATATAGCAAACCAGCACATCTTTTTTCTCCAATCAGAGGGGTGTCAGATGGTGTCAGCCAATCACCATTCTGAAGCCCTACCATAATATCTGGTATGGGGAGACCCCAGAATTCTGTCCGATAGTTTAGACAGATGATAGATACTTTTATTGATCCCGTGAGGGAAATAAAGTAAATCATTTTCATTTTAGGAAATTATTAAACGCTTGGTTAAAAGCAAAGGAGATTGTCTGTTATAGTGGACATAAAAACAAGAGTTTGCTGGCATTATATCCTAGAAGACACAGACCAGTGCCAGACCAGGAGAATGCCCGCAGCGTAAAAGAAAATGCCTGATGAACTAGGGATTGGACAGTTTCCAAGTGCTTGTACAATCGATGGAAATGTTCAAATAAATGTGCAAAGGAAATAAACAAAATAATCATTTATTTCTTTAACATATTGGCTAGCTAATGTCCTCTAGTTAGTGGCTGTGTTTCTGCGTTGGGTAGCAACGGGTGACTGTTCTCAGGCGGAAGATGTAAACAGCTTAATTTTCGTGTTAAATAATTTTTTTAAATTAAAATTCATTCTATACAGCAATCGCATATTTGGGTACTGTTTCATAAAACTTTCATGCTTAAAATATTTAGGGAGAAATGGAAGACTGGTGTGTATTTTTTCTTTAGACTACCAAGACCAGCCATACACAGCCATACACAGTACAGTACAAAAAGGTATGAATGGAAAGTTAGTCTATTTGATTTGACCCAAACATATTAAAAGTGGTTATAGTTCAGGTGGGTAGCTGCGTCAGCATGCGTAGGCTGCAAAGGAACAAGTAATAGGTTTATTCCATGCTGAAAAAAAGAAGAAAGAGAACACAACGTTTCGGCCGTGGAGCCTTCTTCAGGTGTCAACAGGCTGTGTAGAGCTTTAGAAACATATTAAAAGTGTTTAGGTATGATTAAACTGTGTGTTGCATAATTTAGATTCAAATACAAAAAGTAGCATGTAATCTCGAACGAGTGAAGGTCTGTTAGGGAGCATCAGGAAGAACCCAGGGTGATTCCATAGATGAGAGCGAAGAAATTGAAGTGGCTAAATAAGTCAAAGTCAGTGAGGCAAGCGGTGTCAGGATTCAGAGCAGTAGAAGGGGTTATTCGCTGAAGGTCTCAGGAAGAAGAAGGCTGTTCAATCCCAAGCAGTGAAGTGCGGGTTGAGGAGGGTTTAAATAGACAGTGCCTGTAACAAGATAGTCTTAACTAAGATATTTTCTAGAATGTGATTTTCTTTGTGATTTTGTTTAATTATTTAAGACTTATTTTTAGTTTTAAGTTTTAAGGGTGTTTCTTTCTGCCTTCTTTGTCTTTTTTTCTGGCCATTTTAATAGACAGCAGAATCTCATGATAGTTTCCTTACATGCATATTTATTTTCATTGTTTTCTCAATACTTCCACTTAGTGGATGTAATCTTCTGTAATGAAATGCACAATATCATCACTAAACATACTTAAAACAAGAGAATACTTACCAAAATGTCTGATTTGGGCCTTTGGTACATGTGACACTCACTAATGTGAACAAGGCAAGAAAGGTGAAACACACAGTATGGTGTCCAGGGAGAGCAAAAGGTAGATTGACCTGCATAGCAACAGAGAAAACGTGGAAGAAAATTTTGATATTGTGTACCATGATTTGCTTTTGTGTTTTATGTGTAACAAGCAGGTCAGATCAGTTGTGAAACAAATATGTCCTTACTATTTTAATGGCTCTGCAATTATAAATACCCTTATTGGAGAATTGTGGGAACCTCATGGACCTTTGAACCATTAAAAAAAGATTGCAGGATGTTTCCCTTTGTGCACAATTAACATGAGATGCATCTTCCCATCATATATATTGCTTGTAATAAATACTCATTACCTGATGAAGCCTGATTACGACAGCAATCTTTGCCTCATTAAGCTAATTAGCACTGATGGTTTAACCCTGAGAATATCTTCTGGACAATATTTTTTAAATTCAGACACCTGTGAAAAATAAAGAACCTGGTACTTCTTAACCTTATTAAACTGGGGCACCATCATTCCCAGAATAGGTTCTCATCTTTAATAAGTGCAAGAAAATGAATAAAAAATGAATCTTTTTAACCTTGGACTGTGAAGGCAGTCAAATTTCCATGTATATTGGCTTGGACATCACCAAGGGCATTGTATTATATGACTGGTGCACTCTTGTGAGCAGTACTGGGAGAACGTTAACATTTTTAGTTTACAATCCTTGTGCTAGAAAAATGACCTTCAATGTCAAACAAACCTGCAGTATCTTCAAACAAATTTGAGAAGCAGACTGAGTCACTGACCCCAATAATTTACAGTAGGAAACTACTGAGGACATTTTGAGACAACAAGAATATATTTTCCCAAACACCACAATGCACTGCTTGTTTATTATAGACTTATGACCTACATATAAGCTTAATGATAACAGGTGTTGAAAAAGAAAACAGAATTGTTTTTCATTAATGTTTCAATGACACTGAGATACTTAAAAAAAACAAAAGAGTAATTCAAAAGACTTTGCAAAACTTTCAGGTTCATGTATGAGAGTTATCTGCATATTTATCAATCTGGCTTTTAAATCAGATTTTAACTTAATTTTAATATGAAGCGTTAGAGCCATACTATAGAGGATATTTCAGGAAAAATCAAATGTGGAAAGCTAAAGACATTGTAGGTCAAATGATGTGTACAGACTTCTCTGTGTTTTTTGTTAGCCCCTCCTTTGATACTTATGTAGTTTATTCTGAATCCCCAGCTAACTCCACTACATTAATGACATTAGAAAAACTACTTGAACTACAATCTACTACTATACTAATTCGAGCACTAATAGCACTTTAACCAAATTACAACTGGATGGAAAATAACAGATGTCAATTAATGTAAACCATAACATTTAATTTATCAAGGTGTCCAAAGTGAACTGCAATTGAAATTCTGTTGAGTTCCCCTTCTTAACTGTCATTTATTTCCACCTTCATAGGGAAATGTTTGTTAATAAAGGAAACCTTAAGAAAGACACATTTGAAATGATGAACCACTCTGAGCTGTCTGTACATTTAAGGACTTTATTTAAGATACCTGTTTTTATGTTATAAAATTCATAGTGTTATTCTTAATGGGGCATTGCAATTTGGTGTCTCTTTTGATTGCAACTAGATGGTAGTGAGAGAATGCCAGCACTCAAGATGTCATTATCTAGCAATTGTGGAACAGGGAAAAGTGGGCCTTGAATGAAACTGACAAAACAGAACAGAGTAACAGACCTTGCAAACACCAAAGGAGTGTGATTCAGGAGAGGAATTATTTTCTGTTTTGTTTGAAACTATTTTTTTTCTCCAAAAAACAAAAGATGTCATCATAAATATATAAGAGGCAGGACAGATACCCCGCTATTTAGTGAGGGAATCATGAGTTAGTAGCTGAAATGCGAGCTAGATTTATATTCATTTTTTTTATTTTCCTGCTTATTTTGTAAATAATAAAAACACCATTAACTGTCAGTCTGTCTCCAGTGTGACTGTGTGCCTATTTCACTTGCCCATGTGATGGCCGTGCCCCTCATGGCATTACAGTAGTTTGGCTTTAGAAAAGCAGTTTTTTAAGAGTTAACTTCCTGCAGCAACTGAACCTCCAGAAACATAGAAGTTCGATATTAACTGGGTTTATATGCATGTAGGGAAAACCGGTTCAGGGACGCCAAATATGTAATCATAGTGGCTCTCTGAAGGCACCAGTTCTGTAGGGTTTGGGCATTTACTGAGACAATTATTAATTGTAGCAGTAAATCACAAAGTTGATTCTTTTGATGGCTTTAGAGTCCAACCATGCGACATAACTCAAACAACGCACACACACAGGTAGTAATACACGAGGATACATTTATTAATACATAGAATATGCCTTAAAGTAACAGATCTTATCAAGAGGGTTATCAGAATACAAAAGATATATATTCAATCAGTTACGAAGTGTTACATATATCAAGAGGACATACTTTCAGTATATCATTCATTTAGACCGTTTCGTAAATGAACTTGGTTATAACTTCTACATTAGATACTCGAAACAAGTACATAACTCTTAGGAATTAAATTGATATCAACTGGTTGGGATAACAATTGAATTCTCGAGCTGTAATGCATTGAAGTTGAATACTCATCCAATCTCTGGGGATTCAGATCTCCTGCGGGCACAAAGAAACAGTTGCAGGCTGTTGCTGTCCAATCCGCGCTCTCTGGCTCGGTGCCAGGCTGTGCTGTGCGGCTTGCGACGGTGTGCTGCTGATGCTCACTGGCCTGCTAGTTAAGTTTGTGCACAGGAGAAAAGATGACTGTGGGTCCCAGCAAGTCAGGAAGAGGACCGGTTCGTTCCTGATGAAGAGCTAGTTCTGAATAGCGATTCAGCTGTCCACAGTTCCGACCTGTTCACGAGGCCTGCTGCTGGTTACTCTCTGGCAACCTCCACTCTAGACTCTTAGAACAAAGGAAAGTTCTGGCACTCAGACACACTGGCCGTTCCGTGGTTGTCCGGGCTGAGTCTCAGGATGGTCAGGAGGTGCGCTGCGAGGATGTCCTGCCCTTGGGAGCCTTCTGCTCCTGGGCCGTCCTGCCCTGGAATTCTCCTTTGAATTCCCTTTAGAACAGTCCACAGAATCCTCTCCAGAATCTTACTGAATCTTGTTGAATCTCCCAGGCTCTCTGTGTTGCCTGTTTTTACCTGGAGGAACTTCAGCTCATTGATTGGCTGAAAGTTCCATGGGCATCAGAGTCCCACGTGGGTTACTCGGCCCTACCAGTCCCTGATTGGTTGATCAAGGCGAGATATGAGTCACTTACTCCTGACACTTAGTAATGCAGTCCAGATGTCCAACTGGCACTCCCTAGACAGATAGGCGCCAATGGATGACCATTGATCATGATAGCCAGGCTTAGCTAAGTGCATCCCCCTGTGGGAGCTGTCCTTATCAAAAGAAAACATCTTGCATGAATGGTTTCTCTGTGGCTGCACCACAGAGATGAACAGAGAAATGGGGCCTCATTTGGGAAGCTCAGAAACACTTAATTCTGCATTATTATTAAGCCTCGCCGCTACATGCAAAACCAGCTTCGATGTACTAAATCTAGTAAATTATTTTCAAATTTGTACAGTCTGGATAATAAGATTATTTAATTAGAGTTCACAAGACTTCCCACACACACACCTCATGTTTGATAAAATAATATTTTAATGATCTTTTCTGAATTGCAAGTATCACATAATAAATATGAACATACAATATTCATACTTTTTTGGTCAGCCTTTATTTAAAATGTGAGAATATGTCATGTCATGTATATAATTTAACTTCTGCTTGTAAGTTAGTGTTGTAGCGGCAATGCTTGTTAATAAGACATAATTAAGTGTTGCTGTGCTTTCCCAAATGAGGCCTCATCTCTCTGTTCATCTCTGTGGTGCAGCCACAGAGAAACTATTCATACAGGCTGATTTAAAGATGTTTTCTTTTGATAAGGGACAGCTCTCAAATTGGGATGCACTTAGCTAATCCTGGCTATCATGATCAATGGTCATCCATTGGCGCCTATCTGTCTAGGGAGTGCCAGATGGACATCTGGACTGCATTCCTAAGTGTCAGGAATAAGTGACTCATATCTCACCTTGATCAACCAATCAGGGACTGGTAGGGCCGAGTAACCCACTTGGGACTCTGATGCCCATGGAACTTTCAGCCAATCAATGAGCTGAAGTTCCTCCAGGTAAAAACAGGCAACACAGAGAGCCTGAGAGATTCAGTAAGATTCAGAAGGGATTCAGTAAGATTCAGTGGAGAATTATGTGGACTGTTCTAAAGGGAATTCAAAGGAGAATTCCTGGGCAGGACGGCCCAGGAGCAGAAGGCTCCCCAGGGGAAGGATATTCTCGCAGCGCGCCTCCTGACCATCCTGAGACTCACCCCGGACAACCACGGAACGGCCAGTGTGTCCGAGTGCCAGAACTTTCCTCTGTTCTGAGTCTAGAGCAGAGGTTGCCACGAGGTTGCATCAGCAGCAAGCCTCATGAACGGGTCGGAACTGTGGACAGCTGAATCACTATTCAGAACTAGCGCTTCATCAGGAACGAACCGGTCCTCTTCCTGACCTGCTGGGACCCACAGTCATCTTTTCTCCTGTGCACAAACTTTGCTAGTTAAAGCCAACAATAACTAGGTCAGTGAGCATCAGCAGCACACTGTTGCAAGCCGCACAGCACAGCCTGGCACCGAGCCAGAGAGCGCGGATTGGACAGCAACAGCCTGTAACTGCTTCTTTGTGCCCGCAGGAGATCTGAATCCCCAGAGATTGGATGAGTATTCAACTTCAATGCATTACAGCTCGAGAATTCAATTGTTATCCCAACCAGTTGATATCAATTTAATTCCTAAGACTTATGTACTTGTTTTGAGTATCTAATGTAGAAGTTGTAACCAAGTTCACTTTATGAAATGGTCTAAATGAATGATATACTGAACGTATGTCCTCTTGATATATGTAACTCTTTGTAACTGACTGAATATATATCTTTTGTATTCTGATAACCCTCTTGATAAGATCTGTTAGGTTTACATGCATATTCTATGTATTAATAAATGTATCCTCGTGTATTAGTACCTGTGTGTGTGCGTTGTTTGAGTTATATCGCATGGTTGGATTCTAAAGCCATCAAAAGAATCAATTTTGTGATTTACTGCTACAATTAATAATTGTCTCAGTAAATGCCCAAACCCTACAGAACTGGTGCCTCGTGAGAGCACACTACAGTGTATATAACATATACTAATTGAAAAAAGAAACGGAACATTTTCTGGAATGAGAATACTATAGATATATAGCTTATATAAGCTTACATAATGTTGTATCTTATGTAATTTCACAAAAAGTTGTCAATTTGTTTTAAGCCCCCTGACGAGCAATACAGCTTGTGCAGTGAGGCATTGCAACTTGCCAGTCATTGAAAGCTCGTTACGTGCACTTTTACCCAACGAGGTCCAGGAGGAACATTGCCGGATCAGGTCACCTTTAAAAAGGCCTTAATTCAAAGCTTAGGTCACTACATGAAAAAGGCCACACGTATTCAGTTTTCTGTCCATTCCATAATGCCTCGAATGTCACGAGAAGCAAAGGAGAGGGCAATTGGCATGCTGCAGGTAGACATGTCATGTGCCAGCATTGCCAGACACTATGGCATAAGCCGCTCCACTGTGTCCTGACTGCAGAGAAGGGTTCAGCAGACTGGCAGGGCAGATGATCATCCAAGATCCGGTCGCCCTTGAGTGATCACACCAGAGCAGGACCAACACATCAAACTGGTAAATCTGAGACATCATTTCAGATCTGCCACCCGTACTGCTGCTGAAACTGGCGACAGACACAATAAATCAGTGAGGACAGTGAAGGTCCATGCTGCTGGCTTTAGAGCAAGGTGACCTGTCAGAGGCCCTCTGCTCACACCTTCTAGATTTCACACCCGACTGGCTTGGGCCAGACGGAGGCTGCAATGGACTAGTCAGCAGTGGCATCAGGTTCTCTTCACGGATGAGTCACTCTTCAGCATGTTCCAAGCAGACAGAAGAGCCAGAGTGTGAAGGAGTAAATGTTGCATTTCTTTTTTTCATCAGTGTATTTTTAAAAACATCTAGTTTTGACAATATATCGTAACACTTACATTTCATACTGTTACAAATGGGGGGTTACAAAAACGGTGAAAATCGGGAATTGTCTGAGAGGTTTAGTCAATGAGTGAAATAAATGTTCGTAACCCACAACTATGTTTGTTTTTTAGGCAAAAGGTTAACTGCAGTAGTTTTGAAGACCACTGGTACCACACCAATATTCAAGGACTAATTTATTACATTGAGAACAATAGGGCAAGTAATTGAGAAACAGGACAGAAAGAAGGAATAGAATCTAACAAGCAGATGGGGCTTCATTTGCAATTCAGAGAAGTGAGAGAAGGGTACCAGCAAAATCAGGCAAGCAGTCAGGAGGTGTTTAGATAACATGCGTTGTAGAGAGAATGTGATACCAAATGTTGTCAGTCTTGGAGCTAAAGAACTCTTAGAATGTTTTGACCTGTTGGGATGGGGCAGGTTATGTGGTGGGGCAGTTTGGCCTAAGAAATCTGTTGATGGTGGAAAACAGGTGTCTAGGATTTTTATGATGGGAGAAGCAGCAGAATCTATCAGCCTCTACTGTATCCTTGTATTAAATCAAGTGCTCCTTCAAAGACAGGAGATGTATTGTCAAGCCAGAAAGATGCCACTTGTGTTCAGGTCTGTGGAAGACTGCCTTCATTGAATGCAGCAGGTCAGTGTACCATGGGGCAAATCAAGTAGGGAGATGGTTCAAGTTTAAAGAGGAGCTGAAGTGTCAATAGTAGACAAGAGAGAGTGTTAAATATGCGTACTCTGTCCTGTAGATGTCAGGTAATGCTGGACCTCGGTAGATAGGGATCCTATGCAATCACTTCTGATGGTGAAGGTTAGAAGTTGAGTCGGTAGGCGAAGACATGGTTAAGTACAAGAGCAGGGGTCCAAAATCCCTGAAAGGAGTCGAGGGTTCGTAAGTACCAAATCGGAAGGCGAAGACGTAGTTGAAGGAAGGTGTCAGAATTCCGGGGGCCTAACAACAAGTAAATCAGGATAGGAAACATACGAATATGCAGCTCAGGGAGGAGACCTCAATCGTGATCGAGGAAGGGAAGACTAGTGAGGGTTTAAATAGTGCTGAGCAGATTGGTGCGTGGACATTTAGGGAGAGAAGAGCTCGTGGGAATGTGGGAGTGCTTACATGCCCGTGTGTGATTTGTGACAGTACCCCCCCCCCCTTCAGGGGCAGCTCCAGATGCCATAGGTAGTGGAGGAGAGCAAGAGCGAAGGAAGTCTGAGGTAAGGGTCTTGTCCAGGATGTCCCTTGCAGAGATCTCTCCTCAGGACCATATCCCAGCCAGTTGACCAGATATTGCTGAGAACCCCTATGCCAATGACAGTCGAAAAGTTTGTTAACCGTAGGTAGAAGGTAGAAAATCCAGCGATGGAGCGGGGTTGGGGTGGATGAGGTTGTGGCCAGGAGAGGGGTGACCTGTGGTAAGGCTTGAGAAGGGAGATGTGAAAAGTAGGGTGGATCCGAAGGGTGGGGGGGAGAGCCAAGCAGTAAGTCACCGGAGTGATCTGGGAAATGACCTGGAAGGGACCAATTAATCTAGGACCCAGCTTGCGAGAGGGTTGATGAAGAGGAATGAAGAGTGGAGAGCCAGACAAATTGCCGTCTGGGAAAAGGCCTTGACATTCTTTGAACCGGGGGTGTACGTGATGAAAAAACTAAAACGGGCAAAAGATAGAGACCATCTGGCCTGTCGTGAATTTAGGCACCGAGCAGACTGGATATATGACAGGTTTTTGTGGTCCGTGAGGATGGTGAATGGATGTTGGGCTCCCACCAGCCAATGCCTCCATTCTTCCAGGGAGAGCTTGATGGCAAGTAGCTCTCCATCTCCCACATCATAGTTGACCTCTGCTGGGGAAAGTTGCCTGGAGAAGAAGGCACAGGGATGAAAAGTACTGTGATCCCCATGGTGTTGGGAAAGACAGCCCCAACCCCATGAGCCAAGTCATTGACTTCCAGGACAAAGGGCAGAGAGGGGTCTGGATGACAAAGGAGAGGGGCCGTGGTGAAGAAATGTTTCAGGCGCAGAAAGGCACGATCAGCCTCATCAGTCAATTTGCCCAGAGTAGGACCCTTACAAGTGAGGGTAGAGATTGGAGAGGCGTGACTGAGCTGAAGTCCCAAATGAAACGGCGGTCAAAATTGGAAAACTAGAGAAAACATTGGACCTGCTTCAAGTTCCGGGGGGTTGGCCAATCCCGTATGGCAGCCTTGGAGGGGTCCATTTCAATACCAAGAGGGGAAATGACATTGGAATTGAATGGCGTGGAATGTGCGTTTTTCCAGTTTGGCATAAAGACTGTTTTTAATGAGATGGGTTAAGACCTCCCTGACATGAATGACATGTTCCTGAGGGCTACTGTAATAAATTAAAATATCATCCAAATAGACAAGACAATACTGGTGAATAATATCCCGGAAAATGTCATTCATTTAGTTCTGAAACACAGCCGGAGCGTTAGTAAGACCAAAGGGCATGACTTGGTTTTCGTGATGGCCGTGAGTGGTGATAAAAGCAGATTTCCATTCATCCCCCTCACAGATACAGATAAGATTGTAAGCACCACGAAGGTTGAGCTAGGAAAAAATCTTTGCCTCATGAAGGGACTCCACTGAGCAGCATTCTTAACGGTGATCAACACACAGTCGTAACAATCGTCCTTCTTAGAAATAAAAAAAAACTTGCACAGGCAGGAGAGGAGGACGAACGGATGAAGCCAGACAAGCAGGAATTCCAGAATATAAGTTTCTAATGCCTTGGATTCCTGCAACGAGAGGGGATAAACACACCCTCTAGGTGGTAAAACTCCAGGGACTAAATCAATAGCGCAATTGTAAGGAAGATGAGGGGGAAGAGAGAGATCCTTACACTTATTAAAAGCAATGTGGGGGTCGGCGTAAGCTGGGGAAATAAAAAAGGAGGTGACGTGAGAGATCTGAGCAATGGGAGGTTTCGTGGTTAAAGCTATATATATATATTCGTATGAGCTTAACATGCAGAAGTTACATAGTTATATCGTCACAGTCAGGTGCCTCAGCCAGTCGCGGCTGGCATCATCCAAATTGATAAAGTTGCCAGGGCATCTGAAGCGAGGGCAGGAGTATAGGATGTGGTCGGCCGTCTGCTCCTTGCCATTGCCGCATTCGCAAGTTGGGTCATCAGTGAGACCCCACTTGTGTAGGGTCGCCCGGAAACGGCCATGTCCGGTTCTTAGTCAGTTCAGCTTGACTCAGGCTTGTCTGGGTAGGTCATTTCCAGCGGGTTTGTTGGATACTTTGTCAATAAATTGTTTCAGTCTGTGGTTGTTATTATTCCACACGTCTTGCCACTTTTTGTTAGCCCAATTAGTGCCATTGTCGTTGTTTGCTTCTTTCATAAGGCACTTCATTGTGTTAGAAGGTGAGTGCCGGTTTTCTAATCGGAGGATTGTGGTGTTCCGGTTGCAGATGGTATCGTGTAGCAGGTGGTTGGAGTCATCCGAGGCTTTCAGTGCAAGGTTGATGCAACTTGCTTCTCTGCGAAGATTAGGTGGAGAGATGCCACTGAGAATCAGTAGAAATTCAGTCGGCGTAGATCTAATGCACCCGGTTATAATGTGCATGCTGTTGTTCAGCGCTGTGTCCACCTTCTTCGTGTGGCTACTGTTGTGCCAGGCAGGAGAGCAGTACTCAGCTACTGAGAAGGCCAGAGAAAGCACAGAGGTGCATAAGACGGTGAAATTTGCACCCCAGCTAGTGCCAGCTAGTCTTTGCAGGAGGTTGTTCCTTGCTTGGATTTTTGCTGCTGTTTGTTTGAGATGTTGTTTGAAGGTCAGTGAGCGGTCAAGGACAACTCCTAGATATTTCGGGCTTTTCTCAAATGGAATAGTTTTGTCTTCACACTTGATGTTGATTGTTATGTTAGCAAGGCGATTGGCGAGGTGGAAAATGCTGCACACTGTCTTGGTGATGCTAAGTTTTAACCTCCAGTCTTTGAAGTAGCAGTTCAGCTTGTTCAGGTCATTCGATAGTGTAGTTTCTATTGCTTTGATGTCTGTGGAGCAATGTATAATAGCAATGTCGTCTGCGTATATGTACTTTTTGGCAGGTGTAGATGGCAGGTCAGCTGTGTAGATGTTAAACAGCATTGGCACCAGCACCGAGCCTTGCGGGACGCCATTCTTAAGGTAAAATTTCCTGGAGATGTCGTTGCCCAGTGTTAAGGTAAATGATCTGTTAGAGATTAGTTCTTGGATAAAGATGTTTGGGATGGTACAAAGCAGTTTGAGTATGAGTCCTTTATGCCAGACTGTGTCATAAGCTGCTGTTAACTCCACAAGAACAGCACCCGCTTTCTTTTTTTCTTGGAAGCATTATTCGATATCATCAACCATACAGCAGACCTGGTTGGTTGTTGATCTATTTGGCCTGAAACCTGCTTGTTCATTTGGGAGCTGTGGGTCTACGATAGAGCTTATTCTGTTGTATATTAGCCTTTCCATAAGCTTGAAGGTGATGCAGAGGAGGCTGATTGGTGGTTCAGGTGGTTTGTTTGGTTTAAGAATAGCGATGACTTATGCTGTTCTCCAGATCTTAGGCATTTTGTTTAGTAATAGGCAATTGTTGAAAAATGCTAGTAGCCATTCTAAGTCAGGTGCAGAGAGGTGGGTAAGCTTTTCAGGATGCAGGTGGTCAGGTCCTGGAGCTTTCCCCGCCTTGAGGATGGAAATTGCTGCAATGAGTTCAGAATAGGTGAAGCTGCTGTGACTATTATCATCTGCTGAGCTGGCTGGTCAGCTGTCATGAATAACTTTCCTGGCAAACTGCTTGTAAATGTGGATTAGTTTGCTACTGTCAACAAGCACCTTTGCAACGTCTTTGGCTTTGACCTGGTTTTGGGTTTGTGGTTTATGGCTTTGGCCAGTCAGTCAGTTGATGGTTTGCCAGGCTCTTCTACTGGAGTGCTTCATGTCGATTTCAGAGACCGTGTTGTTCCACTCTTGTTTCCTTTTGTTGTCCAGGTATTCTATTAGAGCCGAGCCGATGGATTGCGCTCTTTCTGTTGTGGTTGCTGACTCAAGTTCAGAGGCTAAGTTTGTACATTCTTCGGGAATGTAGGTCTTCGGAAACCTCTTGGGATATAATTGTTAGATATGGAGATAATCATATTGCAGAACCTTGAGTACGAGTCGTTAACATCAGTTGAGTTTGGATCTGGGAGTTTAAGCGGAAAGGAACTGGTTTCTTTGGTGAATTCAGTCCAATTTGCTTTTCGGAAGTTCCAGCGAGTGGATGGATGACTTGGAGCTGGTGTCACAAGTGCTGGATGGAACGTGACTACTGGTCTGTGCTGCGAGTTCGGAAATCTGCTCAGAACTGAGCATTTTGGTGAAGGCATGTGGTTGTTTGTTGGGCTGAAAAACACCAAGTCCGGGTTTGTTTCACTTTGCCACCTCGCAGAGAAGAACGTGTTGGCTTGTTTCTTATCAAACAGCAGAGTTAAACCTTGAATGGATGCCCAGTTGGCTAGGACCTCGCCTTCTGGTGCGTTCTTTCGATAGCCCCAGTTGGTGTGTTGACAATTGAAGTCACCAGCATAGATGACAGGATGCATGTAGCTTGGAAGACTGGAGAACTGGGTACTAGGTGGTTTGTAGATGATGACAATAGTAAAGCCTTCTATTTCAATAGCAATCCACTGTGTAGTATCTTTGTCCGGTGATTGGGCTATGTGCTTTGCATTTTTGTCAAGTTTTACTAGGTTAGCCACTCTATGGTGTGCATGATGGATGGCACCTATGAGGTGGTAGCCATATATCTTGATATTGCTGTCTTCTTTGCTGTGTCTCTTGAAGAAGGATCACTTGAACGTTATGCTCTTGAGCCAGGTGGTTGATGACCACACATTTGGCTCTAGTTAGGCCTTTCACGTTGATTTGCAGGATACATGGACCTGTAGGTTCTTGAAAAACCCTTAGGTTATTTTCTTCTTGCGGAGTACAATTCATTACTGGTAAGCATTGCATGGTAAATTCAATTTGAAGAGCTTTTTGCCGTCAGAGACGTTGCCCGGAGGTCACTAGGAGGAAGTAACTCTTCTTGACCCCCGTTAATACTGCCCACTGGATCCATCATTAAGCTCATGATTCTGTCAGGTAATGCCGGACCTCGGTAGATAGGGATCCTATGCGAGGCACTTCTGATGGCGAAGGTTAGAAGTTGAGTTAGTAGGCGAAGAAGTGGTCAAGAACAAGAGCAGGGTTCCAAAATCCGGGAAGGAGTTGAAGGTTCTTAAGTACCAAATCAGGAGGTGAAGATGTAGTCAAAGGAAGGCGCTGAGTCAGAATTCCGGGGGTCTAACAACCAGTAAAGCAGGGTAGGAAACGGATGAACACACAGCTCAGGGAGGAGACATCAATTGTGAGCGAGGAAGGGAAGACTAGTGAGGGTTTAAATAGTGCTGAATAAATTGGTGCATGGACATTTAGGGAAAGAGGAGCTCGTGGGAATGTGGAAGCGCTTACATGCCTGTGTGCGATTTGTGACAGTAGAGGATTAGCACAAGATAAAAGAGAACTGACCAGAATTTGCAAACTAATCTGATACAGTGATTGTCAAGTGTAAGACCTTACAGAGAGTAAGGGGGAAAAGTTTGAAATAGGAAATTCTAAATCAAAAACAATAGCTGAGTTGTCAGAGAGGCCTAGTTGAAGATTAGATAAGTGAGAAACAAAGGAGTCATTTACAATTACTAAATCCAGGGTGTGAACTTTGTTGGGCTAAGAATAAACTAAGTACTAAGCATTCCAACATATCTAAAAAATCCTTACCTAAATTGGAAGGCTGTGAATTAACATCGATATTAAAGGCACCAAGAATAAGTATCCTCTTAAATCTAAAACATAACAAAGAAAGTATATTGGCAAATTTATCTAAAAAGGCATCATGAGGCTTTGGGGATTTATAGACAGTAGCAACAAAAGTAGAGTTGGAAACAGAAACATTTAAAACAAGACACTCCACAAAATAGAGCAGAGGTACAGTAACAGAAAAGGAGATTCTAAATAACAGTTATGCCCCCACCATTCCCAGAAAGGCAAGATTGGTCCAACAAACCACAACCTGGAACATTTTATTAAATGGGAGTTCTGGTTGTTCAAGGTTTTAGTTAAGCACAAAAAGTCAAGTGTTTTCAAAGTGATTAAGTCATTTAGTATAAAATGCTTAGGGGTTTTGTGAATTTACTAGGACAATATATTAATATACAATATATTTTAGAAAATCAACTGATCAGGGATGCACACACATCGATTCAATAACCAAGATACATTTATTAATTAAATTTTGCATAAAACATATAACAGTCTGCCTGGATACAGGTGACAGATCTTGCTGTGAGGGTTATCAAAGTGCAAGGTGTATAATCACAAAGAGATGCAAAACACAAAGAGATTCAAAGAATATGCTTCAGTGTACCTTCAGTCTACATTAGCTACTCAAAGGTAAATACCGTACATTACTCATATGAATTGAATTAATATCAACTTGTGTTGAAGTAACAATTGAATTCATGCAATATAGAACATTGGGTTTACTTATCCAGATATGGATTTGTATTTCCCTGCACAGACACCAAAGACCAGCTAGCGGCTACGTCCAATTGCTGCGGCATTCAATAGGCATCCTCTGGCTCCTGGCCAACCAGTCGGGGGTGCAGCTCAGAGTCAGATCAATTAGGAGGAGAGAATTCTGCTGTGGGGACAGTGTCTCTCTCAGGGACCAACTAGTAGACCGGCTTACTAGTAGAAAGTCTCTATGCACAGAGGGTGACCGCGGGTCCAAGCAAGTCACTCTTTAGGGGGAAGAAACTCGGTTTGCTTCCGGTGTAGTGCTGCTGCAGAATAAAAATTTATTCAGGTTATCGACAAAAGTCCAAATGTATACTCCGATGATCAAGCGAAATGTTCACATTGGCGTTGGCTAGCGATTTACGTACGGCCATTCCCCGGGCTGACACCTTGCTGAAACAAAGTTCGAGTCCCTATACAGACAACACCAACAGTCACATTTGTCTTTGTGGGTATCAAAATTGGCCGGAGAAGCAAAGTTTCTGAACTGTGCAGTCTCTTTTAAACCAGAACCAAGAAAGGTGAAGTTGGTCAAAGTTTAGCGGGCATTTCAGACCCATGTGGAGTTAACACGCCTGCATGTTACTGATTGGATGGTAAAGGTGAGAGATGAGTCACCTCTGACATCTAGGACCACAATCCATATGTTCCCAAGAATCTCAAAGACAGATAGGCGCCAGGAATAGCTACTGATCATGATAGCCAAGCTTGGCTGGGCACATCCCCATTTGGGAGCTACTCCTTATATGAGACAAAACACCCTAAATCAGAACTGCATGAACAGCTTCTCTGTGGCTGCACCACAGAGAGGAGAAAGAGAGATGGGGCCTCATTTAGGAAAGCACAGCAATAGTTAATTCTGTCTTATTAATAAGCATTGCCACTACATAGCCTTATTGTTAATGCATCAGATGTTGAGTAATGCTGGTCTAGGCAGTGTTGGTGAGCCAAGGGTTTGTTGAAAAGCAGAGTGGGTTTTAGGCATGGAAGGGAGAGGAGGTTGTTCAGGTCAATGCCGGTGTGGGGCAATCTAGCAGCCTTGCACCAAAAATAAGGACATTAACTCCACCAGTGGATGAAGGAAGGAAACGGCAACCACAGCTGTGGTGGATGTACAGATGCAGCCATTCAAAACAAGCGGGCGATACGTTATTAAAATGCGGTGCACTTGTCACTGTACAACTCAAGTTACCGTATAATACTGTATTAATACAGTATATTCTTGCATAATACCGCAAGCAAAATAATTGTATCCGGTATTTCCGCAAGGTGGAGCTGATATAGCTCATCCTCTCATGTACAGCGTTTGAGCTGTCGCCATCAAAGTCTTTACCGAAGATATTACTAATAGTATTAATAATGAATGACATTGGACAAGCTGTAAACTCAAACTATTGCCGTGGTCCACATTCTTTGTAACTGTCTTTGTAAACAAAAAGATTTTATTTTTTCATTGACCGTCTTTGTAAATGAAAATACTTTATTTTTTCATTAACAAAAAGTAACACCACAGCTTTTCATTGATCCAATCATGCATTTGTTTCCAATCATGCAAACTACAGAAATTTTTGAGAATCTCCGATTCACCGTGCCTTTCACATGCTCATAAAAAATATTGATTTAGGAACATAAACATATAACTGTATGCAAACTGTACTGTATTCAGTATTATATGTATATTTAATGTCTTTACTGTGCAAGTTTTAGTATTGAATATTTATATGGAATATTAGTACTGAAGGGAAATTTTAGTAGCATAAAAAGAATAGGAGCATAACGCGTGTGAAGGCCATAAACGATATTAATTTTGGAACATAAACATACAGTATTACAGTATGTAAACTGTACCTGGCTGGTCTCGGTACTTTAAAGAAAAAATACACACCAGTATTCCATTTCTCCCTAAACATTTTAAGCATCAAAGTGTTTAACTAACATGTAAAATAACGTGTATAAAAAGTGGCAGTTTTAAGCTTTTCTGCGAATATGCTCGATACCAGAGTCAACAAGCATACTTTTAGAATTTGATTAATAGGGAATATAATATGGAATCGCGTATCTAAAGAAACGAATAACGATATTATTATATTCATGTACTGCAACACAAACAATAGTATACACTGTACAATGTCTATTGATAATGTATGTGTAGGGCTGTTTCACAACTTGTCTAAATGCCCGACTTCTAATCAAGAGTTCGGCTGTTCACATCAGACAGGAGAATATTCGAGCATGGTAAAAATAATGGCTTAAAAATGACAAAATTAACGTGAAACAAAACCAAAACTAAAAATAAGATACACTCTACAGACATTCACAACAGCGACTGTCTGAAGATAGGACACAGCGACTCAGACACCCGTTGAATGGAAAAGGGCATTTTTAATTTTCTGTACAGCTGGTACAGCACCCAGACAAACACAAATGCGTTTTTAATAAAATGCTTTTACTCATTCTTAATCTGACTCACATAACTCACACTCCCGAATGCCCCCCACCCCGCTAAACAATCCTAGGAAGAACACGAAACAGCCTGTTAATAAAATTGTTGCATTTTTGTTCTGTCAGTTCTTCTTCCCAAAACTTGTAGATCCCATTGATAAGTTCTTGCTTTGTGCTGAGTTTAGCAGTTTTCCGAACATAGCCTTTCAGCGAATGCCATACCATCTCTATTGGATTTAAATCTGGGGATTCGGCTGGAGTTTTCACCCAGTTCACTCCTTCTGCTATAAGCCTTGCCCTTGCTGCTGTGTGTTTCGGATCATTGTCTTGAAAGAGACGGTGCCTTGATCCAAAGTGTTCCCTGATATATGTGGCGGCATGCTGTTTGATCACGACTTTCTCGAAGAATTCACGATCCATAATTTGTTCGAAAATAAGAAGTGGTCCCAGGCCTCTTCTAGATATACCCCCCTAGACGTTAACCTTTCGTGGGTGTTTGGGCTTTGGCTTGTTCACATACTGTATCTCTCCTTTTTACAAAATGACATTGACACTGTTGTTTCGTCTGTGAAAAGTACATTATGAAATGCCTCCCCCTGTTCAATCCATTGGAGCACTTGCTTGACCCTTTCCTCTTTGTTTTTTACCCTTATCATGGGGCATGTGTTTTTTTATATCTCCATCCAAGCCTTCTGGGCACTCACGCTCGCACCGAGGTCAGCCCACAGCCGTCTTTGAACTTGCATTCCCGATAGGTCATCATTTTCATCCATCAGTCTGTCGATGGCTCGCACAATAGGACTTGAAAAAAGAGAGATCAACAGTTAGTTATAAAAATGTGTGTAGTTGTATTTACATGCAATAAAAGTTTTTTTAGAAAATGATTTACCTTTGAATTTTCCTTGGTTTAGATTCTCTTTGCCTCCTCTCCCCTTTATAATGTCGTCTCACTGTGCTTTCACAAACGAAGATGTCAATGGAAGCCAAATTCTGTACAATGTCTCGTGTTGACTTCACGTTTCTTTTCATCTTCATTATTTGGTGTGAGAGAGTCTTCATGATTTTGGCCATAGTCCGTCTCCCTACCAAAGCTATACAGTGGTGCAGCTTGTTGGCTGTACCGGTATACAGTATGGTACAGATAAACGTGCACTATACTGATGAGCTAATACCTGGGAAAGACATTCCCATCTTATTTAAAACACAATACGCCAGGAAATGTGCCTGACACATTAGCAAGTTAAAACAAATTGCATCGAAAAGCCGGGCGTAACAATTGTTTCTTTTTTCTGATCACTCACTGTTTGGATACTCTTCTCACCTGCCCTGCTCTTTGTTTTCCTGTTATTTGCTGTGTATTCCTGCTGTAATCTACTCCTGCCCTCACACATAAAGAAGACTATTTTACATTTCTTTATGCGGTTCATGGTGCAGTTAACCTTTGCTAGTATCTTTGTGGTCTTTTGAAAGTCTATCTATGCTGTCCTTTGAAAGCGAGATGATCTCTGCTTATTTGACAAAACAAGACTCGCCAGAGAATGTGAAAAAGACATATTTTTTACCTCACTTGCTGTCTTACAATCACATTACATCAACATCCAAAAACATGATTTCTTCTCTTAATATGTCTTGTAAAGATGACTCATAGCTAAGCTTGTTTTTCAGGAAGTTAAAAAACACTTGAATTACTTATGCAGTCTCTCGAAATAAAATTATTTTTTAAGCAATGTAATGCAAGATGCTTTCTAATGTCAGGCAATGTGTTAACATTGATAGATTAAAAAATCATTCCTAATAGGAATTATTTACCTGCATAAACTTATAAAGGTTGTATTTTCACATAGTGAAGAGGTTTTAGTTGTTTTAGTTTTAGTTGTGCAAGCTCTGGTGAGTGTGTCTTTTTTGATGAGTTTCAAAGGGAAATAGGATCGTATTCGTCTTCCCTGATGCAAAACACTCACATTCATGCGAAGACAGAGCCATTTCCTCTTGTGAAGATTCCCTGTGTGAACAAAATCTGAACAGTGCTAATTTTAAGTACAGCTAAAAGTAGTTTTTGTTTTCTGAGGCCGCACTAAATGTGTCTGAAAATGCTTCTAAAAATGCAAAGGAATACATTTTATTTAATGCCAATTAGCATTAACTTTCAGAACAAATGCAGATCTAAATACTCACCTATTTCATTTTATACTTCTCAGCCCGTAAGTGCCAGAAATGATTTTTAGCTACAACATTTTGTGCACTGCCAACATGTCTTCAGAGAATAGTTTTGAGTTTCTGGCACATATTAACTTGATTGGGTCTGAACATATCCCAGAGCACCTAAAACTGGGAATCAGTGAAATGGTGATGATGAAAATCTTTCAGGCACAAAAAAACTTAATTGCACATTCTTTAATTCATTTTTGTATGGAGCCACATCTTAAATCTTGTCAGTCAGCTCTTTTTTCTCTATTTGAATTGTGGTGATTCAAATATCTTGGGATAACAAGTGGTCCCAAAGTCACCGAGCTCACAGAGCTTCAACAACAGATGAGAACTTCCTTAG
Organism: Lepisosteus oculatus; assembly: GCF_040954835.1. Lineage (NCBI taxonomy): Eukaryota > Metazoa > Chordata > Actinopteri > Semionotiformes > Lepisosteidae > Lepisosteus > Lepisosteus oculatus. The sequence goes on along the minus strand of NC_090703.1, from coordinate 29,397,101 downwards.
TCCTTCCTTAGTCTTCCTAAAATAAGCAGAGTTGGAGGAATTTGGGAATGTGAGTTATGTGAATTAGATTATGAATGAATAAAAGCATTTTATTACAAACATGTTTGTGTTTGTTTGGGTGCTATATAATGTATTTTTCATATATAAGATATAATGATGTGTTCCTGCTTAGACATTGTACGACTTTAAAAGCTATAAAAACAGGTTTCGATTCAGGCTTGATGAACTCTAACAATTAATAACCCTAATTAATCAAATCCCAGGTGTGAGTTCATAAAGCCTGAATTACGTAATATGCCTACGTCTGCGAAACACCTGATCATCTGCCTGAAAGATTTCAGTGCTTTGTGTACAGTATATTCTAATCGCAGTGGGGGCAGGGTGTGTGGGGACAGGTTTGGTTGAAATTGCATTGGGGGTCTGTGTTCTTCGCACCTGAAACATTTTCTCTGAAAGCGTTATTTTTTTCAAAATCTGGCAATGCCAGACAGAATTCGCATTTGCTGTAGCCAAAGGGGCTTGCAGATCAGAATATCAAGGAACTAAGCAATTATTGCGCCTGGCTCCTTAATGGAATGGCTTTAACCTGCTAATGCGCCAAGCACATTTCCTGGCCTATTGTGTTTTAAAGAAGATGGGAGTTTTTTTTAAATACATTTTAGAAAAGTGTAATCCATACTGAAAAGCTGTATTTATTCAATACCACTTGATAGTTACATTGATGGAGATAAGAATTCAAGTTAATAATGTTTAGACTTTTATAATAAACTGTATTATAGCAGCACAATGCACAATGCAACGTAAATCGCTACCTTTGTCTACTGCGTAATAATGTTCACCTCTCTGTCCAGCAAATTAACAATAGTAATAATAATGAACTTTATTGTATATAGTGCCTTTAAAGGTGGCTTCCCAAAGTGCTTTACGGGATAAAAACAACAATAACAACAACAACAATATTGTATTTCACTGCACTTTGACAGATCGTCTTCAAATCAATTGTTGTCAGATTTTCCACCCCTCCAGACTAACGAGGGCTCCGAGAATGCCCGTGGGCTTTTCAATTCAATTCAATTCAATTCAAGGTGCTTTATTAGCATGACCGATGGGTACAATCAGTGTTGCCAAAGCAAATAAAATAATGAAATTCACATGAAACAAAACAAAAAATTAAAGTAAAATGAAATCTACAGACATATTACAGACATTTACAACAAATACATAAAATATTAACATATTATGTAGACAGAAGGAGCATTATTGGGAGACAGACTCACTGTTCTTCAGGCTGGGACAGGAGATAACATTCTGGGCTGCCAGTTCCACTGAGTTCCCTCCTCCCTCTCCCTGTAGGAGTGGGACCTGTGATTCTGGCAGGTGTGGAACTCTGGGATTAGATTTCTGAATTTAGGGAAGAATGTTTCACTAATCCCAGAGTATCTGTCACAGTGCATTAGGAAGTGCACCTCTCTCTCTATTTCTCCCTGCTGGCAGTGGAAGCACAGCCTGTCCTCTCTGGGCAGCCAGGTCTGCCTGTGTTGCCCAGTTTCTATGGCCAGGCTGTGGTCACTGAGCCTGTACTTCATCAGGATCTGTTTCTTTTTGTTGTTTATTATCTTGGTCAAATATTCGGCTAGTGTGTATTGTCTGTTTAGGGTTTTGTAGCATTCCCCACACTTCACTGCCGTATAGGGCAATGGGTTAGATTACACTTTCAAATATTTGGAGCCAGATTCTTGTTGGTGGATTGATGTTGAAGAGTCTCCTTCTTATTGCTTAGAAAGCCCTGAGCGCCTTCTCCCTCAGTGCCTTCACTGCCAGGTCAAAACTTCCAGATGAGCTGATGGTATATGTGATATGTGATATGCTGAGATATGTGTAGCTGGATGAGTGCTCCAATGTGTTGTTGTTAAGTGTGAATTTGTACCTGTTTCCCTGATTGACTGTCAGCGCCCAGGTCTGACAATACTGCTCCAGCAGTGCCAGATTCTGCTGCAGCCCCTGTTCTGTAGGTGACAGCTGGACCAGATCATCTGCATAGAGCAGGAACTGGATTTCTGTGTCATGTTGTGTGAGACCAGGAGCTGCAGACTGTTCCAACATTCCTGCTAATTCATTGATATAGATATTAAACAGTGTTGGGCTCAGGCTGCAGCCCTGTCTCACTCCATTGCCTTGGGTGAAGAATTTGGCCCTTTTGTTTTCAATTTTCACTGCACTTGCTCTCTGAATACATTGATTTAATTATGTCATGCACTTTGCCCCCTATGCCCATTAGAGTAATTTGTAAAACAATATTTAATGCCAAATCGAGTCAAATGCATTTTTGAAATTGACAAAGCAGGCAAAAATGTTTCCTTTGTGTTTTTGGTGGACGTGTTTGTCTATCAATGTGTGTAGGGTGTAAACGTGATCAGATGTACAGTGATATGGCAAGAAGCCAACCTGACTTTTACTCAGGACATTGTGTTTGGTAAGGAAGGCCAGTATTCGTGTATTTAGGATACTCCAGAATACCTTCCCCAGGTTACTGTTCACACAGATGCCTAGGTAGTTGTTGGGATCAAGTCTATCTCCACTCTTATAGGGTTTGAGCAGGGCTTGTTGCAACTTTGGGCTGCTGTGTCTCAGCATCTCATTTATGACTCCATCTTGGCCACAGACTTTGCGTGGTCTGAGGGCCTGGAGTTTGTACAGTAGCTCCTGCTCAGTGATTGGGGTGTCTAAGGGGTTTTGGTTGTCTTTGATAGCCAATTCCAAGATTTTGAGTTTTTCATAAATGGTGTTTTGGTCTGATTGATTTGTATTTGGGAGCTTTTGATAGAGATTTTCAAAGTATGTTTGCAAGATTGTTCCATTTTGGATGGCCAATTCTTCTGGTTTTGATTTATTTAAATTGTTCCACTTCTCCCAGAAACAGTTCTGATTTAGTGACTCCTCAATTTCTGCAAGTTGTTTGTTTATGTATATGTTGCTTATCTTTTTCAGCATGTGTTTGTAAAGTTTTACCATATCACAGTACCTGAGGCACAGATCTGTGTTCTGTGGTTGTCTGTGTTTTTCATTTGAGACTTTTCGTAGTGCATTTATGATGTTTTTGCACTCTGTATCAAACCACTTTTCTTTTGCTTTTGTTTTTTGGTAGTTTTTTTATTTAGTTGTTTTTAGCTTGGATTTTGATGCTAGTTTGTGAAATAGGTGATTTAGTTTTTGTGTGGCCAAGTTTATGCCTAATTTGTTGGTTTGATGTTTAGGAATGTGTCCAACAGTGTCTGAATTTCGTCATCACCCAGTGCAGTTTGGTATCTGTCTAGGCTGTCTGTGTCCCATCTGTATGCCTGGTTGAGGTCATACAGCTGGCTGGGCTGTGTCAGTGTGTCTCTGTGCTGGTGTGCTCTCTTCATGTAGAGTGTGATCTGGCTGTGGTCGGAGAGAGGAGTTTGTGGCCTGACACTGAAGGCACTGATACAGGAGGGGTCCAGGTCGGTGATGGCGTAGTCCACCACACTTCTGCCCAGAGCTGAGCTGTAGGTGAACCTGCCTAGAGAGTCCCCTCCAGTCCTGCCGTTGACAATGTACAGGCCCAGCCCTTGACAGAGTTGGAGCAGCTTGCGTCCGGTGCTGTTGACTGTGCTGTCATGGCTGCACCTGTGTGAGGTGACCGGTGTGTGGTACAGAGGGGATTGTCCGAATATGTGAGTGTTTCCCTGTGTGCTGGTGAAGTCTGCCAGTGTGCCTGTTCATGCATTGAGGTCGCTACAGAGCAGCACATTTCCCTGGCCCTGGAAGTGACCAATCTCTGTGTGGAGACTGGGGAGAATTCCTTCACTGTAGTAGGGGATTCTGAGGGTGGGATGTAGACAGCACACAGGAAAATCTTATTTTCTGTACAGATGGTATTTCTTTTGATTTTAAGCCAAACTCGTGTCTCTTCTCTCTTTACTAATTGTATGGAGTGACTGGGCTCCGCTCTGTACCACACAATGATCTCCAAAGAGTCTCTGCCCCGTGAAAAAATCAGTTTTTTCACTGATAAACTTGTGTTAACAAATACACAAGTTTGCTTAAGAGCTGTAATCTAGTTTTTAATTTGGTATTAAATACTACTTTTTTGTATAGATGACTTTGCTAAAATGTATTTAAAAATAAAAAACAATTACAATTGGCACGCCTGTAGCTTTTTCATGAAACCTCCTAGAGTTATGAAAACACTTGCTTTGTGTAACATTGTGACTGTTTTTACAGCCTTCACGTCATTTTTAAGTCATTTTTTTACCAAGCTCGAAAATTCTTCTGTCCATATCTTTGGAAGGAAAACACAGAAAGCCTTCAAACCAAATGCACTTTGAAGAACATGACTTGTGAAAATGTTCACAGCCTCCACATAAAAGTGAGCTAATTTTTAAACCTCCGGTTTTTCATTGATGCGTAATCACGCAATAACTGGAACACGGGGGGACAGTTGTGTGCTGTGTGAAAGTTAGGTGTTAGCATAAACTATTAGTGAGTGGCTCTGGTGAAATTTCGCTGTGAACTGAAGAGTTAAAGTGTAAAGTGTTTCCTCTTTTTAACGGGAAGAGACGTGGTGCTTGAAACATGAGAGTGTGTGTTTTTTTTAATCCCTGGCGGAACCAGGCTTCTATAAGAATCAAGTAATAGGTTTTCCATGCTGAAAAAAAGAAGAAAGAAAACACATTCCATAAGAATCAGCACCTTTATATAGTGTTTTTATAGTGCTTTACAGGATAAAAACAACAATAACAACAACAACAACATTGAATTTCATTGCACTTTGACAGATCATCTTTAAATCAATTGCTGATTTAAAGGTTGACCGTAAATGTTTATAATGTAATGCATACAGCCTCCATTTCTTTATAAAAATTTTAAAAATCATTTGCGCAGCCTAAGAGGGGGGTTCTGCTCTCATTGACAGCTGACACTCCTCCATACACTCAAGTGAAAACCTAATAACGCCAATGTAAATGTTGTATTTACAATTCCTTGATAAAAAAGTTAAGTTCTCTAAAGCTTTCTCAGTCAAGTATGATAGTTACCCAGGTAGCTGTGTAAGCATGCGTAGGCAGCAAAAGATCAGCTAAACTGAGAAGATGCAACACCAAAGACATGATTAATAACCTTTTAAATCTGAAGGGAGATCTAAAGGAATCCCCACACGATAGAAGCAGGAAGCATAAGCAGGAACCGTTATCAGAGGGAAAGACGGTGAGTATTCGTTATTATTAAAAAATGACTTAGATTCAAACATGTTGTGATATTTAGAAATATAAAAAGTCAATTAATTGTCCATAATATTGCTATTTTTTTTCAAAGAAATGTTTGTTAAAAGAAAATTCGTGGCACTAGCTGGATTTGAACAGCCGACCTCTCGATTAGAAGTTGGGCACTTAGACGAGTTGTGAAACAGCCCTATACATACAGTATCAATAGACATTGTACAGTGTATACTATTGTTTGTGTTCCATATTATATTCCCTATTAATCTAATTCTAAAAGTAGGCTTGTTTCTCCAGTATCGAGCGTATTCGCAGAAATACACATTTTTATACACATGCTATTTCACGTTAGTTAAAGACTTTGATGCTTAAAATGTTTATGGAGAAATGAAATACTGGTGTGTATTTTTTCTTTAAAGTACTTTGACCAGCCATATACAGTTTACCTAATACTGTATGTTTATGTTCCAAAATTAATATCGTTTATGACCTTCACACGCATTATGCTCCTATTCTTTTATGCTACTAAAATTTCCCTTCAGTGGTAAAATTCCATATAAATATTAAATTCTAAAATGTGCATAGTAAAGACATTAAATATACATATACATACTGAATACAGTAGTTTTCATACAGTTATATGTTTATGTTCCTAAATCAATATCTTTTATGAGCATGTGAAAGGCATGGTGAATTGGAGATTCTAAAAAATTACTGTACTTTACGTGACTGGAAACAAATGCGTGATTGGATCAACGGAAAGCTGTGGTGTTACTTTTTGTTAATGAAAAAATAAAGTATTTTCGTTTACAAAGACGGTCAATGAAAAAGAATGTGGACCAGGGCAATACTTTTAGTTTACAGCTTGTCCAAGGTCATTCATTATTAATACTATTAGTAATATGTTCAATAAAGATTTTGATGGCGACAGCTCAAACGCTGTTCATGAGAGGTTGAGCTTTATTAGCTCCACCTTGCGGAAATTCCGGATACTTTTATTTTACTTGCGGTACCATTCTGTACTATGCGAGAATATACGGTATTAATACGGTATTATATGGTAACTTGAGTTATACCGCGTTGTAACACAGTATCTCCTGCTTATTTTGAATGGCTGCATCTGTACTTTAAAGCTTGCAATCATGGCTTTGAAGTAGCAATTAATATTTGTACATGCACAACTTACTCCACACATTCAAAGCAAAAAATAAAAAGACAGATGTAAATAGGTAATTACAAGAAAAGAAGAACTGGGAAAGTCAAGATTGCAGAAGTAATCCAAGTCTTTTGCTTGTCAAAACTAATTTAATTCATGTGCACAAAAATACCGATTAGTTTAGTGGCTTCTGTCTGTGTGTAACAATATTGGTTTACATGATTTCAGAATAAATGCACCCATCTCCATAAGGTCCCTCAGTCAGGCAGTGAATTTCATTGAACTTGAACTTGAACTTTATTGCCATATGTAACCAGTACTGTTACAATGGAATTCTTACTTACAGAAAGTCTCTCGATTGTAAAACAAGTGTAAAAAACAAAACAAAGTGCAAACAGTGCATCAAGACAATATACAAATAAACAGTAGACAATGTGCAAGTAAACATGTAGACAGTTTGAATGTAAACAATACAGATGTGTAAACAACGACTGGAGATGTGCAATAGATAAGAAATCATAAAGAGGTAGATGGTGATGGTGTAGGTGTGGTCCGAGGGGGATGGCTAAATGTGTTCGCCAATCTCACTGCTTGTGGATAGAAGCTATTGAAGAATCCAGTGGTAAGTGTCCGTATGCTCTTATATCTCTTGCCTGAGGGCAGTGGGGTGAAGAGCTCATGCCCGGGGTGGTGACTGTCCTCTGTGATGGCCAGAATTCTACCACAGCAGCGGTCCTCATAGAGCTGTTTAATCTCGGTGAGATCACAGCCGATGATCTTCTGGGCTATATTGACCATTCTCTGCAGTGCCTTTCTTTCTCGCACAGAGGTGTTGCTATACCACACGGTGATCCCATTGGTGAGGATGCTCTCGATGGTGCAGCAGTAGAAGTTCACCAACACATGTATTGGCATCCCCCATCGCTTGAGGCATCTCAAGAAATAAAGGCGCTGCTGAGCCTTCTTCACGATAGAGTCAGTGTTCACAGTCCAGGTTATATCTTCAGAGATGTGAATTCCCAAAAACCTAAAGCTGGTGACTGTTTCCACTTCCGTTCCATCAATACTGAGTGGGCTGTGAGTGTGTGGCCTGTGTCTCTGAAAGTCCACTATTAGCTCTTTCGTTTTCTTTACGTTCAAGTCCAGGTTATTGCTATGACACCACCTAAGCAGCTGTATGACTTCATCCCTGTAAGTGGACTCGTCATCATCACTGATCAGTCTTATTATAGTGGTGTCATCTGCAAACTTAATGATGCAGTTGTTGCTGTCTTGCTGTGCAGTCGTGAGTGAATAGGGAGTACAAGCTTAGACTCAGACAGCAGCATGTTGCCAGTTGCAGACAGAGTTGCACAGACCTAATCCCCTGAGCTTTGTCACCAGTTGACTGGGTATGATGGAATTGAATGCTGAACTGTAGTCCACAAATGGCATTCTCACATAGGAGTTCTTAGTGTCCAGGTGTTCCAAGGCTGTATGCAGAGCCAGGGAGACAGCATCATCCACTGATCTGTTGTTCTGGTCGGCAAACTGCAAGGGGTCCAGGGACTCTGTGATGGAGGAGTTGATGTGTGTCAACACCAGCTTTTCCATGCATTTCATCACCACAGATATTAATGCTACTGGGTGGTAATCATTCAGGCATGTCACTTTTGCCTTTCTGGGGGTTGGAACAATAGTGTTTTTTTTAAAGCAGGTGGGGACCATGGACTGTGACAGGGAGGAGTTAAAGATTTCCGTAAACACTGTGGTCAGCTGGGCTGCACATGTACTCAGGACTCGAGGTGGTATCCCATCAGGCCCTGCAGCCTTACGGATTTTCACCCTGCTCAGAGTCTTCTGCACGTCTTGCTCTGAGACTTTCAGAACAAACTCGCCCTGCACACTTGGGGTCTTCTCAGCATTGCCCGTGTTCAGAGCATCAAAGCGGGCATAGAAATGGTTCAGCTCGTCAGGCAGGGATGCGTTGTTCGTGTCAATTTCCTGGCTGCAGCCCTTGTAGCCTGTGATTGACTGTAATCCCTGCCACAGCCTCCGGGTGTCAGCGCACTGCGTTTCAAGCCGCACTCTGTAGCTCTGTTTGGCGCATTTTATGGTTTCCTCTAATGCATACCACGATTTCCTGTACAGCTCTTTGTCCCCCAGTTTGAATGCGGTGGATCTATCTTTTATTTTATTGCAAATGTCGTTGTTGAACCACGGTTTCTGATTGAGAAATGACCTAATTTTCATTTCTGGTACACAAATGTCGGTGCAGTATTTAATATAGCTGGTGACCGCGTCCGTATACTCATTTAAATCTGTGTTGGGAGCTCTGAATGCGTCCCAGTCTGTACTATCAAAGCAGTCTATTAACCTGCTTTCTGCCTCCTCAGACAAACAACCCACTGACCTGTTCGCAATGGGGGAGGTCTTCAGTTTCTGTTTGTACTCAGGAAGCAACAGGAGAGCAATGTGGTCCAACTTACCGAAACTCAGTTTGGGAAGCGCTTTGTATGCTCCTTTTATTGTTGTGTAGCAGTGGTCCAAAATATTGCCTCCTCTTGTCGGTACAGTGACATGCTGAATGTATTTTTGCAGTATTTTCCTCAGATTGCAGTGGTTGAAGTCCCCAACTACAATTGAGACAGCTTCTGGGTGGGAGTTTTCGTGCTTGTTGATAATGTCAATGCTGTGTGCTGCTTCCACGCAGGCTTGAGGTTGAATATAAACAGTTGTGATAATAGTGGCGGAAAACTCCCTTGGCAAATAAAAGGGTCGACATTTTATGGTCAGGTGTTCAAGATTCGGCGAGCAGGATTTAGAGATTACCTTCACGTCGGTGCACCACTTGCTGTTGACCAGGAAGCAAACGCCTCCTCCTTTGTGTTTGCTGGTTGCTTAGTGGTTTCTGTCCATGCGGTAAACGGTGATCCCTTTGGCTGGATGGCAGTGTCCGGGACGTATGCATTCAGCCAGGTTTCAGTGAAGGCATAAACACAGCATTCCCTCAGGTCCCTTTCCGCGTTGATCCAACAATGTGGCTCATCTATCTTATTGTCCAGTGACTGAACATTAGCTAACAAAATAGATGGCAGCGGTGGTCTGTGCGGACGCCTTCGTAGTCACGCTAGTACGCCGCCTCGTCTCCCCTGGTGTCTGCCCACCTGTTGTTGTTGTTCGCGCATCTTTGTCTGATCCAGCAGGTGGGGTCCGGTACGTGAAAAAAGTTGTTTGATGACACTAAGGAGTCTGTCCTCAGGTTTAAAAGCGTTTGTCTATCATAAGTAATGACAGACATTGAGCGTCCAACACAAAACAAGAGTATTAACGTATAAATAAACATTAAAACAGTCACACAACGAGAGAGCTTTCTGTAAACCGTCACCATTTTTCTGGCGCCGGAAGTTTCATTGAAAGTTGAAAACACAGCTTTTGTTTTTGTATTTCATCTGCCAATGAGCCTTGCTTTATGTTTAAAAGTATGGTAATTAAAAACCATATATACTTTTGTTGAAGTTTAAATAAAGTTGATGTTTTGTCTTTTGGCTAGACTTGACTATTTAGCCATGAGATATACAATAGATTGTCATTAAACAACCTTATGTTAATTAATCTTCCTTGTTATGCATAGTGAGAATGATAATGTTATGAGAATTAATTTAATCACAGAGTGCTCATAATTTGTGCTAGGAAGAAAACAGATAAGTGTTCTGAAAGGTCACATATAAACAGGTTTTCGATGGACAGAATGATAGATTCAGGTGGGTAGCTGCGTCAGCATGCGTAGGCTGCAAAGGAACAAGTAATAGGTTTATTCCATGCTGAAAAAAAGAAGAAAGAGAACACAACGTTTCGGCCGTGGAGCCTTCTTCAGGTGTGATAGATTAACATACTGTAGAGGAAAACAGTATAGGCATCATTGATATGAGGACTTTTGAAACCAAATTTCCCAAATTTAATATGTGCTTTTCTATATTGTTACAGTAGGACTAATAAGTTCTAGTAAAAACTTACATTATTCAGAATTGGTAATAGTTAGAAATCCCATTTTATGTTAAGGAACTCTGGTCGTTATCCTAAATGGAAGGCAATTCAGTTTATCCTACAGTATATTTCCCTTTGCTTGGTAAAATTTGCATGGTCACATGTTCTCAATATTTATAGATATCCATTAGTACCACATCAATCAATGCTATTATCAGTTCAGGGAAAGATATTCTGCTTGCAATATGCATGAAGGTGTGGCTTTTAACAGCAATTGTAACAGCTCTTATCTATTACTAAAGGGTGGAAATATTCCATTGTAATAAGAAAAGGAAGTAGATAGATTACATAGGTTTTTATATAATACATGCACTTAATTTACTATCCTCAGATGGCTGTTTATTCTCATTATGAGAGATCTCTTTCTTGGAATTAGCTTGCTAATTCCAACTGAATAAATTATTTTTTTCCTCCAATATAACAAAGAGAATTCCATATAGTACAAATGCAAGCAGTTCTCATGGCCAGATTCAAATTTTTTATCTTAATTTTTATGGGTATGTGGACACCTTTTCAAGGGCATTTTGTGAAATAAAAAAATAAATTTGTAATCAGTGTTCAATAAATGTAATGTTAAGATTGAGAGCTTTTGTGAAATCCTTCAAGGACAGGACAGTGTCTTTCTGGGATATTGATTAGGCAGAGCTGCAGCAGGAGATGCTTGTCAGCTCTCCTTAATTCAGTAATGCTGCACCTCCATCTGTATTATTCTTATAATCTTTTTCTACCAACCTCTTCGAGAACACACCGTCATGTTAAGTGAAAAAAAACAATAACAGAGAGTGTAGTGGTTTTATGATTTTACTGAGACAATTATTAATTGTAGCAGTAATCACGAGGTTGTTCGTGTGGCTTTAAGAAAATCAATCGTCAGAACAACTAACAACGCACACACACGGGTTCAATACACAAGATACATTTATTAATATAAATTGTGCACCAAACATATACTAGTCTTCCTGGATACGAGCGGCAGACCTTACTGTGAGGGTCATCAATATACAAGGTATATAATCTCGAAGAGATGCAAACACAAAGAGATACACAACAGAGAATATATGTCAATATATATTGTTTGGTTACCAAATCGCTAATCAGTGTTATTACCCACTGTTACTCTAAACTCGGAAGTAAATACATTACTCATGAATTAAATTGATAAAAACTTGTGTTGAGGTACAATTGAATTCTCGAGACGCAATGTAGAACATGGAGTTTACTTATCCACTGTGTATGGATTTGGAATTTCCCGGCACGAACACCAAACCAGCTGACAGGCTCTGTTGCAGCCTCTGTTCCAACGGTTGTCCAATGGGTGTTGTCCCGGCGTCCTCTGGCTACCGGCCAACCAGTCGAGGTGCAGCTCGGAGTAGGACGGGCGGAGGAATCTGACTGCGGCGCGCAGGGCAGTCGTTGCTCCGAGGGGATCTACCAGCAGTCCGGCTGGCTAGTAGAAAGTCTCTATGCACAGATTGTGACCGCGAGTCCTCACAAGTCACTCTTTTGCCCGGGAAGAAGCTGGTTCGTTCCCGGTCCAGCTCTGCTTCTGAATAAGCCATTCAGGTTGTCGACGAGGGTCCAACTGTTAGCTGCCGTTGATTAAGCGGAGCATTCACGTTGGTAGAATTCTGAGTATGTACGGGATCCTCGGCCTCGCGCTTAGAACAAAGTCCAAGTCCCTTTGCAGACAACAGCAGTTGTCACGTGATTGTCTCTGAGGATGCGCAAAAATGGCCAAGTAGAGCCCCGATCTGAGCTTGCGCTCTCTTTTTGACCAAGACAGAGATGTGTGCTGATTGGTTGAGAGTTTGGCGGGCATTGGAGACCCACGTGGTATTACCACGCCCTGCCAGTCCCTGGTTGGTTGATCAAGGTGAGATATGAGTCACTTACTCTTGATACTTAGGAATGCAGTCCAGATGTCCATTCGGCACTCCCCAGACAGATAGGCGCCAATGAATGACCATTGATCGTGATAGCCAAGCCTAGCTAAGTGCATCCCCGTTTGGGAGCTGTCCCTTATCAAAAGAAAACATCTTAAATCAGCCTGCATGTATACTTTCTCTGTGGCTGCACCACAGAGATGGAGGGTGAGATGGGGCCTCATTTAGGAAAGCACACCAACGCTTAATTCTGTCTTATTAACAAGCATTGCTGCTACATATCCCCCCTTTTTGAAGGTCACGAGGTCCTGAGGCGTTGTTGCCTTCAAAACAAAAACAGAGTTAAGTGATGTCTGTTGTACCACGGTGGATTCTACCACCCAATATTCACATTACCTCTCGGGAATTTGTACAGGAAATAGTGTTGGAAAGAACATTGCGTATACCTGCTCTCAGTTATAAGGTACATAGAAATGAGGCATCGGGCATCATCATTAGCCTTAGACCTTAAATTTCTGGCAGTTCACTATCAGTATCGGATAGCTCTGCAGCAGGCAGACGTTTGGGAGTGGTTACCTGATTTCGGTGATACACCATTGCTCCCTTTGTCTCATTCAAACTACCCCGCAAGGCTTAGATACAAGAGAACAGCATCCAACACATTATCCCAGCCATGATCCAGCTACCCAGCAGCAGTGTCAAGATGACAACGTTTACTGTTCCAAGTGCCCCAGAGGATCCAAAACAACTGTGCTTGGGACCTACCAGCGTAGTTTTAAAGTTTGTGTCGTTGAGAACAAATTCGACTAACTGTACACCCTCAAGACTTACTGTCTCTTGGATTCTCTCATCGCTGACAACACTGTGTCCTCTGAAAGCGTCCACAATCTCGAGTTCCGTTTCATACAGTTCTGACTCCAGGTGATATAGTGCTAAATCGTTGAGATGCACTATAGCTCCTTCAGGAACTTGTAGAAAAACTGTTTGGTTGGGTAGCTGCACTTCGGTAGCTGTATCATGTCTGTCATAGGTTATTGTAACAGTTAACTGTGGTGTGCTGACCAGCCAAATCTTTCCCACCTGCTCAACCTGGGGTTCGTTAACCTCACTTTTGCTCGTCACTGTGGCTTTACACTTTTCAGTGGCAGCCCCCTTTCTGATACCACACAACCTCTGAGTTGTGTCCCTAAGGAATGGCTTACTTGGGCATACCCAGTGGATATCCTTGGTTGATATACACAGTTCCAGGTTTGGAACAAGGTACAAATTCGGATCATCCTCCTGGTAAGCTATGAGCGGTGGGGTGGTCAACTTCACATGCATGTCCCCCCTCCAGAAGCCAACGTTCAATATAGACTTGAGTCTATAGATATCCTTGCTACTCACGATGGGAAGGTTCAACAGGAAACCTATTTCCTTGGCTTCGGGGTTGACATGTATGGGAATGGCACTGCCTAGACTGTATGCAAGATGTACTTGCAATGGCTGCACCATCTCAGAAGTGGTTGTCCTCAGTACTTCTTCTACTAAGGACAGTGGAACCAAGTAGGTTGGAATCTGTCCCATGGCTAGGCTAGTTACCGTGGCACTAAGCTCCCTAAGCACATCCTGCATCAGCATTCTAACCTGTTGCACATAAGCATAGTCCCACTGTAACACGTCGACAATCCTGCCCACGGTGTGGAGGGTGTTATTTAACACTGCTGCATGAAGGTTTGCTGCTAAAATTGTGCCCCATAAGGTTTTCCCTAGGCTTTCCAGCCGCTGCTGCTGTTGATAGAGCCTGTCATAAATTTCTGGCATTTCCTTACGTAACCCAGACACCTGCCTTCTCAGGGTGGTCAGGGGGACAGTGTTAGCAGCAAACAGACCAGCTGAAAATAACGAACCCATGGCGGAGGCCGCAGCAATCAGACCCCCCAAGAACCTTTTGGGGCGGCTGAGGCCTGTCATCTCCTCCTGGGTGACTGTTGCCTTCCTCAGCTGGCGGAGCATGTATATAGTGTCTAGCTGGGCATGCCATATATGGTTGGAACTGGCTACACGTCAGACACCCCTTTACATACGCGGTGATGTCTCAGCCCATGTGAGGCCAGAATGCCACCTGCTGGATAGTGTTGTATGTGGCCTTGATTCCCCAGTGACCCCCACAGGGTTCGTCATGAGCGTGTTGGATCATGACCCCCCGATGACAGCGGGGAACAACCCACTTTGGGACACCTTGTGCAACTGGTACACAAACCAACAACCCCTTTATAATTTTTAGGTTGTCTTTCACCTGGGAGTGTCCCTTCACCTTCCTCCAGTAAACCATCATTCCAGCCTCGGTCATGAGCTTGTCACTGACCAGGAACAACTCTTTGTTCTTTACTTCCTTGCCCCGGGCATTTTTCATGCCGTTACCCTTCCAATACGGAAGATGGGACGCGAAGCTATGTCGGGCGTAGTTCGAGTCACTACAGATGACAAACTGTTTAAGGCCATGTGTCAGGGCCTGCTGGAGGGTGATCAGCACCCCAGCTACTTCTGCATACTGACTAGTCTTTGGTCCTAGCTTATAGCGGGTCGGCCCACAGGGAGTATTGTCTTGCCAGACTACTCCTACCCCTGCTAGCACCTGCTGTTCGTGGCGAAAAGAGCAACCGTCAACATAGGCCATGGGTAAGCCCTCGCCCACGTTCTCATCGTAGTACCGATGATTGTTCGGTAGCTCAGCAGCGGGAATAGTTTCTGAATCTTCCATGTCAGTGTCACAGCCGTGACACACTTGGCCCAAAGCCAGGCCCTGTCCCAGGTACATTTTCTTGCTCTGTGCATAACATACCTCTATAGCCTTGTAGGGCCATCATCCATGCCACAATCCTGCTATTTGACACCCTGCCCGCTTTCAGTCTCTGACTATGCAGGAATGTCACAGGTTGGTGGCAGGTTTCGATGATGATCTTTTGTCCCCCAACATAACTACAGAAGTGTTCTACCGACCAGACCGTAGACAACAGGGCCTTCTCGCAGTCCAAGAACTTTTGCTCCACTGGGCTCAGGGCTCGACTGGCATACGCCACCACCCTTCGCTCTTGGTCAGATTTCTGACTCAGAGCATCCCCAAGGCAGTGCTCTGAGAAACCTGCTTCAAGTTAGAAGACCTTATTTTTGTCAGGGTAGGCCAAGCACGGCGCACTACCGAGTCTGCGCTTCAGCTTCATCATAGCCTGTTCTGGGGAAGGCCCCCACTCAAAGGGCACGTCTTTCTGCACCAGCTTGTGGAGGGGCCTTGCTATTTCAGCGTAATCCTCAATGAACTGCCGGGAATAATTACATACTCCCAGAAAGCTGTGCAGTTCAGACAGGTTAGTGGGCGACTTCATATTCTGGATAGCTTGGACTCTGCTGGACTGTGGCTGTATGCCTTGGGCTCCAACCAATAGTGCCACGTACTCCACTTGGGTCCTACACAACTGTCCCTTAGCCAGGGACAGTTTTGCCCCTGCACGGGAGAGCTGGGTCAATACATGCCTGACCTTGGCCATGTGTTCTTCTCAGGTCTGACTCAGTATCAGAATATCATCCACATAGACCAGGTTGCCTCTGGCGGCTGCATCACTCATGGTTTTGTGCAGAAATATGTTGAACTCCGCTGGAATACCCAAAGGGGCATCAATTCCAGGTGAACTGCCTGTTTCCAAAGGAAAAGGCCAGTTTGTACTGGTCTGTCGGTTCTACCTCAAGGGTCCAGAACCCATTGGCCACATCCACGGTGGTGAAATATTTTGCTGTTGTCACCTTGGCTAACTCCTGATCTAGGTAGATCATTGGCCATCGTGAAAAAGGAACCTGTTTATTCAGCTGCCAGTAGTCAATGGTCAGACACCACTTACCATTGGGTTTTAGCACAGGCCACAGTGGGGAGTTATAAGTGGAGTTACACTCCCTTATGATCTGACGCTCTAGTAGAGCATCCAACGTCTGCTTTATGGACTCGTATGCTATGAGGGGAATGCGATACTGCCTGACATAGCTTGGGCGGGCGCCAGGGGCCATGGGAATGCGCACTGTGTGCAAATCCGTTACCCCGCAGTCATAGGCGTCCTGTGCAAACACTTCCTGGAAATCCTTGAAGATCTGACGCAGCTGCTGACGCTGGCTTTCTGTTTCCAGGGCATCTGCCTTACCAACCTGTTCCTGTACCTGCTCTTGGAACCCCGCTTTTGACGGCATGGCGGTATCCCGGGTCGCACTCTCGGCTGAGTGGTCCGTTGGAACACCTGCGTGTACTGTGTACACAACCATTTCATCCTTATCGCTAAGGTCCACCCTGCACACCTCCTGGTTGCAGAATCCCTCTATTGGCATAATTGCAATCATCCGCCGGGGGTAGGTGTAGTACACCTGCTCGGTTCCCCCCTCCCTGGCCAAGGGACCAGGGAGCTGCCCCAGTACTGGGGTGGCCAGTTCGAAATCATAGAAACCATTGTCAATTACCAGTCCCATGTTAGTGCGAGCAGGGATTTTGACATCTTGTTTTGCTATGTTCTGCACCAACAGGCAGGTGGCTCGGCCATTCCGTTCCAGCCTGGGGGTACAACAGACTGCTAGGTTCAGTCTGATAAACTGAGCTGATGGTTGGAAGAAAACCATCTCAGCGTCCATTCTCTGTCCCTTCTTTAGGACTAGGCGTACCAGAAATCCTGCTGTCGACGCAGGAACAATCAGATCCGATTCGTTTACTACCTGGCAGGCCTGAGGAATCGTCTGACCTGACCGAATGTTCTCGGGATCGCCGCTTAGAGAGTGGGCATCTGGGTTCACCCGTGTCCACAGCACACTGTTTACTGTGTCCAGCTGGGCGCCCAGTCAAACCAACAGGTCTGCACCAATACAGACCGAATGGGTCAGCTGAGGTGCTACCTGGAAGTAGTGAGCAAACTTCCTTTTTCCGATGGAGATGGAAGCTACACAGCTTCCTTTGCTCCAAATGGACCTATGAGGTGGGGGTGCCCACCACAGAACCTGTGACTGAGTCACCAGGGTCACCTGACGGCTTCGCGACAGGTCCTTGAACAGACCTTCACTGATTATGGACTTCTCAGAGTTGAGGCTAAGAATTACATCATCAACCTGCACTTCTGCCACCTGGACCCCTCCCACCACCATGGGGTGGTAGTCCTGGTCCCCCTGAGGTGCCAGGATGCACAGAAAGGACTCCCATTCATTACCGGACAGGGAGATCCACTCTTCTTCAGGGATGAAAAGGGGTGTGCATTACCTGGCGGGTCAAGCAGCTGCTCGGAGGACTGCTCCTGAAGTTCGGAGACCGTGGCAGTGCTGGCCTGGGCAGGACTTCCCTTTAGTTTTGGAAAGTAAGAAGAGACATTTTTTTCTCATCCAGAGGAACCAGGAGGAACCTCCAACTCAGCTATAGTGTTCACTGGGCAGTGTGTGAGCACAGCATAACCACTGAACCCCCCTTTTCGAAAGGCTTAGGGTTTTTGACCTGAGCCCACCATTTTCCATGCTGGCAGTCCACCAGAGGCTCCAGCCTGTCAAGCAGGTCTTGGCCAATGAGTACTGGCTCTGATTTAAACCTAGAGATGTAAACAGGATGCACTACGTTCATTGGCCCGAAACTAAGTGCCACCTACACTCGGGGTGTGATCCTGGCCTGATCCTGGGTATAGCTGGAAATATCTATTTCACACGGTTCTACCTTAAGTCTGATGCCTTTTCCTTTTGCTACTCGATTGGGTTCACTGAGTAATTCTGCTGACAGTAAATTGTCAACCCTGCTGGCTTTAGTGGCGTACACGGCCGTTTTAGCAGGTTTTCGCTCTGAGGAAGCAGAGACTTCAGCTCCCCAGGCTTTTTGAGCCAACCTTCTAATGTCAGCCATTTTCATCGCTTTTGCATCAGCGTGCATCACAATCTTTTTCCTGACTGAGGGATGCAGATAAGCAATGAATACACCTTTGAAATTCACGTTCTCTTCGCAACCCTCTTCATTCCGCCCTGCAAAATAAGTGCGCCTAAGCCTCTCATAATAGTCGCGAGGGGCTTCAGCTTTTTCATGCTTAATATGGTGCGCAGCGGCCACGGCAGATATGGGATCGTTAAAAGCCGAAAATTCTCCGATCATTGCCTGACACAGCTCCTCAAAGCTATTACAGACCTCCGGTCCTTGTCTAGACATCCACTCGTGGACCGCTCGGCTGGTAGTTTTCCTTACTAACATAGCCTTTTCCTGTTCGGACGCTTCGGGCATAAACTGCAAAGTATATCTCAGCTCATTGATGTAGGTCTCCACATTATTCCCTGACACTGACGGGTCAAACCTTTCTACATCTTTGGCTAACTGCCTCAGGGAGTGGAGGTTCATTTTTACAGTTTCTCCGCGGGCAGGGAGACGGCCGTGATCAGGAGCAGGGGGTCTATGCCTGAATTGAATCGCCCTTGCGTCTCACGCAGGACTTGGCGATCTCCCCCATGCCTTTCCGACCACAGACCCTGGCCAGGAGAAACCTCCTCCCGGCACGCTGGGTGAGCGCTCATTTAAACTCTCAATTTCTTTTTTCTTTAAAGCTCACTTCCAGGTCTCTCCTAGCTACCTCAGCAGCAGTTTCTCTAGCAGACAGGTCATCTAATTTACCTAAAACGTCCTTGAGTCGGTCTTCACTTTCCTCATTTTTCACTCTCTTTTCTCTGATTATATCCAACAACTCAACTCGCTCCGCCTTATATCTTTTTAGCTTTCCCTGAAGCTTTTGAAACTTTGTCAGCTCGGACAAAGACAGTTCCAGCTGTTTAGCTAGATTTAAGGCGAAACTAGATAGGACCTGAACTGCGTTCACAGACCCTCCTGTGTTAAGCTGGTTTGCTACCTTAGCTACTAAATCTACTTGCAGCTTCTCAATATCATCAAAGTTCAACTTTTCGATACTGCTCCAGTAACCAGGATTGTCGTCGCTAGAAATAGTACTTATAAGCGACTCCACTTCAGACATTTTAGCAGCCATTGTCATTACGTTAGAGAAACTTTAAGAGTATTACTTTTTTTCCTTTTACCAAAATACGGTATGGAATCTAAACACCCGAGCAGATGGATTTCCAATTAGCACACGTTACACTAAACGCTAGAAAACAGGGGGATTACTTTACGCAGTTATCAGCACACCCGGTATTCGCGTATAGAAGCCGCGGTGCTGTGCTGAATTTGAACTCACAGCAACATCAGTTATTCTGTGCGAATGATTCTCACTTCATTCTAAACTAGCCCACCCAGGGACGCCATTAAGTGTAGAGGTTTGATGGGCTTACTGAGACAATTATTAATTGTAGCAGTAATCACGAGGTTGTTCGTTGTGGCTTTTAGAAAATCAATCGTCAGAACAACTAACAATGCACACACACGGGTTCAATACACAAGATACATTTATTAATATAAATTGTGCACCAAACATATACTAGTCTTCCTGGATACGAGCGGCAGACCTTACTGTGAGGGTTATCAATATACAAGGTATATAATCTCGAAGAGATGCAAACACAAAGAGATACACAACAGAGAATATATGTCATATATATATCGTTCGGTTACCAAATCGCTAATTAGTGTTATTACCCACTGTTACTCTAAACTCGGAAGTAAATACATTACTCATGAATTAAATTGATAAAAACTTGTGTTGAGGTACAATTGAATTCTCGAGACGCAATGTAGAACATGGGGTTTACTTATCCACTGTGTATGGATTTGGAATTTCCCAGCACGAACACCAAACCAGCTGACAGGCTCTGTTGCAGCCTCTGTTCCAGCGGTTGTCCAATGGGCGTTGTCCCGGCGTCCTCTGGCTACCGGCCAACCAGTCAAGGTGCAGCTCGGAGTAGGACGGGCGGAGGAATCTGACTGCGGCGCGCAGGGCAGTCGTTGCTCCGAAGGGATCTACCAGCAGTCCGGCTGACTAGTAGAAAGTCTCTATGCACAGAGTGTGACCGCGAATCCTCATAAGTCACTTTTTTGCCTGGAAAGAAGCTGGTTCATTCCCGGTCCAGCGCTGCTTCTGAATAACCTATTCAGGTTGTCGACGAGGGTCCAACTGTAGGCTGCCATTGATTAAGCGGAGCATTCACGTTGGTAGAATTCTGTGTACGTACGGGATCCTCGGCCTCGCGCTTAGAACAAAGTCCAAGTCCCTTTGCAGACAACAGCAGTTGTCATGTGATTGTCTCTGAGGATGCGCAAAAATGGCCAAGGAGAGCCCTGATCTGAGCTTGCACTCTCTTTTTGACCAAGACAGAGATGTGTGCTGATTGGTTGAGAGTTTGGCGTGCATTGGAGACCCACGTGGTATTACCACGCCCTGCCAGTCCCTGATTGGTTGATTAAGGTGAGATATGAGTCACTTACTCTTGACACTTAGGAATGCAGTCCAGATGTCCATTCGGCACTCCCTAGACAGATAGGCGCCAATGGATGACCATTGATCATGATAGCCAGGCTTAGCTAAGTGCATTCCCGTTTGGGAACTGTCCCTTATCAAAAGAAAACATCTTAAATCAGCCTGCATGAATTCTTTCTCTGTTGCTGCACCACAGAGATGGAGGGTGAGATGGGGCCTCATTTAGGAAAGCACACCAACGCTTAATTCTGTCTTATTAACAAGCATTGCCGCTACAGTGGCCAGGCACGGTAGTCCGTGTAAATAGAACAGGAGACTTGTTTGTTGTGGATAATGTAGAGGAGGGTGATGATAAATTTAGTGGCATAATTGAGTATCCATTGTAAAATGATTACATGGATAATGAGGTAAGGATTTTTGCTTAGGTTTCTTAAGTTCCAAGCTGTTGCTAATGTTACACTGTGTGTCAGATGCAGATAATTTTGAGGAATATGAATAGGAAGACATCTTGTAGCCGATGCTGATGCGCCAGGGAGGCTGGTGAAAAGCTGATCCCTGGAGCCAGCATCTTAAGATATCTGTATTTGTAGATACCTAGGAAGTAAATTAATTTGAAAACATGCAGATTATGGATGCTGATGCGCCAGGGAGGTCAAAACGCTGATCCCTGGAACCAGCAATATGAAATTAATCCTCTATACATAACTGCTGATGTAACTTCCCTGTGCCTTCTGATAGCTGGTTTCCAGCACTGTATATAGTTACTCGTTAGTTATAATTTTTAACATTTACATTGTTAGTCATTGTTCATTGTTTTTCATTGAATATGTTTGCTGTTCAGTTATAGTTTATATTTAATAATTTACTTTTTTGTTTACTTTCATTTTTTTATATTTTTATTTTGTCAGATCAAATACACATTTGACCAAAGTCTTGTAAATGATTACGTTTTAAAAGACATGGAAAAAAGTGCAACAATTTATTCCAACGCAATTTTAATATTACTATATTTGTCATTCATACCTTATATTATGTATGACAATTATTATATTTATAATTTATACTAACACTGTTTTGTATAAATGAAACCTTTCCAAAATGTGTAAATTATTAGATTATTAAAAATGTATTATTTTTCACATGTAATATAATTAGGAAGTACAATAAGATGTTGTTTTAATGGTTAAAAAATGAAATGTCTAATTTGTTGAAAAAGCTGTTTGTTTAATGATAAGTAAAGGACTTAGAAGTAAAAGGAGATGTTTCATATTGCTTGATTAATTTTAAAAACTAAGTTATAAATGCAGACGCGATTGCTGCCATAAGCGCTCCAGCCAACAGAACATTCGTTCTGTACTGCTGAGCTCTGCGCCTCCTCCCTCTCTCAGTCCCGCACCCCTCTCTGACGGAGCGCAGTGGGCGGTACGCTATTTTCTGATTGGGGAAAAAAAGACCTGCTGATCAGTTTTACACAACAGGAAGAGAAAATAATGTTTTTTTTCTCTTTGAAACGTGTGTTGTCTTTATGAAATCCGTGTATTTTAAAAGTTTAATTAAGAAGCAAAAACCTTACAGCGTACACAAAGATTCTGAGCTGATCACAAGAAAGAAAAATTACCCATTTTTCGTGCATAAAAATGAAAAGTTTTTTTTATGGTTTTATAGTCGTGCAATGTCTGTTAAGCAGGAAAACATCATTATATCTCATTTTTTATTTCTTTTTTAAAAATTTTAAAATCGTTTGCCCAGCCTATTGCTAGCACCTGCTGTTTGTGACAATAAGAGCAACCGTCAACAAAGGCCATGGGTAAGCCCTGGCCCACGTTCTCATCGTAATACAGATGATTGTTTGGTAGCTCAGCAGCAGGAATAGTTTCTGGAGCTTCCATGTCAGTGTCACAGC
Organism: Lepisosteus oculatus; assembly: GCF_040954835.1. Classification (NCBI taxonomy): domain Eukaryota; kingdom Metazoa; phylum Chordata; class Actinopteri; order Semionotiformes; family Lepisosteidae; genus Lepisosteus; species Lepisosteus oculatus. The sequence goes on along the minus strand of NC_090703.1, from coordinate 29,374,506 downwards.
CGTGACACGCCTGGCCCAAAGCCAGGCCCTGCACAGGTACATTTTCTTGCTCTGTGCATAACATATCTCTATCTCGTAGCCTTGTAGGGCCATCATCCATGCCACAATCCTGCTATTTGACACCCTGCCCACTTTCAGTTTCTGGCTGTGCAGGAACGTCACAGGTTGGTGGCAGGTTTCAATGATGATCTTTTGATCCCCCCACATAACTACGGAAATGTTCTACAAACCAGACTGTAGCCAACAGGGCCTTCTCGCAGTCCAAGTTGTACAGATGCAGCCATTCAAAATGGGTGGGGTATTTCACTGCATACCCCGCTGGGCGTGATGCGGTATCACACAGTATCACGCGGTTAATCGCGTCATTTGACGTCATTCCGGAAAGTATCCGGCGTCACCTTATAAAACCGCCAGGGGGAGCTTAACCTCTCATGTACAGCATTTGAGCTTTTAATTTTGAACTGTGTATTACAGCATGTTAATCATCAGTCATTAAAATGTTGGTATATTTTATGAAAGCAAGATTGCTCAGTTGGACAAAAGTACACAACCTACCTTTATCAGAAATATTTATGCATCAAAGCCTTTACCGAAGATATTACTAATAGTATTAATAATTAATGACTTTGGACAAGCTGTATACTCAAAGTATAATTTCTTTAGCACATTTGTACAAGCACTTGGAATCTGTCCAAGCCATACTTTGTCAGGCATTTTGTTTTACTTCAACGGGCATAAAAACTTCCTTGATTTTAACAGGGCATTTCATAATTTCTAACTACGAAAATGATTTAAAATGCGACACTTATCATTCAACTAGAGCTCAAAATATCACAAGGATCCTTAAGAGCACAGCAAAGACTGTATTAAAAGATACTTGTATCAGATACATGAGAATCCAGGCTTTTTTATCAACGCTTTCTTTTCCGTATACCAGATTTTATGGAACCACTTCAGAAGGGTGTCAGCCAGTCAGATTCCAGGAATCGGTACTTTAAAGGAAATATACACACCGGTATTCCATTTCTCCTTAACGATTTTAAGCATCGAAGTATTTAACTAGCATGTGAAATAGCATGTGAAAAAGTGGTAGTTTTAAGCTTTTCTGCTAATATAATATGGAATCGCGTATCTAAAGAATTTAATAACGATATGATTATATTCGTGTACTGCGACAGGGCTGTGTAGGGCTGTTTCGCCTCTCTCTTAATGCGACTTCCCTTGTAGCCCACTGGTCTACGTGCCCGATTACCACCTCACGGGTTGTGTGTTCAAATCCAGCTGGTGCTGGACTTTTCTTATAACAAACATTTCTTCGAAAAAATACAATAGCAATATTATGGAGAATCAATTGACTTTTATATTTCAAAATACCACAACATGATCGATTCTAAGTCATTTTTGATAACAATGAATAGTCACCTTCTTCCCTTCTGACAACGGTCCCTGCTTCTGCTTCCTGCTTCTATTGTGTGTGTGTAATAATTTTTTATAGAGAAATGGAGGCTGGACAGCATGTGTTACAATATAAACATTTATATTGATTTAAATCGTGTTTTGATTTAAATGGCAAACGCGTGTTTAATTATATGTGTTTTTTAATCATAATCAGGCTAATGCAACATAAATTGATACAGTATCTTTGTCTTCTAAGTATCTTAATAAACTTTCAGCGTAGCTTTCTACCCATTTAGATTTATTTTTCTTGGGATTTTTGGATCAAACGTGGAAGGATTAGATTGTAATTGTTTTTATTTTTCAAATACGTTTTAGAAAAGTGCAATCTATACCTGCCCAGACTGTACGCCTTCCTAAACCCCGCCTTTCACTCCTGTTCTGCTCTTCCCTGCGCACCCCAGCCGGGAGCTCTTCGGCCTCTGCCTGGGACGAATGTATATTTTGATATTTACACCCGGCGCGGCATTTATAATCCCAGTCTGCATTTATAACTTAGTTTTTAAAATTAGTTAAGCAATATGAAGCATCTCCTTTTACTTTTAAGTCCCTTAAATACATTGAGCACAGCTTTCACACCACTTAGATTACTTTTCGATACCATCCTTACACAAAGAAGAAACTTCTTGTATTTTCCGATGACATACAGTACAAGTGGAAAGATTACAGATTTTAATCGTCTTTAATTTTGTTACGTTATACGTTTTAGGAACGTTTCATCTAAACAAACACCACAAAACTATTCTCAATTGTATTTCTGAATGTTATGTTACACCTACAGTAGTTCACTGCTTTAAATACATCGAATTAAGAAAGTTAGGTGTAGCACTTTAGATCATTTTTTTCTGAACCAGGGAAAATCTGATCATGTTTCTCTATAACAATAATAAAAAGCTTTATTTTACATATCACCTTTAAAAGTGGCATCTCAAAGCAATACAGTAGATGGAAAAAACAGTTAAAAGGGACCAAAGTAAATACCAGACAAACACAAACGCGTTTTTAATAAAATGCTTTTATTCATTCAGCAGAGAGTGAGAGGGACATCCAGCAGAGAGAGACATTACATTCCTCTTGTCTAACAGGAATGTTTTGTTTGTGGACAGACTGTTAGTACGCTGGGCAAACGTTCCAAGGTCAAATTCTTCCAGCACGGGGGTACCTTTAAAGCGGAGACGACGGCACCTAAATTTTTTGGTGCGCCTTCTCTTTAAAGCCCTGGCCAAATATGAAGACAGTACGTACAGTTATAATTCAAACGGAATAAAAAACTACACATCCCAGTTACCATGGTGGTGCTTGTGATCATTGCGTTTAACCAACGAAACAGGGCGAAAAATCAGTCACATGACTTTGGGGCAGAGTTTTGAAAGCTTAACCTATCAGCAACAAAGCGAGATTTACACGATAGGCTACCTCAAACTGTCAGTTACACGACTGTCGCTTAAGCCACTCCTATTTGGCATTTTAGTTATGGAGGCGAGAAGACGCCCCCCCCGCTCTCTGGGTGTCTGATTTGCCGCCATTTTAACCGCTTCGTTTCCGAATGGTAGTAGCTACGAGTACGAAATAAAGTTCATCCCAGCTGTAAAACATATATATTTTTGTGGTAAGATGGAGCAAAACATCAGTATTTACTGCTATTTATTAGTGTACGATTTATAGTTGAAATCTGAGCTTAAATATAAAGTTAAAATCTCGACGAAGCAATATAGGAAATACAGAGAAAAGAAATCCTTTCTGACATCTAAAATCAGTTTCGATCAAGGTCTCTAAAACGAACAAGAAAAAGAGGATTTTTGGAGGGCAATTACGCTGTGTTTATATAGAATAAGTGATTTATTAGCAATCTAATTTCTTGTTCGTTTAAAACAGTGAAATGTCAGCTGCAAAAGATCACACCAGAAACAGCACTCTCTCTGCCTGTCATAGACGTTCAGGAAAGGCTGAATGAAGTCATGTCAAGAACAATAATTCGGAGATCAATAATAACAGTTGTAGGACAAGAAACAAAAGATAATGAAAACTTTAGCTTTTTTAGGCTAAAACTCAAGTTCATTCTACAAATTAAGGCAAATGAAAATTCAGGACGTTAAAGTGCTAGAATTGTAAAAAATACAAAAATGCACATGAGTAAAAAGTTTTAGAGCAGGTGTTGCTTTGAAATAAGCAAACAGAAAAAAAGCCATGACTATAGTGCAGAAGAGGGATGCAGGAACACTTGCTTAGATATACAAAAAATCACAAAAAGGTGTATGTTACAAAAGAACATGCAAACATGTTCATCATGTACATGAACATGTACATCAATTTCCCTTCGCGATCAATAAAGTCTTATCTATAAACATGAAACAGAGTGAGGAATCAGAAAATTAGCATGCATAAAAAACAGCAATTCTGTCAATGAGCCCTAAATGAATTAATAGCAACCATGGTTTCATGGAGGGCTTCTCAGATAGTTGGGCATTCAGGTAGATTGCCAGGTGAAAGGATTTGTAAACATACTTTGTTAAAGCAAGTCAGTTTTTTCTGCAACACATAAAATACATTTTTCCAAGAAAGTTTAGCCTTTGTCACTAATGAAACCACTAAATAAAGACATAAATATAGAAATCTTAAGATTTTTTTTATTCAATGTTGGTAGCAGGACGAACTGTGCTAAGTGTATATTTTGTTGCAGAGTTGCTGCAAGATGTTAACAGTGAAAAAAGGTATTTAGAAATGAGTTATTTCAAGAAGAAAATTTTCAGAATAATTGCAAATCTAGCAGGATAGAGAAAGCACAGAAAACAGGCAGTTAAATTGATCAGATTAGTATGAAAAGTCATTTAGCAAAGAGAAGAGTGACAAACTAGTATACTTTAGATCTTTTTATCTGAACCAGGGAAAACTGATCATGTTTCTCTATAACAATAATAAAAAACTTTATTTTATATATCACCTTTAAAAGTGGCATCTCGAAGCAATACAGTAGATATAAAAACAGATAAAAGGACCACAGATTACAAAGTAAATACATATAAGAAAGACAAGCAGTTAGAGGTGCTACCAAAATAAGAAAATGAAGCAGATATGCATTTAATTATGGAAATCGAGTTCCTGCTCTTTGCAGACGACCTGGTCCCGCTGTCGCCCACAGGACAGAGGCTGCGCCAGAACCTGGCACTGCTGGGACAGCACTGTCAGACCTGGGGCCGACAGTCAATCTGGACAAGACCAGAGTTATGGTTTTCCAGAAAAAAAGCCAGACCTCAGGGAAACAGGTACAAATTCACACTTAACAACACATTAACACCTAACAACGGGAGCAGGGACGAATTAGGCCAGTACCCACTATTGTTAAACATACAGAAAAGAATATTAAAGTATTGAATATTAGTATTGGCTTTAGTACATTAAAGTGCCCCTTTTCCATTCAGCGGGTGCCTGAACTGCTGTGTCCTATCTTCTGACAGTCGCCGTTGTGAATGTCTGTAGAGTGTATCTTATTTTTAGTACTATATTTTTGTATTATATTCCCTATTAATCAAACTCTATCGGCTTGTCCCTTCCTCCCGCCCCTCTCTGTGTACAGTAGAGCCTCCTGTCCAGCCAGCACATGTTCACAGACATTCACAACAGCGACATATCATAAAACGTTTGCACATATAGTTAAATTATTAGTTGTTTTTCAGTTTTTCAGGAAGTTAAAAACAACACTTGAATTACTTATGCAGTCTCTCAAAATAAAGTTATTTTTCAAGCAATGCAACAAACGTGGGGCAATGTGTTTTTTTTAATCCAACATTGACAGCCACATCTTAAATCTTGTCAGTCAGCTCTTTTTTCTGTATTTGAATTGTGGCTTACACATCACACGACTTTAAAAGCTAGAAAGACAGGTTTCGATTCACATTAGCTGGCGAGCCTTGTTAACAAAAAAACAGACAATACACAGGGAGGGGGAGGCCAAGCCAGAGAGAGAGTTTTTTACCCTCTGTCTAAAAACCCAAATAACCCAGGGAAGAGACTCTGGGGGGATCATTGCGTGGTACAGAGCGGAGCTCAGTCAATTCTTATGGAATGCGTTTTCTTTCTTCTTTTTTTCAGCATGGAATAAACCTGTTACTTGATTCATATGGATGCCCGGTTACGTTATACGTTTTAGGAACGTTTCATCTAAACAAACACCACAAAACTATTCTCGGTTGTATTTCTGAATGTTATGTTACACCTACAGTAGTTCACTGCTTTAAATACATCGAATTAAGACACCCAAATTAATAATGTAACATGCCACTTTGTTCATGAACAATGTTATACTGAGATTTCCTTAGATACGCGATTAAAAAAAATAAATAAAAAAAATTTTGAATCCCCGGCGGAACACATTCCATAAGAATCAGCGACTTTAAAGGTGGCTTCTCAAAACACTTTACAGGATAAAAACAACAAGAACAGCAACAACAACAATATTGTATTTCATTGCACTTTGAAAACCAAGTAATAACTTAACTATATGTGCAGACGTTTCATATGTTGCTGTTGTGAATGCCTGTGGAGTGTATCTTATTTGCCTTACGTCCTGGTTATCTCGCTCGCCCTCCCCCCCTCTCTCTCTCAATTCAATTCAAGGTGTTTTATTAGCATGACAGATGGGTACAATCAGTGTTGGGTATTTACTTTGCTTTGAGATTCCACTTTTAAAGGTGATATATAAAATTTTGACTAAAATAAATTGATATCTTTGTCTTCTAAGTATCTTAATAAACTTTCAGCATAGCTTTCTCCCTGTTTAGATTTATTTTCCTTAACTATTATACTTTAGATCTTTTTTTCTGAACCGGGGAAAATCTGATCATGTTTCTCTATAACAATCTTAAAAAAACATTATTTTACATATCACCTTTATGTGATATCACCTTAAGGATGCGCAAAGAAATTTAAAATAATCTTCTTTAGGTGTGAGGGTAGGAGTGGATCGCAGCAGGCATAATCGGCAAATTAGGAAAACAAAGAACTGGGCAGGCGAGACGTTTATCCAGAGAGCGAGTGATCAGAAAAAGGAACAGCTGTTACACCCAGGTTTTATGCTCTCTCTCTGTTGAATGAATGAAAGCATTTTATTAAAAACACGTTTGCGTTTGTCTGGGTATTTACTTTGTAATCTGTGGTTTACATCTACTGTATTGTTTTGAGATGCCACTTTTAAAGGTGATATGTAAAATCAAGTTTTTTATTATTGTTATAGAGAAACATGATCAGATTTTCCCTGGTTCAGAAAAAAGACGATTCAAATCTGTAATCTTTGCACTTGTATGTCATCGGAAAATACAATCAGTTTCTGCTTTGTGTAAGGATGGTGTCAAAAAGTAATCTAAGTGGTGAGAAAGCTGTGCTCCTCAAAGCGCTTTACAGGATAAAAACAATAACAACAATAGTGGCTGGGCAAACTATTTTTTTTTATAGAAATACAAAATGAGATACTGTATAATGATGTGCATGAACAAAGTTCTACTGCAATTTTCCTTAGATACGTGATTAAAAAAAAAAATTTTGAATCCCCGGTGGAACACATTCCATAAGAATCAGCGCTTTTATACAGTATATCGCCTTTAAACGCATATATTTAAACACGTGTTTACGATTTAAATCAAAACACGATTCAAATCAATATAAATGTTTATTTTGTAACGCATAGGTGACTATTCATTGTTATTAAAAAGACTTAAATTCGATCATGTTGTGATATTTAGAAATATAAATTTGTTTGGTGCGAGTGAGGTTTTATTTAATCTCTGACCAAGGGAAACGTTTCATTTTTTCAAAGAAATGTTTGTTAAAAAATAAAGTCATAGTTCCATGCGATTCAATCACAGACCATGTGACATGGGAGTCAGGAAACTAACACACAGTGCCACTGGCGCGGTCACATGTTGAAGGCTGAAAAAGCACTACAGAAACATTATCGACAGACAATGTACAGATTTGATAAAGCTATAAAATAATGTAATTAGGCACAGAAGAAGTTTACAGCACAGTACAATAATAAATGCAGACCATGACTTTAGAAGCATAAATTACCTTACACTCAATTTAAACACAAGCTGTCTTTAGCCCTCTAAGCTAGTTCATACAGAAATGTAGAGAACCAGGCTCAGAACACACAACTTCTTTAGCAAATACATATGCAAGACAAGTGGAGAAGACGTTTTACAGTGGATGGATTTTTAGTGATTTGGATCAGTGATTTTTTTTAGTGATTTGGATCAGTGAAGTCAACTCCTAGGTAACTGTCGTGTGGATAGTTTCACAAGAATCAGACAAAGGTTTAAGCATCGCTTGTTCTAGATAAAACTGCAAAAAAAACAACCCATAATGTACTTCTTTGCGGCTCTGTTTGCAAAAATCATGTATTCACAACGTGAAATTAGAAAATAATATTACGTATCCAAAATCCGCAATATGAAAACAGAACCTGTTGTAGCGGCGAGGCTTATTAATAAGAAAAAATTAAGTGTTTCTGAGCTTTCCCAAATTAGGCCTCATCTCTCTGTTCATCTCTGTGGTGCAGCCACAGAGAAACTATCCATGCAGGCTGATTTAAGGTTCCTTTGATAAAGGACAGCTCCCAAAGGGGGATGCACCTAGCTAAGCCTGGCTATCATGATCAATGGTCATCCATTGGCGCCTATCTGTCTAGGGAGTGCCAGATGGACATCTGGACTGCATTCCTAAGTTTCAGGAGTAAGTGACTCATATCTCACCTTGATCAACCAATCAGGGACTGGTAGGGCCGGGTAACCCACGTGGGACTCTGATCCCTATGGAACTTTCAGCCAATCAACGAGCTGAAGTTCCTCCAGGTAAAAACAGGCAACACAGAGAGCCTGAGAGATTCAGTCAGATTCAGAAGGGATTCAGGAAAATTCTGTGGACTTTTCTAAAGGGAATTTAAAGGAGAATTCCAGGGCAGGACGGCCCAGGAGCAGAAGGCTCCCAAGGGCAGGACATTCTCGCAGCGCGCCTCCTGAGAGACAGCCCGGACAACCATCCTGAGACTCAGCCCGGACAACCACGGAACGGCCAGTGTGTCTGAGTGCCAGAACTTTCTTTTGTTCTAAGAGTCTAGAGCGGAGGTTGCCAGAGAGTAACCAGAGGATCCACCCGAGGTTAGCACCAGCAGCAGGCCTCATGAACAGGTCGGAACTGTGGACAGCTGAATCACTATTCAGAACTAGCTCTTCATCAGGAACGAACCGGTCCTCTTCCTGACTTGCTGGGACCCACAGTCATCTTTTCTCCTGTGCACAAAGTTAAAGCCAACACTAACTAGCCGGTCAGTGAGCATCTGCAGCGCACCGTCGCAAGCCGCACAGCACAGCCTGGCACGGAGCCAGAGAGCGCAGATTGGACAGCAACAAGCCTGCAACTGTTTCTTTGTGCCCACAGGAGATCTGAATCCCCAGAGATTGGATGAGTATTCAACTTCAATGCATTACAGCTCGAGAATTCAATTGTTATCCCAACCAGTTGATATCAATTTAATTCCTAAGAGTTATGTACTTGTTTTGAGTATCTAATGTAGAAGTTATAACCAAGTTCATTTACGAAACGGTCTTAATGAATGATATACTGAACGTATGTCCTCTTGATATGTGTAACACTTTGTAACTGACTGAATATATACCTTTTGTATTCTGATAACCCTCTCGATAAGATCTGTTAGGTTTATATGCATATTTTATGTATTAATAAATGTATCCTCGTGTATTAGTACCTGTGTGTGTGCGTTGTTTGAGTTATGTTGCATGGTTGGATTCTAAAGCCATCAAAAGAATCAACTTTGTGATTTACTGCTACAATTAATAATTGTTCCAGTAAATGCCCAAACCCTACAGAACTGGTGCCTTCAGAGAGCCACTACATTTACATTTTGGCTATGGCAACATTACATATTTGGCGTCCCTGGGCCGGCTATGATTACACTGTGTAATTGTTGACAGATGATGTACTCGTAACATTTTTACAAGACGAACTACAACATTTAAAAAATGACTTGTATGTACTTGATATCTCTAATCAATCCACTGCACTGCATTAAAACAAAATGAAAACTAAAACGCCCTGGGCATACCATTTCGCGCTTCTTATCAGTTGCTCAAAAGTAATTTGACCGTATGACATGCACAATATAAACCTAGAAACATATACGTGAGCAGTATTTACGTAGTATCAGTGTCAAGACATACTTCTCAAATACTGTAAATCAAGTTAAAAATATCTCAAGACCGATACTGGTCATAATGAAACCATGTTTCGTGTATGTTTTCTTTAAAGTACCGAGACCAGCCATATACTGTATGTTTATGTTCCAAAATCAATATCGTTTATGGCCTTCACACGCGTTGCAGTATGCTCCTATTCTTTTTATGCTCAGCTACTAAGATTTCCCTTCAGTGGTAAAATTCCATATGAATATTCAATACTACAACGGGCACAGTAAAGACGTTTACTGTAAATCTTTCTACGACAGACCAACGGACCACGAGTACCCCTGTCGGTCAACCAATCACGTACCGCGGTACCCCGCATCATCTTGCGTCAAGATGCGCGACACTGTAGCCAATTTCCTCCGGTACGTGTCTGTACCGCGCACTTTGAATGGCTGCATCTGTATGTCTTGGGCTCCAACCAATAGTCCGGCGTACTCCACTTGGCTCCTACACCACTGTCCCTTGGCCATTGACAGTTTGGCCCCTGTACGGGAGAGCTGGGTCAAAACATGCCTGATCTCTGCCATGTGTTCTTCTCAGATCTGTCTCTGCATCAGAATATCGTCCACATAGACCAGGTTGCCCCGGGCGGCTGCATCACTCATGGCTTTGTGCAGGAATATATTGAACTCCACTGGGGAGTTGGAGTACCCAAAAGGGCATCGATTCCAGGTGAACTGCCTGTTTCCAAAGGAAAAGGCCAGTTTGTACTGGTCTGTCGGTTCTACCTTAAGGGTCCAGAACCCATTGGCCAAATCCACTGTGGTGAAATATTTCGCTGTTGTCATCTTGGCTAACTCCTGATCTAGGTAGATCATTGGCCATCGTGACAAACTAACCTATTCAGCTGCCAGTAGTCAATGGTCAGACGCCACTTACCATTGGGTTTCAGCACCGGCCACAGTGGGGAGTTATATGTGGAGTAACACTCCCTTATGATCTGACACTCCAGTAAAGCATCCAACATCTGCTTTATGGATTTGTATGCCGTGAGGGGAATGCGATACTGCCTGACATAGGTTGGGCAGGTGCCAGGGGCAGTGGGAATGCATACTGTGTGCAAATCTGTCACCACGCAGTCATAGGCATCCTGTGCAAACACTTCCTGGAAATCCTGGAAGATCTGAAGCAGCTGCTGACGCTGGCTTTCCATCTCCAGGGCATCTGCTTTACCAACCTGTTCCTGTATCTGCTCTAGGAACCCTTCTCTTGATGGCATGGTGATGTCCCGGATTGCACCCTCGGCTATGTGGTCCGTCGGAACACCTGCGTGTACTGTGTACACAACCATCTCATCCTTATCGCTAAGTTCCACCCTGCACACCTCCTGGTTGCGGAATCCCTCTATTGGCATAACTGCGATCATCCGCCGGGGGTAGGTGTAGTACACCTGCTCGGTTCCACCCTCCCTGGCCAAGGGGCCAGGGAGCTGTCCCAGCACTGGGATGGCCAGTTCAAAATCATAGAACCCGTTATCAATTACCAGTCCCATGTCAGTATGAGCAGGGATTTTGATATCCTGTTTTCCTATGTTCTGCACTAACAGGCAGTTGGCTCGGCCATTCTGCACCAGTCTGGGGGTACCACAGACTGCTAGGTTCAGTCTGATAAACTGAGCTGATGGTTGGAAGAAAACCATCTCGGTGTCCATTCTCTGTCCCTTCTTTAGGACATACCAGAAATCCTGCTGTCGACGCAGGAACAATCAGATCCGATTCGTTTACTACCTGGCAGGCCTGAGGAATCATCTGACCTGACTGAAAGTTCTTGGGGTCGCCGCTTAGAGAGTGGGCATCTGGGTTCACCCGTGTCCACAGCACACTGTTTACTGTGTCCAGCTGGGCGCCCAGTCGAACCAACAGGTCTGCACCAATACAGACCGAGTGGGTCAACTGAGGTGCTACCTGGAAGTAGTGAGCAAACTTCATTTTCCCGATGGAGATGGAAGCTACACAGCTTCCTTTGCTCCGTACGGGCCTGTGAGATGGGGGTGCCCACCACAGAATCTGTGACTGTGTCACCAGGGTCACCTGACGGCTTTGTGACAGGTGCTCGAACAGACCTTTACTGATTATGGACTTCTCAGAGCTGAGGCTAAGAATTACATCATCAACCTGCACTTCTGCCACCTGGACCCCTCCCACCACCATGGGGTGGTAGTCCTGGTCCCCCTGAGGTGCCAGGATGCACAGAAAGGACTCCCATTCATTACCGGACTGGGAGATCCACTCTTTTTCAGGGATGAAGAAGGGGTGTGCTTTACCTAGCGGGTCAAGCAGCTGCTCGGAGCACTGCTCCTGTGGTTGGGAGACCGTGGGAGTGCTAGCCTGGGCAAGACTTCCCTGTATTTTCAGAAAGCAAGAAGAGACATTTAATTCTCGTCCAGAGGAACCAGGAGAAACCTCTAACTCAGCTTTAGTGTTCAGTGGGCATTGTGTGTGCACAGCATTACCACTGAACCCCCCTTTTCGAAAGGCTTAGGGTTTTTGATCTGAGCCCACAATTTTCCATGCTGGCAGTCCACCAGAGGCTCCAGCCTGTCAAGCAGGTCTTGGCCAATGAGTAGTGGCTCTGTTTTAAACTTAGAGATGTAAACAGGATGCACTACGTTCATTGGCCCGAAACTAAGTGCCACCTACACTCGGTGTGTGATCCTGGCATGATCCTGGGTATAGCTGGAAATATCTATTTCACACGGTTCTACCTTAAGTCTGATGCCTTTTCCTATCGCTACTCGTTTGAGTTCACTGAGTAAATCGGCTGACATCAAACTAATTTCAGCCCCAGTGTCAATCAGTGCTTCTCTATCTAAGATGTTTTCCAGAGAAACCTTGATATAAATACGCCTTGCTCTGCCTTTCTGGCTGAGATTCCCTAAGAATTGTTTGAAGCCTGCCTTTTCCTTGGCTTCAGGGGCGGGGTCAGCACCCAACTCAGAGTCACAGCCTTACTCCAGGCAGGAACCCTCCCACCCAATCAGATAGACTGAGGGAGGGGCTTGGTCCCCCTCAGCTCATTCACGCTTCTGGCAGTTGGTGCGGAAAGTTTACCCTGTCCTGATCTCTCAAGCAATGCTTGTTCAAGCCTGGCCAGGCTGGCTGCTGTCGACTCCCTTCGTCCAGCCTTATGATAGGCTCTGCCTGAGCCCTTGCCTCCCTGGAGTGCTCACGGCGGCTCTGATGCTCAGTGCGGTCATGCCTGCCTATTTTGCGCCGGGGCTTAGCGGGCTCAGAAACCTCAGCTCGAGTGAGCATGTTGTCAACCCTGCTGGCTTTAGTGGAGAACACTGCTGTTTTAGCAGATTTGCGCTCCGATGAAGCAAAGACTTCAGCTCCCCAGGCTTTCTGAGCCAACCTTCTAATGTCAGCCATTTTCATCGCTTTTGCATCAGCATGCATCACAATCATTTTCCTGACTGAGGGATGCAGATTAGCAATGAATAAACCTTTGAAATTAACCCTCTTCATTCCGCCCTGCAAAATCAGTGCACCTAAGCCTCTCATAATAGTCGCGAGGGGCTTCAGCTTTTTTGTGCTTAATATGGTACGCAGCAGCCACAGAAGATATGTGATCAATAAAAGCAGAAAATTCTCAGATCATTGCCTGACATAGCTCTTCAAAGCTATTACAGACCTCTGGTCCTTGTCTGGACATCCACTTGTGGACCGCTCGGTTGGTAGTTTTTCTTACTAACATAGCCTTTTCCTGCTCTGTCACTTTGGCATAAACTGCAAAGTGTATTTCAGCTCATCGATGTAGGTCTCCACATTATTCCCTGACACTGACAGGTCAAACCTTTCTACATCTTTTGCTAGCTGTCTCAAGGAGTGGAGGTTAATTTTTACTGCTTCTCCGCGGGCAGGGAGATGGCATCTATGCCTGGATTGAATCACCCTTGCGTCTTGCGCAGGACTCGGCAACCTCCCCCATGCCGACCCGACTACAGACCCTGGCCGAGAGAAACCTCCTCCCGGCACGCTGGGTGAGCGCTCCGAGCTGCTAGGTGGGCTGGCATGCAGGTGGGATCTAGCCTGTTTCGCTTCCAGTACGGCAGCATCTAGCTCCTTTTATAGTCTCTCTCATCCCGACCATGCACAATCTCTTTTTGCCTTTCCTGGCTGAGCTCATTTAAACTCTCAATTTCTTTTTCCTGCAAGCTCGTTTCCAGGTCTCTCCTAGCTACCTCAGCCGCAGTTTCTCTAGCAGACACGTCATCTAATTTACCTAAAACGTCCTTGAGTCGGTCTTTACTTTCCTCATTTTTCACCCTCTTTTCTTTGATTATATCCAACAAATCAACTCTCTCTGTCTTATACCTTTCTAGCTTTCCCTGAAGCTTTTGAAACCTTGTCAGCTCGGACAAAGAAAGTTCCAGCTGTTTAGCTAGATTTAAGGCGAAACTAGATAGGACCTGAACTGCATTCACAAAACCTCCTGTGTTAAGCTGGTTCCCTACCTTAGCTACCAAATCTAATTGCAGCTTCTCAATATCATCAAAGTTCAACTTTTCGATACCGCTCCAGTAACCAGGATTGTCGTCGCTAGAAATAGTATCTATAAGCGAATCAATATCAGACGTTTTAGTAGCCATTGTCATTATGTCGGAGAAATTTTAAGAGTTACTTTTTTCCACAAAATACAATATGGAATCTAAACACCCGAGCAGATGGATTTCCAATCAGCACACGTTACACTAGACGCTAGTGCTGTGCTGAAATTGAACTCACAGCAGCATCAGTTATTCTGTGTGTTTGATTCTCATTTCACTCTAAAACTGCCCACCCAGAGATGCAAATAAATGTGGTTTTATGATTTTACTGAGACAATTATTACTTGTAGCAGTAATCATGAGGTTGTTCGTTGTGGCTTTTAGAAAATCAATTGTCAGAACAACTAACAACGCACACACACACAGATTCAATACACAAAATACATTTATTAAACATGAATTGTGCACTAAACATATACCAGGCTGCCTTGATACAGGCAGCAGACCTTCCTGTGAGGGTTCTCAATATACAGGGTATATAATCTCGAAGAGATGCAAACACAAAGAGATACACAACAGAGAATATATTTAAATATATTGTTTGGTTATACCAAATCGCTAGTCAGTCGCTACAACTGTTACACTAGACTCGGAAGTAAATACATTACTCATGAATTAAATTGATAACAACTTGTGTTGAGGTAACAATGAAATTCTCGAGACGCAATGTAGAACATGGGGTTTACTTATCCACTATAGGGATTTGGATTACCCGGCACGAACAACAAACCAGCTGACAGGCTCTGTTGCAACCTCTGTTCCAGTGGTCGTCCATTAGGTGTCTGTCTAGGTGTCCTCCAGCCAACCAATCAAGGTGCAACTCGGAGTAGGACGGGTGGAGGAATCTAACTGCTGAGCGCAGGGCAGTCGTTGCTCTGAGGGAATCTACCAGCAGTCCTGCTGCCTAGTAGAAACTCTCTATGCACAGAGTGTGACCGCGGGTCCTCCCAAGTCACTCTTTTGCACGGGAAGAAACTGGTCCGTTCCCGATCCAGCACTGCTTCTGAATAAGCTATTCAGGTTGTCGACAAGGGTCCAACTGTAGGCTGCCGTTGATCAAGCGGAGCATTCACATTTGTAGTTGCAGAATTCTTGAGTATGTACGGGATTTACGGCCTTGCGCTTATAACAAAGTCCAAGTCCCAGTGCAGACAACACCAGTTGTCACGTGATTGTCTCTGAGGGTGCGTGAAAATAGTCAAGGAGAGCCCCAACCTGAGCTTGTGCTATTTTTTTTACCAAGATACAGATGTGTGCTGATTGGTTTAGATTTGGTGGGCATGGGAGACCCACGTGTTATTACCACACCCTGCCAGTCCCTTATTGGTTGATCTAGGTAAGATATGAGTCACTTACTCCTGACACTTAGGAATGCAATCCAGATGCCCATCTGGCACTGCTCTAGACCGATAGGCGCCAATGGATGACCATTGATCATGATAGCCAGGCTAAGGTAAGTGCATCCCCATTTGGGAGCTGTCCCTTTTAAAAAGAAAACACCTTAAATCAGCCTGCATGAATAGGTTCTCTGTGGCTGCACCACAAAGTTGAAGAGAGAGATGGGGCCTCATTTAGGAAAGCACAGCAACACTTAATTCTGTCCTATTAACAAGCATTGCCGCTTCAAGAGAAACACACTGACTTGAAACCTAGAAAACGACAAGTTTTAATTTCAGTGTTTAATTAATAATTACAATGAATTAATTTAGTTTATAAGCTTGTTATTTTAGTTGGTATTGTTACATTATTAACTTGGGTGTCTCCTCTTGCCAGAAAGCGTTAAAGGCACTATTGCATTTTGAGTGCTGTTTTTGACTTTTTTAAAATTGCAACCCATAAATAAAGCCATACGGATGATTTTAGGTCACATACCCACAGCTGGCAACTTTTTCATGAATGTTCAAAAACATGATGACATGAGAAAGGGTTACCTGAAGGTTACCTGATAACTCTTGGGGTGCAACACTGGAAGTGAATTGCAGAATACTGGAAAAACACAACTCAGTAGAAATGGCAAGCAGCTTGGGTGTGGGAGCAGAGCATAAGCAGAGTTGATCATCTCCCAATGGATCTAGAAGACTTCCCTGAAGCATTTCTCTTGATCTGTGAATCTCTTTGGGCAAGACCCACCTCACAGGGGAATCTCAGGTGGTTGTCTCTACCTTAAGCACTGATGATGCTTAACATTTCAAGAAGCCACTGTCCTCCAAAGTTCAAAAAGGACATTGAGGGTTTCCTGGAGTTCACTGGTTATTAAAGATTTATTAATTACATCACCACCACTGGGCCCCTGTCATTGAACTCGCTACAAAAGATAACCCAGACACAGATTAGAGGATGGATCAGTACCCTGATGCTTTCCAGACTATTACAGATCAATTCTGCCAAGTCTCAGTGTTGCAGTGCTCTGACCTTTTTCACCTCTTGAAGATGATGTATAGCTATAATGGTAATAGGCATAGCGTAATATCTGTATATATAGTACTGTAGCTGGCAAGCATTATGGTGCAGTGCCTTTTTTTCATTTCCTTTTTTTCCTTCAGTTGGTTTAATTCAGGTTCAGTATATACAGTACACTGCACCACACCTTTACAGACCTTACACTCCATACCTATTGCTACAATTAGCATCTCAGGAACAGTAACATGGTGTTGTTATATTCCATGTGAATATTGTTTTCAGATGTAATAGCAGTTTGTGTGGCCCAAACTTAAAAAGGAGGGAGATTTTCTTTGTTCAAGCCTAAGGAGTCTTGAGAGAGAGCACATTTCGTGTCATTGGTTTTCACTTGTGAAAAAAAATGCCAGCTGAGTAGCATTTGGAAAAATGTTTATCTTTATAGTGACTGTTTTGGGTTGTGTGGGTAAACCTGGTTGTTGTTTACTGCTAGAATGATCTGAAAAGCACTTTTATGTGAGCAATCCTGCTAACAGTACCTTTAGTTTTTACACGTACAGTATTTAGATCTCAAACAGTTTTCTGTTGGAATTAATTCTATTTAAATATAGTGAACACATTTTTAGAAGTTCAGCTTGCATTTTTCATTTTCATTGAAACAGAAGTTATTTATAAAATGCTTAGTGTTATTTATCTCTGTGAAAACTGGTATCAATCACATGCAGGAAAAGGTTGGATAATTAGACAATAGTGGATTAGGGGTGGCATGGTGGTGCAGTGGTTAGTATTGCTGCCTTGCTGCAATGGGGCCCTGGGACTGTCTTCTGACAGTCGCTGTTGTGAATGTCTGTAGATTGTATCTTATTTTTAGTTTTTGTTTTGTTTTAAGTTAATTTTCTAAGGGAGAGTGTCATAGATATGACTCCCTTGCCCCCATCTTGATTAAAATACTTTTATTTTTTCACAATCTGGCAATGCCAGACAGAATTCACATTCGCTGTAGCCAAAGGGGCTTGCAGATCAGAAAATCAAGGAACTAAACAATTCTCGCGCCCGGCTCCTCAATGGAATCGCTTTAACCTCCTAATGCGTCAAACACATTTACTGGCGTATTGATTTTTTTTAAATACATTTTAGAAAAATGTAATCTATACTGAAAAGCTGTATTTATTCAATACCGCTTGATAGTTACATTAATAGAGATAACAATTCAAGTTGATAACGTTTAGACTTTTATAATAAACTGTATTACAGCAGCACAATGCACAATGCAACGTAAATCGCTACCTTTGTCTCCTGTGTAATAACATTCACCTCTCTGTCCAGCAAATTAACAATAGTAATAATAATGAACTTTATTGTATATAATGCCTTTAAATGTGGCTTCTCAAAGCGCTTTACGGGATAAAAACAACAATAACAACAACAATACTGTATTTCACTGGACTTTGACAGATCATCTTTAAATCAATTGTTGTCAGAATTTCCACGCCTCCAAACTAACAAGGGCTCTGAGAATGCCTCGTGGGATTTTCACTGATAAACTTGTGTTAACAAAAACACAAGTTTGCTTAAGAGTTGTTAAACCGGTTTTTATCTATTTTTCGGCACAGCCAGCCAGCTGTCGAGTGGTATTAAATGCAACTTTTTTGTATAGATGACTTTGCTAAAATGTATAAAAAAAATAAAAATGATTACAATTGGCATGCCTGTAGCTTTTTAACCTAGAGTTACGAAAACACTTGCCTTGTGTCACATCGTGACTGTTTTCACAGCCTTCACTATGTTGTTTTTAAGCCATTTTTTTTACCACGCTCAAATATTCTACTGTCCATTTCTTTGGAGGGGAAACACAGAAAGCCTTCAAATCAAATGCATTTTGAAGACCACGACTTGTGAAAATGTTCACAGCCTCCACATAAAACTATCAGTGAGCTAATTCTCTTTTTTTAAACCTCCGGTTTTTCATTGATGTGTAATCTCGCACTAACTGGAACCTGGGGGGACCGCTGCCCCCCCTCCAAAAACCCTGTAGTGTTACAATATCATTATATCTAATTTTTTATATTTCTTTATAAAAATGTAAAAAATCGTTTGCACAGCCTAAGAGGGGGGGGGGGGGACTGGTGTCTGCTCTCATTGACAGCTGACACTCCTCCATACACTCAAGTGAAAAATTGATAACGCCAATGTAAACGTCGTATTTACAATTTGTTGATATAAAAATGTTAAGTTCTCTAAAGCTTTCTCAGTCAAGTATGATAGTTTACCCAGGGAGCTGTGTAAGCATGCGTAGGCAGCAAAAGATCAGCTAATCTGGGAAGATGCGTCACGGAAGATATTATTAATAACTTTTTAAATCTGAAGGGAGATCTAAAGGGATCCCCACACGATACCGGTTCCTGCTTCTGGAGTGATTCAGATAGAAAGACAGTGATAAGTATTCGTTGTTATTAAAAAATGACTTAGATTCTAACATGTTGTGATATTTAGAACTATAAAAAAATCAATTAATTGTCCATAATATTGCTATTTTATTTTTTCAAAGAAATGTTTGTTAAAAGAAAATTTGTGGCACTAGCTGGATTTGAACAGCCGACCTCTCGCTTACATGTCAGGCATTTAGACCAACACACCACCCACATGGGTGTATGATGAGTGGTGAAACAGCCAATGAATAGACATTGTATGTGTACAGTATATACTACTGTTTGTGTTGCAGTACATGAATATAATTATATTGTTATTAATTTCTTGAGATACGCGATTCCATATTATATTCCCTATTAATCAAATTCTAAAAGTATGCTTATTTACTCCGGTATCGAGCATCTTCGCAGAAAAGCTTAAAACTACCACTTTTTTCACAGAGTACTGTATACACATGTTATTTCACATGTTAGTTAAAGACATTGATGCTTAAAATGTTTAGGGAGAAATGGAATACTGGTGTGTACAAGTACCGAGACCAGCCATATACAGTTTACATAGTACTGTATGTTTATGTTCCAAAATTAATATAGTTTCTGACCTTTACATGCGTTATGCTCCTATTCTTTTTATGCTACTAAAATTTCCCTTCAGTGGTAAAATTCCATATAAATATTCAATACTAAAACGTGCACAGTAAAGACATTTAAATCTTTCCACGACCGACCAACGCACCATGAGTGCCCCTGTCGGTCATTTTGGCCAACCAATCACGTACTGCGGTTTGATGCGTGATGACGCGTTATGACGTTGCCAAATGCCTTTGATACGTGTTTGTGCCGTGCACTTTGAATGGCTGCATCTGTATCTCATTGGAAGCAGGATCCCAATATCATTGCAATACTCATATGTAGTTTTTACCAGGAAATGATTTCATTTAAGATGGTTGCAGCAAGGAGTACCTCATCATTTTGAGGATGTGACAAAAACTGGGAAAGGAGTCCTGGATCAGGATAGGAGCAGGTGGCTTTGAAGAGCCCTCAGTTCAGAAGCACAGCGGTGGTAACAGTGAGTCACGGTGGAAGTCCAAATAGCACAGCGAGTGCCAAATGAAACAGCTGCAGTAGGTGGTGAATGTAAAGATATTGTATTAGTAAAGGTAAGGGAGACAAAAACATATTCAGTAAATAAAAACAAGAAAACTGAAAATGGGTGAGAGAAGAGGCAGCCAGATGTGCCTGCATTCCCCCTCAACCAGAAAAGAACTCATGTCAGATTCAGCCATTTGTGAATGACTCCTGTATTAGTTGGAAGACTAATAAGACATGTGGATATTGTTACAAATGGGTTACAAATAACCGCTTACTTGTAAGTGATTTCTCTAGAATTTCCCAAGCAGTTGGTATAATTAGAGATACGTTAATTCCTTGTTTTCAGATAAAGGTTTGGTGAAAAGAGTACTTATCCAGGCACACTTGGCTAAATAAATGTTTCTTACAATGACAAAACACAAACTACACTACATACAACAAAACATACCACACACAAGCACTCTATGTACAGTATTTATAGACAAGGCGTAGAGGTCTAACATTCTAATCACCCAGCAAAACCCTTAGACTTCTACCAAGTATGACAGTCTAAAATAATGCCTACAAAGGCCAAATAAGAAATAAGCTGCCTTCTTAATAATTACAATACAACTTGCAGTTAAATATCTTTCTCTGCACCCTGGATGCCACAAAATAAATGGGAGCCTATCTCCCTATTCTATAAATGCACCCTAAACAGAAAAGACACTTCTAACTGAGGTATTTTTTAACTTGGAAACCCAAACCCAAACCCAGAATAGCAAGCTCACTCTAGCAAGGTTCAAATACTTACCTCCAGTCAGGTTTTGTTTGAACGATCATGAAGTAAGGGCTCTACTGGCACAAACTTCAAGTTCCAACTCTTCTCTTGTCTCTCTTCTCCCTCTCCCTGTCTGTTCTTGTCCACTTCTTGTGGTTTCTTGGTGGCCCCTCCATTGGGGCCCTCTTTTATGAATGTCCCATCATCTCATATCGCCGACCACCTAATCTGCGCAACCTTCTTGTTCACAGCTCCCTTGACCACCATCAGCAACCATCCATACCAGGCACTTTCCCTTGCAACAGAGCTCGCGGTATCACCTGCAAGTACACATCTAACACCTCACTCATTCAAGGCCCCTCGGGACAATTCCAGATCACCCAGATGGCATCTTGTTCTTCCAGCAACCTTATTTACTGTATCTCTAAATGCCAAGCCATCTACATTGGAGAAACAGGAAGGAGACTCAGAGACCGTTTCAGACTGTGAAGGCTGTGAAGATTAAAGATCTCTCCAAGCCCATTACTTCCCATTTCACCTCTGACAGCCATGACCACTCTAATCTATCTAAACCAAAATTATCCTGCTAGGATCACACCTTCCCCCTTCTTTTAATGACAGACTACTTTTCTTCTAAATTTTCTCCATTCATTTGAGGTTTCATTTCATACCTCTCTACACCTATTCTGACTTCACACCTCTTGATTGGCCTCTCTTTCTGTCCCCTGCTCCTGCCTCTTGCTCATTTTCTCTCCCAGCCTTTGTTCTCCTGCTTCATTACTTTTGCT
This sequence comes from Lepisosteus oculatus, assembly GCF_040954835.1. Taxonomy (NCBI): domain Eukaryota; kingdom Metazoa; phylum Chordata; class Actinopteri; order Semionotiformes; family Lepisosteidae; genus Lepisosteus; species Lepisosteus oculatus. The sequence goes on along the minus strand of NC_090703.1, from coordinate 29,352,781 downwards.
TACTGCCTTGTCTTTCTCACGCCTGAGAAACGGACGAAACATTGTGTTTTCTTTCTTCTCTTTTCAGCATGGAATAAACCTATTACTTGTACTTTTGCAGCCTACACATGCTGACGCAGCTACCCATGTGTTTATCTGTCTGCTTGCGATGGAGTGATACTCTTTCCAGGGTGTATGCTGTCTTGTGTCCATTGCTTTTCAAGATTTGCTCTGGGTCCTCCTTCACCCTGAATTGAAAATGAAAAATAATAATAATTATTATTACTAATAATTATAAATAATATGACACCCAAAGAAGGCTCCACAGCTGAAACATTGTTTCTTTATTTTCTTCTCTTCTTTTCTTCTCTTTTTAGCATGGAATAAACTTTTACTTGTTCCTTTGCAGCCTACACATGCTGACACAGCCACCTACTTGAACTATAATAATAATAATGGAGAAAAGAAGAGGACGAGGACAAAGAAGAAGAAAGTTCCTTCTTTTTAGTCTTTACTGTTAAGGTCCACAACACTCAATTCAGTGACTGTGGTAGTATTATTTTATTCTAATGTGAGTGTGCCAGAGAAAACAGTCTGTATCATATTCAGGGTCCTGTTTTGTCTAGAAATGCTGTATAATTGTTTACTACACTTATTAATCCACAGATCACGTACTGTACGTTGTTTACAGTTTAGCATCTGGGCAAGCATAATCTCACAGCTGTGCTAAAACTCTCTATGTTAAGATGTCTCAGTTTTGTTGAACTCTTTTGTTCCAGCTCATAAAGTGTAAAATATATATATATATTAAAATAAAAAATACAAATAATCCAAATTAAATTTTATTTTAGTAGAAACATATTATACATATATATAAACGTGAGTGTTAAAAAATGTATTGTAAAACATTTACAGAAATTACATTAAACATATAAATCATATGAAATTTCAATACTTTATCTACTGTATGCTTTGTTAATTATTACAATAACAATTACATTACAATTTATTAAACTTCTTAAATACAGTATTATACTATAATTTAACCCAAATCATGTTTTAGCCCAAACAGTACTCTAAATTCAGAGGTGATACAGTGCCTTGCGAAAGTATTCGGCCCCCTTGAACTTTTCAACCTTTTGCCACATTTCAGGCTTCAAACATAAAGATATAAATTTTTTATTTTATGTGAAGAATCACCAACAAGTGGGACACAATTGTGAAGTGGAACGAAATCTATTGGATTTTTGAAACTTTTTTAACCAATAAAAAAATGAAAAGTGGGGCGTGCAAAATTATTCGGCCCCTTTACTTTCAGTGCAGCAAACTCACTCCAGAAGTTCAGCGAGGATCTCTGAATGATCCAATGTTGTCCTAAATGACTGATGGTGATAAATAGAATCCACCTGTGTGTAATCAAGTCTCTGTATAAATGCACCTGCTCTGTGATAGTCTCAAGGTTCTGTTGAAAGCGCAGAGAGCATCATGAAGACCAAGGAACACACCAGGCAGGTCCGTAATACTGTTGTGGAGAAGTTTAAAGCCGGATTTGGATACAAAAAGATTTCCCAAGCTTCAAACATCCCAAGGAGCACTGTGCAAGCGATCATCTTGAAATGGAAGGAGTATCAGACCACTGCAAATCTACCAAGACCTGGCCGTCCCTCTAAACTTTCAGCTCAGACAAGGAGAAGACTGATCAGAGATGCAGCCAAGAGGCCCATGATCACTCTGGATGAACTGCAGAGAACTACAGCTGAGGTGGGAGAGTCTGTCCATAGGACAACAATCAGTCTTACACTGCACAAATCTGGCCTTTATGGAAGAGTGGCAAGAAGAAAGCCATTTCTCAAAGATATCCATAAAAAGTCTCGTCTAAAGTTTGCCACAAGCCACCTGGGAGACACCCCAAACATGTGGAAGAAGGTGCTCTGGTCAGATGAAACCAAAATCGAACTTTTTGGCCACAATGCAAAACGATATGTTTGGCGTAAAAGCAACACAGCTCATCACCCTCAACACACCATCCCCACTGTCAAACATGGTGGTGGCAGCATCATGGTTTGGGCCTGCTTTTCTTCAGCAGGGACAGGGAAGATGGTTAAAATTGAGGGGAAGATGGATGCAGCCAAATACAGGACCATTCTGGATGAAAACCTGTTGGAGTCTGCAAAAGACCTGAAACTGGGACGGAGATTTATCTTCCAACAAGACAATGATCCCAAACATACAGCAAAATCTACAAAGGAATGGTTCACAAATAAACGTATCCAGGTGTTTGAATGGCCAAGTCAAAGTCCAGACCTGAATCCAATCGAGAATCTGTGGAAAGAGCTGAAAACTGCTGTTCACAAACGCTCTCCATCCAACCTCACTGAGCTCGAGCTGTTTTGCAAGGAAGAATGGGCAAGAATTTCAGTCTCTCGATGTGCAAAACTGATAGAGACATACCCCAAGCGACTTGCAGCTGTAATCGCAGCAAAAGGTGGCTCTACAAAGTATTAACGCAAGGGGGCCGAATAATTTTGCACGCCCCACTTTTCATTTTTTTATTAGTTAAAAAAGTTTCAAAAATCCAATAGATTTCGTTCCACTTCACAATTGTGTCCCACTTGTTGGTGATTCTTCACATAAAATAAAAAATTGATATCTTTATGTTTGAAGCCTGAAATGTGGCAAAAGGTTGAAAAGTTCAAGGGGGCCAAATACTTTCGCAAGGCACTGTATATGTATAGAATGAGTACAGAGATAATAAAAACAAATTTGAGCTCTTTATTTTTATAATTGCCTTCCTGTGTGTTCAGCTGTAATACTTCTAAAAACAGTCATGACATTTTATTATCCATTATGTTACAAGTGTGATTCCCCCAGGAAAATGAAGCGGTGTTTTAGATGTTACAGACCCAAGAGATAGAGTGTGACTGTCCAGGGGGAGCCTGCTGCACCTGTTGGATCGCTGCACAGGGCACCAAATTCCATAGTTATCTTTAGTTCAGTAGACATCTTAGCATGGAGGAATCCAACCATCCAGGCCATGCGGAAAAGTAAAGTTTGGGGCGGTCCAACTTGAGGGCACAAGGAGCTGGCCAATTCGAGGTGCACACCCTTAGGGGCGTTTCCTGTACAGACCAGACCAGGCTTGTGCTGTCAGTACTATCTCCAAAAAGGTAGTCCTCCAGGGAAGCACTAGGAAGAGGACAGAACCCAATTTCCAGGCATCGTCTGGCCAGAGCCAACAGAGACATCCTTTCAGCTACTGGAATTCTCCAGTCCTCTCTCAGATACTGGAATCCTCCAGACAGCACACAACAGGCAAAGCTCCTAGGTAGTGACTACAAAAACTGAAAACTAGGAAGAAGAAGGATTCCTCTGGGGTGCTGGATGGTGGCTCAGGAGTGTAGTGAAGGATCACCGAGGAGAGGCTAAGCAGGGTTTAATTACACTCAGTGCACCTGCTATCAAGAGGTCTCTCATTAAAGCATGCTCTGCATTTGTTGTCTCCATGGCAATCTGGGCAGAGCAAAGGCATTACCGACAGCCACTGCAACTGTAACGTGCCCCACTATAGCACAGTAAAACTGCTGAGCCAGACGGGGCAAGTATAACACATTAAGAAAGTATTGAGACTGAACTTGAAGTAATGGAGAGTTTATAAATTTCTAAGTACACAAATTATGACACATATATATTCATAAGATTTTAAACAAAGTTTACCTTCAGTTTGACTGCTCTGGGGGGGGAGTGTTTTGTATGTATATTCTGTAAAAAGAGTAAATATTTCCAATATTTCCAAAACAATGACTGTCAATGAGCATTACAGGAAAACACCATATAAGATGAAATTAAGAAAAGGGGAGAGAACAAGAAGGAGAAAAGGACAATAATAATGGGCAATAATAATGGGGTGGAGTGGTGGCACTGTGGCTAAGGATCTGCCCTGGTGGCTGAGTTTTTAGGAACTTGGGTTTCCAGAAGATGCCTCAGTTAAAAATGTCTTTACTGCTCAGGTGATACTTATAGGTTCCCACATCAACTTTGTAAAGCTAATGCAGTAATCCTATATGTGGATGGTACTGTACTTGAGTTTCAATCTAAATTGAAGAACCGATCCTGACATTCAAACATGATGTGCAATATATTGTAAAAAAATAATTTGTCCACCTCATAACATAACAAGAGTAAGTCCTATATTATTGCTGTTGCTGAAAGCTGGTCAACACTTTTATTTTGTCTTTAATTGATTACTGTAATGCCCAAACTACAGTTTGTCCAGAAGTTGTCAGCACAAATCCTGACCAAGTCTAGTGCAAGTGATCACATTACTCCTTTATTGGCATCATTGCACTGGCTTCTTATCAGGTTTTGTGTCAACTTCAAAATCCTCATGCACACCTATAAGGCCCTAGATGTCTTGGCACCTCAGTATATGTCTGAGTTACTATAGTCCCCCCCACCTCGCAACCTTCAATTTATGTAATTCTGGTTTCCTGTATGCCCCTCAGGCCCATCAAATCTAAACTCAAAATCTTCTTTTTGAGATTTTTCTCTTCTAAGATGTTTTTTTTTTTTAGAAAGGCATTTATTTAACTGGTTCTGTGTTCAAACCCTCACTGTAACTTTGTAATTCTGCTATTTCCTCTTGCTGTGTATTTTTTTTTCTTTCTGTGAAGAGCTTTGAGAAACCACTTTTAAAAGTGCTATATAAAATAACGTTTATTACCATTATTGATACAATTGGTTATTCCAAATTTAATGGATATAAATTAAAATTGACAATTAAAAATTTAGAAAATGACACCCAAACATGATATTTTACCTTATTTCACCTTTTTTAGCCTATTAGGGTAACTTAAGCAGTGTAAAGCTATCATATCTTTAGCCATGTCTTCATGTTTAAACCAGCAGGTAGATACATCTGTTCTGACCAAATTATCCTATTCTCCTCTCCACATGTCCAGATGGCACCCGGGCTGGGCAACATCTGAGTTGGTGGCGGCATCACTGCCATGGATCCAAGAGGGACATCATGGATATAGTTATCGTTTGGAGGATTTTGCTGGTCTACATAGTACTGATATACAGAAGACATGATGGATGGATTAATACCCTTATTCATTTATTCCTTTTTTTGAATTGTATAATGTTATCATGCCCCAAAGGGATAGGGCAGCCAGTTGACCTTGGACCACTAAAGGTTTTTTTTTCTCCATACTAAGGAGTTTTTGGTTCCTCTCCTCCGTTGTTTTTCTTGTCTTTTCTGTTCTGTAATCACAACATGCACGGTCATTTTCTTTGTTAAGCGACTTGGGACAACCTTGTTGTGAAAGGTGCTATGTAAAAATAAATTAAATTGAATTGAACACAGAGATGACTAATTCTAACTTAATAGTTAGGATATTCTATCTCTATATCTTAATATTTAGGATTCTCTTTTTTAGATGTGGAGATGTAGAGAGGTGTGTTGCTTATTGTGGAAGTTTATTCATAAATACAACAACATACTATAATAAATCTACAGTATTTTAAATTAAAATAAGAATGGCTATAGAAATCTAAATTGGGCTTTATTTGTTCCATTTATCATTGAAGAGAGATTACTGTTACTGTTGTAAGAAATGAATTTCACACTCTTTTGCTATGAAAATGATTTAGCAATAACTACCCTGGAGCAACAAAGTAATAGGGTGAACAGATCTGTTTCTTAAGGAAAAACCTTCTGTCTCTCATTACATTTTTACCCTTATTTTCTTTTTATACAGTTTATCTTCCTTCATGTTCCTCCTAGAACTGGGATTTCCATCAGAATCATAAGTTCACAAGAAAACACATTATTTTCACAATGATGAGCAGCACTGTTTCTTCTCCAACCAACAATTGTTTTTCTACAATAAACATCAAAGCAAAAGTAATTCAAATTGAGAATTTTAGTTTTATTTTTACTAAAGTCTAAGGTTTCTTTTTCTATTTAATAACAAAGTATACTTTTTGTATATTGCTTTAGTAACAAGCATAATAGTTCGGCAAAGTCCAAAATCCAAAACTGGATTTTGCTAACACCATGGTTGTAATTAACAAAGGCTAAGACTGAATTAAAATTAAAACTACACCACTAATCTTAAAGCATTGTTCCTATACAGCATAGTAGCTATTAATTTAACTTAGGCTTTTTCTTTTTCCCTGCCATCAGTTCTGGATTTGCAAAATTGCAAACCTTTGATTTTATCCAGGCCACTGCAATAAACATACTAATGGAAATCTTGGCATACCACTTAAAGAAAAATAGCTCTTTTAAAGCAAATAAAAATAACAGAATAATGTGATTTATTGTCATACCCTGCTGATATTGACATTTCAATATGGAATTGTTACATATTGCACAGAGTATTTACAGATGCAGCCATTCATAGTGCGCGGCACAGACACTTACCGCAGGCAATTGGCTACGTCATCGCGCATCATACCGCAGTACGTGATTGGTTGACTGACAGGGGCACTCGTGGTGCGTTGGTAAGTCGTAGAAAGATTTAAATGTCTTTACTGTGCCCATTTAAGTATTGAATATTTATATGGCATTTTACCACTGAAGGGAAATCTTAGTAGCTGAGCATAAAAAGAATAGGAGCATAACGCGTGTGGAGGCCATAAACAATATTAATTTTGAAAGATGAACATACAGTACTACAGTATGTAACCTGTATACAGTATGGCTGGTCTCGGTACTTTAAAGACAAAATACACACCAGTATTCCATTTCTCTCTAAGTATTTTAAGCATCGAAGTCTTTAACTAACATGTGAAATAACGTGTATAAAAAGTGGTAGTTTTAAGCTTTTCTGCGAATATGCGATACCGGAGTAAACAAGCATAATTTTAGAATTTGATTAATAGGGAATATAATATGGAATCATGTATTTAAAGAAATTAATAACGATATAATTATATTCATGTACCGCAACACAAGAATAGTACACACTATACAATGTCTGTTGATACTGTATCTGTAGGGCTGTTTCACCACTCATCATGTGACCTTGTGGGTGGTACTGTGGTCTAGGTGCCCGATTTGTAAACTACAGGTTGGGTGTTCAAATCCAGGTGGGGCCATGACTTCTGTTTTAACAAACAATTCTTAAAAAAATAAAATAGCAATATTATGGACAATTAATTGACTTTTTATATTTCTAAATATCACAACATGTTTGAATCTAAGTCATTTTTAATAACAATGAATAGTCACCTTCTTTCCTACTGACAACGGTTCCTGCTTCTGCTTCCTGCTTCTATTGTGTCGGGGGGATCCCTTTAGATCTCCCTTCAGATTTAAAAGGTTATTAATCATATCTTCGGTGTCGCGTCTTCCCAGTGTAGCTGATCTTTTGTTGCCTGGTTAACTATCACAAAGCTTTAGAGAACTTAACATTTCTATTATCAACAAATTGTAAATACGACGTTTACATTGGCATTATTAATTTTTCGTTTCACTGTATGGAGGATTGTCAGCTGTCACTGAGAGCAGACCTCCCCTCTTAGGCTGGGCAAAGGATTTTTTAGATTTTTATAGAGAAATGGAGGCTGTACAGTATGCGTTACAATATAAACATTTACTGTCAAACTTCAAATCAACAATTGATTTAAAGATGATCTGTCAAAGTGCAATGAAATACAATATTATTGTTGTTGTTTTTTAGTGTTGTTTTTATCCCGTAAATTGCTTTGAGAAGCCACCTTTAAAGGCGCTCATAAATTGTGCTAAGAAGAAAACAGATAGATTTTCTGAAAGGTCACATATAAACAGGTTTTCGATTGACAGAATGATAGTGTAACGTATTCGAGTTCTGATAGGACTGACACAAAAACTCAGACTTGCAAAGTTAAAAGCTGCCTTTATTTTCTTCTCCGTCACCACCTGCCAGCGAGCTCTCCCGTGCCCTGACCAGAGAGAGACACACGACAAGCCTGAGGGAGGGCAAATGAGAGAGAGAGGAGGGGGGGAGGGTGAGAGACAGCTGCAATGGTCAGCGGCCTTCCTATACCCCGCCCTGACCACTTCCACCCCTGTCCTGCCCCTCACCGTGTACCCCAGTCAGGCACTCTTCAGCTGCTGCCTGGGGCGAATGCGCTACAATAGATTAGCATACTATAGAGGAAAACAGTATAGGCATCGTTGATATGAGGACTTTTGAAACCAAATTTCCCAAATTTCATATATGCTTTTCTATATTTATTGTCAATTAATTGTCCATAACATTGCTATTCTATTTTTTCAAAGAAATGTTTGCCAAACGAAAAGTCATGTCATTTACTGGATTTGAACACCCAAGCTGTAGTTTACAAATCGGGCACCTAGACCACAGTACCACCCACAAGGTCACATGAGAAGTGGTGAAACAGCCCTACACATATAGTATCAACAGACATTGTACAGCATGTACTATTGTGTTGTAGTACATGAATATAATTATATCGTTATTAATTTCTTTAGATACGCAATTCCATTTTATATGGATTGGAGATTCTAAAAAATTACTTTACTTTGCATGATTGGAAATAAATGCGTGAGTGGATCAATGAAATGCTGTGGTGTTACTTTTACAAAGACGGTCAATGAAAAAAAAATGTGGACCAGGGCAATACTTTGAGTTTATAGCTTGTCCAAGGTCATTCATTATAAATACTATTAGTAATATATTAGTAGAATTTACTGATCTAATCATTTTAACAGCAAACTGTGTGCATTTACTTTGGCTATTAGGAATCAACCAATAGAATAGCAAACAGTCTGCATGAAACATAAGTCATAAGTCTGGATACAAACAGCAGCTCTTCACGTTAGTTATTAAGATATAACAGATAGCAAGATTAAGAAAGAGACCCAAAAACAAGGTTCATTCATTTATTATAAACTTTTAAACTTGTTAATCAGTCTCATTAAATATATTCAACACTCTGATTCTCATAAGTAAATACTTTAACATAGATAAATTAAATTGATATCAACATGTGTTAGGATAGCAATTGAATACTCAAGATTGAAAACATTGAACATGGAATTGTATTCATCCACAAAAGTAGTTACGTAACCTCCACACAGATGGATAAAGGAACAGCTAACAGTGATGGGTTCTGTAAAGCATTGACCAATCCTTCCGCTTCTGGCTTGATGCCAATCCAATCCTGGTGCAGCTCAGACTTATAAGGGGGAGAGAGACCAGTCCTGCTGTAGCAGTTTAGTAGGACTTTAGGGTTGGCTGAACCAGGACAAAGTTCTCACAAAGGTGACTGCTTGTCAGGGCAAGACACAAATGGGGGAAACTTGGTTTGCTCCTGACATAGTCGCTACTTCTGAATAATGATTTATTCATGTGTGCTGAAGAAAGTCTAACCATATTGCTCTGCTGATCAAAAGGATTGCACGTTGGTAGCTAGGTTGTGTTTTCTTTCTTCTTTTTTTCAGCATGGAATAAACCTGTTACTTGTTCTTTTGCAGCCTACGCATGCTGACGCAGCTACCCACCTGAACTACTACATATTTTAAATGATGCCTTACTATTGAGCATTTTGCTGTTCAGAATATAGTGGTCACTCAAAAAACAGAGGATTGGATTATAAAGTCAAACTTAACAGAAAGTCAAACTGTTTCCTTTTTCAAGGAATATACAACTAAACAACGGATGTGTAATAAACATGGACACTGATGTTAGACCCATCAGTGCATTTCTCGATGAGATTCCACAAGGTGTATTATCAAATAAGCACAGGTTGTGCAGCAGATATTTCAACCCAGAAAAGGGATTCAGAAATGTATGCTGACTGAACACTTTCAAATCAGCTGTTCCGGCTATGGCTAGAATTGTTACTAGAATTTATTTTTTAGACTTGATTCACCATAAAAGAACCACCAATGTCTTAGGCATCCTTTCACGAGGCACCAGAAAATGTATGGGTTTTGTGCTTAATTGGGACAATTATTAATTGTAGTCACAAAATGATTCTTTGACAGCTATTAGAATCAACCTTGCAGGATAACTCAAACAACGCACACACACGGATACTATTACACGAGAATAAGTTTATTAATGCATAAAATGTGCATTTCAACATAACAGATCTTATAGTGAGGGTTAGCAGAATACAAAAGGTATATATTCAGTCACGAAGAGTTACAAGCCAAAAGGGACATACATTCAGTATATCATTCATTTAGACCGTTTCATAAATAAACTTGGATACAACTTCTACACTAGATACTCAAAAACAAGTACATCACTCATAGGATTTCAATTGATATCAACTCAGGTTGAAGTAACAATTGAATTTTTGAGCTGTAATGCAGAACATTGAATACTCATCCAATCTGTGTGGATTCAGATCTCCCATGGACACAAACAGCAGCAGGCTTGCTGCTGTGTCCAATCGGCGCTCTCTGGCTCGGTGTCAAGCAGTGGTGTTGCGGCTGGAGAGAAGTGGGAGAGATTCCTGTTGCAATGCTCTAGCAGTGGGCTCTCTGAAGACCGGCTAGTTAGTTCTGACTTACTAGCAGAGATTCTGCACAGGAGAAAAGTGACTGCGGGTCCAAGCAGATCACACTCTCTAGACAGGAAATAGACCGCTTTGTTCCTGATATATCGCTAGTTCTGAATACTGATTTCAGCTGTCCACAGTTCCAACCGTAGTTCACTTGCTGATCAGGTGAGCTTTCGCGGTAGGTTCACGGGGCTTGCTGCTGGGCTAACCTCAGGTGGATCCTTTGGTTACGCACTGGCAACCTCCGTTCTCGACTCTTAGAACAAAGGAAAGTCCTGCTACTAAGACACACTGGCTGTTACGTGATTGTCCAAGCTGAGTCTAAGAAATGTCTAGAGGCGCTGAGTCAAGAATGTCCAGGAGGCACCCGGAGGAACTCTGTACTGCCTGTTTTACCTGGAGGAACTACGGTTGTTCATTGGTTGACCCACGTGGGGTTAACATCACCTACCAGTTCCTGATTGGCTGATGATGAGTAACAATGCACTCTGACCTTAGAGTTATAAACAACTTGAGATAAGACTTTCCTATGGAATCTCCCAGACAGTCAGGCGCCATTTATTAGGGTTGCTGGAGAATCTCAGCATTGGGAGTTTTTCAGGACACTCTATCAGCTAGAAAAACCAAATGGAATGGCCTCTCTGTATCAAGCACCACTGAGATGAAGGAGAGGGGGACTGGCAAGGAAGCAGCAAACTTAATTCCTGTACTTTAATAAGCCTTGCCGCTACAATGTTAATGATAGAGCACTTTTGCAAAACTGATTGACCTGGGGTGATTGACCTGGTCTCCTGACCTGGCTTGAGAGAATTTTGAATAGACACCTGCTGTTGTATGTGACACCACAGAAACAGCTGAAAGGACAACATCATCAAAATTGGCTGGACTCAGACTATAAAAACCTCTGTAAAACTGTTGCAATTTGGGGCACTGTGGGAAATACACCTTTAGTGTGTCTCCTTCAGTATTCTCTGGAAGTGGCCATTTAAATTACAATCAAACTAATTTTGTGTACTTGGTAGTTTCATTGTGATGTGAGATGTGCTCATCATTACCAATTCATTATGACCCAGAAATGTAAAAATAGTGCTATAGTTCCCCTTTAAGTCCCAAAGCATGGACAACAGTTGTTGCAGTCACGTGGTTCTGTTGTCAACCAGCCAAATTGTTTCAGTGGAGAGAATCAAGTTAGGAGAGATGAACACTGCTTTTTACATAGGGAAATTTCAGTTGTTGACTGGTTAAGAAGTCACCAGGTGGGATGGGTCTTCAATTGATTGGTAATCTTTTGGATGATTAACCATGACTTTAAGATCATCATCCAGATGTGCCTATGGCTCTCAGATAGACAAACTCATCTCCTTTACATTCTACAATCCCACACACAAACAGCACAAGATCATTCTGTGGATGAGATCACAGACAGGGACCTCACACATTACATAAGCATAGTTCACTGGCCAAAGATGATCGACAGGTAGCACTTGTGGTGCTTTAGATGTTAGTGAAACAATTGCTTTATTTAATCTGTTTCCCTACTGTACTTCTAAATCCACTTGATATGGAATCTTATTACGGGACTACATATCTAAAGGGATATTTTGTAAGATGAAATTAAAAATAACAGAAATAAAATGTCTCTGAACATCATAAACAACATTAATTTATTAATATAAACATATTATACATACTGTATATACAGTAGTTGATAGTGGTTGCACAAAATTAAAAATAATAAAATACACAACAGTATTCCACCTTTTTTATTAACATTTTCTTTAACTTGGTCACTTACTGTGAATATTTTGAAAATGTTTGACATGCTCATTCTAACCATATAAAGCTACATATATAAAGCTAGGATACATTTATTAATACATAGAATATGCTTATAAACCTAACAGATCTTATCGAGAGGGTTATCAGAATACAAAAGGTATATATTTAGTCAGTTACAAAGAGTTACATATATCAAGAGGACATACGTTCAGTATATCATTCATTTAGACCATTTCGTAATTGATCTTGGTTACAACTTCTACATTAGATACTCAAAACAAGTACATAACTCTTAGGAATTATATTGATATCAACTGGTTGGGATAACAATTGAATTCTCGAGCTGTAATGCATTGAAGTTGAATACTCATCCAATCTCTGGGGATTCAGATCTCCTGCGGGCTCTTTGGCTCTGTGCCAGGCTGTGCTGGGCAGCTTGCGACAGTGCGCTGCTGATGCTCACTGACCGGCTAGTTAGTGTTGGCTTTAACTAGCACAGTTTGTGCACAGGAGAAAAGATGACTGTGGGTCCCAGCAAGTCAGGAAGAGGACCGGTTTGTTCCTGATGAAGAGCTAGTTCTGAATAGTGATTCAGCTGTCCACAGTTCCGACCTGTTCACGAGGCTTGCTGCTGGTGCTAACCTCGGGTGGATCCTCTGGTTACTCTCTGGCAACCTCCGCTCTCGATTCTTAGAACAAAGGAAAGTTCTGGCACTCGGACACACTGGCTGTTCCGTGGTTGTCCGGGCTGAGTCTCAGGATGGTCAGGAGGCGCGCTGCGAGAATGTCCTGCCCTTGGGAGCCTTCTGCTCCTGGTCCGTCCTGCCCTGGAATTCTCCTTTGAATTCCCTTCAGAAAAGTCCACAGAATTCTCCAGAATTCTACTACAGGCTCTCTGTGTTGCCTGTTTTTACCTGGACGAACTTCAGCTTGTTGATTGGCTGAAAGTTCCATGGGCATCAGAGTACCACGTGGGTTACTCGGCCCTACCAGTCCCTGATTGGTTGATCAAGGTGAGATATGAGTCACTTACTCCTGACACTTAGGAATGCAGTCCAGATGTCCATCTGGCACCCTAGACAGATAGGTGCCAATGGATGACCATTGATCATGATAGCCAGGCTTAGCTTAGTGTGTCCCCATTTGGGAGCTATCCCTTATCAAAAGAAAACATCTTTAAATCAGTCTGCATGAATAGCTTCTCTGTGGCTGCACCACAGAGATTAAGAGAGAGATGGGGCCTCATTTGGGAAAGCACAGCAACACTTAATTCTGTCTTATTAATAAGCCTTGCCGCTACACTTACATCCTAGATTATCAAGCCAGTCGCTGGTTGGTCCTTTTAAACCAGACTCCATAACCGCAACCGATGATCTTCTGGGCCATATTGACCAGTCTCTGCAGTGCCTTTCTTTCTCGCAAAGAGGTGTTGCCATACCACACGGTGATCCCGTTGGTGAGGACGCTCTCTATGGTGCAGCGGCAGAAGTTCACCAACACATGTATTGGCATTCCCCATCGCTTGAGGCACCTCAAGAAATAAAGGCACTGCTGAGCCTTCTTCATGATAGAGTCAGTGTTCACAGTCCAGGTTAGATCTTTAGAGATCTGAATTCCCAAAAACCTAAAGCTGGTGACTGTTTCTTTTTTATTCAGATGGGATAGGGCAGTGTGTATGGCAATGGAGATTGCGTCATCTGTGGATCTGTTGGGCTGGTAGGCAATTTTGTACAGGTCCAGTTTATCTGGAATGGTGTCCTTAATGTTCCCCATGCGAGCCTCTTGAAGCACTTTATGATAACAGGGGTTAGTGCCACCGGGCGGTTGTCATAAAGGCAAATTGTCCTCAGTATTGGGATGATGGTGGTTGTCTTGTAGCAGGAGGAGACTACAGCTTGGGCAAGGGACATGTTGAAAATGTCTGTGAATACACCTGCCAGTTGCGATTGGGTATGCCCTCAGGTCCGGAAGCCTTGCGTGTGTTCAGCTGTGGAGGGTGAAGCCCTGTTGACTGGTTCTGTGTTGCTGGCTTCAAAGAAGCTGGATGAAGGTGAGATTTACTTTCAGGTGTTGCTCCTGCAGTTGCAAAGGCCCTTTGCTGTGGAGCTGGTGACTGTGTGGCAGTCTCTGTTTCGAGCAATGGGTTACTGAGCGCTGTCTTTAGTGTAGTAGAACATTCTACTGTGGATTGTTCTAACGCTGACATTTGATCATATAGAAAGACCAAAGACTGGACATTTCCAGTGCTTATCAATGGCAAAACAGCTCTTTCATGTTTAGAGAGCAACTCATTCTACCCTATTTCTGTTTTACCTATCTGGACAGGTGTAGGCTCAAACAACTCCTTTTTGCTGACCACATTGACTGAAATATCTGTCTGCTCCTCTAAAGCTACTGATCTCTCCTATGATCTCACAGTAATTACTTCTACTTCTTCCAAATTTAAACTCCATTTATCTAAGTTATACCATAGTTCTTTGAGAATTATATTTATTTCATTTTCTAGCTTTTACAAGCTACTTTTCATTTTGGGTTACTAGTCTTTTTTCTGAGTTATCCATTTTTTCTAACCTGTTAAGAAACTGCTTGAGAAGATCACTTTATTGGCCAATTACAATTTCTTGTATTAAGAATTAGTCTTTTTACACACCCTGACTTTCTCTCCATGAGACACAGACATAGAGACAGGGAGAGATGCTTGGGTTCAGAGTGCAGGGTAAGCCATTTATACGGCACCCCTGGGGCACTTGAGGTTAAGGGTCTTGCTCAGGGGCGCAACGTAGTAGGATTCTTCTGCCGGCCACAGGATACAAACCAGCAACCTTCCAGCCACAGGCGCAGATCCTTAGCCACAGAGCCAACTTGCTGCCATATCTTAATTATATAGGCATTAAGTATATCCATATCTTTCTTTTCTGTCAATGCCATCTTTAGGTTAAAGCAAACAAATATAAAATCTACCTCTGTAAATTGTTATTCTTCTCACATAAAACTGTTTAAACCAGAGAATCCCATACTGACACCAACTGTTGCAAAAGAGGAGTTACGAAAATTGTAAAAATCAGGATTTGACCAAGTGGTTTAGTCATAAAGTAAAATAATTATTCATAACCCCCAACTTGTAAGTGATTTATCTAGAATACATTCGAGCTGCTGGTATAATTAAAGGCTTGTTGTTCTCTGGTGCATCTTTGATGAAAAGATAAATAATCCAGGCACACTTGGTGTGACTATACTACCTACAACTACAACACTACACTATACACAACAAAACATACAATGCACTAGGAAAAAGTAACAGGTTTATTCCATGCTGAAAAGAGAAGAAAGAAAACAACGTTTCAGAGGTAGAGCCTTCTTCAGGTGTGAGAAAGACATGGCAGTAAGCAAAGGTAATGTAGTATATGAGAATCAAAAGCTGGGAGAGAGGAGCCCGAAAGTGCTACATTATTATTAATATCTTCCGTGTTGCATTAACATTGGAATATTCTTTTTTACAAGTGTAAAAAGAGGCGAAACACAACGTGTCTCCTCTATAACTGTTCAGTTTACAGAGAAATTCTACCAGAACCTCACAACATTGTCCAATAATACTCTTCTTGTGTCTAATTTTTAGTTTAGCAGGATTTGAGCTACACTATATGAATATAATAATATTGTTACTAATTTCTTTAGATACGCAATTCCATATTATATCCCATATTAATCAAATTCTAAAATTTAGTGTCCATAATATTTGCTATTTTAATTTTTCAAAGAAATGTTTATTTGATAAAAGAAAACGCATGGCGATAGCTGGGTTTGAACACCAACTTCCAGCACAAAATGTACACGCCTAACCCATTATCCAAAGGCCATTTCCAAAGAAAGTGTACTACTGTGATAATTTGAGCTACAGTATATGAATATAATTATATCGTTATTAATTTCTTACACGGGTATGAAAAGTATGCAAAAGCATAAAAGTATGCTTTTGTTAACTGCGATAAGGAGCGTATTGTATGTTTATATTCCTAAATTAATATCGTTTATGACCTTCAAACGCGTTATGCTCCTCTTCTTTTTATGCTCAGCGACTAAAATTTCCCTTTAGTTGTAAAATTCCATATAAATATTCAATTCTAAGCGGATTAAAACATGCAGAGAAAAGAGATTAAATGATTAAATCATTTCACTAACAACCAATGCACCATGAGTGCCCCTGTTAGTCATTTTGGCCAGCCAAATCATGTACAAATCACTGTGGGTAAGTGTGTGCAGTACGGGGTTGTACCGTGCATTTTTAAATGGCTGCATCTTTAATCATTTACACTTAATATGAATATTTCCCTTTAGCAGGCAGTAGCTACTTATTTCCTTTGCCTGCTAGGGTATATGAGTTAACACCAATCAGAATGGAGGTGAATATTGGACCAGACGTATCACATACAGACACTGTATTTGCTTAAGAACTCCAATTCCCATAAAACCTATTGGGCGGATTCCTGACTTCTGCATCATGTCTCTCATTGTGGGCTCTTACTTTGTTCTCATATTGAACATCACTTAGAGAAAACTCTTTCAAGGGCACCAAATAAAATAAAGTTCATTATTGTTTATTATTATTTTCTAGAAGACACTGGTGAATTAAAACAAGTCAAAATCAGGATTGCGAATAATATTAAAAATCTCATTTTTGTCTAGTTTGGGACTAGACTCTGAAGTCAGTCTTATTTTATTTTTTGACCTGAAGAAAAAAGAAAGTAGGAATGAACAGAAAAGTGAGGAAGGGGGCCCAAGAAATTCGGACATCCTGCATAGCGTCCATCAACCTAAAGAAACCTTTTTACTCAGGATTTGGGGAAAAATAAAGTGTTAATAAATGTGGCATTTTTTCCTTGCTTGAAACCATCACTTATAATGCAGAATCTGGACACACACACTGACATTTGTTTTCCAAAAACAATTAACCTCCCAGTATGTCTTAGGATTGACAGAACATAGGCAGAACATGCAAATCACACCCCAGGAACTGAAGCCTTTCAATTGAGCAACTTTCAATGGCACAAACTGAGAATATTAAACTGAGGAAGAGGGGCAGGAGACAGTTACTTAATGTATTATATTGACACTCCATAAAAATATGACAACACTGATTACAGATTCAGCCATTCAGAGTGTACAGGTGCTGGAGGAGAACCGCAGCTTTTTAGAAATACTCAGTTCTGGGGCTGCACTACTTTGTAAAGCACCAAGTGGAGCAGTGAAAGCTTAACATGGCATGTAGAGCATTTGGGCTGTCACCAGAAAACACCCGGTTTTGAATCCTGATCAATACTGAGGGACAATTTTTTACCAATTATAGAATTTAAGTTGTATACTGTTTAGACTTTGATTAATTTTAAACTGTGTATTACAGCATTTTAAATATTGAACTAATTAAAAAGCAGGTATATGTTATAAAAACAGGTTTGCTCAGATGGATATATAATAAAGAGTTTATTATTATACAATAGCTTGTGAATGTGATATGCCTCCTTCACGTTCAAGGTAAATTTTGGTAGCTGAAATTAAAAACAGTAGTATAAGGTAATACATACCTAATGTAGGTACAAATACACAAAGTAGGTGAATTTGATAAACAGTTAATGTTACTTAAAGAATTTGAAATCTGATTGGCATTATACCTCTCATGTAATTTAACAGAAAGTCATCTTGCTCTTACAAATGGCTGTTAAGAGTTTGTGTTAACACACTTTACCCGTTTGAATGGATTTTTATTACCTTTATCACCTTTGTCTGTCTGGGGTGTGGGGGTTGTATCCCTTCCTCAGTTTAAAATCCGGTACATTCCCAGTAAACCGAGAGACTACAAGCCGCTATCGATAAAACATCTGTCCTGTGACGTTTCTCAGACTGTTTCAAAGTTGGGCACAGAGTAAAATCTTCTAAACTGAAAGCCACGATGGACACCACAATTACCCGCAATACAAACTGTAGTACCGTAATACCTGTAATACATAGGACCACTACAAACTTAAACAACCCAAGTGCAGTACGCTTGAACAAAGAAAAACAATATCAGCTCCACAAAACAAATCAAAGATCCGATCCTGAATAAGCCCCCAAATATGCTATATCCCCATTATAAGTTATAATAATAATATAACATTACTTTATTAACCCTTTACAATTTCTTACATTAGGAATTATCTTTTCGCATACCCCAGCTTACTCTCCATGAGACACACAGACAGGGAGAGAGGTCAGAGGGGTCAGAGCACAGGGTCTGCCATTGCACAGCTCCCCTGGAGCAGTTGAGGTTAAGGGCCTTGCTCAGGAGCCCAATGGAATAGGATTCCTCTGCCGGCTGCAGGATTTAAACCGGCAACTTTCCAGCCACAGGTGCAGATCCTTAGCCACAGAGCCACCGCAGGCTATGGTAAGGTAAAATTTGAAAGCTGATTTTTTAAACATTTTTTAAAGAAACTCAAAAATAAGAAACAATGACATGCCCCTGCCTAACTTAGACATTGCATGACTTTAAAAGCTTTCAAAAACATTTCTAGATATATTATAATCAGTTAATCATTACTTATTATGCACAAAAAACTGGTGAAAAAACTGGTGATCAGCTTAGAATCTTTGCGAACACTGTAAGTGAAATTAATTTTGCCAACGCAACATGAAACGAATGCACAAAAAAATCACGTTCTTTTCTTAAAACCAGGAATTAAAACCAGGAATTACTTGGCTAAAGCTGCATCAGTGACTACTGGGAATGTGTATTGATTGAGAGTGAAATTACAGCTCACTTCTCTTCCCCCTACTGCAAGTGATAATGTGCTAGCTAGCTGGCACAAAACAATCCCTCTTTTCCGAGTATCCTGGAAATGGTGTGGAGGTTCATTCATTCATATTACTAAAAGACCTACTGATCTGCTTTTTTAGAAAGGAATCTTTGTTAGAAGAAAAACTCGTACCCTAAGCAGGTATTGAACTTAAATCTCCTAGATAGGGACCTATTGACAAACCCGGTTCACGGACTAGCCACTGGGAAACATGGCTGAAACGAACAAAGAAAAAATAAAACATGTTTACAAAGAAAATGGACTAAGGTAATACTACCAGCTATATAAATATATTATATTTAGATCCTCAAATTATTATCGTTATTAATTTCTTTATTTACGTGATTTCATATTATATTCTTTATTAAGCGGATTCTAAAAGTACACTTTTTTTTACTGAAATAATGCCAGCAAGTATTCATAGAAAATGTTAAAACATTATAGCTTTTTACAAAGTATATAAACTTAATATAGTCAGAACAAGCATGTCAAAAGTTTTCCAAAATAAAAAGTGACTGAGTTAAAGACTTTGATGCATACAATGTTTATGAAGAAAGTGGAATACTCTCAGAATTACAGAATGTATAATATATTTATATTCCTAAATTAATTGTTTCTGAGGATATAATGTTCAGAGACATTATGCTCCTGTAATTTTTATGCTTAGCTACCAGAATTTCCCTTTAGTTGTAAAATTCCATTTTAATATTCCATATTTAGGGGCTCTAAACATACACAGTAGAGAGATTAAATGTAGCAACAGTGTAACTAACAACTAATACACCAAAAGTGCCACCTGTCGAAGCAGTACAAACTCTATGGTTTTAAACTCACTGCAGGACAGTATGTTTAAAATATATTTTGAAAATAAAAATCTAAAATAAAATAATCTGTTTCCTAATTTATTCTTATTGATATTAATGTTAAGAATTTAATATCAATAAACTAATATAGATTAGTTTAATACATACTGTACGTGTATGTGTACCTGAAGAAGGCACATTGTGCTTGCAACTATAAAAATAAATTAGTTTTCATATGTCCTTGCTTTGTGAAACAGCCAGACTTTTATTTTTATTATGAATTTAATATTCAACATACTGTAATATGTATAGCCAAAACAATATAAAAATTAAAAGATTATGTCCATGGGGCTTGGCATTGGACGGGTTTCGAAACTAGACATTTTCACAATTCAGGGACTGACGAGGTTACCATACATCATAATAATTTAAAAGATAAAATATGGTTTTAAGTATGACAGAGAGTTGCTGTTTAAACCTTAACAAGTGAAAATTAAACAATTGCATTTTCTTAAAAGAGGCTTTAACTAGCATGTCGTAATATTTTGTAGATGTCTCAATATTGTTTAAAAAATGAAGAAGTAATCTGTTTCATTGTGTCTTTTTTAAAATAAATAGGCAATTCAGTGTTTAAAATTTCAACTTGTCTTTCAAGAAATGTATTTTAAAAGTTGTTTAATAGATTGTTGTGCATCTGTTCTATGCTTAGCAAATACATAAACATGGAAAAGTACCAGGGAATTTGATTTATATGTTTTGTTATGATCACTATACTAAGTTGACCTACTGTAAGAAGTTAATAACAAATCTTTAAATGTTTTTACAATTATACATTCACCCACACATGCCTTTTCAAACTGTTTCATCCAGTAGAGGTTGCAGAGGGGCCAAAGCCTAGACGGGACATCATCGCATCGAACACAGTATAAGATAGATAAAAAGGAAAAAAAATACTGCTGTTATCATTGTTATAATGTTATATAAACAACATATTATAAAAACATTTTATCATAGTAGTTGTGGCAAAGGTGTGGTTTCCTTGAAGAAAATCTACTGTACAGCTCCAATGCACCTTAGAATACACAACCGCATACAGTACTAAGTCATTAAGTCACAACTAACTTCTTATTTTAAAGGAGATTATTTGGCTTTAAATATGATGTTTTTAAAGCCTCTATGTATAATATTTTTATCAGTCAAAATCTAAAATCAAATTATCTGTTTTCTTTTGACTATTTACACACTCTTACAAATAATTCTGTATACTGTTGTAGTGTCCTCTCACGAGGCACCAGTAACGTAGGGGTTGTGCATTTACTGGGACAATTCTTAATTGTAGCAGTAAGTCACAAAATGATTATTTTGATGGTATTAGAATCCAACCTTGCTGGATAATTCAAACAACACACACACACGGGTACTAATACACGAGAATACATTTATTAATACATAAAATTTGCATATAAACATAACAGATCTTATAGTGAGGGTTCGCAGAATACAACAGGCATATATTCAATCACAAAGAGTTACAAGTACCAAGAGGGACATACGTTTAGTATATCATTCATTTAGACCGTTTCGTAAATGAACTTGGTTACAACTTCTACACTAGGTACTCAAAAGCAAGTACATCACTCTTAAGAATTAAATTGATATCAACTCTGGTTGAGGTAACAATTGAATTCTCGAGCGGTAATGCATCCAATCTGTGTGGATTCAGATCTCCTGCAGACACAAAGAAGCAGTGGCAAGCTTCTTGCTGTCCAATCGGCACTCTCTGTCTCGGTGCCAAGCAGTGCTGTTGGCTTGCGACGTGGTGGGAGAGATTCCTGCGATGCGGTGCGCTGCTGATGCTCTCTGAAAACCAGCTAGTAAGTGTTTGCTGAAACTAGCAAAGTTTGTGAATAGGAGAAAAGCGGGTCCCAGCAGGTCAGGAAGAAGACTGGTTCGTTCCTGATGAAGCGCTAGTCCTGAATCCTTAGCTGTCCACAGTTCCGACCTGTTCACAAAGCTTGCTGCTGATGCTAACCTTGGGTGGATCCTTTGGTTACGCGCTGGCAACCTCCGTCCTCAACTCTTAGAACAAAGGAAAGTCGTGCACTTGGACACACTGGCCGTTACATGGTGGTCCGGACTGAGTCTGAGGATGTTCAAGAGGAGCCCTGAGGCTGAATGTCCAGCAGGCGCGCTGCGAGAATGTCCTGCACTTGGGAACTGTGCTCCCTTGGGAACTGTTCTACCCTTCTGAACTGTTCTGCAGGAACTCTGTGTTGCCTGTTTTGCCTGGAGGAACTGCAGGTCGTTCATTAGTTGAAAGTTTCATGGACATCAAAGACCCACGTGGGGTTAACGTGGGGTTAACCTGCCCTACCAGTTCCTGATTGGCTGATGATGAGTATCCATGCCCTCTGACCTCAAAGTTGTAAACAAACTTTGAATCAGACTCCCTTGGAATCTCCCAGACATTAAGGCGCCAGATAACATTTGTTAAGGTTGCTGGAAAATCTCAGCACTGGGGAGCTGTTCCTTATCAGGACACTCTATCAGCTAGAAAAACACCTTAATTGTGAACCAAATGGAGTGGCCTCTCTGTATCAAGCACCACTGAGATGAAAGAGTGTGACTGGCAAGGGAGCAGAAAACTTAATTCCTGTATTTTAATAAGCCTCGCCACTACACTGTATTTAATTTAAAAAACAAAGAAATCTGTTAGTGTCAAAGTACAATATGATTAGTGCAGGAAAGCACTAATGGGTTAATACATATTTATTTTTAAAACTTAAATAATATTTACTTGACAAGACATGAATGTTATGCATCAGAATGTTATGTCAGTCCTGCATTAGATTATTTGAAAAAAATAAAAAGGTGTTGGGTATTACCATGTAGTATAATGGGGGATGTATGGCACATTATGTCCCAAGCACTGTGAGTGGCTGCATTTGTAGGTGTGCCAACTAATCATTCCACAGAACACATTTACCCCAATATAGAAAAAGAGAAATTAGGTCCATAGACTTCTCACTAAAATTAAAAGAAAAAAGGTAAGGTTTGGTGTGTACCATAAGAAGAGCTCATTTCTCAGTATTGCTTGTAACTTATAGTGAATTTGCCTTACAACAATAATTTGAATTATTTATAAACATCTAAAAACCCATACCTTTATTTAATAGGCAAATAAAATCTGCAATATTACCTGGTCCTTTCCATTGCTAAGTAGGTGCTATACAAATCAAATCAAATCAAAGTTTATTTATCAAGTGCAAAACAATACGGCGTGCAGCAGTAGTTGCTGGCAATGTTAGTGACTTTGACTTCTAGTCAAAGTCACTAACGATCTCCTAATAGCTTCTGATTCTGGTTCTCTTTCCATACTCATCCTTCTTGATCTCAGTGCTGCCTTTGACACTGTTGACCATAACATCTTGCTTTCTCGTCTCGAGACTGTGTTTGGAGTCTCTGACACTGCCCTCAAATGGTTTAAGTCTTACCTCACTGATCGCTGTCACTTTGTCTCTCTCAATGGGTACAGGTCTGAAATCGGTCTTGTCAAGTCTGGTGTCCCCCAGGGCTCAATACTGGGCCCCTTGCTCTTCAGCATTTACATGTTCCCACTTGGTCAGCTTTTAAGATCACATGGCCTCAGCTTTCATTTTTACGCTGACGATACTCAAATATACATCCATACCAAACCCGACACTGACGTGGCTGTCTCTATTCTATCTAACTGCATCTCTGACATAAAAATTTGGATGACTCAAAACTTCCTTCATCTTAACTGTGACAAGACTGAGGTCATGCTTATTGGTACCCCCCATCAACTTCGTAAAGCCAGTCCTGTAACCCTGTCTGTAGATGGCTCTGTACTAGAGCTTCAATCAAAATTGAAAAACCTTGGGGTTATATTCGATTCTGGCTTAACATTCGACCCACATGTACAGCATACTGTCAAAACATCTTTTTTTCACCTTAGAAATATCGCAAGACTACGCCCTATGCTATCATTAACTGTGGCTGAAAAGCTGATCAACATATTTGTATTCTCCCGAATTGACTACTGCAATGCTCTGCTCCCTGGTGTATCTAAATCTACTCTGAACAAGCTGCAGTATGTCCAAAATTCAGCAGCCAGAATCCTGACCAGGTCCAGTACAAGTATTCACATTACTCCTATCCTCGAGTCCTTGCACTGGCTTCCGGTCAAATTCCGCGTAGACTTTAAAATCCTCATGCTCACCTACAAGGCTTTACATGGCTTGGCACCTCAATACCTGTCTGAACTTTTATCGCCCTACTCCCCACCTCGCAACCTCCGCTCTTCAAATTCTGCTCTCCTTACTGTCCCCCAAGCCCGTCTACATTGTATGGGCGACAGGGCCTTCTCCTGCTATGCCCCCAAGCTCTGGAACTCTTTGCCCAAGGATATTAGAGAGTCACCTTCTCTAAACTCCTTCAAATCCAGACTCAAAACCTTCTTCTTCAGAAAAGCCTTTACTTAACTGGTTCCATTCTTCACCCCTCTGCTCTTCTTAATACCATCTTCCACGGTCTCCTCTATCTTTATTGTTGTATTGTTGTAATTATAATTGTGTCCTGTCTTGTGAAATTTTCTTATTTATTGTTTAGTCTTCTTATTTATTGTTATTGTCATCCTGTAAAGCGCTTTGAGAAGCCACCTTTAAAGGCGCTATATAAAATAAAGTTTATTATTATTATTATTATTAATGACATGTCTTTTTCTACGAGCTCACAAAAATTACAAGAATCACAAAAATTCACAAAAACACAAAAATCACAAAATTGAGGTTACATTTTTTAAATTGAATAAAACTCAATGTGAGTAGAGCTGTTATGTGTCCATGGTGTATGCAATATATACATTTAGTGCAGTTATGCTGGATATAGTGAGAATTGTGTGTCCATGTAGCCATTACAGGTGATTTGCTAAGGAGCTACAGGTTGGCTATTTAGTAGTCTTATTGCCTGGAGGTAGAAGCTGTTCCTTAGTCTGTTGGACTTGGACCGAATGCTTTGGTACCGTTTACTGGATGATAGGAGGGAAAACAGTTTGTGACTGGGATGACTGGGGTCCTTGAGAATGGACCTGGCCTTCTTCAAACATCTAGCTGAGTAGATCTCCTGGACGCTTGGTAGCTCACAGCAGGTGATAAGCTGTGCTGACTTCACCACCCTCTGCAATACTTTGCGATCCCAAATACATTTCAAGGTTGTAAAACAATGTAATGATGCAAATAAATGGAAAGTAATGAGTTGTCCTGGGTTATAAAACAATTTAAGCAGTGTAATTTTGCTGCAACAGCATTTCAGAAAGCTTTAAATGTTTTGTATGTTTTGGTGAGATATTGTACAACATTTAATAGTACTGATATACTGAAAAATATTGTGAATGGTTTAGTTCTTTCCAGGGTCATTTTTAACAAATGCTTGTGAGGTAATATACATATTATATTACCTGTACAATTTATCTTGGAAGTTAGTAGTGTTGTAATGATGATGTATTGTGAAGATACTAGTAGTTTTAATGGCAGAATGTTTTTAGGAAAGTAAACCTAGATTTGTTCCTTAGCTCTGAACACAGTGTTTAAATGACAGAGAAAATAAAGAACATATACCACACAACAGGTGTCTGAACAGCAATAAGGATGAAGGTCACCCTAGATGTAGTCTTTCTCCTACCACAAGCCTGAAGAGAGTCACCTTCATTTATACACATATGAATGAAAGTGGCAATGAGAGATGGAGTGGCAAAGGAGCAAATACCACTGCCTGACAAAAAGTCTTCATTTCCTTAAAGAAGGAGCAACCACACCATGTTGCTCAGTAATAGAAAATGCCAAGCCTCCGCAAATCTGTATCCTTCATATGTGAGCCCGGGCAAATTATCATTACAATACTGAAGTCTTTTGTCAAACATTAGCCTTGGGAAGCTTTCATTTCTTCCTTAGTTTTATTTATTCCCAATATGATCTCACTGTAATTTGCATATGCTACACTTTTATTTTTTTTCACAAAGGAAATTATGTTATTACATATTGTTGTAACATTTAAGAATTAGACAGGGTGTGTTGCTACCTAATGTTGAATGTGTTAGGCACAGCAGATTCTTGAGAATTGCAGTAATAGTTGTACAGATATTTCAGATATTGAGATATAATACCCCTGCCAAAATGTGTTATCATGCCAATGGAAAGTGTTTATTGTGGAACAGATAAGTAGGATAGAATAGGAATAATTATACTGTCTATTGAGTGTAATTAGACATCTTTAAAACAGATGAGATGTTGACAATTACAGGATTTAAAACATTATTTTGTAAGTAATTTATAAAAAATTGAAGATCAGATACGTTTTTAAATATATTAATGCAAAATAAATGCAAAAAACTGTAAAAGATTTAATTCGATATTTTTAACAAGTATCAAACACAATCAAATGAATAATTAAGATAAATTTTGACACTGTCACATTTACAAATATGCAATGCTGGTATCAGGTATTAGCACTCTCCTCTCTAACACACCTCTAACTAGTCTATCTCCATTCTCACTGTCCAGCAGAAGCCAGCTGGTGAAGTTGGTCTAGTAAAGGTCGTGATTTGTTTATTATATTAGCAAACTGGTTCCTCAGATATTCTATTGGACTAGTTTCATAAAGTGATGTTATTTCCCATGTATAACAGTAAGCAGGACCAATCCCATTCAATGGTAAATAAAAAATAAATACCTCTTTCCATAAGATGCCACCTCCCAAACAATTCAGTCATTTTATCTCTCAGCTGTCAACATTTTACCTCTGAATGAGAATGGGGATGGTGAGCTACAATCATTCTGCTAATTTAAGGGTAATGTCTTCCAGTTGGAATTTCTTGTGTTCCAACCATCATTATCATAACAGGATTATACAAACAGGTCAAATAGCAGTAGTAGTATAAAGCGACACCTTTCGTCAAAATTTTGACAGGTACCACGCCCCCTTTTCCATCCAATGGTCGTCCGCGGTGTTTGGTTGTCCCGCCCCCCTGCCATCCAATGGCGTGTTGTTATTTGTGCATGTCCCGCCCCCTCAGGAGCCAATGGTGTGGGTCGGAACCCCCACCGGCCGGTCGCCCCGGCGCATCGGGGTCCCAAAGCCCCCAGCCGGCGCATCCCTGGGTGTGTGCGAGTGTGTATCGGTTTGGAAGGGGACCATGTCTGCCGCGGGGTTGAGTGCGCTCTATTATAACCCTAGGAAATCGGGCAGTTACAGCGGCGCAGGGGGTCTGTTGCGGGCCGCAAGATCCCGGGGTGTGCGCGGCGCCAGCCGCGGCCGGGTGGTCGAGTGGCTGTCCGGCCAGGCTGCTTATACGCTGCACAAGCCGGCGCGCGTACGTTTTAAGAGAAACAGGACGCTGGTGTCCGAAATGGACTGGCAGTGGCAGGCCGACTTGGTGGACATGAGAGAAGACCACGCGTTCAACGACGGTTTCTGTTACATCTTAATGTGTATAGACATGCTGTCTAAATACGCTTGGGCCGTGCCGCTGAAAACCAAGACTGGTGGGGCCGTGGTTGCTTATACGCTGCACAAGCCGTGTCTCCAAAACAGCCGGGGTGCAAGCACACACACACACTGACTGCGTAAAGTCTCATGGAAAGAAATCGCAGGACAAACACCAAGTGAAATGTGAACCGCTTTATTTCAACAGTGGGTTTTCAAACACAGAAACAGCACAGCAGCACTTTTTACACAAGTTACAGACTCCAGTTTGCAAGTATGTGAAATGTGAACCGCTTTATTTCAACAGGGGGGTTTAAACACAGAAACAACGCAGCAACACTTTTTACACAAGTTACAGACTCCAGTTTGCAAGTATGTGAAATGTGAACCGCTTTATTTCAACAGGGGGTTTTCAAACAGTGAAACAACGCAGCACACATGCGTTACCGGCTCCTGTTTGCATTCAACAATTAAATGTTGGTGCGGAAAATTAGTTCGGTACGTGTAACCACCACCCCCACATTGCTGAGAAACTTAGAGGCATCTGAAAAAGCATTCATAACCCCCTTCCGCTCACCGTGTCTAAAGCCATGCGAACCACACTGGGCGATCCGATCGAGCAGAGCAAAAAAATTTGCCTGCGTAACCA
Organism: Lepisosteus oculatus; assembly: GCF_040954835.1. NCBI lineage: Eukaryota > Metazoa > Chordata > Actinopteri > Semionotiformes > Lepisosteidae > Lepisosteus > Lepisosteus oculatus. Next base: position 29,324,717 of record NC_090703.1, on the reverse strand, counting down.
GCGGGATGGTGTTACCACAGGTTCTGTGCAAAACACGCTGTATTTTGGAATACACCCTGTAGAACCCCCCAGGCTTCCTTTTCTGATCTGAAAACATCAGATCTGTAATAATTTCACTCAAGTTCTCGACATACGCATCTATCTCTTTAACAAATTTAAGGACATTAGCATTCGACTCTTTGTTTTGCATATCAAGCTTTGTAGAGAGAAGTGTGTAAAGCACTCTTAGTAAGAATTCAGACGTATACATTCGAAATTCTTCATTCTTCGGTCGATGGCACACCCGGGTCTGTAAAACAGAGTGTAATCTGTATTCACATCTTACATAGATCTTTTTTTTTTGCGTCTGTAGAAATAAGAATAGTGTTTCTTTTGCAACTCATCAAAAGTCAAGTCTACTAATTTTTCATCCAGCTGTTCAAGGGTGGCGTGTACATGCTCGTATGGGGAGCGGTCCTCAATTATATTTTTTAGCAACTGTTTTATGCCCCGCTTAGTGTCATTTGTAATGGTGTACGAACCCAGACACCGGGCGGTGTAAAGAACAGCCGATAAAATTCGGGCTAAACTGAGAGACTTATAAATTTCTAAAGCGGCAAACGTCACATCTTCAAACCCATCTGTGTAGCCGACAGACAGGCATGTGTGACCCCGCTGCCCGGGGTGGTCAATCAAACAGGCCGGGCAGTCATCAACCAGGACACCCTTTAAACAGTGTTTGAAGATGCAATAAACTACGGCTTTCTTAATCTGGGGCATAACATCGGTCTCATTAGGGACAGGGGCATCAGCTTTATTAACATTTGGGCGAACACAAGTATAGACACGAGACATTCACATGTGTCGGTAGGCTGAAGATTGACCCGTCCACATCCTCTTTATTCTATTAAAGGAAAAAGAAAAGGAAGTCTTAACAAAATAGACATGCTTTGCACCTAAAATACCGAGCATTTAACGCACTTTTGAGCTAAGGTTTTTCGTTAATATTTACCATTTGTAGCATGGTATCATCGCTAGCACCCGGCTGTTCTTCAACATCGGGTACCCCAGCTGAACTCACACCCCCGCCGCTGTCACAGGGTTCAGAGGGTGGGGTCGGGTTTTGCTAAAAAGAAGACCAAGTATTAAAATGACATACGCTAAGCACCGATACAACAATTCCACGAGCAGAAAAAATATTTTAGCCGCCTACCTCTTCACTCTGTAGAGTAGCGGACCCCGTTGTTTCTCCACACAAAGAAGCCATCTCAGCAGCTCTGCGGTGTCTGACAGCTCCAAGCACGCACTGCGGCCCTGTCAGGTCGGAGCGTTTAAGAATATGCGCCAATGGTGTAACACGCCTACATAACACAAGACATTTTTCAATTGGTTGTGATGACCCCCCCTGATTTATCGAGAGCGAAAAGTATTCGCTTATCAGTTTATAAGTTTTAAAGTATAAACACACAACGCAAACACAAATGATGTGTTTCACCCGAAAATAAATTTTAAACACGCGGGGTTGGTCTTAAAGTTTTTAAAATAACACAGTTTATTTTTAATAACACAGTCGCGACAGCTTTTTCGAAAGTTTGGGATAAATTTCCACACAGCGCCAGCATAAAAGTCTTTAAGGTGTTAACAGACAACAAATTGTGGGGTGTTGTTCTTCAGACTTTAACGGATTGTTCTTAAAGTTTTAAAATTGTTTCCCGGTAGAGATGATTTGTGATGATATTGTAGACGGGGTGGGGGTTACAGGCTCCGGAATGCAGAGTGGGGGGGCTAAAATTGACACCAGTGAAAGTTTACAAACATTTTAAATTCATGTAAAGTTTTCTAATTTACAAGCACCACATGTATTTCACGCAAAAATGTTCTTAACAGCGCAGCGCGGAAAAATAAAACCTCAAAACGTCAAGCTTGGTTTGTGAACACGTCCCTATAAAGAACAGATACATAATAAAAAACATTTTGCTTGATGATATTCTTAGCGGTGTGTTGGTGAATCAAACAAAGACAACGCGGCACGTTTTCGCCACGTTTTAACAGCTAAGAAATGTAGACACCGTTGTATGTCTTAAAATAATATAGATTTAAACATTATAACGATCTATATTCCCTTATCAGTTTATAAGTTTTAAACTTTAAAAGTATTAACACACAACGCAAACACAAATGATGTGTTTGCCCAGAAAAGAAATTTTAAACACGCGGGGTTGGTCTTAAAGTTTTTAAAATAACGTAATAAGACACAGTTTATTTTTAATAACACATTCACGACAGCTTTTTCGAAAGTTTGGGATAAATTTCCACACAGAGCCAGCATAAAAGTCTTTAAGGTGTTAACAGACAACAAATGGTGGGGTGTTGTTCTTCAGACTGTAACGGATTGTTCTTAAAGTTTTAAAATTGTTTCCCGGTAGAGATGATTTGTGATGATATTGGAGACGGGGTGTGGGGAGGGGTTAGTTACAGGCTCTGGAATGCAGAGTGGGGGGGTGCTAAAATTGACACCAGTGAAAGTTTACAAACATTTTAAATTCATGTAAAGTTTTCTAATTTACAAGCACCACATGTATTTCACGCAAAAATGTTCTTAACAGCGCAGCGTGGAAAAATAAAAACCTCAAAACGTCAAGCTTGGTTTGTGAACACGTCCCTATAAAGAATAAAGATACATAATAAAAAACATTTTGCTTGATAATATTCTTAGCGGTCTGTTGGTGAATCAAACAAAGACATCGCGGTACATTTTCGCCACGTTTTAACAGCTATGAAATTTTAGACACCGTTGTATGTCTTAAAATAATATAGATTTTAACATTATAACGGTCTAAAACGTTTTCTAAAATGTTTCTTAAAATAATTTCTACAGACCAGTACGTGCACCCCCAACGATACCTAAAATTAATGGTTTTATGGTGGGACCATGTGTGTTTCTTAGAAGAGAATGTTTAGCGGATTGAGTATAAGTACCAGCGGTTTAACAGGCGAAGTTTTAGCTGCATTCCAATTCCTACAGTCTCACGTTATCGCCTAAGTCGTCAGAATGGATCACGCCGATCAATTGCAACAGTCTGAAGATATTCTATTTACAGACTTAGAACTGTTCGACCTGATAGACGAAGCCGAGGATTCCACGAATTTCACCGGTATGTATATCTGGCTTATTGTGAGACAATTACAACGTCGCGGTGCATTTCTCGTGTTAGCTATAGTTACAAAACGTTGTATAATATTTGTATACTAGGCAATATTGAATGAATATAATGGAATTACCGGGGATTGGTGTCGTAATGTGGTCGTGACTGTGCGTATCCATTCATTTCCAATAGCCCCGAAAACCACTGCTGTAAAAAGACCAGTTACGGCACAGCACAACACTGGTGAGTAATTACGACAATGTTTTGAATAACGCTTTACGACCATGTGAGTCTTAAAGACACAGGGGTATATACTCCACACCAAAACGCGTATGTGATACCGCGACACGCCCACCGGGGTATGCCACGAAATACCTCACCCATTTTGAATGGCTGCATCTGTAATGTACAGAAATGTGATGGAAATGCATTTATGGACAAGGACTTCTAGATAAGTGAACTTTTGTTTTTTCTTTTTACTCAATATAAGTAATGGTTATTATAATTATTTTTGTTATAGTAAATAAATGTGTAAATACAAAAAATAACCAATTGCTGACTGCTTTTATCTTTCTGTATCGTAACACCGCTGAGCCTAACTCAACTTGCCAGTAGCAGACTGCAGGGGTAGATCAAAAAATGTCAATAGGCTTGATCACAGTGGTTGCCAGTTTGTTTTCTTTGCTTGAACTCGCCAGGTGGTGGGGAAGGATATTGATGGTGTGCTGAACCAGGTTTGTATGAGTGCAGTCTTCCTCTTTGCAGCAAATAACCTTCACCATTTTTTGTATTTATTGTTTGATTCTATTACATACTTGAAAGTAGACGCCTTATTTGCAGGACCAATCCACATCCCTTGCTGCTCTGCTCCATGCTGTAGCTTGTAGATTGGCTTGTAGAGTGACCCTGGAACCCCAACAACCATGATGGTTCACTGCAATCCGGAGCTGTTGTACTGGTACTTGGAGGGAGATGTAACCCATTGTCCTCCCCTGGAGGGAGTTCTTCTGTTCTATCTGTACCAGGCATCATTACATAAGAATAGGTAAAGGTTAATTACTTGCTGAAAGTAAACAAAAGAGACACGATGTTTTGGCTGGGGTGTAAAACAAATCCTATCTTGAGTATGGAGTTTGGTCCATACACCACACATCTGCTCCAAAACATCTGGTCCATGGCCTCATCTCAGTAATTTTGATGAGAGTAAGTTTAGAGAGACCATTCACCACTTGATGACCTGTGTTGAAAAAAACAGGACAGCAACCAGCATTCCTAAATTTCCTGGAGGGTTAAGACACTGAATGAGGCCTAGCTCTGGTCCAGAAATCCTCACAATTTGTATAGGGAAATGGGATACAACACATTGAAAGTAAGAATGATTCCCAACCCAATCACCCAATATGTGCCCACTGAAACAGATCTTGTTTCAATGATCTTTGATGGAGGCTCTGCTATACAAAACTAGTTGCAGCCAAAGCCTCCAGTGAGTCTGTCTGACTGGTATTAGAATGTTGCCTTGTGGACTTGTCAAGCCATGGTTAATAATTCAATTAGTGAATCCAACTTTAGAACAGCTCTCTTTAGGCAGATGGGAGTCATATACTTGAGTTTCTTGATAACAGACTGTCCATTGTACCAGCAATGCTTATTAATAAGACAGAATTAAGTGTTGCTGTGCTTTCTTAAATGAGGCCCAATCTCTCTTTCTCATCTCTGAGGTGCAGCCATAGAGAAGCTATTCAAGTGTTTTCTTTCCAGTAAGGAGCAGCTCCCAAATGGGGATGTGCCCAGCCATGCCTGGTTATCAGGACCAATGGCCATTTCTGGCATCTATCTGTCTGTGAGATTCTTAGGGAAATCTGGATTGCAGTCCTAGATGTCAGAGGTCATTGTTACTCATCTCTCACATTGATTAACCAATCAGGAACTTGCCAGACGTGGTAACCCCACGTGGGTCTCCAATGTACACTAAACTTTCAACCAATCATCACCTGTCTTGTTTCTGGTTTAAAAGACACTGCACAGATCAGGACTTTACTTCTCCAGCCACGTCCGCGCGCCCTCAGAGACACACATGATGGCCAGTGTTGTCTGTATAGGGACCAGAACGTACGTATGAATTCAAATTACTAGCCACCAATGTGGACGCTGCACTTGATCTCCGAAGTATACATTTGGATTCTTGTCGCCAAACTAAGTTTCTTCCACCCTAAAGAGTGACTTGCTTGGACCTGCGCTCACCCTCTGTTCATAGAGACTCTCTACTAGTCAGCCGGGCTATTAATAGGTCCCTGAGAGAGACACTGTCTGCGAGCCCCTAACAGATTTTTCCTTCCTTCCTTCTTCCGACTCGGTCCTGCACCATGACTGGCATCGAGCCAGCATCATGCCAATTGGACAGAGTTTGCAACATAGCCTGTCAGCTGGTCTTTGGTGTCCGTGCCTGGAAATGTGAATCCATATGTGGATAAGTAAACCCAATGTTCAACACTGCATCTCAAGAATTCAATTGTTACTTCAACACAAGTTGATATCAATTTAATTAATGAGTAATGTATTTACTTTGAGTAACTAATGTAGAAGTGGTATTAATGAGACTGATTAACAATATACGGATGCAGCCATTCAAAATGCGTGGTACAAACCTGCTGTACGGTAACCTACCCACAAGCCACCGCGGGGCACCGGAAGGCACCGCGGTAAGTGATTGGCTGGCCAAAATGACCGACAGGGGCACTCGTGGTGCATTGGTTGGTAGTGAAAAGATTAAATCATTTAATGTCTTCACTGTGCACATTTTAATCCGCTTAGTTTTGAATATTTATATGGAATTTTACCACTAAAGGGAAATTTTAGTAGCTGAGAATAAAAAGAAGAGGAGCATAATGCATCTGAAGGTCATAAATGATATTAATTTAGGAACATAAACATTACTGTACAGTATGTACGTAAACTGTACTGTGTATGGCTGGTCTTGGTAGTTTAAAGAAAAAATACACACCAGTCTTCCATTTCTCCCTAAACATTTTAAGCATGAAAGTTTTATGAAACGGTACCCAAATATGTGATTGCTGTATAGAATGAATTTTAATTTAAAAAAAATATTTGACACGAAAATTAAGCTGTTTACATCTTCCGCCTGAGAACAGTCACCCGTTGCTACCCAACGCAGAAACACAGCCACTAACTAGCAAAGAGAGGACATTAGCAAGCCAATATGATAAAGAAATAAATGATTATTTTGTTTATTTCTTTTGCACATTTATTTGAACATTTCCATCGATTGTACAAGCACCTGGAAACTGTCCAATCCCTAGTTCATCAGGCATTTACTTTTACGCTGCGGGCATTCTCCCGGTCTGGCTCCGGTCTGTGACTTCTAGTATATAATGCCAGCGAACTCTTGTTTTTATGTCCAAATCTCCTTTGCTTTTATCTGAGTGTTTAATAATTTCCTAAAATGAAAATGTTTTACTTTATTTCCCTCATGGGATCAATAAAAGTATCTATCATCTGTCTAAACTATGGGACAGAATTCTGGGGTCTCCCCATACCAGAGATTATGGTAGGGCTTCAGAATGGTGATTGGCTGACACCATCTGACACCCCTCTGATTGGAGAAAAAAGACGTGCTGGTTTGCTATACGTACATACTGTACCAGGAAGAGGATTTCTTTCTATTCGAAATGTGTATTTTAAAAGTTTAAGAAGTAAAAACCTTACAGCGTACACAGATTTCTAAACTGATCAGGATCGTTATCTTTGTCTTATGAATAATAATGTTCACTGCTCTGTCCAGCAAATTAATAATAAACTTTATTTTATATAGCATTTTAAACGAATAAGTAATTAGATTGCTCATATACCTAATCACTTATTCTACATAAACACAGCATAATTGCTCTCTGAAAATGCTTTTTCTTTTTATTTAGGCTCAGATTTCAACTATAGATCATATTATTATAAGCTTTTATGGAAAAATGTCTTTTATGTAAACCATGTTTGCTATTAATTCATTTAGGGCTAGAATATGTTCATTGTTTTCCAATCGAGTCGAGTTTACATTAGAAGCTTGCCATGCCCAGACTGTTACACCAACGCATTAGCATGTTAAAGCGATTTCAGTGAGGAGCCTAGCTTTCTTAACTAGTAAGTACTGTACTCCTTGGTTTTGGAGGGGGGAGGTGTCTTTCGCTGGAAATCTCGCCCCCTTCTACTTTGAAAATACCTGTGAAACTGGTTTAATTCGTCACACCCAGCACTCCCGCAGAGAGGGGGGTTGTACTCGTTAATGTCTAAGCCGGAACACATCATTATATCTCATTTTGTATTTCTATAAATAAATCGTTTGCCCAGCCTAACACTATTGTTCTTATTGTTTTTATCCTGTAAAGCGCTTTGAGGAGCACAGCTTTCTCACCACTTAGATTACTTTTTGATACCATCCTGACACAAAGCAGAAACTTCTAGTATTTTCCGATGACATACAAGTGGAAAGATTACAGATTTAAATCGTCTTTTTTCTGAACCAGGGAAAACCTTTAAAAGTCTCAAAGCAATACAGTAGATCTAAAGTATACTAGTTTGTCACTCTTCTCATCTCCTCTTTGCTAAATGAAAAAAAGAATGTGGACCAGGGCAATACTTTGAGTTTACAGCTTGTCCAAGGTCATTCATTATTAATACTATTAGTAATATCTTCGTTAAAGATTTTGATGGCGACAGCTCAAACATGAGAGGTTGAGCTTTATTAGCTTAACCTTGTGGAAATTCCAGATACTATTATTTTGCTTGCGGTATTATAGGAGAATTTACGGTAACTAGTGGTATTTACCGGTAACTCGCAGTAGACTGCGTAAAGCGCATCGCAAAATAATGCGGTATCGCCCGTGCATTTTGAATGGCTGCATCTGTAGTATAGCCAAATGGAATACTGAAGTATATTCTTTGTTTGTATCTCTTTCTGTTTTGTATCTATTTGTGATTATACAGCTTGCATTTTGATAACCCTCACAGTAAGATCTGTCATCTGTATCCAGGCAGACTATATGTTATATGTTTTATTTACACAATTTATGTATCAATAAATGTATCTCATGTATTGAATCTGTGTGTGTGTCACTAATCGATTTATTTTGTAATAGCCATATAAGAATCACTTCGTGGTTACTGCTACAATTGATAAATTGTCCCAGTAAATTCACAAGACTCCTACACCATGTAGCCTTCCTAGTTATATTTTCTTTTGCATTTTGTTTTGTAGTTCTATTATTTTTCCCTAATTCTAACTCCATCATTATTTTTAGCTAATGAAGATTCTACCTCTCTGGCCTCCTCTGCATTACATGATCCTTGCCACATTACATGCCATACATAGCCTTTAATATCTAACTCCTGAAGGAAGCTTTATACAATTTAGACATAGAGTGTCAGCAGTTCACAAACCTACCTTTTGCACACTGTCCATTTGTCTCAATATTCACCAAAACGGAAATCACGTATACAGACTTGTATATTAAAAATCACACCAATTAATTGGATGAATGTTTCACACTGAATGCTAAATAATTTGCATGCTGTGAGCATATGGATAACATATAATGGATATTTGTAATACATTTGCCACAGGTATAAAAAAATTAACTGAGATGTAAATGCCAAGAGATTCATTCTACAAATCAAAAGGAGCGTAACCATTAATTAACTTCCACAAAGTCAGGATTCTTCATAAAACCAATATCTCAGTTCTGCTTGAAAATATAAAATGGATATATCAGAATCGTTTAACAAAAAATAATATGTCAGGCAAATGTTTGTATAAACACACATTATTGAGAAATTCAATATTTTATTGCAATCTGGAAAAAAATGGGTTATAAACATTCATAACAAAGGCCAAACGCTAAGGCATTATTTTAATAACTGTTGTAGAAGTGAAGCTGGACTGACACTACAGGCAAAAAGTGAGTGAGCAGGTAATGAAGCTTTACTACAGAGGTCCTAACCTCACTCTGGGAATCACTTAATGATGCTGGATGACATTGGCCTGAGATAGTCTGTGTTTATATCTAAGGTGAAATTGTAAGTGGAATCATGAAGCTGAAGAGGTCATTTTACTGTTAAAATGATAAGAGCCACAAGGTATGGAAGCATTCCTAATTAGATCTTATGATGCAGAAATAGACATAATATTGTGTCCATGGCAACACACTTTACTTAAGAGCTAACATGTCAAATGTGCGATGTGTAAGTGAAGCAAAGCGCATTACATTCTCATGATGTTAAATATTGTAGTATCCAAATTATGGAGTGATTACTGGAGAAAACAATTTTGCACTCTAATTGCTTTTATTGCATTCAGTATAAAACACTATTCATCAATAGGATTGTTAGATCTGTAATGAAAGAGATAAATTACATTACATTACGTTTTTGAAAATATATGATGGACTCCATATCACCAATGTTCAGAGAGACATCAGATTTGGCCTACATTGTTCTATATTAGAACTTTTAATTATTTCAATCATACCAGCAGCCACATCACTCTGCAACTCACAACTGGCAACCCACTGAAGCTAAGCAGGTGTGAGCCTGGTCAGTACCTGGATGGGGGACCTCCTGGAAAAAACTAAGGTTGCTGCTGGAAGAGGTGTTAGTAGGGCCAGCAGGGGGTGCTCACCCTGCGGTCCATGTGGGTCCTACTGCCCCAGTATAGTGATGGGGACCAAGGTCCTGACTCTCTGTGGTCATTAAAAATCCCAGGGCCTTTCTTAAAAAAAGTAGGAGTGTAACCCTGGCATCCTGGCCAAATTTCCCATAGGCCCTTACCAATCATGGCCTCCTTATAACCCCCCTCTATGAATTGGCTACATTACTCTGCTCTCCTCCCCACTGATTGCTGATGTGTGGTGAGTGTTCTGGTGCACTATGGCTGCTGTTGCATCATCCAGGTGGATGCTGCACATTGGTGGTGGTGGAGGGGAGTCCCCATTACCTGTAAAGCGCTTTGAGTGGAGTGTCCAGAAAAGTGCTATATAAGTGTAAGCAATTATTATTATACCGTATCTGTGCTCAAGTTACCCACAAAATCCATGTGGGTCTTTTATCTGTTAATCTCTATAATTTACAGAAATTATACCAATTCAAATTGCATTAATCACTGCATTATCTGAGGTTTGCAGCTTTATAAATGAAAGTATAGATTCTGATGAAGAAAGTGTAGATCATTTAGGATTTTGTCAGATGAAACATAACAATCTGAATGTTAGATTAAGAAATGTACAAAAACTCAATCTTGGCAATTATTTCTGGAAAACGCAAAAATGTAGACTGTATTGTAATTGGAATACCATCATTTTAAAGGACAAAATAAATATCAGATTTTGTAATACAATATTATTATTATTATTATTTTAAGTTTATTATTTTATAGTGGACTTTATCAATTGCTTACTGGAAACTGTCATCAGTGAGACAGAAGGACATTTTTTCTTGAGCGAATTCAGCCATCTTTTTGTCATTTTGTTTGACATTAAAAATACTGGAGATATTTCAACTGCTGCAATGAACTTGCCTTATTTTTAGGAGATATGGTGGAGATTTGGCAACTGAATTAAAGTTTCTGTCTCATCTGCGCCCCAGTGAAGTGAACACTCCATTTGAAGTACTGCAGTATTTGGTCAATAAACATATGAAATCCACGTTTCCAGACACAGTGATAGCATGTCAAGTGTTTTAACAATTCCAGTTGCTGTCCCCAGTGCTGAACGCTCATTTAGGAAACTGAAATTGATCAAAATTATCTAAACCACATCACAGGAAAGACTGTTGGAGACTCTATGGAGAACAGCACCACAAGGCAGGTGGATTTCATTGATATTGAAGTGGAAATCTAATAAGTAAATTGATTCTTAAAAATGTAGAGAAATATATTGGTGCTTTTAGATAATATATTTCAAGGATGTAACTGCTGTGCTACAGTGCGTGCAGAATTTTAGAAAACAGTTCGTCAACAAAGTACACTGTTTAGGTTAGTTTAGAAGACAATGTACCAAAACAATATATGCTGTCTGGGTCATTAGAATTAGCTGAAAGTAACTGATAAGCTTTGAATAACAAATCTAGTTTTTCTTCTCTCGCTCTATGATGTAATCTGTTTTCTCTTAGAGAAAGGGGAAGTTTTAGAAGGGACCAAGTGCTGAACTTTTTTACAGAGCAACGTCTTATAAAAACCCTGTACTGCTTGTAACAAATTGAGTCTCTGGTTGCACTTTGCGAAGTGGCAGCAGGGCTCCCAATATTGCAATATTGAAATAAAGACCTTACTCAGGTGAGAACTGTCTCTTGTGGCTTCCTTGATAGTTATATTTCCATGACAATATCATCACTAAGTTTGCTGTGACGAGTTCAGTTGTAAACTTTTAAATAACTAGTTACTAAGTATCAAGTTCAATATGTTAGCCTGTTTGAATTCTGCTTTCTTGCTCTGAGTGCAGTGGCAGAGGGAGAAGGAAGCCGGTGGGCTCCTGTATTTACTAGCACCCAGGCCCAAGTATGGGTTGTGCCAGCACTGGCTGTAATTGTAAAACAGTCGTAAATATCTAACATTATATATAATATAAATAACATAATTTAACCACTTGTGTATATTATGGCTTAGCATGCTGGCAATACGTGACCACCATTTAGCGATATTATATGTGACATGACAGGAAAGCTAATCCAGAATGTATTATAACTACCTAATTACCTTTCATGTCATGGGTAAGTGGCTTGTGTTTGGTTCTCTTACGAGGACACAGAGGAAGACCCATCTACAAGCAGTGTCTTATGCTGATATCCGAAAAACCAAACCCAAACCCAAACCAAACTAAAAAAGAGAAAAAGCGAACTGAGAACGAGCCATTGCCGCTGTGTGCTTTGTGCTGTGTGCTGTGCGTTCTGAAGTGTTATCAAACAAGGCTTTAAAGCCAAACAAAATACGTCTCTGTAGCCCGACATCCAGCATTTGATATGTGGCAAAGAGCACAAGTCCTCTCAATAAGTGAGCCAGAAAGAATGTGTGCATGTTTACTGGCGGGCTAGTTGCAGGCTATTGGGTGACTGTGCATTCCTGCATCCATTGGAAAATCTACGTGTTGAATATAATGTAAAGGAGGGGGTGTTAACAAATACTTCTGTTTTATAATTGTTCTGATAGTTATTGTGTTTATTTTTGTTTCTCAATGTCTTCATAAGTTCACTGGCACAGAAGTGTAGTGGCAAGGCTTATTAATAATACAGGAATTAAGTTTCTTGCTCCCTTGCTAGTCTCTCTCTCCCTCATCTAAGTGGTGCTGGACACAGAGAGGCCATTCCTTTAGGTTCAGATTTAAGGTTGTCCTGATGTGACTTGTTTGGACCTGCAGTCACTTTTCATGTGCACAAACACTGCTAGTTCAGCCAGGACTAACTAGTCGGTCTTCAGAGAGCCACTGCCAGCGCGCTGCAGCAGGAATCTCTCCCTCCTTCTCCCATGCCGCACCACGACTGCCTGGCACCGGGTCAGAGGACACAGATTGGAGGCAGCAACAGCCTGCCACTGTTTCTTTGTGTCTGTAGGAGATCTGAATCCACATAGATGTCTTTATCAGTATACCACGTGGCATCCTTTGCAACAATGTCCTGGAAATCTGGGGAGATCTTATACAACTGCTGACACTGCTGATGCTGCTCCTCCATTTGCAGGGCATCTGCTTTTCTGATTTGTTCATGCTTGTGCTCTAGGAACCCCACTGGAGGTACTGTGGCGGTGGAGCCTGTCTGACCCTCAGCTGAGTGGTCACCTGGAGCACCTGAGTGAACTGGAATTATTATCCCATTCTCACTGTTCAGGTCCACCCTGCACACCTCCTGATTGAGAAATGTCAGTGCAGGTGGGGATTCTAACATCCCCCTTTGCCATATTCTGCACTAAAAGACGAGTGGCTTGACCATCCTGCTCCAGTCTGGTTGTACCATCATTGGTCAGACTCAGACTGACAAACTGAGCTGATGGCTGGTAGGAAACCTGCTCAGCTTTCCTTCTCTGTCCCTTCCCGGGGACCGGGTGTGTTGGAAACCCTGCCGTCGAGGCAGGAGTAATCAGGTCAATCTCACTCAATACCTGGCAGTTCTGAGAAATAATGTTACCTGACTGCAGGTTCCCTTGGTCACAGTGGAGGGTATTGGCATCTGGGATCAGGTATGTCCACAGCACAGTAGTCCCAGTGTCCAGCTGGGCCCCCTGTCTAACCTGTGAATGTTGCACAGGGGTCACCTGGTGGCAGCCCTGTGACAGCTGCTCAAACAGATCCTCTTTAAAAGAGGACTTCCCAGAGCTAAGGGACAAGGCTACATCACCAACCTGCTCTCCTGCCATCTGGATCCCTTCTACCACTGCGGGGTGGTGGTCTTAACCCCACTTGGGTGCCAGGGTGCACAAATAAAACTCCTTTTCATCACCTGGTCTACTTCTGATCTACTTCTCTTTAGGGATGAATAAGGAGTGTGTTTTACCTGGCGGATCAGGTGGCTGCTCTGAGCACAGCTCCTGTGGCAGGGAGGCAGTTGGGACCTTGGCCGGGGCAGGACTTCCCTATATCCGGGAAACAAGAAAATATTTTATTTCTTGTCCAGGGGGAACAGAGGGAATCTCCACATGTGCTACTGTGTTCTGTGGGCACTGTGTGAGCACAGTATGCCTCTTGACCCCCCTTCCCTTCTGTACAAAAGGCTTAGGGACCTTGACCTGAGCCCACAATTTCCCTTGCTGGCAAACCACCGAAGGTTCCACTCTAAGTCAAATACCTTTTCCTTTTGCTACCCGTTTGAGCTTGCCATATTAACCCAATTACATCAAACACATTTCAGCCCCAGTGTCAATCAGTGCCTCCCTGTGTATGACATCTCCCATGGCAACCTTGAGGTAAAAACCTCTGGCTTTTCCTCTCTGTCTTAACTTCCCCAGAAGCTGTCTAGAGCCTGCCTGCTCTCTGACTTCAGGGGTGGAGTCAGCACTCGAGTGGGAGTGACTGACCTTACCCAGGTAGAAACCTCTCCATCCAGTCAGACTGACTGAGGGGGGGGGAGGGGTGGTGGGCCACTGCCTCCTCCAATGGAGAGGGGGGCGTGGCCTGTTCTCCTGAGGTGGAAAGTTTTAGCTCATTTACTTTTCTGGCAGCCTTGGGGAGTGTTTGTCCTTGTCCAAATAAAGCCTGATCAAGCTTGGCCAGGCGGGCGGCTATTGAATCCTTTTGCTTAGCCTCTTTGCTAGCTTTCTGTAGCCCTTTCCCTCCCCCGGTGTCCTCACAGTGTTTAGGATGCTTGGTGTGATCCTATCTGCCAGCTTTGTGCCAGGGCATTGCTGGCTCAGGAGCTTCCACTCCTTCGAGCAGGAGGTAATTAACCCTGCTGGCTCTGATGGCAAACACAGTCGCTTTACTAGCTTTTCATTTGGAGGCACAGTGGACCTCATACTCCCAGGCTTTCTGCACTAATCTCCCAATATCAGTCATTTTCATGGTTTGTGCATCAGCATGCATCACGATCATTTTTCTGACTGACGGGTGGAGATTGGCAATGAATAAGCCCTTAAAATTTGCGTTCTCTTCACAACCCTCATAATTTCGCCCTGCAAAATGAATTTGTCTAAGTCTCTCATAATATTCGCACGGGGACTCGGCTCTCTCGTGCTTAATGTGATGGGCAGCAGCCATGGCAGCAGTCGAGTCAATAAACGCACCATGCTCTAGGATCAGGGCTTGCCACAGGTCCTCAAAGTCATTACAGACCTCTTTTGTGTCCCTAGCCATCCATTCATGTACGGCTCTGCTGGTAGTTTTTCTTACCAGCAGCACTTTCTCCTGTTCAATGGCGTCTGGCATAAACTGCATTGTGTACCTGAGTTCATGAATATAACTCTCAACTTTATTCCCTGACACTGCAGGGTCAAATCTCTCTATGTCCTTCCCTAGCTCTCTCAACTAGTGGAGGTTTATTTTCCTAGCTTCTCTGCTGATGGAGAGATAGCAGAGACTGTGGCCGGGGGGCCTACACCTTAATTGACTCGACTCTCTACCCCACAATGACCCAGTTACAGATCCCGGCCGCGAGAACTCTCTCTCAGGCGGAGCCCTTAGATCCCGGCTAACTGAGTGCTCCAGACTGCTTAGCGGTGAGGAATGCCTGCGCTGAAGCAGGTGTGCTCCCCGCAGGACAGCATCCAGCTCCTGTCTTAGAGAGTCCTTTATCCTTACTGACGCGCAAAAAGTCCTTGCGCATTTTACGGTTGCGTTCGTATAAACTCTCCAATTCCCTTTCTTTTTCATACAGGCTAGCCTCTAGTTCTCTCTCAGCTTTCTCAACGGACAAGTCCTCTAGTTTTGCTGAAAGCTCTTCGAGTTGGCTTTCACATTGTTCATTTCTTTTCTCTCCTACATATCTCAAGTTTACCCTGAAGCTTCTGGAACTTCAATAACTCCGACAAGGTCAATTCAAGCTGTTTAGCGAGGTTTAAAGCAAAACTAGATGCGACCTGCATTGCATTCACAGAACCTCCTGCACTAAGCTGGTTCGTTACCTTGGCTATCAGGTCTACCTGAAGCTTTTCAACTTTGTCAAAATTCAATTCCTCAATACTGTGCCAGTAGTCAGGATTGTCGTTGCTAGAGACAGTGCTTATTAGCGACTCTAATTCAGACTTTTTAACAACCCTCGTTATTACTCAGGAAGACTTAAGAGTTTTACTTTTAAGTATGAAATCACAGTTCTACCACAGAGCACCACAATCTTAAATATGCAAACAACCAGATATATAGTGTAGATTAAACCGACAGGGACGCCAAATATGTAATCATAGTGGCTCTCTGAAGGCACCAGTTCTGTAGGGTTTGGGCATTTACTGAGACAATTATTAATTGTAGCAGTAAATCACAAAGTTGATTCTTTTGGTGGCTTTAGAATCCAACCATGCGACATAACTCAAACAACGCGCACACACAGGTACTAATACACGAGGATACATTTATTAATACATAGAATATGCATATAAACCTAACAGATCTTATCGAGAGGGTTATCAGAATACAAAAGGTATATTCGGTCAGTTACAAAGAGTTACACATATCAAGAGGACATACGTTCAGTATATCATTCATTAAGACCGTTTCGTAAATGAACTTGGTTATAACTTCTACATTAGATACTCAAAACAAGTACATAACTCTTAGGAATTAAATTGATATCAACTGTTTGGATAACAATTGAATTCTCGAGCTGTAATGCATTGAAGTTGAATACTCATCCAATTTCTGGGGATTCAGATCTCCTGCGGGCACAAAGAAACAGTTGCAGGCTGTTGCTGTCCAATCAGCGCTCTCTGGCTCCGTGCCAGGCTGTGCTGTGCGGCTTGCGACGGTGCGCTGCTGATGCTCACTGTTGGCTTTAACTAGCAAAGTTTGTGCACAGGAGAAAAGATGACTGTGGGTCCCAGCAAGTCAGGAAGAGGACCGGTTCGTTCCTGATGAAGAGCTAGTTCTGAATAGTAATTCAGCTGTCCACAGTTCTGACCTGTTCACGAGGCCTGCTGCTGGTTAGTCTCTGGCAACCTCCACTCTAGACTCTTAGAACAAAGGAAAGTTCTGGCACTCGGACACACTGGCCGTTCCGTGGTTGTCTGGGCTGAGTCTCAGGATGGTCAGGAGGCGCGCTGCGAGAATGTCCTGCCCTTGTCCTGCCTCGCCGCTACAATAGCAAAAGGGCACAAAAATCAAGCATTGTAGCTTAAAGAGCAAGGGGAACTTTTTTTCAGCTTTCAGCACACTCTGTAATGTCGTGCACAGAAGAATAATTACTGAATTATTCCGCTTGATCAACTCATTTCAAAATGAACCATCCTCACACATCCTCATAAATGTAGGGGTTTTGTGCATTTACTAAATGTAGCAGTAAGTCACAAAATGATTCTTTGATGGCTATTAGAAAACCGACCTTGCGGAATAACTCAGCAACGCACACACACGGATACTAATACACAACAATACATTTATTAATACATAAAATGTGCATATAAACATAACAGATCTTATAGTGAGGGTTAGCAGAATATAAAAGGTATATATTCAATCACGAAGAGTTACAAACCAAGAGAGACATACATTCAGTATACCATTCATTTATACTGATTCGTTAATGAGCTTTGATTACAACTTCTACACTACATACTCCAAAGAAAGTACATCACTCATAGGAATTAAACTGATATCAACTGGATTTGAGGTAACAATTGAATTCTCGAGCTGTAATGCAGAATGTTGAATACTCATCCAATCTATGTGGATTCAGATCTCCCACGGACACAAAAGACAAGCGACAGACTGTTGCTGGGTCCAATCAGCATCCTCTGGCCCGGTGCCAGGCAGTCCTGGTGTGGCTTCAGGTGTGGAAGAAAGAGGGAGAGATTCCTGCTACGGTACGCTGACAGTAGCCCTCTGAAGACCAGCTAGTTAGTCCTGGCTGAACCTTGGGCAGATCCTTTGGTTATGCATGGACGACCTCCGGTCTCGACCCTGGCACTCAGACACACTGGTCATCATGTGATTGTCTGAAATGAGTCTGAGAATGTCCCGGAGGGGCACCTTCTGGGCCCTGTACTTCCTCTTTTATCTGGAGGAACTACAGTCGTTCATTGGTTGAAATTTCCATGGGCATTCAAGACCCACGTGGGGTTACCCTGCCCTACCAGTTCCTGATTGGCTGATCGAGATGGAGGATGAGTAACAATGCTGGTTGAGAGAGACTGGCAAGGGAGGAGCAAACTTAATTCCTTATTAATAACCGTTTCCGCAACAGAAGGCTACCCCACGTTTTTGTAAAAAAATATTCAGTTCCCTTTGATTCCTCTTGTTCAGTTTTGTTTTTGTCAAGGCTAAAGGTAAGTTTGAGAGATATCATAATTAAGAAAGAGCTGTACTGGTGCCTTAGTTTTTACAATATTTTTATTTTTTTATTTTTTTTGTGAGGTGCTGACTGGACTCCTTTTGTAATCAATAAAAGGTCTTTGTAAAGTCATGTTTGTAGCTTGTACAGTATATTTGTATTTTCTCCTAATACCGGTTTCAATTAGGCTACTGCTGAGGTAGAGCGATTATCCGTTTCAAACGGTGAGGATAGCCTGGTCCTTGTATGGGCCACGGAAGATTTTATAGTCGGTCATATGGGCCGGGTGCTGTAATAGGTTGGGAACCTCTGTCTTAGAGTATATAATTCTGCTATATATTTGAAGGAATCCAGTTATATAAAGATATACCTTAGTGTTCAAATTTATGCACAAATAAAGAGATAAGGAATCTTATTTCCTGCTTCTAAAGCTTTAATGAAATATCTGTGGCCAAATGGATAGGCCTATTTTAATCTATCACATTAATTCTTTAATATGCAGGATATTATTGTTCTATCATAATGGCTGTAATTACTTCTGTTTAATAATCTCTGTCAATCCTAAAATTGCACACTTGCAAAATACTGTATCTTACACCAAGGATCATGAATTGCAAATGTTATGTAATTTAGCTGGAAAAAATAAGATAGAGTTTAGGTATTTAAATGTGTTTAAATTAAATTTTCTGGGATCAGCTAACCAGCTTATAACAATTTCACAGAATAATTCTTGCTTCTATACAATTCTCTATTATAACATTAAGAAAAGCTTGAAGGTAAAAGTCTGGAGAATTGATTTAATAAGATCATTGTATATGTTTAACTTGTAATTCCTTGTAAAGACTTGTAAAGACTTTTGACATTTACTAGTAAAATGGCATTTATTCTTCATAATCATCCATCCCTTTAAAATCTTATTTAGGCTTCAGTTTGCTTAGCAAAATAACTCCAAAGACATTTTCACATCTGCTTCTTTAAAATTGAATGTACATACATTCTAAAGCACTGAAATAAATAAACAGATTTTTTTAAACTCTTTCTTTCTGAACACGTTGACGTTTAGGAACAGCGTATGTAGTGTTAGAGCTTAACATCATAAAATATGCTACAGCAAAAAAAAATGCTTTTTAAGAAAAACAATTTGTTTATGAAGAAGATAACTAGGAGTAATTGCAAATTACTAAGCCATATGAAACCAAGATGTTAACCATGGAGGGGAAAAAAAAGTTTTGGTTTCACTCTCACATATCCAAAATACATCACTTCATATTAGCAATTAATGACTCACATTTTCACTATGACATCTAAACTAATACATTCCTGGCAGCCTATGCAAAACAATATATAATTTGACTGCCTTCCCTAATGTATGGAGTAAAAGCAACGAAAGAGTGCTGCCAGATTCCAGTAATAACAATTTATCTTATTAGTGTTTGACATATTATGTTAAGAACCTTTTTAAAATGGCATCCAGTCTACAAATGCATAATTCTGTCAGTGTTTTATGCTCTCTCGTGAGAAACACACCTGAAGTAAAAACAATTGATTATTACTTACTTTGTTTAAAAAATCAGTACAGAAAATTCAGAAACCTTGCACTTATTTGTGTTAAGAATGTTGAGAAAGTCTGAGTTAACAATTGTTGATGAGCACAGATGAGCGGTGTACAGAAACACACCATATAAGATCATACTAAGACTAGAAGTAGAGAACAAACAAGAATCAGGGAAGAAGAAAGAGACAATAAATGAGTCAGGAGGAGCTGAGACTTGAAGCTTGCACAAGGTGAGACTCCCTACTTCATGATCATCCAAATAAAACCTGACCGGAGCGAAGTATGTGAGCTTTGCTAGAGAGAGCTTGCTATTCTGTGTTTTTAGAAAACATTGGTTTCCTGGGTAAAAGATTCCTTGGTTAGAAACATCTTTCCTGTTTAGAGTTCATTTTTAGAATAGGGAGATATGCTTCAATTTAATTTGTAGCGGAGATGCAGAGTTTGATATAACTGCAGGTTGCATTGCATTTAGTTAGAAGGCAACATATCTCCTGTGTGGCCTCTGTAGGCCTTAGGAGTTCAATACTTGGCAGACGTCTATGGTTTTTCTGGGTGATTAGAATGTTTGGCCTCTGAAATGTTTTGTTTCTCAATACTGTATACAGTACATAGTGTAACTTATGTGTTGCAATTGTTGTCTGTAGCATAGTGTTTGTCTTGTCTTTGTTAATAAACAGTTGTTTAACCAAGTGTGCATGGAGTATTCTCTTTTCAGCAAAGCTGTGCCAGAGAATAAAGATTTCACATGTCTCTAATTATACCAACTGACCTGGTATATTCTGGAGAAATCACTTAAAAGTTGGGGATTATGATTATTTAACTTATTGACTAGAAGGAAACCATTCTGTCAATTTGTGGCTGTATATCTCAAGGTAGATGATGGATATCTTGGTATTTAGATGTTTTTAAGTTGTAAATATGAAATAGACATTCATTGTATAGTACATTACACACAGCATTTAATATATCTTTTTATTAGGTCAATTTTACTTCCTTAGAAAGAGAAAGACACTAATTAGTTGATCCCTTCCAACTGAACTTGTGAAGAGCATGACATTTATTCAAATAAAAAGATTTAGAATGTTTTGTAATTGAGCTCTTTTTCCCCTGTCTGCTGCATTCCGAACTTTAAAATAGCAAATAATTACAATTGTCTCTTTTTAAAAAATCCACCGTGGTTTATAAAAAAAATATATATATCATACTAGAGAAAACTGAAATAGTAGAGGAATTACTGCTACGTTCTCAAAAAATAAGGGAGTTGTCTGTGTTTATTTAAATTAAATGGAATTTGTTATTACTATTAATTAGCATTATATTGAAAAGTTATTTATAAACTTCAATAAAGACAAAAAAAACACCATTCAAAACAGATGCCTAAATAGCAGATGGGCTATTACTGTTATGTTTCACATCCCTCCTCTAGAGGGCACTCATACCCCTTTCTGTTATGATTAGTTTTTATTATTTCCTGGTGCATCTCGTCTGGTTTTTGGTTAAAAGCCTTGCGTCTCTGCAGTTTCAGGTTCAGTATTGGAAGATGGAGGCCACAAGGTTTGCCTATTCCCCCGATTTGCGGGTAGCCTGAAGGCAGGCCTTATTCCCCGGTGTCCTGACTGTCTGGGTCCAGGATTCTGAGCATCTGGTTATGCTTTTAGTTACTGTTTCTGTTTTTAAAAGTTTGTCTTGGATGGATCTCCCAGCCTTTGGACTACGGACTGTGCCCCGACTTCCATATTTGGGACTTCCTTGGACTTGGTTGCTTTGGAATTTCCCCCCACGCACCTGATCACTACAGTCATCACCCCCTGTCTGTCAACCCATCCTAACCCCACTGTACCTTCCTCAGTTGTCATTCTCCAGTCATTTCCTATATTAACCCTGGTTTTCCTGTATCACACATTTCAGTCATTTCCAGATCATACCGTCTGATTAGAGTTTTTAATAACGTACACCACGGGAGTAAGAACCAGATCCTGGGACAATTACAGGATGTGAAATTATGGAAGAACTCTTAACCACCTAACTTGTAAAGCAAATGTGTTAGCCAAGGGATGCATTAGATCTCTGCTTGTAAAAAGTATAACTTACATATGACCAACAGGCATATTCTCAATGACACTAAATTGACTCTCTGTTATACCACACAATGAGCATCATTACTACAGGCATTACTGCAACAACTCAGTCGAAGTTACTAAACTTTTCTCAGTTTGTTTGTCTACCCTAGCACATCCTGTCTGAATTAATGCTGACTTCAGTTATCTATAACATAGTGTTGATACATTAATATTGAGACATTAATATTGATGAAGATGCCAGATGACCATTAAAAAATAATTGATATTAATCTGTAAATTGTTTGAGAACAGCCTTTCATGGGCCCAGAATCTTTTTCAGTCTTGAACAAAAGAGATACAAGTATTAAAAAATAAGATACAAATGAACATTATATGGACATATTTTTTAAAAGGAAAGGAAGAGGCACTTTTTACACAATCTGTTCCTGGGATCAATTTTCTACTGGGATACAAATGGACAAGGTAGTTCAATTAGCCTAAACATATGTGCCAGATTTAAGGGGAGAAATGGGGGAAATCTTTTTCTGAGTCTGTGGTTGCTGTAAGAGCACAGTCACTACAAACAAGATGACAACCTTGTTTAGACAGCATTCCAGAGAATCCTCAGGGGAAATAAGATGCTGCTGGAAGACAGTTGGTCAGGTGACAGTTTAAAAATCAAGAAGTGAAGGCTTTCTGTATTAGTCAAGTATGTGAATCTGCTATCTGAAGGCCAGCAGGCAGATATTCTGT
This sequence comes from Lepisosteus oculatus, assembly GCF_040954835.1. Lineage (NCBI taxonomy): Eukaryota > Metazoa > Chordata > Actinopteri > Semionotiformes > Lepisosteidae > Lepisosteus > Lepisosteus oculatus. Next base: position 29,302,266 of record NC_090703.1, on the reverse strand, counting down.
GCATGTAACTCATCGGAGGGAGAAGGACTGAGTGTGGACCTAAAGAACTTGAGAGTTTTGTGAACACAGAAACTGTGTTAAGAATTTCTGAAAGTTCTGAGATGAGTCTCAGCAGAAATTGAGTTTTAGAGCTTTAGTTTGAAGAGTTTTAGAAACCAGTACACAGATTCACTACCTGCCTGTGATACATTTTAAAGTTCTAGGGATTTTGTGAGAAAGTTTAGTCAGTAGATCAAAAAGGAGCTACAGATGCAGCCATTCAAAATGTACGGTACAGACACGTACTGCAGGTAATTGGCTACATCCTCGCACATCGTGACAAGCTATGACGCGAAATACCGCGATATGTGATTGGTTGACCGACAGGAGCACTTGTGGTGCGTTGATTGGTCGTAGAAAGGTTTAAATGTCTTTACTGCGCTAGTTTTAGTATTGAATATTTATATGGAATTTTATTACTGAAGGGAAATCTTAGTGCCTGAGCATAAAAAGAATAGGAGCGTAATGCGTGTGAAGGCCATAAATGATATTAATTTTGGAACATAAACATACAGTATTACAGTATATGGCTGGTCTCGGTACTTTAAAGAAAAAATACACACCAGTATTCCATTTCTCCCTAAACATTCTAAGCATCGAAGTCTTTAAGTCTTTAGTAACCCACAGGTTGTGTGTTCAAATCCAGCCAGTGCCGCGACTTTTTTTTTTAACAAACATTTCTTTGAAAAATAGAATAGCAATATTATGGACAATTAATTGACAATAAATATACAAAAGCATATATTAAATTTGGGAAATAGTTTTAATATGTAAATAGTTCCCTGGTTCTGCACCCCTGGTTTCTCTCTCTCGCTAGTTCACTCGCTCGCCTCTCTCTCTCAATTCAATTCAAGGGGCTTCATTAGCATGACTGATGGGTACAATCAGTGTTGCCAAAGCAAATAAAATAATGAATTCCTTTGCTTTTAACAGAGCGTTTCATAATTTCTAACAACAAAAATTATTTAAACTGAGACACTTTTATCATTCAACTTTTATCATTCATATGTTTAGATATTTAGACCCAGCGTGGCACCGAGAGAGGGATGAGGTGCGGAGCTCAGCCATACAGAACTGGAGCGCTTAATGGCACCAATCTCGTCTGCATTCATAACTTAGTTTTTAAAATTAATCAAGCATCTCTTTTTACTTTTAAGTCCCTTAATTATCATTAAGCACAGCTTTCTCACCACTTAGACTACTTTTTGATACCATCCTTAGACAAAGCAGAAGCTTGTTGTACTTTCTAATGACACTACAAGTGGAAAGATTACAGATTTTAATCGTCTTTAATTTTGTTACGTTATATATTTTAGAAACGTTTCATCTATACAAACACCACAAAACTATTCCCGATTGTATTTCTGAATGTTATGTTACACTTAGTTCACTGTTTTAAATACATCTAATTAAGAAAGTTACTGTATGTGTTAGCATAAACTATTAGCAATCAATAATATTAAATTTAGCACTGTAATAAGTTGTTTCACTTTCCCCCGCATCTTGTAAAATATATTTTCATTGTTGAAATATACATTAAATCTGACTATCATATAATAAGTTAAATACAAAACTAAAGAAAAAACAGGGTAAAATATAATCCAAAATATTTTGCTAACAATGTTAACTGTTTATAAATAATAACATGCATTAACTAAGGAGTAGGATGGCACAGTTGTTAGTATGCTTTTTGTTTTGTTTCTTTTTCATAAATACAACAGTAGTACCTGATGTCTCAGTGGCTTTCAGAATTAAATTATGTATGCAAACCTGTGAGCTGGCCTGTGATACTGGCCATGTAATACTCTGCATTGTGGAATAGTTTATTTTAAAGGATAGAGAAAGCAAAGAAAATAGGCAGTTGGATTGATCAGATTAGTATGAAAAGCCATTTAGCAAAGAGGGAATGAGAAGAGTGACAAACTAGTATACTTTAGATCTTTTTTTCTGAACCAGGGAAAATCTGATCATGTTTCTCTATAACAATAATAAAAAACTTTATTTTATATATCACCTTTAAAAGTGGCATCTCAAAGCAATACAGTAGATGTAAAAACAGTTAAAAGGACCACAGATTACAAAGTAAATACCCAGGCAAACGCAAACACGTTTTGAATAAAATGCTTTTATTCATTTGGTAGAGAGATAGACACATCCAACAGAGAGAGAGAGACACTAACAGTATTAATAATGAATGACCTTGGACAAGCTGTAAACTCAAAGTATTACACTGCTCCACATTATTTGTAACCGTCATTTTAAATGAAAATACTTTATTTTATCATTGACAAAAAGTAACACCATAGCATTTTGTTGATCTAACTAACAAGGACTGGACATAAGATAGCCAATAGGATAAACGAATAAATTACTTTTTTTGTTTATTTCTTTAGCACATTTATTTGACCATATCCATGGATTGTACAAGCACTGAAAAACCCTAGTTCATCGGGCATTTTCATTTAGTATAAAAACTCCCTTGCTTTTAACAGAGCGTTTCATAATTTCTAACAACGAAAATTATTTAAACTGCAACACTTATCATTCAACCAGAGCTCAAAATATCACAAGGATCCTCAGACTGTACAAAGACTGTATTCAAAGATACTTGTATTAGATACATGAGAATCCAAGCTTTTTTATCTACACTTTCTTATCTACGCTAAGAAGTAGTCTTTAAAATTTATCACACAGTAAAAAGTCAAATTTCTGGGGTGTCCATATACCAGAGATTATGGTACCGCTTCAGAAGGGTGTCAGCCAGTCAGATTCCTGGACCGGAATTATCTGTTTTATGATCGAGAATATGATATGTAATCACGTATCTAAAGAAATTAATAATTATATTAATTTAAGGATCTAAATATCTAAACCTATGTATTTGTATAGCTGGTAGCATTACTGTATTTCACTTTCTTTGTAAACAATTTTTGTTAACACCCGAATCGCAGGTGGATTCTGTTTTTTGGTCTGTTATGGTCTGTAGCTCAAATCCTGCTTAACTAAAAATTAGACCCTAGAAGAGTATTATTGGACAATATTGTGAGGCTCCTCTGGAATTTCTCTGAAAACTGAAGAGTTATAGAGGAGAGAAGTTGTGCATCGCTTCTTTTGACACTTGTAAAAAAAACATTCCAATTTTAATGTGACACGGAAGATAATGTGGTGTATTGGTCGTTAGTGAAAAGATTTAATCATTTAATCTCTTTACTGTGCACATTTGAATCCACTTAGTATTGAATATTTATATGGAATTTTAACATAAAACATAAACATAAAACATTTTAAACATAAAACGCAGAGGAGCATATCGAAGGTCATAAACGATATTAATCTAGGAACATAAACATATTATGTAAACTTGCTGTTATGTTGCTGTTATTGGTATTTTAAAGAAAAAAATACACACCAATACTCAATTTCTCCGACAGTATATTGACATTTTTTATATTTCAAAATAACACATGTTCGTACTGTATGAACAGTACACAGCATAACCGCAGGTTGAATTGTAGGGCGCAAATCCACCCGAGCCCAAAAGCCCAACAGATTAATGTGCATTCGCCTGGCGCTGCGAGGTTTTCATCACTCTCTGTGGGAGTGCTGGCTGTGACAAATTAAACTGGTTTCACAGGTATTTTCAAAGTAGAAGGGGCAAGTCTTCCAGCAAAAGACACCTTCCCCCCCCTCCAAAACCCCTTTTTTTTGCTTATAGTAGTAGTACTTAAGTACAGTACAGAAAGAAACTGGAATTAACTGAAGTAACTGCCAGACTGAGAGACCTATGTAAACATAATTCTGCCCAGTACTTCCTCTGCATCCTCTGCAGCAATAAACGTTTAATAAAATTAAAATAAAATGTTCTCCTGATCAAAGAAACAATATACTATAGTTGGATATTTTTCAATGTCACTTAGTATCCCAGAATATCAGCAGCTACAAATTACAGTTAAAATAACTTTCTGAGTCTTCCTCCTGAACTGAGTCAGACATTTTATGCAGTATGTTCTTTTTGGAAAGCTGTTTTTACCACAAGGCTAAGAGGAACCCTACACTCTTTTTATCCCGTGGCATCATTTGAGAGAGGCATCTAAGCATCCTAATTTGGATGAACATATATTCAGTTCTCGCATTAACCCTCAGGAATTAAGTTTTTTTGAAACTATTGTTTGGTTAAGAGTAAATCAGAAAATTTGTGTCTTTCAAGTCTATGAACATTTATGTAATTGTATGAGACTTGTGAAAGCACTGTCGCACATTCTCAAGAAACCTCTGGGTAAATGAGATGCTGCTTTATCACTTTATAAACAGTGGCTGTTGCTTGAATACAAATAGTCAGGTGTATGTTTGAAAAGAAGTAAGCAAAAGCTTCTTGGGTCAAACTGTGAATTTCAGCCACAGCCAAAAAGCATTTTGCACAAACTCACTAGTTCTTCAGTCCATGGAGAAAGACTGACCATGGACTGAAGAACTAGTGAGTTTGTGCAAAATGTTTAGATGGTGTAGAGTCTTAGAGAGAAAGTGAGATACTTTGTATTTTTTGCAAATTTTGCAAATTTTATGAAGAGTCTCAGTGGAGAGAGACTGTTTTGAGAATTGTTTGAGGCTGCTGTTGGGCTAGGATATTTGGGGACTTTGAGAAGAAGTTTAGGTAGAAACTCAGAGGAGCTTAGGCTTTTGTTTTGGTTGCTTTATGGTGTTTTTTTCCCCCTGCACCGTAAATAAAAGACACTATGGTATTTTTTAAACCTTACAACGGTTTGTTTGCCTGGACCTGGCTGCACATTTTAATAATAAGTATAATTCCTTACACTTTTATAACACTTTTCTTGACACTTAACTCAAAGCACTTTACAGGTAATGGGGACTCCCCTCCATCAGCACCATTGTGCAGCACTCATGTGGATGATATGATGGCAGCTATAGGTTGGGAGGAGAAGTGATCACAGAGTAATGAAACTAATTAACCCTGTTATGTAATTGATTATCCATTGGTATAGATTTACAGTATCTAGATATTTATTTACATTTGTAATGGTTTTTTTTTTACATTTTATTATTTCATTAATAAATATTGTATTTTTGAATCCATATGTATGCCACTGTTCTAATTTGATTCTTTATACCCTAGGGAAACCCGTGGGTTTACTGTCCCAATTTCTGTTTTTCATTAAATTCTAGTAACTCTGGTTCTAGTAATTCTAGTAACTAACTTTGTGTGGCATTTCTCCAGGAAAGTTTATTTCATCTTTTAAATACCTTCTGACTTTACATCAGAGGTGAATTTGGTTCTGTATGCTTCCTTTATAGACTGGTGCCCTGCCCAGGGCTTTGTCCTTTGCTTCCTAGATAGACTGCAATCATTGAAAGATTACTTGTAAGTGTCTTTTTTAACCACTATGGAATTCCATTAATCACAAGAAAGGATGGTGAATGCCATTTTTTCTTCTACAACTAATAAACAAATAAGCAAACAGAAAAGATAATTCATTCATAGTGTAAACAAGCACTGTACCAAATATTTAATTGACAATGGGATAAAAACAGAAACGGCTGGTTCTTGTTGTCCTCTTAACCATGAGTATTTGGATAATTATTCCATAGATTGATCCTGCAGAGACAAGAGTAATTGTCATGGACACAGTATTCTTCAGCCAACAGTGCGAAATAGCTTGCTTTTGCTGTCTCATGAGATTTTACAACAAAATACAGTAATCTAATTTATGAGATAACATATTTTTTCTTCTTTCCTTCTGTTTTAATAAGAAATAAAGAATGGATTCATCCATCATCTCTGTGTATACATCTGTACAGAACTCAATCCCTGCATCTTGGCAAGTTGTCAAGATTGAAGAGTTGATTTTTTAAAACCTTGGGGATTTCCTCAGACCTGAGCTCTCTTTTTTTAACAGGGCTGGTTGGTGTAGCAATTAGTCTTGTTCAATGGACAACCTGACAGACTTAATATGATTCATTTCTTATTAAATAGATTGCAAATACTTTTTGATAGTGCTCTATCTAGCCGGCAGTTACAAATTTTTCACCATTCAAAATAATTCATGATGCTGACATGTAAGTTCAGTTGCAGTTCAGAACAATATTTTTTTTTAGCTAAGATTTGTTGATATACAAGGTAACTAGTTTGTGAAATACTCACAATACTATAAGACTTCTGTACCTTTATAACATTTTTACTAAATTTTGTTGTATACGTATTACTTTGCTTACCATGTAATTCATGTAATTCATAATTCTTGTAATTCATATTATCAGTTTCTGCATCATCATTACTATGATTTACTGTATCTGTATCATCTAATATCACATTATGTTTATTTGTCTCTCAATTCTATGTTAATATCTTACATTTCTAATTTTAATGCATAGCTTTGTTATTACTACATACAGAGATATAACAGATGCAGCCATTCAAAATGTACGGTACAAACCCATACCGCACGAAACTACTCATGTTATATGTATACGTTTGTTGTAAAATGTAAAAGCAAGCTATTTTCAATACTGTTAGCTGAAGAATACTGTGTCCATGCCAATTACTCTTTTCTCTGCAGGATCAATCTATGGAATAATTATCCAAATACTCATGGTTAAGAGGACAACAAGAACCATCCTTTTCTGTTTTTATCCCATTGATTCATCCATGATTTAAAAAATTTAAAAAACTATTGCACTTTACACTTAGTTTACGACTGAGTGAACTAATTTAATACAGGTGGGTAGCTGCGTCAGCTTGCATAGGCTGCAAAGGAACAAGTAATAGGTTTATTCCATGCTGAAAAGAGAAGAAAGAAAACACAATGTTTCAGCCGTGAATATTATTATTATTATTATTATTATTATTATTATGAATATTGTCTTCCATATGGAATCTAGTATCTAAAGATATTCTGACCAATCTGCCATTGTCGGTTATTTTGGCCAGCCAATCACTTACCGTGGTGGCTTGTGGGTAGTTGCGTGCGGTATGGGTTTGTACCGTGCATTTTGAATGGGTGCATCTGTAGCTGGTAGTATTACTGCATTAAAATATATACAATTGGAGTGAAGGCCATGAAAATGTTTGTCAGTCTGCCCATGGTGGGAAGGGGGACTGTCTTTCATTGGAAGGTTCGCCTATTCTACTCTGAGAATGTAGAGGGGAAGAAAAAGCCAGCGGTAATTGTTTTCACTGACAAAGCTGTATTGTGTTAACAAAACCTACAGTATGCTTAACAGCTGACCTTCTAAAGTTACGAGACTATTTACTTTATGTTCAGGTAGATTCAAATTCTAAGCTGATCACGAGGAAGAAAAATCACCCGTTTTTCGGGCATAAAAGGTTATTTTTTCCTGTGTTTTCTCACCCACTGTGATTCGGGTTTTAATAAAACGTGTTTACAAAGAAAGTGGAATACAGTAATACTGTCAGCTATATAAATATATATACAGTATTTAGATCCTTAAATTAATATTGTTATAAGCAATGTTCCACAATGCAGCTGGAGTTTATTTTTTGCATGCTGAATTGTTAGAATTCATGTATGATATACGTAATGAAAACAAATTAATAGTAGAAGTGTTTGAGGATTTGAGTGTAGGTCAGCTTATTGCAGGATGCAGAGCACTGGGAATTATTTGTAAATTTGTGACAGAGCCTTTGTGGAAATCTCTGGGAAAAAAGAGCATGTTTTAGAAATGAATGCAAGATACAAGGAGCTAGTGTGCAAACTGAACGAATGGCAGGCTGATAGCAGTAAGTTAGTCAGAGGCGAGGTATGCTTGTTTACTGACATAGAGGTAGAATCTGGACCTGTTCTGCAGAAGCTAACAGAACAGAGGAGACAAATGTAAACTGTGAGAGGGATTTAAGAATCTTTGACAATTTACTTAAATTAATTATTTACTTAGTTAAGGCCAGAGCAACAGCATTAGCTGTTGAGGATATGATTATGATCAAGGAGAACAGGTCTTGGCAGTGGCTTGAAAAACTAGATTCTGAAAAGAAGGCAGAAGTTTTATCTCAAGCTAGAGAATCAGTTAGCAGAGCAGAGCAGAGGGCTGTGTTTTGTGAGAGGATGGCTAGTGTAGCGGCGAGGCTTAATAATAAGGCAGAATTAAGTGTTTCTGAGCTTTCCCAAATTAGGCCTCATTTCTCTGTTCATCTCTGTGGTGCAGCCACAGAGAAACCATTCATGCAAGGTGATTTAAGGTCCAAGGACAGCTCCCAAAGGGGGATGCACTTAGCTAAGCCTGGCTATCATGATCAATGGTCACCCATTGGCGTCTATCTGTTTAGGGAGTGCGAGTTGGACATCTGGACTGCATTACTAAGTGTCAGGACTAAGTGACTCATATCTCACCTTGATCAACCAATCAGGGACCGGTAGGGCCGAGTAACCCACGTGGGACTCTGATGCCCATGGAACTTTCAGCCAATCAATGAGCTGAAGTTCCTCCAGGTAAAAACAGGCAACACAGAGAGCCTGAGAGATTCAGAGAGTTTCAGATTCAGATTCAGATTGAGATTCAACAAGATTCTGTGAGAATTCCAGGGCAGGACGGCCCAGGAGCAGAAGGCTCCCAAGGGCAGGACATTCTCGCAGAGCGCCTCCTGAACATCCTGAGACTCAGCCCGGACAACCACGGAACGGCCAGTGTGTCCGAGTGCCAGAACTTTCCTTTGTTCTAAGAGTCTAGAGTTGAGGTTGCCAGAGAGTAACCAGCAGCAGGCCTCGTGAACAGGTCGGAACTGTGGACAGCTGAATTACTATTCAGAACTAGCTCTTCATCAGGAACGAACCGGTCCTCTTCCTGACTTGCTGGGACCCACAGTCATCTTTTCTCCTGTGGACAAACTTTGCTAGTTAAAGCCAACAATGAGCATCAGCAGCGCACCGTCGCAAGCCACACAGCACAGCCTGGCACGGAGCCAGAGAGCGCGGATTGGACAGCAACAGCCTGCAACTGTTTCTTTGAGTCCGCAGGAGATCTGAATCCCCAAAGATTGGATGAGTATTCAACTTCAATGCATTACAGCTCGAGAATTCAATTGTTATCCCAACCAGTTGATATCAATTTAATTCCTAAGAGTTATGTACTTGTTTGAGTATCTAATGTAGAAGTTGTAACCAAGTTCACTTTACGAAACGGTCTTAATGAATGATATACTGAACGTATGTCCTCTTGATGTGTAACACTTTGTAACTGATTGAATATATATCTTTTGTATTCTGATAACCCTCTCGATAAGATCTGTTAGGTTTATATGCATATTCTATGTATTAATAAATGTATCCTCGTGTATTAGTACCTGTGTGTGTGCGTTGTTTGAGTTATATCGCATGGTTGGATTCTAAAGCCACCAAAAGAATCAACTTTGTGATTTACTGCTACAATTAATAATTGTCTCAGTAAATACCCAAACCCTACAGAACTGGTGCCTTCAGAGAGCCACTATGATTACATATTTGGCGTCCCTGAACCGGCTTAATCTACACTAGGATAAGAGATGCCAGGTTGCAGACACTTAGAGAGAAGAAGGAAAAAAAGATAGAAAAGGAAACAAGAGATATAAGGACAAAGAATTACAGATGCAGCCATTCAAAGTGCGCGGTACAGACACGTACCGGAGGTAATTGGATACGGCATCGCGCATTTTGACGCAAGATGACGTGGGGTACGCCGGTACATGATTGGTTGACCGAGAGGGGCACTCGTGGTCCGTTGGTCTGTCGTAGAAAGATTTACAGTAAACGTCTTTACTGTGCCCGTTGTAGTATTGAATATTCATATGGAATTTTACCACTGAAGGGAAATCTTAGTGCCCGAGCATAAAAAGAATAGGAGCATACTGCAACACGTGTGAAGGCCATAAACGATATTACTTTTGGAACATAAACATACAGTATATGGCTGGTCTTGGTACTTTAAAGAAAACATACACGAAACATGGTTTCATTACTTGTCTATCAACTACCCCCGACTGTCCACTTCAGTTTATTACAAACCCACGGATTCACACAGCTACCTCCTGTACAGCTCATTTCACCCCAACCACACTAAAAACTCTCTTCCTTTTTCACAGTTCCTTAGGTTATGACGACTATGCAGGGACGACATCGACTTCGAGAACCAAGCCCTCGAAATGTACTCATTTTTCATCAACAGAGGATACCCCAGCAGTGTGATTGCCCGAGCCAAAAACACCCCCCGGACCATCAACCCGATCAGGAACTCCCGCCGTAACAACCGCATTCCTTTGGTGCTTCCTTACCACCCTAACACACTTCCTATCCCCAGGACCATTAACCAGAACTTTTCCATCCTACAGGATGATCCCTCCATTGGGGCCCTCTTTTCTGATCGCCCTATCATCTCATATCGCCGACCACCTTATCTGCGTAACCTCCTTGTTCACAGCTCCCTTGACCGCCCTCAACAACCATCCACACCAGGCACTTTCCCTTGCAACAGAGCTTGCTGTATCACCTGCAAGTACACAGCCACCACCACACTCATTCAAAGCCCCTCAGGACAATTCCGGATCACCCAGACAGCATCTTGTACCTCCAGCAACCTTATTTACTGTATCTCTTGCAGTAAATGCCCAGCCATCTACATTGGAGAAAAAGGAAGGAGACTCGGAGACCGCTTCAGAGAACACGTCAGGGCTGTGAAGATTAAAGATCTCTCCAAGCACACTGTTTCTCATTTCACCTCTGACGGCCACGACCACTCTAATCTCTCCGTCTGTGTTCTCAAAGACGGTTTTCCAAACTCATACAGATGCAGCCATTCAAAGTGAGCGGTACAGACACATACCGCAGGTAAGATGACACGGGGTGCGTGATTGGTTGACCGACATGGGCACTCGTCTGTCGAAGAAAGACTTACTGTAAACGTCTTTACTGTGCCCGTTGTAGATATTGAATTTTACCACTGAAAGGAAATCTTAGTAGCTGAGCATAAAAAGAATAGGAGCATACTGTAACGCGTGTGAAGGCCATAAACGATATTAATTTTGGAACGTAAACATACAGTATATAGCTGGTCTTGGTACTTTAAAGAAAAAAATACACACCAGTATTCCATTTCTCCCTAAACATTGTAAGCATCGAAGTCTTTAACTAACGTGATACCGGAGTCAACAAGCATACTTTTAGAATTTGATTAAAAGGGAATATAGTATGGAATCGCGTATTTCAAGAATTTAATAACGGTATGATTATATCCGTGTACTGCGGCAGGGCTGTGTAGGGCTGTTTCGCCTGCCTGTTCATGCGAGCTGTCTTGTAGCCTACTGGTCTAGGTGCGTGACTACCAACTGGCAGGTTGTGTGTTTGAATCCAGCTGGTGCTGGACTTTTAATTTTTATTTATTTATTTTTTAATCACGTAACATAAACATATTACCGTATGCAAACTGTACTGTATACAGTATGTATAAGTATATTTAATGTCTTAACTGTGCCCGTTTAAGTATTGAATATTTATATCTAATTTTACCACTGAAGGGAAATCTTAGTAGCTGAGCATAAAAAGAATAGGAGCATACTGTAATGCGTGTGAAGGCCATAAACGATATTAATTTTGGAACTTAAACATACAGTATATGGCTGGTCTCGGTACTTTAAAGAAAAAAATATACACCAGTATTCCATTTCTCCCTAAACATTGTAAGCTTCGAAGTCTTTAACTAACGTGATACCGGAGTCAACAAGCATACTTTTAGAATTTGATTAAAAGGGAATATAATATGGAATCGCGTATCTCAAGAAATTAATAACGATATAATTATATTCATGTTGCAAAAGAACTGCAACGGACATAAAAACTCCTTTGCTTTTAACAGAGCTTTCCATAATTTTTAACTATGAAAATGCCAGGTGAAAGGATTTGTAAACATATTTTGTTAAAGCAAGTCAGTTTTTTCCACAACACATAAAATACATTTTTCCAAGAAAGTTTAGCCTTTGTCACTAATGAAACCACTAAATAATGACATAAATATAGAAATCTTAAGATTTGTTTTATTTAAGGTTGGTAGCAGGATGAACTGTCAGAGTGTATATTTTGTGGCAGAGTTGCTGCAAGATGTTAACAGTGAAAAAGGTATTTAGAAATGAGTTATTTCAAGATGAAAAAGGAAACATACACGAAACATGGTTTCATTATGACCAGAATCGGTCTTGAGATATTTTTAACTTGATTTACAGTATTTGAGAGGTATGTCTTAACACCGATACTACAGTGCTTAAGTACTGCTCACGTATATGTTTCTAGGTTTATATTATGCATTTCATACGGTCAAATTACTTTTGAGCAACTAATAAGAAGTGCGAAATGGTATGCGTTTTAGTTTCGTTTTGTGCTGGGACCCGTGGATTGATTAGAGATATCAAGTACATACAAGTCATTTTTTAAATGTTGTAGTTCGTCTTGAAAAAATGTTACGAGTACATCATCTATCAAGAATTACACAGGTTCTGTTTCCATATTGCGGATTTTGGTTACGTTATATTATTTTCTAGATTTCACGTTGTGAATATGATGGGATGTCTGATGGGATGTTTCTAAAAATCCATCCTCTGTAAAACGTCTTCTCTAGTTGTCCTGCATATGTATTCGCTAATGAAGCTGTGTGTTCTGAGCCTGGATCTCTACATTTCTGTATGAACCAGCTTAGAGGGCTAAAGACAGCTTGTGTTTAAATTGAGTGTAAGGCAATTTATGCCTCTAAAGTCATGGTCAGCATTTATTTTTGTACTGTGCTTTAAACTTGTTCTATGCCAAGTCACATTATTTTATAGCGTTTTTATAGCGTTATCAAATACGGTGTTACTGTAGTTTCCTGACTCCCATGTCACATGGTCTGTGATTGAAACCTGTAAAACCGGTTTAATTCGTCACAGCCAGCACTCTTCAGGTGTGAGGGTCTTCTGCTCAGAATGAAACGCTAAAATATTTGTGTATATTCTAATGGTAGTGGGGGCAGGGTGTGTGGGAACAGGTTTGGTTGAAATTGCATTGGAGATCTATATTCACACCTGAAACATTTTCTCTGAAAGCATTTTCTTCGCAGTTTAACCGATCTTGTTACAGCATGTTACAGTTTACTATTATTAACCATATTAATTTTAAGTGCTTAATGTAAAATCTTGTAAAAATATATTTTCATTGTTCAAATCTACATTAAGTCTGACTATCATATAATAAGTTAAATACAAAACTAAAGAAAAAATAGGGTTAAATATAATTCAAAATATTTTGCTAACAATGTTAACTGTTTATGAATAATAGAATGTATTAACTAAGGAGTAGGATGGCACAGTTGTTAGTATGTTTTTTGTTTTGTTTCTTTTTCATAAATACAACAGTAGTACCTAATGTCTCAACCTCTAAGCTGGTTCATACAGAAATGTAGAGATCCAGGCTCAGAACACACAGCTTCATTAGCGAATACATGTGCAGGACAACTAGAGAAGACGTTTTACAGAGGATGGATTTTTAGAAACATCCCATCAGACATCCCATCATATTCACAACGTGAAATCTAGAAAATAATATTACGTAATCAAAATCCGCAATATGGAAACAGAACCTGTGTAATTGTTGATAGATGATGTACTCGTAACATTTTTTCAAGACGAACTACAACATTTAAAAAATGACTTGTATGTACTTGATATCTCTAATCAATCCACGGGTCCCAGCACAAAACGAAACTAAAACGCATACCATTTCGCGCTTCTTATTAGTTGCTCAAAAGTAATTTGACCGTATGAAATGCATAATATAAACCTAGAAACATATACGTGAGCAGTACTTAAGCACTGTAGTATCGGTGTTAAGACATACCTCTCAAATACTGTAAATCAAGTTAAAAATATCTCAAGACCGATTCTGGTCATAATGAAACCATGTTTCGTGTATGTTTCCTTTTTCATCTTGAAATAACTCATTTCTAAATACCTTTTTCACTGTTAACATCTTGCAGCAACTCTGCCACAAAATATACACTCTTACAGTTCATCCTGCTACCAACCTTAAATAAAACAAATCTTAAGATTTCTATATTTATGTCATTATTTAGTGGTTTCATTAGTGACAAAGGCTAAACTTTCTTGGAAAAATGTATTTTATGTGTTGCGGAAAAAACTGACTTGCTTTAACAAAATATGTTTACAAATCCTTTCACCTGGCATTTTCATAGTTAGAAATTATGGAACGCTCTGTTAAAAGCAAAGGAGTTTTTATGTCCGTTGCAGTTCTTTTGCAACATGAATATAATTATATCGTTATTAATTTCTTGAGATACGCGATTCCATATTATATTCCCTTTTAATCAAATTCTAAAAGTATGCTTGTTGACTCCGGTATCACGTTAGTTAAAGACTTCGAAGCTTACAATGTTTAGGGAGAAATGGAATACTGGTGTGTATTTTTTTCTTTAAAGTACCAAGACCAGCCATATACTGTATGTTTACGTTCCAAAATTAATATCGTTTATGGCCTTCACACGCATTACAGTATGCTCCTATTCTTTTTCTGCTCAGCTACTAAGATTTCCCTTCAGTGGTAAAATTCAATATCTACAACAGGCACAGTAAAGACGTTTACAGTAAGTCTTTCTACGACAGACCAACGGACCACGAGTGCCCCTGTCGGTCAACCAATCACACACCGCGGTATTTGCGTCATCGCGCGTCACGATGCACGACGCAGTAGCCAATTACCTCCGGTACGTGTCTGTACCGCGCACTTTGAATGGTTGCATCTGTATTTGACCCGGCGCGTAACCGAGAGAGGGAGGAGGTGCAGAGCTCAGCAGTACAGAACGAACGTTCTGCTGCCTGGAGTGCTTAATGGCACCAATCGTGTCTGCATTTATAACTTAGTTTTTAAAATTAATCAAGCAATATGTTGCATTTCTTTTTACTTTTAAGTCCCTTAATTATCACTGAACACTCATCACTCATCATTATCTCATCACTTAGACTACTTTTTGATACCATCCTTAGACAAAGCAGAAACTTGTTGTACTTTCTAATGACATTACAAGTGGAAAGATTAAAGATTTTAATTCAAAATATTTTGCTAACAATGTTAACTGTTTATAAATAATAAAATGTATTAACTAAGGAGTAGGATGGTACAGTTCTTAGTATGCTAACCTGTGAACTAGAAAGATAACTAAAATATCCATCCATTTCTAATGGTGGTGAAGTGGTTAGAATTGCTATCTTGCAGCACTGGGGTCCTAGGTTCAAATCCTGCCATCCTATGTTTTTGGGGTTTGCATGTTCTCTCTGGGTTACATGGTTTTGCTCCATATGTATGATATGACTTCCTCTTGCACTCGAAAACAGACTGGTAAGTTAATTGGTTTATGGGAAAACTGGCCAGGGTGTGTGTGTTTGTGTCTGTCTGTCCTGTGATGGACTGGCGCTATGGCCAGGGTGTATTCTGCCGTTGCTTTCTGGGTTAGGCTCCAAATCCTCTGTACTGGATAAAGAGATGAGATAAGAAAATGGAAGGAAGTAAAGGCACTGTGTGGATGGAACTATACACAGTGTTAAAACCCACTATGAAATGGCAGAACCTCACTGAGAATAACATATTATATAGTGCTGGCTTAAGGAAACAGCCTTTCCACCTCTCTTGCACATCAGTATCCATACCTAGTTATTTAAACAAATTGCCTCTAATTATAAACATCTTAATATGCTGGCTTTGTGGATCAGCGTCAGCTATGTTTGCCCATTCCTTCAATTCATGTGAATCCAACACACAGTTCAATGCTAGCAACTACACAAAATCTAAAATACAATCCTCATTTCAGTATCTATGTAAACATACAGTCTGTTAACTTCATCATCTTCATCAAAAGTATGCCTAACCCCATTAGTGTTCTTGTTATCAGTGGATTCCTTAACATTCCCAAAATTATATTTTTCTTACCAACATCTCTAGTCTTTTATCCTGCAATAACTCAGCCAACACTTAAATCCCCAAAAGCTGCTTGTGTTAATTTCTTTAAATCACAAATATCATATGTAAATACTGGCAATGTAATACTCTGCATTGTGGAATAATAGTTTATTTTAAAGGGAACGAGAGAAACTAAGAACTAGAGAAATCAAGAAAGGCTTTTTTATAGAATTAATAAATGCACATACTGTTCACTGGGGAAATTAAATCCACACTGAGCAATCTTCAATATGTTCAGAATATGACAGCAAGAATCCTAACAGGGATGCATTTCACCTGTCTTCATGTCCTTGCACTGGCTTCCTATCAGGTTTCTAATCAACTTCAAAATCCTCATCCTCATTCAGTACCTACTGTAGATCACTGACTTCAAACAGGCTGGGGGTGCAATGGAGGGGAACCTGGAGATGGTCAACGAGTTGAACCAGTTTTTTAACAGGTTTGATTCAGGGTCCTTTGTGGCTCGACACCCATCCCCCCACAACCACACGCTCCCTAACCCTTCACAGCTGCGACTGCCCAACACTTCCTCCATCCCCCCACAATCATGGCCGCCTACAGCTACTCACCCTCCCATCCCCCACAGGTGCTACTTTCCAACACTTTCCAACTGAAGAGGCTGCACCAGGGTAAGGCCCCAGCACCAGACGACATTTGTCCCAGAGTTCTGAGGGCTTGTGCTGATCAGCTGAGTGGAGTGCTCCAGCGACTGTTCAACCTGAGCCTGCGCTTGGAGAAAGTCCCTGTGCTCTGGAAGACATCATGCATGTTGTATTTACTTGGTCCTTTTAACTGTTTTTACATCTACTGTATTGCTTTGAGATGCTATTTTTAAAGGTGATATATAAAATATTTTTTTATTATTGTTAAAGAGAAAGATGATCAGATTTTCCCTGGTTCAGAAAAAAAGATCAAACATATACTAGTTTGTCACTCTTCTCATTCCCTCTTTGCTAAATGGCTTTTCATACTAATCTGATCAATCTAACTGCCTATTTTCTGTGCTTTCTCTATCCTGCTAGATTTGCAATTATTCTGAAAATTTACTTCTTGAAATAACTCATTTCTAAATACCTTTTTTCACCGTTAACATCTTGCAGCAACTCTGTGACAAAATATATACTTAGCTCAACCTGACAGTTCATTCTGCTACCAACATTGAATAAAAAAAATCTTTCTATATTTATGTCTTTATTTAATGGTTTCATTAGTGACAAAGGCTAAACTTTCTTCGAAAAATGTCTTTTATGTGTTGTGGAAAAACCGACTTGCTTTAACAAAATATATTTACAAATTCTTTCACCTGGCAATATACCTGAATGCCCAATTATCTGAGAAGCCCTCCATGAAACCATGTTTGCTATTAATTCATTTAGGGCTCACTGACAGAATTGCTGTTTTTTATGCATGCCAAAAAATGTTGGTGCCGTCATCTCCGCTTTAAAGGTAACCCCGTTCTGGAAGAATTTAACCTTGGAACATTTGCCCAGTGTACTAATGTAGGCACATCCCGTAATTCTGACTTCACTGTGTAATGAAGAAATTTTAAAGACTACTTCTAAGCGTAGATACAAAAGCTTGGATTCCCATGGACAGTCTATGTACACATATCTTTTTCTGTTGTCTTTGTTGATCTCTTGAGGATCCTTGTGATATTTGGAGCTCTCGTTGAATGATAAAAGTGTCGCAGTTTAAAAATTTTTCGTTGTTAGAAATTATTAAACCCTCTGTTAAAAGCAAGGGACTTTTTATATCTGTTCTATATCTATAGTACAAGAAAATGTCCGACGAACTAGGGATTGAACAGTTTTTCAGTGCTTGTACAATGGATGATAATTAAGGGACTTAAAAGTAAAAAGAGATGCTTCATATTGCTTGATTAATTTTAAAAACTAAGTTATAAATGCAGACGCGATTGGTGCCATTAAGCACTCCAGGCAGCAGAATGTTCATTCTGTACTGCTAAGCTCCACGCCTCCTCCCTCTCTCTGTGCCGCGCCGGTCTAAATATCTAAACATATGTATCTATATAGCACGTAGTATCACTGTATTCCACTTTCTTTGTAAACACGGAAAAGCAGATTCACAACGCGATGCTGTGTCACTGTAAAAAAATTTGGTTTGAACACCCTATATTGTAATGAGCTGCTGAGCTAAGAATAGGAGTTCCTGTCAGAGGGGGTGGAAAGTGCCGCGGTCAGTATGAGTAATTTGTATTACAATTCGCACTGAATTGAACCAATTCAGAGCCTACATTACACTTTAGCGTTTCATTCTGAGCGGAAACCCTCACACCTGAAGAAGGCTTGCGTTTTCTCTCTTTAACTAACGTGATACCGGAGTCAACAAGCATACTTTTAGAATTTGATTAAAAGGGAATATAATATGGAATTCTGTATCTAAAGAAATTAATAATGATATAATTATATTCATGTACCGCAACACAAGAATAGTACACGCTGTACATTGTCTGTTGATAATGTTTCTGTAGTGCTTTTTCAGCACTCTGTATGCGAGCTTGCCAGTGGAGCTGTGGGTTAGGTTCCTGACTCCCACCTCACATGGTCTGTGATCAAATCCCCCTGGTTTTTTTTTAACAAACATTTCTTTGAAAAATGAAACATTTCCTCAGTCAGAGATTAATTAAAACCTCACTCGCACCAAACAAATTTATATTTCTAAATGTCACAACATGATCGAATTTAAGCCATTCTAATAACAATGAATAGTCACCTAGGCGTTACAATATAAACATTTATATTGATTTAAATCGCCTTTATTTAAAACCCATAAATAAAGCTGATACTGTTTAGAATTTTAATTATTTAAAACTGTATTACAGCAGCACAATGCACAATGCAACATAAATCGCTATCTTTGTCTTCTGTGTAATAATGTTCACCTCTCTGTCCAGCAAATTAACAATAGGAATAATAAGGAACTTTATTGTATATGGCACCTTTAAAGGTGGCTCCTCAAAGCGCTATACAGGTTAAAAACAATAACAACAATACTGTTAGGCTAGGCAAACGATTTTTTTTTTAAGAAATACAAAATGAGATATAATGATGTGTTCCGGCTTAGACATTAACGAAGAGCATAACACGTGGGCGGTGTAGAGGTCGGCTCTGGCTTTCCCATCTACTGTATACACTGCAAGTACAACCCCCCTCTCTGCAGGAGTGCTGGCTGTGACGAATTAAACCGGTTTCACAGGTATTTTCAAAGTAGAAGGTGGCGAGATTTCCAGTGAAAGACACCTCCCCCCCCCTCAAAAACCCAGTAAGTACAGTACTTACTAGTTAAGAAAGGCTAGGCTCCTCAATGAAATCGCTTTAACATGCTAATGCGCTGGTGTAACAGTCCGGGCGTGGCAAGCTTCTAATTTCAACCCGACTACGGCGAAAGGAACCTTTCTTTCATTGGAAGACAATGAACATATTTTAACCCTGAATTAATTAATAGCAAACATGGTTTACATAAAAGACATTTTTCCAAGAAAGTTTAGCATTTGTCACTAATGAAACCACTAAATAAAGACATAAATATAGAAATTTTAAGATTTTTAAAATACATGACTTTGCTAAAATTTATTTGAAAATAAAAACGATTACAAACGCCAGGGGAGAGAGAGAACAGGGGAGGGGTGTGGGTTTTGCATAAGGGGCGGGGCTATGGAAATGAGGTCTGTTTGGGAATGTGGAGTTACATGTTCTGGCTGTTTGTGAATTATCATTGTTGAGTATGGAGTGTTGAGGTATTGATTTTGTGTAATGCTTTATGTTGAAAATTGAGGTGGATTTTGTTTATGATAAAGAGGATAAACTGGGATGGGAGGAGGGTTTGGTTTTGCATAAGGGGCGGGATTATGATAATTGGAGGAATTTGCGAGAGTATAATGGTTTGATATATTTGATTTTGTATTGTGGTTGTTATCTATGTTTTTGGTTGGTATTATGTTTATATGGTTGTTTTTGTTGGTTGGTTGTTATTATGGTTATTAATAATACGATCTATAGTTGAAATCTGAGCCTAAATAAAAAGAAAAAGCAAGTGATTAGGTTTATGAGCAATCTAATTACTTATTCGTTTAAAACGCTATATAAAATAATGTTTATTATTAATTTGCTGGACAGGGCGGTGAACATTATTATGCATAAGACAAAGATAATGATCCTGATCAGTTTAGAAATCTGTGTACGCTGTAAGGTTTTTACTTAAACATTTAAAATACACGTTTCGAATAGAAAGAAATCCTCTTCCTGGTACAGTACTGTATGTATAGCAAACCAGCACGTCTTTTTTCTTCAATCAGAGGGGTGTCAGATGGTGTCAGCCAATCACCATTCTGAAGCCCTACCATAATCTCTGGTATGGGGAGACCCCTGAATTCTGTCCCATAGTTTAGACAGATGATAGATACTTTTATTGATCCTGTGAGGAAACAAAGTAAATCATTTTCATTTTAGGAAATTATTAAACGCTCGGTTAAAAGCAAAGGGGATTGTCGGTTATAGTGGACATAAAAACAAGAGTTCGCAACACAACAGGAATAATATTATATATCGCCTTTAAAGGTGGCTTCTCAAAACGCTTTACAGGATAAAAACAACAATAACAGCAACAACAACAATATTGTATTTCATTACACTTTGAAAACCCAGTAATAACTTAACTATATGTGCGAACGTTTTATGATATGTCGCTGTTGTGAATGTCTGTGGAGTGTATCTTATTTGCCTGTCTGTCCTGGCTCTCTCGCTCGCCCTCCCCCCTCTCTCCCTCAATTCAATTCAATTCAAGGTGCTTTATTAGCATGACAGATGGGTACAATCGGTGTTGGGTATTTACTTTGCTCTGAGATTCCACTTTTAAACGTGATATATAAAATCAAGGCTTTAACTTGCTTTAACTCCGCAATGTATTTAAAAAATACAAACGATTACAATCTAATCTTTCCACGTTTGATCCCAAGATCCCAAGAAAAATAAATCTAAACGGGGAGAAAGCTATGCTGAAAGTTTAAGATACTTAGAAGATAAAGATATCAATTTATGTTGCATTTGTCTTGATTGTGAATCAAAAAACACATATATTTAAACCTGCATTTGTGATTAAAATCAAAACGTGATTTAAATTAATATAAATGTTTATATTGTAACGCCTAGGTGACTATTCATTGTTATTAAAATTACTTAAATTCGATCATGTTGTGATATTTAGAAATATAAATTTGTTTGGCGCGAGTGAGGTTTTATTTAATCTCTTAAAAAGGGCAACATTTCATTTTTTCAAAGAAATGTTTGTTAAAAAAAAGTCATGGTTCCACAGTGGGATTCAATCACAGAACATGGGATATGGGAGTCAGGAACCTAACCCACAGCGCCACATGCAGAGTGCTGAAAAAGCACTACAGAAACATTATCAACAGACAATGTACAGCGTGTACTATTCTTGTGTTGCGGTACATGAATATAATTATATCGTTATTAATTTCTTTAGATACGCGATTCCATATTATATTCCCTTTTAATCACATTCAAAAAGTATGCTTGTTGACTCCGGTATCACGTTAGTTAAAGACTTCAATGCTTAAAATGTTTAGGGAGAAATGGAATACTGGTGTGTATGTTTTCTTTAAAGGACTGAGACCAGCCATATACTGTGTGTTTAAATTCCAAAATTAATATCGTTTATGGCCTTCACACGCGTTACAATATGCTCCTATTCTTTTTATGCTCAGGTACTAAGATTTCCCATCAGTGGTAAAATTCCATATAAATATTCAATATCTACAACGGGCACAGTAAAGACATTTACTGTAAATCTTTCTACGACAGACCAACGGACAACGAGTGCCCCTGTCGGTCAACCAATCACGTACCGCGGTGCCTCGCGTCATCGTGCGTCACAATGCGTGACGCCGTAGCCAATTACCTCGGGTACGTGTGTGTACCGCGCACTTTGAATGGCTGCATCTGTAGATACATAGATTTAGATATTTAGATCCTTGATTAATATCATTATTAATTTCTTTAGATATGTGATTACATATTATATTCTCAATCATAAAACAGATAATTCCAGTCCTGGAATCTGACTGGCTGACACCCTTCTGAAACGTTACCATAATCTCTGGTATATGGACACCCCAGAAATTTGACTTTTTACTGTGTGATAAATTTTAAAGAATACTTCTTAGCGTAGATAAGAAAGCGTAGATAAAAAAGCTTGGATTCTCATGTATCTGATAGAAGTATCTTTTAATACAGTCTTTGTTGTGCTCTTGAGGATCCTTGTGATATTTTGAGCTCTGGTTGAATGATAAGTGTCGCAGTTTAAATAATTTTCGTTGTTAGAAATTATGAAACTCTCTGTTAAAAGCAAGGGGGTTTTATGTCCGTTATATTAAAAGAAAATGCCTGACAATGTAGGGCTTGGACAGTTTCCAAGTGCTTGTACAAATGTGCTAAAGAAATGAACAAAAAAAGTCATTTATTCCTTTATCATATTGGCTAGTTAATGTCATGTCTTCGTTAGTTAGATCAACGATATGCTGTGGTGTTTGTCAATGAAAAAAATACGTCTTTTCGTTTTAAATGACGGTTAGAAAGAATGTGGAGCAGCGTAATACTTTGAGTTTACAGCTTGTCCAAAAGTCATTTATTATTAATACTATTAGTAATGTTGTAACAGAAGGAATAAGGTTCTTGATCCCGAGATGAAGTAAAACAGATGAGTTTATTGCATGCAAGGTACAATAAAGCTGAAGTCTTGTTTCCCACAAGAAACAACAAAACCGAAGTATTGTTCCCAGTACTGGTACAAACTTTAAGGTTATATAGTGTCTTCTTCTCCATTTCGGACGTCACTCGGTCTGATGGTAAAGAGGGAGGTTCATGGTATTTGGCCAGTTCACGAGGTCCTGGCCAAATGGTCAGTTTAAGATTACACCCAGGGGGGTTCCTAGCTTGCATCTGCAATCCTTATCAGTTAACCCCCTTTCCTGCCATAAACCCCAGATTGTGACTTAGAAGTCTAAACCTCATACAGAAAGGATTAAATTCAAACCCCGTCTTCACATCTTTCTTCAGTAATATCTTCGGTAAAGGCTTTGATGCATAATTAAAATATTTATGATAAAGGTAGGTTGTGTACTTTTGCCCAACTGACCAATCTTGCTTTCATAAAATAAATCAACTTTTTAATGACTGATGATTAACATGCTGTAATACACAAATTTAAAAGCTCAAATGCTGTACATGAGAGGTTAAGCTTTATTGGCTCCTCCTGGCAGTTTTACAAGGTGATTCCGGATACTTTCCGGTATGTCGTCAAATGACGCATGATACTGCGTGAATCTGAGTGAATCTGCGTTTTGATGCGACACGCCCACCACGGTGTACCACAAAATACCCCACGCGTTTTGAATGGCTACATTTGTATAAACCTAAAGTTTGTACCAGCACCTTGAACTATATCTCGGTTTTGTTGTTTCTTGCGGGAAACAAGACTTTGGCTTTATTGTTCCTTGCATGCAATAAACTCATCTGTTTAACTTCATCTCGGGATCCAGAACCTTATTCTTTCTGTTACAACAAAGGAAACCATCAAAGCATATGAACAAGAATGGGAAGTTAGAAGTTGTTGAAAAGTTTAGGGATGCTCATACAACCAAAGGTTAAACAAACTGCAAAGCCAGCATATGCCACAGCATTTGAGGTTAAAAGGCAAAATTTTAAATCATTACAAATGTCTGTTTGGAAAAGTTAGCCTCCTCACCCTGCTTCTTTATTGAAAGAATGGCATGATCAATGCTTGAGCAGTGAAGAGAAAGTCAGAGCTGTGATTAGAGATGTTAATGTTATTCGGTTGGAAGAGAAGAGGCTGACATGACATGACAGGGGGGACACTGACATGATCATTATCAAACTCTTCATAGAAAAATGTTTGCAAATGACAAACCCAATGAGATTGATAAAGTAAATGGGAAAAGAAGGCAAATCAAATGTGCTAATCACAAAGCTTTTGTCAAGTTCAGTGATAAGTAAAGGGTTTAGATACTGAAGGCCAGACGTAGCTGATTGCTATTTTTTACATAAGAAAAAACAGAATGTGAATCAGCTGAAAGAATAGCCACTGAGTAAACAGTCTGGTATCAGGTTGTAATTAGGAGGTAATCAGAGTAACTGGGAGGTGAGTCTGCAAGACCCCAACTGCTGGATCAGACAAAGATGCGGCGAACAACAACAGGTGGGCAGACGCCGGGGGAGACGAGGTGGCGAACTAGCACGACTACGAAGGCGTCCGCACAGACCACCGCCGCCGTCTATTTTGTTAGCTAATGTTCAGTCACTGGACAATAAGATAGATGAGCTACATTGTCGGATCAACGCGGAAAAGGGACCTGAGGGAATGCTGTGTTTATGCCTTCACTGAAACCCGGCTGAATGCATGCGTCCCGGACATCGCCATCCAGCCAAAGGGGTTCACCGTTTACCGCATGGACAGAAACCACCAAGCAACCGGCAAACACAAAGGCAGAGGCGTTTGCTTCCTGGTCAACAGCAAGTGGTGCACCGACGTGAAGGTAATCTCTAAATCCTACTCGCCGAATCTAGAACACCTGACCATAAAATGTCGACCCTTTTAATTGCAGAGGGAGTTTTCCAACACTATTATCACAACCGTTTACATTCAACCTCAAGCCTGCGTGGAAGCAGCACACAGCGAACTCCATGACATTATCCACAAGCACGAAAACTCCCACTCAAAAGCCGTCTCAATTGTAGTTGGGGACTTCAACCAGTGCAATCTGAGGAAAGTACTGCAAAAATACATTCAGCATGTCACTGTACCGACAAGAGGAGGCAATATTTTGGACCACTGCTACACAACAATAAAAGGAGCATACAAAGTGCTTCCCAAACCGAGTTTCAGTAAGTCGGACCACATTGCTCTCCTGTTGCTTCCTGAGTACAAACAGAAGCTGAAGACTTCCTCCATTGCGAACAGGTCAGTGCGTTGTTGGTCTGAGGAGGCGGAAAGCAAGTTAATAGACTGCTTTGATAGTACAGACTGGGATGCATTCAGAGCTCCCGACACAGATTTAAATGAGTATATGGACACGGTCCCCAGCTATATTAAATACTGCACCGACATTTGTGTACCAGAAATGAAAATTAGGTCATTTCCCAATCAGAAACCGTGGTTCAACAACGACATTCGCAATAAAATAAAAGATAGATCCACCGCGTTCAAATCGGGGGACAAAGAGCTGTACAAGAAATCACGGTATGTATTAGAGGAAGCCATAAAACGCGCCAAACGGAGCTACAGAGTGCGGCTTGAAACCCGGACCCGGAGGCTGTGGCAGGGATTACAGTCAATCACAGGCTACAAGGGCTGCAGCCAGGAGATTGACACGAACAATGGATCCCTGCCTGACGAGCTGAACCACTTCTATGCCGCTTTGATGCTCTGAACACGGGCAATGCTGAGAAGACCCCAAGTGTGCAGGGCGAGTTTGTTCTGAAACTCTCAGAGCAGGACGTGCAGAAGACTCTGAGCAGGGTGAAAATCCGTAAGGCTGCAGGGCCTGATGGGATGCCACCTCGCGTCCTGAGGACATGTGCAGCCCAGCTGACCACAGTGTTTACGGACATCTTTAACTCCTCCCTGTCACAGTCCATGGTCCCCACCTGCTTTAAAAAAAACACTATTGTTCCAACCCCCAAAAAGACAAAAGTGACATGCCTGAATGATTACCGCCCAGTAGCATTAACATCTGTGGTGATGAAATGCCTGGAGAAGCTGGTGTTGTCACACATCAACTCCTCCATCACAGAGTCCCTGGACCCCTTGCAGTTCATCTACCAGAACAACAGATCAGTGGATGATGCTGTCTCCCTGGCTCTGCATACAGCCTTGGAACACCTGGACACTAAGAACTCGTATGTGAGAATGCTGTTTGTCGACTACAGTTCAACATTCAATTCCATCATACCCAGTAAGCTGGTGACAAAGCTCAGGGGATTAGGTCTGTGCTACTCTGTCTGCAACTGGCTGCTGGACTTTCTTATCGAGAGACCACAGGTGGTGCGGATAGGGCATTAAAACATCAACTCCACTCACCCTGAGCACCGGAACCCCACAAGGCTGCTGTCTGAGTCCAAGGTTGTACTCCCTATTTACTCACGACTGCACAGCAAGACACAGCAACAACCGCATCATTAAGTTTGCCGATGACACCACTATAATAGGACTGATCAGTGATGATGACGAGTCCACTTACAGGGATGAAGTTGTACAGCTGCTTAGGTGGTGTCATAGCAATAACCTGGACTTGAACATAAAGAAAACGAAAGAGCTAATAGTGGACTTTCGGAGACACAGGCCATACACTCACAGCCCACTCAGTATTGATGGAACGGAAGTGGAAACAGTCACCAGCTTTAGGTTTTCGGGAATTCACATCTCTAAAGATCTAACCTGGACTGTGAACACAGACTCTATCATGAAGAAGGCTCAGCAGCACCTTTATTTCTTGAGGTGCCTCAAGCGATGGGGGATGCCAATACATGTGTTGGTGAACTTCTACCGCTGCACCATCGAGAACATCCTCACCAATGGGATCACTGTGTGGTATGGCAACACCTCTTCGCGAGAAAGAAAGGCACTGCAGAGAATGGTCTATATGGCCCAGAAGATCATCGACTGTGATCTCACCGAGATTAAACAGCTCTATGAGGACTGCTGCCGTGGTAGAATTCTGGCCATCACAGAGGACAGTCACCACCCCGGGCATGAGCTCTTCACCCCACTGCCCTCAGGCAAGAGATATAAGAGCATACGGACACTGACCACTAGATTCTTCAATAGCTTCTACCCACAAGCAGTGAGACTAGAGAACACATTTAGCCATCCCCCTCAGACCACACCTACACCATCACCATCTACCTCTTTATGATTTCTTATCTATTGCACATCTCCAGTCATTGTTTACACTTATGTATTGTTTACATTCAAACTGTCTACATGTTTACTTGCACATTGTCTATTGTTTGTTTGTACATTGACTTGATGCACTGTTTGCACTTTGTCTTGTTTTTTACACTTGTTTTACAATCGAGAGACTTTCTGTAAGTAAGAATTCCATTGTACCAGTACCGGTTACATATGGCAATAAAGTTCAAGTTCAAATCTCCAGTCTGGGTCTGGGTAAAGAGAGGAGTCAGAAGTCATTTGGGAGCATGAGAGGTAGAATGGGAAGGGAAGGGCGGAATTTGTATATGTGGCATGTGGTTCATGAAAGAAACTACAAATCTGAAGGAAAGAGAAAAGAAGATTGAAAACTTAAAGTTGATACAGACTTGACATTGTCCAGGAAACAAAACAGGATAGCTGCAATGATTTTTAGAGCAGCTAGGTGTAAAAGGATTTGCTGCTTAAGTTTAATGAAAGGAGACAGCAAATGGTAAGAGGAAAATACAAAAGGATCAGAACCAACCTTAGCAATAGATATTGTGTACATATATGAAGTGTGGGATTTCAAAGAGGAGGGTAGCACAGTGGTGAAATGGTTAATATTATTGTATGGGTTCAAATCTGAACCAGGGGTACTAGCTTTGTGGAATTTTGGTTCTTCACAAGTTTTCATGGGTTCCCTCTGGGTTTATTTCCCCCCAACATCCAAAGACAAACTGGTAGGTTAATTGAGAATGCCAGCTTGCACAAAACTACCACTGTGATGACTGGCCAAGACTAAACACAGTCTGCCAATTCATCTGTGTTACGACCCCAAGTGTCTAGGGGTAAAGGGGTGTAACATTTAGGATAATTCTTTTGGAAGCAGGTGGGTTTTGGTGAGGGACTAGGAAGCGTGATAACAAGGGTAAGGAACTAGAGTTGTGCCAAAGGAAAGAAAATAACAAACAAAATGGAGCTGGCTAGGACAGTGAGGGAAAGCTAATCTGACTACAGAAGAAAACCTGAAACACACGGTCTTCGGCATCTCAACACTCTAGCTAACCTGCACTGACTACCCAAAACCATACAAGACAAATGGCACTCACCCGTACTAAACTAGTGTACTAATACAAAATTAACTAAGTGTGTAAAGTGTACCCAACAACCTAAACTAACCTTATGTACAAAAGTTCACACAAAAACACAAGTGAACCAGGAATACAAATAAGGGAAAACAAGCGTAATCAACAGGAGCAGGGTACAAAAGAACACAAAAGTTGAACATGTAACACTAGGGCAAGGTAATGGCAAAACAAGGATGAACACACAAACAAACGAAAGTACAAAGAAACTAACAAAAAAACAACAAAGCCGAAGCTATACGAAAATACACACACACAAAGCAAAACAAACCAACAAATGAAGCCGAAGCAATAACCAGAAGCGAAGCGATAACCAGAACCAAACGGGACCGAAGTCAAACGAAAGGCCTCTCCTTGCTGAAAACCTCCATGTTATATGCTGAATAAGATGTGTTCTGATTGGCTGAAAGTTAATTGATGATGACGTCATACTGAAAGTGTGGTGTAATGGTGGGCCAATGGGGAAGGGAGAACAATCAAGGGTCAGCAGTGTGGACATAACAGGAAAAACACACACAGAACACACACTGGGACGTAACAATCTGTTACCATGGTGACAAAATTAAGATGATTGTCAATACCACTATTGTGCCATTAAGCCAGTACTTACCTAGTTCCAGTTGGTATTTAAGTGAAGAAGTAATATCGTTTGCTCAGTCATTGATCATTCAAAGGACTTATGTCCATGCAAAGACCATTTTCTCTTGAATATCTTTGGTGCCTTACTCTGTCTCTCCCAGCAAAACCCCTGCGTGTCTGACAATAAATGCACATTTTGCTTGAAACCTTTAGTTTATCTTTTGCCAGTTTGCACTGCACATGTGCTGCATAGCCTCCTCCTGGATATTTTCTGTCTCCTGGTTTCTGCCTCCTACAGGTCAATGCAAAGAATCGGGTTGTGCCCTGTGAGGACTGGTGTCTCATGCAAGGTGTATCATGCCTTTTGTCTGTTGTTTTTTCAGCTTGCCAGGATTACTTTCAACTGCCCCACAACCCTGCATTCGATAAAACAGTTAGAAGATAGATGGATGGAAATGTCAGCAGAAATGTGACAATAAAGATCAGTATCCAGGTCTCCCCAGTAGGAATGTTGTTTCCACTTGAGCAAACAGGCTGAAGCTTTGGCAGAAAACTGTTATCTACATGAAAGAGAGAATTTAAAACAAATCAATAAGTCTTATATGATGTGCAAATAGTAATCAATTTCTTGGTGATGGCAAGAAAAGACCAAGAAAATGACAAGACATAATTGTGAGAAGTGAAAAAGAATGAGAGTCAAGAAGATTTAAGTATGTACTTTAGTCAACAGTTTAACTTTCAGTGGAGTAAAAGAGGAGATGGATAAGACTAATATGGGTGAGCTGAAGTTCCTCCAGGTAAAAACAGGCAACACAGAGAACCTGTAGAACTATTCGAGTAGGAGAATCTCTAAGGAGAATTCCAGGGGTGTGAGACAATTCCAGGGCAGGACGGCCCAGGAGCAGAAAGGCTCCCAAGGGTAGGACATTCTCGCAGCGCGCCTCCTGACCATCCTGAGACTCAGCCCGGACAACCACGGAATAGCCAGTGTGTCCGAGTGTCAGAACTTTCCTCTGTACTAAGAGTCTAGAGCGGAGGTTGCCAGAGAGTAACCAGATGATCCACCCGAGGTTACCATCAGCAGCAAGCCTCGTGAACAGGTCGGAACTGTGGACAGCTGAATCACTATTCAGAACTAGCGCTTCATCAGGAACGAACCAGTCCTCTTCCTGACCTGCTGGGACCCACAGTCATCTTTTCTCCTGTGCACAAACACTTGCTAGTTTCAGCCAAAACTAACTAGCTGGTCTTCAGAGAGCATCAGCAGCACACCGTCGCAAGCCGCACAGCACAGCCTGGCACGGAGCCAGAGAGCGCTGATTGGACAGCAACAAGCCTGCAACTGCTTCTTTGTGCCTGCAGGAGATCTAAATCCCCAGAGATTGGATGAGTATTCCTTATCCCCCAACCAGTCTAGCCATGGCACAATTCCCAACCCACTTGAATCCACCCTTCTCAGTAGAGGAGCATGTGATGTTAACCACCCCAACGCTCGTAGCTCACCCAGAAGGCGATCCAAGATTGAATTTGGTTCCAAATCTTGAGATGGGTATGGCTACCAAAGCTATCCATTAGCTGTGTCTAAATGATTCACCAATGAAGGGTGTAAAGCTGCTAACAAGCAGAGGAAGGTTAATGAACCCCATGAAGAGCAGGTGGGAAGTAAATGGCTGGTCAGCACACCACATTTAAATGTCACCATGACTTGTGACAGGCATGATACAGCTACCACAATGCAGCTACCTAACCAAAACAGTTTCCTGCAAGTTCCCGAGGAGGCCATAGTACAGCTTGGTGACTTAACACTTGTAGCGGCGAGGCTTAATAATAAGGCAGAATTAAGTGTTTCTGAGCTTCCCAAATTAGGCCTCATTTCTCTGTTCATCTCTGTGGTGCAGCCACAGAGAAACCATGCAGGCTGATTTAGGGTTCCTTTGATAAAAGACAGCTCCCAAAGGGGGGTGCACTTAGCTAAGCCTGGCTATCATGATCAATGGTCATCCATTGGTGCCTATCTGTCTAGGGAGTGCCAATTGGACATCTGGACTGCATTACTAAGTGTCAGGAGTAAGTGACTCATATCTCACCTTGATCAACCAATCAGGGACTGGTAGGGCCGAGTAACCCACGTGGGACTCTGATGCCCATGGAACTTTCAGCCAATCAATGAGCTGAAGTTCCTCCAGGTAAAAACAGGCAACACAGAGAGCCTGGGAGATTCAACAAGATTTAGACAAGATTCAGATTCACAGAGATTCAGTAAGATTCTGGTGAGGATTCTGTGGACTGTTCTAAAGGGAATTCAAAGGAGAATTCCAGGGCAGGACGGCCCAGGAGCAGAAGGCTCCAAGGGCAGGACATTCTCGCAGCGCGCCTCCTGACCATCCTGAGACTCAGCCCGGACAACCACGGAATGGCCAGTGTGTCCGAGTGCCAAAACTTTCCTTTGTTCTAAGAGTCTAGAGGAGGTTGCCAGAGAGTAACCAGCAGCAGGCCTCGTGAACAGGTCGGAACTGTGGACAGCTGAATTACTATTCAGAACTAGCTCTTCATCAGGAACGAAACGGTCCTCTTCCTGACTTGCTGGGACCCACAGTCATCTTTTCTCCTGTGCACAAACTTTGCTAGTTAAAGCCAACAGTGAGCATCAGCAGCGCACCGTCGCAAGCCGCACAGCACAGCCTGGCACGGAGCCAGAGAGCGCTGATTGGACAGCAACAGCCTGCAACTGTTTCTTTGTGCCCGCAGGAGATCTGAATCCCCAGAAATTGGATGAGTATTCAACTTCACTGCATTACAGCTCGATAATTCAATTGTTATCCAAACCAGTTGATATCAATTTAATTCCTAAGAGTTATGTACTTGTGTATGTACCCTACAGAACTGGTGCCTTCAGAGAGCCACTATGATTACATATTTGGCGTCCCTGAGCCGGGTTTTCCTACACACTGTACGGTCTAGAACCAGACAATATAAGACCAAACTTGAGGTCATGGATGCCTTCAGGTGCCACATTATTGAATTGGATAGAAATCCAAGAAACAGCTTCATGCTTTCAATTTTATATTCTAAAGGTATAGATTTCAATCTATTAAATCCTATTAAATATAGCTATAAGCTATATTGTCTTCAATGAAATAACACCTTTGTAACTTTTTTCTTTGTTTTTTTATAATTACACTAAATAGAACTTTTTCTTCAAACCGTTGAAATCTAACCTACAGTGAATTGCTCTTTGGATACACGGCACTTACTCTAAGCAATTTCGCCACCCACAGTCATTGACACATGAACTTATAGGCTCTATTAAAAGAGATGGAGAGGCTTTAGGCCTTAGTGGAACTAGACCCATTAATCCAAATTGTTCTCACACAGGCTTGTAGGGTGAGGAGTGGAGGTTGCTGTGTATGTCATTTCATTGACAATAAATGCTAGCAACAAGGCTACTAATTTAATCAACATATTTTAATTCACCCTTAGTATTAAACAGTGCAGTTCTAATACTACTAATGCTCCATTAGTATAAATACCAAATCCACAGTATATACAAATAAAGCTTTTAAAATGCACAAGGTGTCAAATGCATAAGTGCCGTGGTGTGGCAAACCATTTTTCAAATAATCTGATGCCATACTGTACTACTCTGTAAAATGTTCAGGTGACACAGTGAATCTTTAATGTACTGCAGCTGTGTGTTGCTGTCACAAAATTCTGTTTTAATAATAAAAATCCTTAAGCCAGTGTTTTTCTGCACTCATCATATTGTATGGTAACACCAATAGATTTTTTATTTTTTTTAATTATATACAGTATACAGCATTATTAGTAATTGTTTATGCTACATTTTGGTTGTACTGGTGACAACAGACCACCAATGGTGAATTTGTCAGCAGTGGCAGGAAAAGAGCAAAACCAGTTAATGAGACTCATATAAAAATTTTAAGTTTCATCTATAAATTAAAATAATTTGGAAGTTCCATCAACAGAATAAAGGAATAAACTACCAGAAGAACTGTCTGAACCATGTAAAAGCATATGTTTTATACAGTAGAGGTTATACTGTTTTCTCAGCTTACAGTATTGGGGAACAGGATCATGGGCAAGGAAGGTATCTAATTTTTCTTCTTATAAAATTGTAATTTATGATCTTGAAAATACACATTACGAATACACAATTTGTATTACAAAACAAGAGTACTCAAAATCTTATTTATTCAGGTCTTCCACAGTTTAATTCATAGCCTTTACATAATCTACACATCCAGCCATTCAGAATATACAATGAGTAACACAGCATAATATGGTATAAATACTGCATTATAAGGCCATCCTACATTATAAGGCGCCAACAAAAAATATTTTGTTGCAGAACTGTACTACTTTGTAAAACCGCAAGGCACAGTGAATGCTTAACATGGCGTTTGGAAGTATTTCGGCTGTCACCCGAAAATGCCTGGTTTTGCATCCTGGTCAATGCTCAGCACCATAGGGACAATCTTTTCCTAATGATAGACTTTAATGTATATACTATTTCAACTTTAATTCATTTTATACTGTTTATTACTGTATGATAAATATTAAATTAATATTTTAAAAGGTGGGTTTGTTTTACAAAACAACATTCCTCAGCTGTAAATGGGAGAAAAAAGTTTACTATAGCTTGTTTTGAATGCAATGTGCTTAATTCAGGTTTACATCCACAATAAAATAATTTATATTTTGTTTTAATGCTAATTTTAGCAACAAATAATTAGGAAAAAAATACTTTAGATTTTTATTTCAAATGCTTTAGCTGTAATTCAGCACATTGCATTATGTAATTCACTGTTCAAACATGATCAATAGGTGGCACTTGTGGTCCATTAGATGTTAGGGAAATGATTGCTTCATTTAATCTGTTTCTCTACTGTGCATGTTTAGATCTGCTGAATGTGGAATATTAATATGGAATTTTTACAACTAAAAGAAAATTTTGGTAGCTGAGCTTAAAAATAACAGAAGCATAATGTCTCTGAATCTCATAAACTATATTAACAGTGTTCCACTTTCTTCGTAAACATTTTTTATGCACCAAAGTCTTTAACTTGGTCACTTACTCTGGTTATTTTGGAAAAGTTTTGACATGCTCATTCTGACTATATTAAGTTTATATAATTTATACAAATCTATATGTTTTAACATTTTCTATGAATACTTGGTGTCATTGTAAAAAAATGTACTTTTTAAAATCCACTTAATAGGGATTATTAATATGGAATCTCATAACTAAATAAATGAATAACAATATTAATTTAAGGATTAAGGTATAATATGTTTACATACTGTTTCTTGTAGTAGTATTGTATTCCACGCTCTTTGTAACCATCTGCATCAATTTCTTATGTTACATGCTATGTTACAGAGTGGTGATTTGGTACAGTGACGTAAGTGCATGCTTATCAACCAGAAGGTCCTGTGTTTGATTCCTGGTTAGGGCAATTAATTTCGTTTTTAACAAATAAAGACTCCTTGTCTAAAAATAAAATTGTAAATATTATGTACACTATATTGACATTTTTATTATTTCTATATATCACAACATGTTAAATATTAAAATGATATTAATAAATCAGAGATTTTATAACATGTCTGGTCATTATTAACTGCATTATTGGTATTAATAAAAAATAATTCCAACGGCTTGTATTTTGTTCATGGTCATTTATCACTGTTTTCACAACCCACACTTTCTTATTAAAATGCCCGTTTTTGAGACACAATGTTTCAGATGTGAATAACTTTGTGAAAAATAACGCAGAGCCTTCAAATCAAAGGCATTTTAAAGATCACGATATGTGAAAATTTTCACAGCTTTTATTTAAACAACATCTAGTACCAGGTTTCATTTTAAGAAATCTTAGTTTGAATACAGCGGATCTCTGGTGTAAACGAGTACATAACACAAAAAATACTATTCAATAGCTACAGCATGTATGCGAAATGCCTAACCATATAAAGCAGAATAACACACATTCATTGGGTTTAACCTCACTCTAATTTGTGAAAGTCCTTCTATATTATCTGTTTTTACTCAGATAATAATAAACTACTGTCACGCACCCCGATAGGCTAGGGGTATATGGAATTAAGGGAATTTCAGGCATGCTGGAAGAAATCTTTGGTGTGGGGAAAAGATAGTTGTAACAAATTATAATAGGTAAACAGAAGTGAAATGTGTACAATTTGAATAGGTGACTAGTATGGGGGTAGAGGAAATATGAGTTGTGCCAAAGGAATGAAAATAACAAACAAAATGGAGCTGGCTAATAAAGTGAGGGGAAGCTGACCTAACTACAAAACAAAACTCGAAACACCCGGTCTTCGGTGTCTTCTAACGCCCTAGCTAACCTTCACTGACTACCCAAAACCATACAAGACAAAAAGCACTCACCCGTCCTAAACTAGTGTTTCTAATATAAAGACCAACTACGTGTGCATGATGTACCCAACAAGCTTAACTAACCCTTTACACAAAAGTTCACACAAATACACAAGTGAGCTATGAATACAAATAAGGGAAAATGAGTGGATAGGGTACAAAAGAGCACAGAGTTTGATATAACATGTTTGGGCAAGGTAATGGCAAAATAAAGGATAATACAAACAAACAAAAGTACAAGGAGAAGAAGAACATAAACCAACAAACCTGAAGCTATACGGAAACAAAAACACAAAGCGAAACGAATGAAAAAGACTAAGCTGAAGCAAAATGAAAACGAAACAAAGCCGAAACTGAGCTGAGTAGAACCGAAGTCAAACGGAAGGCTGCCTACGTTCTGAAAACCTCCAAGTTAAATACCAAAGAAGTTGAGCTCTGATCGAGAAGCTGATTACCAATAATGTAATACGGCAAGGTGGATGAATTAATGAACCAATGAGGAAGGAGGACAATCAAAGTCAGGAAGTGTGGAACATAGAATCAAAACAAACACACACAGACCACACTGGGACATAACACCCCCACCCATAAAAACAAACATCTAATGTGTGGACAAATGGAAAACAAAGAAAAACAAATCTTCTTTAAACTCTAGAAAGTGTGTCAGCCAACATATTTTCTGCCCCTCTCTTGTGGAGAATTTACAAATTATAATTCTGTATAATCAAAGACCAGCACATCAGTCGCTGTGCAGAAACATCAAAAGGTTATGATCAGTGTAAACAATTACAGGTAGGTGGCTAGAGCCTACATAAACTTCAAAATACTGTAAAGTGAGAAATAACGCCAAAGTTTCTTTCTCAATTGTCGAGTAATTTAACTGATGTTTTTTAAACTCCTTCGAAAGGTAAGACACTGGATTGTCCAATCCATTCTTATCCTCCTGTAACAATGGTGCTCCTGCTCTCGCAGCGCTTGCGTCAATCTCGAATTTAAATGGTAAAGAGTACAGGAGTACTACACAAAAGTGTTTTCACACTCTCAAACGCATGCTGACATTCTTTGGACCAGGTGAATGTTTTGTTCGGGCTAAGTAAACTCATAAGTGGGTTTACTACAGTTGACATGTTTTTACAAAAACCTCTATAATATCCAGCCATACCTAAAAATCTACGAAGTGCTCTCCTTGTGGTAGGAACTGGGAACTCATTTATGGCGTATATCTTAGCTTCTATGGGTCGAACTTGACCTTGTCCAACCTCTTTCTAAGTAAGTCACAGTGGCTTTTCCAAAATCACATTTTGCAAGGTTGAACATTAGATTTGCCTTCTCTAGATGCTCAAACACAATTTTTAACAAGGCCACATGTCCTCTCCAGTCCACCAAATAAATAACTAAGTCATCCAAGTAAGCATTACAATTTGGTACTTCTGCTAAAACTACAGATGCAGCCATTCAAAGTGCGCTGAACACACACGTAAAGGAGGTAATTGGCTACGGCGTCACGCATTGTGACGCACGATGACGCGAGGTACCGCGGTACGTGATTGGTTGACCTTGAGGGGCACTCATGGTCCGTTGGTCTGTCGTAGAAAGATTTACAGTAAACGTCTTTACCGTTTCCGTTGTAGTACTGAATATTTATATGGAATTTTACCACTGAAGGGAAATCTTAGTACCTGAGCATAAAAAGAATAGGAGCATACTGCAACGCGTGTGAAGGCCATAAACGATATTAATTTTGGAACTTAAACTTACAGTATATGGCTGGTCTCGGTACTTTAAAGGAAACATACACACCAGTATTCCATTTCTCCCTAAACATTAAGCATCGAAGTCTTTAACTAACGTGATACCGGAGTCAACAAGCATACTTTCAGAATTTGATTAAAAGGGAATATAATATGGAATTGTGTATCTAAAGAAATTAATAATTATATAATTATATTCACGTACCGCAACACAAGAATAGTACACACTGTACATTGTCTGTTGATAATGTTTCTGTAGTGCTTTTTCAGCACTCTCCACGTGACCTTACTGGTGGCGTTGTGGGTTAGGTTCCTGACTCCCACCTCACACGGTCTGTGATCAGTCAGAGATTAATTAAAACCTCACTCGCACTAAACAAATTTATCATTTTAAATATCACAACATGATCGAATGTTGAATGGAGAAAAAAGACGTGCTGAATTTAATGACTGTACCAGTACTGTATGTATAGCAAACCAGCATGTCTTTTTTCTCCAGTCAGAGGGGTGTCAGATGGTGTCAGCCAATCACCATTCTGAAGCCCTACCATAGTCTCTGGTATGGGGAGACCCCAGAATTCTGTCCCATAGTTTAGACAGATGATAGATACTTTTATTGATCCCGTGAGGGAAATAAAGTAAATCATTTTCATTCTAGGAAATTATTAAACGCTTGGTTAAAAGCAAAGGAGATTGTCTGTTATAGTGGACATAAAAACAAGAGTTTGCGGCGCCAGACCGGGAAAAAGCCTGATGAACTAGGGATTGGACAGTTTCCAAGTGCTTGTACAATCGATGGAAATGTTCAAATAAATGTGCAAAAGAAATAAACAAAATAATCATTTATTTCTTTATCATATTGGCTAGCTAATGTCCTCTCTTTTCTAGTTAGTGGCTGTGTTTCTGCGTTGGGTAGCAACGGGTGACTGTTCTCAGGCGGAAGATGTAAACACCTTAATTTTCATGTTAAATAATTTTTTAAAATTAAAATTCATTCTATACAGCAATCGCATATTTGGGTACCGTTTCATAAAACTTTCATGCTTAAAATGTTTAGGGAGAAATGGAAGACTGGTGTGTATTGTTTTCTTTAAACTATCAAGACCAGCCATACACAGTACAGTTTATGTACATACAGTAATGTTTATGTTCCTAAATTATCGTTTATGACCTTCAGATGCTTTATGCTCCTCTTCTTTTTATGCTCAGCTACTAAAATTTCCCTTTAGTGGTAAAATTCCATATAAATATTCAAAACTAAGTGGATTAAAATGTGCACAGTAAAGAGATTAAATGATTAAATCTTTTCACTACCAACCAATGCACCACTAGTGCCCTTGTCGGTCATTTTGGCCAGCCAATCACTTACTGCGGTGCCCTCCAGTGCCCTGCGGTGGCTTGTGAGTAGGTTACTGTACCACGGGTTTTTACCGTGCATTTTGAATGGCTGCATCTGTATTCGCTAATGAAGCTGTGTGTTCTGAGCCTGGTTCTCTACATTTCTGTATGAACCAGCTTAGAGGGCTAAAGACAGCTTGTGTTTAAATTGAGTGTAAGGTAATTTATGCTTCTAAAGTCATGGTCAGCATTTATTATTGTACTGTGCTGTAAACTTGTTCTGTGCCTAATTACATTATTTTATAGCTCTATCAAATCTGTACATTGTCTGTCGATAATGTTTCTGTAGTGCTTTTTCAGCACTCTGCATGTGACCATGCTGGTGGTGCTGTGGGTTAGGTTCCTGACTTCCATGTCACACGGTCTGTGATTGAATTCCATGGAACTATGACTTTATTTTTTAACAAACATTTCTTTTAAAAAATGAAATGTTTCCCTTGGTCAGAGATTAAATAAAACCTCACTCGTACCAAACAAATTTATATTTCTAAATATCACAACATGATCGAATTTAAGTCTTTTTAATAACAATGAATAGTCACCTATGCATTACAAAATAAACATTTATATTGATTTGAATCGTGTTTTGATTTAAATCGTAAACACGTGTTTTAATATATGTGTTTAAAGGCGATATACTTTATAAAAGTGCTGATTCTTATGGAATGTGTTCCGCCGCGGATTCAAAAAATTTTTTTTTTAATCGCGTATCTAAGGATAATTGCAGTATAACTTTGTTCATGCACATCATTATACAGTATCTCATTTTGTATTTCTATAAAAAAAAATCGTTTGCCCAGCCACTATTGTTGTTATTGTTTTTATCCTGTAAAGCGCTTTGAGGAGCACAGCTTTCTCACCACTTAGATTTCTTTTTGACACCATCCTTACACAAAGCAGAAACTGATTGTATTTTCCGATGACATACAAGTGGAAAGATTACATATTTTAATTGTCTTTTTTCTGAACCAGGGGAAATCTGATCATGTTTCTCTATAACAATAATAAAAAACTTTATTTTACATATCACCTTTAAAAGTGGCATCTCAAAACAATACAGTCGATGTAAACCACAGATTACATAGTAAATACCCAGACAAACGCAAACGCGTTTTTAATAAAATGCTTTCATTCATTCAACAGAGAGAGAGCGTAAAACCTGGGTGTAACAGCTGTTCGTTTTTCTGATCACTCGCTCTCTGGATAAACGTCTCGCCAGTCCAGTTCTTTGTTTACCTAATTTGCCGATTATGCCTGCTGCGATCCACTCCTACCCTCACACCTAAATTTTAAATTTATTTGCGCATCCTTAAGGTGATATCACATAAAGGTGATATGTAAAATAATGTTTTTTTATTATTGTTATAGAGAAACATGATCAGATTTTCCCCGGTTCAGAAAAAAAGATCTAAAGTATACTAGTTAAGAAAAATAAATCTAAACGGGGAGAAAGCTATGCTGAAAATTTATTAAGATACTTAGAAGACAAAGATATCAACTTATTTTAGTCAAAATTTTATATATCACCTTTAAAAGGGGAATCTGAAAGCAAAGTAAATACCCAACACTGATTGTACCCATCTGTCATGCTAATAAAACACCTTGAATTGAATTGAATTGAGGGAGAGAGGGGGGGAGGGTGAGCGAGATGACTAGGATGTAAGGCAAATAAGATACACTCCACAGGCATTCACAACAGCAACATATGAAACGTTTGCACATATAGTTAAGTTATTACTTGGTTTTCAAAGTGCAATGAAATACAATATTGTTGTTGCTGCTGTTCTTGTTTATTTTTATCCTGTAAAGCGTTTTGAGAAGCCACCTTTATACTGTAAAAGCGCTGATTCTTATGGAATGTGTTCTGCCGGGGATTCAAAATGTTTTTTATTTTTTTTTTAATCGCGTATCTAAGGAAATCTCAGTATAACTTTGTTCATGCACAAACAGTGGCATGTTACATTATTAATACTGCTATTCCATTTGATACCTGATTAAAAAAAATAAAAAATGTTTTGAATCCCCGGCGGAACCGGGCGTCCATATGAATCAAGTAACAGGTTTATTCCATGCTGAAAAAAAGAAGAAAGAAAACACATTCCATAAGAATTGACTGAGCTCCGCTCTGTACCACACAATGATCCCCCCGGAGTCTCTGCCCTGGGTTATTTGGGTTTTTAGACAGAGGGTAAAAAACTCTCTCTTTCGCTTTACCTCCCCCTCCCTATGTATTGTCTGTTTTTTTGTTAACAAGGCTCGCCAGCTAATGTGAATCGAAACCTGTCTTTCTAGCTTTTAAAGTCATGCGATGTGTAAGCCACAATTCAAATAGAGAAAAAAGAGCTGACTGACAAGATTTAAGATGTGGCTGTCAATGTTGGATTAAAAAAAACACATTGCCCGACGTTTGTTGCATTGCTTGAAAAATAACTTTATTTCGAGAGACTGGATAAGTAATTCAAGTGTTTTTTTAACTTCCTGAAAAACAACTAATAATTTAACTATATGTGCAAACGTTTTATGATATGTCGCTGTTGTGAATGTCTGTGGACATGTGCTGGCTGGACAGGAGGCTCTACTGTACACAGAGAGGGGCAGGAGGAGAGGACAAGCCGATACATACTCTTAGAGTGATTAATAAGGAATATAATACAAAAATATAGTACTAAAAATAAGATACACTCTACAGACATTCACAACGGCGACTGTCAGAAGATAGGACACAGCGGCTCAGGCACCCGCTGAATGGAAAAGGGGCACTTTAATGTTCTATATGGCTAATACTAAAGCCAATACTAATATTCAATACTTTAATATTCTTTTCTGTATGTTTAACAATAGTGGGTACAGGCCTAATTCGTCCCTGCTCCCGTTGTTAGGTGTTAATGTGTTGTTAAGTGTGAATTTGTACCTGTTTCCCTGAGGTCTGGCTTTTTTTCTGGAAAACCATAACTCTGGTCTTGTCTGTTCTGTGGGCGACAGCGGGACCAGGTCGTCTGCAAAGAGCAGGAACTCGATTTCCATAATTAATGCAGATCAGTAAATCAAGGGACAAAACAACTATTGCGCCCAGGTCCTCAATGGGCTTTGACGTGCTAATGCGTTGGTTTAATAGTCCGGGTGTGGCAAGCCTCTAACGTCTCCCGACTTCGGCAAAAGGCACCCGCCTTTCATTGGAAGACAATGAACATTCTAGCTGTACATGTGAATATAGCATAAATACACCAAGGGATCGGGT
Organism: Lepisosteus oculatus; assembly: GCF_040954835.1. Taxonomy (NCBI): domain Eukaryota; kingdom Metazoa; phylum Chordata; class Actinopteri; order Semionotiformes; family Lepisosteidae; genus Lepisosteus; species Lepisosteus oculatus. The sequence goes on along the minus strand of NC_090703.1, from coordinate 29,260,744 downwards.
GAGCTCCTATCACAAAAAAAACTGCAAGCCTGCACTACAGCGACCATAGTACAGTATGGAGACCAAGACCTTTTACGGGAAGAGACGAGGTGCTTCTGCCGCCCCAACTTGCAAAGAGCGAAGGGTAAGCAAATACAGCAGACTTCATCTGAAATATGCGATTACAGTGCATATTACAAGGTATTATTGCCGTTTAAATTCAATTATAATTATTTCTTCGTAGCCTGTTCTTCAAGAAAACACCGCACGGGCGAAACGATTTTCAAAATCTACCACCAGGTCAGTAAAAAAGAAAGCGGTAAGACGGAAAAAAAGAAAAGTTTATTTTGACGTCTGTTCCGCGACTGATGAATACTACTGTGTGACTTTATTTCTTACATGACTTATGTTATTTTGCCACAGGACGTGGGTCTCTGCCAGGGTACCAACCTGTAGAAGCATCACCTGTGTGGAGACTTTTCGGCAGCAGCAGGAGCAGTACGACGCATTACTGGGGAGGATTGGGAGGCTAGAGACACTTCTGAAAATGCAGAGGAAGGAGAAAGTATGTTCCAGCAGTCAAACAGTTGAGCAGCTGTCTCCCGAAAAGTGCCTCTCCTCGCCGCGCAGGTTGCAATGCCTGGCGGAAGCTCTGCCCCCCGCAGAGCACACACCGCCTCAGGACACTCCATCCCGGCCTCTCCGCTCACCACGGCGCAGGAATTTGTTGATGCTGTCCCCACCGTCTATCTCCCCCCAGGAAGCACTGTTTACAGAGCAGAATTCACAGACGCCAGTGGGTCGAATAATTCTCCCAGATATCCAACTCTTACCCATCACTCAAGAGATGGAGGGGGGGTTGTACTTGCAGTGCATCGGCATAGACGGGAAAGCAATAGCCGACTGCTACGCCGCCCTCGTGTTTCGAAATCTTGTGACTTTTGAAATTTACTGGGGGTGGACCACGTCTGTAAATTTCGATGGGTCCAGAGGCAAAAGTGCCTTGCCTTGCAATCTCCGGGAAACCATTAGTAGCATGGTGAATCGGAGATTCTCAACCCTTACTTCGTGCGACTGGAAAATAATTCATGATTGGATCAACGAAATGCTTCCTAGGAGGAGGCGCTCTTTTCCCCTAGTCTAACAGTCTGTCCACAAACAAAACATTCCTGTTAGACAAGAGGAATTGAAAAAAAAAACAATTACTTTTGTCAATGGAAACCGGTGTGTGTGTCTCTCTCTGGTGGATGTCCCTCTCTCTCTGCTGAATGAATAAAAGCATTTTATTAAAAACGCGTTTGCGTTTGTCTGGTATTTACTTTGGTCCCTTTTAACTGTTTTTCCATCTACTGTAGTTCTTTGAGATGTCACTTTTAAAGGTGATATGTAAAATAAAGTTTTTTATTATTGTTATAGAGAAACATGATCAGATTTTCCCTGGTTCAGAAAAAAAAGATCTAAAGTGCTACACCTAACTTTCTTAATTCGATGTATTTAAAGCAGTGAACTACTGTAGGTGTAACATAACATTTAGAAATACAATCGAGAATAGTTTTGTGATGTTTGTTTAGATTAAACGTTCCTAAAACGTATAACGTAACAAAATTAAAGACGATTAAAATCTGTAATCTTTCCACTTGTACTGTACAGATGCAGCCATTCAAAATGGGTGAGGTATTTCGCGGCATACCGCGACACGCCCACCGGGGTATCACGCGGTTCACGTGTGTCACGTGACTAACTATCCGGCGTCGCCTTGTAAAACCGCCAGAGGGAGCTTAACCTCTCATGTACAGCATTTGAGCCTTTAATTTTGAACTGTGTATTACAGCATGTTAATCATCAGTCATTAAAATGTTGGTATATTTTATGAAAGCAAGATTGCTCAGTTGGACAAAAGTACACAACCTACCTTTATCAGAAATATTTATGCATCAAAGCCTTTACTGAAGATATTACTAATAGTATTAATAATGGATGACTTTGGACAAGCTGTATACTCAAAGTATAATTTCTTTAGCACATTTGTACAAGCACTTGGAATCTGTCCAAGCCATACTTTGTCAGGCATTTTGTTTTACTTCAACGGGCGTAAAAACTTCCTTGCTTTTAACAGGGCGTTTCATAATTTCTAACTACGAAAATGATTTAAAATGCGACACCTATCATTCAACTAGAGCTTAAAATATCACAAGGAAAAATACACACCGGTATTCCATTTCTCCCTAAACATTGTAAGCTTCGAAGTCTTTAACTAACATGATACTGGAGTCAACAAGCATACTTTTAGAATTTAGTAGTTCAGGTGGGTAGCTGCGTCAGCATGCATAGGCTGCAAAGGAACAAGTAATAGGTTTATTCCATGCTGAAAAAAAGAAGAAAGAGAACACAACGTTTCGGCCGTGGAGCCTTCTTCAGGTGTGAGCACACCTGAAGCTCACACCTGAAGAAGGCTCCACGGCCGAAACGTTGTGTTCTCTTTCTTCTTTTTTTCAGCATGGAATAAACCTATTACTTGTACTTTTAGAATTTGATTAAAAGGGAATATAATATGGGATTGCGTATCTCAAGAATTTAATAACGGTATGATTATATCCGTGTACTGCGGCAGGGCTGTGTAGGGCTGTTTCGCCTGCCTGTTCATGCGAGCTGTCTTGTAGCCTACTGGTCTAGGTGCGTAACTATCAACTGGCAGGTTTGTGTTCAAATCCAGCTGGTGCTGGACCTTCCAGTTTTATTTATTTATTTTTTAATCGAGTAACATAAACATATTACCGTATGCAAACTGTACTGTATACAATATGTATATGTATATTTAATGTCTTAACTGTGCCCGTTTAAGTATTGAATATCCATATCTAATTTTACCACTGAAGGGAAATCTTAACATAAACATACAGTATATGGCTGGTCTCGGTACTTTAAAGAATAAAATACACACCAGTATTCCATTTCTCCCTAAACATTGTAAGCTTCGAAGTCTTTAACTAACGTGATACCGGAGTCAACAAGCATGCTTTTAGAATTTGATTAAAAGGGAATATAATATGGAATCGCGTATCTCAAGAAATTAATAACGATATAATTATATTCATGTTGCAAAAGAACTGCAACGGACATAAAAACTCCCTTGCTTTTAACAGAGCGTTCCATAATTTCTAACTACGAAAATGCCAGGTGAAAGGATTTGTAAAAATATTTTGTTAAAGCAAGTCAGTTTTTTCCGCAACACATAAAATACATTTTTCCAAGAAAGTTTAGCCTTTGTCACTAATGAAACCACTAAATAAAGACATAAATATAGAAATCTTAAGATTTGTTTTATTTAATGTTGGTAGCAGGATGAACTGTCAGAGTGTATATTTTGTGGCAGAGTTGCTGCAAGATGTTAACAGTGAAAAAGGTATTTAGAAATGAGTTATTTCAAGATGAAAAAGAAAACATACACGAAACATGGTTTCATTATGACCAGAATCGGTCTTGAGATATTTTTAACTTGATTTACAGTATTTGAGAGGTATGTCTTAACACCGATACTACAGTGCTTAAGTACTGCTCACGTATATGTTTCTAGGTTTATATTATGCATTTCATACGGTCAAATTACTTTTGAGCAACTAATAAGAAGTGCAAAATGGTATGCGTTTTAGTTTCGTTTTGTGCTGGGACCCGTGGATTGATTAGAGATATCAAGTACATACAAGTCATTTTTTAAATGTTGTAGTTCGTCTTGAAAAAATGTTACGAGTACATCATCTATCAACAATTACACAGGTTCTGTTTCCATATTGCGGATTTTGATTACGTAATATTATTTTCTAGATTTCACGTTGTGAATATGATAGGATGTCTGATGGGATGTTTCTAAAAATCCATCCTCTGTAAAACGTCTTCTCTCGTTGTCCTGCATATGTATTCGCTAATGAAGCTGTGTGTTCTGAGCCTGGATCTCTACATTTCTGTATGAACCAGCTTAGAGGGCTAAAGACAGCTTTTGTTTAAATTGAGTGTAAGGCAATTTATGCTTCTAAAGTGATGGTCAGCATTTATTTTTGTACTGTGCTGTAAACTTGTTCTGTGCCAAGTCACATTATTTTATAGCGTTTTTATAGCGTTATCAAATACGGTGTTACTGTAGTTTCCTGACTCCCATGTCACATGGTCTGTGATTGAAACCTGTAAAACTGGTTTAATTCGTCACAGCCAGCACTCTTCAGGTGTGAGGGTCTTCTGCTCAGAATGAAACGCTAAAATGTTTGTGTATATTCTAATGGTAGTGGGGGCAGGGTGTGTGGGAACAGGTTTGGTTGAAATTGCATTGGAGATCTATGTTCTTCACACCTGAAACATTTTCTCTGAAAGCATTTTCTTCGCAGTTTAACCGATCTTGTTACAGCATGTTACAGTTTACTATTATTAACCATATTAATTTTAAGTGCTTAATGTAAAATCTTGTAAAAATATATTTTCATTGTTCAAATATACATTAAGTCTGACTATCATATAATACGTTAAATACAAAACTAAAGAAAAAATAGGGTTAAATATAATTCAAAATATTTTGCTAACAATGTTAACTGTTTATGAATAATAAAATGTATTAACTAAGGAGTAGGATGGCACAGTTGTTAGTATGTTTTTTGTTTTGTTTCTTTTTCATAAATACAACAGTAGTACCTGATGTCTCAGTGGCTTTCAAAATTAAATTATGCAATATATAACCACATGTAAGACTCTGATGCTTAAAATGTTTAGGGAGAAAGTGGAATACTGGTGTGTATTTTTTCTTTAAACTACCAATACCAGCCATATATAGTCTGTAACGTAGGAATTTCTATATGTCTTTATTTAGTGGTTACATTAGTGACAAAGGCTAAACTTTTAGCTTCAGTAACGTGTACATATCTCCCCTTTTTATAAAACGACATGGTTGAAAACTGTTCCAGAGCCACTGTTGTTTCATCAGTGAAAAGTACATCATGAAATGCCTCTCCCTGTTCAATCCACTGGAAAAAAGAAAAGGAGCATAAAGCTTCTGATGGTCATAAACGATATTCATTTAGGAGCAGCATCAGAGGTATGTTTTTAACTGCACTGCATTGGAGAGAATACCATAGTGTGTTTTTTTTTTTACTCCCTGGCGGAAACTGGCTTCCAGAAGAATCAGTATGGCTCAGAGATTAAATAAAACTTCATTCGAACCAAACAAATGTATATTTCTAAATATCACAACATGATCGAATTTAAGTCATTTTAATCACAATGAATAGTCACCTATGCGTTACAATATAAACATTTATATTGATTTAAATCGCATTTAAATCACCTTTATTTAAAACCCATAAATAAAGCTGATACTGTTTAGACTTTCAATTATTTAAAACTGTATTAAAGCAGCACGATACACAATGCAACGTAAATCGCTATCTTTGTCTTCTGTGTAATAATGTTCACCTCTCTGTCCAGCAAATTTACAATAGTAATAATAATGAACTTTATTGTATATGGCGCCTTTAAAGGTGGCTCCTCAAAGCGCTTTACAGGTTAAAAACAATACTGTTAGGCTAGGAAAACGATTTTTTTTTAAGAAATACAAAACGAGATATAATGATAAGTTCCAGCTTAGACATTAACGAAGAGCATAACGCGTGTACTGTATACACTGCAAGTACAACCCCCCTCTCTGCAGGAGTGCTGGCTGTGACGAATTGAACCGGTTTCACGGGTATTTTCAAAGTAGGAGGCAAGATTTCCAGCGTAAGACACCTTCCCCCCCTCAAAAACCCAGCAAGTACAGTACTTACTAGTTAAAGGCTAGGCTCCCGACTACGGCGAAAGGAACCCTTCTTTCATTAGAAGACAATGAACATATTTTAGCCCTGAATGAATTAATAGCAAACATGGTTTACATAAAAGACATTTTTCCAAGAAAGTTTAGCCTTTGTCACTAATGAAACCACTAAATAAAGACATAAATATAAAAATCTTAAGATTTTTAAAATACATGACTTTGCTAAAATTTATTTGAAAATAAAAACAATTACAACCGCCAGGGGAGAGAGAGAACAGGGGAGGGATGTTGGTTTTGCATAAGGGGCGGGGCTATGGAAATTAGGTCTGTTTGGGAATGTGTAGTTACATGTTCTGGCTGTTTGTGAATTATCGTTGTTGAGTATGGAGTGTTGAGGTGTTGATTTTGTGTAATGCTTTATGTTGAAAATTGAGGTGGATTTTGTTTATGATAAACAGGATAAACTGGGATGGGAGGAAGGTTTGGTTTTGCATAAGGGGCGGGATTATGATAATTGGATGACTTTGCGAGAGTAAAATGGTTTGATATATTTGATTTTGTATTGTGGTTGTTATCTATGTTTTTGGTTGGTATTATGTTTATATGGTTGTTTTTGTTGGTTGATTGTTATTATGGTTATTAATAATATGATCTATAGTTGAAATCTGAACCTAAATAAAAAGAAAAAGCAAGTGATTAGGTTTATGAGCAATCTAATTACTTATTCGTTTAAAACGCTATATAAAATAAAGTTTATTATTAATTTTCTGGACAGAGCGGTGAACATTATTATGCATAAGACAAAGATAACGATCCTGATCAGTTTAGAAATCTGTGTACGCTGTAAGGTTTTTACTTCTTAAACTTTTAAAATACACGTTTTGAATAGAAAGAAATCCTCTTCCTGGTACAGTATGTATAGCAAACCAGCACGTCTTTTTTCTCCAATCAGAGGGGTGTCAGATGGTGTCAGCCAATCACCATTCTGCGTTGGGTAGCAACGGGTGACTGTTCTCAGGCGGAAGATGTTCGTGTTAAATATTTTTTTAAAATTCAATTAAACGGGCACAGTTAAGACATTAAATATACATATACATACTGTATACAGTACAGTTTGCATACGGTAATATTTTTATGTTATGCGATTAAAAAATAAATAAATAAAAATGAAAAGTCCAGCACTAGCTGGATTTGAACACACAACATGCCAGTTGGTAGTCACACACCTAGACCAGTAGGCTACAAGACAGCTCACATGAACAGGCAGGCGAAACAGCCCTACACAGCCCTGTCGCAGCACACGGATGTAATCATACCATTATTAAATTCTTGAGATACGCGATTCCATATTATATTCCCTTTTAATCAAATTCTAAAAGTATGCTTGTTGACTCCGGTATCACGTTAAAGACTTCGAAGCTTACAATGTTTAGGGAGAAATGGAATACTGGTGTGTATTTTTTTCTTTAAAGTACCAAGACCAGCTATATACTGTATGTTTATGTTCCAAAATTAATATCGTTTATGGCTTCCACACGCGTTACAGTATGCTCCTATTCTTTTTATGCTCAGCTACTAAGATTTCCCTTCAGTGGTAAAATTCAATATCTACAACGGGCACAGTAAAGACGTTTACAGTAAGTCTTTCTACGACAGACCAACGGACCACGAGTGCCCCTGTCGGTCAACCAATCACGTACCGCGGTATTTTGCGTCATCGCGCGTCACGATGCACGACGCCGTAGCCAATTACCTCCAGTACGTGTCTGTACCGCGCACTTTGAATGGCTGCATCTGTATGTCATCGGAAAGTTTCTGCTTTGTGTAAGGATGGAATCGAAAAGCAATCTAAAGTGGTGAGAAAGCTGTGCTCAATGTATTTAAGGGACTTAAAAGTAAAAGGAGATGCTTCATATTGCTTGACTAATTTTAAAAACTAAGTTATAAATGCAGACGCTCCCTCGGTGCAGCGCCGGGTGTAAATATCAAAATATACATTCATCCCGGGCAGAGGCCGAAGAGCGCCCGGCTGGGGTGCGTGGGGAAGAGCAGGACAGGAGTGAAAGGCGGGGTTTAGGAAGGCGTACAGTCTGGGCAGGTATATATTGCATTTTTCTAAAACGTATTTGAAAAATAAAAACGATTACAATCTAATCCTTCCACGTTTGATCCCAAAATCCCAAGAAAAATAAATCTAAACGGGTAGAAAGCTATGCTGAAAGTTTATTAAGATACTTAGAAGACAAAGATACTGTATCAATTTATGTTGCATTAGTCTGATTATGATTAAAAAACACATATAATTAAACACGCGTTTGCGATTTAAATCAAAACACGATTTAAATCAATATAAATGTTTATATTGTAATGCATACTGTCCAGCCTCCATTTCTCAATAAAAAATTACTCTATTAATTATACTTTGAGTATACAGCTTGTCCAAAGTCATTAATTATTAATACCATTAGTAATATCTTCGGTAAAGGCTTTGATGCGTAAATATTTCTGATAAAGGTAGGTTGTGTACTTTTGTCCAACTGAGCAATCTTGCTTTCATAAAATATACCAACATTTTAATGACTGATGATTAACATGCTGTAATACACAGTTCAAATTTAAAAGCTCAAATGCTGTACATGAGAGGTTAAGCTCCCCCTGGCGGTTTTACAAGGTGATGCCGGATACTTTCCGGCATGACGTCAAATGACGCGATTAACCGCGTGATACTGCATGATACTGCGACACGCCCACCGGGGTATGCCGCGAAATACCCCACCCAGTTTGAATGGCTGCATCTGTATATTGACTAGCCCCTGAAATTTGCAGGTGCATCACGTAATCCAAATGCCATGACCATATACTGCAAAAATTGATCAGGAGTTACAAATGCAGAAATTTCAGAAGCCCTAGGAGTTAAAGGAACCGGCCAGTACCTTTTTAATAAATCTAGTATAGTCACAAAACGAGTGGAGCCTAAATAGTCTATACAATTATCCTTTTTTGGCAAAGGAAACATGCCAGGAACGGTGACTGCATTCAAATTACAATAATCCGTACAAAATCGATAAATTCCATTAGATTTAGGTACAAAGGGCAACTAGAGTCCCTGCCGTGGTGTGGAAATCCCTATTCCTACACAGCCATCCAAAATTGTGGCATATACCAAATGTATACATAGAATCTCTATTATTTGTTACAATTTTCCATTTATTGTATTTACAAGCTTCAATTAAATCTTTTCATTTGGTCTGCTGGTTTAACACCAGATTTTCACAGTTTATACAGCAAGGCAGGTAGCTTGCACAACACTTAAACACAGCCCCATGGCCACTGCATCGAGGGGTCCTGAATCCATCATACGATGCCTACCTCCATGCTCCTGCACCAGCACAGCAGCTCACAACCCATTTATTTCACTTACATACAGATTACATACAGATGATCCATCTAAGGCAATCCAGTTCAGGCCAGTGCCTGCAAGAAAGCTTGTTTCAAATAATTAAAAACGGTTACTGCTGCTGCTGCAGGGGTCAAGGCAATGTTGCCCTTAGACTGCACTACCCCCCTTAAGACAGTTTGTTAAAAGTTGAGCTCGTTCTGAAATGGAATTCACCCAGGCTTTACGTAGTTTTATCTTTGGGGTAATGCCCCCCCTTTCCCACAGTGCTAGTTACCACACCGCCCATCTGGATATGCCCAAACAGGATATTTATTACAGTCCTTTTTTTTTTACTTCTTGTATCTGGGTATAATTTGGGAGTCACACTATAATTGTAAGAAACTGGTGGCACCTTTTCTCTTTTTACCTCCCATTTGCAGCGCTTGCACGTTTGCATACATGCTTCACTCTATTTTCCTAGCGTTGCAAGTTATTAAATCAAATACATCTCTGCTCTCCATAATATCAGGAAAGCATAGTTGTATATATCAGGTTTTAACCCACTCAAGTAAATTTGTTTTATTACTGTGGAATTATCTTCATTCACTTCCTTTTGATCAGTTAACCCAGAGTATAGTATCCATAGTTATAAACCTTTCTGTAAAATCTAAAACATCCTCACTTTTCTTCTGCTGACATGCTGTTACTTTTCTCCATTCAGTTTTCGGTGGATAATGCTCTTTCAAAAATCTTCACACTAATTCCCACCCTTCTCCCAGATTTTCTCTTAAGGTGTTCTATTTCTTCTCTTGCTTTTTTTCTGCATATATAACTTTGTTTCGTTCAGCCATTGCTTTTAGCTTTTCCGTCAGAGATTTTTGCTTCTTATTTCATTCTGTTTTCTCTATAATATTCTGTTGCATTCTCAAATGTTTCCTTAAAATAAGACGTCTCTGCTTATTTTTAGCCCGTTGTTCATACATTTTTCTGCATTCGTGTTAAGACCATATTCAGTCTGAGAGTCCATATTCCTTTTTAAGTTTCACTTTGCATTCATATAATTGATTTTTCTATGACACCCAGTCAGACACCTCCACTAATTTTTCTTCACACCAAACCATTTTCATGTCTCCCACGCGCCCCGCGGAATCCCCCAGTCAAGACAACCTGGCGAACTATCACAATTCGAGAACCAGATCCCAAATCCTGGCTTTAATAACATACCTGAATCGAGTTACCACCCTTGGCTCTTCTGCAAGTACAGTTCGAGTTACTACCATCATCCATACTGCAGTCGTGTACCTGGATACAACACCTGGGTTTTTTATGAGTACCAGAATACAACAACTGGATTTTTACTCTTACCAGGATACAACACATGGTTTTACAGCAAGGGCAGAGCGGGACACAGAGTGTGTGTGTGTGTGTGTGTGTGTGTGTGTGTGTGTGTGTGTGTGTGTGTGTGTGTGTGTGTGTGTGTGTGTGTGTGTGTGTGTGGATCCCTTTAGATCTCCTTTCAGATTTAAAAGGTTATTAATCATATCTTCGGTGTCGCATCTTCCCAGTGTAGCTGATCTTTTGCTGCCTGGGTAAAATATCACAAAGCTTTAGAGAACTTAACATTTCTATTATCAACTAATTGTAAATATGATGTTTACATTGGCATTATTAATTTTTCACTTGAGTGTATGGAGGATTGTCAGCTGTCACTGAGAGTAGACCCTCCCTCTTAGGCTGCACAAACGATCTTTTAAAGTTTTATAGAGAAATGGAGGGTATACAGTATGCGTAACAATATAAACATTTATATTGATTTAAATCGCGTTTAATTATATGTGTTAATTATATGGCCTTCACACACGTTACAGTATGGTCCTATTCTTTTTATGCTCAGATACTAAGTGGTAAAATTCCATATAAATATTCAATACTTGAGCACAGCAGAAAGACAATTAAATCTTTCTACGACCGACTAACGCACCACGAGTGCCCCTGTCGGTCAACCAATCATGTACCACAGTATTTCATGTCATTGCGCGAGGACGTGGCCAATTACGCGTGGTAGGTGTCTGTGCCGCGCACTTTGAATGGCTGCATCTGTACGTCTGCGAAACACCTGTTCATTTACTCTTAAGATTTCAGTGCTTTGTGTATCTTCTAAACACAGTGGGGGCAGGGTGTGTGGGGATAGGTACTGGGGTAAAGTTAGCTTGAAGTTCAAAAACTATTTTGGCACGTCTGTAGCATTTTCACGAAACCTCTAGAGTTGTGAGAACACTTCCTTTATGCATAAAGTACATTGTGCATGTTTTCATAGCCTTCACTTTCTCATTTTTATGCCATTTTTTTTACCACGCACGAATATTTTTATGTCCATATCTTTGCAAGGGAATCAGTACAAATTTTAATACTAATTAAATGAGCCAGACATTTTCCACCCCCTCTACTCTTCTCAGAGTAGGATAAGCTAATCTTCGGTGGATGTTTTGGGTTTTGCTTGTTCACATATCTTCCCTTTTTATAAAATGACATGGTTGAAAACTGTTCCAGAGCCACTGTTGTTTCATCAGTGAAAAGTATATCATGAAATGCCTCTCCCCGTTCAATCCATTGGAAAAAAGAAAAGGAGCATAAAGCGTCTGATGGTCATAAACGATATTAATTTAGGAACAGCATCAGAGATATTTTTTTAACTGCACTGCATCGGAAAGAATACCATAGCACGTTTTTTTTTTACTCCCTAGCGTGAGTTTTTTTTTTTTTATCCCTGGCGGAAACAGGCTTCCATAAGAATCAGTATAGCTTCTGTGAAATACATTTTTCCTGCATTGAAGTTTAACTCATTCAGAGCGCCCTTACATTACAAACACCAAGTGTTTCATTTTCACTGTGTTTATTTAACAGGCTGTGAAAATTTATTTCAGGATGGCGCCATGTTAGTGGCAGCCTGCTACAGCAGCTCTGTGTCTTTTTGTTGTCTTTCTGTTTCTTTCAGTTAGTTAATGCTAGTGTGTTAGTGTTTTTTCTTCATACCCTTGCCGGCAACTAGATTTACTTTTCTTAGATTTACTCAACTAGATACTTTCTTGTTTTTTCTGATACTCGGACCTCTGTTTCTATCGGGTTGCAATGCTGATAGCTACAGAGGCATTGTCTACACGCGGGACCAGCTGATCGCGCTAACGCGTCCGGCTCTACTCACTGGAGAGAAGCCATCAGTTCTGGAGGAGCTGAAGAAGAGAAGCTGAGGCTGTAGGGCTGGTGTGACTCAAAAGGCGAAGAGAAGGAGATTTAAACCCTATCTTCCTTTGATCATTATGGGAAATGTGAGGTCCTTAGTGAACAATATGGATGAACTGGGAGCACTGGTGAGGAGTCAGAGGGAGTATAGAGAATGCAGTATTATGTGTTTCACCTGCAGGAACTTATTCCGGACTCAAACGTTACCATCGGCGGCTTTCAGACGGTGCGGGTGGACAAAAACACAGAGAGCGGTAAAGGGAAAGGAGGGGGCCTCACTGTGTCAACAACATGGTGTAATCCTGGACATATTCATGTTAAGGAGCGCGTCTGTAACCCGGACATTTAACTGGTTGCCATAGGACTGCGTCCATTCTATCTGCCCCAGGAGTTTACATGTGCCATCTTTGTTGTTGTTTACATTCCACCCACGGCAAACACACAGGCAGCGTGTGACGTCATACACACAGTCACAGCCAGGCTACAAACAAAGCACCCTAGCGCTTTTATAGCTATTTCAGGGGACTTTAACCACGTCTCTATTTCCACCACTTTGCCTACTTTCCACCAGTTTGTTAAGTGCCCGAGAGAAAACAAAACACTGGACTTATTATATGCCAATGCTAAGGATGCATATAATTCCACAGCCCTTCTCCCCCTTGGCAGATCAGATCACAACCTTGTCTTGCTTACACCACTATACACGCCTATTGTCCAGCACCAACCTGCAACAATGAGAACTGTGAGGAGATGGTCTCAGGAGGCTATGGAGGATCTACGTGGTTCTTTGGAGACTACCGACTGGAATGTGCTGTGCAAGCCACATGGGGACAACATAGACAACATGGTGGACGGTGTCACTGACTACATTAACTTCTGCGTAGACAACACCATCCCCACCAAAGACGTATACTGCTTTTCCAATAACAAACCCTGGATCACCAGCGACCGGAAGGGTCTTCTGAATGACAAAAAGAGAGCCTTTAGGAGGGGGGATAAGGAAGAGGTCAAGCTTGTACAGGAGGAACTAAATCAGAAGTTAAGAGAGAGCAAGGACGCCTACAGGAGGAAGGTAGAGGACAAGCTATCAAGGAATAGGGTGAGGGACGTATGGAGCAGCATGAGAGAGATCACTGGCTTCAAAGAGGCTGGGGGTGTAACGGAGGGGAACCTGGAGATGGCCAAAGAGTTGAACCAGTTCTTTAACAGGTCTGATTCAGGCCCCTCTGTGGCTCAACACCCATCCCCCGACAGCCACACACTCCCTAAGCCTTCATAGCAGCGACTGCCCAACACCTCCTCCATCCCCCCACAATCATGGCTGCCTACAGCTACAACCCCCAACAGCTACTCACCCCCCCATTCCCCACAGCTGCCACTCTCCAACACCTCCACCATTAACACCTGCAGCACTGAAAGCGCTATGAGCACCATCCCCCAGGCCAGGCTGGCCATCACGGCTGACCAGGTGAAGAGGAAGCTGAAGAGGTAAGGACCAGATTGTGCCTGTCCCAGATTTCTGAGGGCTTGTGCTGATCAGCTGAGCGGAGTGCTCCAGCGACTGTTCAACCTGGGCCTGCACTTGGAGAAAGTCCCTGTGCTCTGGAATACATCATGCCTGGTACCAAAGAAAGGGCGCCCCTCTGTCCTGAATGACTATAGACCAGTTGCACTGACTTCTCATGTCATGAAGACACTCGAGAGGCTGGTCTTATCCCACCTGAGACCCCTGGTTAGCTCATCACTGGATACCCTACAGTTCGCCTACCAGCTCAGTGTTGGTGTGGAAGATGCGATCATCTACATTCTGCAAAGGGCCTACTCACACCTGGACAAGGCTGGCAACAACATAAGGATTATGTTTTTTTTACTTCTCCAGTGCCTTCAATACCATCCAGTCCTTACTTCTAAGGAGGAAGCTGGGGGAGATGCACTATCTGACAGGCAGACCACAGTCTGTGAGACTTCAGAACTGTGTGTCTGAACAGGTAGTAAGTAACACAGGGGCTCCTCAGGGGATGGTTCTTTCTCCGTTCCTCTTCACCCTCTATAACTCAGACTTTAAATATAACTCAAAGTCATGCCACCTGCAGAATTTCTCAGATGACTCTGCAACTGTGGGATGTATCAAGGGTGGGCAGGAGGAACAGTAGAGAGGACTGGTCAGCAGCTTTGTGGAGTGGTGTGGGGAGAACCACCTGCAATTGAATGTAATAAAGATGAAGGTGGTAGACTTCAGGAGGAAAAAGGTCAACCTACTCTTGTCTACATCCATGGGAGTGGCGTGTAGATGGTGGACTTCTACAAGTACCTGGGAGTGCATATCGACGATAGACTGGAATGGTCTAAGAACATCGAGGCCATTTAAAAGAAGGGTCTTTACTTCTTGAGTAGACTCAGGTTCTTCAATGTGTGTAGTAAAATGCTACATATGTTCTATCAGTCGGTGGTGGCGAGCGCCATTTTCTATGCGGTGGTATGCTGGGGCTCTGGGATTAGAGCAGTGAATTCTAACAGGCTGAACAAGCTCATCAGGAGAGCAAGCTCTGTCATTGGGTCTGGCCTGGACCCCCTGGAGGTAGTGGCTAAGAGGAGAATGATGTCCAAACTAGAGGCTATCATGGAAAATGTCTCCCATCCCCACTATGACATGCTTGCAGAAATGAAGAGCACGTTCAGCAATAGACTGATTCATCCATGGTTCGACAGGGAGCGCTACAGGAGGTCATTCTTGTCTTCTGCCATAAGACTGTACAACGCATCCACCTTGTGTCTGGGCAGAGGCAACATTGACAGTGACCTGTTTCTGTATTGATCAGTAAACTGATACATCTGTTCTTTGTCATTTCCCGTTACAACCGTTTTTGTGCAATATATGCCAGGGACCTGTGCAATACATTTATATTTACAGTCATATTGTGCAATACGACCTTTTTGTGTACTGTTCTGTTCTGGTCTGTTCTTTGTGTGTTCTGGACTGTGAGTAACTCTTCTTAGTGCACTTGTGTATTGTATTATTATTATTGTATAATTCATTAAACTGTGTCTTGTGTTGTCTATGTTAAGCTGCTGTTGCACTGCAATTTCCCTCATGGGATCAATAAAGTATCTATCTAACAATGTACTTTTTACACACAGCAAGTGTTTTCATAACTCTAGGAGGTTTCGTGAAAAAACTACAGACGTGCCAAAATCATTCTCGAACTTCAAGCTAACTTTACTCCGGTAAACAACTGATCATCTACTCTAAAGATTTCAGTGCTTTGTGTATATTCTAATCGCAGTGGGGGCAGGGTGTGTGGAGACAGGTTACTGTATTCACAGCCTTCACTGCTGTTCACAAACCAATAGCATTTAAACCACAGCACCCACAATACTGCAAGTGTTTTACAGATGCAGCCATTCAAACCACGCGGCACAGACACATACCGTGGGTAATTGGCTACGGCCTCGCGCATCATGATGCACGATGAAGCAAAATACCGCAGTACATGATTGGCACTTGTGGTGAGTTGGTCGGCCGTAGAAATATTTAAATGTCTTTACTGTGCCCGTTTAAGTATTGAATATTTATAGGGAATTTTACTGAAGGGAAATCTGAGTAGCTGAGCATAAAAAGAATAGGAGCATACTGTAACTGGTCTTGGTACTTTAAAGAAAAAATACACACCAGTATTCCATTTCTCCCTAAACATTTTAAGCATTGAAGTCTTTAACTAACATGATACCGGAGTCAACAAGCATACTTTTAGAATTTGATTAAAAGGGAATAAATTATGGAATCACGTATCTAAAGAAATTAATAACGATATAATTATATTCATGTACCGCAACACAAGAATAGTACACACTGTACAATGTCTGTTGATACTGTTTCTGTAGGGCTTTTTCAACACTAATCATGCAACCTTGCCAGTGGCGCTGTGGTCTAGGTTCCCAACTTATACATCACACGTTGGGTGTTCGAATTCAGCTGGAGCCATAATCTTTTTTTAACAAACATTTCTTTGAAAAAATAAATAGGGTTAGTGTAAGGGTTACTGTCAAACTTTAAATCAACAGTTGATTTAAGGACGATCTGTCAAAGTGCAATGAAATAGAATATTGTTGTACATTATCAATTTGGGTGTCTCCTCTTGCCAGAAAGCTATAAATTGCATTTTAAGTGCAGTTTTTGACTTTTTTTAAATTACAACCCATAAATAAAGCTGATACTGTTTAGACTTTTAATTATTTTAAACTGTATTACAGCATCACCATGCACAATGCAACGTAAATTGCTATCTTTGTCTTCTGCGTAATAATGTTCACCTCTCTGTCCAGCAAATTAACAATAGTAATAATAATTAACTTTATTGTATATAGTGCCTTAAAAGGTGGTTCCTCAAAGCACTTTACAGGATAAATACAATACTGTTAGGCTGGGCAAACGATTATTTTTTTATAAAAATAAATAAAAAATGAGATAAGATTTGTTCCGGCTTAGACATTAACGAAGAGCATAACGAAGGTCATAAAGGTAATTAACGATATTAATTTTGAAACATCAACATATTATGTAAACTGTATGTTGCTGTTATTGGTATTTTAAAGAAAAAATACTGTTAAATCCTGGGTTGGGTAAAATGTTTCAGGCATTCATGTGAAGGTCAACAGAGCTTTCACTGGCTGATTATCAAACGATATTGATAAAACAAAAACAAAAACTATCTGACCAAACCAGAAAAAGAAAAAAATAATCAAGAATAACGGACACAGCTCGGGCCTGCATTATCTCCTCAACCGTCCACACCACACTTTTCCCTGGGTCAGAGATTAAATAAAACTTCACTCGCACAAAACAAATTACCACACAATGAACACCATTGAATGAATGAATGAATTCAGAACTAGCTCTTCATCAGGAACGAACCGGTCCTCTTCCTGACTTGCTGGGACCCACAGTCATCTTTTCTCCTGTGCACAAACTGTGCTAGTTAAAGCCAACACTAACTAGCCAGTCAGTGAACATCAGCAGCGCACCGTCGCAAGCCGCACAGCACAGCCTGGCACCTAGCCATAGAGCGCGGATTGGACAGCAACAAGCCTGCAACTGTTTCTTTGTGCCTGCAGGAGATCTGAATCCCCAAAGATTGGATGAGTATTCAACTTCAATGCATTACAGCTCGAGAATTCAATTGTTATCCCAACCAGTTGATATCAATTTAATTCCTAAGAGTTACTTGTTTTGAGTATCTAATGTAGAAGTTATAACCAAGTGCATTTATGAAACGGTCTTAATGAATGATATACTGAACGTATGTCCTCTTGATACAGATGCAGCCATTCAAAATGGGTGAGGTATTTCGCGGCATACCCCGGTGGGCATGTCACAGTATCACGCGGTATCACGCGTTTCACGTGTGTCACGTGACTAACTATCCGGCGTCGCCTTGTAAAACCGCCAGGGGGAGCTTAACCTCTCATGTACAGCATTTGAGCCTTTAATTTTGAACTGTGTATTACAGCATGTTAATCATCAGTCATTAAAATGTTGGTATATTTTATGAAAGCAAGATTGCTCAGTTGGACAAAAGTACACAACCTACCTTTATCAGAAATATTTATGCATCAAAGCCTTTACTGAAGATATTACTAATAGTATTAATAATGGATGACTTTGGACAAGCTGTATACTCAAAGTATAATTTCTTTAGCACATTTGTACAAGCACTTGGAATTTGTCAGGCATTTTGTTTTACTTCAACGGGCATAAAAACTTCCTTGCTTTTAACAGGGCGTTTCATAATTTCTAACTACGAAAATGATTTAAAATCCGACACTTATCATTCAACTAGAGCTTAAAATATCACAAGGAAAAGTACACACCGGTATTCCATTTCTCCCTAAACATTGTAAGCTTCGAAGTCTTTAACTAACGTGATACCAGAGTCAACAAGCATACTTTTAGAATTTGATTAAAAGGGAATATAATATGGAATCGCGTATCTAAAGAATTTAATAACGGTATGATTATATCCGTGTACTGCGGCAGAGCTATGTAGGGCTGTTTCGCCTGCCTGATCATGCGAGCTCTCTTGTAGCCTACTGGTCTAGGTGCGTGACTACCAACTGGCAGGTTGTGTGTTCAAATCCAGCTGGTGCTGCACTTTTATTTTAACAAACATTTCTTCGAAAAAATAGGTAAGCGATATTATGGACAATCAATTGACTTTTATATTTCAAAATATCGCAACATGATCGATATTTGCGATATTTTGAACATATCTTCCCTTCTGACAGCGGTTCCTGCTTCTATTGTGTGTGTGTGTGCAACAGTAAATTTTTATAGAGAAATGGAGGCTGGACAGTATGCGTTACAATATAAACATTTATATTGATTTAAATCGTGTTCTGATTTAAATCGCAAACGCGTGTTTAATTATGTGTTTTTTAATCATGATCAGGCTAATGCATTTCTACATTTTCTGTATGAACCAGCTTAGAGGTTCATACAGAAAGACAGTGTAGCGGCGAGGCTTAATAATAAGACAGAATTAAGTGTTTCTGAGCTTTCCCAAATTTGGCCTCATTTCTCTGTTCATCTCTGTGGTGCAGCCACAGAGAAACCATTCATGCAAGGTGATTTAAGGTCCAAGGACAGCTCCCAAAGGGGGATGCACTTAGCTAAGCCTGGCTATCATGATCAATGGTCACCCATTGGCGGCTATCTGTCTAGGGAGTGCCAGTTGGACATCTGGACTGCATTACTAAGTGTCAGGACTAAGTGACTCATATCTCACCTTGATCAACCAATCAGGGACTGGTAGGGCCGAGTAACCCACGTGGGACTCTGATGCCCATGGAACTTTCAGCCAATCAATGAGCTGAAGTTCCTCCAGGTAAAAACAGGCAACACAGAGAGCCTGTGAGATTCAGATTCGGATTCAGATTCAGATCCAACAATTCTAAAGGGAATTCAAAGGAGAATTCCAGGGCAGGACGGCCCAGGAGCAGAAGGCTCCCAAGGACAGGACATTCTCGCAGCACGCCTTCTGACCATCCTGAGACTCAGCCCGGACAACCACGGAACGGCCAGTGTGTCCGAGTGCCAGAACTTTCCTTTGTTCTAAGAGTCTAGAGTGGAGGTTGCCAGAGAGTAACCAGCAGCAGGCCTCATGAACAGGTCGGAACTGTGGACAGCTGAATCACTATTCAGAACTAGCTCTTCATCAGGAACGAACCGGTCCTCTTCCTGACTTGCTGGGACCCACAGTCATCTTTTCTCCTGTGCACAAACTTTGCTAGTTAAAGCCAACAATGAGCATCAGCAGCGCACCGTCACAAGCCGCACAGCACAGCCTGGCACCGAGCCAGAGAGCGCGGATTGGACAGCAACAGCCTGCAACTGTTCCTTTGTGCCCGCAGGAGATCTGAATCCCCAAAGATTGGATGAGTATTCAACTTCAATGCATTACAGCTCGAGAATTCAATTGTTATCCCAACCAGTTGATATCAATTTAATTCCTAAGAGTTATGTACTTGTTTGAGTATCTAATGTAGAAGTTGTAACCAAGTCCACTTTACGAAACGGTCTTAATGAATGATATACTGAACATATGTCCTCTTGATGTGTAACTCTTTGTAACTGATTGAATATATATCTTTTGTATTCTGATAACCCTCTCGATAAGATCTGTTAGGTTTATATGCATATTCTATGTATTAATAAATGTATCCTCGTGTATTAGTACCTGTGTGTGCGCGTTGTTTGAGTTATGTCGCATGGTTGGATTCTAAAGCCATCAAAAGAATCAACTTTGTGTTACTGCTACAATTAATAATTGTCTCAGTAAATGCCCAAACCCTACAGAACTGGTGCCTTCAGAGAGCCACTATGATTACATATTTGGCGTCCCTGAACCGGCATAATCTACAACAGCTTGTGTTTAAATTGAGTGTAAGGTAATTTATGCTTCTAAAGTCATGGTCAGTATTGTTGTACTGTGCTGTACTGTGTCACATTATTTTATAGCGTTTTTATTGCGTTATTAAATCCGGTGGCACTGTGTTAGTTTCCTGACTCACATTATTTAAACTGCGACACTGATCATTCATCTCTAAATAAACTTTATTTTATAAAGCGTTTTAAGCGAATAGGTAATTAGATTGCTCATAAACCTAATCACTTTTTCTACTTAAACACAGCGTGATTGCTCTCTGAAAATGCTTTTCCTTTATTTTTAAAGTAGGCTCAGATTTCAACTATAGATCGTATTATTATAAACTTTCTTGGAAAAATGTATTTTATGTAAACCATGTTTGCTATTAATTCATTTAGGGCTAAAATACATTCATTGTCTTCTAATCGAGTCGAGTTGACATTGGAAGCCTGCCACACCCGGACCGTTAAACCAACGCATTAGCACGTCAAAGCCCATTGAGCCAGTATTGGCTTTAGTATCCCCCCCTTCTCCCCTCAATTCAATTCAATTCAAGGTGTTTTATTTGCATGACAGATGGGTACAAGCAGTGTTGGGTACTGTATGTATATTGTAACGCTTACGGCAGACAGGCACTGTGTAGGAGCCGACGCACCAGAGCAGCGCCTGCAATTTTTATATTTATAACTTAGTTTTTAAAATTAGTCAAGCAATACGAAGCATCTCCTTTTACTTAGTGCCTGAGCATACTGCAACGCGTGTGAAACTTAAACATACAGTATATGGCTGGTCTCGGTACTTTAAAGAAAACATACACACCAGTATTCCATTTCTCCCTAAACATTTTAAGCAACGAAGTCTTTAACTAACGCGATACCGGAGTCAACAAGCATACTTTTAGAATTTGATTAAAAGGGAATATAATATGGAATCGCGTATCTCCAGAATTTAAAGACCACACAATCGCAAACTCGTTTTCAATAAAAGTATTTTATTCATTCAGCAGTTTGTGAGAGGGACATCCAGCAGGGAGAGACACACACACCGGTTTTCATTGACAACATTGTTTTTTTTTCAATTCCTCTTGTCTAACAGGAATGTTTTGTTTGTGGACAGACTGTTAGACAAGAGGAATAGACCGCCTCCTCCTACGAAGCATTTCGTTGATCCGATCACGAATTCTTTTCCAGTCGTACGCAGCAAGGGTTGAGAATCTCCGATTCACCATCGTACTAATGGATTCCCGGAGATTGGGTTAAAAAAAAAAAAAAACATGCTAACAATTGTGCCATCCTATTCCTTAGTTAATACATTTTATTATTCATAAACAGTTAACATTGTTAGCAAAATATTTTGAATTATATTTAACCCTATTTTTTCTTTTGTTTTGTATTTAACTTATTATATGATAGTCAGACTTAATGTATATTTGAACAATATATTTTTACAAGATTTTACATTAAGCACTTAAAATTAATATGGTTAATAATAGTAAACTGTAACATGCTGTAACAAGATCGGTTAAACTGCGAAGAAAATGCTTTCAGAGAAAATGTTTGAACCAAACCTGTTCCCACACACCCCGCCCCCACTACCATTAGAATATACACAAACATTTTAGCGTTTCATTCTGAGCAGAAGACCCTCACACCTGAAGAGTGCTGGCTGTGACGAATTAAACCAGTTTTACAGGTTTCAATCACAGACCATGTGACATGGGACTCAGTAAACTACAGTAACACCGTATTTAATAACGCTTTAAAAACGCTATAAAATAATGTGACTTGGCACAGAACAAGTTTACAGCACAGTACAAAGATAAATGCTGACCATGACTTTAGAAGCATAAATTGCCTTACACTCAATTTAAACACAAGCTGTCTTTAGCCCTCTAAGCTGGTTCATACAGAAATGTAGAGATCTAGGCTCAGAACACACAGCTTCATTAGCGAATACATATGCAGGACAACTAGAGAAGATGTTTTACAGAGGATGGATTTTTAGAAACATCCCATCAGACATCCCATCATATTCACAACGTGAAATCTAGAAAATAATATTACGTAACCAAAATCCACAATATGGAAACAGAACCTGTGTAATTGTTGATAGATGATGTACTCGTAACATTTTTTCAAGACGAACTACAACATTTAAAAAATGACTTGTATGTACTTGATATCTCTAATCAATCCATGGGTCCCAGCACAAAACGAAAGTAAAACGCATACCGTTTCGCGCTTCTTATTGCTCAAAAGTAATTTGACCGTATGAAAAGCATAATATAAACCTAGAAACATATACGTAAGCAGTACTTAAGCACTGTAGTATCGGTGTTAAGACATACCTCTCAAATACTGTAAATCAAGTTAAAAATATCTCAAGACCGATTCTGGTCGTAATGAAACCATGCAAGGGAGTTTTTATGTCCGTTGCAGTTCTTTTGCAACATGAATATAATTATATCGTTATTAATTTCTTGAGATACGCGATTCCATATTATATTCCCTTTTAATCAAATTCTAAAAGTATGCTTGTTGACTCCGGTATCACGTTAGTTAAAGACTTCGAAGCTTACAATGTTTAGGGAGAAATGGAATACCGGTGTGTATTTTTTTCTTTAAAGTACCGAGACCAGCCATATACTGTATGTTTATGTTAAGATTTCCCTTCAGTGGTAAAATTAGATATGAATATTCAATACTTAAACGGGCACAGTTAAGACATTAAATATACATATACATATTGTATACAGTACAGTTTGCATACGGTAATATGTTTATGTTACGCGATTAAAAAATAAATAAATAAAACTGGAAGGTCCAGCACCACCATTATGTTTATATGGTTGTTTTTGTTGGTTGGTTGTTATTATGGTTATTAATAATACGATCTATAGTTGAAATCTGAGCCTAAATAAAAAGAAAAAGCAAGTGATTAGGTTTATGAGCAATCTAATTACTTATTCGTTTAAAACGCTATATAAAATAAAGTTTATTATTAATTTGCTGGACAGAGCGGTGAACATTATTATGCATAAGACAAAGATACTGGATCCTGATCAG
Source organism: Lepisosteus oculatus (assembly GCF_040954835.1). Taxonomy (NCBI): domain Eukaryota; kingdom Metazoa; phylum Chordata; class Actinopteri; order Semionotiformes; family Lepisosteidae; genus Lepisosteus; species Lepisosteus oculatus. The sequence continues at coordinate 29,237,368 of NC_090703.1, read as the reverse complement.
TTAAGAAATCTGTGTACGCTGTAAGGTTTTTACTTCTTAAACTTTTAAAATACACATTTTGAATAGAAAGAAATCCTCTTCCTGGTAGTGTGTATAGCACACCACCACGTCTTTTTTCTCCAATCAGAGGGGTGTCAGATAGTGTCAGCCAATCACCATTCTGCGTTGGGTAGCAACGGGTGACTGTTCTCAGACGGAAGATGTAAACAGCTTAATGTTCGTGTTAAATATTTTTTTTTTAATTCAATTAAACGAGCACAGTTAAGACATTAAATATACATATACATACTGTATACAGTACAGATTGCATACGGTAATATGTTTATGTTACGCGATTAAAAAATAAATAAAAATGAAAAGTCCAGCACCAGCTGGATTCGAACACACAACCTGCCAGTTGGTAGTAACGCACCTAGACCAGTAGGCTACAAGAGAGCTCACATGATCAGGCAGGCGAAACAGCCCTACATAGCTCTGCCGCAGTACACGGATATAATCATACCGTTATTAAATTCTTTAGATACGCGATTCCATATTATATTCCCTTTTAATCAAATTCTAAAAGTATGCTTGTTGACTCCGGTATCACGTTAGTTAAAGACTTCGAAGCTTGTTTAGGGAGAAATGGAATACTGGTGTGTATTTTTTTCTTTAAAGTACCAAGACCAGCCATATACTGTATGTTTACGTTCCAAAATTAATATCGTTTATGGCCTTCACACGCGTTACAGTATGCTCCTATTCTTTTAATGCTCAGCTACTAAGATTTCCCTTCAGTGGTAAAATTAAATATCTACAACGGGCACAGTAAAGACGTTTACAGTAAGTCTTTCTACGACAGACCAACGGACCACGAGTGCCCCTGTCGGTCAACCAATCACGCACTGCGGTATCGCGTGTCATCATACCTGCGGTATCTGTACTGCGGTGTCTGTACCGCGCACTTTGAATGGCTGCATCTGTATGTGTAACTTATGAATATATACCTTTTGTATTCTGATAACCCTCACGATAAGATCTATTAGGTTTACATGCATATTCAATGTATTAATAATGTATCCTCGTGTATTAGTACCTGTGTGTGTGCGTTGTTTGAGTTATGTCGCATGGTTGGATTCTAAAGCCATCAAAAGAATCAATTTTGTGATTTACTGCTACAATCAATAGTTGTCCCAGTAAATGCCCAAACCCTACAGAACTGGTGCCTTCAGAGAGCCACTACATTTACATTTTGGCTATGGCAACGTTACACTCCTATTCTTTTTATGCTCAGCTACTAAGATTTCCCTTCAGTGGTAAAATTCCATATTAATTTTCAATACTTACCAATGTCCAGGCAGTGGTGTTGCGGCTTGCAACATGGTGGGAGAGATTCCTGTTGCTGATGCTCTCTGAAGACCGGCTAATTAGTGTTGGCTGAAACTAGAAGAGTTTGTGCATAGGAGAAAAGTGACTGCAGGTCCCAGCAGGTCAGGAAGAAGACCAGTTCGTTCCTGATGAAGCGTTAGTTCTGAATACTGATTCAGCTGTCCACAGTTCCGATCTTCCGACGAGGTTTGCTGCTGATGCTAACCTTGGGTGGATCCTTTGGTTACGCGCTGGCAACCTCTGTCCTCGACTCTTAGAACAAAAGAAAGTCCTGCACTTGGACACACTGGCCGTTACGTGGTTGTCCGGACTGAGTCTGAGGATGTTTAAGAGGAGCCCTGAGGCTGAATGTCCAGCAGGTATGCTGCGAGAATGTCCTGTGCTTGAGAATTGTTCTACAGGCGCTCTGTGTTGCCAGTTTTTCCTGGAGGAACTGCAGGTCGTTCATTGGTTGAAAGTTTTTTTTTTTTGGCATCAGAGACCCACGTGGAGTTAACCTGCCCTACCAGTTCCTGATTGGCTGATGATGAGTAACCATGCACTCTGACCTAAGGGTTGTAAACCAACTTTGAATAACACTTTCCCTTGGAATCTCAGACTTTAAGGTGCCAGATAACCATTTGTTAAGGTTGCTGGAGAATCTCAGGAATTGGGGAGCTGTTCCTTATCAGGACACTCTATCAGCTAGAAAAAACACCTTAATTGTGAACCAAATGGAATGGCCTCTCTGTATCAAGCACCACTGAGATGAAGGAGAGAGGGACTGGCAAAGGAACAGAAAACTTAATTCCTGTACTTTAATAAGCCTTGCTGCTACAGTACATATACATACAATATTATGGTCAGAAGGAGCACGTAAAAACGTTTCCGAAATAACCACATGTAAGATTTTTATGCTTAAAATGTTTAAGGAGAAATGAAATACTGGTGTGTTTTTTTTCTTTAAACTACTGAGACCAGCCATATACAGTACAGTTTACATACAGTAATATGTTAAATTTTCCTTAATTAATATATATTATGAGCATGTGAAAGGCATGGTGAATCAGAGATTTTCAAGACTTACTTTGTATGATTGGAAACAAATGCGTGATCGGATCAACGAAATGCTGTGGTGTTACTTTTTGTCAATTAAAAAAAAAATTTTTCATTTTCAAAGACGGTTACAAAGAATGTGGATCAGGGTAATACTTTGAGTTTACAGTTTGTCCAAGGTCATTCATTATTAATACTATTAGTAATATCTTCGGTAAAGACTTTGATGCATAAGATATTTCTGCATAATTAAAATATTTATGATAAAGGTGGTAACTTTTTAATGTATAATGATTAACATGCTGTAATACACAGTTTAAATTAAAAAGTCTAAAGAATATACAACTTAAATTCTTAATTGAATAAAAATTGTCCCTCAGCAGTGATCGGGATTCAAAACTGGATGTTTTCTGGCGACAGCTCAAATGCTGTACATGAGAGGTTAAGCTTTATTAGCTCCACCTGGCGGTGATTCTGGATACTATTATCTTACTGCGGTATTATACAGTATGACGCAATATGACGTGTTATGGCGCATTGTGATGCGACACGCCAACCACGTTTTACCGAGGCGTACCCTTGACAGCAACATGGAGAGGATATGGGACTTTTTAGAAAAGAGGAGTCCTTACCTCTTTTTAAAAACGGCTGCCTAACTTTTCCTCTCCACCTCTCTGTCGAAGTTCCCTCAGCTGAGAGTACCCTGCTCGCAGAGTCAAAATTGTTGTGTCATACAAATGACCAAGTCCAGGTGTCTGTATAGTAGAAGTCTCTTTATTTCATATGCATATGGTAGAATGGCTTGCAACCACCAAATTCCCCAAACAATACAATAATTAGTCTTTTATATATTATCCTAATGAATTCTAAGACAACAATATATCGATATATGGTTATTAATCATATTTAAGTTCCAGACTAGACAAAAGTTAAATCCTTTCATATATTCTGGCCACACAACCAGCTTACTTCATACATGCCCTTTATCCTACTGACCAAGGACAGGCAGCACATTTATATATTTGAGAGCAAAGCCAACTTCAAGCTTCTAGACTGCATAGTTAGCAAAAATACTTGTCTCTTTAGTATTAATAGGCATGGGGAACTCCAAGGACTAAAGCATGGTTTAGCTAATCCATTCTCAAGAAGGTAGTTTATTTCTTCTTTCATTATTATTATTTGTTTAACATTAACATAGTAGGCATTTTGTTTTATAGGTTTTGCACCATGAATATCAATATCGTATTGTAACACATTAGTCTGAGTGGGAATATCACCAAATAAGAAACTGACTAAATTAATGATATCCTCACTTTGTGAATCTGACACATGACTTAGAAATGAGGGAAGGTTAATCAAAATATCAGAATTTGATAGAAGAGCACACTGTTGAAGTGCATTGCTCAAAATTATACCATCCTCATCAATCATTTTTGTTTTAAAATGATCTATAATTGAACTGGCTATTACAGCCGATGAGACAGCGGTTTCTGTAGTCTTGTCTACATCACTCTCTTCTAACATCTCTCTATTCACATACGCCTTCAACATGTCTACATGACACACTTGAGCCTTTCTCTTGCTGTCAGGAGTTTGCATAACATAATCTGTATCACTACATTTTTCATGTATTGTATGCGCTCCAGAAAAACGTGCCGAAAGGACAGAACCAGGAATGGGTAGAAGAACTAAAATTTTGTCACCAGGTTTAAATACCGTTTCATGCCTTTCTGTACCACTCCAAATGTCTCACTTGCTAATTAACAAGCATTATGCAGGCGCTCTTGGAATTTACTTACATATGTTAGCACATTAGTTTTAAGATTTTCTCCAGTGTCTAACATTTTCTCTTTTAACACTTTTAATGGACCTCTAACAGTATGTCTGAATACAAGTTCTGAAAACCCAGAGATTCTTGTATAGATTATCTAACTGCAAATAATATTAGTGGAAACCCTTCATCCCAATCTTTTCCTGTTTCATAACAGTACTTTCTTAACATAGATATCATTGTTTGGTGAAATTTTTCAAGAGCTCCCTGATTTTCAGGATGGTAGGCACTTGACACTCGATATGTGATATCTAAAGACTGCAATACTTGTGAAAAAGTCTTGATAAAAAATGTGTGCCTCAATCACACTGTACTATTTTTGGTAAGCCAAATGTTGAGAAGAATTTAATGAGTGCCTTAATTAACACTAGACACAGTAATTTTTCAAAGTGGAATTGCTTCCGGGAACCTTGTAGCAACACACATGATAGTTAACAAAAATTGATTTCCAGATTTAGATTTTGGTAACAGACCAACACAATCAGCAATGACATTCCCAAAAGGTTTGCCAATAGCTGGAATTGGGTACAACAGAGCAGGTGGAATCGGCTGATTTGGTTTTCCAGTAAGTTGACATGTATGACATTCTTTACAAAATTGAACAATGTCAAATTCAAACCAGGCCAAAAGAAATGTCTAAGGATTCGATTGTATGTTTTCATAATTCCCAAATGACCCAATAATTGGTAATCATGAGCAAGAGCAAGTACTTGTTTACGATAGCTTAATGGTATCACTATCAAAAATACTACATTCCAGTCCTATTCTATTGTAGTATTGGTACACCATATTTGCATAATTAACCCGTCTTCCATGAAATAAGTAATTTCCTTATATTTAGCTTCCTCAAGACTAATTACAGAAGAGAAACATTTAGCTAAAGTAGGGTCCACTTTCTGTGCAGCTATTAACTGTTCTCAAGATAATTTCCCTTTCATTTCATTATTCAGAACACTCAATCCAACATCTAATCTTTTAGCCGAAGACTAGAAAAGATTCTGACAAATCTACTAAGTCACCTAAATTCTTTGATTGACCACAAGTAACTACACATGTGGGAAACACATGAGGAAATTGTTCTACTAGTTAATCTTGAGCATGAGCTTCCGGTTCATCCATTATTTCTAACACTGGCTTTACTTTTCCACCAGCCAGGTAATTTCCCAGTATAAAACATATACTTTTAATTAGTAATGAAGGTCGATTACCAACGTTCATGAATCCCTTAATTAAATCACAGTTTAAGTAAACTATACACAGGTACCTTCACAATTCCCAATATGTTTCCTTGAATTAATATGCTAGAGTTACAAGAGCTTTGTTCCGAAAACAGCAATGTGTCAATCACGATGAAGGATTTCTCCTGTTAATGAAACTGATCCTTTTAAAATAAACAGTTCATAACTGGGATTCGGTGTATCAATTTTATTAATCAAAAAAGTAGTATCTCTGGAAATAGTCTCGTTATTCCCAATACTCTTAGTTTGCTGATAGCCGGATATAACGAACACACAGCCAGAATGTTGAGAGCATTTGTAAGGTAACGAGAGACGATGAACTGCAGCAGCTGTAAGTCTTGCTCCTGTGTTGATGTTAATGGTTTTATAAAAAGTTGAATTCTGATAAGATTAACTACACATGTCTTTTTATGTTTCTGCTAAATGAGACAAATAGAAAGTCAAATCAGTCAGTTTAATAACCAAGCACGGGGGTCTAAAACATTTTGCGTAACAAGACCATCAAAGAAGCAGACCTTAAGCTTTGACTGGACATCACAGTAGCTGTCGAACTGTGGAGTTTTTATGATTCCCCGAGAGGAAGGTTGAACAGAAGATATTCCTAAGGAGTAAGTAGTATAGTAAAGATAAATACAGATGCAACTAATCAAAATGTGCAGTAAAACCCCATACTGCCCTAAATTATCTGCGTTTTAGAGCGTTATACTGCAATACATGATTAGCTGGCCAAAATGACCAACAGGTGGTACTCGATGTATATTGGTTGGTTGTGAAACGATTGCTTAATTTAATCACTTTACTGTGCATGTTTAATTCTGCTTAATATTGAATTCTACAACTTAAGGGAAATTTTAGTAGCCCAGCCTAAAAAAAGGAGCATAATATATCTGAATGTCATAAGTGATATTAACTTAGGAACATAAACATATTATGTAAAATGTATATGGATGGTATTGGTAGTTTAAATAAAAAATACACATCAGTCTTCCAATTTCTCATTATATGTATTAAAGTTTTTCATTTGGTTGCATACTGTGATTATTTTGAAAAAGTTTTTACTTATCCTTCTGACTATATTATATACTTAAAAAAGTATATTAAAAGTTATAATGTTTTAACCTTGTCTATGAATACTTGCGCTCGTTATCACAGAAAAAAACGCATACATTTTAGAATTTGATTAATAGGAAGTGTAATATGGAATCACGTATCTAAAGAAATTAATAATGATATAGTTATATTCATATAGCTCTAATTATTACAGTAGTACACTTTCTTTGTAAACATCTGCATCAAGTTGACTCATTCACCCACGAATACTTGGAAACTTGCCTGCCCTTTTCAGCTACAGCTTAAATTCTTAAATTCAAAGCGGCGCATTGGTGTAATGGCTTAGACATGTGCCTTGCATACAGGAAATCAGGGGTGTAGCGGCGAGGCTTATAAAAAAAACAAAAATTACGTTTTCTGCTCCCTTGCCAGTGAGGCCCTATCTCTCTCTTCATCTCTGTGGTGCAGCCACAGAGAAGCTGTTCATGCAGGCTGATTTAAGGTTTCTTTGATAAGGGACAGCTCCCAAATGGGGATGCACTTAGCTAAGCCTGGCTATCATGATCAATGGTCATCCATTGGCGCCTATCTGTCTAGGGAGTGCCAGATGGACATCTGGACTGCATTCCTAAGTGACAGGAGTAAGTGACTCATATCTCACCTTGATCAACCAATCAGGAACTGGTAGGGCCGAGTAACACATGTGGGACTCTGATGCCCATGGAACTTTCAGCCAATCAATGAGTTGAAGTTCCTCCAGGTAAAAACAGGCAACACAGAGAGCCTGTGAGATTCAGATTCAGATTCAGATTCAGATCCAACAATTCTAAAGGGAATTCAAAGGAGAATTCCAGGGCAGGACGGCCCAGGAGCAGAAGGCTCCCAAGGGCAGGACATTCTCGCAGCGCGCCTCCTGACCATCCTGAGACTCAGCCCGGACAACCACGGAACGGCCAGTGTGTCCGAGTGCCAGAACTTTCCTTTGTTCTAAGAGTCGAGAGTGGAGGTTGCCAGAGAGTAACCAGAGGATCCACCTGAGGTTAGCAAGCCTCGTGAACAGTTCAGAACTGTGGACAGCTGAATCATTATTCAGAACTAGCTCTTCATCAGGAACGAAATGGTCCTCTTCCTGACCTGCTGGGACCCACAGTCATCTTTTCTCCTGTGCACAAACTTTGCTAGTTAAAGCCAACACTAACTAGCCGGTCAGTGAGCATCAGCAGCGCACCGTCGCAAGCCGCACAGCACAGCCTGGCACCGAGCCAGAGAGCGCGGATTGGACAGCAACAGCCTGCAACTGTTTCTTTGTGCCCGCAGGAGATCTGAATCCCCAGAGATTGGATGAGTATTCAACTTCAATGCATTACTGCTCGAGAATTCAATTGTTATCCCAACCAGTTGATATCAATTTAATTCCTAAGAGTTATGTATTTGTTTTGAGTATCTAATGTAGAAGTTATAACCAAGTTCATTTACGAAACGGTATAAATGAATGATATACTGAACGTATGTCGTCTTGATGTGTGTAACACTTTGTAACTGACTGAATATATATATATATCTTTTGTATTCTGATAACCCTCTCGATAAGATCTGTTAGGTTTATATGCATATTCTATGTATTAATAAATGTATCCTCGTGTATTAGTACCTGTGTGTGTGCGTTGTTTGAGTTATATCGCATGGTTGGATTCTAAGGCCATCAAAAGAATCATTTTGTGATTTACAGCTACAATTAATAATTGTTCCAGTAAATGCCCAAACCCTACAGAACTGGTGCCTTCAGAGAGCACACTACACTGGGATTCTGCTAACCACTTCTTCGAGATCTTCCAAAAAGCTATCCTTTTCCTCCTGTGGTCTTCCTACCTGTGGTGCATATACAGAGATGATATTCCATAACCCACTCTCAAAAGCCACCTGTACATTGATATTCCTGTCTGAGTGTCTAACCACCCTCACTATCTTGTCTACTAGGTCTTTGCACACTGTTACACCCACTCCATTCATTTTTGTACTCTTTCCAGCGTATAGAATCTTGTATCCCTCTCCTAGGTGTCTTGAGCTGTTTCCTTTCCACTTGGTTTCTTGCACACACAAGATCTCCACTTTTCTCCTTGCCATAGTTTCAACCAGTTCTCTCCCTCTCCCTGTCATGGTACCAACATTCCAACTCCCCACTCTCATTGACTTAACATTCCTTCCAAGCCCCTTCACCTTGTTTCTTTTCTGTAGCCCCCACTCTACAGTTTTCCCCATAGTAGCATAATTTCCATTAGTACCCTGTTGGGACACAGCACTAATGGCGGACGTTGTTAACCCGGGCCCCAACCGATCCGGTATGTGCTTTGTGTTCTTTGCAACCATGGTTTTGGCAAGATGGTTTAACGTCGGATGCCCTTCCTGACACAACCCTTTTAGTCGCCTCTTACGACAGACAGGGATACCCAGGAGGTATTCTGATCCCCCTCCCGAGGGATGTATGTAACTCTTTGTAACTGAATGAATATTATCTTTTGTATTCTGATAACCCTCACGATAAGATCTGTTAGGTTTACATGCATAGTCTGTGTATTAATAAATGTGTTCTTGTGTATTAGTACCTGTGTGTGTGCGTTGTTTGAGTTATATCGCATGGTTGGATTCTAAGACCATTAAAAGAATCATTTTGTGACTTACTGCTACAATTAATAATTGTCCCAGTAAATGCCCAAACCCCTACAGAACTTGTGCCTCGTGAGAACACACTACAGGGGTTTGAACCCAGCTCTCGGCATTAGTTTTCTTTGAAAAATAAACATTTATTTGGAAAACTAAAATAGTAAATATTATCAGCACTATATTGAATTTGTTGGTATTTCTAAATATCACAACATGTTCAAAGTTAAGTGATTTATTAATAACAACTATAAATTTTAAACTGCTTGTATTTTAAAATTGTATTTTGTCCGGGGTGATTTGTTACTGTTTTCACAAACTTCAATTTATTAAATGTCTATTTTTGAGACAGATTGTTCCAGACCTCTGTTTAATTTCTAAAACTCTCTCTGTATCCCATGTTTTAACCTAATGAATGCTTGTGTTCACTATCGCAGTAAAAAACCTAATACATTTCTGAATTTGCTATATAGGGAATATAACAGAATTGCTTATCTAATTAAATTAATATTAATTTAAGGATCTAAATATACTGGTAGTATTAAATCCCCTTTCTTTGTAAACATGTTTTATTTTTAAATTGACACATCACACATGATTACTTTAGGACAATTTTAAGCTGTTCGTTTCAGCTATGTTTCTGAACAGCCCATTGGTACACCGGGTTTGTTGATGGGATTCTATGTAGGCAATCCAAGCTCAATACCTTAATCAGGCACCAGTTTTTCTTCTAATAAAGTTATTTACATCAAATTAACATTGTATTGTTTTTTTATAAATTATAACATATTCAATGTTAAATAATATTAATAATGAAATAAAAATGTGAATGACAGAGCCTGCAAACTACAGATTTGAAGATCATGATTTGTTAAAAATTTCAAAGCTTTTATTTAAACAATATCTAGTATCTGGTTCATTTTTAGAAACCTTAGTTTGAATAAAGTGGATCCCAGGTGATTTGTTAAAATTTCACAGCTTTTAGTTAAACAATATCTAGTATCTGGTTGCATTTTTAGAAACCTTAGTTTGAATAAAGCGGATCCCAGGCGGAAGTGAAGTCATAATGCGAGAAGGCATTATGCTATATTTTTTATACATCAGTTGAAGCCTTCTGAAGTCTCTCAAAAACATAAAAATGTAACATAATATTGTGTGGCACAATGGGTAACCGATTCTTTTAATTTTAAAGAAAATAAATAATGAGAAAAAATAACTTGTCTGCCTAAAACACTGCATGATTTCAAAACCCATATGGGTTTAGATAAAAACACAAAATCCACAAAAAAAGGGTGATTTTCCTTGTCATCAGCTTAGAATTTTTGTGTAACATCACTTTATTAACCCTTTACAATTTCTTGCATTAGGAATTATCTTCTCACATACCCCAGCTTGCTCTCCATGAGACACACAGACAGGGAGAAAGCCTGGTGTCAGAGCACAGGGTCTGCCATTGCACAGCAACTCTGGAGGAGTTGGGGTTAAGGGCCTTGCTCAGGAGCCCAACAGAGTAGGATTCCTCTGCCAGCTGCAGGATTTGAACTGGCAACCTTCCAGCCACAGGTGCAGATCCTTAGCCACAGAACCACCGCTCTGCCCAATGCCAAATGTTTGTAATTATTTAAACTTTTTTATTAAACATTTTAAAAACGTTAATTTTGTAAATGCAACATGCAGATAAAGTATAATCACATTCTCCTGTCTTCCCGTGGTGTGAAGGAAATTAGCAGGTGGTTGAGAAAAAAGTGCACAGCCCACTGAGCTCAGTCAGAGCAGAGGCGGCGCCATAAGGAGACCATTCTGCAGCTTGCAGTGTTTATGGCAATGAGCGCGTCTGCCTTTCAAACTTAATAACAGAATGTAAATCATTTGTTTTTACTTGAAATCTTTTAATTATAATTAAACATAGCTTTCTGACAAGTTAGTTTTATATTTGAAACCATCGTTAATCAAAACAGGGGCTTATTGCACTTTCTAATGACATTACAAGTGGAAAAGTTATACATTTGATTCGTTTTTAATTTTTTTAAAATACATTTTAGAAACATTTCGTCTACACAAATATCACAGACAATTTTGGTTGGATTTCTGAATGTTATGTTGCATTTCAATATTTTTTATATACATCTAAATAAAGTCAGGTGTCAGGTGCATAAACTACTAGTTATCAATAATTAGTATTAAAACTCGCAATGTGATGAATTGTTGCACTTCTTCCACATCTTGTAAAAACATTAATTTAGAAGACTGTGTTCAAACACACGTTAAATCTGACTATCAAAAAAACAGGGTTTACTTTTTTTCTTTCTCTCCCTACTCTCTCTCACCCGCTGTGATTTGGACACAAAATGGCTAAAAATGGGAACAGGTCAGTCAAGCAGAGGGAAGGGGAAGGGGGGAGGCATCCTCCCACCTCTATGATTAAAATGCCAAAGAGAAATTGCTTGAGCGACATACAGAGCCGAAAACGTTTGGTGCTGTCTTCTCTGCTTTAAAGGTACACCCCTTACGTTTGCCCAGAACCTAACACACCAGCTAACACACAGAAGCAAACTGAACACAAAATGTACTTGTGAGAATAGCAATTACAGACATAAAAAATATTTGCTTTATACTGTTATACTGTACAGTGTATTAAAACTAACACTCCATGGGCACTACACTGTGAGTAATGATGCCCACTAAACCTCTTTCAAACAATTTCACAGGGGCAAGGTCACGTAGCTGATTCACAGCTGGATACAATTTTATCTTGCCTCATGAAAGCAAAAATTCAGATATTTGTCAACATATTTACTAAAACGATCGATCTCAGTAATCTCACTGTACGTCCTGGTGCTCACTCAATGTTCACACTCACAGTAAAATAAAAAAACAGTTTTCCACATTATCACCTTGCACCAGGGAGAAAGGAAAAGTGCCCATGATCATTTTTTTCACTATCACTCTCCCCAACCCCAAAGGAAAAAATTGATTCTGTTATAAGAGCAAGGTGACTTTCTGCTCAATTAAATAAAGCTACAGTTCAGACAGATTTTAAATTCTTCAAGCAAAATTAGCTGTTTTTCAATATCTACTACTTTTAAAGCAGTACACAACTTCTCAAAAGGTGTCTTTTGTCTATCATGCAAACTCAACAAAGGTTAATTTTTTATAAGTCTGAAATTTGAACGGTATGCCTCAGGGACTCATTATAGTATTGTAGCGAATAGGGTTCGTGCAGGAAAATTAAAATACCAACCCCTCTCCCAACCAGGTCTCGCCTCCCACTGTTCCAAAGCCATATGGCTTAAAAGTATATGTGAAGTATCTTTTCTTACTCCAGTTATTAATCCAAACTATTTTAACTCGTCTGGCTATGTAAAAAATATAGCCAAAAGGATCGCTGTAAAGGTATACACAAAGATTCGAAGCTGATCACAAAGAAGAAAAATCATCCGTTTCTTGTGCATATAAAGTGGTTTTTAACTATCTAAACCAGCTTTTAAAGTCATGCAATGTTTGAGTTAGGCAGTAACACGTCATTATATCTTATTTTTTATTTCGTTTTAAAAAACAAAAAAAACGTTTGCCGATTGTGTTGATAAACTGTTCCCTGATTACTGGCAATAGTAAAAAATAATCCTTCCCCTCTCCCTCGTTTAAAAATTTCCGTGAAGAAATCCTTAAACTAAAAAAAAACACATATAATAATTAATCCAACTGGTTCCCTGTTGAATGATGCTGACTGACCAGGTTCAGTTCCAGGGAGTGTACTATAAAGTATAGTTTATACTTTTTAACAAAAAAATCAAGTTACATTTTTGGCTGATTACTGGCTGCTGACATTTGGATTAAGACAAAATATAGATTTTCTCATTTCGGATGTAAACTTGAAATAGACACGTTCACAATAAGCTATAATATTGGACAATTTTTATGCATTCGGCTATATGAGAAACAAATCGAAAGTAATTCTCTGATCGCACTTTGAACCACCTGGGTGCAATTCGCTACATTACAGTGCTCATTACCACTACAAAGACAATAGAAGTTTTTTTTTAAAAGAAACAAATGTCAAAATGTTTCTAAAATGTCCACATGTGATACTTTAGCTGCTTAGTTACACAATTCCATATTAATATAACTATCAAGTGATGTTAAATCACTACAACATTTATCTTTTTACAATAACAGCAAGTGGTGTTCTTACAACATATTCTTAGAAAAGGATAAAATGTTTTTATGAAGTACAGAATATAGGCTTAATAATGTTAGAACAAGCATGTTTAAACCAGAACCCACTGTAAGTTAGCAAGTTAAAGGCTTTGCATATTTATGCATTATTAAATTATTTATGATGAAGGTTGTGTATTTTTGTCCAACTGGGGAATCTTGCTTTTATACAATATACAGACTTTTTGATGTTTAATGTTTAACATTCTGTAATACACAGTTTAAAATTATTAAAAATCTAAAGAGTATACAACTTATATTCTTAATTGGAAAAAGATTGTCTCTCAGCAGTGACCAGGATTCAAAACTGGAAATTTTCTGGCGATAGCTCAAATGCTGTACATGTGACTTTAAGCTTTATTAGCTCCACCTGGCGGTTTTTCAAGATGGTTCCGGATACTTTTATCATATTTCAATTAACATGCGGTGTGATATGGTATATTGCGCCACGTCCACTGAGTTTTAACGCAGCATACTTCTCTCATTTTGTATAGCTGGATCTGTATGTTACCACAAACTCATCTGCTAACACACCCACTTGTTAGAGGAAAGTAACTTTCACTCAATTAAATCAACTACAATACAGTCAAATTCAGCTACTTTGCAAGCAGTACACAACTTCTCAAAAAGTACCCATTCCACTCTTACAAGAGTTTTTTTTTATAATTTTGAAATCTTTGATGATATTCCTCAGGGAGTAATTCATGGCACACCATGATCTTACATGCACATGTGAAAAACAGTAGGGTTAATAATTTTTGTTTTAATAGGTTTTTTTTTTATTTGTATCAGTTGTAACTGTTAATAAAATGCGGTATATAATTACAGTTCTACTGTTTACAGCCTAATATTGTGATTGTTATACATGTGTGTACCAGTGATGTGTTTGCTGGGGTTACTTATGCGTTCAGTATTAATGTTTTCACGTTGAAAAAATATGCATGTGCTGTGTTGATGTTAGTGGTTTTATAATAAATCGAATACATATTTTAATTAATTTGTGGTATAGTTTGTTATACTTATTGTAAAGTCACACTGTTATGCTATTGTAAAAAATCCAAGTGATGAGGTATGAGGATCCAATGCAGATGAAGAGGAATGTAGATACTGATACAGGTGTCCAATCCAATACGTTAGGCGAGTTTGTAGTCAAAGGCAAAAGGTAGTACAAAAGCTGAAGGAAGTATCTCGAGAGGGTTCGAAACAAAAGGCAAGGTAGGAGCTCTCTAGGAGAGGAATCAATACAGAGTAGCGAGAAGCGAGTCTAGATGTTTAAATAGTCTAGTTTAAATAGTGCTGCATGCCACACAGTAGAGAGTGTGCTGATGGATTAACACATGCTGAGGCGCATTTTATTATTAACTCGCTGCTGGCACTGATTAACTCTTTTGTGGATTGATCTATGCTGGCTGGGGGTTGTGACTGCTATATACAGCAATTAGGAAAAAAAACCCATGTTGACCATGTGTATTGAATACACGAACAAAGACTACAATTCTTGACATGCCATACACCTGAATTACATGAAGTCATATCCACAAATATACTGAAACAGTAGTATACATGTCATTGAACTAAACTGTATGCATAGTACATAATGTAAACATCATAACTTCTGCATACCACATACAAGTTACTCTATGTACAGTATTTACAAACAGGGCATTTCACAGGCCTAACATTCTAATAACCCAGAAAACCCCAGACTGCTATTAAGCATTAAACTCATAATGCCTACAGAGACCACAAGAGATAAGCTGCCTTCTAACTAAATACAGTGCAACCTGCAGTTAAATCTCTCTCTCTGCACCTCAAATGCCACAAAATAAATGGAAGCCTATATCCCTATCCATAAAAATGCACCCTAAGCAGGAAAGACGTTTCTAACTTTTACCCAGGACACCCAAGTTTCCTAAAAACACAGAATAGCACTCTCTCTCTAGAAAGTTTCAAATACTTAGCTCCAGTCAGGTTTTGTTTGGATGATCAAGAAGTAGGGGCTCTTGCCTGGCACAAGCTTCAAGTCCCAACTCCTCCGGACTCTTCTCTCTCCTCTCCTTCCTTGCTTCTTTTATCTTCTTTCTCTGTCTGTCCTTTTAATGTGAACTTATATTGTGTGTTTCTGTACTGCTCCTTGACATTCATTAACCCACAACTTGCCTAGGCATGCTAAGATCAACTTTATGATTGTTTTTGCTCAAGGGATCACCCCAGACCTCAGCAAACATCCTCTCTGGTTTGAAGCTAGAAGTGTTTACCCTTCCAAGTGTCATAAACTTTAGATAAAATCCAAAAAACACTTCTCAGTCACCTAAAGATGTAACAAGACCGTAATATACAGTATAAATTTAACGGAAGTGTAAAAAGTATATAAATTAAA
Organism: Lepisosteus oculatus; assembly: GCF_040954835.1. Classification (NCBI taxonomy): domain Eukaryota; kingdom Metazoa; phylum Chordata; class Actinopteri; order Semionotiformes; family Lepisosteidae; genus Lepisosteus; species Lepisosteus oculatus. Next base: position 29,221,593 of record NC_090703.1, on the reverse strand, counting down.
TTCTATAATTGGAAAACAATTGTCCCTAGGTGCTCAGCATTGAGCAGGATTTGAAACCAGGTGTTTTCTGGCAGCAGTGCATGCTTACACATGCCACTTTAAGCATTCACTGCACAACCTGGTCATTTAACAAAGTAGTGCAGCCCCAGAACATAATATTTAAAAAAACATTGTTCAGTGCAGTGTGGTAGGGTGTTTACATCACAATCTGTTGCTCTGTGTGTTGTGCATTCTGAATGGCTGAATCTGTACATCTGCCTACTGAGTACAATGGACAGATATAACTAATTTCAGGTTATATATTATAAACGTATTACACCCAGCGCGTCAAGGATTTATGTTCCTAACCCAAATCAAATACACATTGTGACACTTAGAAGCATGTTAAAAGAAATAAATCACACAATAAACTGAATGTTCCTGATGAAGTTTTAAAACAGGCATTGAATGAAAATTGCAGTCTTTGTATTGCAGTATCAAAAGGATGATTTTATACTGTGCACTTCTGGTCCTCATAAAGAAAAAAAAAACATTATGTTCTAGTTTTTTTTTTTATCTGGAAGTGCTATTGATAATTCTAAGCTTTAATGTCTTCAAAACAGACTGAATGAAATTCTAACTATCAATAAGCTATATAATGTTGTAAAGGTATTTTCTAACAGCAGTTTTATTGCACATCAGATATACAAAACACAGCTTCTTCCCCAGAGTGGTATGGAAAATATTTTATGATCCCTGAGTTGGGTTTTTATTTATTCAAACAGCCCAGCAAAGAAAACAGACCAAAGAATCACACCACAAAGATTTATCTGGCTGTTTATAGCAATCAAAGGTCAACATTGCCCCCTTCAGTTCAGCTGTGATTTATTCACTAGATTAATTGAAAAATCTAACACATTATAGTGCATTACACATTTAAAAAAGTACGTTGTTTATAATAACAATAATTATAATGTACTCTAGTTAAATGGTCTTTAAAACATATTTCACCTGGAGTGTATATTACTAATTTATTTTTAAAGTGCATATACATATTATAGTTCTCCTCTGAAGAAAACATATCTAAAATGACCCTCCAAATTATCATTAATTAATAAATTAGCAAACACGATTTAAAAACAATTTTAAATATTCAAATACAGCTTGCGTTCCCATTAACAAAACATTTCCTGTGAATGAAAACACAGTGTATGATGTATAGCTTTATGCTGTAAATAACTACTCCCATGGATACATGAACAGTATTTTAATTCAACTCTCTTGTCACCAGTTCTCCAGTATCTAATTTTATTCATGCATATTAAAGAATATGTAGTTTCTGTAAAATATTATTTTATTCAATCTTAAGATATGTATGTGTGGTTGGTTTTATAAATACATTGTTTGGGGATCTAAAATATATTTGTTTTAATCTGCTTTAAAAAAGTAAACATCCTAAAGAATGTTTTCTACTACAACTTTTTTTGCATAAAATATTACATTAATTTTATTGTCAGGAAACAATATCTTTATCTAATTTCTGGCTTGGGAAACACAAAGCAAAGAATGTAATTCAAAAGCTATTTCTAAGATTTATTTCTTATAATTTCTTGGATTGTTAATTATTTTTAGACCAGTCATTATAAAATGACAGAAGCCTTCTATCGCTCCACCACACAATGTATTGGGTACTTAATAAGCTGTAGTTAGATTCCAGGCAGTTCTAGCAAAATGATAATATATTTTTACAGCTACTGTATACAGATCCAGCCCAAAAGTACAAGGTACGCTGTGTTAAAAATGCAGAGGGCATAGCACAATATACAGCATCATACCACGTGTAAATTGAAATATGATAAGCTTAACAATTCATGTAAAGCATTTGAGCTGTCGCCAGAAAACGCCTGGTTATGAATCCCGGTCGTTACTGAGGGACATTTTTTTTCCATTTATCTCACATTTGGGGACATTTGGCCAGAACGCTGGGGTTTCACCCCTACTCTTTTCGAGAAACACCCTGGGATTTTTAATGACCACAGAGTTTTACGTCTCATCCTAAAGACGGCGCTTGTTTACAGTATAGTGTCCCCATCACTATACTGGGGCATTAGGACCCACATGGACCTCAGGGTGAGCACCCCCTGCAGGCCTCACTAACACCTCTTCCAGCAGCAACCTTAGTTTTTCCCAGGAGGTCTCCCATCCAGGTACAAACAAGGCTCACACCTGCTTAGTTTTAGTGGGCTGCCAATTGTAAGTTGCAGGGTGACATGGCTGCTAGCATAATTTTTTTCCAATTAAGAATTTAAATTGTATACTACGTAAGTATACAATTGTAAGAATACGTAGTAAGAACGTCACTTGCTGTTGTTGTAAAAAGATAAATGTTGTAGTGATTTAATATCACTTGATAGTTATATTAATATGGAATCATGTAACTAAGCAGCTAAAGTATCATAGGTAGACATTTTGGAAACATTTTGACATTTGTTTATTTTTAAAAAAAAAACGTATATTGTCTTTGAAGTGGTAATGAGCAATGTAGTGAGCTGCACCTAGGTGGTTCAAAGCGCAATCAGTGCATTACTTTTGGTTCTTTCTCATATAGCCGAATGCATAAAAATTGTCCAATATTATAGCTTATTGTGAATGTGTCTATTTCAAGTTTACATCCGAAATTAGAAAATCTATATTTTGTCTTAATCCAAATGTCAGCAGCCAGTAATCAGCCAACAATTTAACTTTTTTTTAAGTTTAAACTGTATTATTTAGTATACTCCATGGAATTGAACCTGGTCCGTCAGCATTCAACAGGGAACCAGTTTCTTACATAGCCGAATACATACAAATAGTACACTATTATAGCTTATTGTTGGTGTGAGTATGTGTATATAGATGAAATATTACAAATGATGGTTTCTTATTTAAGGATTTCTACACACAATTATTTCAGTTAAAGGAGGGAAAAGGGTTATATTTACATATTGTGTATTGCCTCTTCTTATATTTGTAAAAACATTCTAATTTAAATCCAATATGAAATATATTATTAATATCCTTGTTACTTATTCAGATTCTTGGGCTTGTGCCTTCACTGCTCCTGCCCCAGTTCGCCCTTCACCACATGGGCTCAAACTTGGGTCTCCTGCATTGCTCTACAGAGTTTTTTCCATCTTAGCTACAGAAGACCTCCTTCAGCACCAATGGGCAGCAGCCCTGTTATGCACAGGGGGGCAGAGGGTTGTACCATCACCGCGCTGCAACCGCCTTGTACCATCTGTATGCCTGCCATTTGTTACAATATTAATAATGAATGACCATGGACAAGTTGTAAAATGAAGAGTTAGAGAAGACACGTTGAGTCTTGTCTAATCATCTTGGAATTTAACCTTGGCAGCGATCCCTTTGGCTATAATTTTTACATAGTCGGATAAGTAAAAATAGATTGGATTAATAACTGGAGTAAGAAAAGATATTTCACACATACTTTGAAACCATATGGCTTTGGAACAGCAGTGGGTGAGACCCAGCTGGGAGGGGGGGTGGTATTTTGATTTTTCTGCACTAACCGTATTCACTACAATACCATAATGACTCCCTGAGGCATACCGTTAAAATTTCTGAATTTGTAGAGTTTGCATGTTAGACAAAAAGTACCTTTTGAGAAGTCGTGTACTCCTTGCAAAGTAGCAGATTTTGACAAACGGCTAATTTTGCTTTAATAATTTAAAATCTGTCAGTACCATAACTTTATTTATTTGAGCAGAAAATCACCTTGCTTTTACAAGCATCTCTGTTAAGCAGAGTTTGTGTTAACACACCACACCCTTTAAAAGTTTGAATTAACTTTGTCAGTGAAAAAAAAGACCATGGGCACTTTTCCTTCCTCCCTGGTGCGAGGTGATAATGCAGAAAAGGTTTTTTAATTTACTGGGAGTGTGAACATTGAGTGAGCACTGGAGCATACAGTGAGACTAACACAGTGAGATTACTGAGAAGAATAGGCTTCATAAATATATTGACAAATATCTGAATTTTTGCAAGATAAAATTGTATCCAGCTGTGAATCAGCTACGTGACCTTGCCCCCGTGAAATTTGTGGAAAAGAGGTTTAGGTGGCAGCGTTTCTCACAGTGTAGTTCCCATAGAGTGTTAGTTTTCACTGTACAGTATAACAGTATTTCACGAGGAATGACGGCAGCCGAAAGCTTGGGAGAAATTAGAATCATTTATTGAGATGTGGAGATTTGGCGTAACCCGCTTGGCTGAGGGCCGACCTCCCGGCCACTGGATGGGGAGGATAGGACCCCCATGCGACCAATGGGGTAGCTGCAAAGGTGGAGAGGGGGTGGAGGAGGGATGCAGAAAACGAACGAGGAAGAGGAGATGGTGAAGTTTGATATATATGGAGACCGGTTGCTTATGACAGGATTAGTGAGAATTGCGGCAGCTGTGTCGAATGAGCTCAGCTGCTTTCATTCCTCCCGAACTTTCATTAAAAACTCCATTTCACGAGGAATGACGGCAGCCGAAAGCTTGGGAGAAATTAGAATCATTTATTGAGATGTGGAGATTTGGCGTAACCCGCTTGGCTGAGGGCTGACCTCCCGGCTGTTGGACGGGGAGGACAGGACCCCCCAAAAGAACCAAGCGGGACCCCCAGTCACCAGTGCAGAAACAAAAACAAAAACAAAAACCAAGTGATTATTAAACTAATTCAGCCGAGAAAGTGCCTGCTTGAGGGTACTGGGGTTAGTTTTGATGAGTCTCGGAGGACCAACGGCCGAGTTGCTTGATGAGATACTCGGGTATGCCTTGGCGAGCGGCAGAGGACGCGGCCCCTGCTCTGAAGGAGTGCCCAGAGAATTGTTCAGGGGGGTATCCGGCCGTTAGAAGGATGTCGTAGAGGTGAGAGAGGAACCAGTTGCGGGTCACGATACGGCCCTTCTCGTTTACGAACAGAGGGTCAGTAGGCAAAGCTCCGGCAGCGGTGCGAAGATGTGCGTAATGGGATAGAGGCTCGTACGGGCTTACGTATGAACAGAGTTTGAAATAATAGATGAGAGTGCCAGATCCGAGTTGGTCAGTTTTGCTTTTCTTGAGATAGGAGGTCAGTGTATCGGAAGATAGGATGGAGATGTCGGATAAGCAGGGTTTAAAAGAGGGATCAAAGGATGTGGAAGCAGCGGTAATTTCAGAGCATCTTAGGAAGCCGAAGAAGGCTAACAAGAATAAAGATTCGAGAGTGCAGTCGACCCAGGGTGAGTGGTAACCCGACCTGAGAATGTAGATGCAGGATTCGAGGATGTCCGAAGTAAGTGGTGTGCGTTGGTTCGGAAGTGTTTTTTCAAGCCGCTGAAAGCCTTTAAGCAGGAGACTAATTTGAGGGTGGATAAGGGAGGGACAAGTCGTGCCGAAAAGGAGTTTATGGAAGAAGTGGATGCCGCACAGATATACTTTGGTGGTGGATGCTCGTACCTTGAGTGAGTTTCTACAATAACAAACCAAGGATAATACAGTGAGAATATCGAAAGAAGGGAATTTTATGTTCGTGGAGAGGTGGAAGGATTGGAAGCCCTTCCAGGCAGTCCAGTAAGAGTTGAGAGTTCGAGGGGCAATCCCTAAGAGGATAGTTTGCTGGGCCAGCTGGACGTAGTGATGGAAAGGATGATTCAGAGGAATGTGAGTTCCGAATAGGGAGGTACTGTGCATGGGCTTGGTCTTGCATCTGGTGCCAAGTTCCTGAATTTCTGAAATTGAAAGCGAGAGAGAGAGTCAGCTATTTCATTAAGGTGACCTGGAATGTGAGCAGCTACGAGGACGAATTGATGTGTGAGAGAAATCCATTTAAGGTTGCGGAGAAATTTCATGATACAGATGCAGCCATTCAAAATGCACGTGCGATACCGCATTATTTTCTGGTACGCTGTACGCAGTCTACCGCAAGCTACCGGTAAATATCGCGAGTTACCGGTAAATACCGCTAGTTACCGTAAATTCTCCTATAATTCGACAAGCAAAATAATAGTATCCGGATTTTCCGCAAGGTGGAGCTAATAAAGCTCAACCTCTCATGTTTGAGCTGTAGCCATCAGTCTTTAACGAAGATATTACTAATAGTATTAATAATGAATGACCTTGGACAAGCTGTAAGTGTAAACTCAAAGTATTGCCCTGGTCAACATTCTTTATTTCATTGACCGTCTTTGTAAAAGTAACACCATAGCATTTCGCAATCACGCATTTGTTTCCAATCATGCAAAGTACGGTGATTCACCATGCCTTTCACATGCTCATAAAAGAGATTGATTTAGAAACATAAACATATTACCGTATGCAAACTGTACTGTATACAGTATGTATATGTATATTTAATGTCTTAACTGTGCCCATTTAAGTATTGAATATTCATATCTAATTTTACCACTGAAGGGAAATCTTAGTAGCTGAGCATAAAAAGAATAGGAGCATACTGCAAAGCGTGTGAAGGCCATAAACGATATTATTTTGGAACATATACATACAGTATATGGCTGGTCTCGGTACTTTAAAGAAAACATACACGAAACATGTTTTCATTATGACCAGAATCGGTCTTGAGATATTTTTAACTTGATTTATAGTATTTGAGAGGTATGTCTTAACACCGATAATACAGTGCGTAAATACTGCTCACGTATATGTTTCGAGGTTTATATTATGCATTTCATACGGTCAAATTACTTTTGAGCAACTAATAAGAAGCACGAAACAGTATGCGTTTTAGTTTCGTTTTGTGCTGGGACTCTGCTTTTAACAATGTCCCTGTGGATTGATTAGAGATATCAAGTACATACAAGTCATTTTTTAAATGTTGTAGTTCGTCTTGTAAAAATGTTACGAGTACATCATCTATCAACAATTACACAGGTTCTGTTTCCATATTGTGGATTTTGGTTACGTAATATTATTTTCTAGATTTCACGTTGTGAATATATGATTTGGGCAAACAGAGCCACAAAGAAGTACATTATGGATTGTTGTTTTGTTTTTTTTGCAGTTTTATCTAGAACAAGCGATGCTTAAACCTTTGTCTGATTCTTGTGAAACTATCCACACGACAGTTACAGTACCTAGGAGTACGCCGGGCAAATGTTCCGAGGTCAAATTCTTCCAGCACGGGGGTAAAGTCATGTGACTGATTTTTCGCCCTGTTTCGTTGGTTAAACGCAATGATCACAAGCACCACCATGGTAACTGGGATGTGTAGTTTTTAATTCCGTTTGAATTATAACTGTACGTACTATCTTCATATTTGGCCAGGGCTTTAAAGCGGAGACGACGGCACCGACATTTTTTGGCGCGCCTTCTCTTTAAAGCCCTGGCCAAATATGAAGATAGTACGTACAGTTATAATTCAAACGGAATTAAAAACTACACATCCCAGTTACCATGGTGGTGCTTGTGATCATTGCGTTTAACCAACGAAACAGGGCGAAAAATCAGTCACATGACTTTGGGGCAGAGTTTCGAAAGCTTAACCTATCAGCAACAAAGCGAAATTTACACGATAGGCTACCTCAAACTGTCAGTTACACGACTGTGTATGTCGCTTAAGCCACTCCTATTTGGCATTTTAGTTATGGAGGCGAGAAGAACCCCCCACCCTCTCTGGGTGTCTGATTTGCCGCCATTTTTAACCGCTTCGTGTCCAAATGGTAGTAGCTACGCGTACGAAATAAAGTTCATCCCAGCTACAAAACATATATATTTTTGTGGTAAGAGGGAGCAAAACATCAGTATTTACTGCTATTAATTAGTGTACGATTTATAGTTGAAATCTGAGCCTAAATATAAAGTTAAAATCTCGACAAAGCAATGTAGGAAATACAGAGAAAAGAAATCCTTTCTGACATCTAAAATCAGTTTTGATCAAGGTCTCTAAAACGAACAAGAAAAAGAGGATTTTCGGAGGACAATTACGCTGTATTTATATAGGATAAGTGATTTATGAGCAATCTAATTTCTTGTTCGTTTAAAACAGTGAAATGTCAGCTGCAAAAGATCGCACCAGAAACAGCACTCTCTCTGCCTGTCATAGACGTTCAGGAAAGGCTGAATGAAGTCATGTCAAGTACAATAATTCAGTTATCAATAATAATAGTTGTAGGACAAGAAACAAAAGATAGTGAAAACTTAAGATTTTTAAGGCTAAAACTCAAATTCATTCTACAAATTAAGGCAAATGAAAACTCAGGACGTTAAAGTCCTAGAGGTGTAAAAAAAATACAAAAATGCACATGAGCAAAAAGTTTTAGAAATGGAGCAAACAGAAAAAAGCCATGCCTATAGTGCAGAAGAGGGATGCAGGAACACTTGCTTAGATATACAAAAAAATCACAAAAAGGTGTATGTTACAAAAGAACATGCAAACATGTTCATCATGTACATGAACATATACATCAATTTCCCTTCGCAATCAATAAAGTCTTATCTATAAACATGAAACAGAGTAAGGAATCAGAAAATTAGCGTGCATAGAAAACAGCAATTCTGTCAATGAGCCCTAAATGAATTAATAGCAACCATGGTTTCATGGAGGGCTTCTCAGATAGTTGGGCATTCAGGTAGATTGCCAGGTGAAAGGATTTGTAAACATACTTTGTTAAAGCAAGTCAGTTTTTTCCGCAACACATAAAATACATTTTTCCAAGAAAGTTTAGCCTTTGTCACTAATGAAACCACTAAATAAAGACATAAATATAGAATCATAAGATTTTTTTTATTCAATGTTGGTAGCAGGATGAACTGTGCTAAGTGTGACTGATATCACTGGGAATACAAATTGAGAGCTCTGGGGTGCAGCTAGAGAAGACCCTGTCACCCACAGAATGTAGATGTTCTTGAGGACAGCTAGAAGACCAGAGTCAGACGGACAAAGGTGGGGAGCAGACAGATAATAAGCCATATACTGTAGGTACTGAATGAGGATGAGGATTTTGAAGTTGACTCGAAACCTGATAGATAACCAATGCAAGGACTTGAAAACAGGTGTAATGCATCCCTGATAGGATTCTCGCTGTCATATTCTGAACATAGAAGATCTGAAGATTGCTTAGTGTTGATTTAATTTCCCCAGTGAACAGGATGTGCATTTATTAATTCTAGAAAAAAAAGCCTTTCTTGATTTTTCTAGTTCTTAGTTTCTCTAGTTCCCTTTAAAATAAACTATTATTCCACAATGCAGAGTATTACATGGCCAGTATTTCAAGAAATTAACACAAGCAGCTTTTGGAGATTTAAGTGTTGGCTGAGTTATTGCAGGATAATAGACTAGAGATGTTGGTAAGAAAAATATAATTTTGGGATAGCTGAGGAATACACTGATAACAAGAACACTTCCTAATGGGGTTAGGCATACTTTTGATGAAGATGATGAAGTTAACAGACTGTATGTTTACATAGATACTGAAATGAGGATTGTATTTTAGATTTTGTGTAGTTGCTAGCGTTGAACTGTGTATTGGATGCACATGAATTGAAGGAATGGGCAAACATAGCTGATGCAGATCCACAGAGCCAGCATATTAAGATGTTTATAATTAGAGGCAATTTATTTAAATAACTAGATATGGATACTGATGTGCAAGAGAGGTGAAAAGGCTGCTTCCTTAAGCCAGCACTATAAAATATTTTATTCTCAGTGAGATGCTGCCATTTCATAGTGGGTTTCTAACACTGTGTATAGTTCCATCCACACAGTGCCTTTACTTCCATCCATTTCTAATCTCTTTATCCAGTACAGAGGATTTGGAGCCTATCCCAGTAAGCGACGGACACAAGGCAGAATACACCCTGGACATAGCGCCAGTCCATCACAGGACAGACAGACACAAACAAACACACCAGGGCCAGTTTTCCCATAAACCAATTAACTTACCAGTATGTTTTGGAGTGCGAGAGGGAGTCATATCACACATATGGAGAAAAATCATGTAACCCAGAGAGAACATGCAAACCCACACACACACGATGTTAGGAATTAAACCTAGGACCCCAGTGCTCCAAGATAGCAAAGCGAACCACTTTGCCACCATTATAAATGGATGGATATCTTAGTTATCTTTCTAGTTCACAGGTTTGCATGCATAATTTAATTTTGAAAGGCGCTGAGACATCAGGTACTACTGTTGTATTTATGAAAAAGAAACAAAACAAAAAGCATACTAACAACTGTGCCATCCTACTCTTTAGTTAATACAATTTATTAGTTATAAACAGTTAACATTGTTAGCAAAATATTTTGAATTATATTTAACCCTATTTTTTCTTTAGTTTTGTATTTAACTTATTATATGATAGTCAGATTTAAAGTATATTTGAAGAATGAAAATATATTTTTACAAGATGCGGGGGAAAGTGCAACAACTTATTACAGTGCTAAATTTAATATTATTGCTAATAGTTTATGCTAACACCTAACTTTCTTAATTAGATGTATTTAAAACAGTGAACTAAGTGTAACATACCATTCAGAAATACAATCGAGAATAGTTTTGTGGTGTTTGTATGGATGAAACGTTTCTAAAATGTATAAATTTGATTGAATCCCATGGAACTATGACTTTATTTTTTAACAAACATTTCTTTGAAAAAATGAAACGTTTCCCTTGGTCAGAGATTAAATAAAACCTCACTCGCACCAAACAAATTTATATTTCTTAATATCACAACATGATCGAATTTAAGTCATTTTAATAACAATGAATAGTCACCTATGTGTTACAAAATAAACATTTATATTGATTTGAATCGCGTTTTGATTTAAATCGTAAACGCGTGTTTAAATATACAGTGCCTTGCGAAAGTATTCGGCCCCCTTGAACTTTTCAACCTTTTGCCACATTTCAGGCTTCAAACATAAAGATATAAATTTTTTATTTTATGTGAAGAATCACCAACAAGTGGGACACAATTGTGAAGTGGAACGAAATCTATTGGATTTTTGAAACTTTTTTAACTAATAAAAAAATGAAAAGTGGGGCGTGCAAAATTATTCGGCCCCCTTGCGTTAATACTTTGTAGAGCCACCTTTTGCTGCGATTACAGCTGCAAGTCGCTTGGGGTATGTCTCTATCAGTTTTGCACATCGAGAGACTGAAATTCTTGCCCATTCTTCCTTGCAAAACAGCTCGAGCTCAGTGAGGTTGGATGGAGAGCGTTTGTGAACAGCAGTTTTCAGCTCTTTCCACAGATTCTCGATTGGATTCAGGTCTGGACTTTGACTTGGCCATTCAAACACCTGGATACGTTTATTTGTGAACCATTCCTTTGTAGATTTTGCTGTATGTTTGGGATCATTGTCTTGTTGGAAGATAAATCTCCGTCCCAGTTTCAGGTCTTTTGCAGACTCCAACAGGTTTTCATCCAGAATGGTCCTGTATTTGGCTGCATCCATCTTCCCCTCAATTTTAACCATCTTCCCTGTCCCTGCTGAAGAAAAGCAGGCCCAAACCATGATGCTGCCACCACCATGTTTGACAGTGGGGATGGTGTGTTGAGGGTGATGAGCTGTGTTGCTTTTACGCCAAACATATCGTTTTGCATTGTGGCCAAAAAGTTCGATTTTGGTTTCATCTGACCAGAGCACCTTCTTCCACATGTTTGGGGTGTCTCCCAGGTGGCTTGTGGCAAACTTTAGACGAGACTTTTTATGGATATCTTTGAGAAATGGCTTTCTTCTTGCCACTCTTCCATAAAGGCCAGATTTGTGCAGTGTAAGACTGATTGTTGTCCTATGGACAGACTCTCCCACCTCAGCTGTAGTTCTCTGCAGTTCATCCAGAGTGATCATGGGCCTCTTGGCTGCATCTCTGATCAGTCTTCTCCTTGTCTGAGCTGAAAGTTTAGAGGGACGGCCAGGTCTTGGTAGATTTGCAGTGGTCTGATACTCCTTCCATTTCAAGATGATCGCTTGCACAGTGCTCCTTGGGATGTTTGAAGCTTGGGAAATCTTTTTGTATCCAAATCCGGCTTTAAACTTCTCCACAACAGTATTACGGACCTGCCTGGTGTGTTCCTTGGTCTTCATGATGCTCTCTGCGCTTTCAACAGAACCTTGAGACTATCACAGAGCAGGTGCATTTATACAGAGACTTGATTACACACAGGTGGATTCTATTTATCACCATCAGTCATTTAGGACAACATTGGATCATTCAGAGATCCTCGCTGAACTTCTGGAGTGAGTTTGCTGCACTGAAAGTAAAGGGGCCGAATAATTTTGCACGCCCCACTTTTCATTTTTTTATTAGTTAAAAAAGTTTCAAAAATCCAATAGATTTCGTTCCACTTCACAATTGTGTCCCACTTGTTGGTGATTCTTCACATAAAATAAAAAATTTATATCTTTATGTTTGAAGCCTGAAATGTGGCAAAAGGTTGAAAAGTTCAAGGGGGCCGAATACTTTTGCAAGGCACTGTATGTGTTTAAAAGCGATATACTGTATAAAAGCGCTGATTCTTATGGAGTGTGTTCCGTGGGGGATTCAAAAAATTTTTTTTTTAATCGCGTATCTAAGGAAAATTGCAGTATAACTTTGTTCATGCACAAACAGTGGCATGTTACATTATAATTTGGGTGTCTCCTCTTGCCAGAAAGCTCTAAATTGCAACGTAAATTGCAAAAATGCACTTGGAATCTGTCCAGGCCCTCCTACGAAAATTATTTAAACTGTGACACTGATCATTCATCTCTAAATAAACTTTATTTTATATCGCGTTTTAAGCGAATAGGTAATTAGATTGCTCATAAACCTAATCGCTTTTTCTACATAAACACAGCGTGATTGCTCTCTGAAAATGCTTTTCCTTTATATTTAGGCTCAGATTACAACTATAGATCATATTATTATAAACTTTTTTGGAAAAATGTATTTTATGTAAACCATGTTTGCTATTAATTCATTTAGGGCTAAAATACGTTCATTGTCTTCCAATCGAGTCGAGTTGACATTGGAAGCTTGCCACTCCCGGACTGTTAAACCAACGCATTAGCATGTTAAAGCGATTCTATTGAGGGAGTAGCCCAGCTACCACTTAACACTGTACTTCCTACTTTGAATACCTGTGAAACCGGTTTAATTCGTCACAGCCAGCACTCCGGCAGAGAGGGGGTTGAGTAGTGGAAGCAGGCGAGATTTCCAGCGAAAGACACCTCCTCCTCAAAAACCTAGTAAGCAGTAATGCTTTAAGTTGAAAATCGAGGTAGATTTTGAGGATGATAAAGAGGATAAACTGGGATGGGAGGAGGGTTTGGTTTTGCATAAGGGCCTGTATTATGATAATTGGAGGAATTTCCGACAGTATAATGGTTTGATATATTTGATTTTGTATTGTGGTTATCTATGTTTTTGGTTGGTATTATGTTTATATGGTTGTTTTTGTTGGTTGGCCAATCACCATTCTGAAGCCCTACCATAATCTCTTGTATGGGGAGACCCCAGAATTCTGTCCCATAGTTTAGACAGATGATAGATAGTTTTATTGATCCCGTGAGGGAAATAAAGTAAATCATTTTCATTTTAGGAAATTATTAAACACTCGGTTAAAAGCAAAGGAGATTGTCTGTTATAGTGGACATAAAAACAAGAGTTTGCTGGGATTATATAATTATACGAATTACACGAATATAATTATATCTTATTAATTTCTTGAGATACGCGATTCTTTTAATACAGTCTTTGCTGTGCTCTAGAGGATCCTTGTGATATTTTGAGCTCTGGTTGAATGATAAGTGTCGCAGTTTAAATCATTTTCGTAGTTAGAAATTATGGAAAGCTCTGTTAAAAGCAAGGGAGTTTTTATGTCCGTTGCAGTTCTTTTGCAACATGAATATAATTATATTGTTATTAATTTCTTGAGATACGCGATTCTATATTATATTCCCTTTTAATCAAATTCTAAAAGTATGCTTGTTGACTCCGGTATCACATTAGTTAAAGACTTCGAAGCTTAAAATGTTTAGGGAAAAATGGAATACTGGTGTGTATTTTTTTCTTTAAAGTACCAAGACCAGCCATATACTGTATGTTTATGTTCCAAAATTAATATCGTTTATGGCCTTCACACGCGTTACAGTATGCTACTAATCTTTTTATGCTCAGCTACTAAGATTTCCCTTCAGTGGTAAAATTCAATATCTACAACGGGCACAGTAAAGACGTTTACAGTAAGTCTTTCTATGACAGACCAATGGACCACGAGTGCCCCTGTCGGTCAACCAATCACGTACCGCGGTACCCAACGTCATCTTGCGTCATGATACGCAACACCGCAGCCAAATACCTGTGGTACGTGTCTGTACCGCGCACTTTGAATGGCTGCATCTGTAGATCGGGATGAAGACCTTCCTTTGTTGATTATATGGACTACTGCATAGTTGTCCGAATGGATAAGGACGGATTTTTGTTTCCAATTGTGGCCCCAAAGAGAAGCTGCAATGACAATTGGAATAATTTCGAACAGGGCCGATGACTGGTCGGCGAGAGGGATCGAAGAGAGTTCTGGAGGCCAAGGGGCCGCAAACCACTGGCCTTTGTAATAGCCTCCGAAACCGACTGAGGGGGCTGCGTCTGTGAAAAGCTGGATATCCTCGGCACCGGAGAGGAGGTCATCATAGAAGAGAGATATGCCATTCCAGTTGGCCAAGAAAAGCTGCCAGAGCCTGAGCTCGGATTTGCAGTCGGCTGAAAGGCTTACGTGTTGGTAAGAAGAGGACACGGAAGAGGCGAGGTTGAGAAGGTAGGAGATGAATGACCGTCCTTGGGGAATGATACGCATGGCGTAATTGAGGTGGCCGAGCAGAGAGAGAAGTTCCCTCTTTGTGCAAGATTTGGCGGAAGAATAGGTAGAGATATACGTCTGGATCCTGTCGATCTTGTCGCGAGGCAGGGAGGCAGAGAAATTGATGGAATTGAGGGTGATCCCGAGGAATTGGATTTTATGAGAGGGACCGGTTGTTTTGTCTGTGGCGAGAGGTACCCCTAGTTTCCTAAAAAACGGAAGTAAGTGTGGAAGAGGCTCTTGCAGGTGGGGCGTGAGGAAAATCTATGGTAAGGAAATCATCGAGAAGGTGGACGAGAAAAGGAAACCTATAGTTATTTAAGAGGATCCAGCAGAGAGCTTCGGCTAAGGTATCAAAAATTTTTGGGCTACTCCTGCATCCGAAAGTAAGGCGGACTGAGAAGAAGAACTTGTTCCGCCAATGAACTCCAAAGAGGTGCCATAAGTCTGGATCGAGAGGCATAACTTTAAAGGCACTGGAGATGTCGGTCTTAGCGAGCCAGGCGCCCGGACCTGCAATTTTGATGAGAGAAATGGCGTGGTCAATTGTGGCGTAGTGGAGGGAGAAGTCTGAACTGGGAATAAGGCTATTGAGACTTGGCACGCAGGAGTTACGGGGGGCTGACAAGTCAATCATAAGGTGCTTTTTACCAGAATACTTATGGACCACTATACCGGTGGGATTGATGCGGTATACGGGGAATGGGGGAGAGTCGAGTGGGCCGATCATGAAACCGTTCTCGACTTCAGATGCTAACAAAGAATCAACGGAATGGGGATCGGCGGTGGCAGATTGCAAATTTTTGCAAAAGACGGGGGAAGAAGGAAGTGTGCACAGGCCTTGTGAGAATCCGAAGGAAAGGCCGTCGAGTAAGATGTGGGTGGAAGAGGGGTCGGGGTGACGGAGCAGTTCGGAAGCAAGAGCGGGGATATCGATTGGGGTAGACAAAAAGGCCAGTAGTCATTTGGGCCGGCGGGGGCAGGAGAATTGATGCTGAGGGGGAGAAGGGGCAGAGTCGGGGTTGGGCTTGTGGACTGTATTTGGACAAAGATTTGATGGATGTGTCCAAGAGGAACAGAAGTCGCAGGAAAGAGCTCTGATGCCGGCAAAAGTGCGACAGTAAAGCTCAATGTCGAGGGCTCCCCAGTAGGTGCGCTGGTTCCATTGGAGTAGGCGGGCAGCGGCCTTGGCCGAGAACTGCTTGTGGTAATCGTAGAACAGGGAGCCCTCGAAACGGACAGATAGATCGAGGATGATGTGCATGTAATCATCGAGTTCCTGACGACGTTCAGGAAAGGCGGAGCACATGCTGAAAGCCAAGCAGAAGTCGGAAATTCGAAGGACTGAAGCAGAGTGAGGGTCAGAAGATTTGAGAGTAACGGAAATTGAGCCGCAGTCGACTGTTCTGGAATCGGAGTTGTAAGTGGAGGGAGAGAGAAGGTGAGCTAGATTGACGTCCGCACCTCGTAGAATTTGCTGCCGGAGTGAAAAGGAAATGGGAGGAGGACTAAACTTTAGTGCGTTAGGAGGAGCTGGGAGAGGAACGGCTGTTCGGAGAGAAAAGTCCTTAGTAAAGGGGAGATTGGAATCCAGGGCCGAAGGCATGGGATGACTGATGCCGTGTTGGACATCGGGGATTGGAGAGGATGAGGAGGGAAGAAGAGAGGAGAGCAGATTGTGGTAGGAAGGGTTAGACAGATCAGGGGCCTGAAGCTTATTGGCTTGGGATATGGAAGCCGAAGGCTGTTGAGGAGGAATTGAAGCAGGGGCAAAGGCTGCGTGAAGGACTGTGGAGGCTGCCGAGTCGTCTTGGACGCCAGGGGGTGGGGGAGGGTAAGAGCCACCTGCTGGCTGAGCTGGGGGTCATTTACTGGATGGCCTTTGGACCGTGGAGACCGCAGCAGGGGCCGAAAGAAAAGAAACCGGGGCCGAAGGCACCAAGCTGGCGGAGCTTGAGCCGAGTTGGACGCCGGAGGTAGAGACAGAAGAGAGTGCAGAAATTAGATTAAGCAGAGAAGGGGGTTGGGGAGGGGCGTGAGCCTGGGGCCTTAGACTCGGCAGCAAGGAGTTTAGGGAAAGAGGCTGGGTGGAAGAGGCTAGGTGCGGTTGTTCAGCAGAGCAATGGATTGGTTGGGGAAGAGGCACAGACATATCAGGACAAGACAAGACAGAAGACGTGACAGGCAGAGGCGCGGACAGCCTCGGGGTCCTCACGTTGGGATGAGTGGCGGCGGCGCGGGTGATGTCATCGGAGGGCGCCGGGAGAAGCTGTGTGGCTGATGTTTCCTTTGTGTAGACTGCGGTTAAATACAGGGAAAACAGAGCTTTTTTGGAAGCGTTTCTTTTAAAACGGAATCCATGTTTTCGAAGTATCCTCTGGAGGCTTGCTACGGTCCAGTTGGAAATCGCGAGAGATGATCCGGGAGAAGGGGGAGCCGATGTGCATGAAGCGCGGCGGCTGGGACGTCCTCGAGAGAAGCAGGGTTTATTTGGAGACTTTGCCGTGGAGGGACGGGAAGGCTGGGTTTGTGGTGAGAGAGGGACTACGACGGCAGAACGCAGTCTTCGGCGAGGAGTTGAATCTTGTGAGAACTGGCTGGGAGATGAGCGGCGCTGATGTGGCATGGCGGGTGAAGGAGGCGATGAGACGGAGGTGAGGGGAGCTGGGGGGAGGACTGGACGAGAGGGGTAGGAGACTCTCCTGTGCTGCAGAAAAGGTCTTCATTGGAGCAGCGAATTTGCAGATCCATGAGAAGAGAGCACGGATTCAAGCTAGGAGAAAACGAACCAAGCAGAAAACGAACGAGGAAGAGGGGATAGTGAAATTTGATATATATGGAGACCGGTTGCTTACGTCAGGATTAGTGAGAATTGCGGCAGCTGTGTCGAATGAGCTCGGCTGCTTTCATTCCTCCCGAACTTTCATTAAAAACTCCATAAAGAGAGTATGTTTTTAAATGTTTGTAATTGCTATTCTTGCAAATACATTTTGTATTCAGTTTCCTTCTGTATGTAAGCTGGTGGGCAAACATTCTTCCACAAGGAGTGTAGTGTTTTCTCCACAAGTGGAGAAAACTGCACCAAACATTTTCTCTCTGTATGTCACTCAAGCGTGTCCTCTTTGGCATTTTAGTCATAGAGGTGGGAGATGCCTCCCCCCTCCCCCTTCCCTCTGCCTGTCTGATCTATTCCCATTTTTAACAATTCTATGTCTGAATCGCAGCGGGTGAGAGAGAGTAGGGAGAGACAGAAAAAAATGAACCCTGGTTTAATTTTAAATAATATTTTATGTATTTTTTTTTATTTTAAAAGTTTGTATTTTACATATTTTTTGATAGTCAAATCTAATGTATGATTGAACACAGTCTTGTAAATGAATGTTTTTACAAGATGTGGAAATGCAACAATTTATCACATTTTAACGTGAATTTTAATACTAATTATTGATTACTAATAGATTATGCACCTGACACCTGACTTTACTTAGATGTATATAAAATATTGAGCTGTGACATAACATTCAGAAATACAATCCAAAACAGTCTGTGATATCTGTGTAGATGAAACTTTTCTAAAATGTATTTAAAAAAAATAAAACAATAATATAATTATTACATTATATTTCCATATGTTATATCATTAGAAACTACAATAATCCCCTGCTTTGTTTGACGATGGTTTCAAATATAAAACTAACTTTTGAGAAAGCTATGTTTAATGATAATTAAAAGGTTTTCTGTTAAAAGTAAAAAATTTATATTCCATTATTAAGTTTTAAAGGCACCACACTCACTGCAATAAACACTGCAAGCTGCAGAACGGCCTTCTTACGGCACAGCTTCTTCTCTGACTGAGAAAAAATAGAGCATAATGCCTTCTCGCATTATGAAGTCACTTGAACCTGGGATCTGCTTTATTCAAACTAAGGTTTCTAAAAATACAACCAGGTACTAGATATTGTTTAAATAAAAGCTGTGAAATTCTTCACAAATCGTGATCTTTAAACCTGTTAGTTGCAGGCTCTATGTAATTTGTTCACAAAGTTATTGACATCTGAAACATCGTGTCTCATAAACAAGCATTTTAATAGCGAAGCTTATGAAAACCGAAGAAAAAAAATGACTGAAAAAGAAACAAGAAGATTGAAATTATTATTATTAAATTAATACTGTTAATAATGACCAACTACATTATTATAGTTTCAGTGGTATTTTTAGTACCGCTTTGTTATTCTCAATTCTAATTACAATATATACAATTTCATTTTAAGGCTTGTGGCGTCTGTTAAATTACCCCTCTTAAAAACGTGTTTTAAATGAAACCAGTTGAACAGTTGACAATATTGACATTTCCTAATTCACGTTTTTATTTCATCATTAATATAACTTAACATTGAATATGTTATACTATATATATACAAAAAAAACATGTTAATATAGTGTACAAAATATTTACTATTTTATGTTTTAAAAAGTATTTGTTAGAAGAAAAACTTGTGCCTTAAGCTGGTATTGAACTCAGATCACCTAGACAGAACCCCTATTGGCAACCCCACTGTATCAACGGGCAGCTCAGAAACACAGCTGAGACAAACAGCTTAAAAATGTTTCTAAAGAAAACATGTGTGAATGAGTCAAATTAAAAATAAAACGTGTTTACAAAGAAAGGGGATTACAATAATACTACCAGCTATATAAATACATGTATTTAGATCCTTAAATTAATAACGTTATTAATTTCATTAGATAAGCGATTCTATGTTTTATTCCCTATTTAGCAAATTCAAAAATGTACAAGGTTTTTTACTGCGATAGCAAATTAAAGTATTCATAGAAAAGGTTAAAACATGGAATACAAAGAGAGTTTTAGAAATTAAACAGAGGTCTGGAACACCCTGTCTCAAAAATAGACGTTTAATACATTGAAGTTTGTGAAAACAGTGACAAATCACCCCAGACAAAATACGATTTAAAAATAGAGGCAGTTTGAATTAGTTGTTATTAACAAATCACTTAACTTTGAACATGTTGTGATATTTAGAAATACCAATAAAATCAATATAGTGTTGATAATATTTACTATTTTAGTTTTTCAAAGAAAAGTTTATTTGTTAAAAGAAAACTCATGCCAAGAGCTGAGTTCAAACCCTCGATTTCCTGTATGCAAGGTACATGCCTAAGCCATTTCACCAATGTGCCGCTTAAGAATTTAAGCTGTAGCTAAAAGGGCAGGCAAGTTTCCAAGTAATCACTGTTCAATTTGATGCAGATGTTTACAAAGAAAGTGTACTACTGTAATAATTTGAGCTTTATGAATATAATTATATTGTTATTAATTTCTTTAGATATGCAAATTCGTATTATATTTCCTATTAATTAAATTCTAAAAAGTATGCGTTTTTTACTGCAATAACGAGCGCAAGTACTCATAGACAAGTTTAAAACAATATAACTTTTAATTAAGTATATACATTTAATTTAGTCAGAAGGAGCAAGTAAAAACTTGTCCAAAACAACCACAGTATGCAACCAAATGAAAGACTTTGATGCTTAAAATGTTTATGAAGAAAGTGAAATACTATTGTGTATTTTTTATTTAAACTACCAATACCATCCATATACAGTTTAAATAATATGTTTATATTCCACAACTAATTTTTATGACCTTAAGACACATTATGCTCCTCTTCTTTTTATGCTGAGCTACTAAAATTTCCCTTTAGTTGTAAAACTCCATATTAGTATTCAATATTAAGCGGATTTAAACATGCACAATAAAGAGATTAAATGAAGCAATCGTTTCACTAACAACCAATTGCCACCTGTCAGTCATTTTGGCCAGAAAATCATGTACTGTGGTATAACACACTAAACTATAGATAATTTCACGAGGTTTAGGGTTTTACTTTGCATTTTTAAAGAAGAGAGGATGTTTGCTCAGAAGGGGAGGATCCTCTGATCAAAAACAATTGTGAAGTTTACCTTGGTATACTGAGGTAATTTAGTTGTGGGTTAATAATTGTCAATTAGCAGTACAGAAACACCATATAAGATCACATTAAGACCACAGAGAGGACAGACAACAAGAAACACATTACAAGAAGAGAGAGAGGAGAGAAAGAAGGTCAGATGACAAGAGAGGAGTAGGAACTTAAACCCTGCTCCAGGTGAGAGCCCCTACTTCATGATCATCCAAACAAAACCTGACTGGAGCATTTGAAGTATTTTTTTAGGAAACTAGGGTTTCCTGTGTAAAATATATCTTGGTTAAGGAAGTCTTTCCTACTTTGGGTGCATTTTTAGAATATGGAGTTACGCCATTTATTTTGTGTCATTCAGGGTGCAGAAAGATTTAACTGCAGGTTGTATTGCATTTATTTAGAAAGGCAGCTTATATCTTATTTGGGATTCATATACATGAGATGATTACATTAAAAGTGCAAGACCTATTATCTTTATTAGTTATAAATCATCTTGATCAATTTATCACTAAATAACATTATTTGTGTCTAAAAATAGTACAGTTTTTAGACCCACAGAAAAATTCATTAAGAATGGCATATTGAATTAAAAACATCTACATAGAAGCAGAAAATGCTGATTGTGTCAGATTTATGATAGCCATGATGCAATGTTCAAGCGCTTTCCCATAATTGCTTATTTTAAAGTAGTTGCTTTGTGTATCCTAGAGTAATTAAGCAGTTGAAATTTTACATTACACAAGTGAAAATTAACAAAGAGCACATCTGGGTGTCCCAAAGGTTTAGTCATTATAAAGCCCATTATTTTTTTAATTACTTTTTCAATCTTTCAGCCCCTGTAATCCTGATGTATTTCTCAGGAGGCCATAGTTCTTCCAGTTTGAATGACTCCTCTACTCAAACTTTGAGATCTGATAGTCTGGACACATTGTCCTTTAAAATATATATTTTCTGACCCAATCTTCAAGGTGTATACCTCAGTAATAAAATATGAACAGAGAGTAAATGCCAAAAGCCAAAATGACTGCAAAGCCAAAAAAGGGATAGCATATTTAATGTGTGTATTTACGTAAACAAAAAAACAGTTTAAATCCATTTAATGCACAAGAGAATGATAAGAAGTGTAATCTGGTTCTTCTTATGTTGTACTATTTATGATTTTCTTTTAAAGGCAGAAATATTTTTGGAAAAAAAGTATGTTCTGTGCAGTTGTTTATTAGCATAATCTTTATTTTTTATTTGAGGAAGCATGCTACTGTATGTATAAGTAAACAAAACTTGCTTCCATAGGAATGTAGCACAACAGAAATTGACTTATTATTGAAGTTTATCCTATTATTTTAATACTTACTTTAACTCTAATTTTAAACTAAACTAGAGCACAGACTTAATTTTTATAACCTTATTTTTTTAATTTACAATTTCCAAGGTAATGAGTCAGATAACTACTGAAAGTACTGAAAGTTCATATTGCTCATAATGAACATCTTTTTATATCTTTAATTCATACAAAATGAAGAAGGAGCACACATTTTTTCACCTTTTTCATATGGGAAATAATCCTTTATTAGTTGTTAAGGTATTAATTTCTATAGAAATAATTTAAATATAAATGTGTAGGGGTTAGAATTAAGTGATATTAAATATTTAATAATCTAATAATATTGTGTGTCTTTACCAAGCATCTTGGTGCCTCTCTGTGTAAGGCCCCTTTGATAAGAGACTTTGTAATGCTGTACCAAAGCTGAACAGTGTAATGATATATGACGTGGATGGATTTCATCAAGTCTATTTTCTCCCCAAAACCATGGATCAAAGGTCACTGTTTATTTTCCAAAAGGAAGTTCCACCAATAAGGGATCTGCAAGATGTGTACCAGAACTATACCTGATCTCTGCCAATCACCAGTTTATGATGTCATACTTCAAAAGCAAGAATCTGACTCTTTGGTTAACTCATTGGTTCCACATCTCTCTCCAACTAAACTGGCATTCTGACTTTTCCACTCACATGACTGTGAGCAGTTTGTGTCAGGACGTTTCTCCAAGACACCAGGATGAGAGGGTGAGTCAGTTAAGTAGAGAATTCTGCCCAAGATATTCTTTTTACAACAGAAGAAATCTTGTGTCTATAAACTAACTTGATTTACTTGATTAATTGATTATTGTATATTTGCTAACCATTTGTGAGACCGTAAATTATTATGTTTGATTGTTTCTTAAAAGTCGTCAAGAACTCTTGCAATTTACTGTTACAATTTCTCATTATTATAGTAAATTTAAAACCTCACATCACTACAAGTGCAACTGACCAACACCATCAAACTTATTATGCTGTGATCCAATGAAGTGAACACATTTTCTGTTTGAGAATGCAGATACTGTATTATCATTCTTTCAGGATTAGTACATTAAACACATCCCAGAAACATAGGCCAAACTGTGACTTGACTTATATAAGAACTTCAGGCTGAATTCCACTCAAAAAGTCTTATCAACTGTTTTTATTTACGTTTTGCTTGGATTGCACAGTGAAACACCCAGTAATTCATATTTAATACCATTCATGCCAGTTTGGGATTTATGACTTTCTCTCCCTCACAGGGTGCCTTGTCACTAATAAAATAAAAACAGTTAATATGACTATATTCATAACTAAGATAAAACTGCCCCTTTTAATATACAGAGTAGCTTATGGAATTTCATAAATAAATTACCATTGCAAATAACCTCTTGTGCTTAGCTTTAATGTGATTTAGCATTCCAGAGAGATTGAAAACCTAAGTTATTTATACTGATTCTTGTTAGTTGACAAGTGGAAACTTGCAAAAAATGTCTAAAAATGTAGGTCTTGGACTTTAATTCCCATTAGAAGATAACAACATCCATTTAGTTAATGACTACATTTATTTTTTCTATAAAAGTTCATTGCATAATAACAATCTAGTGAAAATAATCCAGTGTGCCAGTATTCTATACTAAATCATTATGATCATCATCATCATCACCATTAGATGATTGAGGTACATACACCTCAGTGACTCTAAGCAGGTTTTGGTATTATTTAATGTATCTATATAACCATTTATGTTTTTGCATTTAATCTAAATCTGTGACCCTTTAAACACTGTCAAAGCAGTATTGCCTGGCAGCTTCTGGAAATGTTTCTAATCATAGAATGTATATATATCTAGACATACAGTATATATATATACAGTATATATATATAAGACATACAGTATCTTGTATTCTACATTTCCCACGAGACCTGTGGATATTAGCATAAAAAGGGGTACAGCTTCATATAGTTTATTTTTTTACCTTCTACACTAATTATCATTAAAAAGATGATCAAATGGTCTAGTTAATTTCAGTTATTAAAGTCCAGCATATTAATATTGCACACAGCAGATTCAAGGCAACATTTGTGTCCTAATGAGCTGATGTGGTCATGGTTTTACCTTAGATACAGATATTAAATCGTAGTATTGAAGCGTTTCGCTTCCCCCACCAACAGTGAACAAGATCGTCACCCTTTGACACTTCCCAGCTGCAGTTTCCCTTTCCTTCCAGAAGGGCTATATAAGGAGGAACCCTCAGGCACTCTCTCCCCCCTTGTGGCATGCTAGGAGTTACCTCTCAACTGTGAGCTCTTCTTCCACCTTTCACCTGCCAGCGGCTAGCACGCTCTGTGCACCAAATAGGGCAATCAACTCCTCCCCTTGCTGCTGCAACTTGCCTGCTGTCTGCTCATTCTCTCCCTCTGTTCCCTCCGAGCCGACTGATTTGCAACAGTATTTAATAAAAGACTTTCTATTCAGAGACTGAATGCAATTTTAACTAAATACAAAACCTAAATCAAATAGGAGAAATAAGTCACTCAGCTTTTGTAGTTCTTAGCATGTCAATTAATATTTTATCCTACTTTTGATGTCAGAAAATCTACACAGATGTGTGGGGTTTTTTGGGTGTTCTGGTTTCTTCCCACAGACCACAGACAAACTGATAAGCTGATTTATTGGCTGATGTAAAATTGGCCTTATTGTGAGTGTGTGCATGTTTGTGTCTGTGTGTCCTACAATGGACTGGGTTTATTCCATCTTATGCCCAATGCTTGCCAGGATAGGCTCTAGGCCACTATGACCTTGAATTGGATAAGCAGCTTATGTGTAATTATGTGATGTAAAAGAAGATGTAAAGTATGACACTTCATATCAAGAAGCTGTAAATATCCTTAATATTTAAAGTACTAAACTGCTGGTCAATCCAGCAAAGCAAGCTCTTCCTCTAATTGATGAATGAGAAGAATTAGCATGCTTTCTCATTAATAGACATTAGTTTTTCTTTCCTGAGGGCGGATAAACTCAAAAACAAATCCAGTCCCTGATGGCTGCACATTTCTCTGGCTTTCATTACACTTTACACATTTCATCGTAATCTTTATAACTTAATCAAATTTATTAGGTAATAAACCAGTTGCTAATTAAAATGTATCTTACAATTGACTAGACTGTGCATGTACAGTGCACTGTATGTCAAGGACAGGAGGCTGCCCTTTCCTAGTTTAAATTATCAGTTCATTTCACTTTCCAAAGAATGGTGAAATTGGCATTGACCTTTGTTTTGTCAAACAAGATTCTAGAGGCTTTACAAAATTATTTTGCAATTAAAATTTTAGTAATATACATAATATACATAATTGAGAGGCAGCTGTGGACTATTTCAATCAGTTTATTCTTTTAAACTTTTAATTGGTTTTAAGACACATTTGCTGTGGGTGATGTCTTCTAGAAAATCATTTGGTACAGATGCAGTCGTTCAAAACAGATGGGGTACGCTGCGGTACAACGTCATTTTATGTCATACCGAGCTTTACCATATGTAAATTAGATTATGTTAATAGTATCCGGAATAACCTTGCAAAACTGCCAGATGGAGCTAATAAAGCTTAACCTCTTATGTACAGCATTTGAGCTGTCACCAGAAAACACCCAGTTTTTAATCCTGATCACTGCTGAGGGACAATCTTTATTCAATAAAGAATTAAAGTTGTATACTCTTTAGACTTTAAAATTTAAACTGTGTATTACAGCATGTTAATCATACATTAAAAAGTTGGTATATTTTATGAAAGCAAGATTGAACAAAAGTACACAACCTACCACCTTTATCATAAATATTTTAATTATGCAGAAATATTTTATGCATCAAAGTTGTTATCGCAGACATTACTAATAGTATTAATAATGAATGACCTTGGACAAACTGTAAACCCAAAGTATTACCCTAGTCCACATTCTTTGTAACCGTCTTTGTAAACAAAAATACTTTATTTTTTCATTGACAAAAGTAACACGACACACAGCATTTCGTTGATCCAATCATGCATTTGTTTCCAATCATACAAAGTAAGTCTTGATAATCCTTGATTCACCAGGCCTTTCATGTGCTTATGAAAGATATTAATTTAGGAACATAAACATATTACTGTATGTAAACTGTAGTGTATATGGCTGGTCTTGGTAGTTTAAAGATAAAATCAGTTTAAAGATTAAAGATGAAAGATTAAAGTTTAAAGATAACACATCAGTATTCCATTTCTCCGTAAACATTTTAAGCATCAAAGTCTTACATGTGGTTATTTAGGAAACATTTTTTGCGTGCTCTTTATGACCATATTATTGTACATTTATATACTTTGTTAAATTGATCGTTTTAACCTATTCTGAGAATATGCTTGTTATCGGAGTAAAGAAAAGCATACTTTTAGAATTTGATTAATAGGAAATATAATATGGAATCGTGTATCTAAAGACATTAATAACGATATCATTATATTCATGTACTGTTGCACAAACAGTAGTATAAGACTTTCCAATAATATGTGTACTTCTGTTGCACTGTTTTGTGTATGTCTGTGGCGTGCTAGCTTAAGTGCCTGACTTATAAGGCTAAGGTCAGGTTTCAAATCCAGCTATTGCCATGAGTTTACTTTTAACAAATAAACATTTCTTTGAAAAACTAAAATAGCAAATATTATGGAAACTACTGTATATTGACATTTTTTATATTTCTAAATATCACAACAAGTGTGAAGCTGAGTCATTTATTATTAACAACGAACAATTTCAAACTGCTACTGATATTATTACTGACTAAATATTATAAACACTACTAGGCTGGGCAAACGATTTTTAAAATTTTTAAAAAATAAATAAAAAAATAGATATAATGATGTGTTCCTGCTTAACTTAGACATTGCACGACTTTAAAACATAAAAACAGGTTTCGAGAGTTAAAAACCACTTTTTATGTGCGAAAAATGGGTGATTTTTCTTCCTCGTGATCAGCTCAGAATCTTTGTGTACGCTGTAAGGTTTTTACTTCTTAATTAAACGTTTAAAATACACGAATTTCATAAAAACAACACACGTTTCGAAGAGAAAAAATCCCATTCTTTTCTCTTCCTGGTGTGTGAAACTGATCAGCAGGTCTTTTTTTCCCAATCAGAGGCTCTGAAAATAGTGTACCGCCCACTGCGCTCCGTCAGAGAGGGGCGCGGCACCGAGAGAGGGAGGAGGCGCGGAGCTCAGCAGTACAGAACGAACGTTTTACTGCCTGGAGTGCTTATGGCAGTGTTCGCGTTTGCATTTATAACTTAGTTTTTAAAATTAATCAAGCAATATGAAGCATCTCTTTTTACTTTTAAGTCACTTAATTATCATTAAGCACAACTTTCTCACCACTTAGACTACTTTTTGATACCATCCTTAGACAAAGCAGAAACTTGTTGTTCTGTCTAATGACATTACAAGTGGAAAGATTACAGAATTTAATCGTCTTTAATTTTGTTACGTTATACATTTTAGAAATGTTTCATCCATACAAACACCACAAAAGTATTCTCGATTGTATTTCTGAATGGTATGTTACACTTAGTTCACTGTTTTAATTACACCTAATTAAGAAAGTTAGGTGTTAGCATAAACTATTAGCAATCAATATTAAATTTAGTACTGTAATAAGTTGTTGCACTTTCCCCCGCATCTAGTAAAAATATATTTTCATTGTTCAAATATACATTAAATCTGACTATCATATAATAAGTTAAATACAAAACTAAAGAAGAAATAGTGTTAAATATAATTCAAAATATTTTGCTAACAATGTTAACTGTTTATAAATAATAAATTGTATTAACTAAAGAGTAAGATGGCACAGTTGTTAGTATGCTTTTTGTTTTGTTTCTTTTTCATAAATACAACAGTAGTACCTGATGTCTCAGTGCCTTTCAAAATTAAATTATGCATGCAAACCTGTGAACTAGAAAGATAACTAAGATATCCATCCATTTATAATGGTGGCAAAGTGGTTAGCATTGCTATCTTGGAGGTCCTAGGTTCAATTCCTGCCATCCAGTGCATGTGGGGTTTGCATGTTCTCTCTGGGTTACATGGTTTTTCTCCATATGTGTGATATGACTCCCTCTCGCACTCCAAAACATACTGGTAAGTTAATTGGTTTATGGGAAAACTGGCCCTGGTGTGTGTGTTTGTGTCTGTCTGTCCTGTGATGGACTGGCGCTCTGTCCAGGGTGTATTCTGCCTTGTGTCCGTTGCTTACTGGGATAGGCTCCAAATCCTCTGTACTGGATAAAGAGATTAGAAATAGAAGGAACTATACACAGTGTTCGAAACCCACTATGAAATGGCAGCATCTCACTGAGAATAAAATATTTTATAGTGCTGGCCTTTCCACCTCTCTTTCACATCAGTATCCATACCTAGTTATTTAAACAAATTACCTCTAATTATAAACATCTTAATATGCTGGCTCTGTGGATCCGCATCAGCTATGTTTGCCCATCCCTTCAATTAATGTGCATCCAACACACAGTTCAATGCTAGTAACTGCACAAAATCTAAAATACAATCCTCATTTCAGTATCTATGTAAACATACAGTCTGTTAACTTCATCATCTTCATCAAAAGTATGCCTAACCCTATTAGGAAGTGTTCTTGTTATCAGTGTATTCCTCAGCTATCCCAAAATTATCTTCTTCTTACCAACATCTCTAGTCTTTTATCCTGCAATAACTCAGCCAACACTTAAATCCCCAAAAGCTGCTTGTGTTAATTTCTTTAAATCACAAATATCATGTGTAAATACTGGCCATTTAATACTCTGCATTGTGGGATAATAGTTTATTTTAAAGGGAACTAGAGAAACTAAGAACTAGAGAAATTAAGAAAGGCTTTTTTTCTATAATTAATAAATGCACATCCTGTTCACTGGGGAAATTAAATCCACACTGAGCAATCTTCAATATGTTCAGAATATGACAGCGAGAATCCTATCAGGGATGTATTACACCTGTTTTCAAGTCCTTGCACTGGTTACCTATCAGGTTTCGAGTCAACTTCAAATTCTCATCCTCATTCAGTACCTACAGTATATGGCTTATTATCTGTCTATTCCCCCACCTTTGTCCGTCTGACTCTGGTCTTCTAGCTGTCCTCAAGAACATCTACATTCTGTGGGTGACAGGGTCTTCTCTAGCTGTACCCCAGAGCTCTCAATTTGTATTCCCAGTTTTATCTGTCACGTACCCTGAGTGCATTTAAATCTAACCTCAGAACCTTTCTTTTCAGAAGACTTTGTGTCTGTATCTGCTTCATTTTTTAATTTTAGTAGCTCCTCTAACTGCTTGTCTTTCTTATATGTATTTACTTTGTAATCTGTGGTCCTTTTATCTGTTTTTACATCTACTGTATTGCTTTGAGATGCCACCTTTAATGGTAATATATAAAATAAAGTTTTTTATTATTGTTATAGGGAAACATGATCAGATTTTCCCTGGTTCAGAAAAAAGGATCTAAAGTATACTAGTTTGTCACTCTTCTCATTCCCTTTGCTAAATGACTTTTCATACTAATCTGATCAATCTAACTGCCAGTTTTCTGTGCTTTCTCTATCCTGCTAGATTTGCAATTATTCTGAAAATTTTCATCTTGAAATAACTCATTTCTAAATACCCTTTTCACTGTTAACATCTTGCAGCAACTTTGCGACAAAATATACACTTAGCTCAACCTGACAGTTCATCCTGCTACCAACATTAAATAAAACAAATCTTAAGATTTCTATATTTATGTCTTTATTTAGTGGTTTCATGACAAAGGCTAAACTTTCTTGGAAAAATGTCTTTTATCTGTTGCGGAAAAAAACTGACTTGCTTTAACAAAATATGTTTACAAGTCCTTTCACCTGGCAGTTTACCTGAATGCCCAACTATCTGAGAAGCCCTTGTAGGGAAAACCGGTTCAGGGACGCCAAATATGTAATCATAGTGGCTCTCTGAAGGCACCAGTTCTGTAGGGTTTGGGCATTTACTAAGACAATTATTAATTGTAGCAGTAAATCACAAAGTTGATTCTTTTGATGGCTTTAGAATCCAACCATGCGACATAACTCAAACAACGCACACACACAGGTACTAATACACGAGGATACATTTATTAATACATAGAATATGCATGTAAACCTAACAGATCTTATCGAGAGGGTTATCAGAATACAAAAGGTATATTCGGTCAGTTACAAAGAGTTACATATATCAAGAGGACATACGTTCAGTATATCATTCATTAAGACCGTTTCGTAAAGTGAACTTGGTTACAACTTCTACATTAGATACTCGAAACAAGTACATAACTCTTAGGAATTAAATTGATATCAACTGGTTTGGATAACAATTGAATTCTCGAGCTGTAATGTATTGAAGTTGAATACTCATCCAATCTTTGGGGATTCAGATCTCCTGCAGGCACAAAGAAACAGTTGCAGGCTGTTGCTGTCCAATCCGCGCTCTCTGGCTCCGTGCCAGGCTGTGCTGTGCGGCTTGCGTCGGTGCGCTGCTGATGCTCACTGTTGGCTTTAACTAGCAAAGTTTGTGCACAGGAGAAAAGATGACTGTGGGTCCCAGCAAGTCAGGAAGAGGACCGGTTCGTTCCTGATGAAGAGCTAGTTCTGAATAGTGATTCAGCTGTCCACAGTTCCAACCTGTTCACGAGGCCTGCTGCTGGTTACTCTCTGGCAACCTCCACTCTAGACTCTTAGAACAAAGGAAAGTTCTGGCACTCGGACACACTGGCCGTTCCGTGGTTGTCCGGGCTGAGTCTCAGGATGGTCAGGAGGCGCGCTGCGAGAATGTCCTGCCCTTGGGAGCCTTCTGCTCCTGGGCCGTCCTGCCCTGGATTTCTCCTTTGAATTCCCTTTAGAACAGTGCACAGAATCCTCTCCAGAATCTTACTGAATCTTGTTGAATCTGAATCTGAATCTGAATCTGAATCTCCCAGGCTCTCTGTGCTGCCTGTTTTTACCTGGAGGAACTTCAGCTCATTGATTGGCTGAAAGTTCCATGGGCATCAGAGTCCCACGTGGGTTTCTCGGCCCTACCAGTCCCTGATTGGTTGATCAAGGTGAGATATGAGTCACTTAGTCCTGACACTTAGTAATGCAGTCCAGATGTCCAACTGGCACTCCCTAGACAGATAGGCGCCAATGGATGACCATTGATCATGATAGCCAGGCTTAGCTAAGTGCATCCCCCTTTGGGAGCTGTCCTTATCAAAAGAAAACATCTTGCATGAATGGTTTCTCTGTGGCTGCACCACAGAGATGAACAGAGAAATGGGGCCTCATTTGGGAAGCTCAGAAACACTTAATTCTGCCTTATTAATAAGCCTCACCGCTACACCCTCCATGAAACCATAGTTGCTATTAATTCATTTAGGGCTCACTGACAGAATTGCTGTTTTTTATGCATGCTAATTTCTGATTCCTCACTCTGCTTCATGTTTATAGATAAGACTATTGATCGCGAAGGGAAATTGATGCACATGTTTACATGTTCTTTTGTAACATACACCTTTTTGTGATTTTTTTGTATATCTAAGCAGGTGTTCCTGCATCCCTCTTCTGCACTATAGGCATGGCTTTTTTCTGTTTGCTCCATTTCTAAAACTTTTTGCTCATGTGCATTTTTGTATTTTTTTACACCTCTAGCACTTTAATGTCCTGAAATTTTCATTTGCCTTAATTTGTAGAATGAATTTGAGTTTTAGCCTTAAAAATCTTAAGTTTTCACTATCTTTTGTTTTTTGTCCTACAACTGTTATTATTGATCACAGAATTATTGTAGTTGACATGACTTCATTCAGCCTTTCCTGAAAGTCTATGACAGGCAGAGAGAGTGCTGTTTCTGGTGCGATCTTTTGCAGCTTACATTTCACTGTTTTAAGTGAACAAGAAATTAGATTGCTCATAAATCACTTATTCTATATAAATACAGCGTAATTGCCCTCCGAAAATCCTCTTTTTCTTGTTCGTTTTAGAGACCTTGATCGAAACTGATTTTAGATGTCAGAAAGGATTTATTTTCTCTGTATTTCCTACATTGCTTTGTCGAGATTTTAACTTTATATTTAGGCTCAGATTTCAACTATAAATTGTACACTAATTAATAGCAGTGAATACTGATGTTTTGCTCCCTCTTACCACAAAAATATATATGTTTTGTAGCTGGGATGAACTTTATTTCGTACGCGTAGCTACTGCGATTTGGACACGAAGCGGTTAAAGATGGCGGCAAATCAGGCACCCAGAGAGGGGGGGGGGCGTCTTCTCGCCTCCATAACTAAAATGCCAAATAGGAGTGGCTTAAGCGACATACACAGTCGTGTAACTGACAGTTTGAGGTAGCCTATCGTGTAAATTTCACTTTGTTGCTGATAGGTTAAGCTTTCGAAACTCTGCCCCAAAGTCATGTGACTGATTTTTCGCCCTGTTTCGTTGGTTAAACGCAATGATCACAAGCACCACCATGGTTACTGGGATGTGTAGTTTTTAATTCCGTTTGAATTATAACTGTATGTACTGTCTTCATATTTGGCCAGGGCTTTAAAGAGAAGGCGCGCCAAAAAATTTCGGTGCCGTCGTCTCCGCTTTAAAGGTACCCCCGTGCTGGAAGAATTTGACCTCGGAACGTTTGCCCAGCGTAACTATATTGAATTTGTTGTTTTTTCTAAATATCACAAAACATTCAAAGTGAGTTAAGTGATTACCATTTTCCATGAGCACCTGCGCTCATTATTGCACTAAAAGAAACTCATACTTTTCAGAATCTAATTATTTAAGCAATAAGGTACGAGAGGCCGTGCTACTGTATGTCGTGAATGCAGTCACAGTAAAAAAGGTGTTGTTAGGCCCGACGCGATGCAGAGGGCCGGCAACCCTTTTAACTGTGACTATATCCACAATATAGCACAGGCCTCAAGTGTCTTATTGCTTTTATAAAACGGTCCCCAAATATGCGAGTGCTGTATAGAGTGAATTTTAGGTTTAAAATGTATTTAACACAAAAATTAAGCTGTTTATGTTCCTCCGCCTGAGAATATAGTCCCTCGTTGCTACACATTGCAGAAACACAGCCACAAGTAACTAACTAACAAGAACAGGACATTAGCTAGCCAATATGATAAAGGAATAAATGACTTGTTTTTTGTTTATTTCTTAGCACATGTATTTGAACATTTCCATCGATTGTACAAGCGCTGAAAAACTGTCCAATCCCTACTTTGCCAGGCATTTTCTTTTCCGCTAAGGGAGCGCTCCTACTGGTCCTGGTCTCAGTGCCTTCTAGGATATAATGCAAGCGATTTGTTAAAATTGGGTTTCCCATAACGCCAACGCAGTGAACTCTCGTTTTTATGTCCACTATAACAGACATAATCTCCCTTGTTTTTAACCAAGCATTTCATCATTTCTAAGAATGAAAATGATTTAAACTATGCGACACTTACCATTCGACGAGACCTCAAAATATCACAAGGATCCTCAAGAGCGCAACCAAGACAGCAGAAAAAAATAAGTGTATCAGATACATGAGAATCCAAGCTTTCTTATCTATGCTAAGAAGTAGCCTTTAAAATGTCTTTATCAAACAGTAAAAAGTCAAAATTCTGAGGTGTGTGTATATCAGAGAATATAGCACAGCTTTGAAAGTGTCTCAGCCAATTAGATTTCAGGACCTGAATTATCCGTTTTATAATAGGGAATACATTATGGAATCACGTATCTAAAGAAATTAATAATGATATTAATTTAAGGATCTAAATATATGTAACTATATAGCAGGTAGTATTACTGTATTCTACTTTCTTTGTAAACACAGAAAAACAAATTCACATCGTGAAGCTGTGTCACTCTTCTGTGTAAAAAAAAAATGGTTTGAACCATGGCTGCTGTTTTTAATAAGCTGCTGAGTAAAGAATAGGAATGTTCTTGCTGTCAGCAGTATTCTCCAGCAGCCATATCACCCTGCAACTCACAACTGGTAACCCACTAAAGCTAAGCAGGTGTGAGCCTGGTCAGTACCTGGATGGGAGACCTCCTGGGAAAAACTAAGGTTGCTGCTGGTAGAGGTGTTAGTTGGGCCAGCAGGGGGTGCTCACCCTGCAGTCCATGTGGGTCCTAATGCCCCAGTATAGTGATGGGGACACTATACTGTAAACAGGCGCTGTCCTTTGGATGAGACATAAAACTGAGGTCCTGACTCTCTGTGGTCATTAAAAATCCCAGGGTGCTTCTCGAAAAGAGTAGGGGTGTAACCCTGGTGTCCTGGCCAAATTTCCAATTGGCCCTTACCAATCATGGCCTCCTAATAATCCCCCTCTATGAATTGGCTACATTACTCTGCTCTCCTC
Organism: Lepisosteus oculatus; assembly: GCF_040954835.1. Taxonomy (NCBI): domain Eukaryota; kingdom Metazoa; phylum Chordata; class Actinopteri; order Semionotiformes; family Lepisosteidae; genus Lepisosteus; species Lepisosteus oculatus. The sequence goes on along the minus strand of NC_090703.1, from coordinate 29,187,044 downwards.
CCCACTGATTGCTGATGTGTGGTGAGTGTTCTGGTGCACTATGGCTGCTGTTGCATCATCCAGGTGGATGCTGCACATTGGTGGTGGTGGAGGGGAGTCCCCATTACCTGTAAAGTGCTTTGAGTGGAGTGTCCAGAAAAGTGCTATTTAAGTGTAAGCTATTATTGTATATATAGTTTTATGTACAGGCAGTGAAAAGTAGAGGTCTTTAAAATTAGGTTGTTTTTTTAATTCTTAAAAAATAAAGCAAAAACAAGATATAATGATGTGTTCCAGCTTAGACATTGCACAACTTTAAAAGCTATAAAAACAGGTTTCGATAGTTAATTCTGTTGTCTTCCTGGTATGTAGAACAGATCACCAGGTCTTTTTTTCCTCAATCACAGGCTCTGACAACAGTGTGCCCCCACTGCACTACGTCAGAGGGGAGGTGGAACCGAGAGAGGGAGGAAGCGCGGAGCTCAGTATTGCACAATTGCCGTAAAGCACCAATTGTGTCTGCATTCATAACTTAGTGTTTAAAATTAAACAACGTAGATCATTTTCTTTGACCCCTAAGTCCCTTGATTATCATTAAGCACAGGTTTCTCAGCACTCAGACTACTTTTGATACCATTGTTAGACAAAGCAGGAACTTATTGTACTTTCTAATTACATTACAGGTGGAAAGATTACAGATTTTAATCATATTTAATTTTGTTATACATTTGAGAAAAGTTTCATCTATACATACAACACAAAACTATTCTCGATTGTATTTCTGAATGCTATGTTACCCTTAGTTCATTGTTTTAATACATCTAATTAAGAAAGTTGTGAAAGTGTTAGCATAAACTATTAGTAATCAATAATATTAAATTTAGCACTGTAATAAATTGTGCAAATAATAAATTCTATTCTACTCTGAGAATGTAGGGCGGAGGAAAAATGCCCGTGGTCTTTTCACTGATAAACTTGTGTTAACAAAAATTACGGTATGCTTAAGAGTTGTTAAACCAGTTTTTATTTATTTTTTCAGCCTGCTAGAGCACCACAATTCATACTCAACCAAATCATAGATCACAGATCAGTCCCAGTGTGTGAGATCTTGCTGTTTGATCTGTGCTTAATCTTTGATCTGAGCTTTAATAGAAAGCTCTAGTAATATATTAATATTTAGTGGTATTAAATGTAACTTTTTTGTATAGATGACACTTTTCTAAAATGTATTTAAAAATAAAAACAATTACAATTGGCACGCCTGTAGCTTTTTTACAAAACCTCCTAGAGATACGAAAACAGTTGCTGTGTGTACAAAGTACATGTGGCTGCTTTCACAGCTTTCACTATGTCGTTTTTTAAGCCATTTTTTTTTACCACGCTCAAATATTCTTCTGTCCATATCTTTGGATATGTCTATATCTTTGGATATTACGCACTGACAGGAACCCGAGGGGACCGCTGTGTACACAAGTTCACAACGTGAGAAATCCTGCTCAATACGGCTTTGTGCGAAAAACCCGTATATCACCATAGGAAGCAGAACAGCATAGCCTGAAATGGACGAAACGTTGTGTTATCTTCTCTTTTCAGCATGGAATAAACCTATTACTTGTTTCCTATGCATGCTATCCAGCTACCCACCTGTATTAAACCTATTTCACTCAGTAGTTTAAACTAAGTGTAAAGTGCAATGAGGAAAAAAAGTCTCTGCTGGAGCACATCTGCAATAGAAAGCAACCGGTTTGACATGTACAGTAAAATGTGACATCTCTGGAGCACCGAGTATATATCCAACAGTGTGAGCCCATTTGCAAGGCTATTAAGGTTGATTGAGTTACTGTAACAGTCCGGGTTTGGCGAGTTTCTACTGTTCCCTGACTGTCTTGACCGAAAGGAACCTGTCTTTCATTGGAAGACAATGAACCTGTTCTACTCGTACATGAGAATATAATATAAATACACCAAGGGATTGAGTTCACATTACAAAAAAATCACATGCCTGCACTACTGAGGCCATAGTATGGAGACAAAGACTTTTTATGGGAAGAGACATGGTGCTTCAGCTGCCTGTCTCCTTTAAACAAGAGATTGTGGCGTTACTTTTTGTCAATGAAAAAGTGTGTGTGTGTCTCTCTGTACTCAGCTGTACTGAAAAATAAAACATGAATTTTTTCATTCAATGAGTGCCTGAGTCACTGTGTCTATCCTATATAATAATGCAACAATATTATAAATGCCCCTTAGGCTGGGCAATCCAATTTTGTAATTTAATAATAATTGAGATGTAATGATGTATTCCTGCTTAACTTAGAAATTGCGTGACTTTAAAAGTGATAAAAACAGGTTTCGATAGTTAAAAACCACGGGTGAAAAACGGGTGATTTTTCTTCCTCATCATCAGATCTTTTGTGGAAAAATGTCTTTCTTACCTGCTGCGATTCGGACACAGAAAGGTTAAAAAGAAAGTCAGACAGACAGGGGGAAGGGTGAGTTGTGAAACCGTTAGCTGTCCTGGATAAAGCGGTTAGAAAATAGGTTAATTTACACCTGTGAAAAGCATTCCAATTTTAATGCGATATGGAAGACATTATTCTTAAAAAATGATCTTGTACGATCTGTAAACTGAAAATGTATGAAGGAGACACATTGAGAATCGCCTCTTACACTAACATTTGGAAGAACATTCCAATGTTAATGCGACACTGAAGATATTATTAATAACCTTTTAAATCTGAAGGGAGATCTAAAGGGATCCACACGGTATAGGTTCCTGCTAGCTATTCAGAGGTAAAGACTGTGACGTCACCGAGCAGGCGAGTAGACACACCCTCTAATGTCAGTTGTAAGGTTAAATATTTTTAGATCTTTGAATTAATATCGTTATTGATTTCTTTAGCCTCACAACATTGTCCATTAATACTCTTCTTGTGTCTAAGTTTTAGTTAAGCAGGATTTGAGCTACAGACCCTAAAAAAAAGGATTCACTTTTTTCACATATTCATGATAATCAGTAGCAGTTTGAAGCTATTCGCTGTTATTATTAAATGACTTAGATTCAAACATGTGATATTTAGAAATATAAAAAAGTCAATAGAGTGTCCAGAATATTGCTATTTTAGTTTTTCAAAGAAATGTTTATTTGTAAACTCATGGCAATAACTGGATTTGAACACCTGACCTCACACTTATAAGTCAGTCACTTAAGCCATCAGGCCAATGATGCAGTCGCATATCAAATAGTGAAACAACCATACACATATCAATAGATATGTGTATATACTACTGTTTGTGTTACTGTACATTAATATAATTATATCGTCATTAATTTCTTTAGATACCCGATTCCATATTATATTTCCTATTAGTCAAATTCTAAAAGTATGCTTTTGTTTACTCCGATAACGAGCATATTCACAGAAATGGTTAAAACGATCAATTTTCACAAAATACGGATGCATCGACTAACCACAAGCCTCCGCAGTCTACCGCGGTGATTGGCTGGCCAAAATGACTGACAGGAGCACTCGTGGTGCATTGGTCAGTAGTGAAAAGATTTAATCATTTTAATCCACTTAGTATTGAATATTTATATAGAAGTTTACCACTAAAGGGACATTTTAATAGCTGAGCATAAAAGGAAGAGGAGCATAACGCATCTGAAGGTCATAAATGATATTAATTTAGGAACATAAACATATAACTTTACAGATGCAGCCATTCAAAGTGTGCTGTACAGACACGTATCGGAGGTAATTGGCTACGGTGTCGCGCATTGTTATGCACGATGAAGCACGGTACCGCGGTACGTGATTGGTTGACACACAGGGGCACTCGTAGAATGATTGATTATTGAATATGTATATGGAATTTTACCACTGAAGGGAAATCTTAGTAGCTGAGCATAAAAAGAATAGGAACATACTGTAACGCCTGTGAAGGCCATAAACGATATTAATTTTGGAACATAAACATACATTATATGGCTGGCCTTGGTACTTTAAAGAAAAAATACACACCAGTATTCCATTTCTCCCTAAACATTTTAAGCATCGAAGTCTTTAACTAATGTGATATCGGAGTCAGCAAACATACTTTGAGAATATGATTAAAAGGGAATAAAATATGGAATCATGTATCTAAAGAAATTAATAACGATATAATTATATTCATGTACCGCAACACAAGAATAGTACACGCTGTACAATGTCTGTTGATACTGTTTCTGTAGGGCTTTTTCAACACTCATCATGTGACCTTGCCAATGGCACTGTGGTCTAGGTTCCCAACTTATACATCACACGTTGGGTGTTTGAATCCAGCTAGAGCCATGATTTTTTTTACAAACATTTTAACAAGCATCGAAGGCTTTAACTAATGAGATACCGGAGACAACAAGCATACTTTTAGAATTTGATTAAAAGGGAATATAATATGGAATCGTGTATCTAAAGAATTTAATAACGGTATGATTATATTCGTGTACTGCGACAGGGCTGTATAGGGCTGTTTCGCCTCCTTGTTCATGCGAGTTGTCCTGTAGTTGCTGTTATTGTTGTTTTTATCCTGTAAAGCATTTTGAGAAGCCACCTTTAAAGGCGATATATAAAAGCGCTGAATCTTATGGAATGTGTTCCGCCGGGGATTCAAAAAATTTATTTTTTTAATCACGTATCTAAGGAAATAGCAGTATAACTTTGTTCATGCACAAACAGTGGCATGTTACATTATTAATTTGGGTGTCTCTTGCCAGAAAGCTCTAAATTGCATTTTGAGTGCAGTTTTTGACTTGCAACCCATAAATAAAGCTAATACAGTTTAGACTTATTTTAAACTGTATTACAGTGCCACAATGGACAATGCAACGTAAATTGCAAAAATGCACTTGGAATCTGTTCAAGCCCTACTTTGTCAGGCATTTTCTTTTACTGCAACAGACATAAAAACACCCTTGCTTTTAACAGAGCGTTTCATAATTTCTAATTACGAAAATTATTTAAACTGCGACACTTATCATTAATTCCATTCCATTTCATTATCAGTCTTCCATTTCTCCCTAAACATTTTAAGCATGAAAGTTTTATGAAACGGTACCCAAATATGCGATTGCTGTATGGAATGAATTTTAATTTTTTTTAAAATTATTTAACACGAAAATTAAGCTGTTTACATCTTCCGCCTGAGAACAGTCACCTGTTGCTACCCAACTCAGAAACACAGCCACTGACTAGCAAAGAGAGGACATTAGCTAGCCAATATGATAAAGAAATAAATGATTATTTTATTTCTTTTGCACATTTATTTGAACATTTCCATCGATTGTACGAGCACTTGGAAACTGTCCAATCCTTAGTTCATCAGGCATTTTCTTTTACGCTGCGGGCATTCTCCTGGTCTGGTGCCGATCTGTGTCTACTAGGATATAATGCCAGCGAACTCTTGTTTTTATGTCCACTATAACAGACAATCTCCTTTGCTTTTAACCGAGCGTCTAACCCCTCTGATTGGAGAAAAAGGACGTGCTGGTTTGCTATACATACTGTACCAGGAAGATGATTTCTTTCTATTCGAAACGTGTATTTTAAAAGTTTAAAAATTAAAAACTTTACAGCATACACAGATTTCTAAACTGATCAGGATCGTTATCTTTGTCTTATCCATAATAATGTTCACCGCTCTGTTCAGCAAATTAATAATAAACTTTATTTTATATAGCATTTTAAACGAATAAGTAATTAGATTGCTCATAAACCTAATCACTTATTCTACATAAACACAGTGTGATTGCTCTCTGAAAATGCTTTTTCTTTTTATTTAGGCTCAGATTTCAACTATAGATCGTATTATTATAAACTTTCTTGGAAAAATGTATTTTATGTAAACCATGTTTGCTATTAATTCATTTTATGGCTAGAATATGTTCATTGTCTTCCAATCGAGTCAAGTTGACATTAGAAGCTTGCCACTCCCGGACTGTTACACCAAGGCATTAGCATGTTAAAGCGATTTCATTGAGGAAAAGTCAAGAAAAGGAAAAGCCTAGCTTTCTTGACTAGTAAGTACTGAACTTCCTTGGGTTTGGAGGGGGGAGGTGTCTTTCGCTGGAAATCTCGCCCCCTTCTACTTTGAAAATACCTGTGAAACCGGTTTAATTCATCACAGCCAGCACTCCCGCAGAGAGGGGGGTTGTACTCGTTAATTTCTTAACCGGAACACATCATTATATCTCATTTTGTATTTCTATAAAAAAATTGTTTGCCCGGCTTAACACTATTGCTGTTGTTTTTATCCTGTAAAGCGTTTTGAGGAGCACAGCTTTCTCACCACTTAGATTACTTTTTGATACCATCCTTACGCAAAGCAGAAACTTCTTGTATTTTCCGATGACATACAAGTGGAAAGATTACAGATTTTATTCGTCTTTTTTCTGAACCAGGGAAAATCTGATCATGTTTCTCTATAACAATAATAAAAAACTTTATTTTACATATCACCTTTAAAAGTGGCATCTCAAAACAATACAGTAGATGTAAACCACAGATTACAAAGTAAATACCCAGACAAACGCAAACGCGTTTTTAATAAAATGGTTTTATTCATTCAGCAGAGAGAGCGTAAAACCTGGGCGTAACAGCTGTTCCTTTTTCTGATCACTCGCTCTCTGGATAAACGTCTCACCTGTCCTGTTCTTTGTTTTCCTAATTTGCTGATTATGCCTTCTGCGATCCACTCCTGCCCTCACACCTAAAGAAGACTATTTTAAATTTCTTTGCGCGGTCCATTGTGTAATTAACCCTTGTATGTGCTGTCCTTAAGGTGATATCACATAAAGGTGATATGTAAAATAATGTTTTTATTATTGTTATAGAGAAACGTGATCAGATTTTCCCCGGTTCAGAAAAAAATATCTAAAGTATACTAGTTTGTCACTAGTATACTTTTAATACAGTCTTTGCTGTGCTCTAGAGGATCCTTATGATATTTTGAGCTCTGGTTGAATGATAAGTGTCGCAGTTTAAATACATTTCGTAGTTGGCAATTATGAAACGCTCTGTTAAAAGCAAGGGAGTTTTTATGTCCGTTGCAGTTTTTTTGAATCCCCAGCGGAACACATTCCATAAGAATCAGCGATTTTATATATCGCCTTTAAAGGTGGCTTCTCAAAACGCTTAACAGGATAAAAACAACAATAACAGCAACATCAACAGTATTGTATTTCATTGCACTTTGACAGATTGTCCTTAAATCAATTGTTGACTTTTCTCTCATTACTACTGAACTTGTTTGGATTGACTGAGCTCCGTTCTGTACAACACAATGATCCCCCCAGAGTCTCTGCCCCGGGTGATCTGGGTTTTTTTGACAGAGGGTAAAAAACTGTCCCTCTCGCTTGCCCTCCCCCCCCCCCCCCCGTGTATTTTGTGCTGTCCTTTGACAAAACAAGGCTCACCAGATAATGTGAATCGAAACCTGTTTTTCTAGCTTTTAAAGTCATGCAATGTGTAAGCGGGAACACATCATTATATCTTACATATGAAAAATACATAATATAGCTCCCAAACAAACGCACATGTGTTTTTAATAAGATGCTTTTATTCGTTCATAATCCGTCAATTTCAGGAAGACTAATGGAGGTCCGGCTTTTTTTCTGGGAAACCATAACTCTGGTCTTGTCCAGATTGACTGTCAGCGCTCAGGTCTGACAGTGCTGCTCCAGCAATGCCAGGTTCTGCCGCAGCCTCTGTTATGAGGGCGACAGCAGGACCAGGTCGTGTGCAAAGAGCAGGAACTCGATTTCTGTAATTAATGTAGATCAGTAAATCAAGGGACAAAACAGTTATTGCGCCCTCAATGGGCTTTGACGTGCTAATGTGTTGGTTTATCAGTCTGGGTGTGGCAATGTTTTTTATTATTGTTATAGAGAAACATGATCAGATTTTCCCCGGTTCAGAAAAAAAGATCTAAAGTACTGTATACTAGTTTGTATACACTCTTCTCATCCCCTCTTTGCTAAATGGCTTTTGAATAGAGTCACATGAAGAGAGAGGTGAAACAGCCCTACACAGCCCTGTCGCAGTACACAAATATAATTTTATCTCATTAATTTCTTTAGATACGCGATTCTTTTAACACAGTCTTTGCTGTGCTCTAGAGGATCCTTGTGATATTTCGAGCTCTGGTTGAATGATAAGTTTCGCAGTTTAAATAATTTCGTAGTTAGAAATTATGGAACGCTCTGTTAAAAGCAAGGGAATTTTTATGTCCGTTGCAGTTTTTTTGCAACATGAATATAATTATATCGTTATATCGTTAATTTCTTTAGATACGCGATTCCATATTATATTCCCTTTTAATCAAATACTAAAAGTATGCTTGTTGACTCCGGTATCACGTTAGCTAAAGACTTTGATGCTTAAAATGTTTAGGGAGAAATGGAATACTGGTGTGTATGTTTTCTTTAAAGTACCGTGACCAGCCATATACTGTATGTTTAAGTTCCAAAATTAATATCGTTTATGGCCTTCACACGCATTACAGTATGCTCCTATTCTTTTTATGCTGAGCTACTAAGATTTCCTTTCAATGGTAAAATTCCATATAAATATTCAATACTTAAACGGGCACAGTTAAGACAATAAATATACATATATATATTGTATACAGTACAGTTTGCATACGGTTATATGTTTATGTTCCTAAATCAATCTCTTTTATGAGCATGTGAAAGGCATGGTGAATCACTGTACTTTGCATGATTGGAAACAAATGCATGATTGCAAAATGCTGTGGTGTTACTTTTACAAAGACAGTCAATGAAAAAAAGAATGTGGACCAGGGGAATACTTTGAGTTTACAGCTTGTCCAAGGTCATTCATTATTAATACTATTAGTAATATCTACATTAAAGACTTTGATGGCAACAGCTCAAACATGAGAGGTTGAGCTTTATTAGCTCCACCTTGCGGAAATTCCGGATACTATTATTTTGCTTGCGGTATTATTGGGGAATTTACGGTAACTTCCGGTATTTACTGGTAACTCGCGGTAGACTGCGTAAAGAGCACCGGAAAATAATGCGGTATCGCCCGCGCATTTTGAATGGCTGCATCTGTATATAAACTGTACTGTATATGGCTGTTCTTGGTAGTTTAAAGAAAAAATACACACCAGTCTTCCATTTCTCCCTTTAACATTTTCATGAAATGGTCCCCAAATATGCGATTGCTGTATAGAATGAATTTTAATTAAAAAAATGTATTTAACAAGAAAATTAAGCTGTTTACGTTCCTTCGCCTGAGAATATAGTCACTCATTGCTACGCAATGCAGAAACACAGCCACAGGTAACTAGCAAAGAGAGGACATTAGCTAGCAAATATGATAAAGGAATAAATTATTTTTTTTTATTTCTTTTGCACATTTGAACATTTCCATCGATTGTACAAGCACTAGGAAACTGTCCAATCCCTAGTTCGTCTGGATTTTCTTTTACGCTCCGGGCATTCTCCTAGTCAGGCGCCGGTCTGTGTGTTCTAGGATATAATGATTTGTGTTAAAATTGGATTTCCAGTAATTTCCAAACTTTTGTTTTTATGTCCACTATAACGGACAATCTCCCTTGCTTTTAACCGAGCGTTTCATAATTTTCTAAAATGAAAATGCGACAGAATTCTGGGGTGTCCCTATACCAGAGATTATGGTACAGCTTCAGAATGGTGATTGGCTGACACCATCTGACACCCCTCTGATTGGAGAAAAAAAAACTTGCTGATCTGTTCTACATAGCAGGAAGACAACAGCATATGCTGCTTCTATTAGAAACGCGTATTTTAAAAGTTTAATTAGGAAGTAAAAACCTTACAGCATACACAGATTTCTAAACTGATCAGGAGGAAGTAAAATCACCCGTGTTCCGCGCATAAAAAGTGGTTATTAACTATCGAAACCTGTTTTATTTATTTTATTTTTATTTAGATTAAGAGTTCCCATCACCCCCATTTCCATTTAAATCGCAAACCCGTGTTTAATTAAATATTTTTTATCGATTCACAATCTGGCAATGCAATATAAATCATTAAGTTTGTCTTCTGCATAATAATGGTACCCTCTCTGTCCAGCAAATTAATAATAAACTTTATTTTCGTTGTCTCCGCTTTAAAGGTACCCCCGTCACTGAAGAATTTGACCTCGGAACGTTTACCAAGTGTAATATTATATTTCATTGGACTTTGGCAGATTGTCTTTAAATCTTTAAATTGTTGTCAGAATATCCCCACCTCCAAACAAGAACAAAATTGCAATGATTTTATTAACTGGCTGTTTCAGTAACTTAAAGTATAAATTTAAAGTAATAATTTAACAATATATGTAAATGTTTTAAGATATGTTTATGTTGTGAATGTCTGTAGATTGGATCTTTAGTTTTTGTTTTGTTTCACATTAGTTTTATAAGGGAGAGTGTCATAGAGACGACTCCTTTACCCCCCATCTTGATTAAAATACTTTTATTTTTTCCCAATCTGGCAATGCCAGACAGAATTCACATTCGCTGCAGCCAAGTGGTCTTGCAGATCAGAAAATCAAGGAACAAAACAATTATCGCGCCCAGCTCCTCAATGGAATCACTTTAACATGCTAATGTGTTGGTGTAACAGTACGGGTGTGGCAAGCTTCTAATGTCTCCCGACTTCGGCGAAAGGAACCTGTCTTTCATTGGACACATTCTAACCGTACATGAGAATATAATGCTGGCACGTGGGTGTGGTGGGGTGCTGTATCAGCTGTCAAAAAAAAAGTTGAGCGCCCATAATATTGCTAATTTGCTATTTCTACTGAGTCTCTGTGTCTACAGTACATTGTGAACAAACCGGTTTCACAGGTATTTCAACCCCCAGCCACTGTTGTTTCGTCAGTTGTTATCCTGTAAAGCGCTTTGAGGAGCCACCTTTAAAGGCGCTATATAAAATAAAGTTTATTATTATTAATAATATTGATCATATTTTTCCTCCCAGAACTTGTAAATTGTTGTTGTTATTGTTGTTGTTATCCTGTAAAGCGCTTTGAGAAGCATACTGTCCAGCTTGTCAGGTGTATTCTCTTGTAAAATAATAAGTAGAGCTTTGGGGTTATTAGTGCTCCAATTACAGCAACCCAATGTAAATACATTTTATCTCCAAATCCACCACCACTTGTATGAATCATAGCCTTGCCAAACGATGCAAATTCCGTTGCAATGGTTGTGTGCAGGAATTATTCAGTATGGCATCTCCATGTTCAAGTAAACACTGTTCTGTGTGCAAATGCAAATGCATTTATTTATTTAAAAAGCCACCTTTAAAGGCACTATATAAAATAAAGTTTATTATTATTATTAATATTGATGACATTCTTCCTCCCAGGACTTGTAAAATTGTTGTTGTTATTGTTGTTATCCTGTAAAGCACTTTGAGAAGCATACTGTCCAGCATATTGTATTTCATTGCACTTTGACAGATCGTCTTATAATCACTTCTTGTTAGAATATCCCCCAAGAGGATATTCCCTCCTAGAGGATATAGAGGATATCCCCCAAGAGGTATCCAGGTAACGGTGAAATGGGTGTACAGTCTGGGGAGAGTCTCTCTCTCTCTTTCGTGAGGGGTGGGTGCTGCACCGGGGGTGGTGGGTGCCCTCCAGCGGCGAGGTCAGGTGGCAGTTTGTGGTGTCGCGGTCGCTCCGTGGGGCAGTTCTCCAAGCGGTGCACGGCCAGCCAGATGCCGCCAAGCAGTGACCTCGCACCCTGTCCCTCACCTTCAAGGCCTCCCACAGTGCACAGAGTGCCTTACAGACTTCGGGTAGGGGCAAGCTTATCTCAGCATCCTGGGAGTCAGCTCTGGTACACTCGCCCCGACACCTGTGGCTCCGACAGGCCCAGACTACACCTGCTGTTGCCACCTCCCCTTCCCGCTCCGGTCAACCCACACACCCCAGACACCTCCTGTCCGCCCAGACTGATTCATTTCCTCTGCCCCACCAACTCTCGCCGGACCAAGTCAAGGCAACAACCCACTTGCTGCAACCAGTCCAACCCCAGGATACAGTCTTTGCGGAATGGGGCAAAGTAGAAGGGGTGTTTCACCCTCGCAGCCCCAAAGTGCACAGTGAGCACCCTGGGGGTCCGGCTGTCTCGGTGCCCGGCAGGACACCAGGCCGCAGCAGGGTGATGGTCGAACCGGCGTTGACGAGGGCCTGGCAGGGTCTGCCCTTGATGACCTTTATGACATTTGTTATGCTCCTCTGCGTTTTATGCTTAGCTACTAAAATTTCCCTTCAGTGGTAAAATTCCATATAAATATTCAATACTAAGCGGATTAAAATGTGCACAGTAAAGAGATTAAATGATTCAGTCTTTTCACTAACGACCAATACACCACATTATCTTCATTATCAAGTGTCAAAAGAAGCAATACACAACCTGTCTCCTCTATAACTCTTCAGTTTACAGAGAAATTCCTCCAGAGACTCACAACATTGTCCAATAATACTCTTCTTGTGTCTAATATTTAGTTAAGCAGGATTTGAGCTACAGACCATAACAGACCAAAAAGGTGTTAACAAAACATGTTTACAAAGAAAGTGAAATACAGTAATACTACCAGCTATATAGATACATAGATTTAGATATTTAGATCCTTAAATTAATATCATTTTTAATTTATTTAGATACGTGATTACAGTTCTTCATTATAAAACAGATAATTCCGGTCCTGGAATCTGACTGGCTGACACCCTTCTGAAGCAGTACCATAATCTCTGGTATATGGACCCCAAAGAAATTTGACTTTTTACTGTGTGATAAATTTTAAAGACTACTTCTTAGCGTAGATAAGAAGCATAGATAAAAGTATCTTTTAATACAGTCTTTGTTGTGCTCTTGAGGATCCTTGTGATATTTTGAGCTCTGGTTGAATGTCGCAGTTTAAATAATTTTCGTTGTTAGAAATTGTTGTTATGAAACGCTCTGTTAAAAGCAAGGGAGTTTTTATGTCTGTTATACTAAAAGAAAATTCCCGACGAACTAGGGATTGGACAGTTTTTCAGTGCTTGTACAACCAATGGAAATGTTCAAATAAATGTGCTAAAAAAATAAAAAAAAGTAATTTATTCCTTTATCCTATTGGCTAGCTAACTGTCCTTGTTAGTTAGATCAACGAAATGCTGTGGTGTTACTTTTTCATTTAAAATGACGGTTACAAAGAATGTTAACCAGCATAATACTTTGAGTTCACAGCTTGTCTAAGGTCATTCATTATTAATTCAATTAGTAATATCTTCGGTAAAGACTTTGATGCATAAAATATTTCTACATATTTAAAATATTTATGATAAAGGTAGGTTGTGTACTTTTGCCCAACTGAGCAATCTTGCTTTCATCAAATATACCAACTTGACTGATGATTAACATGCCGTAATACACAGTTTAAATTTAAAAGCTCAAATGCTGTACATGAGAGGTTAAGCTTTATTGGCTCCTCCTGGCGGTTTTACAATGTGATTCCGGATACTTTCCGTTATGACGTCATATGACGCGTTACACTGCGTCATACCGCGTTAGGATGCGACACTCCCACCGCATGGTACCATGGTGTACCTCACTTGTACTGAATGGCTGCATCTGTATATAAACGTACAGTAATATGGTCAGAAGGAGCACGTTAAAACATTTCTGAAATAACCACATGTAAGACTTTGATGCTTAAAATATTTAGGGAGAAATGGAATACCAATACCAGCAATATACAGTTTGCATAATACATTTATGTTCCTAAATAAATATCGTTTATGACCTTCAGATGCATTATTCTCCTCTTCTTTCTATGCTCTGCTACTAAAATACCCCTTTAGTTTTAAAATTCCATATAAATATTCAATACTAAGCGGATTAAAATGTGCACAGTAAAGAGATTAAATGATTCAATCTTTCCACTACCAACAAATGCACCATGAGTGCCCCTGTCGGTCATTTTGGCCAGCCAATCATGTACAGCGGCACGCTGAGGTGGCTTGTGGGTAGATGTGTGGCTGCATCTGTAGGACAGAAATTGATAGAAGGTTACAAGAAGAATACAATAAATTACACAGTAATAAAGAAAGATATTAGATGTGAAGAAGGGGTCAGCTGATTCCTTTCTGCACAAGGACAGGACTTCTTGTGACATCAGACATTCCAGGCTTAGAGTTATGGCAGGAAAGGGGGATAACTGATAAGGATTCCAGATGTCTTCCTTCACAAGGAAGGAAACCAAACACTAACCATTTGGCCAAAGTCTGTGAACTGTCCGAACACCGTGACCTCCCCCCATTACCATAATAATGAGCTACATCAGAAGTGGCAGAAAAGGGCTATATAAACTGGAAGGGTTGTACAGGCACTTTGAACAATACTTTGGTTTTATTCTTCCTTGCGTGAACAATACTTCGGTTTTATTGTTCCTTGCATGCAATAAAACTCAGATTAAATGATTAAATCTTTTCACTACCGATCAATACACCACGAGTGCCCCTCGTGGCCTCGTGGTGGCCGGTCATTTCGGCCAGCCAATCACGTACCACGGTACAGCATGGTGGCTCATGCATAGTTGCGTGCGGTACGGGTTTTGTACCGCGAACATTGAATGGTTGCATCTATATTTAAAATGTTTGAATCTTTTCATTGCTGTACAATGTAAAGCCAGATTTTACCAGATGCTCCAGTGAATCCAAACATTGTGTTTTTATACTGATAGGTTTTCTCTCATACTTTTCCTCCTCCATCATCCCAGAGGGAGAAGTATACAAAAAGATATCTCTCCAACACACCTGACCTCTGATGAGAGGCTACAGATAAAAATAGGAGAAAATGATTTTTTAAAATAACTTAATTCAAAAGTAGTTTGTATCAATCAATGTACTTTTCATTACAGACACAACTGGTATCTTATAAGTGTATATCACTTTTTACTATAGAAGGTTACGGATACCAAACAAAATGGCTTGTTTCTTTTATTAAATTTTAAAGTTTAATGCCACAGCCCCAGTGCTGAAATTCAAGATAATCATATTTTGCTGTGCTTTGAATGTACAGTAGTTATCCTATTTAATTTTAGTGTTTAAATCATTCTCGGCTGTCTTAATATTCATATAGTTTGAAGAACTGAATGACAATTATGCACTATCAAATTCAGTTTCATCTAATTATAAGTGTATTGTGTAAGGTACACTTTAGGTGTAAAATAATCTTATCTATTTATGTGATCTGTGTTTTTGGAAAAACAATATTATAGGGATTTTGTACATTGATTAAATGTGTTGGGTGTCATTTTGAATAATTTAACATTTTTGACTGACTTTGATACCACTCTGATGATTTTGACCATTGCACAAGCAGTAAATCATCTCACAAGTAAGAGAGTTGATTGCAAACAAATCATTTGTTTTGAATGTCTGTTCTGATGAAATTCAAGTAAAACACAGAAATTAATAAATTTACTCTGCTTATCTTGAGATTGACAGTGTTATGCAGTATGTTGTAGCAACACCTCAGGTGATTTTCAAAGCTGTGAATTTTTCTTTAGCAATCAACAAAGGTTTAGTGTCAAGCATCATGATCAATATTAGCAACTTGCATAATGATGAGGAAAATATGTTAATTGTTGTGCACAACAGACCAGTGGAAGGGAGGTTTAATTGTGGTGTTCTAGGAGGAGTGTATAGTTACTTCCATATCCCACTTGGAGTAATTTATGGTAACCTGTCTATACAACAATGATGAAGTGCTGGGACTTTAATTAATGCTCTTCTTTAGGCTAATCCTGACATGACAACATTCCAGCAGGACAGCACACATCCCCACGCTGCTTGCATGACAACAGATTTCTTGTCAGAATGTTACAAATGCACTTTAATTGTGCCATACTAGTGCACTACTGAACAATTCTGGGATAAGCTGGGATGACAAGGCAAAATGTGCTTAATAGAGCTCTCTAATCGACACCTTCGCTCCTCTAAAAACTCAAACCATCTATTTTTCTCTTCTGCCCCCTGGTACACCAACCATTTATGTTCAATAAAGGCAGTCTTCTGGAAACTTGAATTTAATTGCCATCTTTCTGGCCTAAAAGTACATTACCAGGCTTTGAAAGTTTACTTGTCTGTTTAAAAGGATACAAGTATTGTAGATCCAGTTGCTTCTCTCACATCATTGAAAATAACTATAACAACCCTAGACACCTTTTCTCCACCACCAAAAGACTGCTAAAGCCAAACTACCCCACCACATTACCTTCAAATACCTGCCTCATTTAAACTTTGCAACACAATTTTAGATTTCTTTAGCTCCAAGATCAACAACATCTGTTATCACATCTCTCCACAATGTCAGAGATCAGAGTTGTCACCAGTGACGTCAGAGGTGTGCTACAGGGGTCAGTATTGGAGTCCATCTTGTTTCTCATTTGTAAACAAGATGGTTGTATATTAACGCCAAACTTGACGCGCCTACCGGATTGGAAAATTTAAACAGCTGTCTGGAAGAGATCATTATACGATAAGCCACAATTTTCTCATGCTTAATAGAACCAAAACAGAGGCCATGTTGATAACAACAAATCAGATCACCAACACTAGTAAGCACAGTGAAGGAAAGAAATGTCCCTTGTCTTCAGTGCTCAGAAATTTGCATATGAAGCTCAGTGCTTCTCTCAATTTTTAAGATCATATAAAAAACATCTGTCCTAATATTTCCATTTCAGGAATATCTCCCTGCTAAGGCCTTCCCTCAATTCTGTAGGTGCTGAAAAGTTCATTCATGTCTTCATTTCTTCTCACCTGGACTATTCTAACTCTCTCTTTTGTTGTCTGCCCTCAAGATCATTAATCAAATGATAACTTCACCAGAACAGTGCTGCCAGGGTTCTCTCCAGAGAAAAAAGTCAGACCTTATCCCTCCTATTCTTGCAAAACTTCTTTGGTGTACCCATCCACTAGAAAATGGATCTTAAAGTATTGTTCCTTGTCTTTAAGGTTCTAAAAGGCCCCACACACCTCACTGACCTTCTTCTTTTTCAATCTTCAACCTGGTCTTTAAGAACAGGTTGAATTTTCCTGCCACAGGTCCCCAGAGCCAGGCTATTGTCACAGATGTTGGAAGGGATGAACCCTGGAATGGCAGGAGAGCGGGAAAAGACCCTATGCATAGCAGTGGGATGGGGATTCGTCCGGGCTCATCAGTTCAGGAGTTGTATAGAAACCTATGCCCTCAGGCAGCGGACGTGGGGCGACCTGGTGCTAGTCGGGTCTCAGGACATCTGAACGTCAATGCTGAGTGTAGAGGAAAGAGTGACCAGAAAATATATAGCCCCAGACAGAGAGACGCGGGCAGGACAGCAAAGCACAGGAACCTAGGGACAGGACAGAGTGGAAGCACACTCTGGTTGCAGAGGGTGTGACAGTACCCCCACCTTTATGGGCCACTCCTGACGCCCACACAAATAAATGAGCTGCACAGCAATGGGGGGAGGAAAAATCTAATTTAACTGAAAGGAAACCTCCGGGAGTCCACTTCTGAGAGCTGCCCCCTCCTCCAGGGTATAAACATTTATTGGGTAGAGGAAAGGGGGGTCAGGTAGAGCTCCGGAGACTTAAAATAAAAAAAGACATGTACAAGCACAAACCACAACAAAAATAAACCTGAGGGACCAGGGAAACAAACCACAAAAAACAGATAGCAACCAAAAGTTCCGAGACACAGGGGACAGGGGGACCAGATAGAAAGGGAAACCAGGAAGTGAAAAAATCAAAACACCAAGCAAAAAGCAAAAATAAAAACACAAAAACCCGGCAAAAATACCGCAAACTGGGCAAAAGGCACATTCAACTTTCTATCACGGATGCCGGAATGACAACCCGAGGAAAGCCAGGCCGAGGCCCGGTCATAGGCACGGATGTCGGGAGAAGCATCCCGCGATTAGAATAGGAGAGCTGGGAGAAAAAAAGAGCCCAAAGAGAAAAAAAAATTGCGGGAAAACAAAAAGCGCTGCTCATGGGGTCAGTAGGAGGCTCAACATTTTGTCACAGATGTCAGAAGGGATGAACTGTGGAATGGCAGGAGAGTGGAAAAAGACCCTATGTGTAGCAGCGGGAGGGGGGTTCGCCAGGGCTCAGCAGTTCAGAAGTCGTATAGAAACCTATGCCCTCAGGTAGCGGACATGGGGAAACCTGATGCTAGGCGGGTCTCAGGACATCCAAACGTCAAAGGTGAGCGAAGACGAATGAGTGACCCGCAAATATATAGCCCCAGACAGAGACACCAGAAGGACAGCAAAGCATGGGAATCTAGGGACAGGACAGAGTGGAAGTTCCCTTTGCAGCCAGACTATGAGTGACCTTGCCTTCTCCATGCTCTCCATATATGCTCCTCAGTTGTGGAATAGCCTCCCCAATCATCTCAGACAAGCTATTTCTTTTAAAAAGATCTTAAAACCCTTCTCTACCAACAAGCCTATTAACTTCAAGCACTATAAACTTAGATCCTATCCTTTTCCTTCATGGTTATTGTTAAACTCCTTGACTTTCCTTTTATGTGAAGTACAGATGCAGCCATTAAAGTGCTTATTGTTACATAAACATACAGTATTACAGTATATGGCTAGTTTCGGTACTTTAAAGAAAAAATGCACACCAGTATTCCATTTCTCCCTAAACATTTTAAGCATTGAAGTCTTTAACTAACGTGAAATAACGTGTATAAAAAGTGGTAGTTTTTCTGCGAATACGCTCGATACTGGAGTCAACAAGCATACTTTAAGAATTTGATTAATAGGGAATATAATATAGAATCGCGTATCTAAAGAAATTAATAACGATATACAGATGCAGCCATTCAAAATGTGCGGAAAAAACCCGCGGTACAGTACCCGCAGGGCACCGCGGTAAGTGATTGGCTGGCCAAAATGACCGACAGGGGCACTCGTGGTGCATTGGTTGGTAGTGAAAAGATTTAATCATTTAATGTCTTTACTGTGCACATTTTAATCCGCTTAGTTTTGAATATTTATATGGAATTTTACCACTAAAGGGAAATTTTAGTAGCTGAGCATAAAAAGAAGAGGAGCATAATGCATCTGAAGGTCACAAACGATATTAATTTAAGAACATAAACATTACTGTATGTACATAAACTGTACTGTGTATGGCTGGTCTTGATAGTTTAAAGAAAAAATACACACCAGTCTTCCATTTCTCTCTAAACATTTTAAGCATGAAAGTTTTATGAAACAGTACCCAAATATGTGATTGCTGTATAGAATGAATTTTAATTTTTAAAAATTATTTAACACGGAAATTAAGGTGTTTACATCTTCCGCCTGAGAACAGTCACCCGTTGCTACCCAATGCAGAAACACAGCCACTAACTAGCAAAGAGAGGACATTAGCTAGCCAATATGATAAAGAAATAAATTATTATTTTGTTTTTTTCTTTTGCACATTTATTTGAACATTTCCATCGATTGCACAAGCAGTTGGAAACTGTCCAATCCCTAGTTCATCAGGCATTTTCTTTTACGCTGCGGGCATTCTCCTGGTCTGTGTCTTCTAGGATGTAATGCCAGCGAACTCTTGTTTTTATGTCCACTATAACACACAATCTCCTTTGCTTTTAACCGAGCATTTAATAATTTCCTAAAATGAAAATGATTTACTTTATTTCCCTCACGGGATCAATAAAAGTATCTATCATCTGTCTAAACTAATGGTTAGAATTCTGGGGTCTCCCCATACCAGAGATTATGGTAGGGCTTCAGAATGGTGATTGGCTGACACCATCTGACACCCCTCTGATTGGAGAAAAAAGACATGCTGGTTTGCTATACATACAGTACTGTACCAGGAAGAGGAATTCTTTCTGTTCGAAACGTGTATTTTAAAAGTTTAAAAAGTAAAAACCTTACAGTGTACACAGATTTCGTCATCTTTGTCTTATGCATAATAATGTTCACCGCTCTGTCTAGCAAATTAATAATAAACTTTATTTTATATAGCGTTTTAAACGAATAAGTAATTAGATTGCTCATAAACCTAATCACTTGCTTTTTCTTTTTATTTAGGCTCAGATTTCAACTATAGATCGTATTATTAATAACCATAATAACAACCAACCAACAAAAACAACCATATAAACATAATACCAACCAAAAACATAGATAACTACCACAATACAAAATCAAATATATCAAACCATAGTTCAGGTGGGTAGCTGCGTCAGCATGCGTAGGCTGCAAAGGAACAAGTAATAGGTTTATTCCATGCTGAAAAAAAGAAGAAGAGAAGAAGAGAAGGAGAGAAAGAAGAAAGAGAACTTCTTCTTCTTTCTTCTTTTTTTCTGCATGGAATAAACCTATTACTTGTTCCATATCAAACCATTAAACTCTCGCAAATTCCTCCAATTATCATAATCCTGCCCTTTATGCAAAACCAAACCCTCCTCCCATCCCAGTTTATCCTCTTTATCATCCTCAAAATCTACCTCGATTTTCAACTTAAAGCATTACTGCTTACTGGGTTTTTGAGGGGGAGGTGTCTTTCGCTGGAAATCTCGCCTGCTTCCACTTTACTCAACCCCCTCTCTGCCGGAGTGCTGGCTGTGACGAATTAAACCGGTTTCACAGGTATTTTCAAAGTAGGAAGTACAGTGTTAAGTGGTAGCTGGGCTACTCCCTCAATAGAATCGCTTTAACATGCTAATAAGTTGGTTTAACAGTCCGGGAGTGGCAAGCTTCCAATGTCAACTTGACTCGATTGGAAGACAATGAACGTATTTTAGCCCTAAATGAATTAATAGCAAACATGGTTTACATAAAATACATTTTTCCAAGAAAGTTTATAATAATACGATCTATAGTTGAAATCTGAGCCTAAATATAAAGGAAAAGCATTTTCAGAGAGCAATCACGCTGTGTTTATGTAGAAAAAGCGATTAGGTTTATGAGCAATCTAATTACCTATTTGCTTAAAACGCTATATAAAATAAAGTTTATTTAGAGATGAATGATCAGTGTCGCAGTTTAAATAATTTTCTTAGGAGGGCTTAGACAGATTCCAAGTGCATTTTTGCAATTTACGTTGCAATTTAGAGCTTTCTGGCAAGAGGAAACACCCAAATTATAATGTAACATGCCACTGTTTGTGCATGAACAAAGTTATACTGCAATTTTCCTTAGACACGCGATTAAAAAAAATTTTTTTTTGAATCCCCCGCGGAACACACTCCATAAGAATCAGCGCTTTTATACAGTATATCGCTTTTAAACACATATATTTAAACACGCGTTTACGATTTAAATCAAAACGCTATTCAAATCAATATAAATGTTTATTTTGTAACACATAGGTGACTATTCATTGTTATTAAAAAGACTTAAATTCGATCATGTTGTGATATTAAGAAATATAAATTTGTTTGGTGCGAGTGAGGTTTTATTTAATCTCTGACCAAGGGAAACGTTTCATTTTTTCAAAGAAATGTTTGTTAAAAAATAAAGTCATAGTTCCATGGGATTCAATCAAATTTATACATTTTAGAAACATTTCATCCATACAAACACCACAAAACTATTCTCGATTGTATTTCTGAATGGTATGTTACACTTAGTTCACTGTTTTAAATACATCTAATTAAGAAAGTTAGGTGTTAGCATAAACTATTAGCAATAATATTAAATTTAGCACTGTAATAAGTTGTTGCACTTTCCCCCGCATCTTGTAAAAATATATTTTCATTGTTCAAATATACATTAAATCTGACTATCATATAATAAGTTAAATACAAAACTAAAGAAAAAATAGGGTTAAATATAATTCAAAATATTTTGCTAACAATGTTAACTGTTTATAAATAATAAATTGTATTAACTAAAGAGTAGGATGGCACAGTTGTTAGTATGCTTTTTGTTTTGTTTTGTTTTCTTTTTCATAAATACAACAGTAGTACCTGATGTCTCAGTGGCTTTCAAAATTGAATTATGCATGCAAACCTGTGAACTAGAAAGATAACTAAGATACAGATGCAGCCATTCAAAGTGCGCGGTACAGACACGGCAGTACAGATACCGCAGGTATGATGACACGCGATACCGCAGTGCGTGATTGGTTGACCGACAGGGGCACTCGTGGTCCGTTGGTCTGTCGTAGAAAGACTTACTGTAAACGTCTTTACTGTGCCCGTTGTAGATATTGAATTTTACCACTGAAGGGAAATCTTAGTAGCTGAGCATAAAAAGAATAGGAGCATACTGTAACGCGTGTGAAGGCCATAAACGATATTAATTTTGGAACGTAAACATACAGTATATGGCTGGTCTTGGTACTTTAAAGAAAAAAATACACACCAGTATTCCATTTCTCCCTAAACATTGTAAGCTTCGAAGTCTTTAACTAACGTGATACCGGAGTCAACAAGCATACTTTTAGAATTTGATTAAAAGGGAATATAATATGGAATCGCGTTTCTAAAGAATTTAATAACGGTATGATTATATCCGTGTACTGCGGCAGAGCTATGTAGGGATGTTTCGCCTACCTGATCATGCGAGCTCTCTTGTAGCCTACTGGTCTAGGTGCGTGACTACCAACTGGCAGGTTGTGTGTTCGAATCCAGCTGGTGCTGGACTTTTCATTTTTATTTATTTATTTTTTAATCGCGTAACATAAACATATTACCGTATGCAAACTGTACTGTATACAGTATGTATATGTATTTTTAATGTCTTAACTGTGCCCCTTTAATTGAATTAAAAAAAAATATTTAACACGAACATTAAGCTGTTTACATCTTCCGTCTGAGAACAGTCACCCGTTGCTACCCAACGCAGAATGGTGATTAGCTGACACTATCTGACACCCCTCTGATTGGAGAAAAAAGACGTGCTGGTGTGCTATACACACTACCAGGAAGAGGATTTCTTTCTATTCAAAACGTGTATTTTAAAAGTTTAAGAAGTAAAAACCTTACAGCGTACACAGATTTCTTAACTGATCAGGATCGTTATCTTTGTCTTATGCATAATAATGTTCACCGCTCTGTCCAGCAAATTAATAATAAACTTTATTTTATATAGCGTTTTAAACGAATAAGTAATTAGATTGCTCATAAACCTAATCACTTGCTTTTTCTTTTTATTTAGGCTCAGATTTCAACTATAGATCGTATTATTAATAACCATAATAACAACCAACCAACAAAAACAACCATATAAACATAATGGTGGTGCTGGACCTTCCAGTTTTATTTATTTATTTTTTAATCGCGTAACATAAACATATTACCGTATGCAAACTGTACTGTATACAATATGTATATGTATATTTAATGTCTTAAGTGTGCCCGTTTAAGTATTGAATATTCATATCTAATTTTACCACTGAAGGGAAATCTTAACATAAACATACAGTATATGGCTGGTCTCGGTACTTTAAAGAAAAAAATACACACCGGTATTCCATTTCTCCCTAAACATTGTAAGCTTCGAAGTCTTTAACTAACGTGATACCGGAGTCAACAAGCATACTTTTAGAATTTGATTAAAAGGGAATATAATATGGAATCGCGTATCTCAAGAAATTAATAACGATATAATTATATTCATGTTGCAATAGAACTGCAACGGACATAAAAACTCCCTTGCATGGTTTCATTACGACCAGAATCGGTCTTGAGATATTTTAAACTTGATTTACAGTATTTGAGAGGTATGTCTTAACACCGATACTACAGTGCTTAAGTACTGCTTACGTATATGTTTCTAGGTTTATATTATGCATTTCATACGGTCAAATTACTTTTGAGCAATAAGAAGCGCGAAACGATATGCGTTTTACTTTCGTTTTGTGCTGGGACCCGTGGATTGATTAGAGATATCAAGTACATACAAGTCATTTTTTAAATGTAGTTCGTCTTGAAAAAATGTTACGAGTACATCATCTATCAACAATTACACAGGTTCTGTTTCCATATTGTGGATTTTGGTTACGTAATATTATTTTCTAGATTTCACGTTGTGAATATGATGGGATGTCTGATGGGATGTTTCTAAAAATCCGTCCTCTGTAAAACGTCTTCTCTAGTTCTCCTGCATATGTATTCGCTAATGAAGCTGTGTGTTCTGAGCCTAGATCTCTACATTTCTGTATGAACCAGCTTAGAGGGCTAAAGACAGCTTGTGTTTAAATTGAGTGTAAGGCAATTTATGCTTCTAAAGTCATGGTCAGCATTTATCTTTGTACTGTGCTGTAAACTTGTTCTGTGCCAAGTCACATTATTTTATAGCGTTTTTAAAGCGTTGTGGTGTTACTGTAGTTTACTGAGTCCCATGTCACATGGTCTGTGATTGAAACCTGTAAAACCGGTTTAATTCGTCACAGCCAGCACTCTTCAGGTGTGAGGGTCTTCTGCTCAGAATGAAACGCTAAAATGTTTGTGTATATTCTAATGGTAGTGGGGGCGGGGTGTGTGGGAACAGGTTTGGTTGAAACATTTTCTCTGAAAGCATTTTCTTCGTAGTTTAACCGATCTTGTTACAGCATGTTACAGTTTACTATTATTAACCATATTAATTTTAAGTGCTTAATGTAAAATCTTGTAAAAATATATTTTCATTTTTCAAATATACATTAATATACATTAAGTCTGACTATCATATAATAAGTTAAATACAAAACTAAAGAAAAAATAGGGTTAAATATAATTCAAAATATTTTGCTAACAATGTTAACTGTTTATAAATAATAAAATGTATTAACTAAGGAGTAGGATGGCACAGTTGTTAGTATGTTTTTTGTTTTTTTTTAACCCAATCTCCGGGAAACCATTAGTACGATGGTGAATCGGAGATTCTCAACCCTTGCTGCGTACGACTGGAAAAGAATTCGTGATCGGATCAACGAAATGCTTCGTAGGAGGAGGCGGTCTTTTCCTCTTGTCTAACAGTCTGTCCACAAACAAAACATTGCTGTTAGACAAGAGGAATTGAAAAAAAAACAATGTTGTCAATGAAAACCGGTGTGTGTGTCTCTCCCTGCTGGATGTCCCTCTCACAAACTGCTGAATGAATAAAATACTTTTATTGAAAACGAGTTTGCGATTGTCTTGTCTTTAAATTCTGGAGATACGCGATTCCATATTATATTCCCTTTTAATCAAATTCTAAAAGTATGCTTGTTGACTCCGGTATCGCGTTAGTTAAAGACTTCGATGCTTAAAATGTTTAGGGAGAAATGGAATACTGGTGTGTATGTTTTCTTTAAAGTACCGAGACCAGCCATATACTGTATGTTTAAGTTCCAAAATTAATATCGTTTATGGGCTTCACACGCGTTGCAGTATGCTCAGGCACTAAGTAAAAGGAGATGCTTCGTATTGCTTGACTAATTTTAAAAACTAAGTTATAAATATAAAAATTGCAGGCGCTGCTCTGGTGCGTGGGCTCCTACACAGTGCCTGTCTGCCGTAAGCGTTACAATATACATACAGTACCCAACACTGCTTGTACCCATCTGTCATGCAAATAAAACACCTTGAATTGAATTGAATTGAGGGGAGAAGGGGGGGATACTAAAGCCTATACTGGCTCAATGGGCTTTGACGTGCTAATGCGGTGGTTTAACGGTCCGGGTTTGGCAGGCTTCCAATGTCAACTCGACTCGATTAGAAGACAATGAACGGATTTTAGCCCTCAATGAATTAATAGCAAACATGGTTTACATAAAATACATTTTTCCAAGAAAGTTTATAATAATACGATCTATAGTTGAAATCTGAGCCTACTTTAAAAATAAAGGAAAAGCATTTTCAGAGAGCAATCACGCTGTGTTTATATAGAAAAAGTGATTAGGTTTATGAGCAATCTAATTACCTATTTGCTTAAAACGCTATATAAAATAAAGTTTATTTAGAGATGAATGATCAGTGTCGCAGTTTAAATAATGTGAGTCAGGAAACTAACACAGCGCCACCGGATTTAATAACGCAATAAAAACGCTATAAAATAATGTGACACAGTACAGCACAGTACAACAATACTGACCATGACTTTAGAAGCATAAATTACCTTACACTCAATTTAAACACAAGCTGTCTTTCTGTATGAACCTCTAAGCTGGTTCATACAGAAAATGTAGAAATGCATTAGCCTGATCATGATTAAAAAACACATAATTAAACACGCGTTTGCGATTTAAATCAGAACACGATTTAAATCAATATAAATGTTTATATTGTAACGCATACTGTCCAGCCTCCATTTCTCTATAAAAATTTACTGTTGCACACACACACAATAGAAGCAGGAACCGCTGTCAGAAGGGAAGATATGTTCAAAATATCGCAAATATCGATCATGTTGCAATATTTTGAAATATAAAAGTCAATTGATTGTCCATAATAGCGCTTACCTATTTTTTCGAAGAAATGTTTGTTAAAATAAAAGTACAGCACCAGCTGGATTCGAACACACAACCTGCCAGTTGGTAGTCACACACCTAGACGGTAGGCTACAAGAGAGCTCGCATGATCAGGCAGGCGAAACAGCCCTACATAGCTCTGCCGCAGTACACGGATATAATCATACCGTTATTAAATTCTTTAGATATGCAATTCCATATTATATTCCCTTTTAATCAAATTCTAAAAGTATGCTTGTTGACTACGGTATCACGTTAGTTAAAGACTTCGAAGCTTACAATGTTTAGGGAGAAATGGAATACCGGTGTGTATTTTTCCTTGTGATATTTTAAGCTCTAGTTGAATGATAGGTGTCGCATTTTAAATCATTTTCATAGCTAGAAATTATGAAACGCCCTGTTAAAAGCAAGGAGGTTTTTATGCCCCGTTGAAGTAAAACAAAATGCCTGACAAAGTATGGCTTGGACAGATTCCAAGTGCTTGTACAAATGTGCTAAAGAAATTATACTTTGAGTATACAGCTTGTCCAAAGTCATCCATTATTAATACTATTAGTAATATCTTCAGTAAAGGCTTTGATGCATAAATATTTCTGATAAAGGTAGGTTGTGTACTTTTGTCCAACTGAGCAATCTTGCTTTCATAAAATATACCAACATTTTAATGACTGATGATTAACATGCTGTAATACACAGTTCAAAAATAAAGGCTCAAATGCTGTACATGAGAGGTTAAGCTCCCCTGGCGGTTTTACAAGGTGACGCCGGATAGTTAGTCACGTGACACACGTGAAACGCGTGATACCGTGTGATACTGTGACACGCCCACCGGGGTATGCCGCGAAATACCTCACCCATTTTGAATGGCTGCATCTGTATCCATCCATTTATAATGGTGGCAAAGTGGTTAGCATTGCTATCTTGGAGCACTGGGGTCCTAGGTTCAATTCCTGCCATCCTGTGTGTGTGGGGTTTGCATGTTCTCTCTGGGTTACATGTTTTTTCTCCATATTTGTGATATGACTCCCTCTCGCACTCCAAAACATACTGGTAAGTTAATTGGTTTATGGGAAAACTGGCCCTGGTGTGTGTGTGTGTGTCTGTCTGTCCTGTGATGGACTGGCGCTATGTCCAGGGTGTATTCTGCCTTGTGTCCGTCGCTTACTGGGATAGGCTCCAAATCCTCTGTACTGGATAAAGAGATTAGAAATGGATGGAAGTAAAGGCACTGTGTGGATGGAACTATACACAGTGTTAGAATCCCACTATGAAATGGCAACATCTCACTGAGAATAAAATATTTTATAGTGCTGGCTTAAGGAAACAGCCTTTCCACCTCTCTTGCACATCAGTATCCATACCTAGTTATTTAAACAAATTGCCTCTAATTATAAACATCTTAATATGCTGGCTCTGTGGATCCGCATCAGCTATGTTTGCCCATTCCTTCAATTAATGTGCATCCAACACACAGTTCAGCGATAGCAACTACACAAAATCTAAAATACAATCCTCATTTCAGTATCTATGTAAACATACAGTCTGTTAACTTCATCATCTTC
Source organism: Lepisosteus oculatus (assembly GCF_040954835.1). NCBI lineage: Eukaryota > Metazoa > Chordata > Actinopteri > Semionotiformes > Lepisosteidae > Lepisosteus > Lepisosteus oculatus. Next base: position 29,159,032 of record NC_090703.1, on the reverse strand, counting down.
ATCAAAAGTATGCCTAACCCCATTAGGAAGTGTTCTTGTTATCAGTGTATTCCTCAGTTATCCCAAAATTATCTTTTTCTTACCAACATCTCTAGTCTTTTATCCTGCAATAACTCAGCCAACACTTAAATCTCCAAAAGCTGCTTGTGTTAATTTCTTGAAATCACAAATATCATGTGTAAATACTGGCCATGTAATACTCTGCATTGTGGAATAATAGTTAATTTAAAGGGAACTAGAGAAACTAAGAACTAGAGAAATCAAGAAAGGCTTTTTTTCTAGAATTAATAAATGCACATCCTGTTCACTGGGGAAATTTAATCCACACTGAGCAATCTTCAATATGTTCAGAATATGACAGCGAGAATCCTATCAGGGATGCATTACACCTGTTTTCAAGTCCTTGCATTGGTTATCTATCAGGTTTCGAGTCAACTTCAAAATCCTCATCCTCATTCAGTACCTACAATATATGGCCTATTATCTGTCTACTCCCCACCTTTGTCCGTCTGACTCTGGTCTTCTAGCTGTCCTCAAGAACATCTACATTCTGTGGGTGACAGGGTCTTCTCTAGCTGCACCCCAGAGCTCTCAATTTGTATTACCAGTTTTATCAGTCACGTACCCTGAGTGCATTTAAATCTAACCTCAAAACCTTTCTTTTCAGAAGACTTAGTGTCTGTATCTGCTTCATTTTCTAATTTTGGTAGCACCTCTAACTGCTTGTCTTTCTTATATGTATTTACTTTGTAATCTGTGGTCCTTTTATCTCTTTTTATATCTACTGTAATGCTTTGAGATGCCACTTTTAAAGGTGATATATAAAATAAAGTTTTTTTATTATTGTTATAGAGAAACATGATCAGTTTTCTCTGGTTCAGATAAAAAGATCTAAAGCATACTAGTTTGTCACTCTTCTCATTCCCTTTGCTAAATAACTTTTCATACTAATCTGATCAATCTAACTGCCTGTTTTCTGTGCTTTCTCTATCCTGCTAGATTTGCAATTATTCTGAAAATTTTCTTCTTGAAATAACTCATTAATAAATACCTTTTTTCACTGTTAACATCTTGCAGCAACTCTGTGAAAAAATATACACTTAGCACAGTTCATCCTGCTACCAACATTGAATAAAAAAAATCTTATGATTCTATATTTATGTCTTTATTTAGTGGTTTCATTAGTGACAAAGGCTAAACTTTCTGGGAAAAATGTATTTTATGTGTTACGGAAAAAACTTGCTTTAACAAAATATGTTTACAAATCCTTTCACCTGGCAATCTACCAGAATGCCTAACTATCTGAGAAGCCCTCCATGAAACCATGGTTGCTATTAATTCATTTAGGGCTCATTGACAGAATTGCTGTTTTTTATGCATGCTAATTTTCTGATTCCTCACTCTGTTTCATGTTTATAGATAAGACTTTATTGATCCCGAAGGGAAATTGATGTATATGTTCATGTACATGATGAACATGTTTGCATGTTCTTTTGTAACATACACCTTTTTGTGATTTTTTTGTATATCTAAGCAAGTGTTACTGCATCCCTCTTCTGCACTATAGGCATGGCTTTTTTTCTGTTTGCTCCATTTCTAAAACTTTTTGCTCATGTGAATTTTTGTATTTTTTTACACCTCTACCACTTTAACGTCCTGAATTTTCATTTGCCTTAATTTGTAGAATGAATTTGAGTTTTAGCCTTAAAAATCTTAAGTTTTCACTATCTTTTGTTTCTTGTCCTACAACTGTTATTATTGATCACCACATTATTGTACTTGACATGACTTCATTCAGCCTTTCCTGAACGTCTATGACAGGCAGAGAGAGTGCTGTTTCTGGTGCGATCTTTTGCAGCTGACATTTCACTGTTTTAAACGAACAAGAAATTAGATTGCTCATAAATCACTTATCCTATATAAATACAGTGTAATTGCCCTCCGAAAATCCTCTTTTTCTTGTTCGTTTTAGAGACCTTGATCGAAACTGATTTCAGATGTCAGAAAGGATTTCTTTTCTCTGTATTTCCTACATTGCTTTGTCGAGATTTTAACTTTATATTTAGGCTCAGATTTCAACTATAAATCGTACACTAATTAATAGCAGTAAATACTGATGTTTTGCTCCCTCTTACCACAAAAATATATATGTTTTGTAGCTGGGATGAACTTTATTTCGTACGCGTAGCTAGTACCATTCGGACACGAAGCGGTTAAAAACGGTGTCAAATCAGACACCCAGAGAGGGGGGGCGTCTTCTCGCCTCCATAACTAAAATGCCAAATAGGAGTGGCTTTGGCGACATACACAGTCGTGTAACTGACAGTTTGAGGTAGCCTATCGTGTAAATTTCGCTTTGTTGCTGATAGGTTAAGCTTTCGAAACTCTGCCCCAAAGTCATGTGACTGATTTTTCGCCCTGTTTCGTTGGTTAAACGCAATGATCACAAGCACCACCATGGTAACTGGGATGTGTAGTTTTTAATTCCGTTTGAATTATAACTGTACATACTGTCTTCATATTTGGCCAGGGCTTTAAAGAGAAGGCGCACCAAAAAATTTCGGTGCCGTCGTCTCCGCTTTAAAGGTACCCTGGAGGAATTTGACCTCGGAACGTTTGCCCAGCGTACTCCTAGGTACTGTAACTGTTGTGTGGATAGTTTCACAAGAATCAGACAAAGGTTTAAGCATCGCTTGTTCTAGATAAAACTACAAAAAAAAACAAAACAACAACCCATAAGGTACTTCTTTGCAGCTCTGTTTGCCCAAATCATATATTCACAACGTGAAATCTAGAAAATAATATTACGTAACCAAAATCCGCAATTGTGAAACAGAACCTGTGTAATTGTTGATAGATGATGTACTCGTAACATTTTTACAAGACGAACTACAACATTTAAAAAATGACTTGTATGTACTTGATATCTCTAATCAATCCACGGGGACATTGTTAAAAGCAGAGTCCCAGCACAAAACGAAACTAAAACGCATACCGTTTCGCGCTTCTTATTAGTTGCTCAAAAGTAATTTGACCGTATGAAATGCATAATATAAACATAGAAACATGTACGTGAGCAGTATTTACGCACTGTAGTATCGGTGTTAAGACATACCTCTCAAATACTATAAATCAAGTTAAAAATATCTCAAGACCAATTCTGGTCATAATGAAACCATATTTTGTGTATGTTTTCTTTAAAGTACCGAGACCAGCCATATACTGTATGTATATGTTCCAAAATTAATATCGTTTATGGCCTTCACACGCGTTGCAGTATGCTCCTATTCTTTTTATGCTCAGCTACTAAGATTTCCCTTCAGTGGTAAAATTCCATATGAATATTCAATACTTAAACGAGCACAGTTAAGACATTAAATATACATATACATACTGGATACAGTATGTTCCTAAATCAATCTCTTTTATGAGCATGTGAAAGGCATGGTGAATCACTGTACTTTGCATGATTGGAAACAAATGCGTGATTGCGAAATGCTGTGGTGTTACTTTTACAAAGACGGTCAATGAAAAAAAGAATGTTGACCAGGGCAATACTTTGAGGTTACACTTGTAGGGAAAACCGGTTCAGGGACGCCAAATATGTAATCATAGTGGCTCTCTGAAGGCACCAGTTCTGTAGGGTTTGGGCATTTACTGAGACAATTATTAATTGTAGCAGTAAATCACAAAGTTGATTCTTTTGATGGCTTTAGAATCCAACCATGCGACATAACTCAAACAACGCACACAAACAGGTACTAATACACGAGGATACATTTATTAATACATAATATGCATATAGAATATGCATATAAACCTAACAAATCTTATCGAGAGGGTTATCAGAATACAAAAGGTATATATTCAATCAGTTACAAAGTGTTATACATATCAAGAGGACATATGTTCAGTATATTATTCATTAAGACCGTTTCGTAAAGTGAACTTGGTTACAACTTCTACATTAGATACTCAAACAAGTACATAACTCTTAGGAATTAAATTGATATCAACTGGTTGGGATAACAATTGAATTCTCGAGCTGTAATGCATTGAAGTGAAATACTCATCCAATCTTTGGGGATTCAGATCTCCTGCGGGCACAAAGAAACAGTTGCAGGCTTGTTGCTGTCCAATCCGCGCTCTCTGGCTCCGTGCCAGGCTGTGCTGTGCGGCTTGCGACGGTGCGCTGCTGATTCTCACTGTTGGCTTTAACTAGCAAAGTTTGTGCACAGGAGAAAAGATGACTGTGGGTCCTAACAAGTCAGGAAGAGGACCGGTTCGTTCCTGATGAAGAGCTAGTTCTGAATAGTGATTCAGCTGTCCACAGTTCCGACCTGTTCACGAGATCTCCTGCGGGCACAAAGAAACAGTTGCAGGCTTGTTGCTGTCCAATCCGCGCTCTCTGGCTCCGTGCCAGGCTGTGCTGTGCGGCTTGCGACGGTGCGCTGCTGATTCTCACTGTTGGCTTTAACTAGCAAAGTTTGTGCACAGGAGAAAAGATGACTGTGGGTCCTAGCAAGTCAGGAAGAGGACCTGCTGCTGGTTACTCTCTGGCAACCTCCACTCTAGACTCTTAGAACAAAGGAAAGTTCTGGCACTCGGACACACTGGCCGTTCCGTGGTTGTCCGGGCTGAGTCTCAGGATGGTCAGGAGGCCCGCTACAAGAATGTCCTGCCCTTGGGAGCCTTCTGCTCCTGGGCCGTCCTGCCCTGGAATTCTCCTTTGAATTCCCTTTAGAATCTTACTGAATCTTGTTGAATCTGAATCTGAATCTGAATCTGAATCTGAATCTCTCAGGCTCTCTGTTTTGCCTGTTTTTACCTGGAGGAACTTCAGCTCATTGATTGGCTGAAAGTTCCATGGGCATCAGAGTCCCACGTGGGTTACTCGGCCCTACCAGTCCCTGATTGGTTGATCAATGTGAGATATGAGTCACTTACTCCTGACACTTAGTAATGCAGTCCAGATGTCCAACTGGCACTCCCTAGACAGATAGGCGCCAATGGATGACGATTGATCATGATAGCCAAGCTTAGCTAAGTGCATCCCCCTTTGGGAGCTGTCCTTATCAAAAGAAAACATCTTGCATGAATGGTTTCTCTGTGGCTGCACCACAGAGATGAACAGAGAAATGGGGCCTCATTTGGGAAGGCTCAAAACACTTAATTCTTTCTTATTAATAAGCCTCGCCGCTACACACTTACAGCTTGTCCAAGGTCATTCATTATTAATACTATTAGTAATATGTTCGTTAAAGACTGATGGCCACAGCTCAAACATGAGCGGTTGAGCTTTATTAGCTCCACCTTGCGGAAATTCCGGATACTATTATTTTGCTTGCGGTACCACGTGGTATTATGAGGTACTATGCAAGAATTTACGGTAACTCGCGGTAGGCTGCGTCATTATAGGAGAATTTACGGTAACTAGCGGTATTTACCGGTAACTAGCGATATTTACCGGAATCTTGCGGTAGACTGCGTACAGCGTACCGGAAAATAATGCGGTATCGCCCGTGCATTTTGAATGGCTGCATCTGTAATTATATCCATGTACTACAACACAATAGTACACGCTGTACAATGTCTGTTGATACTGTTTTTGTAGGGCTGTTTCAGCACTCCTCTTGTAACCTTGCAGGTGGTACTGTGGTCTAGGTGCTTGACTTCTAAGTTGCAGGTTGGGTGTTCAAATCCAGCTGCTGCCATGACTTTTCTTTTAACAAACATTTCTTTAAAAAAAACAAAATACCAATGTTATGGACAATTAAATGACTTTTTATATTTCTAAATATCACAACATGTTCGAATTTAAGGCAATTTTTAAAAACAATGATTAGTTGTAATTAATTTTTCACTTGAGTGTATGGAGGATTGTCAGCTGTCACTGAGAGCAGACCCCACCTCTTAGGCTGCGCAAACGATCTTTTAGATTTTTATAGAGAAATGGAGGATGTACAGTATGCATTACAATATAAACATTTACTGTCAAACTTTAAATCAGCAATTGATTTAAAGACAATCTGTCAAAGCGCAACGAAACCTATTACTTGATTCTTATGGACGCCCGGTCCCACCAGGGATTAAAAAAAAAACATGCAATCACGTATCTAAAGAAATAACAGTATAACTATGTTCACGCACAAACAGTAGCATGTTACATTATTAGTTTGGGCGTCTCCTCTTGCCAGAAAGCTCTAAATTGCATTTTAAGTGCGGTTTTTGACTTTTTTTAAATTAAAACCCATAAATAAAGCTGATATTGTTCCTGATACTGTGTTCCGTCTTGACATTGCACGACTTTAAAACCTATAAAAACAGATTTCTAGAGTTAATAACCACTTTTTATGTGTGAAAAACGGGTGATCTTTTGCAGCTGTTTCACTGTTTTAAACGAATAAGAAATTAGATTGCTCATAAATCTAATCACTTATTCTACAGATGCAGCCATTCAAAGTGAGCGGTACAGACACGTACCGCAGGTAATTGGCTGCGGTGTCGCGTATCATGACGCAAGATGATGCGGGGTACCGCGGTACGTGATTGGTTGACCGACAGGGGCACTCGTGGTCCGTTGATCTGTCGTAGAAAGACTTACAGTAAACGTCTTTACTGTGCCAGTTGTAGATATTGAATTTTACCACTGAAGGGAAATCTTAGTAGCTGAGCATAAAAAGAATAGGAGCATACTGCAACGCGTGTGAAGGCCATAAATGATATTAATTTTGGAACATAAACATACAGTATATAGCTGGTCTTGGTACTTTAAAGAAAAAAATACACACCAGTATTCCATTTCTCCCTAAACATTTTAAGCTTCGAAGTCTTTAACTAAGGTGATACCGGAGTCAACAAGCATACTTTTAGAATTTGATTAATAGGGAATATAATATGGAATCACGTATCTAAAGAATTTAATAACGGTATGATTATATTCGTGTACTGCGACAGGGCTGTGTAGGGCTGTTTCGCCTCCCTGTTCATGCGAGTTGTCTTGTAGCCTACTGGTCTACGTACCTGATTAACAACTCGTGATCGAATCCAGCTGGTGCTGGACTTTTCCTTTAACAAACATTTCTTCGAAAAAATAGAATAGCAATATTATGGACAATCAATTGACTTTTATATTTCAAAATATCGCAACATGATCGATTCTAAGTCATTAACAATGAATAGTCACCTTCTTCCCTTCTGACAACGGTCCCTGCTTCTGCTTCCTGCTTCTGTTGTGTGTGTGTGTGCAACAGAGTAAATTTTTATAGAGAAATGGAGGCTGGACAGTATGCGTTACAATATAAACATTTATATTGATTTAAATTGTGCTCTGATTTAAATCGCAAACGCGTGTTTAATTATATGTGTTTTTTAATCATAATCAGGCTAATGCAACATAAATTGATACAGTATCTTTGTCTTCTAAGTATCTTAATAAACTTTCAGCATAGCTTTCTACCCGTTAAGATTTATATTTCTTGGGATTTTGGGATCAAACGTGGAAGGATTAGATTGTAATCGTTCTTATTTGTCAAATACGTGATTGTATTTCTGAATGTTATGTGACACCTACAGTAGTTCGCTGCTTTAAATACATAGAATTCAAAAAGTTTTGTGTAGCACTTTAGATCTTTTTTTCTGAACCAGGGAAAATCTGATCATGTTTCTCTATAACAATAATAAAAAACTTTATTTTACATATCAACTTTAAAAGTGGTAGTACCTTTTTTAGTACTATATTTTTGTATTATATTGAATTGAGGGAGATAGGGGGGGAGGGGGAGAAAGATAGCCAGGACTCAAGGCAAATAAGATACTTATGGGTACACAGGCATTCACTACAGCAACATATGAAATGTTTGTACGAATAGTTAAGTTATTACTTGGTTTTCAAAGTGCAATGAAATACAATATTGTTGTTGTTGCTGTTCTGGTTGTTTTTATCCTGTGAAGCGTTTTGAAAAGCCACCTTTAAAGGCGATATATACTGTAAAACCGCTGATTCTTATGGAATGTGTTCCGCCGGGGATTCAAATTTTTATTTATTTTTTAATCGCGTATCTAAGGAAATCTCAGTATAACTTTGTTCATGAACAAACAGTGGCATGTTACATTATTATTAGTTTTTTGTTAACAAGGCTCGCCAGCTAATGTGAATTGAAACCTGTCTTGCTAGCTTTTAAAGTCGTGCGAAGTGTAAACGACAATTCAAATAGAGAAAAAAGACCTGACTGACAAGCCGATACATACTCTTAGAGTTTGATTAATAGGGAACATAATACAAAAGTATAGTACTAAAAAAGTATAGTATTTTATAGTACTAAACTAGCGCTTCGTAGAAGGAGGCGCTCTTTTCCTCTCGTCTAACAGTCTGTCCACAAACAAAGCATTCCTGTTAGACAAGAGGAATTGAAAAAAAAACAATTTTGTCAATGAAAACCGGTGTGTGTCTCTCTCTCTGCTGGATGTCCCTCTCACTCTCTGCTTAATGAATAAAATAATTTTATTGAAAACGCGTTTGCGATTGTCTGGTATGTACTTTGGTCCCTTTTAACTGTTTTTCGATCTACTGTATTGCTTTGAGATGCCACTTTTAAGGGCGATATGTAAAGTAAAGTTTTTTATTATTGTTATAGAGAAACATGATCAGATTTTCCCTGGTTCAGAAAAAAGATCTAAAGTGCTACACATAACCTTCTGAATTCTATGTATTTAAAGCAGTGAACTACTGTAGGTGTCACATAACATTCAGAAATACAATCACGTATTTGACAAATAAAAACGATTACAATCTAATCCTTCCACGTTTCATCCCAAAATCCCAAGAAATATAAATCTTAACGGGTAGAAAGCTATGCTGAAAGTTTATTAAGATACTTAGAAGACAAAGATACTGTATCAATTTATGTTGCATTAGCCTGATTATGATTAAAAAACACATATAATTAAACTCGCGTTTGCGATTTAAATCAGAGCACAATTTAAATCAATATAAATGTTTATATTGTAACGCATACTGTCCAGCCTCTATTTCTCTATAAAAATTTACTCTGTTGCACACACACACACAATAGAAGCAGGAAGCAAAAGCAGGGACCATTGTCAGAAGGGAAGAAGGTGACTATTCATTGTTATCAAAAATGACTTAGAATCGATCATGTTGCGATATTTTGAAATATAAAAGTCAATTGATTGTCCATAATATCGCTATTCTATTTTTTCGAAGAAATGTTTGTTAAAGGAAAAGTCCAGCACCAGCTGGATTCGATCAAGAGTTGTTAATCAGGTACGTAGACCAGTAGGCTACAAGACAACTCGCATGAACAGGGAGGCAAAACAGCCCTACACAGCCCTGTCGCAGTACACGAATATAATCATACCGTTATTAAATTCTTTAGATACGCGATTCCATATTATATTCCCTATTAATCAAATTCTAAAAGTATGCTTGTTGACTCCGGTATCACCTTAGTTAAAGACTTCGAAGCTTAAACTGTTTAGGGAGAAATGGAATACTGGTGTGTGTTTTTTTCTTTAAAGTACCAAGACCAGCTATATACTGTATGTTTATGTTCCAAAATTAATATCGTTTATGGCCTTCACACGCGTTACAGTATGCTCCTATTCTTTTTATGCTCAGCTACTAAGATTTCCCTTCAGTGGTAAAATTCAATATCTACAATGTAAAGACGTTTACTGTAAGTCTTTCTACGACAGATCAACGGACCACGAGTGCCCCTGTCGGTCAACCAATCACGTACCGCGGTACCCCGCGTCATCTTGCGTCATGATACGCGACACCGCAGCCAATTACCTGCGGTACGTGTCTGTACCGCTCACTTTGAATGGCTGCTTCTGTAGAATAAGTGATTAGATTTATGAGCAATCGAATTTCTTATTCGTTTAAAACAGTGAAACAGCTGCAAAAGATCACCCGTTTTTCACACATAAAAAGTGGTTATTAACTCTAGAAATCTGTTTTTATAGGTTTTAAAGTCGTGCAATGTCAAGACGGAACACAGTATCAGGAACAATATCAGCTTTATTTATGGGTTGTAATTTAAAAAAAGTCAAAAACCGCACTTAAAATGCAATTTAGAGCTTTCTGGCAAGAGGAGACGCCCAAACTAATAATGTAACATGCTACTGTTTGTGCATGAACATAGTTATACTGTTATTTCTTTAGATACGTGATTGCCTGTTTTTTTTTAATCCCTGGTGGGACCGGGCGTCCATAAGAATCAAGTAATAGGTTTCGTTGCGCTTTGACAGATTGTCTTTAAATCAATTGCTGATTTAAAGTTTGACAGTAAATGTTTATATTGTAACGCATACTGTACAGCCTCCATTTCTCTATAAAAATCTAAAAGATCATTTGCTCAGCCTAAGAGGGGGGGTCTGCTCTCAGTGACAGCTGACAATCCTCCATACACTCAAGTGAAAAATTAATTACAACTAATCATTGTTATTAAAAATTGCCTTAAATTCGAACATGTTGTGATATTTAGAAATATAAAAAGTCATTTAATTGTCCATAACATTGCTATTTTGTTTTTTTAAAGAAATGTTTGTTAAAAGAAAAGTCACAACGCCAGCTGGATTTGAACACCCAACCTGCAGTTTAGAAGTCAAGCACCTAGACCACAGTACCACCTGCAAAGTTACAGGAGGAGTGCTGAAACAGCCCTACAAAAACAGTATCAACAGACATTGTACAGCGTGTACTATTGTGTTGTAGTACATGGATATAATTACAGATGCAGCCATTCAAAATGCGCGGGCGATACTGCATTATTTTCCGGTACACTGTACGCAGTCTACCGCAAGATTCCGGTAAATACCGAGAGTTACCGGTAAATACCTCTAGTTACTGTAAATTCTCCTATAATACGACAAGCAAAATAATATGATCCGGAATTTCCGCAAGGTGGAGCTAATAAAGCTCAACCTCTCATGTTTGAGCTGTGGCCATCAGTCTTTAATGAAGATATTACTAATAGTATTAATAATGAATGACCTTGGACAAGCTATTAGTGTAAACTCAAAGTATTGCCCTGGTCAACATTCTTTTTTTCATTGACCGTCTTTGTAAAAGCAACACCACAGCATTTCACAATCACGCATTTGTTTCCAATCATGCAAAGTACAGTGATTCACCATGCCTTTCACATGCTCATAAAAGAGATTGATTTAGGAACATAAACATATTACCGTATGCAAACTGTACTGTATACAGTATGTATATGTATATTTAATGTCTTAACTGTGCCCGTTTAAGTATTGAATATTCATATCTAATTTTACCACTGAAGGGAAATCTTAGTAGCTGAGCATAAAAATAATAGGAGCATACTGCAACGCGTGTGAAGGCCATAAACGATATTAATTTTGGAAAATAAACATACAGATGCAGCCATTCAAAATGGGTGAGGTATTTCGCGGCATACCGCGACACGCCCACCGGGGTATCACGCAGTTCACATGTGTCACGTGACTAACTATCCGGCGTCGCCTTGTAAACCGCCAGGGGGAGCTTAACCTCTTATGTACAGCATTTGAGCCTTTAATTTTGAACTGTGTATTACAGCATGTTAATCATCAGTCATTAAAATGTTGGTATATTTTATGATAGCAAGATTGCTCAGTTGGACAAAAGTACACAACCTACCTTTATCAGAAATATTTATGCATCAAAGCCTTTATTGAAGATATTACTAATAGTATTAATAATGGATGATTTTGGACAAGCTGTACACTCAAAGTATAATTTCTTTAGCACATTTGTACAAGCACTTGGAATCTGTCCAAGCCATACTTTGTCAGGCATTTTGTTTTACTTCAACGGGCATAAAAACTTCCTTGCTTTTAACAGGGCGTTTCATAATTTCTAACTACGAAAATGATTTAAAATGTGACACTTATCATGAAAAGAAAAAAATACACACCAGTATTCCATTTCTCCCTAAACATTGTAAGCTTCGAAGTCTTTAACTAACGTGATACCGGAGTCAACAAGCATACTTTTAGAATTTGATTAAAAGGGAATATAATATGGAATCGCGTATCTCAAGAATTTAATAACGATATGATTATATCCGTGTTCTGCGGCAGGGCTGTGTAGGGCTGTTTCGCCTGCCTGTTCATGCGAGCTGTCTTGTAGCCTGCTGGTCTAGGTGCGTGACTACCAACTGGCAGGTTGTGTGTTTGAATCCAGCTGGTGTTTATTTATATTTTAATCGCGTAACATAAACATATTACTGTATGCAAACTGTACTGTATACAGTATGTATATGTATATTTAATGTCTTAACTGTGCCCGTTTAAGTATAAGGGAAATCTTAGTAGCTGAGGAGCATACTGTAATAGGAGCATACTGTAATGCGTGTGAAGGCCATAAACGATATTAATTTTGGAACATAAACATACAGTATATGGCTGGTCTCGGTACTTTAAAGAAAACATACACGAAACATGGTTTAATTATGACCAGAATCGGTCTTGAGATATTTTTAACTTGATTTACAGTATTTGAGAGGTATGTCTTAACACCTATACTACAGTGCTTAAGTACTGCTCACGTATATGTTTCTAGGTTTATATTATGCATTTCATACGGTCAAATTACTTTTGAGCAACTAATAAGAAGCGCGAAACGGTATGCATTTTAGTTTCGTTTTGTGCTGGGACCCGTGGATTGATTAGAGATATCAAGTACATACAAGTCATTTTTTAAATGTTGTAGTTTGTCTTGAAAAAATGTTACGAGTACATCATCTATCAACAATTACACAGGTTCTGTTTCCATATTGCGGATTTTGGTTACGTAATATTATTTTCTAGATTTCACGTTGTGAATATGATGGGATGTCTGATGGGATGTTTCTAAAAATCCATCCTCTGTAAAACGTCTTCTCTAGTTGTCCTGCATATGTATTCGCTAATGAAGCTGTGTGTTCTGAGCCTGGATCTCTATGTTTCTGTATGAACCAGCTTAGAGGGCTAAAGACAGCTTCTGTTTAAATTGAGTGTAAGGCAATTTATACTTCTAAAGTCATGGTCAGCATTTATTTTTGTACTGTGCTGTAAACTTGTTCTGTGCCAAGTCACATTATTTTATAGCGTTTTTATAGCGTTATCAAATACGGTGTTACTGTAGTTTACTGAGTCCCATGTCACATGGTCTGTGATTGAAACCTGTAAAACCGGTTTAATTCGTCACAGCCAGCACTCTTCAGGTGTGAGGGTCTTCTGCTCAGAATGAAACGCTAAAATGTTTGTGTATATTCTAATGGTAGTGGGGGCAGGGTGTGTGGGAACAGGTTTGGTTGAAATTGCATTGGAGATCTATGTTCTTCACACCTGAAACTTTTTCTCTGAAAGCATTTTCTTTGCAGTTTAACCAATCTTGTTACAGCATGTTACAGTTTACTATTATTAACCATATTAATTTTAAGTGCTTAATGTAAAATCTTGTAAAAATATATTTTCATTTTTCAAATATACATTAATATACATTAAGTCTGACTATCATATAATAAGTTAAATACAAAACTAAAGAAAAAATAGGGTTAAATATAATTCAAAATATTTTGCTAACAATGTTAACTGTTTATGAATAATAAAATGTATTAACTAAGGAGTAGGATGGCACAGTTGTTAGTATGGTTTTTGTTTTGTTTCTTTTTCATAAATACAACAGTAGTACCTGATGTCTCAGTGGCTTTCAAAATTAAATTATGCATGCAAACCTGTGAACTAGAAAGATAACTAAGATTTTAATACTAATTAAATGACCATGGGCACTTTCCACCCCCTCTACATTCTCAGAGTAGAACAGACTAACCTTCTAATGAAAGACGGTCCACCCCCCACGGACAGGAAAAGTGCCCACAGGCACTTAAACTTAATATGGTCAGTAACAGTAAACAGTAACATGGTAAGAAGGAGCACGTACAAACGTTTTCGAAATAACCACATGTAAGACTCTGATGCTTAAAATGTTTAGGGAGAAAGTGGAATACTGGTGTGTATTTTTTCTTTAAACTACCAATACCAGCCATATACAGTCGTAACGTAGGGATTTCTATATGTCTTTATTTAGTGTTTACATTAGTGACAAAGGCTAAACTTTTAGCTTCAGTAACGTGTACATATCTCCCCTTTTTATAAAACGACTTGGTTGAAAACTGTTCCAGAGCCACTGTTATTTCATCAGTGAAAAGTACATCATGAAATGCCTCTCCCTGTTCAATCCACTGGAAAAAAGAAAAGGAGCATAAAGCTTCTGATGGTCATAAACGATATTCATTTAGGAGCAGCATCAGAAGTATGTTTTTAACTGCACTGCATTGGAGAGAATACCATAGTGTGTTTTTTTTTTACTCCCTGGCAGAAACTGGCTTCCAGAAGAATCAGTATGGCTCAGAGATTAAATAAAACTTCACAGACATTAACGAAGAGCATAACGCGTGTACTGTATACACTGCAAGTACAACCCTCCTCTCTGCAGGAGTGCTGGCTGTGACGAATTGAACCGGTTTCACGGGTATTTTCAAAGTAGGAGGCGAGATTTCCAGCGAAAGACACCTCCCCCCCCTCAAAAACCCAGTAAGTACAGTACTTACTAGTTAAAGGCTAGGCTCCCGACTACGGCGAAAGGAACCCTTCTTTCATTAGAAGACAATGAACATATTTTAGCCCTGAATGAATTAATAGCAAACATGGTTTACATAAAAGACATTTTTCCAAGAAAGTTTAGCCTTTGTCACTAATGAAACCACTAAATAAAGACATAAATATAAAAATCTTAAGATTTTTAAAATACATGACTTTGCTAAAATTTATTTGAAAATAAAAACAATTACAACCGCCAGGGGAGAGAGAGAACAGGGGAGGGATGTTGGTTTTGCATAAGGGGCAGGGCTATGGAAATTAGGTCTGTTTGGGAATGTGTAGTTACATGTTCTGGCTGTTTGTGAATTATCGTTGTTGAGTATGGAGTGTTGAGGTATTGATTTTGTGTAATGCTTTATGTTGAAAATTGAGGTGGATTTGTTTATGATAAACAGGATAAACTGGGATGGGAGGAAGGTTTGGTTTTGCATAAGGGGTGGGATTATGATAATTGGAGGACTTTGCGAGAGTAAAATGGTTTGATTATTTGATTTTGTATTGTGGTTGTTATCTATATTTTTGGTTGGTATTATGTTTATATGGTTGTTTTTGTTGGTTGGTTGTTATTATGGTTATTAATAATACGATCTATAGTTGAAATCTGAGCCTAAAGAAAAAGAAAAAGCAAGTGATTAGGTTTTTGAGCAATCTACTTATTCGTTTAAAACGCTATATAAAATAAAGTTTATTATTAATTTGCTTGACAGAGTGGTGAACATTATTATGCATAAGACAAAGATAATGATCCTGATCATTTTAGAAATCTGTGTACGCTGTAAGGTTTTTACTTCTTAAACTTTTAAAATACACGTTTTGAATAGAAAGAAATCCTCTTCCTGGTACAGTACTGTATGTATAGCAAACCAGCACGTCTTTTTTCTCCAATCAGAGGGGTGTCAGATGGTGTCAGCCAATCACCATTCTGAAGCCCTACCATAATCTCTGGTATGGGGAGACCCCAGAATTCTAACCCATAGTTTAGACAGATGATAGATACTTTTATTGATCCCGTGAGGGAAATAAAGTAAATCATTTTCATTTTAGGAAATTTTTAAACGCTCGGTTAAAAGCAAAGGAGATTGTCTGTTATAGTGGACATAAAAACAAGAGTTTGCTGGCATTATATCCTGGAAGACACAGACCGGATTTTACCACTAATGGGAAATTTTGAATGGCTGCATCTGTACAGTATATGGCTGGTCTCGGTACTTTAAAGAAAACATATACGAAACATGGTTTCATTATGACCAGAATCGGTCTTGAGATATTTTTAACTTGATTTATAGTATTTGAGAGGTATGTCTTAACACCGATACTACAGTGCGTAAATACTGCTCACGTATATGTTTCTAGGTTTATATTATGCATTTCATGCGGTCAAATTGCTTTTGAGCAACTAATAAGAAGCACTAAACGGTATGCGTTTTAGTTTCGTTTTGTGCTGGGACTCTGCTTTTAACAATGTCTCCGTGGATTGTTTAGAGATATCAAGTACATACAAGTCATTTTTTAAATGTTGTAGATCGTCTTGTAAAAATGTTACGAGTACATCATCTATCAACAATTACACAGGTTCTGTTTCCATATTGCGGATTCACGTTGTGAATATATGATTTGGGCAAACAGAGCCGCAAAAAAGTACATTATGGGTTGTTGTTTTGTTTTTTTTGCAGTTTTATCTAGAACAAGCGATGCTTAAACCTTTGTCTGATTCTTGTGAAACTATCCACACAACAGTTACAGTACCTAGGAGTACGCTGGGCAAACGTTCCGAGGTCAAATTCTTCCAGCACGGGGGTACCTTTAAAGCGGAGACGACGGCACCGAAATTTTCTTGCGCCTTCTCTTTAAAGCCCTGGCCAAATATGAAGACAGTACGTACAGTTATAATTCAAACAGAATTAAAAACTACACATCCCAGTTACCATGGTGGTGCTTGTGATCATTGCGTTTAACCAATGAAACAGGGCGAAAAATCAGTCACATGACTTTGGGGCAGAGTTAGAAACAGACATTGTACAGCGTATACTATTGTGTTGTAGTACATGAATATAATTATATCATAATTAATTTCCTTAGATACGCGATTCTATATTATATTCCCTATTAATCAAATTCTAAAAGTATGGTTGTTGACTCCGGTATCGAGCGTATTCGCAGAAAAGCTTAAAACTACCACTTTTTATACACATGTTATTTCACGTTAGTTAAAGAAGTTCAATTCTTAAAATGTTTAGGGAGAAATGGAATACTGGTGTGTATTTTTTCTTTAAAGTACCGAGACCAGCCATATACTGTAATACTGTATATTTATGTAACAAAATTAATACCGTTTATGGCCTTCACACGCATTATGCTCCTATTCTTTTTAAGCTCAGCTACTTATATTTCCCTTCAGTGGTAAAATTCCATATAAATATTCAATACTAAAATGGGCACAGGAAAGACATTTAAATCTTTCTACAGACCAACGCACCATGAGTGCCCCTGTTGGTCAATTAATCACTTACCGCGGTATGACGCGTGATGACGCAGCCAATTACCCACAGTACGTGTCTGTGCCGCGCACTTTGAATGGGTGCATCTCTACTTCACATAAAAGGAAAGTCAAGGAGTTTAACAATAAGCATGAAGGAAAAGGATAGGATCTAAGTCTATAGTGCTTGAAGTTAATAGGCTTGTTGATAGAGAAGGGATTAAGATCTTTTTAAAAGAAATAGCTTGTCTGAGATGATTGGGGAGGCTATTCCACAACTGATGAGCATATATGGAGAACATGGAGAAGGCAAGGTCACCCATAGTTTAGCTGCAAAGGGCGCTCCCACTCTGTCCTGTCCCTATATTCCCATGCTTTGCTGTCCTTCTGGTGTCTCTGTCTGGGGCAATATATTTGCGGGTCACTCATTCCTCTTCACTCACCATTGACGTTTGGATGTCCTGAGACCCGCCTAGCATCAGGTTTCCCCATGTCCACTACCTGAGGGCATAGGTTTCTATTAAAACTACCACTTTTTATACACATGTTATTTCACATGTTAGTTAAAGACTTCGATGCTTAACATTTTTAAGGAGAAATGGAATACTGGTGTGTATTCTTTCTTTAAAGTACCAAGACCAGCCATACACAGTTTACATACTGTAATACTGTATGTTTATGTTCCAAAATTAATATCGTTTATGGTCTTCCCAAGCATTATGCTCCTATTCTTTTTATGATCCGCTACTAAGATTTCCCTTGAGTGGTAAAATTCCATGTAAAAATACTTAAACTGGCACAGTGAAGACATTAATGTACATATACATGCTGTATACAGTACAGTTTTATGTTTATGTTCCTAAATCAATATATTTTATGAGCATGTGAAAGACATGGTGAATTGGAGATTCTCAAAAATTACTGTACTTTGCATGATTGGAAACTAATGTGTGATTGGATCAACGAAATGCTGTGGTGATACTTTTACAAAGACGGTCAATGAAAAAAAGAATGTGGACCAGGGCAATACTTTGAGTTAACAGCTTGTCCAAAGTCATTCATTATAAATACTACTAGTAATATCTTCGGTAAAGACTTTGATGGCAACAGCTCAAACATGAGAAGTTGAGCTTTATTAGCTCCACCTTGCGGAAATTCCAGATACTATTATTTTACCTGCGTTATCATGCGGTATCATGCGGTTCTATGCGAGAATATATGGTATTAATACCGTAACTTGTGGTATACCGCGTCAAGCGCACAGCAAAATAATGCGATATCACCTGCTTGTTTTGAATGGCTGCATCTGTACATTGAGAGTCACTGTACTGAAAAGTGTTACATAAATTAAATGTATTATTACTATTGCTGTAATTTTATATTAGATGTTATATCCTGTACCCTGACTCTAAACACTGGAGCCCCCCAAGGCCCTGTCGTCTACTCTTTTTTTACCCTTGATTGTGTCGCCAGATATAACTCAAACTTCCTCATTAAGTTTGTGGATGATACAACAGTCATCAGCCTGACCACAGATGGTGAAGAGTCTGCGTACAGGAAGGAGGTTGAAACCCTGGCATCATGGTGCCAGGAGAACAACCTCTCTCTGAACATCAGTAAAACTAACAAGATGATTGTGGATTATAGGAAACACCAGGGAGGAGATCACACACCTATCTATATCAATGGGACTGCAGTGGAGACAGTGGTAGTATAAAGCGACACCTTTCATCAAACTTTTGACAGGTACCACACCCCCTTTTTCCAGCCAATGGGAGTCGGCGGCGGGTAGATGTCCCGCCCCCTTGACAGCCAATGGCGTGTTGTTATGTGTGCATGTCCCACCCACTCAGGAGCCAATGGTGTGTCGTTAAGGGTCGGAACCCCCGCCTTCCCCCCCGGCCGATCGGTCTGGAGCCTCAGGGTCCCAAACCCCAAAGCGGCGCATCCCTCGCTTTAGGTGTGTGAAAGTGTGTATTGGTTCGGAAGGGGACCATGTCTGCAGCAGGGTTGAGTGCGCTCTATTATAACCCTAGGGAATCGGGTAGTTACGGCGGCGCAGGGAGTCTGGTGAGGGCCGCGAGATCCCGGGGTGTGAGCGGCACTAGCCGCGGCCGGGTGGTCGAGTGGTTGTCCGGCCAGGCTGCTTATACACAGCACAAGCCATGTCTCAAAAGCATCAGGGTTGTAAGCACACACACACACACACACACACTGACTGTATAAAGTCTCACGGAAAGAACTTGCAGGACAAACAGCATGTGAAATGTGAACCGCTTTATTTCAACAGTGGGTTTTCAAACACAGAAACAGCTCAGCATCACTTTTTACACAAGTTACAGACTCCAGTTTGCAAGTATGTGAAATGTGAACTGCTTTATTTCAACAGTGGGTTTTCAAACACTGAAACATTGCAGTACACACGCGTTACCGGCTCCTGTTTGCATTCAACAATTAAATGTTGGTGCGGAAAATTAGTTCGGTACGCGTAACCACCACCCCAACATTGCTGAGAAACTTTGAGGCATCTGAAAAAGCATTCATAACCCCCTTCCGCTCCCTATGTCTAAAGCCATGCGAACCACACTGGGTGATCCGATCTAGCAGAGCAAAAACATTTGCCTGCGTAATCAGCAGAATGGTGTTACCACAGGTTCTGTGCAAAACACGCTGTATTTTGGAATACACACTGTAGAACCCCCCAGGCTTCCGTTTCTGATCTGAAAACATCAGATCTGCAATAATTTCACTCAAGTTCTTGACATACGCATCTATCTCTTTAACAAATTTAAGGACATTAGCATTCGACTCTTTGTTTTGCATATCAAGCTTTGTAGAAAGAAGTGTGTAAAGCACTCTTAGTAAGAATTCAGACGTATACATTCGAAATTCTTCATTCTTCGGATGATGGCACACCCGGGTCTGTAAAACAGAGTGAAAGCTGTATTCACATTTTACATTTTAGATCTTTTTTTTTGCGTCTGTAAAAATAAGAATAGTGTTTCTTTTGCAACGCATCAAAAGTCACGTCTACTAATTTTTCATCCAGCTGTTCAAGTATGGTGTGTACATGCTCGTATGGGGAGCGGTCATCCATTATGTTTTTCAGCAACTGTTTTATGCCCTGCTCAGTGTCATTTGTAATGGTGTACAAACCCAGACACCTGGCGGAGTACAGAACAGCTGATAAAATTCGGGCTAAACTGACTTATAAATTTCTAAAGTGGCAAACTTCACATCTTCAAACCCATCTGTGTAGTCGACTTACAGGCATGTGTGACCCCGCTGATGGTCAATCAAACAGGCCAGGCAGTCATCAACCAGGACCCCCTTTAAACAGTGTTTGAAGATGCAATAAACTACTGCTTTCACAATCTGGGCCATAACATTGGGCTCATTAGGGACATCGTTAGCTAAACCTGGTTGGGCATCAGCTTTATTAACATTTGAACGAACACACAAGCATAGACACGAAACATTCAGTTGTGCTGGTTATCTGAAGATCGACCCGTCCACCTCTTTATTCTATTAAAGGAAAAAGAAAAGGAAGGCTTAACAAAATAGACATGCTTTGTACCTAAAATATTGAGCATTTAACACACTTTTGAGCTAAGGTTTTTCGTTAATATTTAACATTTGTAGCATGGTATCATGGCTAGCAACCGGCAGTTCTTCAATATCTGGTACCCCAGCTGAACTCACACGCCCGCCGCTGTCACACGGAGCAGAGGGCGGGGTCGGGTTTTGCTAAGAGGAAGACCGAGTATTAAAATGACATACGCTAAGCGCCGATACAACAATTCCACGATCAGAACAAATATTTTAGCCGCCTACCTCTTCACTTTGTAGAGTAGCGGACCCCGATGTTTCTCCACACAAAGAAGCCATCTTCGCAGCTCCCAACAACGGGCGGTGTCTGACAGCTCCAGGGATGCGCTGCGACTCTGTCAGGCCGGAGCATTTAAGAATATGCACCAATGGTGTAACCACACCTACATAACACAAGACATTTTTCAATTGGTTGTGCTGCTTTAGAACGACCCCCCGCCCCTCCATTGTTTTATCGAGAGCGAAAAGTATTCACTTATCAGTTTTAAACTTTAAAAGTATTAACACACAACACAAACACAAATGATGTGTTTGCCCAGAAAATAAATTTTAAACACGCGGGGTTGGTCTTAAAGTTTTTAAAATAATGTAATAAGACACAGCTTATTTTTAATAACACATTCGCGACAGCTTTTTTGAAAGCTTGAAATAAATTTCCAAACACTGCAAGCGTAAAAGTCTTTAAGGTATTAACAGGCAACAAATGATTGGGTGTTGTTCTTTATACTTTAATGGGTTGGTCTTAAAGTTTTAAAATCATGTATTAGAGATAATTTGCGATATTTTGGAGAAGGGGGGGGTTAGTTTAAGGCTCTGGATTGCAGAGTGGGGGGGGGGGGGCTAAAATTGACCTCAGGGAAAGTTTATAAACATTTTATATTCATGTAAAGTTTTCTAATTTATAATCACCACGTGTATTTCATGCAAAAATGTTCTCAACATCGCATCGCGAAAAAATAAAACCTCAAAACATCAAACTTGGTTTGTGAACACGTCGCTTTAAAGAATAGATACATTTTCTTACACAGTTAATAAAAAAACATTTTGCTTGATAATATTCTTAGCAACGAGACAACGAGGCACATTTTCACCACATTTTAACCGCTATGAAATTTAGACACCCTAGTATGTCTTAAAATAATAGAGATTTTAACATTATAACGGTCTAAAACATTTTCTAAAATGTTTCTTAAAATAATTTCTATAGAGCAGTACATGTACGCCCAATGATACCTAAGATTAATGGTTTTATGGGGGGGCCATGTGTGTTTCTTAGAAGAGAATGTTTATCAGTTTGGGTATAAGTACCAGTGGTGTAACAGGAAAAGTTTTGGCTGGATTCCAATTCTTACTGTCTCACGTTATCGCCTTACTCATCAGAATGGATCACGCCGATCAATTACAACAGTCTGAAGATAGTCTATTTACAGACTTAACCCTGTTCGATTTGATAGACGAAGACGAGGACTCCACGAATTTCAGCGGTATGTATATCTGGCTTATTGTGTGAAAATTACAACGTCACGGTGCATGTCTCATGTTAGCTATAGTTGCAAAATGTTGTATAATATTTGTATACTAGGCAATATTGAATTATTATAATGGAATTACCAGGGAGTTGTTCTGTAATGTGTTTACGGCACAACCCAACACTGGTGAGAAATTACAACAATGTTTTGAATAACGCTTTACGACCATGTGAGTCTTAAAGACACCGGGGTACATACTCCACACCAATACTCGTATGTGTCTATTCCGCAGACGCGGGCGAAGGGACAAGTCTCTACACATTTAAAAAACCTTGTTTGGGGTTTACAATACCACCGCAAAACCTTGTGGAGACACATGCAGATGTTCATGTCATACCAGAGGGTGCGGAGCATATTATCAGATCGCCTGGGAGAAGAGGTCGGTATTATATAAAACATTCTTTTAGCATGGCCATTTAAACGTGTCTACAAGAAAAATCCCCACCGTTTTTCTATTTTTTGGTAATTTGCGGTGTTGAGTTCTTTCAGTAATGGTATTTTCCCTCTCCGTGCAGAACGCGAACCTTCAAAAAATAAACTGCGACGCCGTGCGAACACATTAACTGGGTCAACAAGCTCAAAACGTCTGAAATCAACAATCAAAGGTTAATATAATTTAAGTGTGGTCAAGATGTGTTATGATCCACTTACAGCAAACGTTACTTCTTTTGTTAGAATGTTAATTCGTTGAAAGATCCTAGTTCGCATAGTTTCCTGTTTGGGAGTGTTAAAAAGCCTTATTTTAAAACTGCTTAGCTTTTAAAGTTAAAAGAGACTGGTCTGTGCCAGGGGTCTATATGCTGTTAACCATGCCGCTTGACCCAGTAGAGCCACCACAGTCTTAAAGGAAACCGGTGTAACAACATGTCCGGGTAACTTGTTCCATTCACCCCAGCCCTTTGTGTAAGGATGTGCCACATGTGTGGCGTTTTTATCCTAGTTATAGTAGTTTTCTGATTTTGACCGTTTAGATTGCATTGATTGGTGTGTTGAGAAGTCTTTTATTTTTATCATAGTGTAGTTTTCTGATTTTGAGATATGGTACACTGGCATGGTATTAAAAAGTCTTTTATTTTTATTCACACAGTGGCTGTATCGACGAGCGGAAAAAAAAATGTGGTGGAAATGTTGGGCCCTAAGCGGGTGACAGTGTCGAAGACGGCCGTTAAGACGCTGACCAAAGCCAGACGTGTCAAGCCTTCGGAGAGAAATCATAACGCTCCTAAAGACTTGATGTTGGGTGATGTGTTAGATTCAGTGCGCTGTATTACACAGTCATTATCAACGGTGATCACTAATGAGGTGTCTAAAAAACGAGATTTAGAGCATCTAAGAGCAGCTTTAGCCGGTGTACAGGCCTTGTTTCCAAAACCGATCCAGGTTTTCACCGCTAACCTCTTAGATATAAATTCTACAGAGGATGCAGCTCTAAACTCAGGATTTCAGACCATGATGATGATATTTCATGCTTCATTAGTGCAAATCTCCGGTGATAAATGACTAAGCATGCGGTCTAAAAAGTGTTTAAAAGACCGACCGCTTGCCAACATCAAGTGTTTGTACATAAATAAAAGAATTAAACTGGCAAAAGCATGTTGCGTCATAAAAGATTCAGAGAGAGGCATCAGATTTCCCAAGGGCCGCCCGAACCACGCAATGAGAATGCAGTGGTCGAAAATAACTTAATGCCCGAGGGTGCTGTAGCAGAACAGGATGTCGGTAACTTTGAAAACCGAGAACCGGTTGTACTGAACGAATCAGGTTGGTGGTGGTGCAGGGGCGAATAGAGACCTCTTAGTTTTCCTGGAGCGTATACGTAGTTATAACAGGTCTTATAATAATTTTAGAGCAACAGTGCATCGTGAAGAATTTCGTTTTGTTAATCTCGGCAGAATAGCCTCGTATGTACAGGCTATAGACGCTGGGCATGGTGCAGTCCAGAGAATATTGGATGAACTTTCTCCAAACATCGGGGTGAATGATTTTGTACAGCTGCGTTTGACTGCGGGTTGTTTTAACAAACCCTTGTTCTCATGCAGGAGACATGCGTTCGATGTTTAGATCCCCAGTGTTGCGAAACTGATGCAGAAATTCAGAATTGCCTGGCCTGTAAGGTCTTTTGTCGTAGCTCTCAGTGTTTGGCGAGACACTTTCGGAATGCAGCGACGGGTGTTAGTAAGTGTGAGCGCAGGGTCTTTTGTGAGAAATGTGGGGTTTATAACCTCGCAAGTCACAAATGTAAAGAGAAACTGTGCTCGCATTGTAACAACGTGATCGACACCCCTGACACACATTTGTTCTACATATCGCCTTTGGACAACCCCAAAATTTAAAACAAGTACATTTTTTTCGACTTTGAATGCATGCAAGAAACAGGGACACACATACCAAATTACGTCCATGTCCTTCATATTAACAATAAACGAAGTTGGGAATTTTATGGTGAAACTTGTCTAAAGGATTTTTTGTGTAAATTTATCGATAGATGTTTCAAAAACCATACGTTCATATCACACAATGGCAAGGGATATGACAATTACTTTGTAATCAGACAGTTGTTAGATGAAAAGATGGACGTTGAACTAATTAATCAGGGTGGTAATATAATGTGTACAGTATGACCGTAAAAGCTCTGAACATCAGATTTATCGATTCTTTAAACTTTCTACCTATGAAATTAAGCAAACTGCCGGCAGCCATGGGGTTCCCCAGGGGTAAGGGTCATTTTCCACACTTGATGAACACTTCAGAAAACCAAAATTATGTCGGCCCGATGCCGCCGCCAGAACTTTACGGCGTTTACTACATGCTGCCGAGCGAGAAAGCCGAGTTTTTGGTTTGGTATGAAGAATGCAAGGGAAGTGTGTTTAACTTACAGAGAGAGTTGAAACGTTACTGCCAGTTGGATGTGGCAGTTCTAAGAGAGGGCTGTGTCAGGTTTCGGGACGAGGTCATGAATATGACCAGACAGACAAGTGTGACTGAGTCAGGGGCCGTCTGCGTTGTGTGCTTCGACCCCTTTCAGTTTGTGACCATCACTATTGTCTGCATGGCCATGTTCAGACTTATGTTTTTACAGGAAGAGACAATAGCGTTGCTACCCCATGACAATTACCACCGCCAGCAAAAACGATTTTCTGCACCCAGCATTCAGTGGCTTATGTACATCGAACACACAGAGCCCGTTAAAATCCAACACTCGTTTACCCACCCAGACGTATGTACTTTCCAGTTCTTCCAACCAAAATTGACAAAAAACTGTTTTTCACACTGTTGTATGTGTGCTGAAACAAAACAGACCATTCCCTGCGAGCACAGTGATGAAGATTGTGCCTTGACTGGTGTCTGGTACACCCCTGAATTACAGATGGCCTTAGATCTGGGGTATAGAGTGTGTAAAATTTACTCAATTTGGCATTTCGGAAAGGCCTCACACAATCTTTTTACCGACTACATCAAACTGCATCTGAAAGGGAAACAGGAAGCTTCGGGGTTTCCAGAGTGGTGTACAGATGTCGCGAAACAACAAAGATATATCAGCGAATATTATGAAAAAGGGTGTCCGGCTGGACCCCAGCAACATTAAAAAGAATCTGGCCAAAAAACAGCTTTCAAAAATTGCCTTGAACAGTTTTTGGGGCAAGTATGGGCAAAGAGACAATTTACCACAGACCACCATTGTGAGAAACCCCGATGAATTGTTCAGGTACTTATTTACACCATATCATGAGGTGTCAGCCTGTGAGTTTATCGATGAAAACACAGCCTGTGTTACGTGGAAACACACTAAACACCGCTATACAGGCCATACAAACACTAACATTTTAATCGCTAGCTTTACAACTGCCTATGCCCGCTTGGAGTTATACAATCTGCTAAATGCTTTGCAAGGCCGCTGTCTGTACCACGACACAGATTCCGTTATCTTTGTGAGCCGGGAGGGTGAGTGGAATCCGGGGCTGAGTGATTATTTGGATGAGCTGACCAGCGAAATGCTGGACAACACATCACCGAGTATGTGTCAACAGGACCCAAGTCGTACGGGTACAAGCTGTCTGGCGGGAAAGCCTGTTTAAAGGTGAAAGCCATTATGCTCAATGTGAACAATTGTGAAAAAGTTAACTTTGAGAGTCTGCGGGACTTGGTTTTTGACTATGGCGTTAACCCTTATGCAGAGTGCCGGGAATTTAAACACATTTCTATTCAACAGCCGATGATCGTGCGTGTTAAAAAGGATTGGCGCATTGAGACCCGGACCTTAAAGAAAACCCAGAAGGTGGTGTACGACAAGAAAATTTGACATCGTTGCCCTACAGATATTAACACGATGGATGTCAGGTTAAAACACCTTTTTTCATGCATTTTGTCTGGACCCTCGAATTGCGGTAAAAGTTATTTTATAAAACGAAAAAAATACACACCAGTATTCCGTTTCTCCCTAAACATTTTAAGCATCGAAGTCTTTAACTAACGTGATACCGGAGTCAACAAGCATACTTTTAGAATTTGATTAAAAGGGAATATAATATGGAATCGCGCATCTAAATTCACTATTGAATTTATCGCTCCAGCCGCGCCACTTTACCAAAAGCTGTTTGTTTTTGCCACGACCCCTGGCTGCTAAAATCTTTTGGATGCGATAGATGTTCTCAACAGCTGAGTTTATCTTCTGTAGCTCTTCTGCATAGAAGGAGCCCTTAATGTCGTTGCCTGCGTAGTCCTGCAGTTTGAAATAGGGTCTCAGAGCCGGGGTCCGCTCTTTGACAATGAAAATTTCATCTGTGAAGGTCTGTTCATATCCCTTCTCAAACACTCCCTTTATTTTGGACACCCACACACGATCACCCACATTAAATGAAAACTTTGACGGTTTTCTCTTAAAGTGTTCGTCATAGACCATTCTCCACACCTCAAGGGAGTTGTCGGATGTAACAGAAGCCAGGGTTTGTTTAATAGTCAAGATCTGATAGGACGTCAGTATAACGAAAGGTGTTTTTGTGTGTCAGGTACCTCCACATTTTTGTTTTAAAAGTTCTATTAAACCTCTTGACCACGCTAGCCTTCACATCGCTGGCTGTAACGAAATGTTCAATATTCTCACGTTTGAGAAAATTTTGGAAGGTCCTGTTAAGAAATTCTTTACCCTCATCCATTTGTAGCTTTTTAGGAGCACGCCCCTTTTGCAGTATATTTTGGAAGGCGCTTGTCAAAGCCCCTCCAGTCTTGGTTTTCAGCGGCACGGCCCAAGCGTATTTAGACAGCATGTCTATACACGTTAAGATGTAACAGAAACCGTCGTTGAACTCGTGGTGTTCTCTCATGTCCACCAAGTCGGCCTGCCACTGCCAACATCCTGTTTCTTTTAAAACGTACGCGCGCCGGCTTGTGCAACGTATAAGCAACCTGGCTGGACAACCACTCGGCCACCCGGCCGTGGCTTGCGCCACTCACACCCCGGGATCTCGCGGCACTCACCAGACTCCCCATGCCGCCATAACTACCCGATTCCTTAGGGTTATAATAGAGTGCACTCAACCCCGCTGCAGACATGGTCCCCTTCCAAACCAATACACACTTTCACACACCTAAAGCGAGGGATGCGCCGTCTTGGGGCTTTGGGACCCTGAGGCTCCAGACCAACAGGCCGGGGTGGAAGGCGGGGGTTCCGACCCTTAACTACACACCATTGGAGGGGGCGGGACATGCACACATAACAACACGCCATTGGCTGGCAAGGGGCGGGGCATCCACCCACTGCTGACTCCCATTGGCTGGAAAAAAGGGGCGTGGTACCTGTCAAAAGTTTGCCGAAAAGGTGTCGCTTTATACTACTGCTGGAGAGGGTCAGCAGTTTTAAGTTCCTGGGAGTTAACATCACGGAGGACTTAACTTGGACCCACCACACCAACATCATGGTCAAAACAGAACGGCAGTGCCTATTCTTTCTCCTCAGGCTAAAGACGTTTGGCATGCCATCACATATCCAGACCAAATTCTACAGGTGTACTATTGAGAGAATCCTGACTGGTTGCATCACTGCCTGGTAAGGAAACTGCTCTGCCCGGGATCGCAAAGTACTGCAGAGGGTGGTGAAGTCAGTGCAGCTCATTACCATCTGTGAGCTACCAAACATCCAGGCTATCTACTCAGCTAGATGTCTTAAGAAGTCCAGTCACAAACTGTTTTCCCTCCTACAGTCAGGTAAACAGTACCGAAGCATTCAGTCAAAGTCCAGCAGATTACGGAACAGCTTCTACCTCCAGGCAATAAGACTGCTAAATAGCCAACCTGCAGCTCTTTAAGCAAATGACCCATAATGGCTACATGGACATACAGTTTTCACTGTATTCATCATACTGCACTACTTGGACATAATATATTGCATACACCATGGACACATAGCAGCTCTATTCATATTGAGTATGATTGAGTATGATTCATATTGAGTATAAATAAACTCATGTCTGAGTTTATTTTATTCAATGTCTATTGTACTATTATGTATTATTATGTACCTTGTTTTGTAACTTTAATTTTGTGATTTTTACCCCCCCCGGTGAGCTCGTAAAAAAGACACTTCATTGCCAGCAACTATTGCTGCATGCTGTATTGTTGTGCATTTTATAAACTTTGATTTGATTTGATTTTCTGTTTGTTCATCTGCAAATTGCCAAATTCAAAAATTTTTAAGAATCATACACTGCAATACTTTTACAATAACATGTAAAAGTTGTGATGTACACAACATATAAGTTCTTGGGTTTCCTGTTGTGAATGATCATCTGTGAAAGGAGAAAATAGAAACGATTTAATTGTAATAATAATAATAATAATAAGTGCTTACACTTACAGTGCTTTGCGAAAGTATTCGGCCCCCTTGAACTTTTCAACCTTTTGCCACATTTCAGGCTTCAAACATAAAGATATAAATTTTTTATTTTATGTGAAGAATCACCAACAAGTGGGACACAATTGTGAAGTGGAACGAAATCTATTGGATTTTTGAAACTTTTTTAACTAAATAAAAAAATGAAAAGTGGGGCGTGCAAAATTATTCGGCCCCCTTGCGTTAATACTTTGTAGAGCCACCTTTTGCTGCGATTACAGCTGCAAGTCGCTTGGGGTATGTCTCTATCAGTTTTGCACATCGAGAGACTGAAATTCTTGCCCATTCTTCCTTGCAAAACAGCTCGAGCTCAGTGAGGTTGGATGGAGAGCGTTTGTGAACAGCAGTTTTCAGCTCTTTCCACAGATTCTCGATTGGATTCAGGTCTGGACTTTGACTTGGCCATTCAAACACCTGGATACGTTTATTTGTGAACCATTCCTTTGTAGATTTTGCTGTATGTTTGGGATCATTGTCTTGTTGGAAGATAAATCTCCGTCCCAGTTTCAGGTCTTTTGCAGACTCCAACAGGTTTTCATCCAGAATGGTCCTGTATTTGGCTGCATCCATCTTCCCCTCAATTTTAACCATCTTCCCTGTCCCTGCTGAAGAAAAGCAGGCCCAAACCATGATGCTGCCACCACCATGTTTGACAGTGGGGATGGTGTGTTGAGGGTGATGAGCTGTGTTGCTTTTACGCCAAACATATCGTTTTGCATTGTGGCCAAAAAGTTCGATTTTGGTTTCATCTGACCAGAGCACCTTCTTCCACATGTTTGGGGTGTCTCCCAGATGGCTTGTGGCAAACTTTAGACGAGACTTTTTATGGATATCTTTGAGAAATGGCTTTCTTCTTGCCACTCTTCCATAAAGGCCAGATTTGTGCAGTGTAAGACTGATTGTTGTCCTATGGACAGACTCTCCCACCTCAGCTGTAGTTCTCTGCAGTTCATCCAGAGTGATCATGGGCCTCTTGGCTGCATCTCTGATCAGTCTTCTCCTTGTCTGAGCTGAAAGTTTAGAGGGACGGCCAGGTCTTGGTAGATTTGCAGTGGTCTGATACTCCTTCCATTTCAAGATGATCACTTGCACAGTGCTCCTTGGGATGTTTGAAGCTTGGGAAATCTTTTTGTATCCAAATCCGGCTTTAAACTTCTCCACAACAGTATTACGGACCTGCCTGGTGTGTTCCTTGGTCTTCATGATGCTCTCTGCGCTTTCAACAGAACCTTGAGACTATCACAGAGCAGGTGCATTTATACAGAGACGTGATTACACACAGGTGGATTCTATTTATCACCATCAGTCATTTAGGACAACATTGGATTATTCAGAGATCCTCGCTGAACTTCTGGAGTGAGTTTGCTGCACTGAAAGTAAAGGGGCCGAATAATTTTGCACGCCCCACTTTTCATTTTTTTATTAGTTAAAAAAGTTTCAAAAATCCAATAGATTTCGTTCCACTTCACAATTGTGTCCCACTTGTTGGTGATTCTTCACAAAAAATAAAAAATTTATATCTTTATGTTTGAGGCCTGAAATGTGGCAAAAGGTTGAAAAGTTCAAGGGGGCCGAATACTTTCGCAAGGCACTGTATATAGCGCTTTTCTGGACACTCCACACAAAGCACTTTACAGGTAATGGGGACTCCCTTCAACCACCACCAATATGCAGCATCCACACGGATGATGCAACGGCAGCCATAGTGTGCCAGAACGCTCACCACACATCAGCTATCAGTGGGGAAGAGAGCAGAGTAATGAAGCCAATTCATAGATGGGGATTATTTGGAAGCCATGATTGGTAAGGGCCAATGGGAAATTTGGCCAGGACGCCGGGGTTATACCCCTACTCTTTTCGAGAAACGCCCTGGGATTTTTAATGACCACAGAGAGTCAGGGCCTGGGTTTTACGTCTCATCAGAAGGACGGTGTCTGTTTACAGTATAGTGTCCCCATCACTATACTGGGGCATTAGGACCCATATGGACCATAGGGTGAGCGCCCCCTGCTGGCCCCACTAACACCTCTTCCAGCAGCAACCTTAGTTTTTCCCAGGAGGTCTCCCATCCAGGTACTGACCAGGCTCACACCTGCTTAGCTTCAGTGGGTTCCCAGTTGTGAGTTGCAGGGTGATATGGCTGCTAGCCAAATGAATAGTGCTTGTTTTTAATTATGCTTGTTAAATGGTTGTGCTTGTTTTTAATTATTCTTGTTAAATGGTTGGTAGGTATACTTCATTCATTCAGTCAAAAATAATATCATGCACATTTAATACGGATTTAAAGTTCATGCTGTATTGAAGAATGTTTGTTGTGTGTTTACATATGAATAATGCAAGAAAGATTTTCTCCATTGATAAAACATAAAGCTTCTAATATTATCTGGATATCATTAATTTACAGATGAATGTAAAATATCACAATTTTTCATAATTTGTTTTTTTCAGACAGTATACATATAAAAGCCAGTATAAAAACTCCTTTAATTTATAGTCCCATTCTAATAAGAAAATCAATGAAAATATATGCAATTGTTATTCATTACTTTTAATCTTTGCACAGATAACTTAAAATTCAAACTCACATAATGATCACCTTTTCGAAAACAAAATATTTTAGAAGGATACTATGAGTATTGCTAATAATCCAAGAAGAAATAAAAAGAGAGTGACTGTGTAATGTGGCATTTTAAATATTAAAATATATTAACACAAGATTATTTTATAAACTACCTTTTAAAGGTAAACTAATTTGAATCACCTTGACAGATCCTGATATCTTAATTTAGTTATTGGTTCTAATAACTCATACTTTTAATCAAATGTGATTCTAACCATTCAACAATGAATACATTTTGACTGACACATTTGATTAGTTAGTAAGTCAGATTTTAGAGCCGTGGGCATTTTCATCCAACTCAGTAGTGTACTGTGTTTATTTTCCTTTATTTTCACAATATTGTCTAATGGCCTTATCATTACGTACATGGGGGTGTCTAAAAAAAATAGGCTTTATGTTATATTCTCAACCATAAAACAAATTAATAACATTAAATATCACCAATCAAAGTAATGTTTCATCTACTTAAAGACCTTGGTGCAGTTTCTATGTGTTACCATTTTTATTAATTATTTTTTGCCTTATTTATGGAGTCATAAGAGACTAGTCTTAATATCCTCACAGACGGTCTTTTTATCAAACTCATTCTACCTCTAGCATACCCACTGATAATTAGATCTATTATTAGGAAAGCTTCACTTTCGTTATAAAGTTAAAATGATTAATGTTTTTTTTTACTAATTCCCTCTGAATATTAAAGTGTAAAGTCACAATTAAGTCATGGACCCTAATTATGAAGTGATTAATAAAATGATAATTGCTAACCTTTATTCAAATTTATTAACTTGGTCAGGATTAATCATTTTGAAGTAGTGCTTTAAGACATACATTATAAAATATATATCTTGAGCTGAAGAAGAGCAAAGTATGTATTTGCTTTTACATAGTAATTTGGCAATGTAAAACCTATTTTTATTTTTTAAATATCGGATATATAATATTTGTTAAAATAAAAATTATATTTTTATTAATACATTTGAGTCAAGCAGCAAAAGTGTTACCAGTTTAGCTATCAATGTCCTTTATATAACTTGGAAACTGTTTGAAAATCAACCTAAAGTTAGAAATCTCACAGTGAGAGATAAATGTTAGCATATTTATATAGAGAAAGCATTTAACCTCATTTAATGTTTTGGCTGATGTAAATAGGATCCTAATAATGTTTTTGTTATTAAAACATTCAGTTGGGATTAGGGGTATTTGTTGTGTTAAAAATGTTCATTTAATTTAAAACTCATGCAAACAGTTTTAAATGGTCACCCAATGAGCTGATGAGTATAGAGTGCCGACATTTTTAATTGTTCAAAGGTATTTTATATTACATACATTAGAAACAAGTAATAGGTTTATTCCATGCTGATAAGAGAAGAGAGAAAACACAATGTTTTGGCTGTGAAGCCTTCATCACATCTGAAGAAAAAAATGGAACCAATATACT
Source organism: Lepisosteus oculatus (assembly GCF_040954835.1). NCBI lineage: Eukaryota > Metazoa > Chordata > Actinopteri > Semionotiformes > Lepisosteidae > Lepisosteus > Lepisosteus oculatus. Next base: position 29,125,801 of record NC_090703.1, on the reverse strand, counting down.
CAATTTAACATGAGAAAAATGCCTTTCAGTATTTAGGAACAACATTTTAACATGAATTTAGCAGAGTGAGTCCTCCTTTTGGGATAAGTCAAGGTTTTCTGTAGACAAAGTGAGTCCTCCTTTTGGGATAAGTCAAGGTTTTCTGTAGACCATCCATCCATTTCTAACTGCTTTATCCAAAACAGGGTCATGTTGGGAGCCAAAGCCTATAGCTGACATGCACACACTTAAACCAGGGCCAGTTATTCCAGAAGCCAGTTAACCTACCAGTATGCCTTTGCACTGTGTAGGGAAACTGGAACACCCCTTGGAAACCCATGTGAACATTGGGACAACAAACATACTCCACACAGATAACACTCCAGGTCAGAAACTGAAAACAGGGCCCCAGAATATGTAAGTATAACATGAAGCTAGTCATTATATCTTGTGTATTCTTTATCCAGGGGAAATTGTTGGCAGATGTTCTGGGACTGTTCAGATGTCGTTAAAATTTTGAAGTTTCTTCTTCTTTGCCCACTAAACTAAGCAAGAATATACCTTTTATATGGAGGCTTAGAATGCTTACAGACACGTACCGCGTGTAATTGGCTACGTCATCGCGCGGTAAGTGATTGGTTGACCAACAGGGGCACTCGTGGTGTGTACACATACTGTATACAATACAGTTTTGCGTACAGTAATATGTTTATGTTCCTAAATGAATATATTTTATGAGCATGTGAAAGGCATGGTGAATCGGAGATTCTCACAAATTACTGTACTTTGCACGACTGGAAACAAATGCGTGATTGGATCAAAGAAATGCTGTGGTGTTACTTTTACAAAGACCTTTGCAAGGTCATTCATTATGTGGATTACAGATACTATACCACTGGGTTTTAGATGAATAGTGGCATTTAGAACAAATTGTTCATCAGAAATGAGAAATTCAAATTCCTTCAGCATTTCTTTATGTTACAACCACGCATAGCACCTGCCACTAATTAAACCTCTTCACCTCGTTAATCTATTACACCTGCCTCCTTCACTATTTAAACCCTCACATCCCACATTCCCATGCCTGTTGCCTGTTGCCAAACTCCTTCTGTGCTTTTTTGCCTCCTGATTAATTCTACTGGCTTTTCGACTCAGATCTTGAACTTCGTGCTGCATAGGATCCATAGGCATTCAGCCCTAACAGTTTATAAGACCCACCTCCTATCATTTTCAAATGATGCATAAAAGGTAGGAAAGAAACAATTAAGGTAATTTTCACTGTATGACTTCTGACAGTCATTCTTAACAAATATGCTTACCTTTCAACAAGAAATATAATTACCCCAGAAGATTAATTTCCAATATTTCAATACTTGTACAATAAAAATATGACACAAGTTACAAGTGTACAGATGCAGCCATTCAAAGCGTGTGGCACAGACACGTACCGCGGGTAATTGGCTATCATGACGTGCGATGACGTAAAATACAGCGGTATGTGATTGGTTGGCCGACGGGGGGCACTCGTGGTGCGTTGGTCGGTCGTAGAAAGATTTAAATGTCTTTACTGTGCCCGTTTTAGTATTGAATATTTATATGGAATTTTACCAAGAAGGGAAATCTTAGTAGCTGAGCATAAAAAGAATAGGAGCATACTGTAACGTGTGTGAAGGCCATAAACTATATTAATTTTGTAACATAAACATACAGTATATGGCTGGTCTTGGTACTTTAAAGAAAAAATACACACCAGTATTCCATTTCTCCCTGAAAATTTAATCATCAAAGTCTTTAACTAACGTGAAATAGGGTGTATAAAAAGTAGTAGTTTTAAGCTTTTCTGCTAATGTAATATGGAATCGCGTATCTAAAGAAATTAATAACGATATAATTATATACTGCAACACAGTAATACATGCTGTACAATGTCTGTTGATTCTGTATGTGAACAGCTGTTTCACCTCTGCTCATGTGACCTTCCTAGTAGTCTGGTGGTCTATGTGCTGGATTAGTAACCCACAGGTTGTGTGTTAAAGTCCAGCTGGTGATGTGACTTTTTTTTTAACAAACATTTCTTTTAAAAAATAGAATAGCAATATTATGGACAATTAATTGACAATAAATCTACAAAAGCACATATTACATTTGGGAAATAGTTTTAATATGTAAATAGTTCCCTGGTTCTGCATCCCTGGTTTCTCGCCCTCCCCCCTCTCCTTTATATATCACCTTTAAAAGTGGCATCTCAAAGCAATACAGTAGATGTAAAAACAGTTAAAAGGACCACAGATTACAAAGTAAATACCCAGACAAACAAAATCGCGTTTTTAATATAATGCTTTTATTCATTCAGCAGAGAGAGAGAGACACATCCAACAGAGAGAGAGAGACACACACACACACACACACACACACACACCGGTTTTCATTGACAAAAAGTAATAGTTTTTTTTTACATTCCTCTTGTCTAACAGGAATGTTTTGTTTGGGCAGACTGTTAGACTAGAGGAAAAGAGCACCTCCTTCTTCGAAGCATTTTGTTGATCCGATCACAAATTATTTTCCAGTCGCACGAAGTAAGTGTTGAGAATCTCCGATTCACCATGCTATTAATGGTTTCTCGGAGATTGCAAGGCAAGGCACTTTTGCCTCTGGATCCATATAAATTTACAGATGTGGTCCACCGTCAGTAAATTTCAAAAGTCACAAGATTTCTAAACACGAGGGTGGTGTAGTGGTCAGCTCTTGCTTTCCCATCTATACCGATGCACTGCAAATACAACCCCCCCTCTTTCTCTTGAGTGATGGGCAACAGTTGGATATCTGGGAGAATTATTCACCCCACTGGTGTCTGTGAATTCCGCTCTGTAAACAGTGCTTCCTGAGGGGAGATAGAAGGCGGGGACAGCATCAGCCAATTCCTGCGTGGTGGTGAACGGAGAGGCCGGGATGGAGTGTCCTGAGGCGGTGTGTGCTCTGTGGGCGGCAGAGCTTCCACCAGGCATTGCAACCTGCGTGACGGGGAGAGGCACTTAAAAGGAGACAGCTGCTCAACTGTTTGACTGCCAGAACATACTATCTCCTTATTCTGCATCTTCAGGAGTGTCTCTAGCCTCCCAATCCTCCCCAGTAATGCATTGTAGTGCTCCCGCTGCTGCCAAAAAGTCTCCATACTGGTGCTGCTTGTACAGATTGGCACCCTGGCCAGTGGCCGAGAGCAGAGACCCACAGCCTGTGGCAAAATAACATAATTCATGTAAGAAATAAAGTCACACAGTAGTATTATTCAGTTGCGGAACAGACGTCAACATAAACTTTTCTTTTTATCCGTCTTACCGTTTCTTTTTTACTGTCCTGGTGGTAGATTTCGAAGATTGTTTCGCCCGTGCGGTGTTTTCCAAAAGTACAGGCTACGAAGAAATATTTATAATTGAATGTATAATTCAAAAAGGCAATAATACTTTGTAATATGCGCTATAATCGTGTATTTCAGATGAAGCCTGCTGTATTTGCTTACCCTTCGCTCTTTGCAAGTTGGGGCGGCAGAAGCACCTCGTCTCTTCCCGTAAAAGGTCTTGGTCTCCATACTGTACTATGGTCGCTGTAGTGCAGGCTCGCAGTTTTTTTTTTGTGATGGGAACTCACCCAATCCCTTGGTGTATTTATGCTATATTCACATGTACGGCTAGAATGTGTTCATTGTCTTCCAATGAAAGGCAGGTTCCTTTTGCCGAAGTCGGGAGACATTAGAGGCTTGCCAAACCCAGACTGTTAAACCAACGCATTATCATGTCAAAGCTATCCCATTGAGGAGCCGGACACAATAATTGTTTTGTTCCTTGATTTTCTGATCTGCATTAATTACAGAAATCAAGTTCCTGCTCTATGCAGATGACCTGGTACTGCTGTCACCCACAGAACAGGTGCTGCGGCAGAACCTGGCACTGCTGGAGCAGCACTGTCAGACCTGGGCACTGACAGTCAATCTGGACAAGACCAGAGTTTTGGTTTTCCAGGAAAAAAGCCAGACCCCAGGGAAACAGGTACAAATTCACACTTAACAACAACACGTTAACACCTAACAACGGGTGCAGGGCTGAATTAGGCCATTACCCACTATTGTTAAACATACAGAAAAGAATATTAAATTATTGGCTTTAATATTAGCCGTACAGAACATTAAAGTGCCCCTTTCCATTCAGCGGGTGTCTGAGCCACTGTGTCCTATCTTCTGACAGTCGCTGTTCGCTGCATAAATTAAATGAAATACTGGTGTATATTTTTTCTTTAAAGTACCGATTCATGGAATCTGATTGGCTGACACCCTTCTGAAGTGGTACCATAATCTCTGGTATACGGAAAAGAAAGCATAGATAAAAAAGCTTGGATTCTCATGTATCTGATACAAGTATCTTTTAATACAGTCTTTGCTGTGCTCTTGAGGATCCTTGTGATATTTTGAGCTCTGGTTGAATGATAAGCATCGCAGTTTAAATAATTTTTGTTGTTAGAAATTATTAAACGCTCTGTTAAAAGCAAGGGAGTTTTTATATCCATTACAGTAAAAGAAAATGCCTGACAAAGTAGGGCTTGGACAAATTCCAAGTGCTTGTACAAATGTGCTAAAGAAATGAGCAAAAAAATTAATTCCTTCATCGTATTGGCTAGCTAATGTCCTGTCCTCGTTAGTTAGATCAACAAAGTGCTGTGTTGTTTGTCAAAGAAAAAAATAAAACTATTTTCGTTTAAAATGACGGTTAGAAAGAATGTGGACCAGCGTAATACTTTGAGTTTACAGCTTGTCCAAAGTCATTCATTATTGATACTATTAGTAATATCTTCGGTAAAGGCTTTGATGCATAAATATTTCTGCATAATTAAAAAGGTAGGTTGTGTACTTTTGCCCAACTGAGCAATCTCGTTTCATAAAATATACCAACTTTTTAATGACTGATGATTAACATGCTGTAATACACAGTTTAAATTTAAAAGCCCAAATCCTGTACATGAGAGGTTAAGCTTTATTGGCTCCTCCTGGCGGTTTTATAAGGTGATTCCAGATACTTTCTGTTATGACGTCAATTGACGAGTTACACCGCGTGATACTGCAAAATACCCCACCTGTTTTGAATGGCTGCATCTGTATAATTGAATGGTAGGGTGCTTAGAGCATTTTTGTTGCTGTGACTGTAATTGTTTAAAAGGATTAATATGTAAATTGTTCCAATGTAATATAGCAATAGCATTTATTTTTATAGACACCCAAAATCTTTTTCATTTTAATTCAAGATTGAAACTAAAATTGTACTCTTGGATTGAAAGAGGAAAAACATTTTAAGCCACATAAAAACGTATTTTTAATTTTAGAATGAGTTTCATTAAAAATTAGAGGTGTGTGTATATATTGTAGGGTCCTCTCACCAGGCACCAGTAATGTAGGGGTTTGTGCTTAACTGGGACAATTATTAATTGTGGCAGTAAATCACAAAATGATTCTTTTGATGATATTAGAATCCAACCATGCGATATAACTCAAACAACGCACACACACAGGTACAAATACACGAAAATACATTTATTAATACATAAAATGTGCATATAAACATAACAGATCTTATCGTGAGGGTTAGCAGAATACCAAAGACATATTTTCATTCACAAAGAGTTACAAATACCAAGAGGGACATACATTCAGTATATAATTCATTTTAGACCGTTTCATAAATGAACTTGGTTACAACTTCTACACTAGAGACTCAAAACAAGTACATCGCTCATAGGAATTAAATTGATATCAACTGGTTGGGATAACAATTGAATTTTCGAGCAGTAATGCAGAATGTTGAATACTCATCCAACCTCTGGGTATTCAGATCTCCTGCAGGCACAAAGAACAGTGGCAGGCTTGATGCTGTACAATCTACTGCATTGCACTGATTTCTACTGCGGTAACAAAAGAAAATGGAATTTACAGAACATAAAACACTACACGATATGTTGCACAAAATCTATAATGCAATGTGAAATTACTAGTTTTAGATTATCGATGAACTATTTGAAGAAAGATGTGAAGACAAGGGTTTGAATGTAATCCTTTCTGTATGAGGTTTAGACTTCTTAGTCACAAGCTGGGGTTTATGGCAGGAAAGGGGGTTAACTGATAAGGATTGCAGATGCAAGCTAGGAACCCCCCTGGGTGTAATCTTAAACTGACCATTTGTCCAGAACATCGTAAACTGGCCAAATACCATGAACCCCCCTCTTTACCATCAGACCGAGTGACGTCAGAAACGGAGAAGAAGACACTATATAACCCAAAAGTTTGTAACAGTACGGGGAACAATACTTCGGTTTTGTTGTTTCTTGCGGGAAACAAGACTTCGTCTTTATTGTTCCTTGCATGCAATAAACTCATCTGTTTTACTTCATCTCGGGATCAAGAACCTTATTCGTTCTGTTACAACAAATTTGGCGTAGTCAGCGGATGCTCCAGACGGCGCGGAACTTCCCAGCGGCAGGAGAGACAGTCAGCACGCACATTACTAAGAGGTAAGGACTCCTCTTTTATTTAAAAGTCCCGACTCTCTCTGACCCATTGGGAAGTCTCTGCTCCCTGCGAGAATCGCCCGAGATGACGGAGTAAATGTGAGTTTCTGAATTCCTCTGGCCCGGGGAAGACACTGGTGTATGTAATGGGTTGTTTGCTGTAAGCCCAGAATTTGGTCTGGCAGGGGTTCTGCGGTATTGTGTACAGGCGTTCGAAGCTGGTGTATGCCTTAATTGAGCGTGGAGTTTTTGAACGGGTTTTGGACCTTTACCGTGAAGTTCAGGACTGGTGTGGGCCTTAATTGCGCCCGGAGTTCTGAAGGTCAGAACTGGTTTGGGCCTTAATTGCGCCCGGAGTTCTGAGGCTCAGGATCGGTGTGGGCCTTAATTGCGCCCGGGGTTTTAGAGCAAGTGGTGCATTAAATGCACATAGATCAGGACTGGTGTGGGCCTTAATTGCTCCCGGAGTTCTGAAGGTCAGAACTGGTTTGGGCCTTAATTGCGCCCGGAGTTCTGTGGCTCGGGATCGGTGTGGGCCTTAATTGCGCCCTGGGTTCTAGAGCTGAGTGGTGCATTAAATGCACATATAATCCAGGATTGGTGTGGGCCTTAATTGCGCCCGGGGTCCTGAGATTAGCTACACCTTGATCGTGCACGGATTGGCGTGGCATGGTTTTTTGTTTTAAAAGGAAACAGGAGTAGAAGAGATATATATGTATGTATGTTTTTGGTGTTTTCCTTGTTTGTGAAATACATATACACACGCATGACACTAACATAAACACACCTCATAATAAAAGAGCAAAGCATTAAGTAGCAGGATTTAAAGGACGTTGAGACCCGAGAATCGCCCTGATTGAGCTCATTGCATAAGTCCACCCCGGGGCAAAAGCAGCGATGCTGGCGTTCTGGGGATGGTGAATTACTGATCAAGAAAGGGTTTTTTTTTAGGTCTCGTTCCTTACCTGTGAACAGTGTGGTGTAAGTCCTCTAAAGTCTCTGAGAGGCATTTAGATCTGGAGGTAACAGACGCCCTTAGCTGAATGAGTGCAGTAATGCACAGGTTTTTCCAAGTGAAAACATCCCCCTACTGAATGAGCTGTTACCTCACACACGACAAAATAAATCTTAAAAAGATCGAACATCTGTGCTAACTGATGGTTTGAGAAAGTGGTGGAAGGGTTCGTTTATATATCGGAAAAGTGTAAGTTGACGGGAACAAAAAAGGGAGAAAAATATGCGAAAAGTTGAGTTTGTCAGAGGGAGTCTGGGGCGAAGACGCCTGTAAAGAAAGCATATGAGTATTGATTGGCAAAAGCACAAGCATGTAGCTCCCACCCTGGTGCACGGCCGACACCAGTGGTGGCAGATACATGAAAAAAAAAGAAAGAAATTGGGATGTGACTTAAAAGTGTGTTTACGGGGAAAACAAAAACCCGGAAGAAAAGATACTTTACTCGCTACGAAAGAGTATAGAAAAAAAAGCTAAAAGAGGCAGTACAGGAGAATGAGAAACTAAAGAAGGAATTAACTCCTGGTCAATGTGCTACAGCCGGCGACTAAGTTATATCCTGCTCTCCCACAGGGGAACAAACAGGCAGGAAACGAAAATAATTGGGATCAATTCCCACAGTGGCCATATGGAGAAGGGGGGTCTGATTGGGATAACACTTGGTATGAGTGTGATAAAGACGGATCAGGGTCTTCCCTGTTAGAGGGAGGGCGCCCGCAGATCTGTACTCTCACTCGAAGTGGGAAAGGACTTGATGTAGCAGGGGCTGGCGCAGTTGATGACAGCGCCACTCTAACACTGTCTCGCACCCCGTCGAGGGGGTCTGCACTCGCACCTACCTTCCCTGATTCCCCCATACGATCAAATCCAAAACCGGAAGATATTGACCGGTGGGCTAAAGTACCGCACCTGAAATAAAAAAATGCAGCGAACGTGGAGTGCGCTTCAGGAATTAAAAGGATTAATGTAGAAGTAAAACAAGAATACAGCACATTGTAGTACGAAGAGAAAAATATATTCTCGATGTGTATGTGTGTTTTATGAATTTGTGTGCCGGCATGTATGTGTGTAACTGTGAGTTTTGGTATACTAAATGACGGTGTGAGTGTGTTTAGCCAGCGGGACTGGCTAGAGATGTAACTAAAGAGACTTGACGAAAATCAACTTAAGGAGATTGAAAAATATAAGAGCGTCTGAACCGTATAAGTACAGTACAGGTGGACGTAAAAGTAGTTAAACAGTTTTTGTATTCTTATACAATTAGTTGCAATAGTGGAAACAATTTGGTTTTATTCAAATGTCTCGAAACCAGACATGCTGAAATGCTGTAGGTTTAGAATCGAGACTGGGGAGAATAACGTCTTGTGAGAAGATCTGTTTACCTAACGATTAGATCCTGTAAATCCCTTGTAGCCTCCCTAAGTCTGTCCCAGTCCAGTGGTTAAAAATGTACTGTTAATGGAGTGTTGGTTTCTCTGTTAGGGGATTCTGGAGCACTACTGTCATGCTTGTTTCACTCTGTTCAACAGTGTGCTATAGATTAATGTATATGGAAAGACAGCAGGAGGCCACAGGAGTATTGGGACAGCAAGTTTTACTTGCCGAGTACCAGATTTTAATCTATTGTCTTATCCCAGATCTATGGGTTGGAATATTATGCATTACAAAGAATGACCATCCAGAACAGGGTATCATGTGGCTTCAACTGACTGTGATCACTCAGTATGTTGATGGTATTCTGAGTGCTTCCCCTGACGAGGAAACCCACAAGTCTGAGTTGCTTCAGCTTTAGAGTGTCTAATAGAAGCAGTTATGATAAGGCCCTTTTGTGTCTAGCATTGTGAAATTTTAACAGGGCCTGGGTGCAATGTTTTTACAGGGTGAGCACAACTCTTAATAGATCTGCTTAAGGGGGGAGTGCAGTACAAGGACAAGATTGCCTTGCTCCCGCAGCAAAAGCCGCCTGTAATAATTTGAAACAAGTTCTCTTACAGGTGCTGAGACTGGGGTTTCCTCAGATGGATCAACCATTCCTTTGTATTATTGCAAGTAGCTGACAGAGGCCACCCAAGGAGCCCGCGAGCAGGTCCTGGAGGCGTGGGGACCACCACCCGAAGGAGGGCACAACCTCATCCCAGGAGAGTGGGTGTGGATCAGGAAATTTCCTTCACAGGTTCTCCAGCCCAGGTGGGACGGACCCTAACAGATCCTGTTGACAACCGTGTCTGCGGTTCGAGTGGAAGGAAAAGATCGCTGGATCCACGCGTCACACTGCCGACGAGCCTCATCCCCAGTTACAGACTCAGAATGAAATCATTTCTGTTAATAACGATAATTGTTGCTGTAGGACTATGTTCCGCAGGAATTAATGATCATCTCTCCCACAAAGGAGAACATGGACTTAATTCCTTTTTAGGCCTCTCCTATCTGACAGCTAAGAAAACCAACCAAATTGCCTGCTGGGTGTGTGCCGCATTACCCAAATATGTACAGGGAGGACTTCCTATGGGAGCCATTCCTTGGTGTCTCGAGGAAGTCATAGGCATGATCATTTTGAGGGATAATTTAGGAGATTTTAATATGACAAACTATGGGGGTTGCCATAACACGACTTTAACCTGCACAACATTACAATATCTACAGGAGCGAGGCTTAGAGCCCACAAGTTTCACAGGCTCTTACACTCCTAAATATAACAGAAGCCATACACCACCATACCTGACTCTAAATAAGGAATGTGAGGGAAACATACGTTTTCAGCACGCTAATGGTCTACACTTGGTTGGATGGAGTCTTTGCAACCTTACCATCGCTGCAAATATATCCACCTCTGCCTTCCAAATTCCAGGATGGGATCCACACACCCCACAATTCGGTATAAGCTTCTTATTTTCAGAGGCATGGGGAGCGCCAAACAGAACATATTTCATTTGTGGAAAACGAGCCTACCCATGATTGCCAGCCCAGCGGTCTGGCTCATGTTATTTAGGATATGTGGTTCCTCATATCCGTGTTCAAACCCATAGCCCCTTTGGACCTAACCACAGACCACAAAGAAAATTGGCTGATTGGGAATATTATTTAGGTATAATATTTCCACAAGATGGCATTGACCTTCTGAGTCGAGAGTTAATTTAAATGGCCTCGACTTTAGAAGAATTAACAAATTCTACCTCATCTAGTCTGAAGGCTGTTAATGATGAGATGGTAGCCCTCAGAACAGTGGCCATGCAGAACCGACTAGCTTTAGATTATGTACTGGCGGCCCAAGGAGGAACTTGTGCAGTAATTGGCACTGAATGCTGCACATATATTCCTGGTAATTCTGAGCACATCTCAGATCTGGCCCAACACATTTACAATGAGGGACAGAAATATCAGGACTATTATACTGAAAATTGGGGAATTGGGTCTTGGGTAAAGTCTGTGTTTGGGGCCTGGGGTGGAACCTTTTTACAGTGTTTATTTGTAGGAATAGTATTGTTTATATGTATTATTGTAATCATCACATGCACAAAAACATGTATCACATCTTGCTATAACCGTGGAACGTACAATGTCATGGCAATACATACCTGTTTGCCAAGAAAGGAAAGATCTGCCCTGACATTGTATGTATAAAAATAGGCTACACTGATGTATGCCGTATTTTATAAGGGGGGAATGAAGAAAGATGTGAAGACGGGGGTTTGAATTTAATCCTTTCTGTATGAGGTTTAGACTTCTTAGTCACAAGCTGGGGTTTATGGCAGGAAAGGGGGTTAACTGATAAGGATTGCATATGCAAGCTAGGAACCCCCCTGGGTGTAATCTTAAACTGACCATTTGTCCAGAACATCGTAAACTGGCCAAATACCATGAACCCCCCTCTTTACCATCAGACCGAGTGACGTCAGAAACAGAGAAGAAGACACTATATAACCCAAAAGTTTGTAACAGTACGGGGAACAATACTTCGGTTTTGTTGTTTCTTGCGGGAAACAAGACTTCGTCTTTATTGTTCCTTGCATGCAATAAACTCATCTGTTTTACTTCATCTCGGGATCAAGAACCTTATTTGTTCTGTTACAACATATTGTACTGACACATCTCCTTATGTAGGAAAGGTTTAATTGAAATAAACCTTAAGAATCATCCTAACATAGTGGTTAGCATTGCTTTCTTTTAGTGCTGGGACCTTGGGATGATGTGTGGAGTTTGGATGTTTTCCCCATGTTTGTGTGCATTTCTTCCAGCTCTAGTTTTTTGCCACAGTCCAAAGATATACTGGAAGCTCAATTGTTTTCTGTAAAAAGAAGTCCTTTTGTGAGCCTTTTGGGCGCTCCTTCTTTGTGCTGTCTGTGCTGTGTTTCTCTCTCTCTGGGGATATATATTTCTGGGTCTTTCATTTGCCTTCGCTCAGCATTGACGTTCGGATGTCTTGAGACCTGCCTAGCACCAGGTCACCCCACGCCCACTACCTGAGGGTATAGGTTTCTATACAGCATTTCCTGAACAGCTGAGCCCGGGCTAACCCCCATCTCGCCGCTATGCATAGGGTCTTTTCGATCTCTTGTCATTCCACGGTTCATCCTTTCCGATATCCGTGACACCCATATGTGTTTCTGTGTGTGCCCTGTGATGGACAGGGTGTTGTTTGCCTTGTATGCCAACACTACATTGGATAAAAAGGATAGAATTACCCTGACAAAGATATTCTCAGGGCTTAAGGTTTATCATTTACCGTACAGTGTTAATCTAGCTAATAGCTAAAACAGTTACTGTGTACTCTACAAACTTTTTGTGTGACCCTTCCGGGGGGGGGGGGGGGAGGAGTTAGTGTGTGGTGCTTGATTTAAAACCCCCAGTTCAATTACTGATCTTAATAGGAATTCAAATATGTTTAGCCATGAATTAGTGACAGCTCCTTTAAGAACATATCCCTTAGGAAACCACAAGAATGATAAAAACCATGAGAGACATATGTAAGGGTTAATTGGATGACCCCATCCTTTTCAATTTAAGATTTTAAAAAATCTGTTGTGAAGTTTTAAAATGGGCATCTGTTACATCTGGAAACTCCTTGGGGTTTGTTCCACATAATGGCTGAAAAATAACACTGCAATTTGGTGTAAGGTTAAAACCTTGCATATCTTTCATTTTTAATTAAGAGAACAGGGCAATGTTCTGTGTATCGGAACATGCAGTTCATAAGCAAGGATGCTGGTGACATTTTAAGCTTTCATCTTACTAGACACTGATAAACATTTAAATGTTCTATTCGCACTAATTTTAAATGATGTTTTTACATTTCATAGAATGCAGAAGGTGTCCAATAAGCTATCAATGTAGTAATATGATGTTTCTCTGTGCTTTAGGCTGCAAATAGAATATTTAAGAAAATGTTTAATTGACAAGATGGAATTCAGGATTCAGCAGTGCTTATCTCTGTTTGAAGTGGATGACTGTCATAAGGCATTCTCAGCTAACAAAAATCAATTTCAATTCAATTTATTTTTTATACAGTAGCACCTCTCATAACAAGGTTGCTCCAAGGCTCTTAACAAAGCTGTGTGAAAATACATGGCATTACAATACAGAAAGAGAAAAAGAAAACAGAAGACAATGGAGGAAAAGAACCCAAAAAATCCTCTGCAAGGAGAAATAAAACCTCTAGAGGTCCAAGGTCAACTGGCTACACAACCCCTCTGGTCATGCTAAGATTATACAATTCTAAAAAAGTACATCATGTCCTTCTGTGTGCCAATTCTCCATGCAGATCTCTGTAGACCAGCAAATACTCCTAAACGATAGCTGTATTAGCAATGTCCCTCTTGGATCCATGGCAGTGATGCAGCATCCAACTCAGATGGTGCCCAGCTCAGACATATCTACCTGGAAGGTGAACACTGAGATGCACAATGACATGTAATGCAGTCCAACAGCCACAGTATCAACGCGCAATGATGATGATAATTAGGTTTGAGTAGGCTAGGCAGAAATTATAGGTTTTAGTCTGGATTTAAATCGGCATCCCGCACTGGCAGACTATTCCATAAACTAGGGGCCCTGTAGCTAAAGGAATATCTGGAATAAGAAGAAGACCTGTGTTCTGTGATCTAAGCAGGCGACTTGGATTGTATACATTAATCAGCACCACTAAATAGCCAGGTACCTGACCTCTGAGAGCCTTATAAGAAATTAAAAGAATTTGAAGTCTGTCCTGAACCTAACAGGAAGTCAAAGGAGAGGGTGAAGTATTGGTGTTATGTGGTCGTGCCTTCTACTTCTGGTAACAATTCTAGCTGCCACGTTTTGAATTTGAAGGTGTTGAAGGTGCGATAGAGGCTCCCTGATAGTAGGGGAATACAGTAATCTAATCTGGTGTATACAGAAGCATGTATTTGTTTCTCTGTGTCTTGAGTGGAAAGAAAATACCTAAGTTTTGTAATGTTTCTAAACTGTAGGAAGCACACCTTCGATACCGCATTAACATTAAATGAGTTAAATGAGAGCCTTGTGTCTAAGATGACACCTAATTTACATGCTGAATCTTTAAGGCAAACTTTTATAACCTCAGCACTCAACTCTGAGGGTTTAGCAGTCCAATTCGACTGTTGCCTTCAAACAGAACCTTGGCTGAGTGACAAAATGTAATTAGCTAAAATTACAATTGACAAATTGTCGTTGGGTGTAAATGAAATGTATATTTGAGTGTCATCAGAATAGGAATGAAAGAAATGCTTTCCTATTATCCTTCCTTGCGGCAACATGTACAGAGATGTAGTGTGCTCTCACGAGGCACCAGTTCTGTAGGGTTTGAGCATTTACTGGGACAATTATTAATTGTAGCAGTAAATCACAAAATTATTCTTTTAATGGCTTTAGAATCAAACCATGCGATATAACTCAAACAACGCACACACAGGTACTTATACACGAGGATACATTTATTAATACATAGAATATGCGTGTAAACCTAACAGATCTTATCGAGAGGGTTATCAGAATACAAAAGGTATATATTAATTCAGTCATGGAGAGTTACATATATCAAGAGGACATACGTTCAGTATATCATTCATTTAGACCGTTTCGTAATTGAACTTGGTTACAACTTCTACATTAGATACTCAAAACAAGTACATGACTCTTAGGAATTAAATTTATATCAACTGGTTGGGATAACAATTGAATTCTCGAGCAGTAATGCAGTGAAGTTGAATACTCATCCAACCTCTGGGGATTCAGATCTCCTGCGGGCTCTCTGGCTCCGTGCCAGGCTATGCTGTGCAGCTTGCGATGGTGCGCTGCTGATGTTCACTGACCGGCTAGTTAGTGTTGACTTTAGCTAGCAAAGTTTGTGCACAGGAAAAAAGATGACTGTGGGTCCCAGCAAGTCAGGAAGAGGACCGGTTCGTTCCTGATAAAGCGCTAATTCTGAATAATGATTCAGCTGTCCACAGTTCCGACCTGTTCACGAGGCTTGCTGCTGATGCTAACCTTGGGTGGATCCTCGGGTTACTCTCTGGCAACCTCCGCTCTAGACTCTTAGAACAGAGGAAAGTTCTGGCACTTGGACATACTGGCCATTCTGTGGTTGTCCGGGCTGAGTCTCAGGATGGTCAGGAATTGTCTCGGACCCCTGGAATTCTCCTTAGAATTCTCCTACTGGAATAGTTCTCCTTCTCCAGGCTATCTGTTGCCTGTTTTTACCTGGAGGAACTTCAGCTCGTTCATTGGCTGAAAGTTCCATGGGCATCAGAGTCCCACATGGGTTACTGGGCCCTACCAGTCCCTGATTGGTTGATCAAGGTGAGATATGAGTTACTTACTCCTGACACCTAGGAATGCAGTCCAGATGTCCATCTGGCACTCCCTAGACAGATAGGAGCCAATGGATGACCATTGATCATGATAGCCAGGCTTAGCTAAGTGCATCTTAATTTGGGAGCTTTCCCTTATCAAAAGAAAACATCTTTAAATCAGCCTGCATGAATAGCTTCTCTGTGGCTGCACCACAGAGATGAAGAGGGAGATGGGGCCTCATTTGGGAAAGCACAGCAACACGTAATTCTGTCTTATTAACAAGCATTGCCGCTACAGAGAGAACAATGCTGGTCCAAGCACTGATGCCTGTGGTACCCCAAATTTGACTGGTGACAGTGACGAAGCAGTACAAATATTAGATGTTTGAATAGTTAGTTAAACAGGAGGTAAACTACTTAACAACAAACAGTACAACTACCACTTTCAAAATTGATAGGGATAAAAATCTTATTTAGATTGTGGTACAGATGCAGCCATTTAAAACAAGCGGGGTATACCGCATTATACCGTATTCAAATTTGATTATGTTAATAGTATCCGGAATCATACATATTACTGTATGCAAACTGTACTCTATATGGCTGGTCTTGGTAGTTTAAAGAAAAAATACACACCAGTCTTCCATTTCTCCCTAAAAATTTTAAGCATCAAAGTTTTATGAAACGGTCCCCAAAAATGCGATTGCTGTATAGAATGAATTTTAATGTTAAAAATTTATTTAACACGAAAATTAAGCTGTTTACGTTCCTCCGCCTGAGAATATAGTCACTCGTTGCTACGCAACGCAGAAACACAGCCACAAGTAACTAGCAATGAGAGGACATTAGCTAGCCAATATGATAAAGGAATACATGATTTTTTTGTTTATTTCTTTTGCACATTTATTTGAACATTTCCATCGATTGTACAAGCACTTGGAAACTGTCCAATACCTAGTTCGTCAGGCATTTTCTTTTATACTCCGGGCATGCTACCACTGGCCCTGGTCTGTGTCTTCTAGGATATAATGCCGGCGATTTTTTGTTAAAATTGGGGTTCCAATAATGCCGCAGTAAACTCTTGTTTTTATGTCCACTATAACAGACAATCTCCCTTGCTTTAACCGAGCATTTCATAATTTCCTAAAATGAAAATTATTTAAACTATGCGACAGAATTCTTCTATCAATCCCTATACCAGAGATTATGGTATGGCTTCAGAATGGTGATTGGCTGACACCATCTGACACCCCTTTGATTGGGGAAAAAAGACCCGCTGATCTGTTCTACATACCAGGAAGACAACAAAAGATGATTTTTTCTATTCGAAACATGTATTTTAAACATTTAATTAAAAAGTAAAAACCTTACAGCATACACAGATCAACTGATCAGGAGGAAGTGTTAAGAGTTAAGAGTTCCCGTCACCCCAGTTTCCATTTAAATCGCAAACCCGTGTTTAATTAAATGTCTGACAATGCAACGTAAATCGTTATCTTTGTCCTCTCTGTTCAGCAAATTAATAATAAACTTTATTTTATTTAGCACCTTTAAAAGTGGCTTCTCAAAGCGCTTTACAGGATAAAAACAACAATATTGTATTTCATTGCACTTTAACAGATTGTCTTTAAATCAATTGTTGTCAGAATATCCCCACCTCCAAACAAGAACAAAATTGCAACAATTTTATTAACTGGCTGTTTCAGTAACATAAAGTATTTATTTAAAGTAATAATTTAACAATATATGTAAATGTTTCAAGATATGTCTATGTTGTGAATGTCTATAGAGTGTATCTTATTTTTAGTTTTTGTTTTGTTTCCCATAAATTTTATAAGGGAGAGTGTCATAGAGACGACTCCTTTACCCCCCACCTTGATTAAAATATTTTTATTTTCTCCCAATCTGGCAGTGCCAGACAGAATTCACATTCGCTGCAGGCAAATGGCCTTGCAGATCAGAAAATCAAGGAACAAAACAGTTATCGCGCCCAGCTCCTCAGTGGAATTGCTTTAACTTGCTAATGTGTTGGTGTAACAGTCCGGGTATGGCAAGCTTCTAATGTCTCCCGACTTCGGCAAAAGGAACCCGTCTTTCATTGGAAGACAGAAGGGAAGGCCGCACTTGAGCGATGCTACCCCCGCTCCGGAAAGCCAGAAGGAGCGCTTCACCCCGCCTGCTGCCGTGGGAAGGGTTGGCCACAGCCGGGGCTTATTTCTTCCCTGCCTCATCGAGGGCAGACCCTGCCAGACCCTTGTCAACACCGGTTCCACCATCACCGTACTGCGGCCTAGTATCCTGCTGGTCCCCCAGGATGTGAAACCACCAGCCTGCACCTGAGGATGGTGACGGGGCAGTAAGCAGAGTTCCTCCACAAGCGAGTGCTCACCATGCATTTTGGGGTTGCGAGGGTGAAACACCCCTTCTATCTCGCCCAAGTCTGTGAGGACAGTATCCTGGGGTTGGACTGGTTGCAGCAGGTAGGTGGTTGCCTTGACTTGGGCCGAAGAGAGTTGGTGGGGCAGGGGGAACGAATCGGGGTCTGCAGGAGCCACAGGTGTCGGGGCGAGGGTTCTGGAGCTGACTCCCGGGCCGCCCGGCCGGGCAGTTGACGGGGCGGCTGCTGGGGGGAATGCAGGGGCCAAGCTCAGCGGTGAGATAAGCTCACTCCTCACTCCAAGTCCCTGAAGGCACTGCACACTGTGGGAGGCCTTGGAGGTGAGGGACGGGGTGCTGCGCTGGGGGTGGCAGATGCCTTCCAGTGGTGAGGTCAGGTGCCAGTTTGTGGTGTCACGGTCGCTCTGTGGGGCAGTTCTCCAAGCAGTGCACGGCCAGCTGGAGGCCACCAAGCAGTGACCTCGCTGCTGGAGGGCACCCGCCACCCCGCCGCAGCACTTCGTCCATCACCTCCAAGGCCTCCCACAGTGCACAGAGTGCCTTCACGGACTTGGGGTGAGGGGTGAGCTTATGTCATGAGCTTGGCCCCCACATTCCCCCCAGCAGCCGTTCCGTCAACCGCTCGGCTGGGCGGCCCCAGGAGTCAGCTCTGGCACGCTCGCCCCAACACCTGCGGCTCCGACAGGCCCAGGCGATGCCCACAGCTGCCGCTGACACCTCCGCCAAGTCAAGGCAACCACCCACCTGCAGCAACCAGTCCAACCCCAGGATACAGTCCTCACAGACTGGAGCGAGGTAGAAGGACTGTTTCACCCTCGCAGCCCCAAACTGGGAAAAAACTAAGGTTGCTGCTGGAAGAGGTGTTGTAGGGCCAGCAGGGGGCGCTCACCCTGCGGTCCATGTGGGTCCTAATGCCCCAGTATAGTGACGGGGACACTATACTGTAAACAGGCGCCGTCCTTCGGATGAGACGTAAAACCGAGGTCCTGACTCACTGTGGTCATTAAAAATCCCAGGGCGTTTCTCGAAAAGAGTAGGGGTGTAACCGCGGCGTCCTGGCCAAATTTCCCATTGGCCCTTACCAATCATGGCCTCTTAATAATCCCCATCTATCAATTGGCTTCATTACTCTGTTCTCCTCCCTACTGATAGCTGATGTGTGTGAGCGTTCTGGCGCACTATGGCTGCCATCACATCATCCGTGTGGATGCTGCACATTGGTGGTGGTAGAGGGGAGTCCCCATAACCTGTAAAGTGCTTTGAGTGGAGTGTCCGGAAAAGCGGGACACTAGGCCGCAGTAGGGTGATGGTTGAACCAGTGTCAACGAGTGCCTGGCAGGGTCTGCCCTCGATGAGGCAGGGAAGAAATAAACCCTGGCTGTGGCCAACCCTTCCCACGGCAGCAAGCGGGGTGAAGCGCTCCTTCTGGCTTTCTAGAGCGGGGGTAGTGTTTCTCAAGGGTGGCCTCCCCCCCAATGGTGTTTAAACTGCTTTTTTTACACAAAAGACTGACATAGCTTCACGCTATGAATCTCTTTTTCTAAGAAAACATGTTCCATGGGGAGAGGTGTCTTTCGCTAGAAGACTTGCCCCCTTCTACTTTGAAAATACCTGTGAAACAGTTTTAATTCGTCACAGCCAGCACTTCCGCAGAGACTGATGAAAACTGTGCAGCGCCAGGCGCATGCACAATAATGTTGGGCTTTTGGGCTCAGGTGGATTTGCGCCCTACAGTTCAACCGGCAGTACTGCTGTGTACTGTACATACAGTACGAACATGTGATTTTGAAATATAAAAAATGTCAATATACAATATAAACAATGTCTTGTTTGGAGTTGGGGATATTCTGACAACAATTGATTTAAAGACAATCTGTCAAAGTGCAATGAAATACAATATTGTTGTTGTTATTGTTGTTTTTATCCTGTAATGCGCATTGAGAAGCCACCTTTAAAAGCGATATATAAATTAAAGTTTATTATTAATTTGCTGGACAGAGAGGTGAACATTATTATGCAGAAGACAAAGATTACAATTTACGTTGCATTGTCAGACATTTAATTAAACACAGATTTGCAATACAAATGGAAATGGGGATCAGGGGAACTCTTAATCTAAATAAAAATAAAATAAATAAAACAGGTTTCACAGTTAATAACCACTTCCTCCTGATCAGCTGATCTGTGTACGCTGTAAGGTTTTTACTTCTTAATTAAATGTTTAAAATACACGTTTCAAATAGAAACAACATATTCTGTTGTCTTCTTGGTATGTAGAACAGATCAGCAGGTTTCTTTTCCCCAGTCAGAGGGGTGTCAGATGGTGTCAGCCAATCACCATTCTGAAGCCATACCATAATCTCCGGTATAGGCATACTCCAGAATTTTGACTTTTTACTGTGTGATTAATTTTAAAGACTACTTCTTAGCGTAGATAAGAAAGCGCAGGTAAAAAAAAGCTTGGATTCTCATGTTTCTGATACATGCATCTTTTTCTCTGCAGTCTTTGTTGTGCTCTTGAGGATCTTTGTGATATTTTGAGCTCTAGTCGAATGATAAATGTTGCAGTTTAAATCATTTTCGTTGTTAGAAATGATGAAACACTGTTAAAAGCAAGGGAGTTTTTATGTCTGTTAGGTAAAAGAAAATTCCCAATGAACTAGGGCTTGGACAGTTTTTCAGTGCTTGTACAATCGATGGATATGTTCAAATAAATGTGTTACAGAAATAAACAAAAAAAGTCATTTATTCCTTTATCATATTGGCTAGCTAATGTCCTGTCTGTGTTAGATCAACTAAATGCTGTGGTGTTACTTTTTGTCAATGAAAAAATAAAATATTTTTGTTTAAAATGACGGTTACAAAGAATGTGGACCAGCTTAATAATTTTAGTTTACAGCTTGTCCAAGGTCATTCATTATTAATACTATTAGGAATATCTTCGGTAAAGGCTTTAATGCATAAAATATTTCTGCATAATTAAAATATTTATGATAAAGGTAGGTTGTGTTCTTTTGCCCAACTGAGCAATCTTGCTTTCATAAAATATACCAACTTTTTAATGACTGATGATTAACATGCTGTAATACACAGTTTAAATTTAAAAGCTCAAATGCTGTACATTAGAGGTTAAGATTTATTGGCTCCTCCTGGCGGTTTTACAAGGTGATTCCGGATACTTTCCGGTATGACGTCAAATGACGCGTTACGCGTTTTGATGTGACAAGCCCACCATGTTGTACCGTGGTGTACCTCACGCGTTTTGAATGGCTGCATCTGTATATGGCTGGTCTTCTCTAAACATTTTAAGCATCAAGGTTTTGCATGTGGTTATTTCGGAAAAGTTTTTATGTGCTCCTTCTGACCATATTACTGCACGTTTATATACTTTATGAAAATTGATCATTTTAACCTTTTCTGCAAATACACTTGTTATCGCATTAAACAAAAGCATACTTTTAGAATTGGATTAATAGGGAATATAATATGGATTCATATATCTAAATAAATTAATAATGGTATAAGTATATTCATGCAGTGTTGCACAAACAGTATATGACTTTCCATTGATATGTGCTTGTCACATGAGTGCCTTGGTAGTGTGATAGGTTAAGTGACTGAGTTATAACCCTAAGGTCAAGTGTTCAAACCCAGCTGTTGCCATTAGTTTTCTTTTAACAAAAACATTTCTTTGAAAAACTAAAATAGCAAATATCATTGGCATTATGTAGAAATTGTTATATTTCTAAATATCACAACATGTTCATACTGTATGTACACAGCGGTACTGCCTTGTAGGGCGCAAATCCACATGAGCCTGAAAGCTCTACATGTTGTGCGTTCCCCTGGCACTGTGCAGTTTTCCTCTCTCTCTCTCTCTCTCTGCGGGAGTGCTGGCTGTTCCAAATTAAACCGGTTTCACAGGTATTTTCAAAGTAGACTCCACAGTCCCCCACGGACACATGTTTTCTTAGAAAAACAGATTCACAATGCGAAGCTGTGTCAGTCGTCTGTGTAAAATAAATCGGTTTGAACGCCATGGGACTGGTTAAAACTGGCTAGAGGGCTGAATCTGGACTGCAGGCCATAGTTTGCCCACACGTGATTTAGAGTGTAAATAAAAAGAATACAAAAACCTAAACTCTTCTTTGAGCTACTAAGTACATTTGTTCTATTCCCACCCTAGGACAGCCAGGCAGCTAAGCTGCTTACTGGCAAAAAACAAAGTCTCTCTCCAAGACACGTTTCTCACAAAATACTCTTCTAAAAACTTTTTCTTCAACACTAAAAACTCATTTTTATGACCATTCATGAATGGTTACACCCCTCTCCCATTTCCCATAAGAGAGGGAAGTCTTAGCTTCCTGATTTTTTTTTAATCAGTTGTCTTCCTCCAGCCAGTTTGGTGACTGACAGCAGTGCATCAGACAATGATCTCCATCGGTTGCTGCCCCCTTACAATGTATTAAAATGTATTTTGAAGAATATTGTATTCCATTTGAAAAAATGTGGAGTTAATAACAAGCAAGCAATATGTTTACTATAGGTTTTACACATCTATTGCATGAATTGGATGATTTATGATAAATATTTACACTGTTACAAATGGGGGAGTTAAAAAACTAATGAAAATCAGGATTTGACAGAGCAGTTTAGTCAATAAGTGTTCATAAACCCCAACTTGGAAGTGATTTCACCAGAATATACCCGTGCGATTGATACGATTGGAGGCACGTGAATTCTTTGTTCTCTGGCACAGCTTTGGTGAGAGGGAAAATAATTCAGACACACTTGGTTAAACAAATGTTTCTTACAATGCAAGCCACAAAGTACACTTCACACAACAAAACGTACAACACACAAGATACTCTATTTTCAAACAAAGCGTTTCAGAGGCCAGACTGCTACTAAGCATTAAACTCTTAATGCTTACAGAGGCCACACGAGATGAGCTGCCTTCTAACTAAATGCAAAGCAACCTGCAGTTAAATCTCTCTCTCAGCATCCCCCGGAATAAATTGGAGCCTATATCCTTATCCATAAAAGGCATCCTAAGCAGGAAAGACATTTCTAACTGGGGTATCTTTTACCCAGAAAACCCAAGTTCCCTAAAATCATGGAACAGCACATCATGAACCCCTAACAAGGTTCAAATACTTGGCACCAGTCAGCTTTGGTTTGGATGCTCATGATATAGGTGATCTCGTCTGGCACAAGATTACTAGCTTCAGGTCCCAACTTCTCGGGACTCCTCTCTCTCCTCTTTCTTCCTCCCTTCCCCCCTTTTCCTGCTCTTAATGTGATCTTGTATTGTGTGTATCTGTACTGCTCCTTGGCAATCATTAACCCACAACTTACCTAGGTATGCTAAGGTAAACTTTACAATTGTTTCTGCTCAAGGGACCCCAAGACTTCAGCAAACAGTCTCTCTCCTTTGAAGCTAGAAATGTTTACTCTTCCAAGTGTCACAAACTTTTTCTAAAATATAAGAGACCCTCCTCAGTCAATGAAAATACCAAACGTAGTATATGCATATACTGTAGGTCTCTGTTAATTATTTTTTTCCCCAAAGTGGAACAAATTAAGAGAATCGTAGATTATGGATCTAGATATTAAAATGTGAGCACGACCCCTGCAACATCTAGAAGCAATAGCAAAATTCTATATAATTTATGACTTTGTCACTTAAAATGTTTAGTTATGAAGCATAAAATAGTGAATGCTGCATGCCTAATTGTAAAGATTCAAATTAGGAGGAGAGATTTCTGCTGTGGCGACATGCCAACAGTGTCTTTCTCAGGGACCTACTACTCTGGCTGACTAGTAGAAACCCTCTATGCACAGAGGGTGACCTCGGGTCTGAGCAAGTCACTCTTTAGGGGAAAGAAACTTGGTTTGCTTCCGGTGTAGAACCGCTGCTGAATAAAAACGTATTCAGGTTGTCAACAAGAGTCCAAACATATACTCTAATTATTAAGCAAAGTGTCCACGTTGGCATTGGCTAGTGTTTTACGTACTGGCATTCTTCGGGCCGACACTTTGCTGAAACAAGGTTCCAGTCCCTTTACAGACAACACCGGTTGTCATGTAATTGTCTAAGGGTGTGAAAATTGTCCGGAGAAGCAAAGTTTCTGGGCTGTGCATTGTCTTTCAAACCAGAACCAAGACAGGTGATGATTGGTCGATAACTTAGCGTTTAGATAGCCATTGATCATGATAGCCAAGCATGACTGGGCAAATCACCATTTGGGAGCTGCTCCTTATCTGAGAGAAAACACCTACAGTTAAAACTGCATGAATAGCTTCTCTGTGGCTTCACCACAGAGATGAGAGAGAGAGACATAGGGCCTCATTTAGGAAAGCACAGCCACACTTAATTCTGTTTTAATAATAAGCATTGCTGCTACACAGTCATGTGACTCACTAATAGCAACCATCACATGAAGGGCAAAATATACATGATTAGTTCTATGAGCAGAGATAAAGCTACAATTTAACTTTAACAATTTTAAAATCAGTACATTTATCTGAATCAGATGTTTTACAGAGGCAGAAACAATTTATAGAAGACAGAATTGTGTACTGTTGGGGAAAGTAATTACTTCTACATAGGCAGTTATCTTCATTGTGTTATTTACAACCCAGTGCAAATTATGCTATAATCAAACAAGACTGTTCTTAGTACTTTTTTCCTTTTGAAAGAAGATGTAATTGATGTTTAGAATCACTAATAGCACCTTTGATTGGTAATTTTCAAAATCCTAATTGTTCTGAATGCCAGTATACCTAAAAATCCAAGTTTCAAAAGTTAAATGGTAAAGTATTGTATACTGTCCATTGCATACATAAATAATGTCAACTTCTACTTTAAAATTGTTTTCAATTTGAAGGGGGGGAGCTTTGAATTAATTATTTACAAACTTGCTTAAAATGGTCAAAGGGAAACACAAGAATCTGATAGGTAGTGTGCTGATATCAAATTATTAAAATGATTTTAATGATGGTTGGCGCCTCAGAGTTCTAATAGTGCTTTTATTAAAATTCAAATATCTAACTACAACCATGAATTATTGTTCTCCACATCTCTAGACTGCCTTGTAGCAAGGTAATAAATAAAAATAATTGGCTTGTAATCAAGCTTGTTATAAGTTCTCGCATTTTGTTCAATCATTCTGATGAGATTCTCTAAGGATCAACATTTGAATGAAACAGATTCGAGAGGATTCTGCACTTTTCTCATCTAAATAGTTGAGAAAAGTGCTATCTGTTTTAGACTTAAGGAGAAAAAACTAATTTTTACATCAGTGATGTAAAAAAAATACCAGTATCTGAATTGGAAAAGAAAATATTTCTATTAAAGTAAATGTAAAGAAAAAAAACTTTAAGCATCTTTTTAATTTAACAAATTAAATCAAATGTCAAGTTTTAAATAATGCAAAATAAAAAAGTAACTGCAGATACAAACAACATACAGAAAACTGAGACTGACAGATTAAGACGAAAAGGAGACCAATTAAATGTTCTTTTTTTAACTAAGAGATATAACAGTCTAAATATGCTGCAATAGTTAATGGATTTTAACATAGTCATACAGCTTTCCACAAGAACAATTTTGGTGAATGAATATGACTGAATATGAGGGTATTTTAGCCTCCTCCCAACCTTGCTTTTGCCATTAGATCCACCAGCTAAAGATGTCAGGCATGAAGATTTATAGTGACTTGCGAATTGTCCTTGAGGAAGAGCAGTCAGCAGCCCAGTGGCATAGTCAAACCTGTCGTATCTGAAAGCACATTAGTCAGAGCTACCAAAAGTGCTCTTTCACAAGGTACCCTGAGTACATATGTGACTGAGAGAGTCAGAAGCAACAGTATAGTGTTCTGTCTGTTTTATGTGCGAGTTTATCTCGTGCTTTAGAAGAGAATGAACTGCATCCATGTCAAGATTGCCTTGCAGCTAAACTGTTTTTATTCACTAATCCAGTCACTTTTCTAGAATATAAAGAAATTATTCACCACATGTATAAATATACTCTTCATTCACTTAGTTTTGAAGGTGACTTTTCTTAGTTGTGAGGCTCCACAGCCAAAATGGTGTCTCTTTTTTTCCTTTCAGAATGGAATAAACCTTTACATGTACCTTTGCATATTGTATAGATCGCAACTGTTGAGATCAAAAATGAAACTGAATATATGTAGCTAAATACCATTTTTTTACACTTGTGTTCTATTATTACAAAAACATGATTATTTCACATTAGTTAATGTGGTTGAAGTGCGCCCGGTTGGGGTGCGCAGCAAGGTGCAGGACAGGAGTGCTAGTGGTCAGGGTGGGGATTAGGAAAGCCACTGACCAGTGCAGCTGACCCACTGTGAAACGGGCGTACAGTCTGGGGAGATCGCCTGGTTTTGCACCCCAGTGTGCGCTCTCTTTCTCTCTGGGCTGGAGCGCGGCAGTGCTGGTTGGTTGTGCTGAATTTCACTCCACAAAGTGAAGTCTCTGTGCCTACATTGTTTGTAAACAAACCGGTTTCACAAGTCTTTTCTTTCCCTCTACAAAATAGAATAGGCAAGCCTTCAAATGAAAGACAGTCCCCCTTCCCCCCACGGACAGACTGACAAATGTTTTCTTTGAAAAAGAGATTCACAACGCGAAGCTGTGTCAGTCTTCTGTGTAAATAAATCAGTTTGAACATCATAGGTTCATCATTTTAATAAGCTACAGCAGTATTGTGTATATAGTTTTATGTACAGGCTGTGAAAAGTTTCACAAGTAGAGGTCTTTAAAATTAGGCTGAGCAAACAATTTTTTTTCCATTTTGAAAAATAAATAAAAAACAGGATATAATGCTATGTTCCTGCTTAAACATTGCATGACTTTAAAAGCTATAATAACAGGCTTCGATAGTTAATAACCACTTTTTATGTGCGAAAAATGGGTGATTTTTCTTCCTCGTGATCGGCTTAGAATCTCTGTGTATGCTGTAAGGTTTTTACTTCTTAATTAAATGTTTAAAATATACATATTTCATAAAGGCAACACACATTTCGAATAGAAAAAATCATATTCTGTTGTCTTCCTGGTATGTAGAACAGATCAGCAAGACTTTCTATCAAAGGGGGAGGCGGCACCGAGAGAGGGAGGAAGTGAAGAGTTCAATATTGCACAATAGGCGTTCTGTGTCTGCATTCATAACTTAGTGTTTAAAATTATACAATGTAAATCATTTTCTTTGACTTCTAAGTCCCTTAATTATCATTAAGCACAGGTTTCTCACCACTCAGATTACTTGTTGATACCATCGTTAGACAAACCAGGAACTTATTGTACTTTCTAATGACATTACATGTGGAAAGATTACAGATTTGAATCATCTTTAATTTTGTTATACATTTTAGAAACTTTTCATCTATACATACACCACAAAACTATTCTTGATTGTATTTCTGAATGCTATGTTACACTTAGTTCATTGGTTTAAATACATCTAATTAAGAAAGTTAGGTGTTAGGATAAACTATTAGTATCAATAATATTACATTTAGCACTGTAATAAATTGTTGCACATTTCCCCTCATCTTGTAAAAAAATATATGAACCAATTCTACTCATACATGAGAATATAATATAAATACACCAAGAGATTGGGCTGAGTGCACATTACAAAAAACTCAGTGAGCCTGCACTACAGCGGCCATAGTATGGGGACAATCTTTTTTGGGGTACAAAACAATCCTGTTAAATGAGAGTGTGACGTTACTTTTTGTCAATGAAAAAGTGTCTCTCTGCGGGTGCCAGGGGGGAGTGATGTGCCAGCTGTACTGAAAAATAAAGCGCCATTTTTCATTCAATGAGTGCCTGAGTCACTTTGTCTGTCCTATATAATAATGCCACAATATTAGAAATGCCCTTAGGATGGGCAATCAATTTTTTTAATTTTAGAAACAGAAATAAAAAATGAGATGTAATGATGTGTTCCTGCTTAACCTAGAAATTGCATTACTTTAAAAGCGATAAAAACAGGTTTCAATAATTAATAACCACTTTTTGTGCACAAAAAAGGGTGATTTTTCTTCCTTGTCATCAGATCTTTCTTGGAAAAATGTATTTTGTGTGTCGCAACAAACTAACTTGCTTTAACAAATATATTTACTAATCGCTTGGCAATCTAAGTGAATGCCCAACTGAGAAGCCCTCCATGAAACCAAAAGAACCACAACTGAACGAGTTTTGACAATAAGAGAGAAGAGAGAAATAATAAGAGAGTCCCCATTAGCCCCATTTTAAATTAAAACATAAACTTGTGTTTAATTAAATTAAATTGATTCACAATTTGACAATGCAACGTAAATCGTTATCTTTGTCTTCTAAGTATCTTAATCAACTTTCAGCATAGCTTTCTCTCCATTCAGATTTATTTTTCATGCCATCACTAAACAAAGCACGAAAGTGTAATCTATACTAAAAAGCTGTATTTATTTAATTCCACTTGATAGTTTATATTAATAGAGATACAGATGCAGCCATTCAGAACAAGCGGGCGATACCGCATTATTATATTATGTCCGAGTGCCAGAACTTTCCTCTGTTCTTAGAGTCTAGAGTGGAGGTTGCCAGAGAGTAACCAGAGGATCCACCAGAGGTTAGCATCAACAGCACGCCTCGTGAGCAGGTCGGAACTGTGGACAGCGGAATCATTATTCAGAACTAGCGCTTCATCAGGAACGAACCAGTCTTCTTCCTGACCTGCTGGGACCCACAGTTATCTTTTCTCCTGTGCACAAACTGTGCTAGTTAAAGCCAACACTAACTAGCCGGTCAGTGAGCATCAGCAGCACACCATCGCAAGCCGCATAGCACAGCCTAGCACTGAGCCAGAGAGCCTGCAGGAGATCTGAATCCCCAGAGATTGGATGAGTATTCAACCAATGCATTACAGCTCGAGAATTCAATTGTTATCCCAACCAGTTGATATCAATTTAATTCCTAAGAGTTATGTACTTGTTTTGAGTATCCAATGTAGAAGTTATAACCAAGTGCATTTACGAAACGGTCTAAATGAATGATATACTGAACATATGTCCTCTTGATATATGTAACTCTTCTTAACTGACTGAATATATATCTTTTGTAGTCTAACAACCCTCTCGATAAGAACTGTTAGGTTTATATGCATATTTTATGTATTAATAAATGTATTTATAAATGTATTCTTGTGTATTAGTACCGTGTGCGTTGTTTGAGTTAAACCGCAAGGTTGGATTCTAAAGCCATTAAAAGAATCATTTTGTGACTTACAGCTACAATTAATAATTGTCCCCGTTAATGCCCAAACCCTACACATCTGGTGCCTCGTGAGAGCACACTACAGGAGCATACTGTAACGCGTGTGAAGGCCATAAACGATATTAATTTTGGAACATAAACATACAGTATATGGCTGGTCTCGGTACTTTATAGAAAAAATACACACCAATATTCCATTTCTACCTAAACATTTTAAGCATCGAAGCCTTTAACTAACCTGATACCGGAGTCAACAAGCATACTTATAAAATTTGATTAAAAGGAAATATAATATGGAATCGCGTATCTAAAGAAATTAATAACGATCTAATTATATTATACATGTATTGCAACACAAGAATAGTACACACTTTACGATGTCTGTTGATAATGTTTGTAGGGCTTTTTCAACACTCCTTAGGTGGCGCTGTGGGTAAGGTTCCTGATTCCTACATTGCCCCCTACACGTTGTGTGCTCAAATCCAGCTGGAGCCATGACTTTTTTTTTAACAAACATTTCTTTGAAAAAATAAAACGTTTCCCTGGCTCAGAGATTAAATAAAACTTCACTCGCACCAATCAAATTTATATTTCTAAATATCACAACATGATCGAATTTAAGTCATTTTGATAACAATGAATAGTCACCTAGGCGTTACAATATAAACATTTATATTGTTTTAAATCACTTTTAAATCGTCTTTATTTAAAACCCATAAATAAAGCTGATACTGTTTAGACTTTTAATTATTTAAAAGTGTATTACAGCACCACAATGCACAATGCAACGTAAATTGCTATCTTTGTCTTCTGCGTAATAATGTTCACCTCTCTGTCCAGCAAATTAACAATAGTAATAATAATGAACTTTATTGTATATGGCACCTTTAAAGGTGGCTCCTCAAAGCGCTTTACAGGATAAAAACAATAACAACAATACTGTTAGGCTGGGCAAACAATTTTATTTTTTAAGAAATACAAAATGAGATATTATGATGTGTTCCGGCTTAGACATTAACGAAGAGCATAACACGTGGGAAGCGTAGCGGTCGGCTCTGGCTTTCCCATCTATACCGATGCACTGCAAGTACAACCCCCCTCTCTGTGGGAGTGCTGGCTGTGACTAATTAAACCGGTTTCACAGGAGGGGGCGAGATTTCCAGCGAAAGACACTTCCCACCCTCCAAAACCACCCAGTCAGTACAGTACTTACTAGTTAAGAAAGCTAGGCTCCTCAATGAAATTGCTTTAAAATGCTAATGCGTTGGTGTAACAGTCCGGGAGTGGCAAGCTTCTAATGTCAACCCGACTACGGTGAAAGGAACCCTTCTTTCATTGGAAGACAATGAAAATATTCTAGCCCTAAATGAATTAATAGCAAACATGGTTTACATAAAAGGCATTTTTTCCCAAGACAGTTTAGCCTTTGTCACTAATGAAACCACTAAATAAAGACATAAATATAGAAATCTTAAGATTTTTAAAAAACATGACTTTGCTAAAATTTATTTAAAAATAAAAATGATCACAAATTCCAGCGGAGAGAGAGAACATGGGAGGGATGTCGGTTTTGCATAAGGGGGTGGGGCTATGGAAATGAGGTATATTTGGGAATGTGGAGTTACATGTTCTGGCTGTTTGTGAATTATCATTTTTGATTATGGAGTGTTGAGGTATTGATTTTGTGTAATGCTTTATGTTGAAAATTGAGGTGGATTTTGTTTATGATAAAGAGGATAAACTGGGATGGGAGGAGGGTTTAGCTTTGCATAAGGGGTGGGATTATTATAATTGGAGGAATTTGAGAGAGTTTTCGGGCTATTTTTGGTTTGTATTACGAATAATTCGTACAAGATATTGAGATTTGTTGATAATTGAAGGACAGTTTTGCTTTAATGGTTTGATATATTTGATTTTGTATTGTGGTTGTTATCTATGTTTTTGGTTGTTTTTGTTGGTTGGTCGTTATTATGGTTATTATATTTATTGTGTCATTTTTGATTATTGGATGTAATAATCAAAAGAGTGAGAGTGAGCACCTTCTTTTTACTTTTGTAGCCAAAGGGCCTTGCAGATCAGATTCCCTTCCTCCTACGGAAAGACATACACATGTTTTCACAGTTTAGAAGCCGCTCTTCAGACGCAGGCAAGCGAGCAGCCCCTAGATACAACATCAACTTTATTTAAACTCCAACTAAAGTATTAATGTTTTTTTAAATAAAATTCTAGTATGCTTGTTGACTCCGGTATCACATTAGTTAAAGACTTCGGTGCTTAAAATGTTTAGGGAGAAATGGAATACTGGTGTGTATGTTTTCTTTAAAGTACCGAGACCAGCCATATACTGTATGTTTATGTTCCAAAATTAATATCGTTTATGGCCTTCACATGCGTTACAGTATGCTCCTATTCTTTTTATGCTCAGCTACTAAGATTTCCCTTCAGTGGTAAAATTCCATATAAATATTCAATACTAAAATGGGCAGAGAGATAGACAGAGAGAGAGACACGGAGAGAGAGAGACACCAAGGGGTGCGGAACCAGGGAACTATTTACATGGAAAATGGGTGATGTCCCAATACTGTACGCCTGTTTCACTGTTACCTGGATACCTCTTGGGGGATGTCCTCTATATACTCTTAGGGAAATATCCTCTTGGGGGATATTCTAACAAGTGATTATAAGACGATCTGTCAAAGTGCAATGAAATACAATATGCTGGACAGTATGCTTCTCAAAGCGCTTTACAGGATAACAGCAATAACAACAACAATTTTACAAGTCCTGGGAAGAAGAATATCATCAATATTAATAATAATTATAAACTTTATTTTATATAGTGCCTTTAAAGGTGGCTTTTAAAAACAAAACTTTTAAAATGCATTTGCATTTGCACACAGAGCAGTGTTTACTTGAACATGGAGATGCCAAACTGAATAATTCCTGCCACAACCATTGCAGCGGAATTTGCATCATTTGGCAGGGCTATGATTCATACAAGTGGTGGTGGATTTGGAGACAAAATGTATTTACATTGGGTTGCTGTAAGTGGAGCACTAATAAGCCCAAAGCTCTACTTATTATTTTACAAAAGAATGCACCTGGACAGTATGCTTCTCAAAGCGCTTTACAGGATAACAACAACAATAACAACAACAATTTACAAGTTCTGGGAGGAAAAATCTGATCAATATTAATAATAATAATAATAATAAAAAAACTGTATTTTATATAGCGCCTTTAAAGGTGGCTCCTTAAAGCACCTTTACAGGATAACAACCGATGAAACAACATTGGTTGGAGGTTGAAAATACCTGTGAAACCAGTTTGTTCACAATGTACTGTAGACACACAATGTTACACCAATGCATTAGCATGTTAAAGTGATTCCATTGAGGAGCTGGGAGCGATAATTGTTTTGTTCCTTGATACAGTATCTGATCTTCAAGGCCATTTGAAACAAAACAAAAACTAAAAATAAGATACAATCTACAGACATTCAGAACATAAACATATCTTAAAACATGTACATATATTGTTTAATTATTACTTTAGATATATACTTTAGGTTACTGAAACAGCCATCTTTAACCATTCCGTGTCTGAGTCGCTGCAGGTAGAGACACATTCGAAAAAAGTTCATCCCAGCTACAATACATTATTTTTAATATTTTTGTGGTAAGAGGGAGCAAAACATCAGTATTTATTGCTAGTAATTAGTGCACGATCTATAGTTGAAATCTGAGCCTAAATAAAAAGAAAAAGCATTTTCAGAGAGCAATTACGCTGTTTATGTAGAATGTGATGAGTTTTATGAGCAATCTAATTACTTATTTGTTTAAAATGCTATATAAAATAAAGTTTATTATTAATTTGCTGGACAGAGTAGTGAACATTATTATGCATAAGACAAAGATAAGGATTTACATTAAGAGACATTTAATTAAACACGGGTTTGTGATTTAAATGGGAATGGGGGTGACGGGAACTCTTAATCTAAATAAAAATAAAATAAATAAAACAGGTTTTAATAGTTAATAACCACTTTTTATGCATGAAACACGGGTGATATTTCTTCCTCCTGATCAGTTTAGAAATCTGTGTACGCTGTAAGGTTTTTACTTCTTAATTAAACTTTTAAAATACACGTTTCGAATAGAAAGAAATCCTCTTCCTGGTACAGTATGTATAGTAGACCAGCACGTCTTTTTTTCTCCAATCAGAGGGGTGTCAGATGGTGTCAGCCAATCACCATTCTGAAGCCCTACAGTAATCTCTGGTAAAGGGAGACCCCAGAATTTGGTCCAATATTTTAGATAGATGATAGATATTTTTATTGATCCCGTGAGGGAAATAAAGTAAATCATTTTCATTTTAGGAAATTATTAAACGCTCGGTTAAAAGCAAAGGAGATTGTCTGTTATAGTGGACATAAAAACAAGAGTTTGCTGCGGCTTATTGGAAACCCAAATTTAACAAAAAATCGCTGGCATTATATCCTAGAAGACACAGACCGACGCCAGACCGGGAGAATGCCCGCAGCATAAAAGAAAATGCCTGATGAACTAGGGATTGGACAGTTTCCAAGTGCTTGTATTTAAAGAGATTAAATTATTAAATCTTTTCGCTACCAACCAATGCACCACGAGTGCCCCTGTCGGTCATTTTGGCCAGCCAATCACTTACCGCGGTGCCCTCCGGTGGCTTGTGGGTAGTTTACCGTACCGCGGGTTTTTACCGTGCATTTTGAATGGTGCATCTGTAAGAATTCAAGTTGATACTGTTTATACTTTTAATCATTTTAAACTGTATTACAGCATCTTAAACATCAAACATGAAAAAGTCGGAATATTTTATAAAAGCGAAATTGCTCAGTTGGACAGTATAAAGCAAGTATGATTTTTAATGTTTGTTTAATGTTTCTTGCAGGTACAAACACAACATTAACTGGAATGCTACAGAACCCTAAACAGACAATACACAATATACAGTAGCTGTGTCAGTCACAGACATCATAATTTGAACATCATTGGGTGCTGTTTTTAAAAAGCTGTTGAGTAAAGAATAGGAATTTTCATATGTGTATGCTCTAAGTTTCACTTTGTTTCTTTCACACCCGCTGCGATTCGGGCACAGAAGGGTTGAAAACTTTTAATTTTTCATAGAAATGTTTATTTGTTAATAGTAGCCATCAGCCTTATAAGCCATCTAGCCACCAACACAGTGACATATCAAGTAGTAAAACAGACGTACACATACAAATAGAAAGTCCTATAATACCGTTTGTGCTACAGTACATAAATATAATTATATTGTTATTAATTTCTTTAGATACGTGATTCCATATTATATTCCCTTTGAATCAAATTCTAAAAGTATGCTTTTGTTTTCTCCGATAATGAGTGTATTTGCAGAAAAGGTTAAAACAATCAATTTTCACAAAGTATATAAACGTACAGTAACATGGTCAGAAGGAGCATGTCAAAACATTTCCGAAATAACCACATGTAAGACTTTGATGCTTAAAATGTTTAAGGAGAAATGGAATACTGGTATGTATTTTTTTTCTTTAAACTACCAAGACCAGTCAAATACAGTACAGTTTACATAAGTAGTTCAGGTGGGTAGCTGCGTCAGCATGCGTAGGCTGCAAGGGAAGTTAAAGGTTTATTCCATGCTGAAAAAAAGAAGAAAGAGAACACAATGTTTCAGCCGAAACGTTGTGTTCTCTTTCTACAGTTTACATAATATGTTTATGTTCCAAAATTTATATCATTTATGAGCATGTGAAAGGCATGGTGAATCGAAGATTCTCAAGACTTACTTTGTATGATTAGAAACGAATACGTGATTGGATCAACGAATCTGTAGTGTGGTGCTGCATTTACAAAGACAATTACAAAGAATGTGGACCAGGGTAATACTTTGAGTTTACAGCTTGTCCAAGATCATTCATTATTAATACTATTAGTGATATCTTAGGTAAAGACTTAAAGCAGGAACACTCCTATTCTTTACTCAGCAGCTTATTAAAAACAGCAGCCATGGTGTTCAAACCATTTTTTTTACACAGAAAAGTGACACAGCTTCGCGTTGTGAAACTGTTTTTCCGGTTTACAAAGAAAGTGGAATACAGTAATACTACCTGCTGTAAAGATACATATTTTAGATATTTAGATCCTTAAATTAATATCATTATTAATTTCTTTAGATACGTGATTCCATAATGTACTCCCTATTATAAAACGGATAATTCCAGTCCTGAAATCTGATTGGCTGACACTTTTCGAAGCCGCGCTTTATTTTCTAATATACGCACACCCCAAAATTTTGACTTCACTGTGTGATAAAGAAATTTTAAAGACTACTTAGTAAAAAAGCTTGGATTCTCATGTATCTGATATCTTTTTCTGCTGTATTTGTTGCGCTCTTGAGGATCCTTGTGATATTTTGAGCTCTCGTTGAATGATAAGTGTCGCATAGTTTAAATCATTTTCATTCTTAGAAAATATGAAACACTCAGTTAAAAGCAAGGGAGATTGTCTGTTATAGTGGACATAAAAACGAGAGTTCGCTGCGACGTTATAGGAAACCTAGTTTTAACAACAAATCGCTGGTGTTATATCCTAGAAGGCACTGAGACCAGGTACAGTAGAAGTGCTCCTGCAGCGAAAAAGAAAATGCCTGACAAACTAGGGATTGGACAGTTTTTCCATGCTTGCACGATCGATGGAAATGTTCAAATAAATGTGCTAAAGAAATTAACAAAAAATCAAGTAATGTATTCCTTATTCATATTGGCTAGCTAATGTCCTGTCCTTGTTAGTAAGTTACTTGTGGCTGTGACTTACTTTGTATGATTGGAAACAAATGCGTGATCGGATCAATGAAATGCTGTGGTGTTACTTTTTTGTCAATGAAAAAATAAAGTATTTTTGTTTTCAAAGACAGTTACAAAGAATGTGGACCAGGGTAATACTTTGTGTTTACAGCTTGTCCAAGGCCATTCATTTTTAATACTATTAGTAATGTCTTTCGTAAAGACTTTGATGCATAAAATATTTCTGCATAATTTACATTTATGATAAAAGTGGTAGGTTGTGTACTTTTGTCCAACTGAGCAATCTTGCTTTCATTAAATGGACCTACTTTTTAATGTATGATGACTAACATGCTGTAATAAACAGTTTAAATTTAAAAGTCTAACGAATATACAACTTAAATTCTTAATTGAATAAAGATTGTCCCTCAGCAGTGATCGGGATTCGATACCGGATGTTTTCTGGTGACATCTCAAATGCTGTACAGGAGAGGTTAAGCTTCATAAGCTCCACCTGCTGGTTTTACAAGGTGATTCCGGATACTATTAACATCATCTAATTTGTATATGGTATATTGCGGTATACTGTGACACGCCTTCCGCGTTGTAACACAGCATAACCCGCTTGTTTTGAATGGTGCATCTGTAAGTGTAATGAATTATTATACTTATAATTATTATTAATCCGTGCCTGAGAGCGTTTCTCGGCCTGGCTTTCCTTGAGTTGTCCTCTCCGATATCAGCGATAGATTGGTGAACTTTTTTCCTCTCCCATTTTCATTGCTGGATATTACCTTCCTGACATCCGTGCCTGTGAGCAGGTCTAGTGCCTGGCTTTCCTCAGTTTGTCTTCTGCCGATATCTGTGATAAATTGGTGAACCTTTTTGCCATTCTTCTATTCTTATTGCTAGATAACACTCTGGACATCCATGCCTGTGAGCTGGTATTCTGCCTGGCTTTCCTCGATTTGTCCACTCTGATATCAGTGATAGAATGTTGAATGTGCCTATTGTCCAATCTGCTGTATTTTTGGTGTTTTGATTTTTTCACTTCCTGGTTTCCCCTTCTCTCTGGCCCCCCTGTCCCCTGTATCACGGAACTTTTGGTTCCTATTTGTTTTTTGTGGTTTGTTTTCCTGGTCTCCCAGGTTTATTTTTGTTGTTGTTTGTGCTTGTGTACATGTCTTTTTCTTTTTGTTTGTTTGTTTTCAGTCTCCAGAGCTCTACCTGTCCCCCCCCTTCCTCTACCCAATAAAGGTTTCTATCCAGGAGGAGGGGGCAGCTCTCAGCCGTGGACTCCTGGAGGTTTCCGTTCAGTAAAATGAGATTTTTCCTCCCCCTAGTGCTGTGCAGCTTATTTATTTGTATGGGCGTCAAGAGCCCATGAAGGGAGGGGTACTCTCATGCCCTCTGCCGCTAAAAGGTGCTCCCACTCATCCTGTCCCTAGTTTCCCATGCCTTGCTGTCCTCCCACTGTCTCTGTCTGGGGCTATACATTTCCGGGTCAGTCATTCCTCTTCACTCAGCATTGACGTTCGGATGTCCTAAGACCTGCCTAGAACCAGGTCGCCCTACGTTCACTGCCTGAGGGTATAGGTTTCTATAAGACTCCTGAACTGGTGAGCCCAGGCGAACCCCTGTCCCACCGCTACGCATAGGGTCGTTTTCCGCTCTCCTGTCATTCCACGGCTCGTCTCTTATGACATCTGTGACAGGTAGGTTGTCACCGCAGTCAAACAGTACAGGCACTTGTGATGTAGATGTTTTCAGAAAGTTCCTATATGGGTTTTTATGGGGAATTTTAGTTCTCAAACAAATAGCCAGCTTTTATACTGCAATTGCCCACCCTGTGATTGATGTTAACTCGTGCATCCTGGCAGGCAGCATGGAGTATTATCTACAGCTGGGCATGGATAAGTATAAAGACAGGGGTACAAATGCATCCCAAATCATTCCAGAGGTGAGGGAGATGCCTTTTCTCCAGGGTCTTTTGAGACACAGGCTGGTGCAAATGCAGCAGCCCATGCCCCAAGAGTTCCCAAAAATTAAGGAGAAGGAGCCCCTGTCTAAAGGTCTTGATACACCCTGGTCTGAGCTTCCAGTGATGGAGGTGGACAATAATGTAATGTTTCCACCTTGACCTTTATGCCCCAAAATAGAACAGAAAAATTATTGGCTATCCACTCCAGCCAACCCATAAAGGGTATTTGTAGGAGTCTGGTGTTTGCTGGTGAAATAGTGGAAAATTAGTGGGAGAACCCACTTAGAGTGTCACCAGGCAAGGGTAGTCTGCTCAAAACTTTCATGTGGGACAAAGTAGATATTTGTAGCCTCCAACACTTGCCTGAGAGAGAGCTCACAGAGGAGGGACATCTCCTCTGGTGTACCTCCTTCTTGCCTTTCCTTTGTTTGGTGGGCTCAAGTGAGTGGTTAGGAAATGTAGGAAAGGAAGTGTGGTCTGTCATGAAGGCCGGAGTATATGCTACTAGAGGTCACAGAAAGGTTTCCATGACTTGTAATAGACTCCTGAGGTGGTAATTATGAGATTATTTGTGAAAGGCTAGTATCAGTTAGAAAGGTTAGAGTTTTGTGTTTGCAGATCACAGGGGCCACTTTTTCTAAGGGTTGAATCTGACACACTCTTGTATACTAACATTCTAACTTAAAATGTATATCTAATTATTGTTCTGTACTCCCGTCCCTGATGAATTTATAACAAATCTGTTTGAAAAGCTAACGTCATGTCTTAATTTCATTATGCTTACTGATGTTATCTACATTTTTATTCAGTTATAGGTGTGCTTAAGCTTTTCTGACCTTTTCAAGCACATTAGTATAATGTGGGCATTGATTCGTCAAATATACGTATATATCATGGCGAAAATACAGCTATACATATATATACATTAATAATCAACGTTGAATTGCAACAGGGGTTTTGCGGAGGGGGTCTTGCCACCTGCCTGAAAAAAAATAGTAAAATGTTTGAATGCCTATAGATTTTCTATTTTTATTTTTATAGAAAAGTTGATACCATTTCCTGGATACCCCATCCCCCATCAGGGTATGGTGCCTGGGGAAAATCTGTAGGGGGGCGTCTGAAATTCTTAGGGGGGCAGTGATATTTCGGTTGAAACGGAGCCATATGTTGCAGCAACCCAAATGAAATCTCGCAACTATGCCATTGATTAGTGCTTCATTATAGAAGATAACGACTAGCAATCTTGTATTTGCGATGAAGTTCAGTTTCACATTTATCGGCACTCTCGCGGTTAGTATTGCCTGGAGCGACAAAGTACCACAAGTGTTCATTTTTACAGCTACATCAACGGTAATGAGATTCTGAATCGTTAAGAAAAAATAGTTGTAAAACCAACAGAAAGCACAGACTGCTATAACTAGTCCTAGTTATATAACGATTTTAAGTTTAAGGTTAAACTACTGCAAGGAATCGGTCCACCTGTGCAAACAGGATCGTAATGTTGACACACAATAACAACACTGATATGTGCCGTTCCTGGACAGATAGCCCTTCTGCACATCAAACAGTCCGAGTGACTTATCTAACCATTGACAAAGTACAGCATTTTGTAGGGTGCAGGTTAAGTGAGAGAAAGTGTTAAAAAATCCTCTTGCCCAGAACTGAGGGGTTGACACTCCTCCCTCCCCCCGCGACACCAGGCCTGTCCCCATCCTATTCCATAATGTCATTATTTATAATATCTTACAACAGTGACCGTTTCCTTACTAACTGCATGCGTTAAAGTTGCACATCAGCAACAGCAGGGGGCACATTGCTGTGATGTACTATCAATGTTAAATTGCAGCCATAATATCAACAACATTAATAAATGCATATATTATTGACATTGAAAACATATCTAACACAGTAACTTTTCCGGTTATATACCACAATGCATTGCTGATATTCGTCAGTCGCCATTTTGTTTAAATACTGTTACGCTTTTTAATGAATAAGAAATCTGTAAAAATCTCAGCAATCCTCTTTTGACGAGTAAGTATAAGTAATAATAATCCTTTTTGAATATATACAGGTCTTACTTAATATTATTTTGATTATGAATAGTACGTTAATATGCAATAAATGGTACATAAAGTAGTGTGAAGGTGAAGATCACACAAAATCAACTACAAATGTGGGAATTTATTTTTTTAAGATTATAAATTGCAACACTACAGTAATGTTAATATAACAATAGTGTAAGAAAACCCTGACCTAATTCTTTTCAAATGCTGATACAAAATGTGAATGATTTCAGAGTTTCAGAAGCGAGTATTAAGTCTTCTGATAGAGATCAGAGATTAATTGAGACATGTGGGAACGTATGCAGAACTGTTGGACTCTCAATTCCACATCAAGAGGCTAAGCACAATGGAAAAGTTCTGTACACACGAACGAGTCCTTGCTGCTGGTATGATATATTCTCTCTGTGGTGTAGAAAATACTCACTACTAGTATTATAGGTTACAGATAGGTCATAATTTGACTGCCTACATCTGATTAATAGGATCCATCTCTGGCATACTTTCTTGTTTTTAGTTTATAATGTATAATCTTGCTTATCTTTTAATGTCAAATAAAGTGTTTTACAAAAAGCTCCATGTTCTAAAAAGTTACTACAACTTTTAAACTTTGAAATGTGGTAACTTTGTGTTCTAAGGCTGAGCAAATACTGCAGAAAAGTGCAGTTAATACGTGAAAATGTGTTTGTTCCATTGAATGGTCAAGTGCATGTGCATGTCTGATAAGTTGATTAATGAAGATCCAGTAGGAAAATTAACTTCTAATATTATTTCTAATGTAATTTTATTTCCAGATAAACCAACATCAGAGAGTAGATGCCAGTGATCTCAGAGTGTGTTCATAGTGTTGTCAAAGTATTGATTATTGATTTTTAAAATATTTTTACGTTACATTTTTACTCTGATCAAGTTAAAATATCCACAAAATGTAGCTTATAGATACCTATGCGTTAACCACCGAATTTGCAAGGTGTAAAACTGCAAAATTGTCTTTTAAAATGTAAGGATTACAGTAGTACATTCGATCCTAAATATTTGAGTAAATAAACGTTGAGTGGAAACTCATTTGAAAAATGTCTAAGCTCAGTGAGAATATGATTTTCAGACTTAAGACAAATGAACTGATGATGGAATTCAACTTCGCTGGCACAAACTGGAAAGATCAACGACAAGAGGGACCTGGGAGACACAAATCTTTACAGAGCAATTAAAGTTACTCTTATTCTTTGTTCTACTTTCAAACTTTGGGTACTCTTTAATTAGGACAGACTTTATTGCTCAATTACTATGATGCAAGCTAAATTTAATACATTGATTAAGCTTTAAGCTTAGTAAACCTTAATGGTTCTTTTTTTAGATTATATTCAAGAAGAGATTAATCATCATTAATTTGAGTACTAATCTTATAAAATTGTCTCCTTGCTGCGGTGCTGAAGTCCCACCCAACAGCAACAGAAAAAAGAAATAAAGAAGCACACAATGCATTATTTGAAGAATGCATATGTAAGGCAGGGGGCCTGGAAGTCTGGACACACTGATAATGATAAGTCGCTGGTTCTAACTGTTAGGACAATTAGACAGGGCTTTGCAAATGGTGGACAGTAAAAATTGTCTTAACTTCACATTGTAATAATATTTTCTTGGAAATATAAAAGTTGTAAATATTTGAATCGAAATGTGGTTATGAGTTATATATTGCCATGTTACTTAAATTTGTAACAGAAGTTTACTAGTTGTGTATTTTATGATGATACCCATATGTTGATTACAATATTGTATATAATGTATTATTTGAACTAGATATTTTTCAGGTGTAAATGGTTGTATATTTTCAAAATAAGTTTCTAAACCAAATCATTGGCTTGATTTGCTAGTTACTACACCTATAAAACCTATCTTTGATGTATAATAGACCTTTAACCATATACAGATGCAGCCATTCAAAGTGCGCGGCACAGACACGTACTGTGGGTAATTGGTTACATCCTAGCGCATTGTGACATGCGATGACGCGCAGTACCGCGGTATGTGATTGGTTGACCGACAGCGGCACTCGTGGTGCGTTAGTTGGTCGTAGAAAGATTTAAATGTCTTTACTGTGCTCGTTTTAGTATTGAATATTAATATGGAATTTTACCACTGAAGGGAAATCTTAGTAGCTGAGTATAAAAAGAATAGGAGCATACTGTAACACGTGTGAAGGCCATAAACGATATTAATTTTGGAACATAAACATAAAGTACATAGCTGGTCTCGGTACTTTAAAGAAAAACTACACACCAGTGTTCCATTTCTCCCTAAACATTTTATGTCAATGTCTTTTATGAGCATGTGAAAGGCATGGTTAATCGGAGATTCTCAAAAATGACTGTACTTTGCATGATTGCAAACAAATGCCAGATTGCGAAATGCTGTGGTGTTACTTTTACAAAGACGGTCAATGAAAAAAAGAATGTGAACCAGGGCAATACTTTGAGTTTACAGCTTGTCCAAGGTCATTCATTATTAATATTATTAGTAATATCTTCGTTAAAGACTTTGATGGCGACAACTCAAACATGAGAGGTTGAGCTTTATTAGCTCCACCTTGTGGAAATTCCGGATACTATTATTTTACTTGCGGTACCACGTGGTATCATGCGGCACTATGCGACAATTTACTGTATTAATATGTAACTTGCGGTAAACTGCGTCAAGCGCACCGCAAAATAATGCGTTATCGCCTGCTTGTTTTGAATGGCTGCATCTGTATGTATAATCGTCCTCTAAAAGTATCCCTATAATAGAACTCCAACTATTTTTGTATAATGAACATATAATCATAGATGTATAATTGACGTATAATGATCTACGTATATTAGATTTTCATTATAGATGAATTATGGACCACTTTTATACATCTAAGGTATGTGTTTAATAGACAAATATTCTACATCTTTTTCCCACTAGGATTTCAATTTCCCTTGCTTTAAAGGGGAACTGCAACACTATTTTCATATTTTGAGGTTATATAGAATCAGCATTGAGTGCATTTCAAACTGCAATGAAAGTAAAATGTACACTAACTTGTAAAATCTCCTATTTCTATCACAAAATAAATATCACATTACATTAGTCATTACCGAGATAAGTGAACAGGAAGGGCTGCATCACTTTGCAATTTTGCAATTTTGCAACAAGATGGTGACAGTACTTTCACAAATATCATGATTTCATGCTTGATTCAACATTTGTAATTTGTAATATAACAAATTAATTTTGTTACTGAGATTTAATAACAGTCCCCCATAAAAATGTCCTTGTTTTAAATAATAAAAGTTTTTATAGTTTAAAAAAATATTAATTTAATATTTCAAGATAACTGAATATGTCAACACTGGTGCTTAGTGAGTGTAAAGTCTTCAGCGTTAAATCCTTACAAAACAAGTCAGTGCTATACAGCTATATAAAACTGACATTTATCATAAATTATAACAAGACTAATAACACACACCAGTTGCAAATGTGTGTATATCCTTCTGCACTAAACATGAACATGTATTATTTGTGTATGTACATGTACAGTCATTAAGCAATGTCATCACAATTTCTTCAAAAGACTTTTGAAGAAAAGAAAGACCTAACACTTTACAGCAGAATTGACACAGCTGGAATTGTACATTTCAGTGATGAAATGGGTTAAATGTTAAGTTACAATTCTTACGGCATGTAGCATTGCTAAAATTTAGTGTCTTTGACTAACACACTTTCAAAAGTGTTAGCCTGTATATCTGCCAAAGTGCATGATCAAACATATTCAGAACTGCCTATTTGCTGTTTTTTGTTGATGTAGAAAATATTGATTTATTTTATTCATTTCATGAATGGTTCACTGTTAAAAGACATTGAAAAGATAACAATTGTGCCTAACTTGTAAAGTTAATACTCTACTGTTAGAAAAGTAGCCTAATTATAATACGTAATTTAAATTATTTTATTTCTTAATTAGAATCTACAAAGTAAAAAGTGACTCATGCTAATGACTTTGATTAAAGGTAATGTGTATTCCATATTATGATCTATGAAAATATATTACTTTAATACCATTACTACCTTATTAAATTAATCTTCAAGGACCTTATTTATGTTTGGCCAGGCATCCCATTCAGGGTTATCCCCATGCTTGCTGGACAGGCTCCAGGATGCCTTTACCAGGATCTATAATGAGATTGACTTTGTTCTTTACACTGGATCAGGACAGGGAGATGAAAATATTTAGTTTGTATGTTCTTCAGAATGTTCAGCCTTTACAGCATTGTTTGAAAGTAGAAACAACTATTTTAAAGTGCATTTGAAATTCAATGTACTTTGTGATGCACCGCATGTGTCAAAATTTCCATATGCTTAAATCTCCTTGAGTGGAAATACCCGTGCAGCGGTATTTCAAATGTTCCAAATGTAATTCTACAATAACGTTAACTACCTTCCACAAGCATACAAAACAAATGTGATGATGTTAATATTCATATTCATGAGAGCGCTGATAGTGTCTGATTCTGGTTCAGTTCTCTGACAGGCGATATGGCTGCATAGCAGGCAGGGCTTCCAGCTGTCGTGGGTGAGGATTTTCTCCTGCACAGGTTCATCAGTGCTGACAGGTGAGGATTTTCTGCTTGTGAATGTGCAGTTAATTCAAAAAGCCTGCAGAACCCATTTCATATCTTCCTGTGCAGACCCTCTCTTTTTGTTTTCTTGTTTTCTTGCAGCTTTGTGTTTCAAATTAACTCTTCCTCTGTAGTGAACAGTCAAATTTTCAAGATTTTGAAATCTTGACAAGAATGTGCTGATCTGTTTCAGTTTTTCCCAAT
The DNA here is from genome assembly GCF_040954835.1 of Lepisosteus oculatus. Taxonomy (NCBI): domain Eukaryota; kingdom Metazoa; phylum Chordata; class Actinopteri; order Semionotiformes; family Lepisosteidae; genus Lepisosteus; species Lepisosteus oculatus. The sequence goes on along the minus strand of NC_090703.1, from coordinate 29,081,083 downwards.
TTTTTTTGTTTCTATAAATCTTGTCTAAGAAAACTTTATTTGGTTAGATATTTGGTTAGTAAAATAATACTATTAATCATATTCTAGCATTTGAGAACAAGCATCTTCTTTTCAAAACAATGTAACATATCCCTTTATACTTCATGTTTAAGGATGATTTAATATTTTCCATTTTGTATTTTGTGTTTTATATTCTAAATGATCACTATCTAGAACAATAAATGCTAAAATGAGACCTTCTAACACTCAACAGAATAATGATCAGTAGATTGTAAGTGGTTATTTAACCTAATTATTTAACAGATTTGGGCTGCTAAATTTATAGTAGATTAGTACAAAGTTACAACCCATCAAAATTATTTAAATATGGAAATTGAGTGAGCTAATGTTACGAGCAGAATACATATAATCTTAACCTTTGATGTACCTGGATGAGGGGAGGAGGAGGATGTCTGTCTAGATTAGAAAAGACTTAGTACCCTCAAGTTAAGCTTCTTTGTAGCTTTTAGTCAAACTAAAGCTGAATTCACGCTGACCAGACACAGGAAGCATGAAAGTATTGTTTCTAGATGTAAAATGCAAGCAATAATGACAGCATGTTATACCATCATAATGATGCATCAGCCAGGGAGTAGTTAGTTGCTTCACAGGGAAAAACAGTTGTTGAGGAAGAGCCATAAGAAACAGCCGTCTGAGAGGAAATAATGCAACAAAGCAGATAAAGCAGAAAGTGACAGAAGTTATAACAGCTTTCACAGTTGGAGAAAGGAATCTAGATAACACATTAAAAGCTTGAAAATACCATCCATTCTATATTAGTTTTTTATTAATGCATATTACAATAATTACAAAATGTGTCATTAACATTCATGAACATTGTATAATCAAAAATGATTCAGAGATGTTAAATAGCTTTTTCAGTGAGTTCAGATTGAACTCGGATGAAAGGGTAAAATAATATCAGGTTCATTGCATCTTGTCACTGCCCATCTGCTTCCTGGACAATGCCAAAAGCCAGTCGTCCTAGTAGGCATGGGTTTAAATATCAAAGTAAGGCTTGTTACCTTGAGATCAAAAACAAATAAGATGTGATTGGTGACAAATGTTCCTTGGGCCATGCAGACTCAGAATGAAAATGTTTGCAGTAAAACTCGACAAAGGATGTGAGGTATTGGATTAGTCATCCCTTGGGGTTATGTTGCAGAAAGGTACACAACACAGTCAGCATTACAGTTCTGAAAGTACAATTTTAACATTATGCTGGTGAACAATCTTACAAAGCATAAAAGTAAAATAAGGATAAATTAAAAAAATTGTATGATTCTATGAAATCTTTACAAAATAAGAATGCCATCAGGAATTTTCAATGTTTTAAAGTTTAAACAGCTTCAAGGATCTCAAATCCTATCTTCTTTTAAAGCTGAGGGACTGGAAATTACAGTCTGAAATGCTTTGTCTCCCTGGAATTAAGCTGTGACGTGTATAATTTCACTCTCATGGAGCCTTGTGACTGATGCTGCAGGTTTGATAAGTAATTTCTTATCTTTTGTATATTGGGGTATTCACTGAGCTACATAGCAGGAAGCATAGCAACCTGAAAGGGATATTGCTTATGGAACACCCTTAAGCAGCATGAACACGATTGAATATTTTAAAGCCAAAGCCCTGACAACTTTCACAAGTTCATGGCTTTTTAGAAATGTTGTGTCATACAAATGACACAACAATCCAAGTCCAGGTTTCTGTGAAGCAGAAGTCTCTTTATTGCATATGCATATGGAAGTCCAGCTTGCAACCACCAGACATACAAAATAAGTAGCTGAAGATCGTCAACAAACAAAAAGAGTTACTATGACACATTCTAAACAAATGATAAAACAGCAACACATGCCAATTAATTATATCTAAGTTGCAGATTGGAAAACAGTTAGTTCTTTTCATGTTCTGGGCGTACAGCAAGCTTACCAAATACATGCCCTTTATCTTACTGACCAAGGACAGAGTAGGCATCCTCTCACGAGGCACCAATAAACGTAGGGGTTTTGTGCATTTACTGGGACAATTATTAATTGTAGCAGTAACTCACAAAATGATACAACAGGTATATATTCAATCACAAAGAGTTACAAACCAAGAGGGACATACATTCAGTATATGATTCATTTAGACCGTTTTGTAAATAAACTTGGTTACAACTTTTACACTAGATACTCAAAAGCAAGTACATCACTCATAGGAATTAAATTGATTTCAACTGGGGTTGAGGTAACAATTGAATTCTCGAGCTGTAATGCAGAATGTAGAATACTCATCCAATTCTGTGTGGATTCAGATCTTCTGCGGACACAAAGAAGCAGTGGCAGGTTGTTGCTGTGTCCAATCGGCGCTCTCTGGCCCGGTGCCAAGCAGTGCTGGTTTGGCGTGCAATGTGGGAGAGAGAGGGAGAGACGCGCTGCTGATGCTCTCTGAGGACCGGCTAGTTAGTTCTGGCTTTACTAGCAGAGTTTGTGCACAGGAGAAAAGTGACTGCTGGTCCAATCAGGTCACACTCTTTAGACAGGAAAAAGACCGGTTCGTTCCTGATGCAGCGCTAGTTCTGAATACTTAGATTCAGCTGTCCACAGTTCCGACCGTAGTTCACTTGTTGATCAGGTGAGTGTTCGCGGTGGGTTCACAAGGTTTGCTGCTGGCCTAACCTCAGGCAGATCCTTTGGTTACGCGCTAGCTACCTCCGTTCTCGACTCTTAGAACAAAGGAAAGTCCTGGCACTCAGACACACTGGCCGTTACGTGATTGTCCAAGCTGAGTCTGAGGATGTCCAGGAGGCACTCCGGAGGAGCCCTGTGCTGCCTGTTTTACCTGGAGGAACTACGGTCGTTCAGTGGTTGAAAGTTTCATGGGCATTCGAGACCCACATGGGATTAACCTTCCCTACCAGTTCCTGATTGGCTGAGGATGAATAACATTGCACTCTGACCTTAGGGTTGTAAACCTTGGGATGAGACTCCCCCTTACAATTTCCCAGACCGTAAGGTGCCAGAGATGACCATTTATTAGGGTTGCTGGAGAATCTTAGCACTGGGAGTTGTTCCTTATCAGGACACTCTATCGGCTAGAAAAACACCTTAAATCTGAACCTAATGGAATGGCCTCTCTGTATCCAACACCATTGAGATGAGAGATAGAGAGACTGGCAAGGGAGTATCAGACTTAATTCCTGTATTTTAATAAGCCTTGCCGCTACAACAGGCAGCATCTTTATATATTTGAGCGCAATGCCAACTTCAAGCCACTAGACTGCATTGGTTGCAAAAATACAAAAACAAGAAATTATATTATTATCTCACATCCCAGGTGTCTCTCTTATCTCTTCATTATTAATTGGTAACATTTTCCAAGTGCATGTTCAATTTAAGTTGTACCTACTGCATACCTCAGTTCTGGCAGACAACCAAGCCAAGCTACTACTACATACAGATGCAGCCATTTAAAGTGCGCGGCACAGACACGTACCGCGGGTAATTGGCATCGTGACGTGTGATTTTCATTTTTGTGGTGTGTACAGTAACTACGAAAAAAGTTTTAAAAAATATATACAGTACATGAATCCTGTAGAGAGGATTGTTAAATCTAACTGAGCCTCACTAAATTAAAACAGTTGGTACTGTTTTCAACTTTATGCTATTGATATGTTTGTTTATTACAAAATAGCTCAAAATTGTAATAGTTAGATTAAGAGGATATTGGAGATCATTTGAGTTTAATGTGAGAAACGATAAGAAAATGTGTTTATGTAATGTAAAGTGTCCTGTTAATTGCAGATTATATGTTGGTCTGGATGGAATAAATGGCTATATAGTGTGAACTAAACATTACCTGTATTTGTTTTGAATAATGTTATGCACTTCTACTTCACAAAATTGCTTTAACTTGGTGACATTAATGGACCATAAATGCCCTGTACTGAACTGTTCCTCCTGTAATGCTTGTGATAAATTTGTTTTTGTAAGATTACCTCTCCCAGAAGAAACCTTGAGCACAATAAATATATATTTTTTTAAAGTTAATACATTTTGGCAATTATTAACAATTATTCTAGTAACAATGAATAACCTAATTTTCACATGGATTTAGGACAGATTTCTGAAAAAAGTCAAGATTAATCCATTGCTTTTTATAGCAGGTTGATCAAAGTTGATAATGTTAGCATCGGTATCTAAGGAGGGACAGGGCCATGGATAGGTCATTAATAGTTTTATTCACTTTTGAATATACAGTAATTAAAAGTTATATAACTGCTAGATTTTTACAAATGGGAAGTTAGGAAAATGGTGAATAACGGGAATTGATCGAGTGGCTTAGTCAATAAGTGAAATAAATCATAACCTGCCACTTTTGTAAGGTTTTCTCCAAGAATATACCTGAGCAGTTGGTTATGTGAATTCTTTGCTCTCTGGCAGAAAAGCATAATAATTCAGGCACATTTGGTTAAACAAATATTTATTAACAATTACCATGCTAACACTAAACTATGCACAACATAAACATACAAAACAAGTTTCTCTATGTACAAGATCACAGACAAGGCATTTCAGAGAGCTATGTCTAGACCACCCAGAAAACCACAGACTGCTACCCAGGATTCGGCTCTTACTGTAAATAATGCCTACAGTTGCCAAAATAAAAAAAAAATTAAATGCCTTTTCAACTAAATACAATACAAAGAATCTCTCTCTCTGCAAACCCAGGTATAATAAAATAAATGTGAGCCTATTTTCTTCTTCTAAAAATGCACCCAGCAAGCAGGAAAACCTTTTTAAACAAAGTAGTTCAGGTGGGTAGCTGCGTCAGCATGCATAGGCTGCAAAGGAACAAGTAATAGGTTTATTCCATGCTGAAAAAAAGAAGAAAGAGAACACAACATTTCGGCCGTGGAGTCTTCTTCAGGTTTGAGAGAGACAGGGCAGTAGGCAAAGGTAAAGTAGCGGGAGAACAAAGGTTGAGAGGGAGGAGGAGTGAGAGGCGGGAGCAGGGGACAGAAAGAGAGGCCAATCAAGAGGTGTGAAGTCAGAATGGGTGCAGAGAGGTGTGAAACGAAACTTCCAATGAATGGAGAAAATTTAAAAGAACAGTAATCTGTCGTTAAGGGAAGGGAGAATGTGTGATCCTAGCTGCAGAATAATTTTAGTTTCGGTGGTCTTTCTGATGTATGAGTTCGGAAAACCGTCTTTGAGAACACAGACGGAGAGATTAGAGTGGTCGTGGCCGTCAGAGGTGAAATGAGAAACAATGGGCTTGGAGAGATCTTTAATCTTCACAGCCCTGACGTGTTATCTGAAGCGGTCTCCGAGTCTCCTTCCTGTTTCCCCAATGTAGATGGCTGGGCATTTACTGCAAGAGATACAGTAAATAAGGTTGCTGGAGGTACAAGATGCTGTCTGGGTGATCCGGAATTGTCCTGAGGGGCCTTGAATGAGTGTGGTGGTGGCTGTGTACTTGCAGGTGATACAGCGAGCTCTTTTGCAAGGGAAAGTGCCTGGTGTGGATGGTTGCTGAGGGCGGTCAAGGGAGCTGTGGACAAGGAGGTTACGCAGATTAGGTGGTCGGCGATATGAGATGATAGGGCGATCAGAAAAGAGGGCCCCAATGGAGGGATCATCCTGTAGGATGGAAAAGTTCTGGTTAATGGTCCTGGGGATAGGAAGTGTATTAGGGTGGTAAGGAAGCACCAAAGGAATGCGGTTGTTACGGCGGGAGTTCCTGATCGGGTTGATGGTCCGGGGGGTGTTTTTGGCTCGGGCAAGGGCCCTGTCAATCACACTGCTGGGGTATCCTCTGTTGATAAAAAATGAGTACATTTCAAGGGCTTGGTTTTCGAAGTCGATGTCGTCGCTGCATAATCGTCGTAACCTAAGGAACTGTGAAAAAGGAAGAGAGTTTTTAGTGTGGTTGGGGTGAAATGAGCTGTACAGGAGGTAGCTGTGTGAATCCGTGGGTTTGTAATAAACTGAAGTGGACAGTCGGGGGTAGTTGATAGACAAGTGGATGTCTAGAAACGGAAGAGTGGTGGAAGAAATGTTAACCGTATATTTGAGGGACGGGTGGAAGTTGGTGAAATGGTGCAGGAAGAATTCAAGCTGATCGTTGGAGCATGTGGCGGCACCGACGCAGTCATCAATATATCGTTTGTAGAGGTCAGGGACATAGCCAGTGTAGGAAGCGAAGAAGCGTTCTTCTACCCAGCCGACAAAAATGTTGGCATAGCTGGGTCCCATTCTGGTGCCCATGGCAACTCCACTGACCTGTTGGTAAAAAAGATTACTGAAAGAAAATGCGTTCAGTGTGAGGACCAATTCTGCAAGGCGTAACAGGGTGTGGGTGGGTGGATCAAGCACTGTGCGTTTGTCCAGCGTGTGCTTGAGGGCTGTAAGGCCGTCATTATGGGGAATGACGGTGTACAGAGATGTGATGTCCATGGTAAAAATGTGGCATTCGGTACCCTGAAATTGGAAATCATTGAAAAGTTGGAGCGCGTGGTTGGTGTCTTTGATGTATGAGGGAAGATCTTCAACCAGCGGTCTCATGAGGCTGTCGAGAAAGGCTGAGATGTAAGTAGTTGGACAGGTACATGCTGATACGATGGGGCGTCCAGGGGTGTCCGATTTGTGGATTTTGGGGAGGAGGTAAAATTGAGATACCTGTGGGTGTTCCATGATGAGCCGGTTCGCCTCCTGGGGGAGCTCGTTGCTGCTGATAAGAAGGGAAATGGTGGATACCACTTCCTTTTGGTAGTTAGTGGTAGGGTCCTGTTGGAGAGGGAGGTAGGCAGAAGTGTCAGTTAGTTGTCTAGAGGCTTCAAAGATATATAGATCTTTACGCCACACCACAACAGCACCTCCTTTGTCCGCTGGTTTGATGACGATATCATCCCTGTTGCGGAGAGACTGGAGCGCCTGATTTTCTCCTTGGGTGAGGTTAGACCTATGTTTACTGGGTATAGAGAGTGCCTTGGGAGCTTGATTAGTGCATTGGTTGATGAAATAATCAACTGGTGGAAAACGGCCAGAGGAGGGAGTCCAACAGCTCTGTTTGGGATTAATGTTGTTAATGACATCAATAACCGGGTTGTTATCAGCTGCCTGTGAAGAGGAATTGTCGGCAAAATGTGCTCTGAGACGGATCCTGCGGTAAAAGCGGTTAAGGTCGACATTGGTCTGGGGGATGTCCAGCTTCCTGGGAACTGGTACGAAACTGAGCCCTTTGCTGAGGAGGGATCGCTCATCCTGTGAGAGGGAAAGCTTTTTAAACAAAGCTTTCTTCACTCAGGAAATCCAAGTTCCCTGAAAACACAGAATAGCAAATCCTCTTTAGCAGTGTTTAAATATTAAGCTCCATTCGGTCTTTAAGTTAATCACAAACATTTCAGTTAATCGCCCGGCACAAATGTCGAGTTCTGCTTCTTTCTGTCTCCTCTCTCTATTGTAGTCTGACTTTTTTTCTTTTTCTCCTTCCTCAGTCTTGATACAATCTTATATGATGTCTTTCAGGACTGTTGATTGACACTTAATCTACCCTTACCTTAATTAACTAAGGTAAACTTTATTATTGCTTCGATCACAGATTCAGGACCTCCTACATCTCATCTGTGTGTGGTTGTATGTACATATACAGCCATTCAAAATCTGCCAAACGTGGTAGGCGTGACGCATCACAAAACATCATCCCAGTGAGCAAAAGATGTAGAATATGTCTATTAAACACATACTTTAGATGTATAAATGTGGTCTGTAATTGGTCTAGAATGAAATTCTAATATACGTATATCGTTATACCTAAATTATACATCTATGATTATATGTTCATTGTTCATAAATGGTTGGAGTTCTATTATATGGATAAATTTAGATTACTATTATAATTATGGTTGGAGTTCTATTATATGGATAACTTTAGTGGACTATTATACATATATGGTTAAAGGTCTATTATGCATCAAAGATAAGTTTTACAGGTGTAGAAACTAGTAAATCAAGCCAATGATTTGGTTTAGAAATGTATCATTTACTATCATTCACACCTGAAAAAATGTAATTCAAATTATACATTATATACAATATTGTAATCAACATATGGATAATCATCATAAAAAACACAACTAGTAAACTTCAGCTACAAATTCTAGTAACATGGCAATATATATAAAGACAAACCAACTAATTACATGAACACGCTATTATTTAACTCAAAAACACATTTTGATTCAAATACAAGTTTCAAAATTTACAACTTTACAATCGTTAAGACGATTTTTACTGTCCTAACAGTTGGAACCAGCAACTTATCATTTTCAGTGCATTGTGTGCTCCTTTATTTCTTTTTCTGTTGCTGTTGGGTGGGACTTCAGCAACGCAGCTAGCAGAAATTTTTATAATATTAGTACTCAGATAAATGATGATTAATCTCTTCTTGAATATAATCTAAAAAAAGAACCATTAAGGTTTACTAAGCTCAAAGCTTAATCAGTGTATTAAGTTTAGCTTGCATCATATAGCAATCATGAGCACTAAAGTCTGTCCTAATTAAAGAGTACCCAAAGTTTGAAAGTAGAACATAGAATAAGAGTACCTTTAATTGCTCTAGAAAGATTTGTGTCTCCCATGCCCCTCTTTTGTCGTTGATCATTATGGTTTGTGCCAGCGAAGTTGAATTCCATCAACAGTTAATTTGTCTTAAGTCTGAAAACTAAATTATCACTGAGCTTAGACATTTTTCAGGCGAATTTCCACTCAACGTTTATTTACTCAAATATTTAGTATTGAATGTACTACAGTAATCCTTATATTTAAAAAGACATTTTTACAGTTGAACACCTTGCAAATTCAGTGGTTAACACATAGGTATCTATAAGCTACATTTTGTGGATATTTTAACTTGATCAAAGTAAAAATGTAATGTAAAAACATTTTAAAAATCAATAAGCAATACCTTGACAACACTGTGAACACACCCTAACATCACTGCCACCTACTCTCCGAAGTTGGTTCATCTGGAAATAATATGATATTAGAAATAATATTAGAAGCTATTTTTACTACTGGATCTTCATTAATCAACTAATCAGACATACACATTACACCATTCAATGGAACAAACACATTTTCACTTATTAACTGCACTTTTCTGCAGTATTTGCGAAGTCTTAGAATACAAAGTGACCATATTTCAAAGTTCAAAAGTTGTAATAACTTTTTAGAACATGGAACTTTATGTAAAACACTTTATTTTGGCATTAAAAGATAAGCAATATTATACATTATAAACTAAAATTAAGAAAGTATGCCAGAGATGGATCCTATTAATCAGATGTACAGGTGTAGGCTGTCAAATTATGACCTATCTGTAACCTAGAATACTAGTAGTGAATATTTTCTACACCACAGAGAGAATATAATATCATACCAGGAGCAAGGACTCCCTCGTGTGTACAGAACTCTTCCATTGTGCTTTGCCTCTTGATGTGGAATTGGGAGTCCAACAGTTCTGTACACCTTCCCACACTTTGATCACTATCGGGAGACTCAATACCCACTTCTGAAACTCTGAATTCATTCACCTTTCATATCAGCATTTGAAAGGAATTAGGTCAGGATTTTCTTACACTATTGTTATATTAGCATTACTGTAGTGTTGCTAATGTGCTACATGCAATTTATAATCTTAAAAATGTAAAATTCCCACATTTGTAGTGGATTTTGTGTGATCTTCACCTTCACACTATTTTATGTGCCATTTATTGCTTATTAACATACTATTTTTAAATAATATTAAGTAAGACCTGTTTGTATTAAAACAGTATTATTATTATTTATACTTACTCGTCAAAAGAGGATTGCTGAGATTTTTGCAGATTTCTTCTTCGTTGAAAAACGTGAGAGTATTTAACCAAAATGGCAACTAACGAATATCAGCAATGCATTGTCGTATATAACTGTTACGGTGTTAGATATGTTTTCAATGTCAATAATATATGCGTTTATTAATGTTGTCGATATTACGGTTGCAATTTAACATTGATAGTACATCACAGCAATCTGCCCCCTGCTGTGTGCTGATGTGCAACTTCAACGCATGCAGTTAGTAAGGAAACGGTCACTGTTATATTATAAAGTATTATATATAATGACATTATGGAATAGGATGGGGACAGGCCTGGCGTCACAGGGGGAAGAAGGAGTGTCGCCCCCTCAGTTCTGGGCATTTTTGATCACATTCTCTCACTTAACCTGCACCCTAAAAAAAATGTTGTACTTTGTCAATGGTCAGATAACACTTATTGACACTAACAGTCACTTGGACTGTTTGATGTGCAGGAGGGCTATCCGTCCAGGAACGGCACATATCAGTGTTGTTATTAGATGTCAACATTACAATCCTGTTTGCTCAGGTTGGCCGATTCCTTGCAGTAGTTTATCCTTATACTGTAGCTGCAAAAATGAACGTGTGTGGTACTTCGTTGCTTCAGGCAATACAAACCGCGAAAGTGCCGAAAAATGTGAAACTGAACTTCATCACAAATACCAGATTGCTAGTCATTATCTTCTATCATGAAGCACTAATCAATGGCATAGTTGTGAGATTTCATCTGGGTAGCTGTAACGTATGGCTCAGTTTCAACCGAAATATAACATATCCCCTCAGAATTTCAGACGCCCCCCAACATATTTTTCCCCGGGCACCACGCCCTGATGGGGGACTGGGTGTCCAGGAAATGGTATCAACTTTTCTATAAAAATAGAACATCAATAGGCATTCAAACATTTTACTTTTTTTTTTCAGGCAGGTGGCAAGACCCCCTCCGCAAAACCCCTGTATGCAAAGCTGTGTAAATAAATTACTGCAAAAATAATTTACTTGGTACACTATGCAGATTGCCATCATACTCCTAGTTGCGATATATAAAAAGCCTCAGGCACAGTGTTAGATTTGTTTACGGCCCTATACAGATGCAGCCATTCAAAACAAGCGGTGCGCTTTACGCAGTCTACCGGGAGTTACCGTAAATTCTCGTATAGTACCGCAAGTAAAATAATAGTATCCGGAATTTCCGCAAGGTGGAGCTAATAAAGCTCAACCTCTCATGTTTGAGCTGTCGCCATCAAAGTCTTTAACGAAGATATTACTAATAGTATTAATAATGAATGAAAGTATTGCCCTGGTCCACATTCTTTTTTTCATTGACCGTCTTTGTAAAAGTAACACCACAGCATTTCACAATCATGCATTTGTTTCCAATCATGGAAAGTACAGTAATTTTTGAGAATCCCCGATTCACCATGCCTTTCACATGCTCATAAAAGAGATTGATTTAGGAACATAAAAATATTACCGTATGCAAACTGTACTGTATACAGTATGTATATGTATATTTAATGTCTTAACTGTGCCCATTTAAGTATTGAATATTTATATGGAATTTTACCACTGAAGGGAAATCTTAGTAGCTGAACATAAAAAGAATAGGAGCGTACTGTAACGCGTGTGAAGGCCATAAACGATATTAATTTTGGAACATAAACATACAGTATATGACCACTTGTTGTCCCAAGTTGTTTGAATCGCCACAATTCAAATAGAGAAAAAAGAGCTGACTGACAAGATCTAAGGCTGTCAATGTTGGATTAATAAAAGCACGTTGCCCGACGTTAGTTGCATTGCTTGAAAAATAATTTTATTTTGAGAGACTGGATAAGTAATTCCTGAAAAACAAGTAATAATTTAACAATATGTGCAACCATTTTATGATATGTCGCTGTTGTGAATGTCTGTGGAGTGTATGTTATTTGCCTGTCTGTCCTGGCTGTGCTCTTTCTCTCAATTCAATTCAATTCAAGGTGCTTTAACTTTAACTTGCTTTAACTCCGCAAGTCTGAGTTCTGAGTTCTGAAGTCTGAGTTCTTGTGTCCGTCCTATCTGAACCCGAAAGTATTACAATATGTATCTTTAAAGCAGGTGGTGTACAGCTTTTTAGTATAGGTTACACTTTTCTAAAATGTATTTAAAAAATAAAAATGATTACAATCTAATCTTTCCACGTTTGATCCCAAGATCTCAAGAAAAATAAACCAAAACGGGGAGAAAGCTATGTTGAATGTTTATTAAGATACTTAGAAGACAAAGATATCAATTTATGTTGCATTTGTCTGATTGTGAATAAAAAAAAAAATATATTTAAACACGCGTTTGCGATTTAAATCAAAATGCGATTTAAAACAATATAAATGTTTATATTGTAACGCATAGGTGACTATTCATTGTTATTAAAATGACTTATATTCGATCATGTTGTGATATTTAGAAATATAAATTTGTTTGGTGCGAGTGAAGTTTTATTTAATCTTTGACCAAGGTAAACGTTTCATTTTTTCAAAGAAATGTTTGTTAAAAAAGAAGTCATGGCTCTAGTGGGATTCAATCACAAACCATGTGACATGGGAGTCAGGAACCTAACCCACAGCGCTACCAGCAAGGTCACATGCAGGGTGCTGAAAAAGCACTACAGAAACATTATCAACAGACAATCTACAGCGTGTACTATTCTTGTGTTGCAGTACATGAATATAATTATATCGTTATTAATTTCTTTAGATACATGATTCCATATTATATTCCCTTTTAATCAAATTATAAAAGTATGCTTGTTGACTCCGGTAGCACGTTAGTTAAAGACTTCGATGCTTAAAATGTTTAGGGAGAAATGGAATACTGGTGTGTATTTTTTATTTAAAGTACCAAGACCAGCCATATACAGTAACGTTTATGTTCCGAAATTAATATCGTTTATGACCTTCAGATGCGTTATGCTCCTCTTCTTTTTATGCTCAGCTACTAAAATTTCCCTTTAGTGGTAAAATTCCATGTAAATATTCAAAACTAAGTGGATTAAAATGTGCACAGTAAAGACATTAAATGATTAAATCTTTTCACTACCAACCAATGCACCACGAGTGCCCCTGTCGGTCATTTTGGCCAGCCAATCACTTACCACAGTGCCCTCCGGTGCCCCGCGGTGGCTTGTGGGTAGATTACCGTACCGCGGGTTTGTACCACACATTTTGAATGGCTGCATCTGTACTGTATGTTTATGTTCCAAAATTAATATAGTTTATGGCCTTCACATGCGTTACAGTATGCTCCTATTCTTTTTATGCTCAGCTACTAAGATTTCCCTTCAGTAGTAAAATTCCATATAAATATTCAATACTAAAACGGGCACAGTAAAGACATTTAAATCTTTTTACGACCAACCATCACACCTCGAGTGCCCCTGTCGGTCAACAAATCACATACCGTGGTATTTTGTGTCAACGCACGTCACGATGCGCGAGGCCATAGGCAATTACCTCCGGTACGTGTCTGTGCCACGCACTTTGAATGGCTGCATCTGTATATGCATTTATTCATTTTACAGTTGCAATTCAACGTTGATTATATATTGCGGCAATGTATATATACATATAGCTGTATTTTCGCCGTGATATGTACATATATTTGACGAATCACTGCCCGCTGGCATACCGCGTGTTATGATAATAGTATCCAGAATCACCTTATAAATCACCTTATAAAACCGCCAGATGTAGCTAATAAAGCTTACTGTCTCATATACAGCATTTGAGCTGTCACCAGAAAACACCTGGTTTTGAATCTCGGTCACTGGTGAGGGACAATCTTTTTACAATTAAGAATTTAAGTTGTGTACTCTTTAGATTTTTAATAATTTAAACTGTGTATCACAGCATGTTAATAATTAAACATTAAAAAGTCAGTATATTTTATAAAAGCAAGATTTTTCAGCTGGACAAAAGTACACAACCTTCAACCTTCATCATGAATATTTTAATTATGCATAAATATTGTATGGATCAAAGTCTTTACGGAAGATATTACTAATAGTATTAATAATGAATGACCTTGGACAGGCTGTAAGCACTACCGTGGTCCACTTTTTTTGTAACCGTCTGCATCAGTTTAACAGTTGCAACACAAAAATACTATTTTTTCATTGACAAAAAGTAACACCACACTCTCTTGTTTAAACAGATTGTTTTGTTTCTGCACAGATGGTTAAACCAGTGGAAAAGAATGCCTCTTTCTTTGAAGCATTTCACTGATCCGATCACGTATTAGTTTCCAATTAAAAAGTAAGTTTTGAGAATTTCCAATTCACCATGCCTATAATGGTTTCCTGGAGATTGCTCGTAAACTATATTAATCTAGAAACATACACATATTATGTAAACTATATATATATTTCATGGAAATTATGGAATATAATGGATGGATATCTTAGTTATCTTTCTAGTTCACAGGTTTGCATGCATAATTTAATTTTGAAAGCCACTGAGACATCAGGTACTACTGTTGTATTTATGAAAAAGAAACAAAACAAAAAACATACTAACAACTGTGCCATCCTACTCCTTAGTTAATACATTTTATTATTCATAAACAGTTAACATTGTTAGCAAAATATTTTGAATTATATTTAACCCTATTTTTTCTTTAGTTTTGTATTTAACTTATTATATGATAGTCAGACTTAATGTATATTTGAACAATGAAAATATATTTTTACAAGATTTTACATTAAGCACTTAAAATTAATATGGTTAATAATAGTAAACTGTAACATGCTGTAACAAGATCGGTTAAACTGCGAAGAAAATGCTTTCAGAGAAAAAGTTTCAGGTGTGAAGAACATAGATCTCCAATGCAATTTCAACCAAACCTGTTCCCACACACCCTGCCCCCACTACCATTAGAATATACACAAACATTTTAGCGTTTCATTCTGAGCAGAAGACCCTCACACCTGAAGAGTGCTGGCTGTGATGAATTAAACCGGTTTTACAGGTTTCAATCACAGACCCAGTGACATGGGACTCAGTAAACTACAGCAACACCGTATTTGATAACGCTATAAAAATGCTATAAAATAATGTGACTTGGCACAGAACAAGTTTACAGCACAGTACAAAAATAAATGCTGACCATCACTTTAGAAGCATAAATTGCCTTACACTCAATTTAAACACAAGCTGTCTTTAGCCCTCTAACCTGGTTCATACAGAAATGTAGAGATCCAGGCTCAGAACACACAGCTTCATTAGCGAATACATATGCAGGACAACTAGAGAAGACGTTTTACAGAGGACGGATTTTTAGAAACATCCCATCAGACATCCCATCATATTCACAACGTGAAATCTAGAAAATAATATTACATAACCAAAATCCGCAATATGGAAACAGAACCTGTGTAATTGTTGATAGATGATGTACTCGTAACATTTTTTCAAGACAAACTACAACATTTAAAAAATGACTTGTATGTACTTGATATCTCTAATCAATCCACGGATCCCAGCACAAAACGAAACTAAAACGCATACCATTTCGCGCTTCTTATTAGTTGCTCAAAAGTAATTTGACCGTATGAAATGCATAATATAAACCTAGAAACATATACGTGAGCAGTACTTAAGCACTGTAGTATCGGTGTTAAGACATACCACTCAAATACTGTAAATCAAGTTAAAAATATCTCAAGACCGATTCTGGTCATAATGAAACCATGTTTCGTGTATGTTTTCTTTAAAGTATCGAGACCAGCCATATACTGTATGTTTATGTTCCAAAATTAATATCGTTTATGGCCTTCACACGCGTTACAGTATGCTCCTATTTTTTATGCTCAGCTACTAAGATTTCCCTACAGTGGTAAAATTAGATATGAATATTCAATACTTAAACGGGCACAGTTAAGACATTAAATATACATATACATATTGTATACAGTACAGTTTGCATACGGTAATAGGTTTATGTTACGCAATTAAAAAATAAATAAATAAATAAAACTGGAAGGTCCAGCACCAGCTGGATTCGAACACACAACCTGCCAGTTGGTAGTCACACACCTAGACCAGCAGGCTACAAGACAGCTCGCATAAACATGCAGGCGAAACAGCCCTACACAGCCCTGCCGCAGTACACGGATATAATCATACCGTTATTAAATTCTTGAGATACGCGATTCCATATTATATTCCCTTTTAATCAAATTCTAAAAGTATGCTTGTTGACTCCGGTATCACGTTAGTTAAAGACTTCGAAGCTTACAATGTTTAGGGAGAAATGGAATACTGGTGTGTATTTTTTTCTTTAAAGTACCAAGACCAGCTATATACTGTATGTTTACGTTCCAAATTAATATCGTTTATGGCCTTCACACGCGTTACAGTATGCTCCTATTCTTTTTATGCTCAGCTACTAAGATTTCCCTTCAGTGGTAAAATTCAATATCTACAACGGGCACAGTAAAGACTTTTACAGTAAGTCTTTCTACGACAGACCAACGGACCATGAGTGCCCCTGTCGGTCAACCAATCACGCACCGCGGTACCCCGTGTCATCTTACCTGCGGTACGTGTCTGTACCGCACACTTTGAATGGCTGCATCTGTAGCTCACATTATCACAGTAGTACAATTTCTTTGGAAATGTCTGCATCAGTTTAACTTGTTCCTCTGTGATTACATGTGTGGTGTAATGGCTTAGGAGTGTGGTTTGCATGCTGGAGATTGGGGGTTTGAACCCAGCTGTCACCATGAGATTTCTTGTAAGAAATAAAAATTTCTTTGAAAAACTAAAATAGAAAATATTATGGAGACTATATTGACATTGTTTATATTTCTAAATATCACAACATGATTTATTAATACCAACGCATAATTTCAAACTGCTACTGTACTGCACTACAGTATAGCTTATGGGAAATACATTTATTTGTCCCGCATCAAAGTTTAACTTGTTCAGAGTGCCTTACATTACAAACTCCAAGTGTTTCATTTTGTCTATTGCTACAATATCGACAACAATGTAGTTAAAAGGAACATGTCAAAATGGTTGATCGAGTTAACAGTCTGGGTGTGGTGAGTTTCGACTGTTTCCTGCCAGTCTTGGGTAAAAGGAACCTGTCTTTCTTTGGAAGGTTCGCCTATTCATACATGAGAATATAGGAGGGAATGAAAAGTGCCCCCGATCATCTGTTTTACTGACAGGCGAAGTTGTGTTGTGTAAACAAAAACTTTGCTTAACAGCTGCTTGTAAGAGCAAGGTGACTTTCTGCTATCTAAACCATTTTTTTACAGCTTTTAAAGTCACGCAATGTTTGAGTTAGGCAGGAAAATATCATCGTATCTTATTTTTAATTTCATTTTTTAAAATAAATATAAGGTAACCCACAATCAGATGTCCTGTTTTTTCTTAACACTCGTTTTTCCATACTGTAGTTTGAGTCTTTGTGTAAAATGTTAATTATTTTTACTTCTTAATTAAACATTTGAAACACTTTAATTTTGTAAATGCAACACATTCCGTACAGAAATAAATTCATGTTTTCTACAGCCGTTAAGCAGATCAACAGGTTGCTGACAAAACAGTGTACCGTCAACCACTGCCCAGTGATATAACTTTAAGATAGACAAGATCTAGTACCTAGTGCAGTATTTAAAAAATATATATTTTGAATTAATTAAATCCCAGGTGTGAGTTCATAAAGCCAGAATTACCTGTTTTTGTAGCTTTTAAAGTCATACAATGTCTTAGTTAAGCAGGGATACATCATTTTATCTTATTTTTCTTTTTTTTAATTAAGATCGTTTGCCCAGCTATTTTGGCCAGCCAATCACATACTGCGGTACAACGTGGCGAACTGTGGGTATTTTCGTGCGGTACAGGTTGTACCGTGCATTTTAAATGGCTGCATTTGTATATTGTGACAAACAATTTAATTAAATACATTGATTACACTGTTGAGACAAAATGTTACTTTTTGATTTCCTGAAAATAATCCCTTGGTTAAAAAAATCCTTTCCTGGTTAGTGGGAATACAGAGATAGGGTCTCATATTCTGTTTGGTTTAGAAGGTAGTTTTATCTCTTATTTTGACTCTTTTAGCTATTTTTTAAAAATTTGAATGCTTGGGAGCAGTCTGGGTTTTTTGTGGTTGGTCAGGATGTAGGCCTTTTCCGATGCTCCTTTTGTTTTCATTATATTGATCATTCTTATTCAATGATAAAGTAGCCTCTTCAGATCAGTGAAAATACAAAATACTTCAATTAGCACCTCAGGAAGTTGCTTCATACAACCTTTTACCCCAACTCTTTTTTTTAAAACTGTGGTGTGGCATTTTGCTTTATTTTACAGCAAAATTAAGGTCATGATTTTAAAATGTTTACTTTTTCATGCATGTATGCATTTTTGCTTCATATGCACTGAAAAACAAGATTTCAAACATGCATCAATTGACTATAAGCACAATTTATTAAACCTATCCTGAAATGAAAGATAAAATGCAGAGGTGATCTAGGTTAATCATGATCCAATAATAAGAGATAAACTTGTTAACTGAAATGTTATTTTTAAGGTTTATATATTTGTATTATTTCAACAAATCTTTTTGACTTTTTGGAAATGATACAAAGATCCAATATACAGTCCTCCTGTGACTATAAATCTTACATGGTGTCTGGCCTTTTCTAACACATTACAGCACTACTACCGTGTCCTAGATAATGACCAAAATGTCTGTTATTTATATGCAACATTTTTATGAATTGCTAAATAAAGCAGTCAATTACAAGAGGTTCCTCAAAATGGCTAAGAGAAAGTAAGATGTTAGGAGTAGCAGCAATGCTTGTTAATAAGACAGAATTAAGTGTTGCTGTGCTTTCCTAAATGAGGCCCGATCTCTCTCTTCATCTCTGTGGTGCAGCCATAGAGAAGCTATTCATGCAGGCTGATTTAAGGTGTTTTCTTTCGATAAGGGACAGCTCCCAAATGGGGATGCACTTAGCTAAGCCTGGCTATCATGATCAATGGTCATCCATTGGAGCCTATCTGTCTAGGGAGTGCCAGATGGACATCTGGACTGCATTCCTAAGTGTCAGGGGTAAGTGACTCATAGCTCACCTTGATCAACCAATCAGGGACTGGCAGAGCATGGTAATACCACGTGGGTCTCCCATGCCCGTCAAACTCTCAACCAATCAGCACACACCTGTCTCTTGGTCAAAAAGGTAGCGCAAGGTCAGGTCGGAGTTCTCCTTGGTCATCTTTCACGCACCCTCAGAGACAATCACTTGACAACCGCTGTTGTCTGCACTGGGACTTGGACTTTGTTCTAAGCATGAGGCCGAGGATCCTGTACATACTCAAGAATTCTGCAACAACCAACATGAATGCTCTGCTTGATCAACGGCAGCCTTCAGTTAGACCCTCGTCGACAACCTGAATAGCTTATTCAGAAGCAGTGCTGGACCGGGAACTAACTAGTTTCTTACCGTGCAAAAGAGTGGCTTGCGAGGACCCGCGGTCACAATCTGTGCATAGAGACTTTCTAATAGTCAGCCGGACTGCTGGTAGATCCCTAGGAGCAACTTCTGCTCTGCGCACTGCAGTTAGATTCTTCTGCCCATCCTACTCCAAGCTGCACCTCGATTGGTTGGCCGGTAGTCAGAGGACACCTAGACGGACACCTACTGGATGACCGCTGGAACAGAGGTTGCAAAAGAGCCTGTCAGCTGGTTTGGTGTTCGTGCCGGGAAATCTGAATCCATACAGTGGATAAGTAAACCACATGTTCTACATTGTGTCTCGAGAATTTAATTGTTACCTCAACACAAGTTGTTATCAATTTAATTCATGAGTAATGTATTTACTTCCGAGTCTAGTGTAACAGTGGGTAATAACACTGACTAGCGATTTGGTATAGCCAAAGGATATATTGAAATATATTCTCTGTTGTGTATCTCTTTGTGTTTGCATCTCTTCGAGATTATATACCTTGTATATTGATAACCCTCACAGTAAGGTCTGCCGCCTGTATCCAGGCAGACTGGTATATGTTTGGTGCACAATTTATGTCTAATAAATGTATCTTGTGTATTGAATCCGTGCATGTGTGTTGTTAGTTGTTCTGACGATTGATTTTCTAAAAGCCACAACGAACCACCTCATGATTATTGCTACAATTAATAATTGTCTCAGTAAAATCATAAAACCACTACATAGGCATGCATCATTCTCAGCTTGATAACATTTTTAACATTGTCATCTTAACATGTTCTCAGCATTCATACCCCTAATGCGTGCAGACTGATGTATTTGCAGATATTATCTCAATGCTTAACTGCACATTTCTATGTCTTTCAAGAATCTGAACTCTACTGCCAGCTCTGAGACCTTCCTGTTTTCATGTTAATAGGACTTTTTACTATGATGTTATGCTGCCCTCCTCTGGATGTACTATATTGTATAGGTATGACATATTTGAAGTCACAGAGACTTACGTTTTTCCTTGTTTAGTGTTGTATTCAAAAGACCTTTGAAGGGTGTTATATGAGCCAGTCTCACTTTTACAAATACCAAATACAATCTGGACTCATTTCATATCCTTTCACCTGCATTTCTCCAGGTGATGGGTACTTTTAACCTAGTGTTCTTTGTAAAAAGGTAGAGGTTACAGTTACAATACAATATGCTAGAGCAGTGGTTGTCAATCTTTTTGCAGCAAGTACCACCTCTGATCAAACCAAAGCATCTAAGTACCTGGTACATGTCATCTTCTCATAGGAACCACAGAAAATCTCATTGACCAACATGAGCGCACACACACATCACACACACATATAATAAATATTATAATAATAAACTTTTTTTGATATAGCGCCTTTAAAGGTGGCTTTTCAAAATGCTTCACAGAATGACAACTGGAACAACAACAATTAAAAATAAACAATAAAAAAGCACCATTTCAATGAGATGGTTCAAAGCAGATGTGAATTCACTAGTCGAGCCAATTAATACAATTGATACAATTAATAACAGAGTCTAACAGATTTGAAATCCTCAGGCATTTTCTTGACGGCCAAGGCCTTGCAGTGGATGCTGTAAAGGGTCTACTTTATATATGGAACACCCTCTCTAATTCATGCAACTACACTGCTTGTCATCGCTCTAGCACTGTCTGTACAAACTCCAAAGCATTTTATCCAGTCTATGCCATTCTCTTGTTGGTAGCAGCTTACACAACAGAAAGTCCTCATGGGACATGCCCTTATCTAACGAAACGAGCAAATTGGCCAAATCAACAACATCTACAGACTCATCTAATTGCAGTGAAAAGCATCTGCTCATCTTAACATGCTCATTCCTATACACTGGTGTAGAATTACATAGTACAGATGCAGTTATTCAAAGTTCACTATACAAACCCGTACAACATGCATCTATCCACAAACCACCATGGCTTACATGGTTGTACATGGTTGACTGGCCAAAATGACAGACGGGCACTTGTGGTGCATTGATCGGTAGTAAAAAGATTTAATCATTTAATCTCTTTATTGTGCACATTTTAATCTGCTTAGTATTGAATATTTATGTGGAATTTTACCACTAAAGGGAAATTTTAGCATAAGCATAAAAAGAATAGGAACATAATGCATCTGAAGGTCATAAAAGATATTAATTTAGGAACATATACATATGTAAACTGTATATTGCTGGTCTTGGTATTTTAAAGAAAAACTACACACCAGTATTCCATTTATTTTTAAGCATCAAAGTCTTACATGTGGTTATTTCAGAAATATTTTTACGTGCTCCTTCTGCCCATGTTACTGTACGTTTATATACAGTACTTTGTGAGAAAAGTGATAGTTTTAAACTTTTCTGCGAATACACTCGATATCGGAGTAAACAAAAGCATACTTTTAGGATTTGATTAATAGGGAATATAATATGGAATTGCGTATCTAAAGAAATTAATAACGATATAATTATATTCAGGTACTGTAGCACAAACTGTAGTATATACACATATCTATTGATATGTGTATGGTTGTTTCACTACTTATCACATGACTGTGTCAGTGGTGTGGTGGTTTAAGTTACTGATTTATAAGTGTGAGGTTGGGTGTTCAAATCCAGCTATCGCCATGAGTTTTCTTTTAACAAATAAACATTTCTTTGAAAAACTAAAATAGCAATAGCAAAATAGCAATATTATAGACACTCTATTGACTTTTTTATGTTTCTTAATATCACAACATGTTTGAACCGTAGTCATTTATTAATAATGAATAGTTTCAAACTGCTATTGGTATCATTATCATCAATATGTGAAAAAAGTGAATCCTGTTTTTTTATGGTCTGTAACTTAAATCCTGCTTACCTAAAAATTAGACACAAGAAGAGTATTATTGGACAATGTTGTGAGGCTAAAGAAATCAATAACAATATTAATTCAAAGATCTAAATATATCTAACACATACGCCTGACAAGAGAGGGTGAGTCTGCTCGCCTGCACAGTGACTAGCTAGCAGGAATCTGTACCATGTGGATCCCTTTAGATCTCCATTCATTAATCCCTTATTAATAATATCTTCAGTGTCATATTAACATTGGAATGTTCTCAATGGGTCTCCTTCATACATTTTCAATTTACAGACTGTACAAGATCATTTTTTATGAATAATGTCTTCCGTATCGCATTAAAATTGGAATGCCTTTCACAGGTGTCAATCCACCTATTTTCTAACCGCTTTATCCAGAAAAGGTAACAGTTTTACAACTCGCCCTCCCACCCCCTGTCTGTCTGACTTTCTTTTTAACCCTTCTGTAATAGAATCACTGCAGGTAAGAAAGATTTTTTTCCTAGAAAGATCTGATGCACAAAAAATGGTTATGAACTATTGAACCCTGTTTTTATCGCTTTTAAATTCATGCAATTTCTAAGTTAAGCAGGAACACATCATTACATCTAATTTGTTATTTATTTTTTTAATTAAAAAATGTTATTGCCCAGCCTAAGGGGCGTTTATAATATTGTGACATTATTATCTAGGACAGACACAGTGACTCAGGCAATCGTTGAATGAAAAACGGTGCTTTATTTTTCAGTACAGCTGAGTACAGAGAGACATACACACAGGCAGCTGAAACACCACGTCTCTTCCCATAAAAAGTTTTTGTCTCCATACTATATACTCGCGGATTTTTTTGTAATGTGAACTCAGCCCAATCCCTTGGTGTATTTATATTATATTTTCATGTACGAGTAGAATAGGTTAATTGTCTTCCAATGAAAGACAGGTTCCTTTCGGCCAAGACAGTCAGCTGTAGAAACTCAACACACACGGAACTTAATAGGCTTGCACTTTTATACAGTATATCGCCTTTAAACACATATATTTAAACATGAGTTTACGATTTAAATCAAAACGTGATTCAGTCAATATAAATGTTTATTTTGTAACGCATAGGTGACTATTCATTGTTATTAAAAAGACTTAAATTCGATCATGTTGTGATATTTAGAAATATAAATTTATTTGGTGCGAGTGAGGTTTTATTTAATCTCTGACCAAGGGAAACGTTTCATTTTTTCAAAGAAATGTTTGTTAAAAAATAAAGTCATAGTTCCATGGGATTCAATCACAGACCATGTGACATGGGAGTCAGGAAACTAACACACAGCACCACCGGATTTAATAACGCAATAAAAACGCTATAAAATAATGTGACTAGGCACAGAACAAGTTTACAGCACAGTACAATAATAAATGCTGACCATGACTTTAGAAACATAAATTACCTTACACTCAATTTAAACACAAACTGTCTTTCTGTATGAACCTCTAAGCTGGTTCATACAGAAATGTAGAAATGCATTAGCCTGATTATGATTAAAAAACACATAATTAAACACACGTTTGCGATTTAAATCAGAACACGATTTAAATCAATATAAATGTTTACATTGTAACGCATACTGTCCAGCCTCCATTTCTCTATAAAAATGTACTCTATTGCACACACACACACAATAGAAGCAGGAACCACTGTCAGAAGGGAAGAAGGTGACTATTAATTGTTATCAAAAATGACTTAGAATCGATCATGTTGTGATATTTTGAAATATAAAAGTCAATTGATTGTCCATAATATCGCTATTCTATTTTTTCGAGGAAATGTTTGTTAAAAGAAAAGTCCAGCACCAGCTGGATTTGAACACACAACCTGTGCATTGTTAGTCAGGCACGTAGACCAGTAGGCGACAAGACAACTCGTATGAACAGGGAGGCGAAACAGCCTTACACAGCCCTGTCGCAGTACACGAATATAATCATATCGTTATTAAATTCTTTAGATACGCGATTCCATATTATATTAGTAGAAAAGCTTAAAACTACCACTTTTTCACATGCTATTTCACATGCTAGTTAAATACTTCGATGCTTAAAATCGTTAGGGAGAAATGGAATACCGGTGTGTATTTTTCCTTTAAAGTACCGATTCCTGGAATCTGACTGGCTGACACCCTTCTGAAGTGGTTCCATAAAATCTGGTATATGGAAAAGAAAGTGTTGATACATACAAGTATCTTTTAATACTCTCTTTGCTGTGCTCTTGAGGATCCTTGTGATATTTTGAGCTCTAATTGAATGATAAGTGTTGCATTTTAAATCATTTTCGTAGTTAGAAATTATGAAACGCCCTGTTAAAAGCAAGGAAGTTTTTACGCCCGTTGAAGTAAAACAAAATGCCTTACAAAGTATGGCTTGGACAGATTCCAAGTGCTTGTACAAATGTGCTTAAGAAATTATACTTTGAGTATACAGCTTGTCCAAAGTCATCAATTATTAATACTATTAGTAATATCTTCGGTAAAGGCTTTGATGCATAAATATTTCTGATAAAGGTAGGTTGTGTACTTTTGTCCAACTGAGCAATCTTGCTTTCATAAAATATACCAGCATTTTAATGACTGATGATTAACATGCTGTAATACACAGTTCAAAATTAAAGGCTCAAATGCTGTACATGAGAGGTTAAGCTCCCCCTGGCGGTTTTACAAGGTGACGCCGGATAGTTTCCGGCAGAGCGTCAAATGACGCGCGATTACCCACGTGACACTGAGAGATACCGCGTGATACCACGACACGCCCACCGGTGTATGCCGCGAAATACCTCACCCATTTTGAATGGCTGCATCTGTACGGGTTTTTCGCACTAAGCCGAATTGAGCAGTTGTGAACATGTGTACACAGCGGTCCCCCCGGGTTCCAGTTAGTATGTAATTACGCATCGTTGAAAAAACGGAGGCTGTGAAGATTTTCACATGTCGTGGTCTTTAAAATGCATTTGGTTTTAAGGCTTTCTGTGTTTCCCTTCCAAAGATAGGGACAGAAGAATATTCAAGCGTGGTAAAAAAAATGGCTGAAAAACTACATAGTGAAGGCTGTGAAAAAAGCCACATGTACTTTGTACACACAGCAAGTGTTTACATAACTGTGTGTACGGTTTTGTGAAAAAACTACAGGCATGCCAATTGTAATTGTTTTTATTTTTAAATACATTTTAGAAAAGTGACATCTATACAAAAGAGTTGCATTTAATACTATTCAATATTAATATATTAATAGAGATAAGCTCTTTATTAAACCTCTGATCAAAGATCAAGCATAGATCAAACAGCAAGCATAGATCAAACACTGGGGCTGATCTGTGATCTGTGATATGGTTGAATGTGAATTGCGGTGCTTCAGCAGGGCTGGCTGTGCTAAAAAAACTGTTTAACAACTCTTAAGCATACTGTAGTTTTTGTTAACACAAGTTTATCAGTGAAAAGACCACGGGCATTTTTCCTCCCCCCTACATTCTCAGAGTAGAACAGAATTTATTCTTAGCACAATTTATTACAGTGCTAAATTTAATATTAATGTTTACTAATAGTTTATGATAACACCTAACTTTCTTAATTAGATGTGTTTAAAACAATGAACTAAGTGTAACATAGCATTCAGAAATACAATCGAGAATAGTTTTGTGGTGTAGGTATAGATGAAACTTTTCTAAAATGTATAACAAAATTAAAGACAATTAAAATCTGTAATCTTTCCACCTGTAATGTCATTAAAAAGTACAATAAGTTCCTGCTTTGTCTAACAATGGTATCAAAAAGTAGTCTGAGTGCTGAGAAACCTGTGTCTAATGATAATCAAGGGACTAAGGAGTCAAAGAAAATGATCTACGTTGTTTAATTTTAAACACTAAGTTATGAATGCAGACGCAATTGGTGCTTTACGGCCATTGTGCAATACTGAGCTCAGTGCTTCCTCCCTCTCTCGGTGCCGCTTCCCCATCTGACACATTAGTGGGTGGCATGCTGTTTTCAGAGCCTGTGATTGAAAAAAAAAAAGACCTGCTGATCTGTTCTACAAACCAGGGAGACAACAGAATAGATTTTTCTATTTGAAATGTGTATTTTATATATATATACTTGATCTAAGCTGATCAGGAGGAAGAAAAATAATCTGTTTTTCACACAGAAAAAGTGGCTATTAACTATCAAAGCCTGTTTTTATAGCTTTTAAAGTCATGCAATGTCTAAGCAGGAACACATCATTATATCTTGTTTTTGCTTTATTTTTTAAGAATTAAAAAAACAACCTAATTTGAAAGACCTTTAAAGAGTTTTCACAGCCTGTACATAAAACTATATACACAATACTGTTAACAGCAGGAACATTCCTATTCTTTACTCATCAGCTTATTAAAAACAGCAGCCATGATGTTCAAACCATTTTTTTCACACAGAAGAGTGACACAGCTTCGCGTTGTGAATCTGTTTTTCCATGTTTACAAAGAAAGTGGAATATAGAAATGCTACCTGCTATATAGATACATATATTTAGATCCTTAAATTAATATCATTATTAATTTCTTTAGATACGTGATTCCATACTATATTCCCTATTATTAAACGGATAATTCCGGTCCTGAAATCTGATTCTCTGATATACACACACCCCGGAATTTTGACTTTTTACTGTGTGATAAGGAAATTTTAAAAACTACTTCTTAGCGTAAATAAAAAAGCTTGGATTCTCGTGTATCTGATACACGTATCTTTTTCTGCTGTCTTGGTTGTGCTCTTGAGGATCCTTGTGATATTTTGAGCTCTTGTTGAATGATAAGTGTCGCATAGTTTAAAGCATTTTCATTCTTAGAAATTTTGAAACACTCCCGTAGCAAAATAAAAATGCCTTACAAACTATAGATTTGTGCTTGTATGATTGATGGAAATGTTCAAATAAATGTGCTAAGAAATAAACAAAAAGCAAGTAATTTATTCCTTTATCATATTGGCTAGCTAATGTCCTGTCCTTAGTTACTTGTGGCTGTGTTTCTGCATTGCGTAGCAACGAGGGACTATATTCACAGGCAGTGGAACGTAAACAGCTTAATTTTCATGTTGAATAATTTTTTTAAATTCAAATTCATTCTATACAGCAATCACATAGTTGGGGACTGTTTTATAAAAGCAATAAGGCACTCGAGGTCTGTACTATATCATAGATATAGTCACAGTTAAAGGGTTGCCAGCCCTCTGCATCACGTTGGGCCTAGCAACACTGTGACTATTTCCACAATATACAGTAGCACGGCCTCTCGTGCCTTATTCCTTAAATAATTAGTTTCTGAAAAGTATGAGTTTCTTTTACTGCGATAACGAGTGCAAGTATTAATGGAAAATGGTAATCCCATAACTCACTTTGAACGTTTTGTGATATTCAAGAAAAACCAACACATTCAATATAGTGTCGATAATATTTAGTAATAATATCAGTAGCAGTTTGAAATTATTCGTTGTTATTAATAAATGACTTAGGTTTGAACTTGTTGTGATATTTAGAAATATAAAAATGTTAATATACAGTAGTGTCCATAATATTTGCTATTTTAATTTTTCAAAGAAATACTAAAATATTTCTGTATAATTAAAATATTTATGATAAAGGTGGTAGGTTGTGTACTTTTGTCCAACTGAGCAATCTTGCTTTCATAAAATATACCAACTTTTTAATGTATAATGATTAACATCCTGTAATACACAGTTTAAATTTAAAAGTCTGACAAATATACAACTTAAATTTTTAATTGAATAAAGATTGTCCCTCAGCAGTGATCGGGATTCGAAACTGAATGTTTTCTGGTGACAACTCAAATGCTGTATAGGAGAGGTTAAGCTTTATTAGCTCCACCTGCCAGTTTTACAAGGTGATTCCGGATACTATTAACATAATCTAATTTGCATATGGTAAATTGTGGTATACTGCGACACGCCCACCGCATTATACCGCAGCATACCCCTCTTGTTTTGAATGGCTGGATCTGTAGCTCTTGTGTCCACTCAAGTATTAGCCGGCGCTGTATCGTAGGATCTAAGCTGCGTATTTGATGCGTAAACTAATTTTATTTCAATAGAAAATATGATAACCCGTCCCAATTTTTCAGTGCACACAACAAATTTTCAGGGTCATCTGGCGTACCACCTGGGGGTGTACCATAGTTTGAGAACCATGGTGCTAGAGAATCTTTAAGCATAGTTAACTTCCATATCATGGCATGAATACCCTAAGCATGTACATCTCGCCATGTGGGATGCACAGTCTTGTGCTAGAAGATACCACTGTATTAGTATCTGCTACCTTTATGCTTGGTATTGTTGCATTTATGCTACCTTGGTATGTTGGAACCATGACACTGGCTCAAACACCAGCTAAGTATTTTTACAAATGGGGGTTACGAAACTGGTGAAAATCAGGAGTGTTTTAGTCAATCAATCAAATCATTAGTCATAACCCCTGACTTGTAAGTGATTTTTATACCTGAGTGGCTGGTATAATTATAGGCATGTAAGTTCTTTATTGTCTAGCGCAGTTTTATTGAGAGGAGTAATAATCCAGGCACAGTTGTCTAAAACAAATATTTATTTCAATAAACTACACAAGACACAACATACTATACACCAAGTTACATTATATTGTTACAAATGGAGCTGGACAGATATTCTAAAATAATGACACAACACACAACAAAACAGTTACATTTATATACAGTATTTACAGATGAGACATTTCACAGGCCTTACATTCTGATCGCACAGAAAACACCAGACTGCTATTAAGCACAAACTCTTAATATGCCTACAGAGGCCACACAAGAGATGAGCTGCCTTCTAACTAAAAACAAATTAACCTGCAGTTAAATCTCTTTCTCTGCTTCCTGGATGCCACAAAACAAATGGGAACCTATTTCCCTATCCATAAAATACACCCTTATCAGGAGAGATGTTTCTAACTGAGGTATCTTTTACCCAGGAAATCAAAGTTCCCTTAAACAAAGGAAAGCATGCTCTCTATCAAGGTTCAAATACTCCAGTCAGGTTTTTTTTTTTTGATGAACATGAAGTAGGAGCTCTCGTCTGGTGCAAGCTTCAAGTCCCAACTCCACTGGACTCCTCTCTCTTCTCCCTGCTTCTGCTTGCTTCTTCTGTGCTCTTAAGGTGAACTTATACTGTGTATACTGCTCTGCTCCTTTGCAATCATTAATCCACAACTTGCCTAGGCATACTAAGATCAACTTTATGATTGTTTCTGCTCAACCTCAGCAAACATCCTCTCTGCTTTGAAGTTAGAAGTATTTACTCTTCCCTGTGTCACAAACTTTATCCAAAATATTAAGAGACACTTCTCAAGTCACCCAAAGCTGTAACAGTATTTTAAAATTAATTTTGTCCTGGAGGTAATACAGTAAAGTAAAAAGAGAGATAAAGCAATGCATAAAGTTAAATGGGTTAATTTCCTATTTTAATTTAACTTGTCATGTTGTGACTTGTCAAAATGGTTGTCATTTGCAATGATTTAGCATTGAAAATAAACTTCTTTAAGTGAGCTCAAAACAATGGCTTTCAATATTGTCTTTCTAATTCCCAGACTTCCAGCTGTGAACAATTAAATCTCACAATAATTACCAAAAAAAACTGAGTCAACCTCTAAATGAATTCTATCAGTATTTGGTAATAAATCTTGCATCATGCAGATTTCTATAAATTACGGGCAGAATGAAAATGCAGGTATGAATAAAGGTAGTTTAATTTGAAAGACATTCTGATTTTGCTCATTATACTTTTATTAAGACCAAAGTATAGATTCAACATAGAGGAATTCCTAGCCATTAGCACAATGGCAATACAAGTATTAATGGGTTTATATTACTATTTAATCATTACTATTATTATGGTAACTCCATTTGTCTACAATATGTTTTTGTCTTTGATGTCCAACATTGATGTTAGTACACTTACTTTTGCATGCAACTTCAAAATATTAACATAATAAAAAACATAATACAAAATACAGTGTGTTTTGTATCATACGCCATTAAAATTATTTTTTATTTGAAACATTTGGCATTCATCTGGATTATGATGGAAATGAAATGTAGTGATTAAAACATTATTCTCAATGTTTTAGCCATAGAAAGAATGAATATGTCATTTGCTTAAATTATTCAGTCTTTGTAATTCTCTTAAGCTTTTGTTTTAACCCTATCTCTGCTTCAGGATGACTTAATTGAAACATTATCACGAAGTTAAGTAAATGAAGACAATTCAATCAGTGTGATTTTTCCCCCTAGTGACCTCTGGATTTTTCTATTAACAGGGTATTTAAGGAATCAATTTAGATTTTTAAATAGGCTAACAACTCTATTGTCATGGTGACAATGAACTCTAATATTAAACCTTATCAGAGCAAGAAACTTAGTGCTGTCAGAATATTGAAACCAGAATTTACAACATGATTTGCTATTCTATGTCAAGCTCTATGATTTAATAGTTACTGTTTTATTTAACTCGCATTATCCATATTATTAAGTGCACTGTTTCTTTTTTTAACAGCTTAATAACTCATATGTTCTTTCATCTTATTTCAAACTTTCATAAACCATTAAAATGTCTATATTAGTGATCAATTCACTATATGCAGGTTTGACTACAACCTAGAGTAAGTCAATACTGAAACAGACTTTTATGACTTTCAGTTAGATTCCCTGTTCAACATAAAAGTTCTTCGTATGTGAGAATCTTCAAAGTAATTGCATTTTGTTATCAGGCATTATCTACTGTTAACAGGGACTATCACTGTCCTACTGTAATGTTCTTTTGGAAATAAAAACCTCTACCTCTGAAATAAAAATGTCTGTTAAAAGGGACAAATAGACTTCACATTGAATTAAAGAATAGAAACAATTTTATTTGATAAAATAATTATTTGTATAGAGGGTACTGCATGATCAGGCCTCAACTTTGACATTAAAAAATAAATAAACACAATGACCTTCTCTTCATCATGTACTGAACAAATACAATGTT
This sequence comes from Lepisosteus oculatus, assembly GCF_040954835.1. NCBI lineage: Eukaryota > Metazoa > Chordata > Actinopteri > Semionotiformes > Lepisosteidae > Lepisosteus > Lepisosteus oculatus. The sequence goes on along the minus strand of NC_090703.1, from coordinate 29,049,735 downwards.
TTATGCAAATATCAGGATCTAAGAAGTGACTCCCTCATCCATTTAATAGTACCTCTAATCTATGTTAACATATATCGATGTTCATAGTATTTCCAATTTCCAAAAGCACATCACAATGATGAATTCACCTTAATAATTATGCAAGACATCAAAATATGAAGAAAATGTTAGGACTAGGGACCAAAAGGGACTAAGCCTTTTACAATATTGACATTTCTTTCTGATTCTGCTCAAATACATTCTGAAGCACATTCTTAACACATGTAAAAACTATGCAGTGTGAAATTACACTAGCAGAACCTGATAAATACACCAGATTAGGTGTATAGAAAATTGTCAGGCTTGACATTGGGTTTTGTTTGTAATTATATTCCTAGCATTTTTATTTGTTTTAACACTGTTCCTGAAGAAAACTGGTGGAAACTAGGTCAAAGGGTAAAGATCTGTATTGTTTTCACTTGATACTACATTTTACATCTCCAAAAAAATTTAGTTTTGTTAATAGCTGGTATTCTGCAGCTACTATTTTGTCACTCTATAAGAATTCTAGAGGAATGAAAAATGTCTTTAGATGAGTTGGTAAATTAGAAGATTCTTTGTTGCACATAAATGACAAGAACTAACAGTGTCAATCTGAATCTTTTTTTAAGAAACCAAAGACTTATGAAGGGAGTTTTCATTATTAGCAGTTTCCCTTCAGGGCTTGAAAATTCCATTTGTTATCAAACAAATGAATAGTGAAAATGAAAAATGGGAACAGAAGGCAGCCAGAAGGAAAATGCTTCAGTAATGAATTCCTGTTGTCCGCTGCTTGTAGAGTTGTAAAACTAAAATATTTTCCAAAATGTATAGGTTATACATTTTTTATACATTGCATTAGAAAATGAAAAATATAGTTTATATTTCTACATACAGTGCCTTGCAAAAGTATTCAGATCTCTGAATAGTTTTCACATTTTGTTAGGTAAATTTAAGGAACACTTTGAAATAACAATATTCATTATACACACAACCTTCTCCACTTATTCAATGCATAATAAAAAGAAATGGTTAAGAAGATTATTAGTGTGAGAGAAAGATGCCGTTGTTAAAGTTGTTATTGCATAGTGTTTAAACTCTTTTGATGTGGAAATCCTAAATTAATTCAAGTGCACAAAAATACCTTACAATTACTTGAGTGAGCCACAGTCTGTAAGCTTTATGGTGTTTCACAGGATTTCCGAATAAATACACCTATCTTTGTGAAATTCCTTGCTGATATAGTGAATTTTAGTGAATATTTAATAATTAATACTAAGGAGCTTTTAGAATAACTTGGGGATAACGTTGTATAAAGGTAGAGATCAGGAGGGATCGGTATAAAAACATTTCAAAGGCCTTTAATATAATTTTGAGAAGTGAAGTTGTTCCTTGACTGAGCTGCCAGACAAAGATGAAACTGGTGTGAAGCTAATGGCAATTTTTATAAAGTTAGAGTTTAGAGACTGAAATGGGAATAAAATGTTCATGGGTCAACAATATACCTGTCTTTTACAACAGGGGATTAAATGAATAAAAAAAGTATATACAGATGCAGCCATTCAAAGTGCGCGGTACAGACACGTACTGGAGGTAATTGGCTATAGCGTCGCGCATCGCGATGCAAAATACAGCAGTACGTCATTGGTTGACCGACAGGGGCACTCATTGGTCGGTCGTAGCAAGATTTACAGTAAATGTCTTTACTGTGCCCGTTTTAGCATTGAATATTCATATGGAATTTTACCACTGAAGGGAAATCTTAATACCTGAGCATAAAAAGAATAGGAGCATACTGTAACACGTGTGAAGGCTTTAAACTATATTAATTTTGGAACATAAACATACAGTATATGGCTGGCCTCGGTACTTTAAATAAAAAATACACAAGAGTATTCCATTTCTCCCTAAACATATTAAGCTTCGAAGTCTTTAAGAAATGTGATACCGTAGTCAACAAGCATACTTTTAGAATTTGATTAAAAGGGAATATAATATAGAATCGTGTATCTAAAGAAATTAATAACGATATAATTAGATTCATGTACTGCAACACAAGAATAGTACACGCTGTACATTCTGTTGATAATATTTCTGTAGTGCTTTTTCAGCACTCTGCATGTGACCTTGTTGGTGGCGCTGTGGATTAGGTTCCTGACTCCCCCGTCACATGGTCTATGATCGAATCCTGCTGGAGCCATGACTCTTTCATTTTAACAAACATTTCTTTGTAAAAATGAAACGTTTCCCTTGGTCAGAGATTAAATAAAACCTCACTCGCACCAAACAAATTTATATTTCTAAATATCACAACATGATCGAATTTAAGTCATTTTAATAACAATGAATAGTCACCTATGCGTTACAATATAAACATTTATATTGATTTAAATCGCGTTTTGATTTAAATCGCAAACGCGGGTTTAAATATATGTGTTTTTTGATTCACAATCAGACAAATGCAACATAAATTGATATCTTTATCTTCTAAGTATCTTAATAAACTTTCAGCATAGATTTCTCCCCATTTAGATTTATTTTTCTTGGGATCTTGGGATCAAATGTGGAAAGATTAGATTGTAATCGTTTTTATTTTTAAATACATTTTAGAAAAGTGTAATCTATACTAAAAAGCTGTACACCACCTACTATAAAAATACATATTGTAATACTTTCGGGCTCGTATAGGACGGAGACAAGAACTCAGACTTGCAGAGATAAATCTCAACAAAACAACAACAAATCTCAACATCTTGTACCAATTATTCGTAATACAAACCAAAAACTCTCTCAAATTTCTCGAATTAACATAGCCCCGCCCCTTATGCAAAACCAACATCCCTCCCCTGTTCTCTCTCTCCACTGGCGTTTGTAATAGTTTTTATTTTTAAATAAATTTTAGCAAAGTCATGTATTTTAAAAATCATACGTTTTCTATATTTATGTCTTTATTTAGTGGTTTCATTAGTGACAAAGGCTAAACTTTCTTGGGAAAATGTCTTTTATGTAAATCATGTTTGCTATTTATTCATTTAGGGCTAGAATATGTTAATTGTCTTCCAATGAAAGAAGGGTTCCTTTCGCCGTAGTCGAGTTGACATTGGAAGCTTGCCACGCCCGGACTGTTACACCAATGCATTAGCATGTTAAAGCGATTTCATTGAGGAGCCTAGCTTTCTTAATTAGTAAGTACTGTACTTCCTTGGTTTTGGAGGGGGGAGGTGTCTCTCGCTGGAAATCTCACTTTGAAAATACCTGCGAAACTGGTTTAATTAGTCATAGCCAGCACTCCCGCAGAGAGGGGGGTTGTACTCGTTAATGTCTAAGCCGGAACACATCATTATATCTCATTTTGTATTTCTATTAAAAAAAATCGCTTGCCCAGCCTAACACTATTATTGTTATTGTATTTATCCTGTAAAGCGCTTTGAGGAGCACAGCTTTCTCAGCACTTAGATTACTTTTTGATACCATCCTTACACAAAGCAGAAACGTCTTGTATTTTCCGATGACATACAAGTGGAAAGATTACAGATTTTAATCGTCTTTTTTCTGAACCAGGAAAAATCTGATCATGTTTCTCTATAACAATAATAAAAAACTTTATTTTACATATCACCTTTAAAAGTGGCATCTCAAAGAAATACAGTAGATGTAAACCACAGATTACAAAGTAAATACCCAGACAAATGCAAACGCATTTTTAATAAAATGCTTTTATTCATTCAGCAGAGAGAGAGCGTAAAACCTGGGTGTAACAGCTGTTCCTTTTTCTGATCACTCGCTCTCTGGATAAACGTCTCACCTGTTCTATTCTTTGTTTTCTTAATTTGCTGATTATGCCTTCTGTGATCCACTCCTGCACACCTAAAGAAGACTATTTTAAATTTCTTTGCATGGTCCATTGTGCAATTAACCCTTGTATGTGCTGTCCTTAAGGTGATATCACATAAAGGTGATATGTAAAATAATGTTATAGAGAAACATGATCACATTTCCCCCGGTTCACTAGTCACTAGTATACTTTTAATACAGTCTTTGCTGTGCTCTGGAGGATCCTTGTGATATTTCGAGCTCTGGTTGAATGATAAGTGTCGCAGTTTAAATAATTATTTAAGAAATTATTAAACGCTCTGTTAAAAGCAAGGGAGTTTTTAAATTAAACAAATAATTAAAAAAATATATTTTTTTAAGTTTTTAATGAAATGCTATTATTCACTCATAATTTGACAATTTCAGGAAGTCTAAGGAAGGACTAAGGAAATTGTCATCTGTTGTTGAAGCTCTGTGAGCTCGGTGACTTTGAGACCACTTGTTACCCAGGTTGTTTGAATCGCCACAATTCAAAAAGAGAAAAAAGAGCTGACTGACAAGAATTAAGATGTGGCTGTCAATGTTGGATTAAAAAAACCACATTGCCCGACGTTAGTTGCATTGCTTGAAAAATAATTTTATTTCGAGAGACTGGATAAGTAATTCAAGTGTTTTTTTTAACTTCCTGAAAAACAAATAATAATTTAACTATAAGTGCAAACGTTTTATGATATGTCGCTGTTATGAATGTCTGTGGATCTTATTCGCCTGTCTGTCCTGGCTGTGCTTACGCTTGCTCGCTTGCCCTTCCCCCCTCTCTCTCTCAATTCAATTCAAGGTGCTTTATTAGCATGACAGATGGGTACAATCAGTGTTGGGTAATTACTTTGCTTTGAGATGCTACTTTTAAAGGTGATATATAAAATCAAGGCTTTAACTTGCTTTACCTCCCCAAGTCTGAGTTCTTGTGTCTGTCCTATCCGAACCCAAAAGTATTACAATATGCATCTTTATAGCAGGTGGTGTACAGCTTTTTAGTATAGATTACACTTTTCTAAAATGTATTTAAAAAATTAAAATGATTATAATCTAATCTTTCCACGTTTGATTCCAAGATCCCAAGAAAAATAAATCTAAACGGGGAGAAAGCTATGCTGAAAGTTTAAGATACTTAGAAGACAAAGATATCAATTTATTTTGCATTTGTCTGATTGTGAATCAAAAAAACATATATTTAAACACGCATTTGCGATTTAAATCAAAATGCGATTTAAATCAATATAAATGTTTATATGTAACGCATAGGTGACTATTCATTGTTGTTAAAATGACTTAAATTCGATCATGTTGTGATATTTAGAAATATAAATTTGTTTGGTGCGAGTGAGGTTTTATTTAATCTCTGACCAAGGGAAACGTTTCATTTTTTCAAAGAAATGTTTGTTAAAACAAAAGAGTCATGACTCCAGCAGGAGTCAATCACAGACCATGTGACATGGGTGTCAGGAACCTAACCCACAGCGCCACCGCCAAGGTAACATGCAGAGTGCTGAAAAAGCACTACAGAAACATTATCAACAGACAATGTACAGCGTGTACTATTCTTGTGTTGCGGTACATGAATATAATTATATCATTATTAATTTCTTTAGATACGCGATTCCATATTATATTCCCTATTAATCAAATTCTAAAAGTATGCTTGTTGACTATGGTATCACATTACTTAAAGACTTCGAAGCTTAAAATGTTTATGGAGAAAACACATATATTTAAACACGCGTTTGCGATTTAAATCAAAACGTGATTTAAATCAATATAAATGTTTATATTGTAACGCATAGGTGACTATTCATTGTTATTAAAATGACTTAAATTCTATCATGTTGTGATATAAAAAAATATAAAAGTCAATTAATTGTCCATAATATTGCTATTCTATTTTTTCAAAGAAATGTCGAAGTACACGAATATAATCATATCATTATTAATTTATTTAGATACGCGATTCCATATTGTATTAGCAGAAAAGCTTAAAACTACCACTTTTTTACACACTATTTCACATGTTAGTTAAATACTTCGATGCTTAAAATGTTTAGGGAGAAATGGAACACCGGTGTGTATTTCTTTCTTTAAAGTACCGATTCCTGGAATCTGACTGGCTGACACCCTTCTGAAGTGGTTCCATCATATCTAGTATACGGAAAAGAAAGGGTTGATAAAAAAGCCTGGATTCTCATGTATCTGATACAAGTATCTTTTAATACAATCTTTGCTGTGCTCGTGAGGATCCTTGTGATATTTTGAGCTCTGGTTGAATGATAAGTGTCGCAGTTTAAATAATGTTCGTAGTTAGAAATTATGAAACACTCTGTTAAAAGCAAGGGAGTTTTTATGTCTGTTGCAGTAAAGTAAAATGCCTGACAAAGTGGGGCTTGGACAGATTCCAAGTGCTTGTACAAATGTGCTAAAGAAATTATACTTTGAGTTTACAGCTTGTCCAAAGTCATTCATTATTAATACTATTAGTAATATCTTCGGCAAAGGCTTTGATGCAAAAATATTTCTGATAAATGTAGGTTGTGTACTTTTGTCAAACTGAGCAATCTTGCTTTCATTAAATATACCAACTTTTTAATGACTGATGATTAACATGCTGTAATACACAGTTTAAATTTAAAAGCTCAAATGCTGTACGTGAGAGGTTAAGCTTTATTGGCTCCTCCTGGCGGTTTTACAAGGTGATGTCGGATACTTTCCGGCATGAAGTCAAATGACGCGATTGACCCCGTGATATTGCGTGATACTGCGACACGCCCACCGGGGTATACCGTGAAATACCCCACCCATTTTGAATGGCTGCATCTGTATGTCTCAAATCTCTCATGGGGTGGGCAACTAAGCACCTAAGTAATGCTGCAGACATATGGCAAAAGGTTTTGTGGTCAGATAAGACAAGACTGGAAATGATTAGTCTAAATGCAAAACATATTGAATGATGAGAACACGAAGCAAAGTAGTGGAAAATCCTAAACAGTCTTTAAAAAATCTAACCTGCTTTAGACCTAAGACCAGGACAAAAGTTCATGTTTCAACTGGACAATTATCTAAAGTATATGGCCAAAGCTACACTGGCTTGAGAATAATAAAGTGAATATCCTACTGGAAATCTACGGAAAGAATTGAAAACTTCTGTCTAAAAACAATCTTCAAAAAAACTAAGAGAGCTTGAGCCAAAATGTAAAGAACAATGGGTAAAGATTACACCAAGCCATTGTGCAAAGTTGTTATACACTCATATAAAAATATTTCTGATATTTCTCATTAGTTTTCCCTGGTATTTACTATGTCAGTGAAATTCTATGAGAGTATCGTACTCATAGAATTCTTCTGAGTGAGCAATTACGTTTGTATTAAAATATTAAGTTTGAAAAATGTGAACAAATTATTTTGTAATTTCCCAAAATGGAAAAATGTAGGAAAGGTCTGAATAATTTTACAAGGAACTATACTCTTTATTTACATTCTCCACAGTTTATGTTACTGTGGAGTTTCCAGAATGGAAATCTGTTACTTCTGGTGCCGGAAAGATGGCGACGGTTTACAGAAAGCTCTCTCGTTGTGTGACTGTTTTAATGTTTATTTATATGTTTATACTCTTGTTTTGTGTTGGACGCTCAATGTTTGTCATTACTTATGATAGACAAACGCTTTTAAACCTGAGGACAGACTCCTTAGTGTCATCAAACAACTTTTTTCACGTACCGGACCCCACCTGCTGGATCGGACAAAGATGCGGCAAACAACAACAACAGGTGGGCAGACACCCGGGGATACAAGGCGGCGTACTAGCACGACTACGAAGGCGTCCACACAGACCACCGGTGCTGTCTATTTTGTTAGCTAATGTTCAGTCACTGGACAATAAGATAGATGAGCTACACTGTCGGATCAACGCGGAAAGGGACCTGAGGGAATGCTGTGTTTATGCCTTCACTGAAACCTGGCTGAATGCATGTGTCCCGGACACTGCCATCCAGCCAAAGTGGTTCACCATTTATCGTATGGACAGAAACCACCAAGCAACTGGCAAACACAAAGGAGGAGGCGTTTGCTTCCTGGTCAACAGCAAGTGGTGCACCGACGTGAAGCTAATCTCTAAATCCTGCTCGCCGAATCTAGAACACCAGACCATAAAATCTCGACCCTTTTATTTGCCGAGGGAGTTTTCCGCTACTATTATCACAACCGTTTACATTCAACCTCAAGCCTGCGTGGAAGCAGCACACAGCGAACTCCATGACATTATCAACAAGCACAAAGACTCCCACCCAGAAGCCGTCTCAATTGTAGACTTCAACCACTGCAATCTGAGGAAAGTACTGTAAAAATACATTCAGCATGTCACTGTACTGACAAGAGGAGGCAATATTTTGGACCACTTCACACAAAAATAAAAGGAGCATACAAAGCGCTTCCCAAACCGAGTTTCGGTAAGTCGGACCACATCGCTCTCCTGTTGCTTCCTGAGTACAAACAGAAGCTGAGACCTCCCCCATTGCGAACAGGTCAGTGCATTGTTGGTCTGAGGAGGCAGAAAGCGGGTTAATAGACTGCTTTGATAGTACAGACTGGGATGCATTCAGAGCTCCCGACACAGATTTAAATGAGTATACGGATGCGGTAACCAGCTATATTACAGGAAATCATGGTATGCATTAGAGGAAGCCATACAATGCCCAAACAGAGCTACAGAGTGCGGCTTGAAACGTAGTGCGCTGACACCCGGAGGCTGTGGCAGGGATTACAGTCAATCACAGGCTACAAGGGGTGCAGCCAGGAGATATCTTTTGTATTCTGATAACCCTCTCGATAAGATCTGTTAGTTTTACATGCATATTCTATGTATTAATAAATATATCCTCGTGTATTAGTACCTGTGTGTGTGCGTTGTTTGAGATTTATCGCATGGTTGGATTCTAAAGCCATCAAAAGAATCAATTTTGTAATTTACTGCTACAATTAATAATTGTCCCAGTAAATGCCCAAACCCTACAGAACTGGTGCCTTCAGAGAGCAAACTACACAGGTATTGTTTTATTTGATTAATTAGAAAGTTAGGATGTCTGATTTGGAGGGCCTGTTGGTGTGGTGCTAGCGACACGTGGTCGTTCAGGTTAGCATGTTGGTGTTATTTTTTTTCTTTATTACACATTAATGTGATGATATTATTTCTGTGAATATTATAGTTGTGTGTTAAATTAATCACAGTGTTAATTTAGCATGTGTAACGCCCACCGGTTTTATGTTCTATAACGTATATCGTCCATTTTGTTATAACTTTTTTTTCTCTTCTCCTTTACTTTAATATCTTAGGTGTGTTTTTATTAACCAAATGATAACATATAACACTGGAAAAGTTGCATTGTAGACTAAGGTAATGGGGTATTGTCTTATATCTTGGAGAGTATGTATACTGTGATGATAGACAAAACATGGAAAAAGAAAGGGGTGAATTATGCATTTATTATAATCTTTGTAATTGATTTGACATTGATATTGATATGTTATATGTAGAGTCAGGTAAATGTAGATAGATGGTGGGTATTGTATAAATGATATATGATATTAGATAATTATATTTATATATGTAATCTATTATTATTTTTATATGTTATATATCATTCTATATATTATTTCAATTTTTTATTTAATATGATTATAATGAGAATCTCAGATGCATTGTGGACGCTGAGGGGGAGAGAGAGAGAAACAATTAGTGTGTGTAATGCTCATGTGTATTATGTTCTATAAGGAAATAAAATCGCAGACCCTGGTGTCCCTTCAATTGACACAACACAGAAGAAGCCATCTGGTACAGGAGCTGGAACTTGAAACTTGTGCTAGGTGAGAGCCCCCGCTTCATGATCATCCAGACAAAACCCAAGTGGGGGTAAGTATTTGAATATTTGAACCTTGCAAGTTGGTTATTCTGTGTGTATAGGGAACTTGGATTTTATTAGTTAATAATATCCCAGTTAAAGATGGTCTTTCCTGCTAAGGTGTTATAATTATATATATTATAATTATTATACAGTGGGTTTATGCTTGTGTGCAACAGGCCAGAATGTTGACACAAGACCTGTTAAGGGAGCTTAGTGCCACTGTAGCCAGTCTAACCATGGCACAATTCCCAAATCCACTTGATTCCACACTTCTCAGTAGAGGACTATGTGACATTAACCCCATCGCTCATAGTTCACCCAGAAGGCAATCCAAGATTTAATTTGGTTCCAAATCTTGAGATGGGTATGGCTACCAAAGCTATCCATTATCTGTGTCTAAACGATTCACCAATGAAGGGTGTAAAGCTACTAACGGGCAGAGGGAGGTTAATGAACCCCATGAAGAGCAGGTGGGAAGTAAATGGCTGGTCAGCACACCACATTTAACTGTCACTATGACTTGTGACAGACATGATACAGCTACCACAATGCAGCTACCTAATCAAACAGTTTTCCTGCAAGTTCCCGAGGAGGCCACAGTGCTCTTGAACTTAACACTGTACTGTCTAGAACCAGACAACATAAGACCAAACTTGAGGTCATGGATGCCTTCAGGTGCCACACTATTGAATTGGATAGAAATCCAAGAAACAGTAAGCCCTGAAGAGGTACAGGTAGTTAGTTAGCTTTAATGGAACAAACCTCCAAACCACCCTAACAGATACCCAACACAGGTGTTGTGGTTTATCGTGGTTTACAACTTCTACATTAGATACTCAAAACAAGTACATAACTCTTAGGAATTAAATTGATATCAACTTGTTGGGATAACAATTTAATTCTTGAGCTGTAATGCAGTGAAGTTGAATACTCATCCAATCTCTGGGGATTCAGATCTCCTGCGGGCACAAAGAAACAGTTGCAGGCTTATAAGCTGTCCAATCCATGCTCTCTGGCTCCGTGCCAGGCTGTGCTGTGCAGCTTGCGACGGTGCGCTGCTGATGCTCACTGAAGACCGGCTGGTTAGTGTTGGCTTTAACTAGCGAAGTTGTGCTCAGGAGAAAAGATGACTGGGGGTCCCAGCAGGTCAGGAAGAAGATCAGTTCATTCCTGATGAAGCGCTAGTTCTGAATAGTGTTTCAGCTGTCCACAGTTCCGACCTGTTCACAAGGCTTGCTGCTGATGCTAACCTCAGGTGGATCCTCTGGTTACTCTCTGGCAACCTCCGCTCTCAACTCTCAAGTTCTGGCACTCGGACACACTGGCCCTTCCGTGGTGGTCCGGGCTGAGTCTTAGGATGGTCAGGAGGCGCGCTGCGAGAATGTCCTGCCCTTGGGAGACTTCTGCTCCTGGGCCATCCTGCCCTGGAATTGTCCTTTAGAATTCTCCTTAGAAAAGTCTTTAGAATTCTCTAGAATAGTCTCCTCCAGGCTCTCTGTGTTGCCTGTTTTTACCATGGGGAACTTCAGCTCGTTCATTGGCTGAAAGTTTCCTGGGCATCGGAGTCCCACGTGGGTTAATTGGCCCTACCAGTCCCTAATTGGTTGATCAAGGTGAGATATGAGTCACTTACTCCTGACACCTAGGAATGCAGTCCAGATGTCCAACTGGCACTCCCTAGACAGATAGGCGCCAATGGATGACCATTGATCATGATATCCAGGCTTAGCTAAGTGCATCCCCATTTGGGAGCTGTCTTTAAATCAGCCAGCATGAATAGTTTCTCTGTGGCTGCACCACAGAGATGAACAGAGAGATGGGGCCTCATTTGGGAAAGCACAGCAACACTTAATTCTGTCTTATTAACAAGCATTGCCACTACACCCCTAAAGCAACCCTTAAGTGATTCTCAGATAATATTAGGGTCAGAGACAGAATTTAAGTTAATATTGTTACAAATGGGAGGTTTGTAATGATGAAAATCAGCAATTGACTGAGTTGTTTAGTCAATAAGTGAAATAATTATTCTAAATCCTCAACTTCTAAGTGATTTCTCTAGAACATACGTGCACAGCTGGTATGTTCTCTAGCACAGCCTTTGTGAAAAGAGTAATAATCCAGGCACACTTGGTTAAACAAATATTTATTAACAGTGACAATGCCACAAACTACACTACACAACAAAAAATATGCAACACACAAGTTACAAGTTAAGAGGCCTAACATTTTAATCACCCAGAAAACCCCAGACCGCTATCTCGCAATAGATGCCTGCAGAGGCCACATAGGAGATAAGCTGCCTTCTAACTAAATACAACCTGAAGTTAAATCTCTCTCCCTGCCCCCTGGATGCTATAAAATAAATGGGAGCATATATCCCTATCCATAAAAATGCATCCTAAGCAGGACGTGACCTCAGAAATGTCCAAGACTCCCAGAAAAAGTGATCCTCGTACACTGCCAAGGGACCAAATGACAGCGCGTTTTTACACTCTCAGCCCTGCTATAACATATGCTGATGCCGTGGAGCTCCTGAAAATGCATTTCACCGCCCCCCAGAGCGTCATCCTCCAAAGGATTCTTTTCAGACAGTGGAAATAGTTGCTGGATAAGTCAATGCATCACTTTGTTGTGGACTTGTGGACCCTAGCCTTCCCTTGCCAATTCGGCCTGATGTAAGATGAGTTCTTTTGAGACCAGCTAGTGGAACACACAAATAACGCAAAAGTCAGAGAAAGTATACTGACAATACTTGATGACCTCAGGCAGAACAAGGCTATTCAAATAGCATTTAAAACAGAAGCTGATGCTGCCTTATCCTCTACACTAGCATGCTCCCCCGATCCTTCTCCTGCACTTGCTGCCAGCCATGTGGAGCAGCTGCAGCAGCTGGGCAGCCCAGACTTGCTCACACATTATGCAAATGTACTGCACTTGTGGCAGCTGTGTGCATCTTTCAAGTTAGAAAGACATTTCTTACAAAGGTACCTTTAACCCAGGAAATGCAAATTCCCTAAAAAGACATAATAGCAAGCTCTCCCTACCAAGGTTAAGATACTTAGGTGCAGTCAGGCTTTGTTTGGATGATCATGATGTAGGGACTCTCGTCTGGCACAAGCTTTAAGACCCAACCCCTCTTTTCTCTATTTTCTTGTCCTCTGTCACTTCTTCTCGTTTTTTTTGTGTGTTCTTAATGTTATCATATATGATGTGTTTCTGTACTGCTCATTGACGATCATTAGCCCACAACTTACCTAGGTATGTTAAGTGGTAGTAGTTCAGGTGGGTAGCTGCGTCGGCATGCGTAGGCTGCGAAGGCTCCACGGCTGAAAAGTTGTGTTCTCTTCTTTTTTTTCAGCATGGAATTAACCTATTACTTGTTCCTAGGTATGTTAAGGTAAACTTCACAATTGTTTGTGCTCAAGGGACTCTCTACATATCAGCAAACATCCTCTCTGCCTTGAAGCTAGAAGCAGTTACCTAAATCTGCAACAATATCCATAAAAGTTTGAATAAACCTCTCTACTTATTAATTAATATAATGTGCTTGAAGTGAATGAATTATTTATTTCCCATCTTCCTAATGGTTTGAATATGTCTGGTGAAAAAAATAGCAACTGTTGAGGGCTGTGATCAGAAATAATTCTAGGATGAATAATTGTATTTATAGTATGTTGTAAAATATATTGAGTAATGAAGAAGTAATGTATTCTTGAAAGTGACTTGTGTCTATTGCTGAATTGACGTTTCCACATCATATGTTTGAAAAAGTATGTATTAGTCAGTCTGTGGAGTGCATTTAGAGTGCTGAGTCAAATGTTTTTTGGTTTTATCCATACAAAGGTTCATTATTGTACACATTCACAAACCTAATCAATTTGATTTCTAACTTTGTAATGAATGTTGGGTCATCTAAATTAGGACCATAAATTAACAAAGGTTACTGACTTAGAATTCCATTCTAAGATACCAGATAGGCAAAGAAATGAATCCTCTTGATCTGCTATTTAGCTTTCTAGTACACAGGTCACAGATTTATGAAGAAATATAACAACACCTGCCCTTTCAGTTAAATATCCAAAGGCCTGTCCTTTCTCTACAGATATAATGTACATCAGGGGTGCCCAAACTTCTTTAATGCAAGATTTACTTTTTCATTTGCCAATCCAGCACAATCTACCAGTGTGAATTCGAAGCTCTGATATAGGAAAAACAGACTGTGGGCACATCAGTACAATAACTATACCCATCACTAAAATGACAGCAAATAAAAGAAAGTGACTCATGCTAGAGTGAACAAGTAATGTTCCCCATTTTAGAAAAAAGAATATCCTACTTTAATGTGAGCATTGGCACTGAGAAGCTTACTTGAGAACACTTTTTTTTTACGTGTTGACACTGCTGATCATGTCGTTGACATTGATATTTTGTCCCCGAAGCTCTACATTCAGCTCATTTAGCAGTTCAGTCAAGTCTGTGAGGAATGCTAAATCCAGAAGCCACTGGTCATCCCCTAATTGGGCATATTCACCATGTTTAGACGACTTGAGAAATTCTTTGATTTCAGGCAACAGCTGTCTGAACCTCACCAAAAATGTTTGTTTTTGAAATCTCCAAACAGCAAGTCAGCAGCCTCAACAAATGCTTTTATATTACTTCTCTATCCCTGAATGACTGTTTGTGTTTAACCAGGATGTGGCTCACACGGAGCGATGCAATGATTGCCACTTTCCCTCTTGTATTTGGCCTCGTGAAAACCGACTGCTGCTATTTTAATTTTTCCACTTTTCTTTTCTGTAACTTATTTTTATAGAGAAAGTCCACATTATACATTTTGCATGCAGTTTTTAAATGTTCTATATTTCCCTTTTTCGCGTAGACGCACTGCAGATTAGAATGCGGAAGTACAAAATAATAACCATGCTCCCATTCTTTGTGGTAACGGTAAGCTTTCAGTCTCTTTGCTTCAGCATTTTCTCTCAAACACTACAACTATAAAAAAGGCAATCAAACTTATCAAACTGTTGGTAAATTTGTCACAGCTAGTCTGTTTCGCTCCACTATCCACTGTAGCGAATGTGGAGTCCGTATTTATTTACGGAGCTTCTGTAGGCTTTTTTTCCAGTGTCAGCCAGTACTCAGAGAAGAGACTTTTACAACCCATTCGACAAGGGTTAAACATACAAAAGGGCAGTAAAATGTATGACATTACATGCACAGATCTGAATGAATTTTTAGGCTATCAAAAAAAGTAGTCAAGCAGTCCATTTTGTTTGCCAAACGTTCCTGCGATTGACTGTCAAGCACTCCGAGATCGACTGGTTGGGCACCCCTGATGTACATCCTCAGATTTCAGATGAGCTTCCTGTAAATGTGGCACTTGTGTTTTTATTCTCTTTAAGTTATTCAGTATCTTATAGCATTTTGTTGTAGTATTGGCACCTTTAACATACAATATTAATGTATCTATCCATTGAACAGTAAAGAAAAGAAAGAGAATATTAAAGTTTTGTATATCCAAACCTCCATAGTATTGCCTACATCAATATATTGGCTCAACCACTCACAGCCCACCCTCCCCTACCTTTCCCTCACCCCACCCTCTTCATACTCCAGTTCACAGAAATACAGATTCACAATAACCCTAACCCTTCATTACCCTAAAACTAGGTTTTTTACCCACCTAAAGTAATCCTATTACTCATGATATTCCATTAATAACTCATACCTTCATTAAGTAATATAATGTTAAAAAAGGTCAAGTAGATTATACTGTATGTTGTATACATATTGTACTTGGTGGGTTAGGCTACTATCACTTACAGTTGTTCCATCCCAATTAGACTTGACTTCAAATTGGCCAATAAAAATCCACAGTGGTTTAATATACAGTGCCTTGCGAAAGTATTCGGCCCCCTTAAACTTTTCAACCTTTTGCCACATTTCAGGCTTCAAACATAAAGATATAAATTTTTTATTTTATGTGAAGAATCACCAACAAGTGGGACACAATTGTGAAGTGGAACGAAATCTATTGGATTTTTGAAACTTTTTTAACTAATAAAAAAATGAAAAGTGGGGCGTGCAAAATTATTCGGCCCCTTTACTTTCAGTGCAGCAAACTCACTCCAGAAGTTCAGCGAGGATCTCTGAATGATCCAATGTTGTCCTAAATGACTGATGGTGATAAATAGAATCCACCTGTGTGTAATCAAGTCTCTGTATAAATGCACCTGCTCTGTGATAGTCTCAAGGTTCTGTTGAAAGCGCAGAGAGCATCATGAAGACCAAGGAACACACCAGGCAGGTCCGTAATACTGTTGTGGAGAAGTTTAAAGCCGGATTTGGATACAAAAAGATTTCCCAAGCTTCAAACATCCCAAGGAGCACTGTGCAAGCGATCATCTTGAAATGGAAGGAGTATCAGACCATTGCAAATCTACCAAGACCTGGCCGTCCCTCTAAACTTTCAGCTCAGACAAGGAGAAGACTGATCAGAGATGCAGCCAAGAGGCCCATGATCACTCTGGATGAACTGCAGAGAACTACAGCTGAGGTGGGAGAGTCTGTCCATAGGACAACAATCAGTCTTACACTGCACAAATCTGGCCTTTATGGAAGAGTGGCAAGAAGAAAGCCATTTCTCAAAGATATCCATAAAAAGTCTCGTCTAAAGTTTGCCACAAGCCACCTGGGAGACACCCCAAACATGTGGAAGAAGGTGCTCTGGTCAGATGAAACCAAAATCGAACTTTTTGGCCACAATGCAAAACGATATGTTTGGCGTAAAAGCAACACAGCTCATCACCCTCAACACACCATCCCCACTGTCAAACATGGTGGTGGCAGCATCATGGTTTGGGCCTGCTTTTCTTCAGCAGGGACAGGGAAGATGGTTAAAATTGAGGGGAAGATGGATGCAGCCAAATACAGGACCATTCTGGATGAAAACCTGTTGGAGTCTGCAAAAGACCTGAAACTGGGACGGAGATTTATCTTCCAACAAGACAATGATCCCAAACA
The DNA here is from genome assembly GCF_040954835.1 of Lepisosteus oculatus. Lineage (NCBI taxonomy): Eukaryota > Metazoa > Chordata > Actinopteri > Semionotiformes > Lepisosteidae > Lepisosteus > Lepisosteus oculatus. The sequence continues at coordinate 29,032,933 of NC_090703.1, read as the reverse complement.
TACAGCAAAATCTACAAAGGAATGGTTCACAAATAAACGTATCCAGGTGTTTGAATGGCCAAGTCAAAGTCCAGACCTGAATCCAATCGAGAATCTGTGGAAAGAGCTGAAAACTGCTGTTCACAAACGCTCTCCATCCAACCTCACTGAGCTCGAGCTGTTTTGCAAGGAAGAATGGGCAAGAATTTCAGTCTCTCGATGTGCAAAACTGATAAAGACATACCCCAAGCGACTTGCAGCTGTAATCGCAGCAAAAGGTGGCTCTACAAAGTATTAACGCAAGGGGGCCGAATAATTTTGCACGCCCCACTTTTCATTTTTTTATTAGTTAAAAAAGTTTCAAAAATCCAATAGATTTCGTTCCACTTCACAATTGTGTCCCACTTGTTGGTGATTCTTCACATAAAATAAAAAAATTATATCTTTATGTTTGAAGCCTGAAATGTGGCAAAAGGTTGAAAAGTTCAAGGGGGCCGAATACTTTCGCAAGGCACTGTATATTAATGTAGATTTTTTAAATAGCTTAATACTGTATGCACAGATGCAGCCATTCAAAATAATAATAATAATAATAATAATAATAAACTTTATTTTATATAGCGCCTTTAAAGGTGGCTTCTCAAAGCGCTTTACAGGATGACAATAACAATAAATAAGAAGACTAAACAATAAATAAGAAAATTTCACAAGACAGGACACAATTATAATTACAACAATACAACAATAAAGATAGAGGAGACCGTGGAAGATGGTATTAAGAAGAGCAGAGGGGTGAAGAATGGAACCAGTTAAGTAAAGGCTTTTCTGAAGAAGAAGGTTTTGAGTCTGGATTTGAAGGAGTTTAGAGAAGGTGACTCTCTAATATCCTTGGGCAAAGAGTTCCAGAGCTTGGGGGCATAGCAGGAGAAGGCCCTGTCGCCCATACAAAATGCATGGTACAACCCTGTACGGTACACAATTACCCACCGTGGTATGTGATTGGCTGGCTAAAATGACCAACAGGGCCACTTGTGGTGCATTGGTTGTAAGTGAAAAGATTTAATCATTTAATCTGTTTACTGTGCATGTTTTAATCCACTTAGTATTGAATATTTATTACTGTATTCCATTTTCTTTGTAAACACATTTTATTTTTATTTGACTCATTGATAATACTACCAGCTATATAAATACATATATTTAGATCCTTAAATTAATATAGTTATTAATTTCTTTAGATATGTGATTCCATATGATATTCCCAAATAATTAAATTCTAAAAATTATGAGTATCTTTTACTGTGATAACGAGTGCAAGTATTCATGGAAAATGGTAATCACTTAACACACTTAGCTTTGAACGTTTTGTGATATTTAGAAATACCATCAAATTCAATATAGTGTTGATAATATTTATTATCAGTAATAACGACAGTAGTAGTCATTGTTATTACTAAATGACTTAGCTTCGAACATGTTGTGATATTTAGAAATATAAAAAATGTCAATATAGTGTCCATAATATTTGCTATCTGGTGGGAGGGAAACCTTTACAATAGTACATGATTCACACCAAAGAAATATTGGCAAAAAGACAATATCCCAATAAAGGAAAACATTTCTTCATTGTGTTGATGATGATGATTCCTCCAGTATTGCTCTGCTTGTTTGCTAAGATCAGAAACATTTTACATCAGAGTACTGTACTGTATTGTACAGTACCTTATTGGATGATATTCCTGCATTTTGTCTTGACCTGCTGCCAGGTCGTCCAATTGAGATACAGCTTCTGTAAAAGCATGGATTACTGCTGCATAAATACAATATTGTACAATTGCACAACGGCTTAAAGAGGAGCTCCAACTCGATGCTACAATAATGTAAATAGCTCTTTGTTATTATAACAGACTTTATGTTCACAGTTGTCCATAAAGAGTCATGCTGTAATTCATGGTCACAGGATTAAGACACATGCTCTTTAATTTTGGCTTTGCATTGGCTTTGCTGGCACGATATGATGAATGATACCCTCCTGCCTACTGAAGTGCAATGTGAACATCCAGTTATTCAAATTGTTTAAGCCTGCATCTCTATAACCAGGTAACTTGAACCAGAGTTTGCCTTTGTGAAACCAGAGTAATCCTGAAGTTGGTTATTGGGTTAATTCAATTTGATAATTAGAAAAAAAAATCATTTTGTTAAACCTGCTTCGTTAAACAGTCCCTGACTAATTCCCTGTCCTTGACTAAGAGAAAGGCATGCTCCCAGACAGTGGAAGTGGCTAGCCAGAAAGAGATGAGATCAGATCACTTTATTAGCCATATACAATTTCTTGTATTGGAATTAGTCTTTTCACATACCCCAGCTTGCTCTCCATGAAACACACAGACAGGGAGTGAAGCCTAGGGTCAGAGCACAGGGTCAGCCATAGTACAGCACCCCTGGAGCTGCTGGGGTTAAAGGCCTTGCTTAGGAGTCCAACAGCTTAGGACTTCTCTGCTGGCTGTGGGATTGGAACCAGCAACCTTCCAGCCACAGGCACAGATCCTTAGCCACAGAACCACCACTCCACCTCAAAGACTGAAAGGACATAAATGCACTCTCTTCCTTCCATAAGTCCCTCTATGAAAAACAGCAGGGAAAGGGAAGACACTTTTTGAGATGATACCACAAAAGAGCGGAACATTTGGTCCAGAAACTATATACTAAGAGAGTCCATAGCAACAGAACTTGTGTACTGTGCTGGGACTTTGATTTCCTGGGGGCAAGGTAAGAAGGCCTGGAGAGCTGGTACTGAGGCAACAGAAAGAGTGGAAACAGAGCAGGACATGAGAGAGGATTCCCAGTACAACTTAACCATTGCAGAGTCTGGAGAGATTGGGCTGTTTAGCATTTATGGGGCACTATGTGTGATAGCAAGATATGTATTGTGAACTAGAAAACTGAATTAGGAGCATCACTTTTCCCTATAAGGGCTTCATCTATAAAAGGACTCAATAAATTTAACTCCATAAATACTTCCTAGTCAGAACAAAACTCTTTTAAAACTTGCTTTCACATGTTTCATCTGGGTGTTCTTGCTCTGATTATCTGATATGCTAAAATCCCTTCAGAATGGTTCTTAAGTTTACAGCCAGGAAGAATATTGAAGGAGCAAATTAGATTTGAACTTTTACCCAAACATATTCTTGACTCAGCTTCTTAAAACTCTTCTGGAGTATCTAGTTTAGTATCACTTTTGCATCACACTGTGCTGATGTCAGCCATGTGAATAACATACAGTATATAGTGCTTTAGAGAAAACTTTGCCTCTATCTTTAGTCATTCTTTTGACAGAAAATCACTACATGGGGAGAAACATCAGCATAAATTAATAAGTGATTACAGAAGTCATGCATGCTCCTTTGAAGATTTAAAGAAGATATATAATTAACATTCATATACTATTGTAACTATTAGACTATTAGCAATCAAGCCACATTTACATTAATTTACATTCAGCTTTGACAAATCATTTAAAAAATGATTTTCATTGATGTAGATTTTTACTCTGATCAATATTTTGAATTAGTAGAAAAACAACAGGCAACAAATACAATGAAAAAATAAGGAATGCTGACAGAAAATGCATATAATACATGCTTCCTTTGTTACTATTATTGCATCTTCATCTTCTATACATCTTCAGTCATCGCTGTTTGTTAGTTAAAATAAATGTAGACCAAAAGGGTTATTCTGTGCTTTCACTGAAAAACATTGTCCTAAATAAATACATATTTCAATGCTGAAGGAAGTGTGGAAATCCAGAATACAATAAGATTTTCAAAGCCTGCCACTGAAATAAAAGCCTTAAACAAAGATTTTGAAAGAAGTCTGTGGGGCTTTAGGAATCTGAATGCTGAGTAGAACTGAGAATGGACTGCTATTCTTTTCTATTTGTTTCTAAACCTTAACTTGAAAATGTCAGTCACAAAATTTCCTCAAAGTCCTGCCTACATTGTGTTTCTTAAAACTCACACTTCGTGTGTGTACAATATGTTTGACTGTCATGCATGGTAAACGCATGTCATGAATGGTGATCCCTAATTGCAGGACCTGCTTTTAAACATTAGTTTTGTAACTAACTACACCACCTAGATATTCTTAGTGTTAGAACCCTTTTTTTCCACAAAATATACCTTACAGTTTCCAGGACTACCAGGGCACCCATAGACCAGCACCAGACATTAGTATTGCATAAAAAGTATTTTAATTCTCTAATAATTACAATATTCAAAACTGTCAAACCAAAATTACAAAACAAACAAAACACTCCATGGTCCCCTGTTACCAAAACTCAGTGTCCAGTAAGTAAAATGTCCAGTAAGATTATTCTTCTGAAACAATTTCTAGTCAGTGACCTGATGTGGCTCATTCTGCCATACCAAAGGAAGGAATGAAACTCTATGTAGTCCTTCGGTGGTCTTAGGTATTCTCTTCAGTCCCAACCACCTTGAAAACAATGCTGGAGCCTCCCTCTACTGCTCTCGGTAGAGTCTTTGGTGTTTTTTAACTCCTCTATTATTAGTATCTTTATAATCCCTGTGTGAGCCATTTTTATCCCAGCAGTTAGATTCCTGTATATTTTACTCATTGGTTTGTTTTGCATGTTTGTTGTTCAATGAATTGTGTACTGCATACTTAGGATCCATGTGCATATATTGTTTTATTATGTTTGATTGATTCCTTGATGCCATAAAAGCCCTCTTTTGACAATTGACTCTTCTGGTTTTATACTTTATACAACAAACTGATTTGTTGTCTTTTTAATGCATCTTAATATAATTTGTAAAGACCAATGCAAGAAAATAAGCCATTTAATTTAGAAGTGCCCATTAAACCAAACTGTAGATGTATCTGGCATTACTGGCATATTATGGCATAGATTATGAAGACTTTCTTAACATTTATAGCCTTCAGGTATATTAACAGAATGACATAGTAAAACTTGTAGAATCTGGCAATGGCAATCATCAGCTAGCTCTTTTAAATGGAGATTATGAAAAGAGATATTGTATAGATGAAGTACAAGATAAACTAATTTAAATAGCTCTTAATTCAGCAGTTCAGTCAAAACCTGATTTAGGTGAAGAAGAGATGTTATTCACATAGTGAGCTTTATTGCGATACAGCAGCTCAACTGGCTGAAGAGAATGACAACCTGTCTGTAAGGAAAGGGATGTCAGTATATACAAAAGCAATGAGAAAGATCCCATAACACTTTAGGCATACTATTTGATATTACGGTGTGTACTCATTTCTTGCAAACAAGTAAGTCTGTATGCATTCCCCACTTGGAAAATGCCTGAATTATGAAGCATTTGTACACAAAGGCTAGAAGAACTACTGTGCATCTCTCTCTTAAAGAGAATTAAGAGTTGCACAGAAATACCCATAAGACCAATTGGCTGTGGACAAAATAAACTTGGTGATTCTCAAGTCAAAAGAGGAGGGTCTCTAACACTAGAGACAAGATCATAAATATGGGCCCACTAGTTAGCAAGGAATGTAAGGAAAGACTTTTAAGTGTTGATTTCAAGAACCTGTCCAAGCATAACTTAAAATCATCCATATACAGTATTTTACCCTATATAACACAAACACTAAGTTTTACCATTCTGTTGATATTAAATGAAGAAATCACATGTTTATACTCAAAAGAAAAATAATCAAGTGCATTACACCGCAAGAAACAAGGAATATCCAAGTAAATGCCTGTACAGTAGATATCTCTTGTTTGGTCTTGAATTAAATAGCAATTTATAATAAGTCAAATGAAACAGTCAGAATACTAATTGCAGCAAGCATTATTGAAAGGATTTAGAATTTTAGAAAACAGATTATTCTGATTCATCCACATCAATTGGGGATCCATATTCTGAAACCCAAGAAACCCTCTTGTTGCAAAATGAGGTACAACCCCCCTCCATTCGCTTGTATAGAAAATCAGAATTTTGACTTATTAAAATACCATTCTTCATTCCTTATTGGTAAAAAACTGCATGAAGTACTGAATGTGTTGCTACATTGCCTACTCCATTCCCTTACAAAAGGATAGGCTAAAAAATATTAAATTAAAAGACATCATAAGAATATAATTAGTTCAGGAAGAAGTGGTCTGTGTTTGGTAGGAATAAAATGAATGGGCAAAACATGAGTATTTTAGGAATCTAAATATCAAATCTGTATGTATTACTCAGAAAAAGTTATCAGTTTTCCTAAATACTTGACATTTTATCCTGTCTCTCCCTAGAGAAGCAATTAAAATTTCTGAAGGAGAGATATGCAAATCTCAAATTTGAATTGGCCAACCAGAACCCTGACAGACAAGACTTTGACATGTCTTTGTTTGAGGCTAATAAATAGGACAAGCTAAGAATCACAACTCAGAAGTTTGGAAGATTTGGAATGAAGATGTTAGGCCCAAGAAGACTCAATGTCATGACCTAGCACATCAAGAAGAACAAGTAGCAAAGAGCTCAACTGACCCAGGAAAGCAAAGTCTAATACATTGCTCCATCTTCTCCAGCCATCAGCCTACCTACTTGCGCTCTACAGCAATGTCAGATAAGTTCCTGAGCAGGGTCACAGCACAAATCCTCAGAGATCCTTCCCTCCTATCCAGAACATAAGAAAAAGAAACAAACTAGGCATGTAAAGAAATAGTTCACATTTCATTGTGATTGGGTTCAGTGCTTGGTATAGTATAACATGTTTATCTTAACAATAATTTAATATAAAGTTATGCCTTTTGCCTCAAATTAGAATTTGAGTTTATTAACACTGTTATATCTGTTATTATTATTATATCTGTATATCTGTATTATTATATTTGTAATACAGATATACTGTATTACAGTATATCTTAGCAAGTTGCACTTTTCTAATTCTCTATTTCCTACCATTTTCTTATCTCTTTCCATAAGCCTTTTTGTTATTTTTATTACTAATAATCTCAAGTACAGATCTAGCCATTCATAATGAGCGAGGTATGCTGCCTTAAAAAGCTATGGACATTAAGTAATATACTGCATCTTACCACATGTTTTATTGAAATAGGTTAAAAGTATGCAGAATCACCGCCAAGCGGAGCTGATAAAGCTTAACCTCTCATGTACAGCATTTGCGCTGTCGCCAGAAAACGCATGGTTTCAAATCCCGGTCACTGCTGAAGAACAATCTCTTTCCAATTAAGAATTTAAGTTGTATACTCTTTAAACTTTTAATTATTTTACACTGTGTATTACAGCATGTTAATCATTAACCATTAAAAGGTCGGTATATTTTATAAAAGCAAGATTGCTCAGTTGGACAAAAGTACACAACCTACCACCTTTATCATAAATATTTTAATTATGCAGAAATATTTTATGCATCAAAGTCTTTACGGGAGATATTATTAATAGTTTTAATAATGAATGACCTTGCGCAGGCTGTAAGCTCAAAGTATTACCATGGTCCAAGTTCTTTGTAACTGTCTTTGTAAACGAAAATACTTTATTTTTTTATTGACAAAAAGTAACACCATGATACACCATCATAAACTATATTAATATAGGAACATAAACATATTATGTAAACCCTATTATGCTGGTATTGGTCGTTTAAAGAAAAAATACACACCAGTATTCCACTTTCTTCCTAAACATTTTAAGCATCAAAGTCTTACATGTGGTTATTTTGGAAACATGTTTACATGCTCCTTCTGACCATATTAAGTTTACATATTTTGTAAAAGTGACAATGTTTTAACCTTTTCTGTGAATACTCTCGTTATTGGAGCTAACAAAAACATACTTTTAGAATTTGATTAATAGGGAATATAATATGGAATCGCGTATCTAAAGAGATTTATAACAATATAATTATATTCATGTACTGTAGCTCAAATAGTAGTACAATACACTTTCTATGGATATGTGTGCTTCTGTTTCACTACTTCCTATGTGATTATGTCTGTGGTGTGATGGCTTAAGTTTGTGCCTTAAAAGCCTGAGGTCTGTGGCTCAAGCCCTGCTGTCAACATCAGTTTTCTTTTAACAAATAAACATTTCTTTGAAAAACTAAAATAGCAAATATTATGGACACTATATTGACATTTTTTATGTGTCTAAATATCACATCATGTTCGAAGCTAAGTCATTTATTAATAACAACAAATAATTTCAAACTGCTACTGATATTATTATTGACAATAAATATTATCAACACTATATTGTCATTATAAACATGTATGTAATGTCGGCCATACAGCATATACGTTACTGAAGCTGAAAGTTTAGACTTTGTCACTGATGTAACCACTAAATAAAGACATAAATATATAAATCCCTACATTACAAACTGTATATGGCTGGTATTGGTAGTTTAAGAAAAATACACACCAGTATTCCACTTTCTTTCTAAACATTTTAAGCACCAAAGTCTTACATGCAGTTATTTTGGAAACGTTTTTACGTGCTCCTTCTGACCATATTAAGTTTATATACTTTGTGAAAAGTGATAATGTTTTAACCTTTTCTGTGAATATGCTCATTATCGGAGTAAACAAAAGCATACTTTTAGAATTTGATTAATTGGGAATATAATATGGAATCGCATATATAAAGAAATTAATAACATATTATTATATTAATGTACTGTAGCTCAAATAGTAGTATAATGCACTTAACACTATATCGACATTTTTTATATTTCTCTTTAGCCGCAGTGCAAGGCGAATCCGCTGCAATATAATACAGAGTATAATTACCCCCATCTTGATTAAAATCGCTAACACGTGTTTAAAAAATGCTTTTATTTATTCACAATCTATCAGATAATGCAAGACAGAACTAACATTAAGTTCCACCCATCCACAGTGGTGGACGGTGTGCTATTTTGTCAGTAACCTGCTTATCTGCTTAACACCTGTAGAAAACATTATTTTATTTCTGTACGGAATGCGTGTTAAGTTTACTAAATTAAAGTGTTTCAAATGTTTAATTAAGAAGTAAAAATAACTTACAGCTTACTCAAAGACTCAAAGTACAGTATGGAAAAATGAGTGTTATGAAGTTGTGGTACTCTAGCAGTGTTGTCCTGAGGCTAGCCACTGCAAAGGGATATAACTTTAATATAAGCAAGATCTAGTATCACATATGCAGCCTAGTATCTAAAGAGATTATAACAATATTAATTTAAGGATCTAAATACGTTGTATGTAATTATATAAGTGGCAGTATTACTGTGTTCCACATTGTTTGTAAACACGTTTTATTAACACCGGAATCTCAGCAAGTAAGAAAGAGACAGAAAAAAGTGAATCCTGTTTTTTTTATGGTCTGTATCTCAAATCTTGCTTAGCTAAAAATTAGACACTAATAATAATAATAATTGCTTACATTTATATAGCGCTTTTCTGGACACTCCACTCAAAATGCTTTACAGGTAATGGGGACTCCCCTCCACCACCACCAATGTGCAGCATCCACCTGGATGAGTATTATTATGAGTATCACTAGAAGAGTATTATTGGACAATGTTGTGCAAACACATCTTAATACCTCATAGGAGTGTTCTTTTTTAAAAAACTGAAGAAGTTTTGCATTGTCATCTTCTTAAATAAACATAGGCTTCAAGGGTTGGGTGATGATTCAACCTGTCAGCTTTATCCAGGACAGGTAACAGTTTCATCCCTCCCCCTTCTGTCTGCCAGTCTGATCTCTTTTTAGCCCTCTTTGCCCGAATCGCAGCAGGTGAGAAAAGAAACAGAAAAAAGTTAATCCTGTTTTTTTTATGGACTGTAGCTCATATGGTCTGTAGGACAGGCTGTGCTCCCACTACAAGTAGCCTGGGCAAACGATTTTTTAATTTTTTAAAAAATAAATGAAAATGATATAATGATGTGTTCCTGCTTAACGTAGGCATTGCATTACTTTAAAAGCTATAAAAACAGCTATAAAAATGTATCTGTAAACTGAGAATTTCCCCTATCACAAAGGCAAAATTTTGGAAACATTTAATGTTCGTTTTTTTAAAAGTATTATTGTCCTTATAGTGGTAATAGGTATTTACCTTCATTTTTTATTTATTTCATAAGTTTTGATTATTATTTTTTGATAGTCAGATTTAACGTATGTTTGAACACAGTCTTGCAAATCAATGTTTTTACAAGATGTGGAAGTTCAATAATTTATCACAGTGTGAATTTTAAAACTAATTATTGATTACTAACAGTTTATGCACCTGACACCTGACTTTATTTAGGTGTATATAAAATATTGAACTGTGGCATAACATTCATTAATACAATTGAAAATAGTCTGTGATATTTGTTTAGATGAAACTTTTCTAAAATTATTTTTTTTAATTAAAAATGATTACAATTTTGCATTTTAATAATCCATGTGTAATGTCATTAGAATGTACAATAAGCTCCTGCTTTGTTTAATTAGGATTTCAAATATAAAACTAACTAGTGAGAAAGTTATGTTTAATGATAACTAAAAGATTTCAAGTTAAAATAAATTATTTACATTCCATTATTAAGTTTAAAAGGCAGACACACACAGCTGCCTCTTCTCTGTGGGCAGTGCACTATTTTCTCAGTCACTTGCTAAGTTGCTTCACAACATGGGAAAACAGGAGAATGTGATTGTACTGTATCTGTATGAAATGCATGTTGCATTTATAAAATTAAAGTGTTTAAAATGTGTAATTAAAAAGTAAAAAATAAATTACAGCTTACACAAAGATACTAAGCTGATCACAAGGAAAAAAAATCACCCATTTTTCATGGATTAAGTGTTTTCAACTAAACCCCTTTTTATGGGTTTTAAAACCATGCAATGTTTATTTTAGGCACATGCGTTATTCTTTCCTATTTTTGATTTTCTTTCAAATTGAAAGAATCGGTTGCCCATCGTGCCACACAATATTATGTTGCATTTTTGTTTTTGAGACACTTCAGAAGGCTGCAACTGATGTATAAAAAATATAGCATAATGCCATCTCGCGTTATGAAGTCACTTGCACCTGGGATCAGCTTTATTCAAAGGTTTCTAAAAATGCAGCTAGGTACTAGATATTGTTTAAATAAAAGCTGTGCAATTTTTCACAAATCGTAGGTTGCAGGCTCTGTGTCATTCACGTTTTTATTAAATTATTTCACTTAACATTGAATATGTTATAATATATAAAAAATATATTAAAAAACACAAAAATGTTAATATAGTGTACATAATATTTATTATTTTAATTTTTAAAAAAGTATTTTTAGAAGAAAAAAGTGTGCCCGAAGTGGGTAGTGAACTCCTATGCTCACCTAGACAGAACTCTTATAGGAAAACCTGCTGTTTTAACAGGCTCCTCGGAAACACAGCTGAGGTGAGCAGCTTAAAAATGTTTCTAAAGTGATCATGCGTGAAATTAAATTAAATTAAAAATAAAACATGTTTACAAAGAAAGTGGATTACAGTAATACTACCAGCTATATAAATACATATATTTAGATCCTTAAATTAATAATTAATTAATTTCTTAAGATAAGCGATTCCGTATTATATTCCCTATTTAGCGGATTCTAAAAAGAATTAGTTTTTTTACTGCGGTAACGAGTGCAAGTATTCATAGTAGGCTGGGCAAACGATTTTTAATTTTTTTAAAAAAGAAATAAAAAATGAGATGTGTTCCTGCTTAACTTAGACATCGCACGACTTTAAAACCTATAAAAATAGGTTTCGAGAGTTAAAAAACACTTTTTATGCGCGAAAAATGGGTGATTTTTCTTCCTCGTGATCAGCTCAGAATCTTTGTGTACGCTGTAAGGTTTTTACTTCTAATGGGAAAAAATCCCATTCTTTTCTCTTCCTGGTGTATGAAACTGATCAGCAAGTCTTTTTTTCCCAATCAGAGGCTCTGAAAATAGCGTACCGCCCACTGCGCTCCGTCAGAGAGGGGCACGGCACCGAGAGAGGGAGGAGGCGCGGAGCTCAGCAGTACAGAACGAACGTTCTACTGCCTGGAGTGCTTATGGCAGTGTTCGCGTCTGCATTTATAACTTAGTTTTTAAAATTAATCAAGCAATATGAAGCATCTCTTTTTACTTTTAAGTCACTTAATTATCATTAAGCACAACTTTCTCACCACTTAGACTACTTTTTGATACCATCCTTAGACAAAGCAGAAACTTGTTGTTCTGTCTAATGACATTACAAGTGGAAAGATTACAGAATTTAATCGTCTTTAATTTTGTTACGTTATACATTTTAGAAACGTTTCATCCATACAAACACCACAAAACTATTCTCGATTGTATTTCTGAATGGTATGTTACACTTAGTTCACTGTTTTAATTACACCTAATTAAGAAAGTTAGGTGTTAGCATAAACTATTAGCAATCAATATTAAATTTAGCACTATAATAAGTTGTTGCATTTTCCCCCGCATCTTGTAAAAATACATTTTCATTGTTCAAATATACATTAAATATGACTATCATATAATAAGTTAAATACAAAACTAAAGAAAAAATAGGGTTAAATATAATTCAAAATATTTTGCTAACACTGTTAACTGTTTATAAATAATAAATTGTATTAACTAAAGAGTAGGATGGCACAGTTTGTTTTGTTTCTTTTTCATAAATACAACAGTAGTACCTGATGTCTCAGCGCCTTTCAACATTAAATTATGCATGCAAACCTGTGAACTAGAAAGATAACTAAGATATCCATCCATTTATAATGGTGGCAAAGTGGTTAGCATTGCTATTTTGGAGCACTGGGGTCCTAGGTTTAATTCCTGCCATCCTGTGTGTGTGGGGTTTGCATGTTCTCTCTGGGTTACATGGTTTTTCTCCATATGTGTGATATGACTCCCTCTCGCACTCCAAAACATACTGGTAAGTTAATTGGTTTATGGGAAAACTGGCCCTGGTGTGTTTGTGTTTGTGTCTGTCTGTCCTGTGATGGACTGGCGCTATGTCCAGGGTGTATTCTGCCTTGTGTCCGTTGCTTACTGGGATAGGCTCCAAATCCTCTGTACTGGATAAAGAGATTAGAAATAGATGGAACTATACACAGTGTTAGAAACCCACTATGAAATGGCAGCATCTCACTGAGAATAAAATATTTTATAGTGCTGGCCTTTCCACCTCTCTTGCACATCAGTATCCATACCTAGTTATTTAAAAAAATTGCCTCTAATTATAAACATCTTAATATGCTGGCTCTGTGGATCCGCATCAACTATGTTTGCCCATTCCTTCAATTCATGTGCATCCAACACACAGTTCAATGCTAGTAACTGCACAAAATCTAAAATACAATCCTCATTTCAGTATCTATGTAAACATACAGTCTGTTAACTTCATCATCTTCATCAAAAGTATGCCTAACCCCATTAGGAAGTGTTCTTGTTATCAGTGTATTCCTTAGCTTTCCCAAAATTATCTTCTTCTTATCAACATCTCTAGTCTTTTATCCTGCAATAACTCAGCCAACATTTAAATCTCCAAAAGCTGCTTGTGTTAATTTCTTTAAATCACAAATATCATGTATAAATACTGGCCATTTAATACTCTGCATTGTGGGATAATAGTTTATTTTAAAGGGAACTAGAGAAACTAAGAACTAGAGAAATTAAGAAAGGCTTTTTTTTCTAGAATTAATAAATGTACATCCTGTTCACTGGGGAAATTAAATCCACACTGAGCAATCTTCAATATGTTCAGAATATGACAGCGAGAATCCTATCAGGGATGCATTACACCTGTTTTCAAGTCCTTGCACTGGTTACCTATCAGGTTTCGAGTCAACTTCAATTTCCTCATCCTCATTCAGTACCTACAGTATATGGCTTATTATCTGTCTACTCCCCCACCTTTGTCCGTCTGACTCTGGTCTTCTAGCTGTCCTCAAAAACATCTACATTCTGTGGGTGACAGGGTCTTCTCTAGCTGCATCCCAGAGCTCTCAATTTGTATTCCCAGTGATATCAGTCACGTACCCTGAGTGCATTTAAATCTAACCTCAGAACCTTTCTTTTCAGAAGACTTAGTGTCTGTATCTGCTTCATTTTCTAATTTTGGTAGCACCTCTGCTTGTCTTTCTTATATGTATTTACTTTGTAATCTGTGGTCCTTTTATCTGTTTTTACATCTACTGTATTGCTTTGAGATGCCACCTTTAATGGTAATATATAAAATAAAGTTTTTTATTATTGTTATAGGGAAACATGATCAGATTTTCCCTGGTTCAGAAAAAAAGATCTAAAGTATACTAGTTTGTCACTCTTCTCATTCCCTTTGCTAAATGACTTTTCATACTAATCTGATCAATCTAACTGCCAGTTTTCTGTGCTTTCTCTATCCTACTAGATTTGCAATTATTCTGAAAATTTTCATCTCGAAATAACTCATTTCTAAATACCCTTTTCACTGTTAACATCTAGCAGCAACTCTGCGACAGAATATACACTTAGCTCAACCTAACAGTTCATCCTGCTACCAACATTAAATAAAACAAATCTTAAGATTTCTATATTTATGTCTTTATTTAGTGGTTTCATTAGTGACAAAAGCTAAACTTTCTTGGAATAATGTCTTTTATGTGTTGCGGAAAAAACTGACTTGCTTTAACAAAATATGTTTACAAGTCCTTTCACCTGGCAGTTTACCTAAATGCCCAACTATCTGAGAAGCCCTCCATGAAACCATAGTTGCTATTAATTCATTTAGGGCTCACTGACAGAATTGCTGTTTTTTATGCATGCTAATTTCTGATTCCTCACTTTCATGTTTATAGATAAGACTATTGATCGCGAAGGGAAATTGATGCACATGTTTGCATGTTCTTTTTTAACATACACCTTTTTGTGATTTTTTTGTATATCTAAGCAAGTGTTCCTGCATCCCTCTTCTGCGCTATAGGCATGGCTTTTATTCTGTTTGCTCCATTTCTAAAACTTTTTGCTCATGTGCATTTTTGTATTTTTAACGAATACAAAACGTTTAACGAAACTAAAACGCATATCGTTTCGCGCTTCTTATTAGTTGCTCAAAAGTAATTTGACCGTATGAAATGCATAATATAAACCTAGAAACATATACGTGAGCAGTACTTAAGCACTGTAGTATCGGTGTTAAGACATACCTCTCAAATACTGTAAATCAAGTTAAAAATATCTCAAGACCGATTCTGGTCATAATTAAACCATGTTTCGTGTATGTTTTCTTTAAAGTACCGAGACCAGCCATATACTGTATGTTTATGTTCCAAAATTAATATCGTTTATGGCCTTCACACGCGTTGCAGTATGCTCCTATTCTTTTTATGCTTAGCTACTAAGATTTCCCTTCAGTGGTAAAATTAGATATGAATATTCAATACTTAAACGGGCACAGTTAAGACATTAAATATACATATACATACTGGATACAGTACAGTTTGCATACGGTAATATGTTTATGTTACGCGATTAAAAAATAAATAAATACAAATGAAAAGTCCAGCACCAGCTGGATTCAAACACACAACCTGCCAGTTGGTAGTCACGCACCTAGACCAGTAGGCTACAAGAAAGCTCACATGAACAGGCAGGCGAAACAGCCCTACACAGCCCTGTCGCAGCACACGAATTCTTTAGATACGCGATTCCATATTATATTAGCAGAAAAGCTTAAAACTACCACTTTTTCACACGCTATTTCACATGCTAGTTAAATACTTCGATGCTTAAAATCGTTAGGGAGAAATGGAAAACCGGTGTGTATTTTTCCTTTAAAGTGCCGATTCCTGGACTCTGACTGGCTGACACCCCTCTGAAGTGGTTCCATAAAATCTGGTATACGGAAAAGAAAGCGTGGATAAATACAAGTGTCTTTTAATACACTCTTTGCTGTGTTCTTGAGGATCCTTGTGATATTTTAAGCTCTAGTTGAATGATAGGTGTCGCATTTTAAATCATTTTCGTAGTTAGAAATTATGAAACGCCCTGTTAAAAGCAAGGAAGTTTTTATGCCCGTTGAAGTAAAACAAAATGCCTGACAAAGTATGGCTTGGACAGATTCCAAGTGCTTGTACAAATGTGCTAAAGAAATTATACTTTGAGTATACAGCTTGTCCAGAGTCATCCATTATTAATACTATTAGTAATATCTTCAGTAAAGGCTTTGATGCATAAATATTTCTGATAAAGGTAGGTTGTGTACTTTTGTCCAACTGAGCAATCTTGCTTTCATAAAATATACCAACATTTTAATGACTTACTATTAACATGCTGTAATACAAAGTTCAAAATGAAAGGCTCAAATGCTGTAAATGAGAGGTTAAGCTCCTCCTGGCGGTTTTACAAGGCGACGCCGGATAGTTTCCGGCAGAGCGTCAAATGATACGTAACACCACGTGATACTGCGTGATACCGCGACACGCCCACCGGGGTAAGCCGCGAAATACCTCACCCATTTTGAATGGCTGCATCTGTAGGCTGCAAAGGAACAAGTAATAGGTTTATTCCATGCTGAAACACCTGAAGAAGGCTCCACGGCTGAAACATTGTGTTTTATTTCTTCTTTTTTCAGCATGGAATAAACCTATTACTTGTTTTATTACTGCCTAGCTTGGTTTGTAGAAAAAAAAGCATATTAGAATAAAGACCAATCCCTAGAGATTGTCCTCAAAGTAGGAAAATTACCTAAAATTGATCGGTAGTGAAAGGAACTCTGAGATCTGAAAACCCGAATCAACGTCGATAGACCTTTACTAGGGGAATATCAATGAGAGAAAGGCATCTGAGAAATGAAGGCTAGAGTGGAACATGTAAATGAAGGAAGATCTAGCATGGGGATTCTGAAAGTGCGGAAAAGCTTTTTTTTTCTGATGTGGCAGATGAAAATGTGATTGTAAATAATGTAAATAACTGTAAATAATACTGAGATTGCTGGCAAACCCATGTTTGGGGTAAAAAGTTAAGGTAGAAATTTAAGGGCAATAATGAAGACAGCTGTCTTTCAAGTGTTTTGTCCTGCTTCTTATAGGCAGGCAAAAATAGTGAAGTTCTGAACCAGAGGAATAACTCTGATAAGACATATTTAACCAGATTATAAGAAGGATGGGTATACTTAGAGGCCTAATCCTGAATTGGGAAAAGGGTGAAATGAAAAGGAAAACAAATATCAACAGTCAGGCAGGCAACTGTAGAACAGTTGCAGAGGTTAATCATGATTCCTCTAATGCAAGTTGGCCCAAGTTGAAAATAACAGATGTAGAGCTTGACCCCGACAGAGGAGTGGCTGAAGGAAAGCAGAAATCTGAGAAGAAGCATGAAACTGGTCTGCTGGAAAAGATAGAGAGGCAGGGGTGTGAGTGGGATAGTTTGGGGGAAAACATCAGGTGTGACACCACACATAATAGGATGCAAGAGGAGTTGAAAGGAGGAGAACCCATCACTACTGCTATCTAGGCCAGGGAGGGCTGTGAAAAAGAAACAACAGAGCCTGTGGAGAGATGATTACATATTAAAGTTTGTCTCTGGTGAGAGCAAATGCTCAATGTAAGAATTAAATGACTTTTTTGTCTTTATCTCCCTTAAACTGTGAGATTACAGTTTTCATCACAGAATCACTCACAATTTTAATTTATGTCATTTAGGTGTGATTTTATCATTTTTATCATGTACTTATTATTTTATTATTTTGTGTTTAATTCCTGCACAGTACAGTGTGGGGCATTGAAATGTACATTTTTTTAAATAAATTCATTAAAATGCTATTGTAATGTTTTCACTGTACAATATATTTAAGTGTATGCTATTTTTGGTGTTCAATCATTCCGATTGTAGGGTGTTAACAATAAGAACAATAAATGCTGGTGATCCTGCAATTCTGCTCTCCTGTCCCTCCTTTTTTAGACAGTGTTTGTCACGATCTCTACTCCCCCTCTTAAGGGCACTCCAGCCCTTCCTCTTTTTCCCCATTGCTTACACCTGTTCCTTTTTCCAGTCCCTCTTTAGTTCCACCTTAAAAGCCAGACACAGGCATTTGCCAGAGGCTTCTCATTGAATCCTGCTTCCTGAGAGCCCAGGGTCCTGCTGCATCTGGCTCTGTCATGGTTTTAGTTCCCTGTTCCTGATTCCCTGACCCGCCGGTTCTGACCCGGTTCTTGTTTTTAGTTCCTTTGGATGGACCCCCTGGTCTTGGACTCTGAGGGAGGCTCACACCTGAAGAAGGCTCCACGGCCGAAACGTTGTGTTCTCTTTCTTCTTTTTTTCAGCATGGAATAAACCTATTACGTGTTCCCTTATAACCCACAGAGTATGTGTATCTCCTTGGTTGTTAAAATGCATTGATACAAAAAACAGGTTTTGATCAGTGTTGCAAGCAAATAATAAACATAAAAATAAACAAAATTCAGAGATTACTGAGATTTTTTCATACCTTTCAGTATATTATAGTATATAGCACCTATGAAGCTATCAGTTTCACCAAGTATGCTACCACATTTACAATCACTAGAACAGAAAGCATTCAAATGAATTCCACTATTAACTGGTACTTTCTTGATATTTAACCTGAACATACACACTCAGAAAGAAAAACATATTTATTTAAATTTGAATTTTTAAATATGGCAGTACCTTGTAAAAACTGTTTAAACAGATGTTTTTAATCTAGTGTAGTATATGGAACCTTTATTAAGTTAATACTGGTAATACAAGGGAAGATAACTAAGGAAAAAATAATTTTCTTAATATAAATATATTATTTTTATATACAATAATCTCACCACTCAACAAAAGATTCATAGGTTTAATGTTAAAGCCCAGAGAATCTGTCCTTTTAATTGTGATCATCATGAACTAAAACTAAAACTAAATCTAAAACCAGAAGACCTATAAATATAATTATACTGTTGTTTTACATGCAGAATGCTGCAACAGAGTGCTCAATTGGGATCAGTTATATAAGATGTTGTAATTTTTGTTCTTAAATTAAATTTTACATTTATTAGGAAGGTCATGTTAGCTAAGGATAACTAATCTTACCCTTAAAATGTATCCAGGGTAATTTACTGTATAACCAAAGTGTGCACTGTTTCCAGCAGCCTGTAAATTATCACAAGATCAAACAGTAACAATTCTGACAAGGACAGTAATTACAAAGACCATGCCACATTTTTGGTCATACCTACAGATGCAGCCATTCAAAATGCATGGTACAACCCTGTACTGTGCAAAATTATCTACAGTTCACTGCGTTGTACCACAGTGCGTGATTGGCTGGCTAAAATGACAGACAGGGGTACTCGTGGTGCTTTGGTTGTTAGTGAAACGATTTAATCATTTAATCTCTTTACTGTGCATGTTTTAATCCTCTTAGTATTGGATATTTATATGGAATTTTACAACTAAAGGGAGCTGAGCATAAAAAGAAGAGGAGCATAATGTGTCTGAAGGTAAAAAACTATATTAATTTAGGAACGTAAACATATTATATAAACTGAATATGGCTGGTATTGGTAGTTTAATTAAAAAATACACACCAGTATTCCACTTTCTTCCTTAACATTTTAAGCATCAAAGTCTTTCATTCGGTTACATACTGTGGTTATTTTGGAAAAGTTTTTACGTGCTCCTTCTGACTATATTAAGTTTATATACTTTGTAAAAAGTTATCATCTTTTAACCTTTCCTATGAATATTTGTGCACGTTATCGCAGTAAACATACTTTTTAGAATTTGATTAATAAGTGTAGTGGCAAGGCTTATTAATAATACAGGAATTACATTTGCTGCACCCATGCCAGTCTCTCTCTCCCTCATCAGTGGTGCTTGACACAGAAAGGCCATTCTATGTGGTTCAGATTTAAGGTGTTTTTTTATCTGATAGAGTTTAGGAACAACTCCCAGGCCTGAGATTCTCAAGCCACCTTAATTATTTCTCATCTCTGGCGCCTTACTGGCTGGGAGATTCCAAGGGAGAGTCTCATTCCAAGGTTTACAACCCTAAGGTCAGAGAGTATTGTTACTCATCCCCCACCTTGATCA
The DNA here is from genome assembly GCF_040954835.1 of Lepisosteus oculatus. Taxonomy (NCBI): domain Eukaryota; kingdom Metazoa; phylum Chordata; class Actinopteri; order Semionotiformes; family Lepisosteidae; genus Lepisosteus; species Lepisosteus oculatus. The sequence continues at coordinate 29,012,889 of NC_090703.1, read as the reverse complement.
GCACATCAGGAGCCGGTAGGGCACTCTGCCCACACTGCCATGGGTCTCGAATACCCATGAAACTTTCAACCAATGAACGATCGTAGTTCCTCCAGATAAAAGAGGCAGCACAGGGCCCACAAGGTGCCCCTCCAGGACATTCTCGGACTCATCTCGGACCATCACGTGATGGCCAGTGTGTCCGAGTGCCAGGACTTTACTTTGTTCTAGGAGTCAAGACCAGAGGTTGCCCACACGTAACCAAAAGATCCGCCCGAGGTTAGCCCAGCAGCAAACCACATGAACTGCTGGTAACCCACCGTGAATGCTCGCCTGATCAACGAGTGAACTATGGTCGGAACTGTCGAAAACTAAATCTCAGTATTCAGGACTAGCGCTACATTGGGAACGAACCAGTCTTCTTCCCGTCTAAAGAGTGTGACTTGCTCGCACTCACAGTCACTTTTCATGTGCACAAACTCTGCCAGTTCAGCCAGGGCTTACTAGCCGGTCTTCAGAGAGTCACTGAACTTGAACTTGAACTTGAACTTGAACTTTAATGCCATATGTAACCGGTACTGGTACAATGGAATTCTTACTTACAGAAAGTCTCTTGATTGTAAAACAAGTGTAAAAAACAAAGTGCAAACAGTGCATCAAGACAATATACAAACAAACAGTAGACAATGTACAAGTAAACATGTAGACAGTTTGAATGTAAACAATACAGACATGTAAACAATGACTGGAGATGTGCAATATGGTGATGGTGTAGGTGTGGTCCGAGGGGGATGGCTAAATGTGTTCGCCAATCTCACTGCTTGTGGATAGAAGCTATTGAAGAATCTAGTGGTAAGTGTTCGTATGCTCTTATATCTCTTGCCTGAGGGCAGTGGGGTGAAGATCTCATGCCCGGGGTGGTGACTGTCCTCTGTGATGGCCAGAATTCTACCACGGCAGCAGTCCTCATAGAGCTGTTTAATCTCGGTGAGACCGCAGCCGATGATCTTCTGGGCCATATTGACCATTCTCTGCAGTGCCTTTCTTTCTCGCGAAGAGGTGTTGTCATACCACACGGTCATCCCGTTGGTGAGGATGCTCTCGATGGTGCAGCGGTAGAAGTTCACCAACACATGTATTGGCATCCCCTATCGCTTGAGGCACCTTAAGAAATAAAGGCGCTGCTGAGCCTTCTTCATGATAGAGTCAGTGTTTACAGTCCAGGTTAGATCTGTTCCAGCACGCCTTAGCAGGAATCTCTCCCTCCTTCTCCCACACCTCACGCCACACCAGGACAGGCTGACACTGAGCCAGAGGACGCCAATTGGACACAGCAACAGCCTGTTGCTGTTCCTTTATGTCCGCGGGAGATCTGAATCCACATAAATTGGATGAGTATTCAACATTCTACATTACAACTCGAGAATTCAACTGTTACCTCAACCCCCGTTGATGTCAATTTATTCCTATGAGTAATGTACTTGCTTTTGAGCATCTAGTGTAGAAGTTGTAATCAAAGCTCATTAACAAAACGGTATAAATGAATTGCATACTGAATGTATGTGTCTCTTGGTATGTGTAACTCTTCGTGATTGAATATATATACCTTTTGTATTCTGCTAATCCTCACTATAAGATCTGTTATGTTTATATGCACATATTATGTATTAATAAATGTGTTGTCGTGTATTAGTATCCATGTGTGTGTGTTGCTGAGTTGTTCCACAAGGTCGATTTCAAATAGCCATCGAAGAATCATTTTGTGACTTACTGCTACAATTAATAATTGTCCCAGCAAATGCACAAAACCCCTACATATATAATACGGAATCATGTATCTAAAGAAATTAATAATGATATAAATATATTCATATAGCTCACATTATTACAGTAGTACACTTTCTTTGGAAGTGTCTGCATCAGTTTAACTCAGTCCCCCGTTGTTATGTGTGTGGTGTAATGGCTTAGGCGTGTACCTTATATGCTGGAGGTTGGGGGTTTGAACCCAGCTGTTGCCGTGAGGTTTCTTTTAACAAATAAACATTTCTTTGAAAAATTAAAATAACAAATATTATGGACACTTTATTGACATTTTTTATATTTCTAAATATCACAACATGTTCGAAGCTAAGTGATTTATTAATAACGATTTCAAACTGCTACTGTAGTGCCACTACAGTATAGCTTGTGGGAAACACATTTATTCATTTTGTCTATAATACTACTATATCAACAGTAATGTAGTTAAAAAGAATATGTCAAAATGTTTCCAAAATAACCACAAGTGAACGGGTTGAGGGATTTGTTAATAACAGAGAAATCACAACAACGACCCCATGTGGCTAATCAAGCATACCCAACTGAAAGAAAGGCATACTTTTTAGACTTTGATTATTAGGGAATATAATATGGAATCTAAATAAATTGCGTATCGAAATAAATTAATAACAATATTAATTGAAGGATCTAAATATATAAATGTATATAGCTGGTAGTATTACTGTAATCCACTTTCTTTGTAAACACATTTTATTTTTAATTTGACTCATTCACCCATGATGAATTGTGACAGAGTGATAGATGGAGACAAGATGGAGGTTCCCCAGAAAGCAGTGGAAAATGATGTACCACCCTCAGTCACCTGACCAGCTGATGCACTGCATCACAGAGAATGACTGAAGGATTAGGCCATTAAGACCGAGTTTTATTTAAACAACCTGGAGGGAAAGAAAAGTGTCCGCAGCCATTTCTTTCACTAACAGACAAAGTTAATACAAACTCTGCTTAACAGAGCCGCGTGTAAGAGCAAGGTGACTTTCTGCTATCTAAACCAATTTTACAGCTTTTTAAGTCATGCAATGTTAGAGTTAGGCAGGAACACGTCATTGTATCTTATTTTTTATTTCATTTTTAAAAATATATATAAGGCAATCAGCAACTACACTCGTTTTTCCATACTGTAGTTTGAGTCTTTGTGTAAGCTGTAAGTTCTTGTTACTTCTTAATTAAATATGCAGCCATTCAAAATGCGCGGGCGATACCGCATTATTTTGCGATGCGCTTTACGCAGTCTACCGCGAGTTACTGGTAAATACTGCTAGTTACCGTAAATTCTCCTATAATACCACAAGCAAAATAATAGTATCCGGAATTTCCGCAAGGTGGAGCTAATAAAGCTCAACCTCTCATGTTTGAGCTGTCACCATCAAAGTCTTTAACGAAGATATTACTAATAGTATTAATAATGAATGACCTTGGACACGCTGTAAACTCAAAGTATTGCCCTGGTCCACATTCTTTTTTTCATTGACCGTCTTTGTAAAAGTAACACCACAGCACTTCGCAATCACGCGTTTGTTTCCAATCATGCAAAGTACAGTAATTTTTGAGAATCGATTCACGATGCCTTTCACATGCTCATAAAAGAGATTGATTTAGGAACATAAACTTATTACCGTTTGCAAACTGTACTGAATACAGTATGTATATGTATATTTGTCTTAACTGTGCCTGTTTAAGTATTGAATATTTATATGGAATTTTACTACTGAAGGGAAATCTTAGTACCTGAGCATAAAAAGAATAGGAGCATACTGTAACGCGTGTGAAGGCCATAAACGATATTAATTTTGGAACTTTAACATACAGTATATGGCTGGTCTCGGTACTTTAAAGAAAACATACACACCAGTATGCCATTTCTCCCTAAACATTTTAAGCATCGAAGTCTTTAATTAACGTGATACCGGAGTCAACAAGCATACTTTTAGAATTTGATTAAAAGGGAATATAATATGGAATCGCGTATCTAAAGAAATTAATAACGATATAATTATATTCATGTACTTCATTTATATTCATTTATATTCATTTACTGCAATGGACATAAAAACTCCCTTGCTTCTAACTATGAAAACTATTTAAACTGTGACACTTATCATTCAACCAGAGCTCGAAATATCACAAGGATCCCCAAGAGCACAGCAAAGACTGTTTTAAAAGAATCGCGTATCTAAAGAAATTAATAAGATATAATTATATTCATGTACTGCAACAGGGCTGTGTAGGGCTGTTTCACCTCTCTCTTCATGTGACTCTATTAAAAAGCCATTTAGCAAAGAGGGGATGATAAGAGTGACAAACTAGTATACTTTAGATCTTTTTTTCTGAACCGGGGAAAATCTGATCATGTTTTTCTATAACAATAATAAAAAACATTGCCACACCCGGACTGTTAAACAAATGCATTAGCACGTCAAAGCCCATTGAGGAGCCGGGCGCAATAATTGTTTTGTCCCTTGATTTACTGATCTGCATTAATTACAGAAATCGAGTTCCTGCTCTTTGCAGACGACCTGGTCCTGCTGTCGCCCACAGAACAGAGGCTGTGCCAGAACCTGGCACTGCTGGAGCAGCACTGTCCGACCTGGGCGCTGACAGTCAATCTGGACAAGACAAGAGTTATGGTTTTCCAGAAAAAAAGCCAGACCTCCCTTAGTCTTCCTGAAATTGTCGGATTATGATTGCATAAAAGCATCTTATTAAAAACACGTTTGCGTTTGTTTGGGAGCTATATTATGTATTTTTCATATGTAAGATATAATGATGTGTTCCCGCTTACACATCGCACGACTTTAAAAGCTAGAAAAACAGGTTTCGATTCACATTATCTGGCGAGCCTTGTGTTGTCAAAGGACAGCACAAAAAAAACAGACAATACACGGGGGGGGAGGGCAAGCGAGAGAGAGAGTTTTTTACCCTCTGTCAAAAAAAAACAAGTCACCCGGGGCGGAGACTCTGGGGGGGATCATTGTGTTGTACAGAACGGAGCTCAGTCAATCCAAACAAGTTCAGTAGTAAAGAGAGAAAAGTCAACAATTGATTTAAGGACGATCTGTCAAAGTGCAATGACATACAATACTGTTGTTGTTGCTGTTATTGTTGTTTTTATCCTGTAAAGCGTTTTGAGAAGCCACCTTTAAAGGCGATATATAAAAGCGCTGATTCTTATGGAATGTGTTCCACCGGGGATTCAAAAATACTGCAACGGACATAAAAACTCCCTTGCTTTTAACAGAGCGTTTCATAATTTCCAACTACGAAATTTATTTAAACTGCGACACTTATCATTCAACCAGAGTTCGAAATATCACAAGGATCCTCTAGAGCACAGCAAAGACTGTATTAAAAGTATACTAGTGACAAACTAGTATACTTTAGATATTTTTTTCTGAACCAGGGAAAATCTGATCATGTTTCTCTATAACAATAATAAAAAACATTATTTTACATATCACCTTTATGTGATATCAGCTTAAGGACAGCACATACAAGGGTAAATTGCACAATGGACCACGCAAAGAAATTTAAAATAGTCTTCTTTAGGTGTGAGGGCAGGAGTGGATCGCAGAAGGCATATTAAGCAAATTAGGAAAACAAAGAACAGGACGGGCGAGACGTTTATCCAGAGAGCGAGTGATCAGAAAAAGGAACAGCTGTTACGGCCAGGTTTTACGCTCTCTCTCTGCTGAATGAATAAAAGCATTTTATTAAAAACGCGTTTGCGTTTGTCTGGGTATTTACTTTGTAATCTGTGGTTTACATCTACTGTATTGCTTTGAGATGCCACTTTTAAAGGTGATATGTAAAATAAAGTTTTTTATTATTGTTATTGAGAAACATGATCAGATTTTCCCTGGTTCAGAAAAAAGACGATTAAAATCTGTAATCTTTCCACTTGTATGTCATCGGAAAATACAAGAAGTTTCTGCTTTGTGTAAGGATGGTATCAAAAAGTAATCTATGTGGTGAGAAAGCTGTGCTCCTCAAAGCGCTTTACAGGATAAAAACAATTAGACATTAACATTAATTAAAGACATTAACGAGTATAACCCCCCTCTCTGCGGGAGTGCTGGCTGTGACTAATTAAACCGGTTTCACAGGTATTTTCAAAATAGAAGGGGGCAAGATTTCCAGCGAAAGACATCTCCCCCCCAAAAAAAACAGTACAGTACTTACTAGTTAAGAAAGCTAGGCTCCTCAATGAAATTGCTTTAACATGCTAATGCATTGGTGTAACAGTCCGGGCATGGCAAGCTTCTAATGTCAACTCGACTCGATTGGAAGACAATGAACATATTCTAGCCCTAAATGAAATAATAGCAAACATGATTTACATAAAAGACATTTTTCCAAGAAAGTTTATAATAATACGATCTATAGTTAAAAATCTGAGCCTAAATAAAAAGAAAAAGCATTTTCAGAGAGCAATTACACTGTGTTTATGTAGAATAAGTGATTAGGTTTATGAGCAATCTAATTACTTTTTCGTTTAAAAAGCTATATAAAATAAAGTTTATTATTAATTTGCTGGACAGAGCGGTGAACATTATTATGGATAAGACAAAGATAACGATCCTGATCAGTTTAGAAATCTGTGTGCGCTGTAAGGTTTTTACTTCTTAAACTTTTAAAATACACATTTCGAATAGAAAGAAATCATCTTCCTGGTACAGTATGTATAGCAAACCAGCACGTCTTTTTTCTCCAATCAGAGGGGTTAGACGCTCGGTTAAAAGCAAAGGAGATTGTCTGTTATAGTGGACTTGCTGGGACCCACAGTCATCTTTTCTCCTGTGCAAAAACTTTGCTAGTTGAAGCCAACACTAACTAGCCGGTCAGTGAACATAAGCAGCGCACCATCGCAAGCAACACAGCACACCCTGGCACTGAGCCAGAGAGCGCGTATTGGACAGTTTAGAAGCCTGCAACTATTTCTTTGTGCCTGCAGGAGATCTGAATCCCCAGAGATTGGATGAGTATTCAACTTCAATGCATTACAGCTTGAGAATTCAATTGTTATCCCAACCAGTTGATATCAATTTAATTCTTACGAGTTATGTACTTGTTTTAAGTATCTAATGTAGAAGTTGTAACCAAGTTCATTTACGAAAAGGTCTAAATGAATGATATACTGAACGTATGTCCTCTTGATATATGTAACTCTTTCTAACTGACTTTTGTATTCTGATAACCTTCTCGATAAGATCTGTTAGGTTTACATGCATATTCTATGTATTAATAAATGTATCCTCGTGTATTAGTACCTGTGTGTGTGCGTTGTTTGAGTTATATCGCATGGTTGGACTCTAAAGCCATCAAAAGAATCAATTTTGTGATTTACTGCTACAATTAATAATTGTCCCAGTGAATGCCCAAACCTTACAGAACTGGTGCCTTCCGAGAGCACATAACACCACGGTACGTGATTGGTTGACCGACAGGGGCACTAGTGGTGCATTGGTCATTCATAGAAAGATTTAAATGTCTTTACCGCAAGTAAAATAATAGTATCCAGAATTTCCGCAAGGTGGAGCTAATAAAGCTCAACCTCTCATGTTTGAGCTGTCGCCATCAAAGTCTTTACCGAAGATATTACTAATAGTATTTATAATTAATGACCTTGGACAAGCTGTAAACTCAAAGTATTACCCTGGTCCACTTTCTTTTTTTCATTGACCGTCTTTGTAAAAGTTAAACCACAGCATTTTATTGATCCAATCACACATTTGTTTCCAATCCTGCAAAGTACACTAATTTTTGAGAATCTCCGATTCACCATGCCTTTCACATGCTCATAAACATATTACTGTATGCGAACTGTATTTATACAGTATGTATATGTATATTTAATGTCTTTACTGTGCCCATTTATGTATTGCGAATATATGAATATTTATATGGAATTTTACCACAAGGGAAATCTAAGTAATTGAGCATAAAAAGAATAGTAACATAATGCGTGTGAAGGCCATAACCGATATTAATTTTGGAACATAAACATACAGTATTACAGTATGTAAACTGTATATGGCTGGTCTCTGTACTTTAAAGAAAAAATACACACCAGTATTCCATTTCTCCCTAAACATTTTAAGCATCGAAGTCTTTAACTAACATGTGAAATAACGTGCATAAAAAGTGCTTGTTTTAAGCTTTTCTGCGAATACGCTCGATACAGGAGCAAACAAGCATACTTTTAGAATTTGATTAATTGGGAATATAATATGGAATAGCGTATCTAAAGAAATTAATAACGATATAATTATATTCATGTACTACAACACAATAGTACACGCTGTACAATGTCTCTTGACATAGCAAGTGTAGGGCTGTTTCACCACTCCACAAATGCGACCTTGTGAGTAGCGCTGTGGTCTATGTGACGGACTTGTAAGTGAGAGGTTGGCTGTTTAAATCCAGCCAGCGCCATGACTTTTCTTTTAAAAAACATTTCTTTGAAAAAATCAGTTCTCCCTAAACATAATTCTCTTTGTTATATTTGAGGAAAATAATAATTTATTCAGTTGGAATTAGCAAGCTAATTCCAGATAAGAGCTGTTACAATTGCTGTTAAAAGCCACACCTTCATGCATATTACGAGCAGAATATCTTTCCCTGAACTGATAATAACGTTGATTGATATGGTATTGATGGATATCTATAAATACTGAAAACAAGTGACCATGTCAATTTCACCAAGCAAAGTGAAATATACTGTAGCATAAACTCAATTTCCCCCTCTCTCAATTTCGATTCAATTCAAGGTGCTTTATTAGCATGACCGATGGGTACAATCAGTGTTGCCAAAGGAAATAAAATAATGAGATTCACATGAAACAAAACAAAAAATAAAAGTAATGTCAAATCTACAGACATATTACAGATATTTACAACAAAGACATATTATACAATATTGACATATACTGTAGACAGAAGGAGCCTTATTGGGAGACAGGCTCACTGTTCCTGGGCTGCCAGTTCCACTGAGTTCCCTCCTCCTTCTCCCAGTAGGATTGGGACCCATTGTGATTCTTTCAGGTGTGGGAACTCTGGGATTAGATTTCTGAATTTAGGGAAGAATGTTTCTCTAATCCCAGAGTATCTGTAACAGTGCAGTAGGAAGTGCTTCTCTGTCTCTATTTCTCCCTGCTGGCAGTGGGAGCACAGCCTGTCCTCTCTGCGCAGCCAGTTCTGCCTGTGTCGCCCAGTTTCTATGGCCAGGTTGTGGTCACTGAGCCTGTACTTCGTCAGGGTCTGTTTCTTTTTGTTGTTTCTTATCTTGGTCAAATATTCGGCTAGTGTGTATTGTCTGTTTAGGGTTCTGTAGCATTCCACACGGCTGAGCAGCTTTTTCCCCCCTCCTGCCCCTCTCTGTGTACAGTAGAGCCTCCTGTCCTGGCTGGTGGAGCTCATTCAGCTGTGTCTGGAAAGAATCCAGGGTATCAGTTTATGAGCACTCTGTGATTAAATTAATTCTCAATATATTATCATTCCAACTGTGCATAACAAGGAAGATTAACAAACATAAGGTTGTTTAATGACAATCTATTGTATATCTCATGGCTAAATAGTGAAGTCTAGCCCAAAGAGAAAACATTGGCTTTATTTAAACCCAAGCGAAAGTATAAATGTTTTTTTTTTTATTTTCCATAAAAGTACAGTAATTAAAAACCATTAATACTTATTTATAGTTTAAATAAAGTTGATGTTTTCTTTTTTGGCTAGACTTCACTATTTAGCCATGAGATTATGTTTATGTCTATGTTTATTAATCTTCCTTCTGAAAATGATAATGTAATGATAATGTAGCCTTTGGCTACAAAACTAAAACCAAAACTAAATATAAGATCTCATTATATTATTTGCTTTGGCAACACTGATTGTACCCATCGGTCATGCTAATAAAGCACCTTGAATTGAATTGAAATTAAGAGAGGGCGAGCGAGAGAGGGAGAGAGAGAGGGGGAGCGAGCGAGCGAGAGAGAGAGAAACACCCAGGGGTGCAGAACCAGGGAGCTATTTACATGAATAACCGGCCATCTCCCCAGACTGTACCCCCGTTTCACTGTGGGACAGCTGCACTGGTCGTCGGCCATCCTATACCCCGACCTGACCACTTCCAGTCCTGTCCAGCCCCTCACCGTGTACCCCAGCCGGGCGCTCTTCGGTCGCTGCCTGGACGAATAGTCTATAATAGATTAGCATACTGTAGAGGAAAACAGTGTAGGCATCATTGATATGAGGACTTTTGAAATCAAATTTCCCAAATTTAATATGTGCTTTTCTATATTGGTACATTAGGACTAATAGGTTCTAGTAAAAACTTACAGTATTCAGAATTGGTACTGGTTAGAAATCCCATTTTATGATAAGGGACTCTGGTCACAACCCTAAACGGAAAGCAACTCAGTTTATACTACAGTATATTTCGCTTTGCTTGGTGAAATTGACATGGTCACTTGTTCTCAGTATTTATAGATATCCACCAATACCACATCAATCAATGTTATTATCAGTTCAGGGAAAGATATTCTGCTTGTAATATGCATGAAGGTGTGGCTTTTAACAGCAATTGTAACAGCTCTTATCTGGAATTAGCTTGCTAATTCCAACTGAATAAATTATTTTTTTTCCTCAAATATAACAAAGAGAATTATTTTTAGGGAGAATTGATTTTTTCAAAGAAATGTTTTTTAAAAGAAAAGTCATGGCGCTGGCTGGATTTAAACAGCCAACCTCTCACTAACAAGTCCGGCACATAGACCACAGCGCTACTCACAAGGTCACATTTGTGGAGTGGTGAAACAGCCCTAAACATACTATGTCAAGAGACATTGTACAGCGTGTACTATTGTGTTGTAGTACATTAATATAATTATATCGTTATTAATTTCTTTAGATACCCTATTCCATATCATATTCCCAATTAATCAAATTCTAAAAGTATGCTTGTTTGCTCCCGTATCGAGCGTATTCGCAGAAAAGCTTAAAACGACCACTTTTTATACACGTTATTTCACGTTAGTTAAAGACTTCGATGCTTAAAATGTTTAGGGAGAAATGGAATACTGGTGTGTATTTTTTCTTTAAAGTACAGAGACCAGCCATATACAGTTTACATACTGTAATACTGTATGTTTAAGTTCCAAAATTAATATCGTTTATGGCCTTCACACGCGTTACAGTATGCTATTATTCTTTTTATGCTCAGGTACTAAGATTTCCCTTCAGTGGTAAAATTCCATATAAATATTCAATACTTAAACGGGCACAGTTAAGACATTAAATATACATATACATACTGTATACAGTACAGTTTGCATACGGTAATAAGTTTATGTTCCTAAATCAATCTCTTTTATGAGCATGTGAAAGGCATGGTGAATCGATTCTCAAAAATTACTGTACTTTGCATGATTGGAAACAAAAGTGTGATTGCGAAGTGCTGTGGTGTTACTTTTACAAAGACGGTCAATGAAAAAAAGAATGTGGACCAGGGCAATACTTTGAGTTTACAGCTTGTCCAAGGTCATTCATTATAAATACTATTAGTAGGTTCTTCGGTAAAGACTTTGATGGCAACAGATCAAACAGGAGAGGTTGAGCTTTATTGGGTCCACCTTGCGGAAATTCCAGATACTATTATTTTACTTGCGGTAACATGCAGTATCATGCGGTACTATACGAGAATATACGGTAACTTGTGTTACACGGCGAAAAGCGCACCACAAAATAATGCGGTATCGCCCGCTTGTTTTGAATGGCTGCATCTGTAGATGTCATCCCCATTAAACAAAGTGCTTATTACGCAAATCCTGCTAAACTAGAAATTAAACACAAGAAAATTATTATTATACAATGCTGTGTGGCTCTGGCAGAGTTTCTCTGTAAATTGAAAAGCTATAGAGGAAACACGTTGTGTATCGCCACCTTTTGCACTTTTAAGAACATTCCAATGTTAAGGTTACACAGAAGATATTTTTAATAACCTTTTAAATCTAAAGCTGTTAACTCTACTACACACCTGCATGTCAAGATCATGGATCAAGATCATAAAAAAAATCAAACCTTAAATTGAATGAGAACATCATGATTTTTTTGCAAGGATGTGAAACGTGACAATTTGTTACAGTTACCATCAGGAGGAAAAATGCCAATGTAAATGTCATATTTAGAATTTGTTGAAAATAAAAATTTAAAGCTCTCTAAAGCTTTCTCAATCAAAATGTGACTCAGTTTCAGGTGTTTCAAGGACTTAGGGATAGTACTTAATTCTAGCTTTATGAACTCACACCTGGGATTCGAATAATTCAAAATAAGTTTTATTTAAAAAAAATGCACCAGGTACTAGATCTTGTTTATATTAAAGTTATTTCACAGGGCAGTGGTGGACTGTTAGTGGACGGTGCACTTTTTTGTCAGCAACCTGCTAATCTTACAGATGCAGCCATTCAAAATGCGTGGTACAAACCCGCGGTACGGTAACCTACCCACAAGCCAGGTGCCCTCTGGTGCCCCGCGGTAAGTGATTGGCTGGCCAAAATGACCGACAGGGGCACTCGTGGTGCATTGGTTGGTAGTGAAAAGATTTAATCATTTAATGTCTTTACTGTGCACATTTTAATCTGCTTAGTTTTGAATATTTATATGGAATTTTACCACTAAAGGGAAATTTTAGTAGCTGAGAATAAAAAGAAGAGGAGCATAATGCATCTGAAGGTCATAAATGATATTAATTTAGGAACATAAACATTACTGTACAGTATGTACGTAAACTGTACTGTGTATGGCTGGTCTTGGTAGTTTAAAGAAAAAATACACACCAGTCTTCCATTTCTCCCTAAACATTTTAAGCATGAAAGTTTTATGAAACGGTACCCAAATATGCGATTGCTGTAGAGAATGAATTTTAATTTTAAAAAATTATTTGACACGAAAATTACGCTGTTTACATCTTCCGCCTGAGAACAGTCACCCGTTGCTACCCAACGCAGAAACACAGCCACTAACTAGCAAAGAGAGGACATTAGCTAGCCAATATGATAAAGAAATAAATGATTATTTTATTTCTTTTGCACATTTATTTGAACATTTCCATCGATTGTACAAACACTAGGAAACTGTCCAATCCCTAGTTCATCAGGCATTTTCTTTTACACTGCGGGCATTCTCCCAGTCTGGCGCCGGTCTGTGACTTCTAGTATATAATGCCAGCGAACTCTTGTTTTTAAGTCCACTATAACAGACAACCTCCTTTGCTTTTAACCGAGTGTTTAATAATTTCCTTAAATGAAACTGATTTACTTTATTTCCCTCACGGGATCAATAAAAGTATCTATCATCTGTCTAAACTATGGGACAGAATTCTGGGGTCTCCCCATACCAGAGATTATGGTAGGGCTTCAGAATGGTGATTGGCTGACACCATCTGACACCCCTCTGATTGGAGAAAAAAGACGTGCTGGTTTGCTATACGTACATACTAAGGATGTACCAGGAAGAGGATTTCTTTCTATTCGAAACGTGTATTTTAAAAGTTTAAAAAGTAAAAACCTTACAGCGTACACAGATTTCTAAACTGATAAGGATCGTTATCTTTGTCTTATCCATAATAATGTTCACCGCTCTGTCCAGCAAATTAATAATAAACTTTATTTTATATAGCTTTTTAAACGAATAAGTAATTAGATTGTTCATAAACCTAATCACTTATTCTACATAAACACAGCGTAATTGCTCTCTGAAAATGCTTTTTCTTTTTATTTAGGCTCAGATTTCAACTATAGATCGTATTATTATAAACTTTCTTGGAAAAATGTCTTTTATGTAAATCATGTTTGCTATTAATTCATTTAGGGCAAGAATATGTTAATTGTCTTCCAATCGAGTCGAGTTGACATTAGAAGCTTGCCACGCCCGGACTGTTACACCAACACATTAGCATGTTACAGCGATTTCATTGAGGAGCCTAGCTTTCTTAACTAGTAAGTACTGTACTGTTTTTTTTGGGGGGGAGGTGTCTTTCGCTGGAAATCTTGCCCCCTTCTATTTTGAAAATACCTGTGAAACCGGTTTAATTAGTCACAGCCAGCACTCCCGCAGAGAGGGGGGTTATACTCGTTAATGTCTAAGCCGGAACACATTCTGGATACTATTATTTTGCTTGCTGTATTATAGGGAAATTTATGGTAACTCGTGGTATTTACCAGTAACTCGCGGTAGACTGCGTAAAGCGCACCGCAAAATAATGCGGTATCGCCCGTGCATTTTGAATGGCTGCATCTGTATAACTACTGCATGATTTCTTTATCCATTTCAGCTAAATAAAGGGAATTACATCATTCAGAATCTCTGAGTGCCAATTGTAAACTGATAGATCAAAGTTGCAACGATTTTAAAACTTTTTTAAAACAAATTTTAAAACAGGCTGTTCTTCCTCAGATTGTTGAGCACAGTGGGGGGCATTCGAGAATGTGATTTCACAGATGCTTTTGTTTGCGTTTTTAATAAAAAAGAAATGAAAATAGTATGAAAATGTCTTCTCACCTACTGGGCCGCTTGGGACTCTCCATTATAAATGTAAATATAAAACCCTAAAATAAATACACAGTAATAACTAACGTGTTCTACATTGACCTTTTTATTAAGTGATATACAAAAAGCAGGGCAATGCCTTTCTCTGCAAGCTAGTCGAAGAAGTAGGTGACTCAAAGTTCAAAGTCCAGCAGCAACAATAATTAATGCAGTGTGTATTCTCCTGTGATGGTATAAAATAGAACAATGTAGAGTACATAACATGGTTATGTATCAGGAATGTTTGCAAAATGCTTGGAGTTTGTAATGTATGGTGTTCTGAATGGAGTTAATCTTTGATGCAGGACAAATGAATGTATTTCCCACATTAGATTGCTGGTTGCCTTATGTTAAACAGCAAAATTGACAACAGTTCAGGTGGGTAGCTGCATCAGCATGCGTAGTCTGCAAAGAAACAAGTGATAGGTTTATTCCATGCTGAAAAGAGAAGAGAGAAAACAACAGTGTGTTTTATTTCTTCTCTTTTCAGCATGGAATAAACGTATTACTTGTTCCTTAACAATGACAACAGTGCATGCTACTGAAAATTCCTTCCCATCCCCCAGAACTGTTCTGTTCTATTCTGTTCTGTTCTATGTAGCAATACACAGCAGGGTATTGACAGTCCTAGCCTTTGTGAGAAGTATAGAGCTGTATTACATAAGGTAGCTGCAATGGAATATACTAGTAGGTAAAAGTTAGTTCCAAGCGGGAAAGTAAAGACTCAATGTGTCTATAGATTTTCAGTTTACAGACCATCCAAGGTAATTTATGATGAATCATATTTTCCATATTGCATTAAAATATACTTTTCACAAGTATAAATCCACCTATTTTCTAACTGCTTTATCCAGGACAGGTTACAGTTTCACCCCTCCCCCTTCCCTCTGCCTGTCTGACTTGTTCCCATTTTTAACCATTCTGTGTTTGAATCACAGCGGGTGAGAGAGAGTAGGAAGAGGATTATATTCTAAAAAGTATTATGTTTTTTACTGCGATAACGAGCGCAAGTATTCATAGAAAACTCATTTAACTTTGAACGTGTTTTGATACCAACAGATTCAACATAGTGTCGATAATATTTCTTATTTTAGTTTTTCAAAGAAATGTTTATTTGTTCAAATAAAATTCATGGTGATAGCTAGGTTTGAAGTCCCACCCTCGAGCATGCAAAGCACAAGCCTAAGCCATTACAGTAACGTATTGCATAACATCTCAAGCTTTAGCTGAAAAGGGCAGGCAAAATGTCTTCACACAATTACAAGTGAATGAATTAAACTGATGCAGACGGTTGCGAAGAAAGTGGACCACGGTAATACTTTGAGGTTACAGCCTGTCCAAGGTCGTTCATTATTAATACTATTAATAATATCTTCCATAAAGACTTAAAATAAAATATGTATGCATAATTAAAATATGTGTGATGAAGTTGGAAGGTTGTGTACTTTTGTCCAACTGAGCAATCTTGCTTTTATAAAATATACCAACTTTTTAATGTTTAATGATAAACATGCTGTAATACACAGTTTAAAATTATTAAAAGTCTAAAGAGTATACAACTTAAATTCTTAACTGGAAAAGATTGTCACTCGGTAGTGACTAGGATTGGAAACCATGTGTTTTCTGGCAACAGCTCAAATGCTGTACATGAGACATTAAGCTTTGTTGGCTCCACGTGGCAGTTTTACAAGGTGCTTCTGGATACTGTTATCATAACATATGGTATGATGTGCCATGTCTGCCATGTTTTGATGTGTTTTGATTTGTCTTCGTGCATTTTGAATGCCTGGATCTCTAAATCTAGGAAATGTTGATACAATCTGTTATTTCTCTTATACCAAACAGTGAAATATCAGTCCCAGTCTTGAGTCTCAAAAGTAGGAACTAAAATCTGCTCTTGTTGGGTCTTTTCCTTCTTATTCACCCACAACCCCCATCTCATCTCAATATTACTGGCTATGGGAAAGAAAGTGCTACACCCACCCGGCACTTAAATTCTGCTCTAGCAGAATTAGTATTACTTGTTCATATCAGCATGAACAATTTATACTTTTATTCTGATCCATTTTAATTTTTGAGGTGTGCACCAAGTCTTTAGATACCAAAGTAATCGTACTGCCAGAATCTATTGTCTTTACCCAACTTCTACCATAAATACAGTTAAGGGCCTAACAATTTTATCCATGCTGTAACAACCACTAACCAGCCCAGACCAGCTCCGAAGAGGTCTAATCAGTCCCAGCAGGTGGGTGATAATTACAAACGCCGCCGCACGTGTTAATTCTCTTCAGACGTCTTACCGTGCGGCAGGCTGCATTATTTAAGCCTCTCTTACTCGCATATCAATGCTCGGTATTGAGTTCCCTACTTGTGGCTCTACCTAGCGTTTCTTGCACTTTGCCTTCTGGATTTTCTGACCTCATCGTTTTGCCTTCGGACTACGTTTCTTGCCTTGCCCCGTGGATTGTTTACTACCTGTGATTATTTTTGGTATCGACCCTGCTGCTCTTGTCCCGACCACGTATCTGTCTCTCGTTTTGGATTGTTCGCCACCAGTGCTGTTTACTGATCTTGACCTACCTTTCGCCTCCGGATTACAACCCAGTTCCTGGATAGCTCTGTCCACCTACTCACCGCCCCAGGAATCCTGCATCTGCATTGGATCCTTTCATCACAACCCAGCCATCGTTACAGAATACCGAGCCTACAGTATGGATCCCGCGGATGCGCAAGCTCTTCGTTCTCTCCTCCACCAGCACTCCCAAGCTCTAACTCAGTTACAGCAGTCGGTTCAACTGCTTACCAATCACGTTGCCTGGCTTTCGTCCCCCCCAGCACCCCCGGCACCTTCAACAGCTCCTCCTGCAGTTTCTTCCGCACAAGCCGCGGCCCCGCCCACCCCTCCCTCAACCTTACCGTTTGTTCTTCCTGAAAAATATGACGGTAATCCTTCTGGTTGCAGAGGCTTCATTACTCAATGTTACCTCTCTTTTCATCTGCATCCGGAGCGTTTTCCTACGTCGCAAGAACAGATTGGTTTTGCGATCTCCCTGTTGACAGGCAAGGCTTTAGATTGGGCTTCCGTTTTTTTTACCAGAGCTGACCCGCAACCCATGGATTTCAACGGCTTTGCGGAACGTCTTCAGGCACGTTTTTCGCAAAACAATCTGGACTTGGTTCACCTTCGGCTCTCGGCGATTCAACAGGGTGATAGACCTCTACAGGACTATGTGGAAGAATTTCAGTCTCTTGCCACAGAATCTGCCTGGAACCCAGAGGCGCTGGTTTGCCTTTTTTGTAAGGGTTTGTCAGAGGAGTTAAAGGATCACTTGGTGTTCATGCCAATTAACTCTCATTCCCTGGAAGCAGCAATCTCCCAGGTCCTGGAATTGGACACCCGCATCAAAATCCGGAAAGCAGACAGACTCACTGGAAGCAGATATGGTCCTCCTGAGGCATCGCTTCCTGCTTTGCCAGCTCTGCCACATGCTCCTCTTTCCCTTCAAGAAAAGGAAAGGCGCCGCCGGGAGGGACGATGTTTATACTGTGCCTCCCCTAACCATCAGCTTGCTGCTTGTCCTTCAAGACCTTCGTCTGCACCTCGTGCTCTACCTCAGCCTTCAGCTAAGGTCAGCAGTGCTGTTTTCTCCTCTGCCTCTTCGGGCACGCTGTTTCCGGCGGAATTGTCATGGTCTGATATTCATCTTCCCCTGTCGATTTTTGTTGATTCAGGTGCAGAAGGATCATTCATAGACGCTTCCTTCGTACACCGATGGAATATCCCCGTGGTCTCTGTATCACCCCCCGTCAGTATCCTAGCCCTGGATGGTTCTCCACTCACCCCTGCTCAGGTTTCTCTACAAACCATCCCACTCTCTCTCAGGGTGGGGGCCACTCATACAGAAGAAATCTCATTTCTTCTCCTGGACTCGCCTGCATACCCGCTAATCCTGGGCCTTCCCTGGCTCAGGAAGCACGACCCCCACATCTCCTGGGCCAAGAATGAGATCATTGCCTGGAGTCATTTTTGCCATGCTAATTGTTGTCGTCTCCCTGTTAAGGTCTCCGCCGCTATTCTCCCTGTGGATGCTCTACCTTCCATTCCACCTCAATATATTCACCTGAAACAGGCATTCGACAAACAACGGGCTCTCTTGCTTCCCCCTCATCGAACTTATGACTGTGCCATCGATCTATTGCCAGGATCACTCCCCCCCAAGGGTCGCATTTACCCTTTAACCCAAAAGGAGAATCAGGCCTTACAGGACTACATTAAGGAAGCCCTGGACTCTGGTTTTATTCGCCCCTCCTCTTCTCCTGCCTGTGCTGGTTTCTTTTTTATCGAAAAGAAGGATGGCTCATTGCGCCCATGCATTGACTACAGGGGGCTGAACTCAATCACAATTAAACATCGCTACCCTCTGCCTCTAATTCCAGCGGCCTTGGAGTCCTTACGTGGAGCCACCATCTTTTCAAAACTGGATTTACGTGGGGCTTATAATCTTATCAGGATTCGGGAGGGGGACGAATGGAAGACGGCTTTTATGACTACGCATGGGCACTATGAATACCAAGTCATGCCCTTTGGCCTTGTCAATGCTCCAGCTGTCTTCCAGTCTTTTATGAATGATATTTTTAGGGATATTATTGGTAGCTTTGTCCTGGTATATCTTGATGACATTTTGATTTTTTCTACCGACCCTCAGGATCATGTCCGCCATGTACAGGAGGTCTTGTCAAGATTGATTGACAATAGGCTCTATGCTAAGTTGGAGAAGTGTGTGTTCCATGTTTCCAAGATCCATTTCCTCGGTTACAGTATCTCTCCTCTGGGTGTGGCAATGGACTCATCGAAGGTAGCAGCTATTAACGACTGCCAGTCCCGCGCAATCTAAAGCAGATACAGCGTTTTCTGGGTTTTGCTAACTTTTACAGGCGGTTCATAAGGAATTTTAGTTCAGTTGTTGCACCCATCTCTGCTCTAACTCGCAATCGACCTGGCCGAGGCAAGTGGAACACAGAGGCGGATAAGGCATTCCTACGCTTAAAGCACCTTTTCAGCACCGCTCCTCTTCTCCGTCACCCAGATCCCTCCCGGCCCTTTGTAGTGGAAGTGGATGCCTCTGCCTATGGGGTTGGGGCAGTCCTCTCCCAGCGTCAGGATGAAGGACAGGTTCTACATCCATGTGCCTTCTTCTCCAAGAAGCTCTCTCCTGCCGAAGTGAATTATGATGTGGGTAATCGCGAGCTCCTTGCAATCAAGCTGGCCCTTGAGGAATGGAGGCACTGGCTGGAGGGGGCTCAGCATCCTTTTGTTATTATCACGGACCACAAGAACTTGGCCTACATTCAATCGGCTAAACGCCTCAATTCTCGTCAAGCTCGCTGGTCTCTGTTCTTCTCGCGCTTCAACTTCATGATCACCTATACCCCTGGATCTAAGAATGGTAGGGCGGATGCACTTTCCAGGCTTCACGACCCCCCGGATTTGGATTATGCACCCGAACCGATAATTTCAACTGACCGTGTTGTGGCAGCAGTTCGTTGCTCGATTGAGGATCAAGTCAAGCGGGCCATGGACAAGACTACCATCCCCCTCCATTGCCCCGTGGACAAACTATTTGTGGTGGATAATTTACGTTCAGCGGTTTTACAGTGGAGCCATGATTCACGGTTCGCAGGCCACCCTGGGGTCAAACGTACGTTGGATCTCCTGAGTAAGGACTTCTGGTGGCCTACCATGAGGGCGGATGTAGCAGAATATATTCGAGCATGTCCTACCTGTGTCAGAACCAAGACCCCGCGTGCCAGAAAGTTGGGTCTCTTGCACCCCCTCCCGGTCCCCTACCGCCCTTGGTCTCACATAGGGGTGGATTTCATCACGGATCTCCCCAACAGTCAAGGTAATACTGTTGTCATGGTGGTCTCGGATCGATTTTCCAAATCAGCCCACTTTGTTCCGCTTTCAGCCTTACCCACGGCCCAGGAGATGGCAATGTTGTTTGTCCAGCACATATTTCGTCTTCATGGTTTGCCCAGGGATGTGGTCTCAGACAGAGGTCCCCAGTTTATCTCGGCCTTTTGGAAAGCTTTTTGTCAAGCCCTGGGTACTCATGTGTCCTTAACGTCGGGATATCACCCTGAAGCCAACGGGCAGGTGGAGAGAACTAATCAGACGCTCCTGGCTTTCCTTAGAGCCTTCACTTCATCTTCCCAAGATGATTGGTCATCTTTACTTCCTTGGGCAGAGTACGCTCATAACTCCCTTACATCCTCCTCCACAGGCATCTCCCCCTTCCTTTGCTCCTTAGGCTACCAACCTTCCCTCATCTCAGACGCCCCTCTGGTTACGACAATTCCTTCTTTGAGACAATACATCTCGAAGTTAAGAAGGATCTGGAAGGTGGCTAGGACATCTCTCCTCAAGTCAACTCAGCGCCAGGCCGCTTTTGCCAACAGACGTCGTAGACCTGCCCCTAGGTTCAGGAAGGGTCAGATCGTCTGGCTGGCCACAAAGAATTTACCCTTGCGCCCATCCTCCAAGAAGCTAGGTCCCAAGTATATAGGCCCTTTCCGGATCCTCTCTCGAATTACACCGGTCACCTACCGACTAGCGCTCCCCCCCACTTTCAGAATCCATTCTGCCTTCCACGTCTCTCTTCTGAAACCATTTCACCGTTCACCCCTGGTGGCCCCTCCTGCTCGTCCTCCACCTCCTCGTACTGTTCAGGGGCGTCCGGCGTATACGGTTAATAAGATCCTGGACTCGAGATGGCACCGTAATACTTTGCAGTATCTTGTGGATTGGGAAGGGTATGGACCAGAGGACAGATCTTGGGTTCCAGAAAGGGATATTCTCGATCCAGCGCTCATCACTGACTTTCATCGCAATTTTCCCCAGCGACCATCTCGGGCGTCGGGAGCCGCCTGTGAAGGGGGGGGTACTGTAACAACCACTAACCAGCCCAGACCAGCTCCGAAGAGGTCTAATCAGTCCCAGCAGGTGGGTGATAATTACAAACGCCGCCGCACGTGTTAATTCTCTTCAGACGTCTTACCGTGCGGCAGGCTGCATTATTTAAGCCTCTCTTACTCGCATATCAATGCTCGGTATTGAGTTCCCTACTTGTGGCTCTACCTAGCGTTTCTTGCACTTTGCCTTCTGGATTTTCTGACCTCATCGTTTTGCCTTCGGACTACGTTTCTTGCCTTGCCCCGTGGATTGTTTACTACCTGTGATTATTTTTGGTATCGACCCTGCTGCTCTTGTCCCGACCACGTATCTGTCTCTCGTTTTGGATTGTTCACCACCAGTGCTGTTTACTGATCTTGACCTACCTTTCGCCTCCGGATTACGACCCAGTTCCTGGATAGCTCTGTCCGCCTACTCACCGCCCCAGGAATCCTGCATCTGCATTGGATCCTTTCATCACAACCCAGCCATCGTTACACATGTCTGTAAGGACAGAAATCACAATTTTCTAAGGACATATGGGAAAAGTTCTAATAGTCTGCTTTGCGGAGTTTATGTTGCAGCCACTTTCTGGAGAGGTGGAAGAAGACAAAGATATGGGATCTACTGCACGTGCCCGACTTAGGTGAGAAGACCAAGCACAGAACCTTTTATCACGATCATGGTGGTAACCCCCATAAAAGCTCGTTCAAGATCATAATAAGCCTTTTAGGATTCCCCACTTAGAAATGGAGCCAACAGGCCTGCCCATTGTTTTGATCGCCAAACTTCTCTCTCAGCAGTCTGTTCAAAAGACAATAAATAAACATATATCTTCAGTATCAGTCATCCACTGTAAATAGTGACTGGCTCAAATAGGTTGGAAAATCTCTGGAGTACGTGTTGAAAATATCTCAGTCTTCTCTGACCGGCTCCTTATTTCATGTTCTAATCTTTGATTGCTGCACTTCTGCTTATACAGCAGATTATATGCATATTGGTCAGCCATCATTTGTTGCAGTGATATGGTGTCCTTAATCATTGACTTAAGATTTTCCAGTTTTTAGTATTTGAGTTTTCTTCCAAAACAAAAAGATGTTTAAAGATAAAGCAGTTCCCATATTTTCCACCACTTTGGACACCTTTGAGTTTTGCTGGTCATGTCTAGCCATGTTTTAGGTACAAAATGGATGTCCTAGTGCTTCCTTGTAATCAAAAACAAACATTTTTTTGGATACTTGATGTTTCTTTCCTGTCTCATGAACATGCAAAGAAGAAAAAACACCATCTATCTTGATTCTTCCAAAAAATATTGTCTTCCAAAACTAAGAACTGCTTATTTACTTAACTACTACTACTACTACTACCTTAATCTACTTCCCAGTGTAATACCTGATTTTATGATGGACTAGCAGCAAACCCCAGATTATCACACCCTTGTATATACTGAGCACAGGACTTCCACTGTCAACAGCTGTGCATAATTAACTCAGGACATTTTTTTAACTCAAAATAGAGCTTATCTCTATTTATATAACTATCGAGTGGTATTAAATGCAACTTTTTTGTATAAATGACACTTTTCTAAAATGTATTTAAAAAATAAAAACGATTACAATCTAATCTTTCCACGTTTGATCCCATGAGGAAGTATTATACGCTCCTGCATTGTTTAATGATGGTATGAAAAATAAATCTAAATAGTGAGAAAGCTATGCTTAAAGTTAATTTAGGGACTTAGAATGCAAAGATAATGATTTACATTGCATTGTCAGATTGTGAATCAATAAACGCATTTAATTAGACACACGTTTGCGATTTTACTCAAAATGGGGAAAATGGGGTTAGACCATTAGACATGCAATATACTTCCTCGTGGTCATCTTAGAATCGTTGAGTAAGCTACGCGTTTTTTTTTATACATAACATTCAGAAATACAATGGAGAATAGTTTTGTGGTGTATACATAGATGACACTTTTCTAAAATGTATAACAAAATTAAAGATGATTAAAATCTGTAATCTGTAATCTTTCTACAAGTAATGTCATTGGAAAGTACAATAAGTTCCTGCTTTGTCTAAGATAGATAGATACTTTATTGATCCCGTGAGGGAAATTGCAGTGCAACAGCAGCTTAACACACACAACACAGCCACAGTGTAACGAATTATATAATAATAGTACAATACATACAATACAATACAAGAGTTACTCACAGTCCGGACACACAAGAGGAAACTAGAACAGAACAGTACACAGAAAATCGTATCACACGTATGAATATAAATATAGATGTAACCATAGATATAAATATAAATATAAATGTATTGCACAGGTCCCTGGCATATATTGCACAAAAGTGGTTGTAAACGGGAAAAAGAAAAAGAAAAAGAAAGAGAACAGATGTAGCAGTAGATGTGTATATGCGTTTAGTCCAGAAACAGGTCACTGTCGCTGTTGCCTCTGCCAAGACGCAAGGTGGATGCGTTGTACAGTCTTATGGCAGACGGCAAGAATGACCTCCTGTAGCGCTCCCTGTCGCACCGTGGATGAATCAGTCTATTGCTGAACGTGCTCTTCATTCCTGCAAGCCTGTCATAGAGGGGATGGGAGAAGTTGTCCATGATGGCCTCTAGTTTGGACATCATTCTCCTCTCAGCCACTACCTCCAAGGGGTCCAGGTCAGACCCAATGACAGAGCTTGCTCTCCTGATGAGCTTGTTCAGCCTTTTGGAATCTACTGCTCTAATCCCAGAGCCCCAGCACACCACTGCGTAGAAAATGGCACTCGCTACCACCGACTGATAAAACATGTGTAGCATCTTACTACACACATTGAAGGACCTGAGCCTCCTCAAGAAGTAAAGTCGGCTCTGTCCGTTCTTATAGATGGCCTCGATGTTCTTAGACCATTCCAGTCTATCGTCGATGTGCACTCCCAGGTACTTGTACGAGTCCACCATCTCCACGCCACTCCCATGGATGTAGACAGGAGTAGGTTTGACCTTTTTCCTCCTGAAATCTACCACCAGTTCCTTTGTCTTTGTAACATTCAGTTCCAAGTGGTTCACCCCACACCACTCCACAAAGCTGCTGACCAGTCCTCTGTACTCCTCCTCCTGCTCACCCTTGATACATCCCACAATTGCAGAGTCATCTGAGAACTTTTGCAGGTGGCATGACTTTGAGTTGTACTTAAAGTCCGAAGTATAGAGGGTGAAGAGGAATGGAGAAAGAACTGTCCCTTGAGGTGCCCCTGTGTTACTCACTACCAGTTCAGACACACAGTTCTGAAGTCTCACAGACTGTGGTCTGCCCGTCAGGTAGTCAGTGATCCACGAGGTCATGGAGGCATCGACTTGCATCTCCTCCAGCTTCCTCCTTAGAAGTAAGGGCTGGATGGTATTGAAGGCACTGGAGAAGTCGAAAAACATGATCCTTACAGTGTTGCCAGCCCTGTCCAGGTGTGAGTAGGCCCTTTGCAGCATGTAGATGATCGCATCCTCCACACCAACACTGGGCTGGTAGGCAAACTGTAGGGTGTCCAGTGATGAGCTGACCAGGGGTCTCAGGTGGGATAAGACCAGCCTCTCCAGTGTCTTCATGATGTGAGAAGTCAGTGCAACTGGTCTGTAGTCGTTGAGGACAGAGGGGCGCCCTTTCTTTGGTACCGGGACCAGGCATGATGTCTTCCAGAGCACCGGGACTCTCTCCAAGCGCAGGCTCAGGTTGAACAGTCGCTGGAGCACTCCGCTCAGCTGATCAGCACAGGCCCTCAGAACTCTGGGACAGATGTTATCTGGTCCTGTGGCCTTACCCTCGTGCAGCCTCTTCAGCTCCTTCTTCACCTGGTCAGCTGTGATGGTCAGCCTGGCCCGGGGGATGATGCTCATAGTGCTTTCAGTGCTGGAGGTGTTAATGGCGGAGGTGTTGGAGAGTGGCAGCTGTGGGGGATGGGTGGGTGAGCAGCCGTCGGGGGTTGTAGCTGTAGGCGGCCATGTTTGTGGGGGGATGGAGGAGGTGTTGGGCAGTTGCAGCTGTGAAGGGTTAGGGAGCGTGTGGCTGTGGGGGGATGGGTGTTGCGCCACAGAGGACCCAGAATCAAACCTGTTAAAGAACTGGTTCAACTTGTTGGCCATCTCCAGGTTCCCTTCTGTTGCAACCCCAGCCTGTTTGAAGCCAGTGATCTCTCTCATGCTGCTCCATACATCTATCACCCTATTCCTTTGCAGCTTGTCCTCTACCTTCCTCCTGTAGGCGTCCTTGCTCTCTCTTAACTTCTGCTTTAGCTCCCTCTGTACACGCTTGACCTCTTCCTTATCTCCCCTCCTAAAGGCTCTCTTCTTGTCATTCAGAAGAGCCTTCAGGTCGCTGGTGATCTAGGGTTTGTTATTTGAAAAGCAGTGTACGTCTTTGGTGGGGATGGTGTTGTCTACACAGAAGTTAATATAGTCAGTGACACAGTCCACCATGCTGTCTATGTCGTCCCCATGTGGTTCGCACAGCACATCCCAGTTGGTGGCCTCCAAAGCACCACGTAGATCCTCCATAGCCTCCTGAGACCATCTCCTCACAGTCCTCATGGTCACAGGTTGGCGCTGGACAATAGGCTTGTATAGTGGTGTAAGCAAGACAAGGTTGTGATCTGATCTGCCAAGGGGGGGAAGGGCTGTGGAACTATATGCATCCTTAGCATTGGCATATAATAAGTCCAGTGTTTTGTTTTCCCTGGTCGGGCACTTAACAAACTGGTGGAAAGTAGGCAGAGTGGTGGAAATAGATACGTGGTTAAAGTCCCCTGAAATAGCTATAAAAGCGCTTGGGTGCTTTGTTTGTAGCCTGGCTGTGACTGTGTTTATGACGTCACACGCTACCTCTGCATTTGCCGTAGGTGGAATGTAAACAACAACGAAGATGGCGCATGCAAACTCCCGCGGCAGATAGTACGGACGCAGTCCTACGGCTACCAGTTCGATGTCCGGGTTACAGACGCGCTCCTTAACATGAATATGTCCAGGATTACACCATCTGTTGTTTACAAGCACCGCGAGCCCCCCTCCTTTCCTCTTACCGCTCTCGGTGTTTCAGACGCCCGCACCATCTGAAAGCCGCCGATGGTAACGTTCGAGTCCGGAATAAGTTCCTGCAGCCACGTCTCGGTGAAACACATGATACTGCATTCACGATACTCCCTCTGGCTTCTCACCAATGCTCCCAGTTCGTCCATCTTGTTCACTAAGGACCGCACATTTCCCATGATGATCGAAGGAAGGTAGGGTTTAAATCTCCTTCTCTTCGCCTTTCGCGTCGCACCAGCCCTACAGCCTCGGCTTCTCCTCCTCAGCTCCTCCAGCACCGATGGCTTCTCTCCAGTGAGTAGAGCCGGACGCGCTAGCGCGATCAGCTGGTCCCGCGTGTAGACAATGCCTCTGTGGCTATCGGCATTGCAACTCGATAGCCACAGAGGTCCGAGTATCAGAAAAAACAAGAAAAAGTTTCTCAGCTTCCTAGTATCCATCATGTTGTGATCGCAAATCTAGTTGCCGGCAAAGGTATGAAGAAAAAACACTAACACACTAGCATTAACTAACTGAAAGAAACAAAAAGACAACAAAAAGACACAGAGCTGCTGTAGCAGGCTGCCACTAACATGGCGCCATCTTGATAACGATAACGATAACGATGGTATCAAAAAAGAAACCTGTGTTTAATGATAATTAAGGGACTTAGAAGTCAAAGAAAATGATTTACATTGTTTAATTTTAAACACTAAGTTATGAATGCAGGCGCAATTGGTGCTTTACAGCCATTGTCCAATACTGATCTCCGCACTTCCTCCCTCTTGCTGCCACCTCCCCCTCTGACGCAGCGCAGTGGGTGGCATGCTGTTTTCAGAGCCTCTGATTGGGGAAAAAAAGACCTGCTGATCTGTTCTACATACCAGGACGACAACAGAATATGATTTTTTCTATTTGAAACGTGTTGTTTTTATGAAATTCATGTATTTTAAATGTTTAATTAAGAAGTAAAAACCTTACAGCATACACAGAGATTCTAAGCTGATCACGAGGAAGAAAAATCACCCTTTTTTCGCACATAATAAGTGGTTATTAACTATCGAAACCTGTTTTTATAGCTTTTAAAGTTGTGTAATGTCTAAGCAGGAACACATCATTATATCTGTTTTTTATTTATTTTTTTAAAATTGAAAAAATCATTTGCCCAGCCTTTTTAAAAACCTCTACTTGTGAAACTTTTCACAGCCTATACATAAAACTATATACACAATACTGCTGACAGCAGGAACATTCTTATTCTTTACTCAGCAGCTTATTAAAAACAGCACCCATGGTGTTCAAACTGATATTTTTTACACAGAAGACTGACACAGCTTTGCGTTGTGGATCTGTTTTTCTAAGAAAACATGTGTCCCTGGGGGGAAAGTGGACTGTCTTTCATTGGAAGACTTGACCTATTCTACTTTGAAAATACCTGTGAAACCAGTTTGTTTACAAACAATGTAGATACAGAGACTCAGACTTTGTGGAGTGAATTTCTGCACAGCCAGCACTCCCACAGAGAGAGAGAGATATGCGAAAACTGTGCAGTGCCAGGCGAATACACAACATTAATGTAGGGCTTTCAGACTTGCGTGGATTTGCGCCCTACACCCTGCAGTACCACTGTGTACATACAGTATGAAGACGTTGTGATATTTAGAAATATAAGTAATGTCAATATAATGCCAATAATATTTGCAATTTCAGTTTTTCAAAGAAATGTTTATTTGTTAAAAGGGAACTCATGGTGACAGCTGGGTTGGAACACCCGACCTCAGGGTTATAAGGCAGTCACTTAAGCTATCACGCCACCGATGCAGTCATGTGACATGCACTGAAACACCAATAAACATATCAATGGAAAGTCTTATACTACTGTTTGTGCAACATTACATGAATATAGTTATACCGTTATTAATTTATTTAGATACACAAATCCATATTATATTCCCTATTAGGAACTGCATAATAAAAAAAAAACAGTTTTTGTTTTTAAAAAAGTTGATCCGGATAATTTTGATGAAAAACTAAAAACAAAATATTTATCTTCCCTGGTTCTCCAAATTCAAAGCAATAGTGGTTGTAAACATTGTAAATAGTGGTTTGTCTGTGATTGGAAACATTTAAATAAGTCATTCCCCATAGTCTTTCAAACACAGATGCTTGTAGTATTCTTTGGCTCAGAGGGGCCAAAATATAGTTTGAGTGCAATTAATTCCAAATTTTCTTTTTGCTGTAGCGATATGCACTCCAAGATTATGATATGTTCATGAGCACTTATTTTCAGTCTCACTCAATAAGAACTTAAAGTCATCATATACCAATTTGGTGACGAGGTTGTTAGGACCACATGGCACACTGATGATTGATAATTATTGCCATAAAGCACATTTATCTTTGGTTGGTAAATACTTTAGCTTTGCATATAAAGTACCTTTGAACTTCAACTGTTATCAAAATGTTTAATAAAATATTTAGGTTATGTACATAATTATAGTAACCTTTAGTATATTTGCAGTCTAAATGATACCTTTGCTAAATACTGCACACCAAAAAATAGTTAGCTTTTTAAATTTATGCTGTTTAAAGAATACCATAATTTTTAATAAATTAACTACTTTTCTACTTTTATAAATGTTAAGTACTACCCCATGAAGTTTAATCACAAAGCAGCGAATAAAGTTTTGATGAACAGAGATCCATGAGTTTTGATACTGTGTTAAATGGGAGGAAGTCGTATCATAAAGATAATAGGTTAGGGTATGAATATAAAATTTAAAACAATCTGTATGGATCACTTTTTAAAAACTTTCATTAGGAAATTTCAGATTTAAAGACTACATCTTTATTAAGATCACATATTCAGCTTAGGAAATTACATGTAGTTAATTCATCAGTTAATAGAGTCTTCTTGGTAGGAACAAGGAAAGTGTTTTGCTTTATATTCTATACAGTAATTTCAGTGCTAGAAGCACAATGAGCTTGACTTTTTTATTTTTCTCTTCATTTTACTTTTTAGTTAAATAAATAGTTAAATAACCACTGGGATTGGTTTTATTATATTAGAAAATGTTTATGCTCTTTGCCTGATAGGGTACATACAGTTATCTTTTCTGGTATACAAATATAACTAGTGAATGTAATAAAACATAGAAATGAACATTCAAGCTGTAAATCCTCACAGCCTGCTTTGAAATACTGTACAGTATCTACCTATTTCAAATGTTAGTTGTGTGTTAGGCTAAACATAGTCAAAATTATTTTAAAAGCCACTTTTAATGGTTACAGTATTTTCCATCAATTAACAGAATTTAGAGCCTTGTTATGGATGTTTATCCTTCAGTTATGCTAAGTTATTAACACCTTCAAAAAGTGTCTGTCTTAAGAAAATTATATAACCTTAAATGCAAAAGCATTAAAAACATTTCAGACTTTATCCCACACTGTAAAAAACCTCCAAAAGTGATAGTAATGCTAAGTTCAGATGGTAAGTTGATGTTAAGAAATAAATAGCCTGCAAATGTACTGTCATAGTGATGACACAATGGACCTTTATTAACTTGCCCTGCAATAAGTCAGGCTTTACTGTGAGGTTTGGCCAGTTACATGTTACATTTGACCTTTATTCATTTTGTTTTACTTTGACTTAAAATCTATGGGCATTTTCTTTTCAATTTCCATAGCGTTTTTAGAGCAGTGAACAATTCTAATATAAGAATTATCTGAAGATAAACACAGAGGCATTGATTGCAAGGGCACTCCTTCTCTGTCCTGTCCCTAGTTTCCGGTCTGCTGTCCTTCCAGTCCCTCTCTTTCCCTTGGGTTATATATTTCCGGGTCCTGCACTCTGTCCTCGCTCAGCATTGACGTTCGGATGTCCTGAGACCCGCCTAGCACCAGGGCGCCCCACGTCCGCTCCCTGAGGGTATAGGTTTCTATACGGCATTCCTGAACTCTTCTTGCCGCTACGCATATGGGTCTTTTTCCGCTCTCCTGCTCTCCACGGTTAGTCCCTTTGGACGTCCGTGACACCTACTCTCTCTTCTAAAACTAACTCCATGTATAATTTTGTCCCTTTCTGTTGGAACCAACAGCCTACAGAGCTCAAAACATTGAATTACAGTGCTGCAACCTGATGATTGATTGCAGTATTTGTGCTCTTTTTGCACTTTATGCTGTATTTGTACTTTACTGTCTTGTGTTTTTCATTTATTGTTTTAGATTTTATTATGTTATTGTGACTCTCAATCAACTAATTACCATGTGAATGTATGCATTTTGTGGCCCTCTCTATAAAAATGTGTGCTATCCTCAAGCAGGTGGTTAAGGTATCTGGGTAAGGACGGATACCACACTCTAGGGCTTAGACTGTAAGAGAGAGAGGGAGAATTGTGAATGTGATAACTGTTATAGGCTGGAATAATAACACTTCCAATAAGGTACTGTACATTTGTAACATGCCCATAGGATAGATGAGTCCTATAGTGTTTATTCACTTGGCGTGACTTGTTTTCATGGAAGTGTAAGTCACCCTGGATAACAACATCTGTCAAGTAATTGTATAAAAACAATAGTAATAGTAATATTAAACTACTGCAATTTTAAGTAATTTCCTCAGCATTTTCCTCACCTTCATATACTGTTTCTATATTTAATTTAGTATTTAAAGACCATAAGCTCACTATTTAAATACCAATAAGAGGAAAGATATATTTTTCTCCCTAGCACATTGTTATAAATCATTTCAGCTGTTAGGACAAGTTAATTTTTTTGCCGGAGATTGGGTAAAAGGGGTCAGGAATTTATCTTAATTTTCTGACCTCTATACTAATATGACTTTAATGAAGATGCATGCAAGATCCTCAGTTAATAAGACAGCTATCAAAATTTTACAGAAGATAGAGTGAACAGGAACTGACCCTGCCAATGACGGTTTTAAACCCTTCTTGCAAAGAGTGGTACATTTAGAATTACATCTCATTATGGTACTGGAAAGGGTAGTAAATCAAGCCTACATGTAGATCCAATACACTGTCACTTATCAAGGGTCTTCTTTTGCAGTTATTGTTTTGGGCTGTTATAAAATTATCTGGAGATATGTAAAATATACTCTGTTCAGTGTCTCATTCTGTCCTGATTTGAGTAATAATTGATTTCTTCATTGTTTATCCCATTGTACAGTATATAGTTACATACTGTCATACTGACATGGATTTAATTAATTGCTTACACAATTAATTAAATAGCGCTATATAATTATATAGCGCTTTTCTGGACACTCCACTCAAAGCGCTTTACAGGTAATGGGGACTCCCCTCCACCACCACCAATGTGTAGCATCCACCTGGATGATGCGACGGCAGCCATAGTGCGCCAGAACGCTCACCACACATCAGCTATCAGTGGGGAGGAGAGCAGAGTAATGTAGCCAATTCATAGAGGGGGAGTATTAGGAGGCCATGATTGGTAAGGGCCAATTGGAAATTTGGCCAGGACTCTGGGGTTACACCCCTACTCTTTTCGAGAAGCGCCCTGGGATTTTTAATGACCACAGAGAGTCAGGACCTTGGTTTTACGTCTCATCCGAAGGACGGTGCCTGTTTACAGTATAGTGTCCCCATCACTATACTGGGGCATTAGGACCCACATGGACCACAGGGTGAGCACCCCCTGCTGGCCCCACTAACACCTCTTCCAGCAGCAACCTTAGTTTTCCCAGGAGGTCTCCCATCCAGGTACTGACCAGGCTCACACCTGCTTAGCTTCAGTGGGTTGCCAGTTGTGAGTTGCAGGGTGATATGGCTGCTGATAGTTAGTTTAGTTAGTTTTGTATCCATATTTGACATATGGTGTGTTGTTTCTGTGGTGCTCCATATTATTCTGGAAATTTAATTGACACAGAGAATCGTTATAATAAATTGTCCAGTGCAGCTGTGCATAAATTGAAAATGTATGCATTCACACGTTGGCATTGTCACTACATAATGTAATATGTGAGAAATTACATCACAGTCCATTATGTCCTGTCAGCAAAGACTCCACATCTCATTACTCCAGACCTCATTGATATTTATTCCAGAGTTACTGAGATGAATAAATTGATATTAACAAACTACTTTATAATGTATTCTTCATAATGTTTGATGTTGTTGGTGGATTAGTGTTGTCATGTTTGAGATTGCTATTAACAATGAGTTTAATCTAATTATATCAGATTTTTATGAGGGCAAGCATAATTTTGTTAAAGCATGAAACCGTTACTTTTTTATTCAATAACCTGATAACCTGTTATCATCTTCAGTATTAAGAAATTAAAAATAAAATTCTATGAATTTCTAGAACCATCCACTGATTTTTTCTACTGGTCACCGCACTCTTTCATAACTGATACATGAAACAGAAATGAAACAACAAACAAAAATCCCTTTGGTTGTACTCATGGAGAAAGTAGTATTAATACAAAAATTGATTACTTGATCTAACTTAAAAAATAAAACTCTACTAAAATAAAAACAAGTAAAAATTCAGATTCTCTTTTGACCAAGGGGAAAGACTGAAATGCATGAGGAGTATAAGCCATGCACACTTGACTGGAGGGCTCAGAAGCAATTAATACAATGAAGTAGAAGAGTACGATCAAATGATTCTTGGGAGCCTTTTCTTTTCTCAAGGGTAAAGAGTGTAGGGTAGGGAAAATCTACAAAGCTCTACTGGTTTATAGATCTCTTTCTCATGAAATGGCCTGACTTTTAGTCACCTTGTAGTAAGCGAAGCTGCTTCAGATCAGTGGTGCTAAATCAATGTAGGCGGGAGGCAGAAACTAGTCTCTGCAGGTCTGCATTATTAAAGCAGTTGGCTACTTTTAACTATCTTCCAGTGGCGCATTTTATTACTGCTCAGCAGGAAAGTGAGATATAATGGTACAAAGCAAGTTTTCAAAAACTTATTTACATCTGACCATCAGATAGGAACACAGCATTGCCTGGGGGATGGTGATCTCTAAAGGAATCTGTATGGCACAGTCAAAGAAGGAAAGGACAAAACACAGATGATGTGAATGTTAGTCTATTTTACCTTGAAATGTTAGTGTGAAATCATTGCAGTAGTGAACATCTAAGGAGTGTGCCAGTGTTCAATAATATTAGTTTTTTTTTTTCTGAGAATGCATGTATTTATGGTTGACTGTCAATTCTGATTTTGTGCATGACCTGCATTAGGATTTAACATTGAAATAAAAATGAAGATTCAAATGACCTTCTTCCAAAGGTGCCCCCATGTGCACTGCTCAGCCTGAATATGGCTTTTTTATGGGTTTATTTTATATTAGAGCATACTGATTCTCAAGATGTTATACTACCATATGCACTGCAATGATTATATCAGTTAGAAAATGTAACAATTTACACATTTTTTGTCTTGTATGTACAGATTGTATGTAAGAGTAGTGTAAATACTGTTTCTCCTAACAATTTATTCTAACAATTCATGGATATTTAAATTGAAGTAGTCAGATGCTCTATAAAATCTCAGACCAGCATTTATCTGTCTTAAGGATTCTGTGTTTCCTATTTTTCACACTCTTAGGTTTGAATTGGAAATAGCTTCAACAGGATGCAGGCAATTTTATAGGTCCTTATAAGACCACAAAAATGTATGTTTGATTTTTGTTTTTAAAGTGTTAATATGCAGCATATATTTCTTATGGGGTCCTGTAATAAGTCAGACATATTGCTGTTTGTATGCACATTGAATCAAATTTTAAAACATAAATTCTCTCACTGTCAGGTACAATATATACACCAGGTATTGTTTTCTTTAGAAAACAATTAAAATGCAAATTAACTTTATGCCATTTGTAAACCTTTAATTATAATAATAATTGCTTACACTTATATAGCACTTTTCTGGAGACTCCACTCAAAGTGCTTTACAGGTAATGGGTACTCCCCTCCACCACCACCAATGTGTAGCATCCACCTGGATGATGCAACAGCAGCCATAGTGCACCAGAACACTCACCCCACATCAGTAATCAGTGGGGAGGAGAGCAGAGCAATGTAGCCAATTCATAGAGGGGGATTATTAGGAGGCCATGATTGATAAGGGCCAAGGGGAAATTTGGCCAGGACTCTGGGGTTACACCCCTACTCTTTTCGAGAAAGGCCCTGGGATTTTTAATGACCACAGAGAGTCAGGACCTCGGTTTTACATCTCATCTGAAGGACGGCACCTGTTTCCAGTATAGTGTCCCCATCACTATACTGGGGCATTAGGACCCACACAGACCACAGGGTGAGCACCCCCTGCTGGCCCCACTAACACCTCTTCCAGCAGCAACCTTAGTTTTTCCCCAGGAGGTCTCCATCCAGGTACTGACCAGGCTCACACCTGCTTAGCTTCAGTGGGTTGCCAGTTGTGATTTGCAGGGTGATATGGCTGCTTCCATTTATGCTTCACAGAAAGATGTTGTATTAAGAACAACTGGAACCACATAAATACTTTTATATTCTTTATTGTAAATGATGTTACTTAAAATTGCAAAAAGACTAAAGGTGAATGTCAATAAACTACAAAAAACAGCACAAATGAGAGGTTTTCAGTCAATAAACAGTGGGTTGATTTATGTACAGCATTGGAATATAATGTGAATATTCTGTTGAAAAATGTAACAGCATGTGAATGATTTGTGAATGCAGTGAACCAACTATCTTGCCCCCTACAAACTTGTGCTATTACTTCTCTTCCCACACAATTTTAGACAGATGCGTGATTTCTTTCCACAAGCTGATACCTAATAACTTGTTTACAACCATACTACTATGCCACACAACATTGTTATGGAATTTAAAAGTATTTATGTGGTTCCAGTTGTTCTTAATACAACATATTTCTTTGAAGCATAAATGAAACATCCCTTTAAAGAAACACTGTGAGACTTTTAAGTGGGTTATTACTTTAAATTATAAAGTCTGAATTCATATCAAATGTAATTATTTTAGTTATTCACACACATCGTATTATACTCAACTAGATCATGTCAGAACAAGATCTAAATACTATGTATACATCTCTATCCAACCATTTATTTCCTAACAACTTAATCCAATACTGGGTCTTGATAGAATACAAACTGCATGGGAGCCCAGTGCTTTGCACATAGACACAAAAATTAACACATTCACAAGAAAGGGGTGCACCTGGAAGAAAACCCACATGAACATTGAAATGCTAACAATTGTACCACCATGCCACCCATTTACATCTCTGTTCTTCAAAAAATGTTTTTATTTTGTTTAAATATTTTTAAATAAAACATTTTGCTTCATTAATTTTAATAGTACGGTAAACAAGAATCACTTAAATTACCTTATTCCCATAGTACTTAAATGACCAATTATTGCTGGCCCAAATGCTGAACAGCATATGAAATCTTCATGATGATTAACAACATGTAATCTCAACAAAGCAATCTGGATTATTTCTTAAATGCATTGCCATTTATATTGTTTTCATAGTATTTTAATCTGTTACATAGAATATTATCCAGCAAACCTAAATATTTAGACGATGAACTATAGGATTAACTAAGCTAAGATCCTAAAAATTAACCATACTTAATTGATTTTTTGTCCAGTAAGATCGAATGTTATTATAAACTTCATTATAATATAGTTGACTGATTTTTATATCAATCTGATATGAGTATTTGATTCCAGAATGAAGCTAGAGGGGAAAGGATAAGTACATTATTAAAGAGTATTGAGTGTAGTGAGCAGTAGGCTGATGAGAAACAAGACACGGTCCATTAGATTTCCAAAGCAAGAAATAAACAAATCAGACATTCCATGCATTAGATCTGCAGCAATTGTTTGAAGTAATTTATTTGTACACAAATCTGAAATAATATAAAAGTAAAAAAGGATTCAGTGTATTTTAAACGGAGACATATGACAGTAAAGGAACTATTTATGGTAAAACACTGACTAAGGGCATTGTTCTATATCGACTGTTTTCTTTCTTGGACTGCAAAGGTTTCTTTGGCACTTTATATATAAATACAGTATTTTACTTTACACCTGGTGCTGTTGCTTAACATCCATTTATAGCCCCTTTGTACTGAAATTTACTGTCAGATTAACTCTATGTGTGAGAAGATGGAAATGGAGATGTTTCACTAAGGCATGCAAGGCCTTCCATTAAATGACCTTGCTTCACGCTGGGGTTATAAAGGCTTTGTAGCCGTACCGATAATCATTCTGCCATTTCAATTTTCTTCTGCAATTTACTTAAAAATCTTTCCTTTTCATTTTTTTTCCCTTTAATCCAAGCAGTGCTGGGCTACTTTAAAAAAAACAGGACAACACTGCCATCTGCTGGTATCTATAACCATAACAACTATAAACAATTTATAACAATTTATTTTATCATCATCGTAATGGAGCACACGTTCCTCACAAATCTATACAGTCTTTTTAGGTTTGGAATGTATGCTATTACTACAATCCTGTGGCTAAGGAAAGTGCAAATTACATGTTTCATTTTCCCCTGTGAATACACAATACCTTTTATAGTACCATTCAAATATTACTTTTTCATTTATTCATCTACATTGTGTGAACTTTTGGAGCCTCCCAGATTTGTCATTCTTGGATTGCTTTTATAGAACAAAACTATCACATACAGGGAAAAAATAATTAAATAAGGACATGAATAGCAACAATTTCCCTCACCTGATCAAAGGTTGGGTGAAGGTATTAAAAAATATTGGTAACATAGATGTTAGAAAAAAATAAGTTGCTAGAAAAAGGGAAAAACCCATGCTTCCTTAAGGCAGTAGTTTTTACCTGGGGTGACCTTTCTCGGTTTGTATGACATTCCAGATTTTTTTAGAAGGTAAATCATCAAAACCACAAAGTACTAATTTTTAATACAGAGTGAGAGAACATATTTTAAGAACCAAAGGGGTGCAGGGCTGCAGTAAAAAAACACTGTTCTTGAGGATTATTGCTATGACCTCACACAGATATATTATAAACATTGTGGGATGTAAATGTTTTATTTTTAAAACATTTGCTTGGAGTTATTGGGTCGATTGCAAATAATTTTTCTCCTGCATATTAAATTACTAGTTAATAAGGTACTATATGGAGATAATCTCTAGCTTTGGGCATGCGAAACAAAGTTGCAGACCTCTGAATTTTTGCTTAGTAAGATTCTAAGAGCGCAACATTGTTGTCCTTATTAGCACAAAGTGCACGGAGCTCTGAATAAGTACATTTCAATTAATCACATCAGTAAGTTAATATGAAAGCAACATTAGTATATAAATTATTACTTGTCTGTCTTGTGTATACTGTAACAGAATTTCCCTGGCAATTTAATGTTAGATTTTATGAACAGCATTTATGTTAAAATATAACACATAAGGGTGCGCAACTACTGATACGATACTCAATTCCAATTAGTCACGGAATAAGCAGCTTCGAGTTTGAGTTTGAACGCATATGGTAATATAGCAGCTTTTATTTACATTGATAAATAGATTCACACTGAGAGCCTTCAGACAAATTAGCAAACACATCACTATTTCTGTTTTATGTATAGGCTCTGTTTGTGTTGTAATTTAATAAATTAAAGTTTTAATGCACATTTAGGCACTGTACTTGTTGCAATTTATCTAAAAGTTTTTGGATATGTTTGTGGATCTTCTTCATTTTAGTTAGTGATTTACATAAATAAGTTACACTATGTTGAACATATTACAGTATGTTGACAAAGGCATGTACTGTCTATATTAAATCCGGGGTGAAGTCCAAAAGTCCAAATCCAGGTGATCCAATCGACACAAAACAAGACGGTACAGGGACAGGGAATAAAAAAGGGATGACAAAGCCAGGCGCTCTGAGCCCTGGACGCTGATAGGAGACCTATGCCCTCAAGCCGCAGATATTGGGTGATCAGCTGGTAGGCGGGCCTCCAGGCCTCCGTCTTCCAATGCAGAGCCAGGAGTAGAGAGAGCGCCAGGCTTAAATAACGAGGGGCAGGATTGGGGGCAGGTGCATGCATAAGATAGACCCGGAGCGCTCTTAAGAGGAGGGATTACGATCGTGACAGGAACAAGTAATAGGTTTATTCCATTCTGAAAAGAGAAGAGAGAAAACACAATGTTTTGGCTTCAGGTGACACCTGAAGAAGGGTTCACACTCGAAACGTTGTTTTCTCTCTTCACTTTTAGAAAGATGCCGACAAGAGTTTTTTTTCTTTAACATACCCTTACATTTGCCTACACAATTTATTTTCTGTACCCCAAATTCCTGAATATCCCTGCCTTCCCATGAGAACTACAAGTATAGTGTCGTATCACAATACAAATACAATGAATCCATTCAACTGACTCCCAAATGTAACAGAACAAGATGTACTCTTTATTTAAATATGTATTTCTCCCCAGGTTATCTGAAATTCACTACCACATGCTAAAGGCTCTACATACAGCTACTAATAAAGATATACTGTACATTTAAATTCATTATTAATAAATGTGGTGTGACTGGCAAATTTAGTTAAATATTACTATACCTTTCCAAGTTAGGGATCCATAAAGTCATTATGTAGTGACGGTACTATTTCCATTGTATTCAATGTGATTGAGTGTTCAGCTTAGTACACTAACAAGTTGCTTTAATCTTATGAAAAGGTGGTTAGTTACCTACTTTAGAAACCTCTAAGGGCAGTAGCCGTTACTTTGGGTTCTTTACAATTGAGGGCTAGTTTAGCACAGATATGCATACTATGAGTTGAACTTCAGTTTATATGGTGCTTTCAGTTTGTTGCAATTAATAATAATAATAATAAAGTGATTTATTATTTATGGAGCACTTTCATACAAATAGCAGTTCAAAGTGCTTTACAAACCAAGCGTAAAAATAAAATCTTAAAATTAAGAGATATACTTTCAGTTGTAAAGGAAAACACAGTAATACAGTAAAGCAACATAAATGTCAAATTATGCTTGAAAAATAAATAAATAAAAATTTGGAAAGTCTTAATGAAGTAAGAACAAGAATAGATAAACAAAAAAGAAAGACAAATAGAAAGAACAAAGAACCATTTCAACTAAAAGCTAAATTAAAAAGATATGTTTTCAAATAGTTCAGGTGGGTACCAGCGTCAACATGCATAGACTGCAAAGGAACAAGTAATAGGTTTATTCCATGCTGAAAGGAGAAGAAAGAAAACACAACATTTTGGCCATGGAGCCTTATTCAGGTGTCACCAGGCTGTGTAGAGCTTTAGAAACAAGTAAAAGAACTTTAAAATCTATCCTAGATAATACAGGTAACCAGTGAAGTTCTTTCAAAACAGGAGTGATATGTGTTCTCTCTCTTGTTTTTGTTAGAATCTGTGCGGCTGCATTTTGAACAAGTTGTAAGGCATGTATAGCTTCTTGGGAAGCCTACTAAACAGAGCATTACAAAAATCGATTCCACTGGTAGCAGATGCATGGACAAGATTTTCTGCATCGCCCTGGGATAAAAAAGGCCTTACTTTTGCAATGTTT
The DNA here is from genome assembly GCF_040954835.1 of Lepisosteus oculatus. NCBI lineage: Eukaryota > Metazoa > Chordata > Actinopteri > Semionotiformes > Lepisosteidae > Lepisosteus > Lepisosteus oculatus. The sequence goes on along the minus strand of NC_090703.1, from coordinate 28,972,921 downwards.
TGTAAATGAAAGAATGCAACTTTAGTAACCTTATTTATGTGAGGGACAAAACAAAGATCAGAATCTAGAGTTATTTCCCAGTTTCATACTTCAGATTTAACACATGAAGCAAAAGAGACCAATTTATCCTGCAAGAGTTCTTTCTGAATTTTAGTATCCAATATCAATATTTCAGTTTTGGGACATCCACTGAGAAATATCTAATACACAGCCAATTAGTCTGTTGACAGAGTTTTGATCTTCAGATGGAATAGAAATACAGTTGTATATCATCGGCATAGCTATGAAAATTGATCCCGTGGTTCCTAATTACATTACCTAAAGGTAACATATATAATGAAAAGAGCAGAGGTTCTACAATGGAACCCTGGAGAACTCCACAAGAAATGTCAATGTTTTTGATGATTGATTTCCCAAAGCAACTAGCAGCTGTCAATTCATCAAATATGATTTAAACCATTCTAAAACTATCCCCCAAAGACCTACCCAATTTTCAAGTCGGTGGATCAGAATTTTGTGATCAACTGTATTGAAAACTGCACTGAGATCAAGTAAAACCAAAACAGAGGCATTATGTTTATTGGCACTCAGTCATAGGTCATTCACAACATGGACCAATGCCGTCTCTGTACTATGGTTAGAATGAAAACCTTTTGAATAAAAACAACTTTATCTAAAATTGTACTTAAAAAAGGAAAATTTGAAATGGGTCTAAAAGTGGATCCATATTAGTCTTTTTTAGTAAAGGCTTTACCAAGGCAGTCTTGAAAGCATTTGTGTCACGCTCGTAAACCCCTCCTCTTAAAGATGCTCCAGCTCTTCCTTGTCTTGTACTGATCTCCTGCATCTGCCTCCGGTTCCTGCACCCGTCCTATAAAAGCCAGGCGTTCCTGCCAATCTGGGCTCAGCTTTGGAAGGTGGACGCCTCCCTTTTATTCTCCCGACCCTCCGCCGGATCCTGCTCTGGCTTTTAACTCTGTTTGTGTGTCAGGATGGATTACCCGGTTGTTGGACACTGGAACATTCATGGATTTGCCTCGGACTCCCTTGGACTGTTTGCCTCGGACTGTTTGCCCCCCTTGAACACGCCCCATGTTTTCCTTCCAGCCCCTTTGCATGCTTTTTCCCCAGTGTTTTCCTCACTCCTCTCCAGATTGTACTGTGCATAGGGTCCTGAAAGAACACTTCCTGACAATTTGGGAAAATTCCAGTTGACAGAGAGCAATTTACAATAGTTAAAAAATTATCTTGCATGCAGTCAAAAACCTTATTAAAAAGAGTTGTAGGAACAAGGTCAAGATCACATCTGGAAGACCTTAATTTGTCTATAACAGTTTTAAGTGTCTGAAGATTAATAATAGAAAAATATGTCATAACCGATCTACAGATGCAGCCATTCAAAATGGATTGGCCATTTCACTGTATATCCCGGTGGGCGTGTCACATCAAAATGTAGTATCACGCAGTATCATGCAGTGTATTGCGTCATTTGACGTCATACCGGAAAGTATCCAGAATCACCTTGTAAAACCGCCAGGAGGAGCCCTCAAGAGGGCTAGGCAGCAGCGTTGGGCCAACCTTGCCCGGAGCAGTCCCGGCCCCTCCCCTCTCCTGCCAAAACGCCTCCGGAAGACCGACGCCAACGCCACGTAGTTGTACCACTGGTCCCCAGGTACATCCAGCAACACCTGATAGGCCTTCCCCTCTAGGACGGCGGCGATGTGGTCCACCATCTCCACTTGCCGTTTGCCCAGGCCGCCATCTGGAACTGGGCCTCAAACATCTGCCATGGGATCTCCCAATTACTTCCGCTGAGTAGGACCGTGGGGTAGGTCACCGTGGGGTAGCCCTGATAAGGGCTGTGGCCACTAGCGGTGCTGAGAGGTCGTCCCAGCCCCTGGCAGCTGCTGCTCGCCCCCAAAAGGTGCTTTTGGGGGTCACTCGGCTGCTGGGAGAACCGGTGCTTCTCTAAGTTCAACATCATCGGCCGTTCACTGTCCATCCTCCCGCTTCTGACACCAGTGCAATAAATTTGGGTTAGTTGAGGACGAACACAAAGACTCAATCCTGTGGAGTTAAAAACTGCGCTTTATTTCTTCTACGTCACCACCCGCCAGCGGCACTCCCGCACCCAGATGAGAGAGAGAAAGAAGACAAGCCCGCAAAGAGCGCGGGCCCAAGAGAGAGACAGAGAGAGAGACAGAGAGAGAGAGAGACACCAAGGGGTGCGGAACCAGGGAACTATTTACATGGAAAACGGGCGATCTCCCCAGATTGTAAGCCCGTTTCACTGTTACCTGGATACCTCTTGTGGGATATCCACTATATCCTCTTGGGGGGAATATCCTCTTGGGGGATATTCTAACAACAAGTGATTATAAGACGATCTGTTAAAGTGCAATGAAATACAATATGCTGGACAGTATGCTTCTCAAAGTGCTTTACAGGATAACAACAATAACAACAACAATTTTTCAAGTCCTGGTAGGAAGAATATCATCAATATTAATAATAATAATAAACTTTATTTTATATAGCGCCTTTAAAGATGGCTTTTTAAAAAAATTGCATTTGCACACAGAGCAGTGTTTACATGAACATGGAGATGCCATACTGAATAATTCCTGCTGTAATGTAGTGTGTTCTCTGAAGGCACCAGTTCTGTAGGGTTTGGGCATTTACTGGGACAATTATTAATTGTAGCAGTAAATAACAAAATTGATTCTTTTGATAGCTTTAGAATCCAACCGTGCGATAAAACTCAAACAACGCACACACACAGGTACTTATACACGAGGATACATTTATTAATACATAAAATATGCATATAAAACTAACAGATCTTATCGAGAGGGTTATCAGAATACAAAAGGTATATATTCAGTCAGTTACAAAGCGTTACACATATCAAGAGGACATACGTTCAGTATATCATTCATTAAGACCGTTTCGTAAATGAACTTGGTTATAACTTCTACATTAGATACTCAAAACAAGCACATAACTCTTAGGAATTAAATTGATATCAACTGGTTGGGATAACAATTGAATTCTCGAGCAGTAATGTATTGAAGTTGAATACTCATCCAATCTCTGGGGATTCAGATCTCCTGCGGGCACAAAGAAACAGTTGCAGGCTGTTGCCGTCCAATCCGTGCTCTCTGGCTCGGTGCCAGGCTGTGCTGTGCGGCTTGTGACGGTGCGCTGCAGATGCTCACTGACTGGCTAGTTGGTGTTGGCTTTAACTAGCACAGTTTGTGCACAGGAGAAAAGATGACTGTGGGTCCCAGCAAGTCAGGAAGAGGACCAGTTCGTTCCTGATGAAGAGCTAGTTCTGAATAGGCGATTCAGCTGTCCACAGTTCTGACCTGTTCACGAGGCCTGCTGCTGATGCTAACCTCGGGTGGATCCTCTGGTTACTCTCTGGCAACCTCCGCTCTAGACTCTTAGAACAAAGGAAAGTTCTGGCACTCGGACACACTGGCCATTCCGTGGTTGTCCGGGCTGAGTCTCAGGATGGTCAGGAGGCGCGCTGTTAGAATGTCCTGCCCTTGGGTGCCTTCTGCTCCTGGGCCGTCCTGCCCTGGAATTCTCCTTTGAATTCCCTTTAGAAAAGTCCACAGAATTCTCCACTGAATCTTACTAGGCTCTCAGTGTTGCCTGTTTTTACCTGGAGGAACTTCAGCTCGTTGATTGGCTGAAAGTTCCATGGGCATCAGAGTCCCACGTGGGTTACTCGGCCCTACCACTCCGTGATTGGTTGATCGAGGTGAGATATGAGTCACTTACTCCTGACACTTAGGAATGCAGTCCAGATGTCCATCTGGCACTCCCTAGACAGATAGGCGCCAATGGATGACCATTGATCATAATAGCCAGGCTTAGCTAAGTGCATCCCCCTTTGGGAGCTGTCCTAGGAAACCTTATCAAAACAAACCTTAAATCAGCCTGCATTAATAGTTTCTCTGTGGCTGCACCACAGAGATGAACAGAGAAATGGGGCCTCATTTGGGAAGGGTCAGAACACTTAATTCTTTCTTATTAATAAGCCTCGCCGCTACACTGCACACAACCATTGCAGTGGAATTTGCATCGTTTGGCAGTGCTATGATTCATACAAATGGTGGTTGATTTGGAGACAAAATGTATTTACATTGGGTTGCTGTAAGTGGAGCACTAATAAGCCCAAAGCTCTACTTATTATTTTACAAAAGAATGCACCTGACAAGCTGGACAGTATGCTTCTCAAAGCGCTTTACAGGATAACAACAAACAATTACAACAACAATTTACAAGTTCTGGGAGGAAAAATATGATCAATATTAATAATAATAATAATAATAATAAACTTTATTTTATATAGCACCTTTAAAGGTGGCTCCTCAAAGTGCTTTACAGGCTATCAACCGATGAAAAAACATTGGTTGGGGGTTGAAAATACCTGTGAAACTGGTTTGTTCACAATGTACTGTTGACATAGCGTGTTACACCAATGCATTAGCATGTTAAAGAAATTCCATTGAGGAGCCAAGCGCGATAATTGTTTTGTTCCTAGATATTGTTTCAGATCTGCAAGGCCATTTGGCTGCAGCGAATATGAATTCTGTCTGGAATTACCAGATTGTGAAAAAATAAAAGTATTTTAATCAAGATTCCCTTATAAAATTAATGTGTAACTAAAACTAAAAATAAGATACAATCTACAGACATTCACAACATAAACATCTTAAAACATTTATGTATATTGTTAAATTATTACTTTAAATATATACTTTAGGTTACTGAAACAGCCAATTAATAAAATTGTTGCAATTTTGTTCTTGTTTGGAGGTGGGGATATTCTGACAACAATCGATTTCAAGACAATCTGTCAAAGTGCAATGAAACAATATTTACGCTGGGTGAACGTTCCGAGGTCAAATTCTTCCACGACAGGGGTACCTTTAAAGCGCAGACGACGGCACCAAAAAATGTTGGCACGCCCTCTCTTTAAAGCCCTGGCCAAATACGAAGACAGTACGTGCAGTTACGTACTCCTACATGGCATTTTAGTTATGGAGGCAGAAAGACGCCCCCCCATCTCTGGGTGCCTGAGTTGTCGCCATCTTTAACCATTCCGTGTCTGAGTCGCAGCAAGTAGAGACACGTTCGAAAAAAAGTTCATCCCAGCTACAATACATTATTTTTAATATTTTTGTGGTAAGAGGGAGCAAAACATCAGTATTTACTGCTTGTAATTAGTGTACGATTTATAGTTGAAATCTGAGCCTTAATAAAAAGAAAAATAATTTTCAGAGAGCAATTACGCTGTGTTTATGTAGAATAAGTGATTAGGTTTATGATTTTTAATCTAATTACTTATTCGTTTAAAACGCTATATAAAATAAAGTTTATTATTAATTTGCTGGAAAGAGTGGTGAACATTATTATGCAGAAGACAAAGATAACGATTTATGTTAAAAGACATTTAATTAAACATGGGTTTGTGATTTAAATGGGAATGGGGGTGACGAGAACTCTTAATATAAATAAAAATAAAATAAATAAAACAGGTTTCGATAGTTAATAACCACTTTTATGCACGAAACATGGGTGATTTTTCTTCCTCCTGAATCCATAATCCTTTCTGTATGAGGTTCAGATTTCTAAATCACAAGATGGGGTTTATGGCAGGAAAGGGGGTTAACTGATAAGGATTCCAGATGCAAGCTAGGAACCCCCCTGGGTGTAATCTTAATCCTCTCTTAACTGGCCAAATACCATGACCCCCCCTCTTTACCATCAGACCCAGTGACGTAAGAAACGGAAAAGAAGATACTATTGTTGTAACAGAAGGAATAAGGTTCTTGATCCCGAGATGAAGTAAAACAGATGAGTTTATTGCATGCAAGGAACAATAAAGCCGAAGTCTTGTTTCCCACAAGAAACAACAAAACCGAAGTATTGTTCGATGTGCCGGTACAAACTTTTAGGTTATAAAAGGCACATCGAACAATACTTCGGTTTTGTTGTTTCTTGTGGGAAACAAGACTTTGGCTTTATTGTTCCTTGCATGCAATAAACTCATCTGTTTTACTTCATCTCGGGATCCAGAACCTTATTCTTTCTGTTAAAACACTCCTGATCAGTTTAGAAATCTGTGTATACTGTAAGGTTTTTACTTCTTAATTAAACTTTTAAAATACATGTTTCGAATAGAAAGAAATCCTCTTCCTGGTACAGTATGTAGAGCAGATCAGCACTTCTTTTTTCCCCAATCAGAGGGGTGTCAGATGGTGTCAGCCAATCACCATTCTGAAGCCGTACCGCAATATCTGGTATAGGGAGACCCCAGAATTCTGTCTCATAGTTTATATAGATGATAGATACTTTAATTGATTCCGTGAAGGAAATAAAGTAAATCATTTTCATTTTAGGAAATTATTAAGCGCTCGGTTAAAAGCAAAGGAGATTGTCTGTTCTAGTGGACATAAAAACAAGAGTTTGCTGCGGCGTTATTGGAAACCCAAAGTTAACAAAAAATCGCTGGCATTATATCCTAGAAGACACAGACCGGCGCCAGACCGGGAGAATGCCCACAGCGTAAAAGAAAATGCCTGATGAACTAGGAATTGGACAGTTTCCAAGTGCTTGTACAATCGATGGAAATGTTCAAATAAATGTGCAAAAGGAATAAACAGAATTTATTTCTTTATAATATTGGCTAGCTAATGTCCTCTCTTTGCTAGTTAGTGGCTGTGTTTCTGCGTTGGGTAGCAACGGGTGACTACAGATGCAGCCATTCAAAATGTGCAGGCGATACCGCATTATTTTGCGGTGCCCTTTAAGCAGTCTACCGCGAGTTACTGGTAAATACCGCTAGTTACCTTAAATTCTCCTATAATACCGCAAGTAAAATAATAGTATCCAGAATTTCCGCAAGGTGGAGCTAATAAAGCTCAACCTCTCATGTTTGAGCTGTCACCATAAAAGTCTTTAACGAAGATAGTACTAATAGTATTAATAATGAATGACCTTGGACAAGCTGTAAACTCAAAGTATTGCCCTGGTACACATTATTTTTTTCATTGACCATCTTTGTAAAAGTAACACCACAGCATTTCGCAATCACGCATTTGTTTACAATTATGCAAAGTACAGTAATTTTTGAGAATCAATTCACCATGCCTTTCACATGCTCATAATAGAGATTGATTTAGGAACATAAACATATTACCGTATGAAAACTGTACTGTATACAGTATGTATATGTATATTTAATGTCTTAACTGTGCCCGTTTAAGTATTGAATATTTATATGGAATTTTACCACTGAAGGGAAATCTTAGTATCTGAGCATAAAAAGAATAACAGCATAGTGTAACGCGTGTGAAGGCCATAAACGATATTAATTTTCGAACATAAACATACAGTATATGGCTGGCCTTGGTACTTTAAAGAAAAAATACACACCAGTATTTCATTTCTCTCTAAACATTTTAAGCATCAAAGTCTTTAACTAATGAGATACTGGAGTCAACAAGCATTCTTTTAGAATTTGATTAAAAGGGAATATAATATGGAATCGCGTATCTAAAGAAATGAATAACGATATAATTATATTCATGTACTACAACACAAGAATAGTACACGCTGTACATTGTCTGTTGATAATGTTTCTGTAGTGCTTTTTCAGCATCCTGCATGTGACCTTGTTGGTGGCACTGTGGGTTAGGTTCCTGACTCCCATATCACATGGTCTGTGATTGAATCCCATGGAACTATGACTTTATTTTTTAACAAACATTTCTTTGAAAAAATGAAACGTTTCCCTTGGTCAGAGATTAAATAAAACCACACTCGCACCAAACAAATTTATATTTCTAAATATCACAACATGATCGAATTTAAGTCATTTTAATAACAATGAATAGTCACCCATGCGTAACAAAATAAACATTTATATTGATTTGAATCATTTTTTTATTTAAATCGCAAACGAGTGTTTAAATATATGTGTTCTTTGATTCACAATCAGACAAATGCAACATAAATTGATATCTTTGTCTTCTGAGTATCTTAAAAAACTTTCAGCATAGCTTTCTCCCCGTTTAGATTTATTTTTCTTGGGATCTTGGGATCAAACGTGGAAAGATTAGATTGTAATAGTTTTTATTTTTTAAGTACATTTTATAAAAGTGTAATCTATGCTAAAAAGTTGTACACCACCTGCTATAAAGATACATATTGTAAAACTTTCGGGTTCTGATAGGACAGACACAAGAACTCAGACTTGCGAGTTAAAGCAAGTTAAAGTTTTGATTTTATATATCACCTTTAAAACTGGAATCTCAAAGCAAAGTAAATACCCAACACTGATTGTAGCCATCTGTCATGCTAATAAAGCACCTTGAATTGAATTGAATTGAATTGAAAGGGGGGAGGGCGAGCGAGAGAGCACAGCAAGGACAGACAGGCAAATAAGATACACTCCACAGACATTCATAACAGCGACATATCATAAAACGTTTGCACATGTAGTTAAGTTATTACTTGGTTTTCAAAGTGCAATGAAATACAATATTGTTGTTGTTGCTGTTATTGTTGTTTTTATCCTGTAATGCGTTTTGAGAAGCCACCTTTAAAGGCGATATATAAAAGCGGTGATTCTTATGGAATGTGTTCCGCCGGGGATTCAAAAAATTTATATTTTTTAATCGCGTATCTAAGGAAATAGCAGTATAACTTTGTTCATGCACAAACAGTGGCATGTTACATTATTAATTTGGGTGTCTCCTCTTGCCAGAAAGCTCTAAATTGCATTTTGAGTGCACATTTTTTTGTGACTTTTTCTAAATTGCAACCCTTAAATAAAGCTGATACAGTTTAGACTTATTTTAAACTGTATTACAGCAGCACAATGGACAATGCAACGTAAATTCCAAAAATGCACTTGGAATCTGTCCAAGCCCTACTTTGTCAGGCATTTTCTTTTACTGCAACGGACATAAAAACTCCCTTGCTTTTAACAGAGTGTTTCATAATTTCTAACTACGAAAATTATTTAAACGGCAACACTTATCATTCATTCCATTCCATTCCATTATCAGCCTTCTATTTCTCCCTAAACATTTTAAGCATGAAAGTTTTATGAAACGGTACCCAAATATGCGATTGCTGTATAGAATGAATTTTAATTTTAAAACATTATTTAACACGAAAATTAAGCTGGAAATCTCGCCCCCTTCTACTTTGAAAATACCTGTGAAACCGGTTTAATTTGTCACAGCCAGCACTCCCGCAGAGAGGGGGGTTGTACTCGTTAATGTCTTAGCCGGAACACATCATTATCTCTTATTTTGTATTTCTATAAAAAAATCATTTGCCCAGCCCCTATTGTTGTTATTGTTTTTATCCTGTAAAGTGCTTTGAGAAGCACAGCTTTCTCACCACTTAGATTACTTTTTGATAACATCCTTACACAAAGCAGAAACTTCTTGTATTTTCCAATGACATACAAGTGGAAAGATTACAGATTTTAATCGTCTTTTTTCTGAACCAGGGAAAATCTGATCATGTTTCTCTATAACAATAATAAAAAAACTTTATTTTACATATCACCTTTAAAAGTGGCATCTCAAAACAGTAGATGAAAACCACAGATTACAAAGTAAATACCCAGACAAACACAAATGCGTTTTTTAATAAAATGTTTTCATTTCTTCAGCAGAGAGAGAGAGCGTAAAACCTGGCCGTAACAGCTGTTCCTTTTTCTGATCTCTCACTCTCTGGATAAACGTCTCACCTGTCCTGTTCTTTGTCTTCCTAATTTGCTGATTATGCCTTCTGCGATCCACTCCTGCCCTCACACCAAAAGAAGACTATTTTAAATTTCTTTGCGAGGTCCATTGTGCAATTTACCCTTGTATGTGCTGTCCTTAAGGTGATATCACATAAAGGTGATATGTAAAATAATGTTTTTTGTTTAATCTGATCATGTTTCTCTATAACAATAATAAAAAAACATTATTTTATGCACAAATCTTTCTACAACAGACCAATGGACAATGAGTGCCCCTGTCGGTCAACCAATCACATACCGCGGTACCGCGCATCATCGATCATCGTGTGTCACAGTGCGCGACGCCGTAGCCAATTACCTCCGGTACGTGTCTGTACCGCGCACTTTGAATGGCTGCATCTGTATGTTCTCAGGCGGAAGATGTAAACAGCTTAATTTTCGTGTTAAAATGTTAAGGGAGAAATGGAAGACTGGTGTGTATTTTTTCATTAAACTACCAAGACCAGCCATACACTGTACAGTTTACATACAGTAAACAGTATGTTTATGTTCCTAAATTAATATCGTTTATGACCTTCAGATGTGTTTTGCTCCTCTTTTTTTTATGCTCACCTACTAAAATTTCCCTTTAGTGGTAAAATTTCAATACTCAATACTAAGCGGATTAAAATGTGCACAGTAAAGAGATTAAATGATTAAATCTTTTCACTACCAATGCACCATGAGTGCCACTGTTGGTCATTTTGGCCAGCCAATCACTTACCCTCCGTGCCGTGCGGTGGCTTGTGGGTAGTTGCCTGTACCACGGGTTTGAACCGTGCATTTTGAATGGCTGCATCTTTAGGTGGCTGATCAGGACAATAATGGAAACTCACCGTGGTTGTATGAGCTATATTCTGTCTAATCAAAGTTATTTTATCTTCACATGAATTCAAAATCTACACATTTTGTAGAAGATAAATCATAAGACAAATTACGAGAGAAAGTAGGGTTTATTAAATGGTCTATAGTGGAAAAAAAGTACTTTGGTATAATCTTTGTGTTTGTAAAATTATATTAGAGAAGAACGACTGTCTTACCCTTTTTATGGAAGTATTGTAGGTGGAAATCTGTTCCCTCAGAATGTCATAATGAACCTGCAGTTTAGTTTTTCTCCACAGGCACTCTGATTTGCGACAATTTCTCTTAAGCTGAAGTATCTCCTCATTCATCCAAGGAGTGTTATGAGTAAGTGATATTTTATTCCATTTGGCTGGTGCAACAGTGTCAAAAGATTCCTTAATATTCAGAGCATAAACCAGATCGCTGCAAGAGGGAGATGACGCTGTGCATGAAACATTATTTAAAATGTTTTTAAACTTCTCAGCTGTTTTTGTATTTATGTAGCATTTCTTAAGATTCAGATACTTTCGTCCTGACTTAACTTGAATAAATAAACTTGAAAGAATACACAAAGACGGTCCGATATCAGTACGTCAGATATTGGTAACACCCTTGTGTTTAGACTTTTACTGACAAGTCCAAGATGTGACCGCATTTGTGAGTAGAACTATCTACATGGTGCTTATAGTCAAACGTCTCCAAGAATCTAATGAATTTCATAGCATTAGTGTCTGAGGAGTTATCAATATGTAAGTTAAAATCACCCGTGAGACAAATTTTATCATAGCTGGTAGATGCAATTGATAGTAGTTCAGCAAATTCCCCCAAAAAATCACCATTATACTTCAGAGGTCTATAAATAGCAACAAACAGCACCGAAGTCTCAAATATAAGAGTGAATGCCATATACTGAAATTTTAAAAACTGACCAATAGAGATGTTTTTGCAGTTGAAATCACCACTATAGATACATGCCACTCCACCTCATTGCCTTTCCTGTCTAGCAGTGTGCATAAATCTAAAGTTGTCAGGAGAGGCCTCAAGTAAAATCGCTGAACTATTTGGACACATTTAGCATTTGTAACAGCCAAGTTTCGGTTAAACAAATAAAATCAAGCTTGTGTTCTTCAATAAGATCTCTTATCAGAAACGTTTTGTTATTTAGTGACCTTACATTCACTACTGCAAGGTTTAACTGGGTTGAAGCACATACAGCTTTTAAAGATATATTTAGTGACAAAGGTATTTCTATTAAGTTTTACTGTTCACAACAATACGGTTTTGGGGGGAGCTGGTGTTCTGTAATGATATAGAATTTAAATTATTCACAGTTTGACCTCACAGGTTCTTCCTGGTTTTCCTAATGTTTGAAAATACACAAGTTATAGGAAATGCATGGAAATGATTATTAGAAACTGAAAAAGAGGAATCAATAGTGGATGCAGCAGAGGGGTAAGAACAAATCAAGTCACAGGTGCAGTCACTATCTAAATTAACCCCTCTGTGCACAAGTCACAAGCTATTCAATGCTTTTGTGAAATCGTCTAATAAAACAATTGCTCCAGTTCTGCTTGGGTGCAGACCATCTGCCCAATAAAAACGTGGTCTCTCCCAAAACATAGACCTATAATGTACTGTTAATGGTGAGACTATACTTGTATTATAAATTTAATTACCTTTAACAGTAATTGTTCTGCTTTTTGTTAAATATTTAATAATTTATGAAGTTGTCAACAGTTCTTTTCCCTTCACACAAATATTTAAACATTTTTATCAATGCAATGCCTTTGTTTATAGTTATTTCCAATCTGAAAGCAAAAACGTTTTGTGTTATGAATGCACAAATGTATTTTTCCTAGAACCAAGCCATTCTTCACTTTGAAGTGCATAAACCCCTATCTGAATCAATTATGCACAACACTGAATCTGTACCTGAAGTGACAGTTTGGTAACCTTAGCTCATGCATAAGAGAAGTTAGAAAGATTTAGAAAAGGATTTAAAATATGGTTTGGAAGTTTCTTGTAACTATGCTGTTAGAATTAATCCTGAGTTAACTTTTTTATTACAATAAAATTAAGTCTGAGAGGTTAAATAAAATTAAGCCATGTTTTTAAAAATGTTCTTTTCCAAAACCTTGAAAAGGAAGCTTTGCCATAGCATCATTGTTGAATAAAACTACAAATATTTTTTTTGCATTCATAATGTGAAGCAGGATAGTTCAGAGAAAATAAAATCAGAATATATTTTCCTTGAACTCTCTTTGATGTGACTTTTTAAAATCACCATAGCTAAGCATAACTGCAATGCTGCAAATGCATTTGTGTGTCTGTCACGCTGTCCCTTGATAATTTTTAATTAGCAACTCAACATTTCATTCTGCAGCTTGTTTAATTAGGGGGAAATGTCATATGCATTCTCATGAAAAAGATTAATAGGATTCAGTTAATTTTGGTGTCTCCAATTTAACAAAGTCAATCCTTATTCATAATGTTTTTTGATTTCACAAGCATGTTTTAAAAATGAAATATCCCTTTTCCTTACTTAGACATCTCTCAGACATTATCAGGCTGTCCTAAAATGTGTTGTTATGTCAAGGAAATGTATCCTATTGAGTGGCTTCATGATTAGCACTACTATTTCATGAGCTTTGTTTTTCTGGTTTCCTTTTACTTTAAATCAACCCTTTCCAGTGTGGTTTTCAAAGGGATTGCTTACTTCTATACTTTTGTTTTGTTCCTTGTACAGTTGATAATGGACAAAAACCTATGGTGAAATAGAACCAAAAGAGCTTAATATGCTGAATGGCCTTCTCTCACTTGTTGCTGTTGTGGTGATAGTTTTGTTCCCAGTCATTGTATTGTTATAGAAACCCTATGTCTTGGACATGTTGGGAAGAAAGTATTGCTATAATCAGCAATGGCTGGTTAGAATCCTAAATTCTGATACCATATACTAAGTTTTTAAATTACTTATTATTTTTATTACTTAAAATATTATTATTGTCACGATCGCTAACCTCTCCTCTTAAGGGCGCTCCAGCCCTTCCTTGTTTTCTCCCATTGTCTGCACCTGTTCCCTATTCCCGCTCCCCCTTAAAAGCCAGACGCGGACTTCACTCCTGGTTCCTCATTGAATCACGTTTCATGAGAGCCCGGGGTCCTGCTGTGTCTGGCTCCGTTATGGTTTTAAACTTCTGTTCCTGATTCCCTGCCCCGCCGGTCCCGACCTGGCTCATGCTTTTAACCCTTGGATGGATCTCCTGGCCGTGGACTCTACTCTTCCATTTGGATTCCCTGTTTGGACTTTGGCTTTGTTTGTTCGCCCGGACTCACTTCCCCAGGACACCTGCTCACCTTGGACACGCCCCCCTGTATCCAGAACATTTCCTGCATGACTTTCTCCCTAGTGTATCTTCACAAATCCAGATCCCGTTGTCTGCATAAGGCCAGGAAAGAACAGTACGTGACAATTATTACTGTCACCGGCCAAGTGACCAGGCTTGGCTCAAAAGAAAAGAAAATCCCACAAGCACTCTGCAAATGCAAACAAAACTGGATTTATTGAAAAAAAAATAGGGATAACAAAAAAAACCCTCACAGGAGTACTCTCCACACCTTTTCTCCAAGGCACCCTCTTCCATACTGAACTCTCCCAGTCCCTCTTTCTTTCCCAGTCCCATCCTCTTAAAGGGACTCGCCCACATTTTCTTAACAGAGATAGGCAGTTTAATCAAAATAAAGTATTTAACCATCCAAAAAAAAAAGTATACATTTTAACAGAGTCAAGCAACAGTGATATATTCACTTAAACAAAACAACTAACCTTACATCAGTTATTTATAGATGGCTCCCCAGTAACCTTTCCCTTTAAGATCATTTGTGTGATACGACAAACAGGAAAGGTGACTGGTGGCCATCTTGATCAACACAATACAAAACAATACCTCAAATGGGGAAAACACTGCAGTGATTTTAGGGAAACAACAAAAAGGGTAAGTATCATTCACACATTCACACATTCGTATCACATACACACTCTCAAACATACCAGAAGGGTAGAGGGAAACATTGGAGTATTTCACATTCAGTAAAAGAAAGAAAAAATAACAAGTACTCTGTCACAATTACTTATTATCAGTATGCATTGGATAGGTTACACAAAGTTATGTCAAGTTAGAATTAGACAATCATATTTCTCTTAAATGAGAGAAATATGCTTGCATTCTGTGAATTACAGAAAGACACAATTCCTGAATTTTAAATCTGGTTTACTCATCTCAGATGAAAGTCGTGCCACTGAGACTAAGAAAGGGCCACAGTACAAAATATTAAACTAGAAGTGATTAGGTTTCTATCAGTGATCTGATCAGAAAGCTTATTGATAATACAGGCATATGTGAAAATTGTTTATCTCAAGATTTATAGGATTGATAAAATAATTTAATGTGCAGTCTTTAATAAATCTG
Source organism: Lepisosteus oculatus (assembly GCF_040954835.1). Classification (NCBI taxonomy): domain Eukaryota; kingdom Metazoa; phylum Chordata; class Actinopteri; order Semionotiformes; family Lepisosteidae; genus Lepisosteus; species Lepisosteus oculatus. Next base: position 28,957,792 of record NC_090703.1, on the reverse strand, counting down.
CCATCTGGTCATGGCACAAGTGACATCACAAACATTGTGTATTATATTTCCTGATGCGGCCATAATGTTTAGAACATTTTCAAAACATGAAGACATGTAATATATGAATTTATATATTTTTATATATAATATATAAGAAGGCCAGGTCCATTCTCAAGAACCCCAGTCATCACAGTCACAAACTGTTTTCCCTCCTACCATCCAGTAAATGGTACCGAAGCATTCAGCCCAAATCCAACAGATAACAGAACAGCTTCTACCTCAAGGCAATAGTGGTCAAACAGCATGCCGCCCCATATATCAGGGAGCACTTTGGATCAAGGCACCGTCTCTTTCAAGATAACGATCCGAAACACAGCAGCAAGGGCAAGGCTTATAGCAGAAGGAGTGAACTGGGTGAAAACTCCAGCCGAATCCCCAGATTTAAATCCAATAGAGATGGTATGGCATTTGCTGAAAGACTGTTCGGAAAACTGCTAAACGCAGCACAAAACAAGAACTTATCACTGTCAATATAATGCCAATAATATGAGCTATACTAGTTTTTGGAAGAAATTTTTATTTGTTAAAGGAAAACCGATGGCGTTAGCTGGATTTGAACAGCCGACCTTTCGCTAAAAGGTCAGGCACTTAGACCATCGTGCCACTCACATGGTCACATGATGAGTGGTGAAACAGCCCTACACATACAGTATCAACAGACATTGTACCGTGTATACTATTGTGTTGCAGTACATGAATATAATTATATTGTTATTAATTTCTTTAGATACGCGATTCCCTATTAATCAAATTCTAAAAGTATGCTTGTTTACTCCAGTATCGAGCGTATTCGCAGAAAAGCTTAAAACTACCACTTTTTATACATGTTATTTCACATGTTAGTTAAAGACTTGGATGCTTAAAATGTTTAGGGAGAAATGGAATACTGGTGTGTATTTTTTATTTAAAGTACCAAGACCAGCCATATACAGTTTACATACTGTAATACGGTATGTTTATGTTCCAAAATTAATATCGTTTATGGCCTTCTCACGCATTATGCTCCTATTCTTTTTATGCTCAGCTACTAAAATTTCCCGTCAGTGGTAAAATTCCATATAAATATTCAATACTTAAACAGGCACAGTAAAGACATTAAATATACATATACATACTGTATACAGTACAGTTTGCATACAGTAATATGTTTATGTTCCTAAATCAATATCTTTTTTGAGCATGTGAAAGGCATGGTGAATCGGAGATTCTCAAAAATTACTCTACTTTACATGATTGGAAACAAATGCGTGAGTGGATCAATGAAATGCTGTGGTGTTACTTTTACAAAGACGGTCAATGAAAAAATAAAATCTTTTCATTTACAAAGACGGTTACAAAGAATGTGGACCAGGGCAATACTTTGAGTTTACAGCTTCTCCAAGGTCATTCATTATTAATACTATTAGTAATATCTTCGGTAAAGACTTTGATAGCGACAGCTCAAACATGAGAGGTTGAGCTTTATTAGCTCCACCTTGCGGAAATTCCGGATACTATTATTTTACTTGTGGTACCATGCGGTGTTATTCGAGAATATATGGTATTAATACGGTATTATACGGTAACTTGAGTTATACTGCGACAAGCTCACCGCATTATAATCCGGTATCGCCTGCTTGTTTTGAATGGTTGCTTGTGTAGCAACTCTATTCATATTGAGTTTTATTCAATTTCTATTACATCTATTATTATGTAACCTTATTTTCGTAACCTTAATTTTGTGATTTTTGTGATTTTTGTGAGCTCGCAGAAAAGACATTTCATTGCCAGCAACTACTGCTGCATGCTGCATTTGATAAATAAACTTTGATTTTATATTTAGTATAAACTATTCCATGATTTGCAGGTTTTTATCTATCTGACTTTTATGTGAAAGTTACAGTATGCAGTGTACAACATACCATATACTACTGTGCATACTACCTTATATTATGGTTTTATTCATCACAATACACATTAACAGAGCAAATAACATTTAATGCTAAATAATTAATTGATTAATTTGAATTTTAATCAAAATATTCATTAATTTAAGCATATGGATAAAATGGAAATATGCAAGTGTTTTATAAATCTAAATAGGATTGGATATAACAAATCTGACAACAAAAAGAGTAGTTTAAGTCTGGTTAAAGTTTAATTTTCTTGAAAATTGCTAATAGAGGCTTTTTTTTGGCTGATGTGGATTGGTAATTGTCACAGTCCATGAGAGAGTTTACAGGCTACCTCTACCACAAGCTAATAAAGTTTATTTTTATAACCCTGGAGGAGGGGGCAGCTCTAAGCCATGGACTCCAAGAGGTTTCCTGACAGTTAAATTAGGTTTTTCCTCTCCCCTTTGCTGTGCAGCCTATTCTACATGTGGTACTTTCTCGGCTGACATCCAACCCCTAGACGGCACTCCACTTCTTTCCTGTTTCATGTTCCATGTGATTATTCGTGTCCTTCTGGTGTATCTTGTTTAGGTTTCCTATTTAGTCCCTGTGTCTCCAGTGTTCCTCGCTCAGCATTAGGGTATGGATGTTGCCAGGTCCGCCTAGCACCAGGTCATCCCACGTCCGTGTCCTGAGGACATAGGCCTCATCCCCGCCATTGCCTGACCCCTGAGCAAACCTCTGTGTTTGTCCCATCTTTGCCGCTATGCATAGTGTCTCTACTTCTCTTCTGCTCATTCCTTGGCTGGCCTTTCTGGTGTCCATGACAGTAATGAAAAATTTAGCTCAAAAGCACTTTAGCTGATTTCACCCAATTTTTATGTCATTTTTTCTTACCACAAGCTTGAAGCAATATTTTGCTTTGCATGTGTATATTTAACACTACAGCTTTTTACACATCTAGTGGAGATGGTACTTACTGATAAGAGCACTTATTTGGTACTTTGTTGCTACAAATCAATATGTGCAATGCATTATTGAGGATCTGATTTCTACATTTAAATGTATAGCCATCTGTATGCAAGCTATTCATTGTAGCCATTTTTTCCATCTTTTATACTATGGGATAATATGAGCATATGTTCAGCTAGGGAAGATATACTGTGCCATGCTCTAAAATGAGCTTCAAACAATTGTTTTTAAATAAGCAACTGAACTTTTAAATACAGTTCTCAATACAAAAAATGCACATCTAAATAAATTATGAAGTTAAGTTCCATGTTATGGATAAAATATTATTGATTTCTTCAATAATTTTTCAATCATAAAATTGTACTGAATATGAACTTTGAATGGAATGTTTGTACAGTATACCTCTATTTTGAATCATACAATCTGGGTTTTATGATTAGGCAGAAGCCTCTCGCACAATGTGCAAAGTGATATAATTTACTAATGTTTGTCATGCAGAAATAAAAAAAATGCAGCTTAGAATGATTTATAGAGCTTGTTTCAGAAAATGGGAAAGTGAAATTAATCACCTTTATACCTGTCTGTATTGCTCAGCCCTGATAAATGACAGGCTCCTGTGAATGATATTGAATCATCCATGAAATGCTGGGCAATGTGTTCTGTCTTCAGATTGGCTGACCAGTGTACCACTGTAAGTATCTGCAGACAGCCCACATTTAAGATAAACATCTGGAGTGACAAAAAGTGTACATATTTTCTTACAAGAAATTGTTTGTCCAAAATAATGTAATTTTAAACATACGGTAATTTGTTAGATCTATTTATCGACACTTTATTTTAAAATTTTAAAATGTCTGTAATTACTATCATTTCCCACTGTTTCTTCCCACTGTAATTTCACAGATGTCCGCGATTCAGTACTAGCACTGATCTTGAAATGGAGAAAATGTTCAGTATGAGGTGTTTCTTAAGAAAACACTGTTTTTAAATGTTTTAACAGCCTAAAAACATTGTTTGATGAATTCAGTCAGGATTAATCATCTAAGCTAGAAATGAAGCTCCATTTGATTTTGTTTTATTGTAGTAGTGTATGCTTCAGCAGAAAGCCTAAAATTGTAGTGCACATCTATTAATATGCCATATGAACATACAGTGTCATCTTGACAACTGTACTAAATAGAAACACAATATTTTCTGGAATGAGAATACTATACTTATAATTGCACTAGAATTTGACAATTTGTTTTAAGCCATCTGACCAGCAATACAGCTTGTGCAGTGAGGCATTGCAACTTGCCAATCACACGAAAGCTCATTAGGTGCACTTTTACCCAACGAGGTCCAGGTGGAACAATGCCTGATCAGGTTAACTTTAAAAAGGCCTTAATTCAAACCTTAGGTCATTCCAAGGCCAGACTTAGTCAGTTTTCTGTGCATTTCATAATGCCACAAATGTCACCAGATGCTGTAGGCAGGCGTGTCATGTGCCAGCCCTGCCTGACACTATGGAGTAAGCCACTCCACTGTGTCCCAACTGCAGAGAATGTTTCAGCAGACCCACAGGACAGATGACCATCCAAGATCCGGTCACCCTCGAGTGACCACACCAGAGTAGGACTGACACATCAGACAGGTCCATCTAAGAGATCGTTTCAGATCTGCAACCCCCACTGCTGCTGAAATTGCTGGCAGATACAATGCCCACATCAGTGATAAAGCTAAATTAGCAATACTTTTTTATGTTATTATTTCATTTTTTCATTAATTGACATTTATTTTCCATCCCCCAAGTTACAGGGAACAGTTCAAGCTATTGTGCACCATTGTTTGTAGAATTCTGGTCAGAGGTTGTTAATAGTTAATAGTTAAGAGGTAATTAATAGTGGTGTCTGGATTACAGGGTTTAGTTTGCATTCTGAATAATTATCCAATTACTGCATCAGTGTTTGCTAAAACAGGTTTGGCCCTTCACCATATCATATCCATGAGCTACTGAGATATCCTGAGACCTTACATTTTGGCTAAATGCTATTTTGGCCTTGAAAATGAATACAAAAAAATGCTGCCAATTAATAATTTGCAATTTTGTGTCACAATGAACTAGATAAATGATTCATCTGAAAAACCACATGATATTCCAGTTAAGTGTTCTGAGAATTTAGTTCTATTTTTTTTAGTGCTGTAAAATTTGAGGATTATTCGTATGCTGCTTATATTTTTCTTATTTTGCATATGACAAAGATATGCCTCACAATGGTATAAACACTTTGTTTTAATTATTCTAAATTTTCCACAAATGGAATTTTAAATAAAATTTCACAAGAATGAAAACTCCATTCCTCTTACCTATGTAAATGTATCAGATTTCTAAAGCATTTATTTTACATTGCATCTCTTCTACTCCATTATTGCTCTTGCAGTTGCTCCCTGCCAAATTCAAGCAAGTAGGTGAATTCCAATAGCCTTGTTCCTGTCATTTCCTGAGCCAAGCTGGTTAAACCAATAAAAACTATATGTCTTTTTTAATTACTTCTTAATTATGTCTGAATTAGGATTGTCTCAGCTACTGGATTGACTATTCATAAATGATAGCAACCAATTAAAAGCCTTGTAATATTTGTCTCTCATTTTGTTCAACATAATTCAAGTTCAGTTGTTTATTGCTTTGATAATAATAAACACATGAGGCTCTTTTGATAGAAAACATTTTTTGTAGACTAATAGGAATTATTACTATAAAATAAATCCACTAGTCATTAATTCCTCTTCTTAAAAATAAATAATATTTACCCTGACAACTGGGTAATTAATTGCAGTGTTTAGCCAGTTGATTTTAAAGATCCCTCTTAATCTAATTTTGTTTCCGCTTGGTGATTTGTAAATTACAGAAAAATGATGCACCATTTACTACTGTCTTCCTGTATGACAATGGTAATTTTTCTCACACTATGCAGATTTTGTATCTAACTTTTTGTTGTGTCCTGTATGTGATTGAGCAGTGCTCTAACTGCAAAGATGTTACACATTATCTTTAATTCTAAGATTATCCAAACAAAAAGCATTTAAAAATGATTTTATGGGGACTAATCTAAAATGTCAGTGTACTTATTGTCTTGTCTTTATCCCATTATATTACAGAGGTTTTAAGCATTTAAGCAATAAGGGTATTTAGCATTAAAATTGTAAGGAGAGAGTTATTTAGGATAAAGATATTTAGGTCAGAAAATTAATTCATGTGGATTTTGACTGATGACAATTGTCCATATTTTTCTGGTCTAAATAATCCAGATATTTATTTGAATTGTTAGAGATTCTTTACCAAAAAAAATTAACTATTTGACTTACAACCTATTTTAAAATGGCATTAGTTTGAAAATCTTTCCTTTTTTTGCCACTGACAGCTCATGGCATACTGTATCAAAGTAAATAAAAGTGAACTGGAATAATCTGAATGGTGAATCAGGATGTTCTTCAGAAAATAAATTATATTATTTCTACTTCAGTGCAGAAAAGTAATATATTAATATTTGCCAATGACAACTCTAAATCACGCTCATTGTATTTGCTTTCCTAGTGCATTTATTCCCATTGACAACAAAGTAAAACAACAATAAGCACAGCTTAATAAATGGTAATAAAAAGAAAGGCAATTATTTTATAAGTTATTCAAAAAAACAGACATGTACTTTGGAAACATATTGAAGAGCTTTATCCTCCTACCCAAATACTGAACATTATTGAATCAATGCTTACATTTGAACAGCTCTGCTATCATGATAAAAAGTTGTCTTTGACCTGACCTGACTGAATGCTAGAATAGAATCTAGGATGACTATCATTTTACAAATGACAAATAAGACTGATGGATCCTGACAAAAACTACCTCGTAAAAAAATTACAATTAACAGCCCCAGTGGGCAGAACAATCATCAATTTACTTGAGCTGGTATGTCACAGAGGACCTAATGACTGTAAGGCTATTATTCCTTACTTCTACCCTTTTTTAATTTAAAACCTATTTCTTTTTTGGTATCACTGAGGACTGTCTTTTTGTGTCTTTTTAGTACTAGTGCTTCTGCGGCTCCTACATTGAAGTACTAGGTTCATTTTTACAATGAACAATAACTCGAACCTTTCTTGGAGAGTGGGGTAGAGAGACAGCGGTTTAGAACAAATACAGTAAGGACAGTTTGATTCATGAAGCTCTTGTTGACAGGTTTCAATGGGCTATTATTTAGCAATATCATTCTGTTGATTTGTTGTTGTGGTATTTTCTTTCTAAATCTCTTTTAACATAATTCCTATGTTAGCCCAGTGGAGCTCCCTGTCTGGCACACAACCAGGATTGTATAAACGACTCACAAGGGCTTTAAAAAGGAAAAGGATAATAAGGGGGTATAAACTTGTAGGGCATGTCATAAGAAAAAAATAATTGCTGCTGCTCTGAGATTGCCCTTAATTGGCCTCAGTGAAGTACAATAATCTGGAATCCTGTTATACAGTTAACTTGCACTGTAAAACTTTTATTTTTCCCAGAGTTCTCTGTATAAGATATTACTTTACATCAGGGATAACTTTGACACCTTATTAAGTACATTCTGCCCATCCCAGCAAACATCAGGGAAAGCTGACATTTTGTAACAGCTCTATCCTTAACAGGGGATTAGTGTGACAACTATGATATTGATGTCTTATGCCTTGCATGAAGTATAACCCTCTTATAAAGAAAGGTTGTTTCATTTTGCTTTTTGCCTGTGTGTGTCCTTGTTTCTGCTGATCAATGCATCTGCCCATTGTGCAGCATTAAAAGCCAGAGGGAAATCTCAACACTGAAATTATTATTGGCAGGCTCATCATCCTGAAAGATATATATTTTTTCTTCCTTTTTTGTCTGCAGACAAAGGATCAGAGCCCATCAGATGTAACTTGGGGTTTGGGCTTGATGCAACACAGTAACATAACACAAGTATCTACACATTCAAATCCCTACCTCATATTCTTGTTTCCTTTTTTACTGTACCTAAATTTTGCCTTTCAGTATCTAATAGGTAGAAGGGTACAATTTATTAAATCACATTTCAAAGCTCTAATATCCATCTGTCATTTTTTAAAGATTTTCTAAAGATTTTTGTAATTTTTTTTTCAATAATTTTCTCTCTTTACTACTCACATTTAATCATTTTTATTGATTAACTTCGGGGTGTATTTAAAGGAAAAGTTATTAGAGCAATATTGTTTGTTATATTACAATTTATAAAAGGGACAAATTGTCATGGGATGATACTACTTGTCTTAATTATGGTACCACCACTCAATCAGCAATTTATGGTGGAACTGTTCATTACCTTTGACAATGAAAACAAAAAGGGAATATAGAAAAAGTGTCAATGAATTCATTTCCAAATTAAATACAGCAGTTTATAATGCAAATTAAAACATGTTGCAGAAGGGACTAAATTTACAGTGCAGATTTTATCAAATGCAAGAACGCTTTTCTTCATTTTATCTTTTACTATATACAGATGTTTTTTTTTAATTGTCTTAAAAATTGTTCCTTTTTATTTTTCTTCTGATTATTCTTGTCTGTCAGTATACAAATTGTTTTATGAGTGCTGTAGGTCTAATTGCCGGTACTGTAGAAAATCTGATTTCAAATGTGTTAATTTTTTTAAATCATACAAAATACAACCATTTGGTTTTTTTGGGATGGTTTCTTCATGCTCATTTACTTTTAGGTACCTGTTGGACATTCATAATTTAATGTGGATGTCAAGCGTATACAGAAGTACATGTAAAAAATGCCTCTACACATAAGTATGCTTAGATTCTAAATTATTGCCATACAGTCATAGAGCCAAAACTATACCTGCTTAAAAATAAAAGAGTATAAGGATATATTTCACTGAAGACTGCTGTTGGCAGCATTTCCATGGTAAAGATACCAAGGAAGAATTGGCTTTCCAATGTGTTTTTTAATGTGCCATAACATTGTATTTCATTACATGTTTTACTTGTATTGTCAAGATAATGCATCTGAAATTAAGCAAGAACATTTGTAGTGTTACCATTAATTAGTTCTAAATGTTTGTGATCAACACTATTATTTTTGAAAAAGGAAGAGAAAACATGAAAATGAAGACAATATGACACTATACATATACACTATACATATAATATACATATGCTCATACACATATTCAATTAATAAAGTAATTTAAAATTAATATTAACTTCAAACTTAAACATACATTTGGAATGCAGAGGCTAAATTCTATGCTTTTAGTGTATGTGAGTACATTAAATTAAACACTAAACTCTATTAGCCAGCAATGAAACGTGTGCATAATGTGTTCAAAACAGAATATAATAATAATTTTCAGTACTATATTAGATCTATTCAGTGAATCACAACCGAAGAAGGCTCCACAGCCTAAACATTGTGTTTGTTCTCATCTCTTTTCAGTATGGAATAAACCTTTACTTGTTCTTATTCAGTGAATCATCATTAAGTAGAAAAAACAGGGACTGGATCCCGTCTCTAATAAAACTGAAAGTAAATTAACTACTTGTTACCAAAATGTTGCAATGACATACCTATTATGTTTGTTAACATAACTACATAAAAAAAACAATAAGAGACGAGGGCTGTGGTTACTGTGTCTTTACTAGAACATGTTCTGATTTATCAATACGGACATACATAAAAGAACAATGAAGTGATGCACACCCACCAAGCAACTAGTTCCTGCAATCATACAGTATATATATATACTGTATAGGAACAAGTATTAGGTTTATTCCATGCTGAAAAGAGAAGAGGGAAAACAAAATATTTCAGCAGTGAAGCCTCCTTCAGGTGTCAATACTGTGTATACTGTACTCTATATACTGTATATTACAAATATCAAACAATACCCAAAACATAAAGATGCAGCCATTCAAAACGAGCGGGTTATACTACGTTAAAACGCGGTGTGCTTGTCAAAGTATACCACGGGTTACCTTATAATGTCGTATAATCCCGCATAATACTGCAAGTAAGATAATAGTATCCGGAATTTCGGCCAGGTGGAGCTAATAAAGCTCAACCTCTCATGTACAGCGTTTGAGCTGTCCCCATCAAAGTCTTTACCGAAGATATTACTAATAGTATTAATAATGAATGACCTTGGACAAGCTGTAAACTCAAAGTATTACCCTGGTCCACATTCTTTGATACCGTCTTTGTAAATGAAAATACTTTATTTTTTCATTGACAAAAAGTAACACTACAGCATTTTGTTGATCAGATCATGCATTCGTTTCCAATCATACAAAGTAAGCCTTTCACATGCTCATAAAATATATTAATTTAGGAACATAAATTCTTATTACTGAATGTAAACTTTACTGTATATGGCTGGTCTTGGTAGTTTAAAGAAAAAATACACACCAGTATTCTATTTCTCCCTAAACATTTTAAGCATCAAAGTCTTACATGTGGTCTTACATCCTTCTGACCATATTACTGTACGTTTATATACTTTGTGAAAAGTGATTGTTTTAACCTTTTCTGCGAATACACTTGTTATCAGAGTAAACAAAGCATACTTTCAGACTTTGATTAATAGGGAATATAATATGGAATCGTGTATCTAAAGAAATTAATAACGATATAATTATATTCATATACTTTTGCACAAACAGTAGTATAAGACTTTACATTGATATGTGTATTGCTGTTTCAGGGCTTGTCACATGACTTGTCTTGGTGGTGTGATAGCTTTAAGTGACTGCTTTATAACCCTGAGGTCAGGTGTTCAAATCCAGCTGTTACCATTAGTTTTCTTTTAACAAATAAACATTTCTTTGAAAAACTAAAATAGCAAATATTATTGGCATTATATTGAAATTTTTATATTTCTAAATATCACAACATGTTCATACTGTATCTACACAGCGGACCCGTAGGGTGAAGGGTGCAAATCCACGTGAGACCGAAAGCTCTACATTAATATTTTGCATTCGCTTGCACAATATAAATACATACACCATGGGTGCTGTATTTAAGACGCTGCTGAGTAACCGTCTTTGTAAACAAAAATACTTTTTTTTTTCATTAACAAAAAGTAACACCACAGCATTTCGTTGATCTAATCATGCATTTGTTTCCAATCATGCAAAGTAATTCTTGAGAATTTCTGATTCACCATGCCTTTCTCATGCTCATAAAATATATTAATTTAGGAACATAAACATACAGATGCAGCCATTCAAAATGCACGGGCAATACCGCATTATTTTCCGGTGCGCTTTACGCAGTCTACCGTGAGTTATCGGTAAATACCGCTAGTTACTGTAAATTCTCCTATAATACCGCAAGCAAAATAATAGTATCCGAAATTCCCGCAAGGTGGAGCTAATAAAGCTCAACCTCTCATGTTTGAGCTGTCGCCATCAAAGTCTTTACCGAAGATATTACTAATAGTATTAATAATGAATGACCTTGGACAAGCTGTAAACTCAAAGTATTGCCCTGTTCCACATTCTTTTTTTCATTGACCGTCTTTGTAAAAGTAACACCACAGCATTTCACAATCACGCATTTGTTTTCAATCATGCAAAGTACAGTAATTTTTGAGAATCGATTCACCATGCCTTTCACATGCTCATAAAAGATTGATTTAGGAACATAAACATATTACCGTATGCAAACTGAATTGTATACAGTATGTATATGTATATTTAATGTCTTAACTGTGCCCATTTAAGTATTGAATATTTATATGGAATTTTACCACTGAAGGGAAATCTTAGTACCTGAGCATAAAAAGAATAGGCGCATACTGTAACGCGTGTGAAGGCCATAAATGATATTAATTTTGGAACTTAAACATACAGTATATGGCTGGTCTCGGTACTTTAAAGAAAACATACACACCAGTATTCCATTTCTCCCTAAACATTTTAAGCATCGAAGTCTTTAACTAACGTGATACCGGAGTCAACAAGCATACTTTTAGAATTTGATTAAAAGGGAATATAATATGGAATCACGTATCTAAAGAAATTAATAATTATATAATTATATTCATGTTGCAAAAAAACTGCAACGGACATAAAAACTCCTTTGCTTTAAACAGAGCATTCCATAATTTCTAACTACGAAAATCATTTAAACTGCGACACTTATCATTCAACCAGAGCTCGAAATATCACAAGGATCCTCAAGAGCACAGCAAAGACTGTATTAAAAGTAAACTAGTGACAAACTAGTATACTTTAGATCTTTTTTTCTGAACCGGGGAAAATCTGATCATGTTTCTCTATAACAATAATAAAAACATTATTTTACATATCACCTTTATGTGATATCACCTTAAGGACAGCACATACAAGGGTTAATTGCACAATGGACCGCGCAAAGAAATTTAAAATAGTCTTCTTTAGGTGTAAGGGCAGGAGTGGATCGCAGAAGACATAATCAGCAAATTAGGAAAACAAAGAACAGGACAGGTGAGACGTTTATCCAGCGAGTGATCTTCACCCCTCTCTCTCTGCTGAATGAATAAAAGCATTTTATTAAAAACGCGTTTGCGTTTGTCTGGGTATTTACTTTGTAATCTGTGGTTTACATCTACTGTATTGCTTTGAGACGCCACTTTTAAAGGTGATATGTAAAATAAAGTTTTTTATTATTGTTATAGAGAAACATGATCAGATTTTCCCTGGTTCCGAAAAAAGATTAAAATCTGTAATCTTTCCACTTGTATGTCATCGGAAAATACAAGAAGTTTCTGCTTTGTGTAAGGGTGGAATCAAAAAGTAATCTAAGTGGTCAGAAAGCTGTGCTCCTCAAAGCGCTTTACAGGATAAAAACAACAGCAATAATGTTAATGATTTTTTTATAGAAATACAAAATGAGATATAATGATGTGTTCCGGTTAAGACATTAACGAGTACAACCCCCCTCTCTGCGGGAGTGCTGGCTGTGATGAATTAAACCGGTTTCACAGGTATTTTCAAAGTAGAAGGGGGCGAGATTTCCAGCGAAAGACACCTCCCCCCTCCAAACCCAAGGAAGTTCAGTACTTACTAGTTAAGAAAGCTAGGCTCCTCAATGAAATCGCTTTAACATGCTAATGCGTTGTTGTAACAGTCCGGGCGTGGCAAGCTTCTAATGTCAACTCGACTCGTTTGGAAGACAATGAACATATTCTAACCCTAATGAATTAATAGCAAACATGGTTTACATAAAATACATTTTTCCAAGAAAGTTTATAATAATACGATCTATAGTTTAAATCTGAGCCTAAATAAAAAGAAAAAGCATTTTCAGAGAGTAATCACGCTGTGTTTATGTAGAAAAAGCGATTAAGTTTATGAGCAATCTAATTACTTATTCATTTAAAACGCTATATAAAATAAAGTTTATTATTAATTTGCTGGACAGAGCGGTGAACATTATTATGGATAAGACAAAGATAACAATCCTGATCAGTTTAGAAATCTGTGTACGCTGTAAGATTGTCTGTTATAGTGGACATAAAAACAAGAGTTCGCTGGCATTATATCCTAGAAGACACAGATTGGCGCCAGACCAGGAGAATGATGCAGCGTAAAAGAAAATGCCTGATGAACTAGGGATTGGACAGTTTCCAAGTGCTTGTACAATCGATGGAAATGTTCAAATAAATGTGCAAAATAAATAAAATAATAATTTATTTCTTTATCATATTGGCTAGCTAATGTCCTCTCTTTGCTAGTTAGTGGCTGTGTTTCTGCGTTGGGTAGCAACGGGTGACTGTTCTCAGGCGGAAGATGTAAACAGCTTAATTTTCGTGTTAAATAAATTTTTTAAATTAAAATTCATTCCATACAGCAATCGCATATTTGGGTACCGTTTGATAAAACTTTCATGCTTAAAATGTTTAGGGAGAAATGAAAGATTGATAATGGAATGGAATGGAATAAATGATAAGTGTCGCCGTTTAAATAATTTTCGTAGTTAGAAATTATGAAATGCTCTGTTAAAAGCAAGGGAGTTTTTATGTCCGTTGCAGTAAAAGAAAATGCCTGGCAAAGTAGGGCTTGGACAGATTCCAAGTGCATTTTTGCAATTTACGTTGCATTGTCCATTGTGCTGCTGTAATACAGTTTAAAATAAGTCTAAACTGTATCAGCTTTATTTAAGGGTTGCAATTTAGAAAAAGTCAAAAACCGCACTCAAAATGCAGTTTAGAGCTTTCTGGCAAGAGGAGACACCCAAATTAATAATGTAACATGCCACTGTTTGTGCATGAACAAGGTTATACTGCTATTTCCTTAGATATGCGATTAAAAAAAAATGTTTTTGAATCCCCGGCAGAACACATTCCATAAGATTCAGCGCTTTTATATATTGCCTTTAAAGGTGGCTTCTCAAAACGCCTTACAGGGTTAAAACAACAATAACAGCAACAGCAACAATAATGTACTTCACTGCACTTTGAAAACCAAGTAATAACTTAACTCTATGTGTAAACGTTTTATGATATGTCGCTGTTGTGAATGTCTGTGGAGTGTATCTTATTTGCCTGTCTGTTCTGGCTCTCTCGCTGCCCCCCCCCCCCCTTCAATTCAATTCAATTCAATTCAAGGTGCTTTATTAGCATGACAGATGGGTACAATCGGTGTTGGGTATTTACTTTGCTTTGAGATTCCACTTTTAAAGGTGATATATAAAATCAAGGCTTTAACTTGCTTTAACTCCGCAATGTATTTAAAAAATAAAAACGATTACAATCTAATCTTTCCACGTTTGATCCCAAGATACCAAGAAAAATAAATCTAAATGGGATAAATGGGTAAAGATACTTAGAAGACAAAGATATCAATTTATGTTGCATTTGTCTGATTGTGAATCAAAAAACACATATATTTAAACCCGCATTTGCGATTTAAATCAAAACGCGATTTAAATAAATATAAATGTTTATATTGTAACGCCTAGGTGACTATTCATTGTAATTAAAATGACTTAAATTAGATCATGTTGTGATATTTAGAAATACAAATTTGTTTGGTGCGAGTGAGGTTTTATTTAATCTCTGAGCCATACTGATTCTTATGACCCAGGGAAAAGTTTTATTTTTTCAAAGAAATGTTTGTTAAAAAAAAGTCATGGCTGGATTCAAACACTCACCATGTGAGATGGGAGTCAGGAACCTAACCCACAGCGCCACCAGCAAGGTCACATGCAGGGTGCTGAAAAAGCACTACAGAAACATTATCAACAGACAATGTACAGCGTGTACTATTCTTGTGTTGTAGTACATGAATATAATTATATCGTTATTAATTTCTTTAGATACACGATTCCATATTATATTCCCTTTTAATCAAATTCTAAAAGTATGCTTGTTGACCCCAGTATCACGTTAGTTAAAGACTTCGATGCTTAAAATGTTTAGGGAGAAATGGAATACTGGTGTGTATTTTTTATTTAAAGTACCGAGACCAGCCATATACTGTATGTTTATGTTCGAAAATTAATATCGTTTATGGCCTTCACACGCGTTACAGTATGCTCCTATTCTTTTTATGCTCAGCTTCTAAGATTTCCCTTCAGTGGTAAAATTCCATATAAATATTCAATACTAAAATGGGCACAGTAAAGACATTTACTGTAAATCTTTCTACAACTGACCAACGGACCACGAGTGCCCCTGTCGGTCAACCAATCACGTACCGCTGTATTTTGCGTCAACATGCGTTACGATGCGCAAGGCCATAGCCAATTACCTCCAGTACGTGTCTGTACCACGCACTTTGAATGGCTGCATCTGTAAAGCGAAAGTTTAGTAGCTGAGCATAAAAAGAAGAGGAGCATAAGGTCATAAAGCATATTAATTTAGGAACATAAACATATTATGTAAACTGTATATGGCTGATATTGGTAGTTTAAAAAGAAATACACACCAGTATTTCACTTTCTGCCTAAACATTTTCAGCATCATTAATATTGAGTGATGACTGATATTAATAATATCTTCCATATTGCATTAAAATTGGAAAGCTTTTCAGTTTTGAATCAACCTATTTTCTAACCGCTTTAGCCAGGACAGGTAACAGTTTCACCCCTCCCCCTTCCCTCTGCCTGTCTGACCTCTTTCCAATTTTAACCATTCGCAGCGGGTGAGAGAGAGTAGGAAGAGAAAGAAAAAAGTGAATCCTGTTTTTTTTATAGTCAGAAGGCTTCAACTGATATGAGCAATCTTCGGGAAACCATTAAAGGCTTCCCGAATCAGTAATTCTCAAAATGCACATTGTATGATTGGAAACGAATATGTGATCAGATCAACAAAATGCTTCGAAGAAAGAGGCGCTCTTTTCCTCTGGTTTAACAGTATGTGCAGCAACAAAACAATCCATTTAAACAAGAGAGTGCAGTGTTACTTTTTGTCAATGAAAAACTAAAGTATTATCATGTAGCAACAGTTAAACTAATGCAGACAGTTACAAAGAAAGTGGACCACAGTAATACTTTGAGCTTACAGCCTCCAAGGTCCAAGGTCATTCATTATTAATACTATTAGTAATATCTTCTGTAAAGACTTTGACGCATAAAATATTTCTGCATAATTAAAAGGTGGAAGGTTGTGTACTTGTCCAACTGAACAATCTTGCTTTTATAATATATACTGACTTTTTAATGTTTAATGATTAACATGCTGTAATACACAGTTTAAAATTATTTAAAGTCTAAAGAGTATACAACTTAAATTCTTAATTGGAAAAAGATTGTCCCTCAGCAGTGACTAGGATTCGAAACCAGGTGTTTTCTGGTGACAGTTCAAATGCTGTACATGTGCCGTTAAGCTTTATTAGCTTCACCTGGCAGTTTTACAAGGTGGTTCCGGATACTACTATCATAACACGTGGTATGATGCGTTATGATGCGCTATGACTTGTTGGGATGCACCATGCCTACCGTGTTTTAACGCAGCCTACTCTGCGCATTTTGAATGGCTGGATCTGTACCTCAAAGCTAGAAACATTTTTAATAAAGAAGATAGGTAATTACTTGAGAAGGATTTGACAGTAGAAGAGCTGAGAGAGGCTATGGAAAACTTTCTACAGAAGGGGAAAACTCCCGGTGTGGACAGGCTCCCAAAATAATTTTATTGCACCTTTTGAGATCTGCTTAAGGATCCACTATTCTACCTGTATAAGGAAAGATTCAAGATAGAGTTGCTGCCTGACTCCTTATGAGAAGGTATTATCTCTCTCTTTTTTTAAGAAAAGAATGAAAAATGACATAAAGAATTGTCAGTCTCAGTCGGTTAGGTATGGTCTCTAAGATCCTGTCCAAAGCCCTTTTCCTGCCCCTTCAAACTAGTGGCCTCACTAGTAGGAAAAGAACAGGTTACCAGGATGCCTGATGAGTGAGCATTTTGAATGATGCCTGTCTGTACTCAAAAGACTGCTGCCTTCCTCTGTTCTGGGGTGAAGTAAGGCTGCCCATTATCCACTTTGTTATTTGTAATAGCTATGGAGTCTTTAGCCTGTGCCTTGCATCGGGATAAGTCTATTAAAGGGATACCAGTGCCTGAGAGTAGGTAAGATGTAAAGAATCTCTGTACATCGGTGATGTAACACTTCTCCTCTCTGACAATGCCTCAGTCAACAAGGCCTTGCAGTGCTGTGATCGGTTCTCTTTATCTTCCTCTGCAAAAATTAATAAATCCATGAGTGAGAATTTATACTGGAGGGACTGGAGGGAACCAAAGAAAGAACAAGATCTCAGACTATAAGAGAAGAGAATTAAGGTCCTAAGGCTGTATTTTGGAGAATGGATGTAAACGGTGAACTGACAGAACAAACTGCCAATCCTAAATGGAAACTGATGCAAGCAGCCATGTCACCCTGCATCTCACAACTAGCATCCCACTGAAGCTAAGCAGGTGTGAGCCTGATCAGTACCTGGATGAAAGACCAGCTGGGAAAAACTAAGGTTGCTGCTGGAAGAGGTGTTAGTGGGGCCAGCAGGGAGCGCTCACCCTGCAGTCCATGTGGGTCCTAATGCCCCAGTATAGTGAGGGGGACACTATACCGTAAACAGGTGCCGTCCTTCGGATGAGACGTAAAACTGAGGTCGTGACTCTCTGTGGTCATTAAAAATCCCAGGGTGTTCCTCGAAAAGAGAAGGGGTGTAACCCCAGCGTCCTGGCCAAATTTCCAATTGGCCCTTACCAGTCATGGCCTCCTAATACTCCCCCCCTATGAATTGGCTTCATTACTCTGCTCTCCTACCCACTAATAGCTGATGTGTGGTGAGTGTTCTGGCGTACTATGGCTGCCGTCGCATCATCCTGGTGGATGCGGCACATTAGTGGTGGTGGAGGTGAGTCCCCATCACCTGCAAAGCACTTTGAGTGGATTGTCCACAAAAGTGCTATATAAGTGTAATATAAGAGCGTCATCCACCAGTGCTTAGCAGTACGAACCTCATGTACTGCAGAGGTCTCACTCCCAACCCTGACTATGTTAGAGCAGACTGCAGTCAGGAGAAGACTGACCCATCTGCTATGGTCCTGCCAATTTGCTAAGGCTTTCTGGGCCCAGTTTGAGGAATGGTTGCAGGCCCTTTAATGTCACTTTTCCCTTACTGCTGCCTTCATTATATACGGTATCTCTCCTGTCAAACTTCCCCAAATGTGTTTGACAGGATTTGGGCTGCAGTGATCAGTGGAGTGGAAAGGATGCGGTCTGGAAGGTGAGGAACATGGGGGTTTTCAAAGACATCAAGATTCTAGTAAAGGATGCAGGTAGCCTGTCCCTGTCCACTATTAGAGACAACTATTACCTCTGATGTAGCCTGCTAATGGCTTTTACATGCTGAACTGTAACCATCATACCATTACACTGAACTCCTGATGACAAAGGAAGGTTTTTATTTCCTTCGGTTACATCGGGGGGGAACTTATACGATAGGTACCATAACCACTAGGGTGCTTATTGTGGTTCCTTGTATGTATGCAATAAAGCTTGGCTGGACGAACGAACACTTCGGGCTCGAATTTCTTGGTTTCTACAATTTGGCACTTCTTGCAGGGTACTCCAACGTCACGAGACTTTTGTACCCGGCACCCGAGACGGCATTCTGAGCACAAAATCAGAGGTAAGGACTCCTTTTTCCAAAAGTCCCGACTCTCTCGTGCTGTGGTGGGAAGGCTCCCTTGTCTAGCGAGTACTGCCTGAGTGTAAGTTTGCGAAGCCAGTAGGAATTCTGCATTTTCTATCTGGTGCTGTAAGGCCCGATTTTGTCCCGGGCAGGCATTTTCTGTTTGGCACTGTAAGTTCCGGATCTCTCCCAGCAAGTGTCCATGTTATTTGTTGAGAAGCCTAGGTGCGCTTCGGTGTTTTATTGTTTCATTGTTGTTCCACTGTTGTTTTCAGAATGGATAAAAAGTGGTGTGATGAGACGAAAGTACAGCTATCAGATTATGTGAGTAAGAAAAAAAGGTTGAAGGAAACTGAAGAAATATTGAGGAAAAAGTTAGGTCTGCCAGAGGGTGTGTGGGATGTTGCAGCTTGTAGAAAAGTGTTTGAATAATGGGAGAAAGGTCAGGATGTGAGAGGAGTGCTGGCATTAGGAAGGCATCTGCAATACTATACAGGTACTAAAGAGCGATCAGACTGGGAAGTTGGAAAAAGAGAATTGCAAGAAAAATTAGCAGCACTAAACAAAAGAAAAGATGTGTTGTTAGGACAGAGAGATCAGTTAGAAGGTAAAGTAAAGAGATTAACTGAAGAGGTTGAAAAGGTTAGGTTTTACGCACGGACGGAGAGAGGGGAGCTGGCCACCCCCTCGACTCCAGCTGTAGCTAAATTATATCCTACCATACCGCAAGACAAAGCGGGGATCCCTACCGAGACTAGTGGGAACAGTTTTCTCGATTGACTGATGAAAGCCAGGAGGATCTCTGGGTAAAATACAAAAAGGGGAAAGCACAGCTTTATTCGATAGGAGACAGCCCTTATACCTGTGAAGAGCGATCTGGTATAACTATAATACTGAGTGGGGACCAGGGTTCTGATGAAGACGATCCTCTAACCTCCAATAGTATTAGAATGTGGTGACTCAGGGGTGGTGGGAATAGAAAACCCAAAGATATAGATAGGTGGGCAAAAGAGGTCCCACATCCTAAAAACGGTATGCAACAAACTTGGAGAGCTTTGATGGAGCTCAAAGATACTTATGGTATTACCCCTCTTACTGCGATGATGATTTTAAGGAGAGCCAGGGAAAAGAAGGCTGGAACTATTAGAGATTTCTTCGAAAAAAGAGGAGGGGGAGATTGGGAATATTTGAAAAATTGGCTGGGCGGTCATTATCCGCCCAAAACTGATTGGAAAAAAATGTCTGTCTGCCAACAAAAAGAATCTAACGATGTGTCAGACAATATTGAAAGATTTGCAAATGCATGGGTGGAATTTTCGGGACTAGAAGATGAGGAGCACGATTTTATAGAACAAAAGGTGTCAGTAATTAAACAGCTGTTCTTCAATGGTTTAAAACCTGATATAGCTGTTGTAACAGAAAGAATAAGGTTCTGGATCCCGAGATGAAGTAAAACAGATGAGTTTATTGCATGCAAGGAACAATAAAGCCGAAGTCTTGTTTCCCACAAGAAACAACAAAACTGAAGTATTGTTTGATGTGCCGGTACAAACTTTTAGGTTATATAGTCCTTCCTTGCTGCTTCAGACGTCATTCAGTGTTATGGGGGGGTCATGGTATTTGCCCAGTTAAGAGACCCTGGCCAAATGGTCAGTTTAAGATTATGCTCCCAGGGGGTTCCTTGCTCGCATCTGGAATCCTGATCAGTTAACCCCCTTTCCTGCCATAAACCCCTGTTGCTTAGAAGTCTAATTTTCAGGCAGTTAAGTTAAGTTAACCCTTTTTACATCTTGTCTCTTACTTCATAGCTAAAGCATTGCAGCTTTGGTACCCTGATCTCTCTACCGATAACAGTAAACCGTTTGAAGAGATCGCCGATGAGGCAAGGAAAATTTAGAGAACTATGTATGCAAAAGTACACACAGTTCAAATGGGAATGTCTTTTAATCCCAAACCAAGTGCTCCCCCAAAGGGGAAGGATTACAAATTGCCTAAATCCACAGGGGACAATAGTCAATCACAATATAAGCAATGTAGTTATTGTCTAAAGTATGGGCAAGTTCAGGGAAAATGTCATAAAAGGTATCAAGAAATGAGAGACGAAAATCCTCCCTATAATCCAATGGATAGGGAAGGGCAGAAAAGCCTTCTCTCACAATTAAAAGATTTAAGTGAGGAGCAAAAGCAACAGCTCAGAGATCTTTTAAACTAGAAGACCCCCGAGTAGCCTCCCTATGCCTCACTCAAAAATTGGGGGAAAAAGAATTGAAACTGAAATGTAAAATAAATCGTGAGGATGTTTCTTTGTTATGGGATACCGGAGCTCAAATTTCATGCTTGTCTAAAAAAAAATGCTCAACGATGTGAAGTTCAATATACAGGGAGGCTGCTGGAGGCTACTGGTGTACGGGGGAAAGCTACTCTCAACGAAACTGGACCACTTAGAGTGATGAGGAAGGGGGACAGGTCTCTATTTCCATGGCAATGTGGGTCGGTCCAACATCAGATATTTTGGGATGGGATGACCTCAAACATTTACAGGGTGTCACTCTGATGGTACAAGAAGGGCTGACATCTGGTCTCTTCAGAAAGATGAAGTAAAAAATCATCCAATTTGGTCTAAAGATAAGGTTGAGTGTGGCCTGTTGGATTGGAACTAGCTAATTTTATGGGAAAACCACCCCCATACACTAAACAATATAAGATTAGGAAATAAGCTGAAGAGGGAATTCGGCCCATTGTGCAAAAACTGTTAAAGCAGGGAATCATTAGGCACACTCATAGCTCCAGCAACAGTCCTATTTGGCCAGTAAAGAAAGGACTATAGTTCACTGTGGACTATTCTGAAGCTAACAAATATATTAACAGACTGGCACCCCTGGTAGAAGACCCATCCACAATTTTTCAGCTGTTAAACCCTGATCATAAGAAATTTTCAGTGATTGACATGGCTAACGGGTTCTGGTCAGTGCCCCTGCACCCAGAAGTGCAGGAATGGTTCGCATTTGTAGTGGACGGCGAACAGTACACCTGGACTAGGCTACTAAAGGGATTCCATAACAGTCCCACGGTGTATTATATTGCACTGAGAACACACCTCAGAGACCTGCCTCCCCTCGCCTCTGTCATTATTCAGTATGTTGATGATATATTGATTGCCTCTCCCGACGAGAGAACCCACAAGGAGGACCTGAAGGTAGTCCTAGACCATCTGACTAAGAAAGGGCATAAGGCCAGTTATGACAAGGCCTAAATATGCCTAGATACCGTAATCTATTTTGGGCAAAAGATTAGTCAGGGATTTTGTGAGCTAACAGAACACAGGGCAAAAGCAATTAAAACTCCCCCCCAGAGACTGACAGGGAGCTGCACTCCTTCTTGGGCCTGTGCAATTTCAATTGGAATTAGGTGGATGCTTTTGCTGAAAGAGCTAAACCATTAACTGATTTGCTGAAGGGGGCAGGGAAACTTAATGACCCCATTCCATGGCCTAGCGATGCTGGAGATTCTTATAAGGATTTAAAGAAATCTCTCTTGCAGGCTCCTGCACTGGGGTTCCCTTGGATCAGGCTTTTTATCTGTATGTAAGTGAGAAAAATGGGTATTGGACTGCTATTCTGACTCAGGAACATGGGGGCAGATATAGATATAGGTTATTACTCAGGCCCCCTGATGATGTAGCTAAGGGATGGGGACCTTGCTTGCGAGCAGTCCAGGCTGTATGTTTCGCAGTGCAAGCTATAAATGATATAGTACTAGATCAACAATTAATAGTGAGCTGTCCTCATGCTGTACATACATTGTTATCTCTCAACCGTGTGAGTCAAGTTAGTGCTGCTAGATGGAGTAAGTAGCAGCTCATACTGGAGGCCCCTAATTTCACAATAGAACGAGAAGGAGCTCTGAATCCAGCTTCCATCCTGCCTGAACCATCTGAGGAATATTTGTTAGAACACGATTGTTGAGGTTTGGGCAGATCAGGAAAATCATAGCAAGGACATTTTTGAACACCCCCTGGGGAATGAGGATTTAATATTATTTACAGATGGTACCTCATTCATAGATCAAGATGAAGTGAAGAGAGCAGGATGGGCCGAAGTGACAGAACATAATATTATGTGTGCTGGGAGATTTGATATCCCCACATCTGCGCAGCACACAGAGCTGAAGGCCCTTATTGAAGCCTGTAAGGTGGCTAACGAAAAGACGGCTACTATATACACTGACTCATGTTACACATTTGGGGTATGTCACATTTTTTGGGAGAATGTGGAATCAAAGAAATTTTGTTACAGCAGTTGGGTCACCAGTCAAGAATGCCGACCTAGTAACTGAGCTGTTGGCCGCTGTCCAGCTCCCGGAAAAGCTGGCTGTGGTAAAGTGTAAGGGACACAATAAAGAAAACACTCCTGAAGCTAGGGGAAACAACCTGGCTGACTGGGCTGCTAGACAAGCAGCCTTAGGAGAATGGAACAACCATGTTCATGCTCTGAATTCCACTCACTTGAAGGAAGTACAGACTCAGGCCTCTAAGACTGAGAAATGGACCTAGATTAAGCGAGGAGTGGGCATCCAAGAGGACGGCACCTGGAGATGTCAGAAAACTGGCCGACTGGCATGTCCTAGGGACCTGATGCCTTTTGTGAACCTGAATTTGAACTTGAACTTGAACTTTATTACCATATGTAACCGGTACTGCTACAATGGAATTCTTACTTTTGTAAGAAAGTGTAAAACAAGTGTAAAAAACAAGACAAAGTGCAAACAGTGCATCAAGACAATGTACAAACAAACAATAGACAATGTGCAAGTAAACATGTAGACAGTTTGAATGTAAACAATACAGACATGTAAACAATGACTTGAGATGTGCAATAGATAAGAAATCATAAAGAGGTAGATGGTGATGGTGTAGGTGTGGTCCGAGGGGGATGGCTAAATGTGTTCACCAGTCTCACTGCTTGTGGATAGAAGCTATTGAAGAATCTAGTGGTAAGTGTCCGTATGCTCTTATATCTCTTGCCTGAGGGCAATGGGGTGAAGAGCTCATGCCTGGGGTGGTGACTGTCCTCTGTGATGGCTAGAATTCTACCACGGCAGCGGTCCTCATAGAGCTGTTTAATCTCGGTGAGACCGCAGCCGATGATCTTCTGGGCCATATTGACCATTCTCTGCAGTGCCTTTCTTTCTTGCGAAGAGGTGTTGCCATACCACACGGTGATCCCGTCGGTAAGGACGCTCTCGATGATGCAGCGGTAGAAGTTCACCAACACATGTATTGGCATCCCCCATCGCTTGAGGCACCTCAAGAAATAAAGGCGCTGCTGAGCCTTCTTCATGATAGTCAGTGTTCAGAGTCCAGGTTAGATCTTTAGAGATGTGAATTCCCAAAAACCTAAAGCTGGTGACTGTTTCCACTTCCGTTCCATCAATACTGAGTGGGCTGTGAGTGTGTGGCCTGTGTCTCTGAAAGTCCACTATAAGCTCTTTCGTTTTCTTTATGTTCAAGTCCAGGTTATTGCTATGACACCACCTAAGCAGCTGTACAACTTCATCCATGTAAGTGGACTCGTCATCATCACTGATCAGTCCTATTATAATGGTGTCATTGGCAAACTTAATGATGCGGTTGTTGCTGTGTCTTGCTGTGCAGTCGTGAGTAAATAGGGAGTACAACCTTGGATCTCTGAGTCTCCTTCCTGTTTCTTCCTCTTCCTTCCTTCCTCTGTCTGTGTTCTCAAAGACGGTTTTCCAAACTCATACATCAGAAAGAAACAGGAAGGAGACTCGGAGACCGCTTCAGAGAACACGTCAGGGCTGTGAAGATTAAAGATCTCTCCAAACCCATTGTTTCTCATTTCACCTCTGACGGCCACAACCACACTAATCACTCTGTCTGTGTTCTCAAAGACGGTTTTCCGAACTCATACATCAGAAAGACCACCGAAACTAAAATTATTCAGCAGTTAGGATCACACATTCTCCCTTCCCTTAACGACAGATTACTGTTCTTTTAAATTTTCTCCATTCATTGGAAGTTTCATTTCACACCTCTCTGCACCCATTCTGACTTCACACCTCTTGATTGGCCTCTCTTTCTGTCCCCTGCTCCCGCCTCTCACTCCTCCTCCCTCCCAACCTTTGTTCTCCCACTACTTTACCTTTGCCTACTTCCCTGTCTCTCTCACACTTGAAGAAGGCTCCACGGCCGAAACGTTGTGTTCACTTTCTTCTTTTTTTTCAGCATGGAATAAACCTATTACTTGTTCCTTTGCAGCCTACGCATGCTGACGCAGCTACCCACCTGAACTAAGACTGGGAATATTATCTAGGTATAGTGCTTCCCAGAGCCGGTATTAGTTTCTTAAACAGAGAACTAGTACAAATGACTTCCACCCTGGAAGAATTGGCAAATTCTACCTCCTCCAGACTAAAAGCAATGAATGCCGAAATGGTAGCACTAAGGACAGTAGCAATGCAAAATAGGTTAGCATTGGACTACTTGTTAGCCTCTCTAGGCGGCACTTGTGGAGTAATTGGTGCAGAGTGAGGTATGTATATACCTGATAACTTTGAGCATATCTCAGACTTGGCCCAACATATATATGATGAAGGCCAGAAATATCATAGATATTATCAAGAAAGTGAATTTACAGCATGGCTGAAGTCTGTGTTAGGGGCCTATGGTTCAATATTTGTTTTTAGGAATAGTGTTGTTTGTATGAATAATTGTTATAATCACGTGTATTAAAAGTATAATCACTGCTATATGTCACCGCATCACCTCCAGTAGTAATGTTAGGATAGTACACAAGTATGAAGTAAAAACAGCAGACTCCCCATTTGTATAAAAAATGGAAGATGTATGTTTCTATTTTCCAAAGGGGTATTGATGGAGCCTGCTAACGGCTTTAACATGCTGAACTGTAACTATCACACCTTCTTGATCACAGAGCCTCTGTAACCATCACCCCTGCTTGATCACAGAGGCTTTCTCCCCCTGTACTTACCTCCAAATGGTGAATGTTTACCCAAATTGTAAATGTTTACACTGAACTCCTTGACGACAAAGGAAGGTTTCTATTTCCTTCGGGCTACATCAAAGACAGGAGTGGGGGGGGGGTTACGTATATTTAAGTTCTGTAGGACCATATCCCCTTTGAGCTATGATAGGTACTATAAACATTATGGTGCTTATTGTGGTTCCTTGTATGCATGCAATAAAGCTTGGCTGGATGAACAAACAATTCAGGCTCAAATTTCTTGGTTTCTACACCTCAGAGAAGGAAGCAGAAAATCTGAGGAAAATAGAGGTCATAGGACTGACTATCAAAACCCTGTCATATTGAAAGTCATAAGAAAAATGGCATTTGTTGTGTTTAAGAAGCAATTCAAAAGGACATTTGAACTAATGCACCTGAATTAATGTAATTATTATAAGGGTGATTATTATAGTTAGGGTTATATTTATAATTATTATAGTTAGGGTAATTATTCAAATACAAACATTGCTTTGAAATCTTACCTATATGTGTGCATATATACTGTTTTAGGTGTAGGTGTTTTGTGAATTTACTGGGAAAATGTATTAATTGTAACAGTCAATTATGAGGTGGTTCTTTGTGGTTATTAGAACAATCAGCAATACACACACAGAGATTGAAATGCAAGAAATACATTTATTAATACATAAAATTGTGCATATAGAAACATAATAGTCTGCCTGGATACAGATTGCAGATCTTATTGTGAGGGTTGCCAAAATACAAGATATATATGATCACGAAGAAATACAAAACAAGGCAATATACATTTATTATACCATTCAGCTATACTATCTCATTAATCAGTCTCATTAATACAGATTCCACATTAGATACTCATAAGTAAATGCATTACTTAACGAATTAAATTGATATCAGCCTTTGTTGAGAATTGAATCGATTGGCAATGTAGAATATTGGATTTACTTATCCAGTACCGAATTATATCTCCTGAAATTAACAGCAAAGAACAGCTGACTGGCTCTGTCGATCCAATTGGTGCTCCGCTGGTTCAGGGCCAACCAGTCCTGGTGTAGTTTGGAGTCCTGGGGAGATGGAAGGAGAACATTCTGCTGCTTGTGCCGGCAGAGATTGCTCTTCAGGGACTGGCTAGTTAGCCCTGAGCTAAACTAATGCATCTCTCTGTATCTCTCTGTATACAGGGGGTGACTGCGTTGATCAAATCAAGTCACTCTTGGAGTGAAGAAACTTGGTTTGCATCCGGTGTAGCGGCTATTTCTGGATAAAAGTATCCAGCTGTCGACAAAGTCCCAACTGTATGCTCTATTGATCAGGCAGGCATCCACAATGGTTTGCTAGCAATTTATGAAGTCTTTGCTGCAGGGTTGACCTTGTACAGAATTCTGTCTTTACATATGGGCTTCCTCTGGCTCAGAGTTTGGAACAAAGTTGCAAGTTCCACACTCAGACAACAGTGCAGACTGTTACATGATGGAGAGAGAGTCTGAGCTCTGTTCATTGCCTTTTAACTGGAGAACGAAATGGCTGGTGATTGGTCAAAAGTTTCCCAGGCAGTTGGGGTTTTCATGCCCTGTGGGTTCCTGATTGGTTGATCAACTTTAGGAATGACTGACCATGACCTCTAACTCTAGGACCTTAAACCAGTTGGACTTAGAATCTTACTCAGACAACGAGGCACCAGGAATTGCCGTCCATCATAACTAGTTGGGTGCATCCCCATCATTAGAACTGTTCCTTATCAGGATGACAAACATTCCCGAAACAGTACACAGCATTAATGACTTCTCTGTGGCTTAGACTGCAGAGGTGAGAGAGAGAAGGAGCCTCAATAGAAAAAGCACAGCAACACTTAATTATGTCTTATTAATAAGCATTGCTGCTATATATGTATTTATAATATTGTAAAGTTTTACT
The DNA here is from genome assembly GCF_040954835.1 of Lepisosteus oculatus. NCBI lineage: Eukaryota > Metazoa > Chordata > Actinopteri > Semionotiformes > Lepisosteidae > Lepisosteus > Lepisosteus oculatus. Next base: position 28,929,821 of record NC_090703.1, on the reverse strand, counting down.
TTTTTGTGATTCTTTTTATTTATTTGTGAAAATTGAATCTTTTCCTTTCAACATGGAAACATGTTCTATTAAAATAACAATACTTAACCTACTGGTGGTGCATAAAGCATGATGCTCATGAGAATGCTGCTCTCTAATCGTTTAATGCACATCACAATCTCTCCAAACCTTAAGCTCACAGAGAAAATTTAAGTTAGCATAACACAAATATTTTTAATATTATCATGTAATATTATTATTGTTTAATTACCTTAAATGCTATCTCCAGAAGGCAGATTTCAGTGTAAAAATATGATCACTTGTAAATCCTATTCTCCTTAAACGTTGTCATGGAAATATAACTATCAAGGAAGCCACAAGAGAGAGTTCTCACCTGAGTAAGGTCTTTATTTCAATATTGCAATATTGGGAGCCCTGCTGCCACTTCGCAAAGTGCATCAGAGACTCAATTTGTTACAAGCAGTACAGGGTTTTTATAAGACGTTGCGCTGTAAAAAAGTTCAGCACTTGGTCCCTTCTAAAACTTCCCCTTTCTCTAAGAGAAAACAGATTACATCATAGAGCGAGAGAAGAAAAACTAGATTTGTTATTCAAAGCTTATCAGTTACTTTCAGCTAATTCTAATGACCCAGACAGCATATATTATTTTGGTACATTGTCTTCTAAACTAACCTAAACAGTGTACTTTGTTGACGAACTGTTTTCTAAAATTCTGCACGTACTGTAGCATAGCAGTTATATCCTTGAAATATTATCTAAAAGCACCAATATATTTTTTTGTAAAGCTCTATACATTTTTAAGACTCAATTAACTCATTAGATTTCCACTACAACGTCTTGTTATGCAATAACACAGCATGGAATGCTGATTGTTCTTAACACAGAACAAATAACAAACAGAAAATGCCAAACCTAAACAAACACCTATAGCTGTTGACTTCTGTGTCCAGTCTTTTATGTATCTTTTTGGAATATATAATTTTCTTTTAGAATTTATGTAACTATCTGATTTCTGTAACATCAGAGTGGGATAGCTTAATCATATTATGTTTTCAAATTTTTATTTTATCTAGTTTTCAGATCCATCATTTTATGTTTCTTTGCTGAAAAGTCCAAGTCCAGGTTTAGCATGCTGTGCACAAAGTTATTTTTTTTTTCGGTTTACTGATACTCTGACCTTTCTAATTCCCTTTAGGCTTCGGAGAAGGTAGCTCTGACTGCTGTCTTGTTGACTAATAACTCTTTTATATCAGGCAACTGAAATGTACCTGTCCTTTGCATATTACACTGTGCAAGCATATCAAAGAGCTGATCACAGGCTGGCTAAATTTATTAGATTAAACACTGGGATAATGTTCAACCAGAGAACACTTGCCAGTTGGAAAGCCAACAAAAATATTACCCCTCTAGTTTTGTTATTACTATTACACTGTACACAGCTCTTCTGTACTACAGTACAGAAAAAAAATAAATGAAATTAAATTAAATTATAGTTTATGAACATATATAATTATTATAAAAATATTTTTTTTCATTTTTTCTTCATTTTCACAAATCATTCACACTATATATAAAAAACATTGAGCTAAAGATGAACAGGTAAAGCTTTATCACATTAAATCTTAATCACTTTTAATTTATTCATTTGATTTTAGAAAAGTTGTAATTTATTTACTTAATAATTATTTCTCCTCCATAATCTAGAAGATTTTAAATCTAAACATAATCGACCTACAGGTACTCCCTTAAAATCATCAAACTCTTTTCTAATCTTTGCAGTTTTCCAGTTTTCTGCTGTCCAATCTTATATGAAATAAGATGCAGATTTGTGATTTGATTCTGTGATATATGCAGCCCCCTTTGTTTTGATGTTTTCTGCTACTACTTTACTACTCCTGCACAGTAGCAACATATATATAAAGATTATTATAGGGCAATCCAGAAACATGGTTATAGGCATATAAAAAGCTACTGGTCAGTGTAATCCTAAGTATGAATACAGTAATTGTACTTACAGAAGGTTCACGAGTTTTGTTGAAGGAAGATCCCTAATCAATGGGACATACAGATGCAGCCATTCAAAATGCACGATACAACCCCGTACTGCACAAAATTACCAACGGTTCACTGCGTTGTACCGCGGTTCGTGATTGGCTGGCCAAAATGACCAACAGGGGCACTCGTGGTGCATTGGTAGTTAGTGAAAATATTTTATCGTTTAATCTCTTTACTGTGCATATTTTAATCTGCTTAGTGTTTAATATTTGTATGGAATTTTACAACTAAAGGGAAATTTTAGTAGCTGAGCATAAAAAGAGGAGGAGCATAATGCATCTGAAGGTCATAAATGATATTAATTTAGAAACATGAACATATTCTGTAAACTGTGTATGGCTATTATTGGTAGTTTAAAGAAAAAGTACAAACCAGTATTTCACTTTCTTCCTAAACATTTTAAGCGTCTAAGTCTTTCATTAGGTTACATGTGGTTATTTTGGAAACGTTTTTACGTGCTCCTTCTGGCTATATTAAGTTTATATACTTTGTAAAAAGTTATAATGTTTTAACCTTTTCTGCGAATACTTTCGTTATCGCAGTAAACAAAAGCATACTTTTTAGAATTTAATTAATAGGGAATATAATAATGAATGGCGTATCTAAAGAAATTAATAACAATATAATTATATTCATACAGTGTAGCTCAGATCATCATAGTAGTACACTTCCTTTAGAGATGTCTGCTTCAGTTTCCCTCCTTGCCACGTGATTACGTCTGTGGAGTAATGGGTTAAATTTGTGCTTTTAGTGGGGTGTTCATGAGTTTTCTTTTAACAAATTAAAATTTCTTTGAAAAACTAAAATAGCAAATATTATGGATACTATATTGACATTTTTAGAACTTGATTAATACAGAATATAATACGGAATTGCGTATCTAAAGAAATTAATAAAAATATAATTATATTTGTATACTGTAGCTCAAATCCTGCTAAACTAAAATTTAGACAAAAGAAGAGTATGTAAGACAATGTTGTGAGGCTCTGGTAGACATTCTCTGTAAACTGAAGAGATATAGAGGAGACATGTTGTGTATTGCCTCTTTTTACACTTGTAAAAAGAAACATTCTAGTGTTAATGTGACGCAGAAGATACTGTATTGTTAATAAAATAGCGCTTTTGGGCTCACATGAGTATGCGCCCTACCAGCTTGGGGATCAAACCCGAGACTCCAGCATTACTCAACAGAGAACCAGCCAGTTGCGCTGCAGTGAGATCTACCCTTAACCTCCTGAGGTATCAGGTCCCTGCTATTCACATGAAAGGCAGTGACGTCACGATGCTGGCAAGCCGGCTCGCACAATACCTATAATGTCAGCCATATGGCGTACGCGTTACTGAAGCTGGAAGTTTAGCCTTTGTCACTGATGAAACCACTAAATAAAGACCTTAATATAGAAATCCCTACATTACAAAACTCCAAGCGTTTCATTTTGTCTATTGCTACAATATCGACTTCAGGGTAGTTACAAGGAACATGTCAAAATGTTTCCAAAAGAACCACAATTGAATGCGTTTTGATAATAATAGCGAAATAATAGTCCCCATTATCCACATTTTGATTAAAATTGCAAATGCGTGTTTAATTAAATGCTTTTATTGATTCACAATCTGACACTGCAACATAAATCTTTATCTTTGTCTTCTAAGTCCATTAACTTTAAGCATAGCTTTCTCACCATTTAGATTTATTTTTCATACCATCATTAAACAAAACAGGAGTGTATTGTACTTCCTCATGGAACAACAATGGAAAGATTAGATTGTAATCATTTTTAGTTTTTAATATATTTTAGAAAAGTGTAATCTACACAAAAAAGCTGTATTTATTTAATACCACTCGATAGTTATATGAATAGAGATAAGTATTGAAGTAGTATACAGTTTAGACTTTTAATCGTTTTAAATTGTATTACAGCATGTTAAACATTAAACATGAAAAAGTCAGTATATTTTATAAAAGCAAGATTGCTCAGTTGGACAAAAGTACACAACCTTCCACCTTCATCATAAATATCTTAATTATGCATAAATACTGAGATAGATAGTTTTAGGATAGGTTGACAAATATCTGAATTTTTGCAAGATAATACTGTATCAAGGTGTAAATCAGCTATGTGACCTTGCCCTTTGTGAAATTGTGGAAAAGGAGTTTAGTGGGCAGCATTACTCACAGTATAGTGACCATAAAGTGTTTTAATACGCTGTACAGTAAAACAGTATAAAGCAAGTATGTTTCTTAATGTTTGTAATCGCTATTCTTCCAAGTACATTTTGTATTCAGTTTGCTTATGTGTGTTAGCTGGAGGGCAATCATTCGAGGTGAAAATTCTTCCAAAAGGAGTGTACCTATAAAGAAGAGAAGACTGCACCAAGCTTTTCCGGCTCTGTATGTTGCTCAAGCCATTTCTCTTTGACACTTTCTTAAGTCATAGAGGTGGGAAGACACCTCCCCCCTCCATCTTCCCTCTTCCTGCCTCACCTGTTTCCATTTTTTCTGTGTCCGAATTGCAGCGGGTGAGAGACGGAAAAAGAGTGAACTTTTATTTTTGATAGTTAGATTTAATGTATGTTTGAACAGAGTCTTGCAATTCAATGTTTTTACAAGATGTGGATATGCAACAATTTATCACAGTGAGAATTTTAATACTAATGATTGATTACTAATAGGTTATGCACCTGTCAAACAAATAGTGTAAAAATAACAAAGTGAAGGCTGTGAAAACATTCACATTGTACTTTAAACATAATGCAAGTGTCCTCGTAATTCTAGGAGGTCTTGTGAAAACGCTACAGGCGTGCCAAAATCGTTTGCAAACTTCAATTTAACTTTACCATGGTTGAAAACCGAAGAAAAAAATGACTCTGAAAAAGTTACAAGAAGATTGAAATTATTATTATTAAATTAATACTGTTAATAATGACCGGAGCCCGAAAGCCCTACATTATTAATAATACAGTATCTTCCGTGTTGCACTAACATTGGAATGCTTTGTTTGTAATTTTAAAAAGAGGCGATACACAACATAACTCCTCTATAACTCTTCAGTTTAAAGAGAAATTCCACCAGAGCCTCACAACACTGTCCAATAATACTCTTCTTGTGCCAAATTTTTAGTTTAGCTGGATTTGCGCGATAAGCACATTGTTTAATGGGAATGACGTTACCCATGTATAAAGATGCAGCCATTCAAAACGAGGTATGCTGCGGTACAATGCGGTGGACGTGTTGCATCTCAAAAAGTCATATCATGTCATACTGTACAATACCGCTGCTATGATAATAGTATCCAGAATCACTGCCAGGTGAAGCTAATAAAGCTTAACCTCTCATGTACAGCATTTGAGCTGTCACCAGAAAACACCCAGTTTCGAATCCTGATCACTGCTGAGGGACAATCTTTTTCCAATTAAGAATTTAAGTTGTATACTCTTTAGACTTTTAATAATTTTAAACTGTGTATTATAGCATGTTAATCATTAAACATTAAAAAGTTGGTATATTTTATAAAAGCAAGATTGCTCAGTTGGACAAAATTACACAACCTACCACCTTTATCATAATAAATAATAAATAATATTTTAATTATGCAGAAATATGTAATGCATCAAAGTCTTTACCGAAGATATTACTAATTATTAATAATGAATTACCTTAGACAAGCTGTAAGCTCAAAGTATTACCCTGGTCCACTTTCTTTGTAACCATCATTGTAAACGAAAACACTTTATTTTTTCATTGACAAAAAGTAACACCACAGCATTTCGTTTATCCAATCACGTATTCATTTCCAATCATACAAAGTAAGTTTTGAGCACCTTCGATTCACCATGCCTTTCACATGCTCATAAATTATATTAATTTAGGAACATAAACAAATTATATAATCTGTATTTGGCTGGTATTGGTATTTTAAAGAAACAATACACACCAGTATTCCACTGTAGCGGCGAGGCTTATTAATAAGGCAGAATTAAGTGTTTCTGAGCTTTCCCAAATGAGGCCCCATTCATGCAGGCTGATTTAAGGTTCCTTTGAAAAGGACAGCTCCCAAAGGGGGATGCACTTAGCTAAGCCTGGCTATCATGATCAATGGTTATCCATTGGCGCCTATCTGTCTAGGGAGTGCCAGATGGACATCTGGACTGCATTCCTAAGTGTCAGGAGTAAGTGACTCATATCTCACCTTGATCAACCAATCAGGGACTGGTAGGGCCGAGTAACCCACGTGGGACTCTGATGCCCATGGAACTTTCAGCCAATCAATGAACTGAAGTTCCTCCAGGTAAAAACAGGCAACACAGAGAACCTGAGAGATTCAGTAAGATTCATTAAGATTCAGAAGGGATTCTGTGGAGAATTCTGTGGACTATTCTAAAGGGAATTCAAAGGAGAATTCCAGGGCAGGACGGCCCAGGAGCAGAAGGCTCCCAAGAGCAGGACATTCTCGCAGCGCGCCTCCTGACCATCCTGAGACTCAGCCCGGACAACCACGGAACGGCCAGTGTGTACGAGTGCCAGAACTTTCCTTTGTTCTAAGAGTCTAGAGCGGAGGTTGCCAGAGAGTAACCAGAGGATCCACCTGAGGTTAGCACCAACAGCAGGCCTTATGAACAGGTCGGAACTGTGGACAGCTGAATCACTATTCAGAACTAGCTCTTCATCAGGAACAAACTGGTCCTCTTCCTGACTTGCTGGGACCCACAGTCATCTTTTCTCCTGTGCACAAACTTTGCTAGTTAAAGCCAACACTAACTAGCCGGTCAGTGAGCAACAGCAGCGCACCATCGCAAGCCACACAGCACAGCCTGGCTCCGAGCCAGACAGCGCGGATTGGACAGCAACAGCCTGCAACTGTTTCTTTGAGCCCGCAGGAGATCTGAATCCACAGAGATTGGATGAGTATTCAACTTCAATGCATTACAGCTCGAGAATTCAATTGTTATCCCAACCAGTTGATATCAATTTAATTCCTAAGAGTTATGTACTTGTTTTGAGTATCTAATGTAGAAGTTATAACCAAGTTCATTTACGAAACGGTATAAATGAATGATATACTGAACGTATGTCCTCTTGATGTGTGTAACACTTTGTAACTGACTGAATATATATATATATCTTTTGTATTCTGATAACCCTCTCGATAAGATCTGTTAGGTTTATATGCATATTCTATGTATTAATAAATGTATCCTCGTGTATTAGTACCTGTGTTTGTGCGTTGTTTGAGTTATATCGCATGGTTGGATTCTAAAGCCATCAAAAGAATCAACTTTGTGATTTACTGCTACAATTAATAATTGTCTCAGTAAATGCCCAAACCCTACAGAACTGGTGCCTTCAGAGAGCCACTACATTAAATTTTGGCTATGGCAACATTACATTTATGGCGTCCCTGAGTGGCTATGATTACATTATTGGTGTCCCTGGGCCGGGTATGATTACACCACTTTCTCCCTAAACATTTTAAGCATCAAAGTCTTACATATGGTTATTTTGGAAACGTTTTTACGTGCCCCTTCTGACCATGTTAAGTTTATATACTTTGCGAAAAGTGATAATGTTTTAACCTTTTCTGTGAATTTGCTCGTTATCAGCATAAACAAAAGCATACATTTAGAATTTGATTAACAGGAAATATAAAATTGAATCGCGTATCTAAACAAATTAATAATGATATAATTATATTCATGTACTGTCTGGTGGAGAAAACTGAAGAGTTAGTTAATGCGACACAGAAGATAGTATTAATAATGTGACACTTTTGGCCTCATACTCTACCAGCTGAAGAATTGAACCCAGGCCTTCAGCATCACTCAACAAGGAAGCAGCCAGTTGAGCTACAGTGAGATCTGCCTTCAACCCTGACCAACCAGGTCCCTCCTTTCCATATAAAAGGCAGTGATGTCACCACGCTGGAAAGCCCTCATCAAAATTTAACTCGTTCAGATCACCCTACATTACAAAATCGAAGCGTTTCATTTTGAGCTGAAGACCCTCACACCTGAAGAAGGCTTCACAGCTGAAACGTTGTGTTTTCTCTCTTCTCTTTTCAGCATGGAATAAACCTATTTTTCCTTTGCAGTGTAGCGGCAATGCTTGTTAATAAGACAGAATTAAGTGTTGCGGTGCTTTCCCAAATGAGGCCCCATTTCTCTCTTCATCTCTGTGGTGCAGCTACAGAGAAGCTATTCATGCAGGCTGATTTAAGGTTCCTTTGAAAAGGACAGCTCCCAAAGGGGGATGCACTTAGCTAAGCCTGGCTATCATGATCAATGGTCATCCATTGGCGCCTATCTGTCTAGGGAGTGCCAGATGGACATCTGGACTGCATTCCTAAGTGTCAGGAGTAAGTGACTCATATCTCACCTTGATCAACCAATTCGGGACTGGTAGGGCCGAGTAACAAACGTGGGACTCTGATGCCCATGGAACTTTCAGCCAATGAACGAGCTGAAGTTCCTCCAGGTAAAAACAGGCAACACAGAGGGCCTGAGAGACTATTCTGTGGACTTTTCTAAAGAGAATCTCAAAGGAGAATTCCAGGGCAGGACAGCCCAGGAGCAGAAGGCTCCCAAGAGCAGGACATTCTCGCAGCGTGCCTCCTGACCATCCTGAGACTCAGCCCGGACAACCACGGAACGGCCAGTGTGTCCGAGTGCCAGAACTTTCCTTTATTCTAAGTGTCTAGAGCGGAGGCTGCCAGAGAGTAACCAGAGGATTTACCCGAGGTTAGCACCAGCAGCAGGCCTCGTGAACAGGTCAGATCTGTGGACAGCTGAATCAGTATTCAGAACTAGCGCTTCATCAGGAACAAACCGGTCCTCTTCCTGACCTGCTGGGACCCACAGTCATCTTTTCTCCTGTGCACAAACTTTGCTAGTTAAAGCCAACACTAACTAGCCGGTCAGTGAGCATCAGCAGCGCACCGTCGCAAACCGCACAGCACAGCCTGGCACCTAGCCAGACAGCGCGGATTGGACAGCAACAAGCCTGCAACTGCTTCTTTGAGTCCGCAGGAGATCTGAATCCCCAGAGATTGGATGAGTATTCAACTTCAATGCATTACAGCTCGAGAATTCAATTGTTATCCCAACCAGTTGATATCAATTTAATTCCTAAGAGTTATGTACTTGTTTTGAGTATCTATGTAGAAGTTGTAACCAAGTTCAATTACGAAACGGTCTAAATGAATGATATACTGAACGTATGTCCTCTTGATATATGTAACTCTTCGTAACTGACTGAATATATACCTTTTGTATTCTGATAACCCTCTCGATAAGATCTGTTAGGTTTACATGCATATTCTATGTATTAATAAATGTATCCTGGTGTATTAGTACCTGTGTGTGTGCGTTGTTTGAGTTATATCGCATGGTTGGATTCTAAAGCCATCAAAAGAATCAATTTTGTGATTTACCGCTACAATTAATAATTGTCCCAGTAAATGCCCAAACCCTACAGAACTGGTGCCTTCAGAGAGCACACTACAGCAGACATGCAGGTTGACGTGGCTACCCACCTGAAGTAGTGTTGTACAGTGATAATAGACGTGCTAAACTAAAAATAAGACACAAGAAGTGTATTATTGGGCAATGTTTTGAGGGTCTGGTGGAATTTCTCTGTAAACTGAAGAGTTATAGAGCAGACACGTATTTGTACACTTGTTAAAAAAAAACATTCCACTCAGTGGGTGATGCATTGTTATCTCAATCACCTGCTAATTCGTTTTACACCATGGGAAGACAGGAGAATGTGATTATACTGTATCTGTACAGAATGTGTGTTGCTTTTACAAAATTAAAGTGTTTAAAATGTATAACTAAAATGTAAAACAAAATACAACTTACACAAAGATTCTAAGATGATCACGAGGAAGTGTATTGCATGTCTAATGGTCTGACCCCATTACCCCCATTTTAATTAAAATCATGTGTTTAATTAAATGCCTAGATTCACAATCTGACAATGCAATGTAAATCATTATATTTGTCTTCCAAGTCCCTAAGTTTCTCACCATTTAGATTTATTTTTCATAGAATTGTTAAACAAAGCAGGAGCGTATTGTACTTCCTCATGGGATCACATGCCGAAAGATTAGATTGTAATTGTTTTTACTTTTTAAATACATTTTAGAAAAGTGTCATCTATACAAAAAAGTTGTTTTTATTTAATACCACTCGATAGTTATATTAATATAGGTAAGCTCTCTATTGAAGCTCAGATCAAAGATCAAACACAGATCAAACAGCAATATCATTAAGCTTATATTCTGTAATTCATATAAAAAAATATATAAAGTTTTAGCCTTTTCCAAGCATACGTACAATACAGTGGTAAGAACACCATCTGACTCAAACCTGGGTCATACAGTGATATACAGAAAACGTGGGTAATGTCATCCCCATTAAACAATGTGCTTATTGCACAAATGCTGCTAAACTAGAAGCATTGCAGAAGGTGATAAACTGCACATTTACTGAAGCACAGTGGAGTTCAAAGAAGGAAGTCTGTGGAGACCGGGGTAAAGTTAGCTTGAAGTTCCAAAATGATTTTGGCAAGCCTGTAGCGTTTTCACGAAACCTCCTAGAGTTACAAAAACACTTGCTGTGTGTACAAAGTACATTGTGAATGTTTTCACAGCCTTCACTATGTCATTTTTACGCCATTTGTTTGACCACGCACAAAGTTTCTTATGTCCATATCTTCGCAAGAGAAACAGTGTGAATTTTAATACTAATTAAATGACTGCGGGCACTTTTCCTCCCCCTGTACATTCTCAGAGTAGAATAGAACCTTCTAATGAAAGACAGTCCCCTTTCCCCCCATGGACAGGAAAAGTGCCCGTGGGCACATAAACTTAATATGGTCAGAAGGAGCATGTAAAAACTTTTCCAAAATAACATTTAAGACTTTGATGCTTAAAATATTTAGGGAGAAAGTGGAATGGTAGTGTGTATTTTTTCTTTAAAATACTAGTACCATTCATATACAGTTTGTAATGTAGGGATTTCTATATTTATGTTTTTATTTAGTGGTTACGTTAGTGACTAAGGCTAAACTTTTAGCTTCAGTAACGCATACGCCATATACATGTTTGTAATGACAATATAGTGTTGATAATATTTATTGTCAGTAATAATATCAATAGCAGTTTTTTTAATTTTTACAAAATAAATCAATAATGACATATAATGATGTGTTCCTGCTTCACTTCGGCATTGCATGATTTTAAAAGCTATAAAAACAGGTTTTGATAGTTAATAACCAATTTTTGTGCATGAAAAACGGGTGATCTTTCTTCCTCGTGGTCAGCCTAGAATTTTTGTGTACGCTGTAAGTTTAGTTTTTTTTTCTCTTTTCTCACCCACTGCGATTTGGGCACAAAAGGGTTAGACAGTCAGACAGGCAGAGGGAAGGGGGAGGGGTGAAACTGTTACTTGTCCTGGATAAAGCTGTGAGAAAATAGGTGGATTTACACCTGTGAAAAACGTTCCAATTTCAATGCGATACGGAAGACATTATTCCTAATAAATTATCTTGTACTTGTGATCTTGTAAACTGAAAATTTATAGAGGAGACACGTTGAGTATCGCCTCTTTTCACACTTGGAAGAACATTCCAATGTTAATGCGACACTGAAGATATTATTTATAACCTTTTAAATCTGAAGCTGTTAACTCTACTTCAGACCTGCACACCTCCAGACCTGCATGTTAGGATCATGGTTCATCATGTGTGAATGAGTCAAATAAAAAATAAACTGAGTTTTCAAAGAAAGTAGAATACAGTAATCAGCCAGGGACTCGCACTCGGGCCGTTGGTGTTACTGCTAGCTGTGTTAGCCAGCTGAACTAAAGGGAGATCTCTCCTCTGCCTGACAGCTGAGGTCCCTGCTAGCTATTCAGAGGGAAAGACTGTGACGTCACCGCGCTGGCGAGCAGGCACAGAATGTAATGTCGGCAGTATGTGTTAAATATGTTTAGATCTTTAAATTAATATCTTTATTGATTTCTTTAGCCTCACAACATTGTCCAATAATACACTTATTGTGTCTAATTTTGGTTAAGCAAGAATTGAGCTACAGACCATAAAAAAAACAGGATTCCCTTTTTTCACATATTAAATATTCACATATTAAACTTAATATGGTCAGAAGGAGCACGTAAAAACGTTTCCGAAATAACCACATGTAAGACTTTGAATATAATTATATCGTTATTAATTTCTTTAGATATGCGATTCCATATTATATTCCCTATTAATCGACTTCTAAAAGTATACTTTTGTTTACTGTGATAATGAGCGTACTCGCAGAAAAGGTTAAACCATTATTCACAAAGTATATAAACTTAATATGGTCAGAAGGAGCACGTAAAAATGTTTCCAAAATAATCACATGTAAGACTTTGATGCTTAAAATGTTTAGGGAGAAATGGAGTACTGGTGTGTATTTTTCTTTAAACTACCACGACAAGCAACATACAGTTTACATGATATGTTTATGTTCCTAAATTAATATTGTTTATGATCATCAGACGCATTATGCTCCTCTTCTTTTTATGCTCAGCTACTAAAATCTCCCTTTAGTTATAAAATTGCATATAAATATTCAATACTAAGCGGCTTAAAACGTGCACAGTAAAGAGATTAAATGATTAAATCTTTTCACTACTGACCAATTCACCTGTCAGTCATTTTGGCCAGCCAATCACATACCGCGGTATGGCACGGATAGTTGCGTGCAGTATGGGATTGTACCACTCACTTTGAATGGCTGCATCTGTATATCACAGTACAACATTTGTCTCTCGTTAAAACAGCCGAAACGTTGTGTTTTATCTCTGCTCTTTTCAGCATGAAAAAAACTATTACTTGTTTCCTTACTGTAACTACTGCATGATTTCTTTATCCATTTCAGCTAAATGAGGGGAATTAAATATGTCAGAATCTCGGAGTGCCAATTGTAAAAATAACCCTTCTTCCTTCATTTATTTACTTTAAAGAATTTTGTGAAGAAAGTTTATAATGTAGGGTGCTCTGAATGAGTTTGTCAAGATCACGGTTTCAAAATAAAACAATCTTTTCCACAATTTCACGAAGGGCAAGGTCACGTTGCTGATTCACAGCTGGATACAATTTTATCTAGCAAAAATCTCTGCTTCTTTGTGTGACCCACCCTGACCAAGCAGTCACCCCTGTGCACAGACTTTGTCCTAGTTCAACTCTGCGCAAACTGGATGTTCCATGGAAGAGAACTGACTGTGAGGCTACAGAAGGATCTCTCACTCTCCCTTATATTACCAGAGTGGGTGAACATTGAGCCAGTAGAGCACGGATTGGACAATCTTTTGATGGGCCCTTCTTTGGGGGAGTTACTATACATTGAAAATTCAAATTTAATTCACCTACAGTAATACAAAGGAACAAGTAATAGGTTTATTCCATGCTGAAAAAAAGAAGAAAGAGAACACAACGTTTCGGCCGTGGAGTCTTCTTCAGGTGTGAGAGAGACAGGGCAGTAGGCAAAGGTAAAGTAGCGGGAGAACAAAGGTTGAGAGGGAGGAGGAGTGAGAGGCGGGAGCAGGGGACAGAAAGAGAGGCCAATCAAGAGGTGTGAAGTCAGAATGGGTGCAGAGAGGTGTGAAACGAAACTTCCAATGAATGGAGAAAATTTAAAAGAACAGTAATCTGTCGTTAAGGGAAGGGAGAATGTGTGATCCTAGCTGCAGAATAATTTTAGTTTCGGTGGTCTTTCTGATGTATGAGTTCGGAAAACCGTCTTTGAGAACACAGACGGAGAGATTAGAGTGGTCGTGGCCGTCAGAGGTGAAATGAGAAACAATGGGCTTGGAGAGATCTTTAATCTTCACAGCCCTGACGTGTTCTCTGAAGCGGTCTCCGAGTCTCCTTCCTGTTTCCCCAATGTAGATGGCTGGGCATTTACTGCAAGAGATACAGTAAATAAGGTTGCTGGAGGTACAAGATGCTGTCTGGGTGATCCGGAATTGTCCTGAGGGGCCTTGAATGAGTGTGGTGGTGGCTGTGTACTTGCAGGTGATACAGCGAGCTCTTTTGCAAGGGAAAGTGCCTGGTGTGGATGGTTGCTGAGGGCGGTCAAGGGAGCTGTGGACAAGGAGGTTACGCAGATTAGGTGGTCGGCGATATGAGATGATAGGGCGATCAGAAAAGAGGGCCCCAATGGAGGGATCATCCTGTAGGATGGAAAAGTTCTGGTTAATGGGATAGGAAGTGTGTTAGGGTGGTGAGGAAGCACCAAAGGAATGCGGTTGTTACGGTGGGAGTTCCTGATCGGGTTGATGGTCCGGGGGGTGTTTTTGGCTCGGGCAAGGGCCCTGTCAATCACACTGCTGGGGTATCCTCTGTTGATAAAAAATGAGTACATTTCGAGGGCTTGGTTTTCGAAGTCGATGTCGTCGCTGCATAATCGTTGTAACCTAAGGAACTGTGAAAAAGGAAGAGAGTTTTTAGTGTGGTTGGGGTGAAATGAGCTGTACAGGAGGTAGCTGTGTGAATCCGTGGGTTTGTAATAAACTGAAGTGGACAGTCGGGGGTAGTTGATAGACAAGTGGATGTCTAGAAACGGAAGAGTGGTGGAAGAAATGTTAACCGTATATTTGAGGGACGGGTGGAAGTTGGTGAAATGGTGCAGGATGAATTCAAGCTGATCGTTGGAGCATGTGGCGGCACCGACGCAGTCATCAATATATCGTTTGTAGAGGTCAGGGACATAGCCAGTGTAGGAAGCGAAGAAGCGTTCTTCTACCCAGCCGACAAAAATGTTGGCATAGCTGGGTCCCATTCTGGTGCCCATGGCAACTCCACTGACCTGTTGGTAAAAAAGATTATTGAAAGAGAATGCGTTCAGTGTGAGGACCAATTCTGCAAGGCGTACCAGGGTGTGGGTGGGTGGATCAAGCACTGTGCGTTTGTCCAGCGTGTGCTTGAGGGCTGTAAGGCCGTCATTATGGGGAATGACGGTGTACAGAGATGTGATGTCCATGGTAAAAATGTGGCATTCGGTACCCTGAAATTGGAAATCATTGAAAAGTTGGAGCGCGTGGTTGGTGTCTTTGATGTATGAGGGAAGATCTTCAACCAGCGGTCTCATGAGGCTGTCGAGAAAGGCTGAGATGTAAGTAGTTGGACAGTTACATGCTGATACGATGGGGCGTCCAGGGGTGTCCGGTTTGTGGATTTTGGGGAGGAGGTAAAATTGAGATACCTGTGGGTGTTCCATGATGAGCCGGTTCGCCTCCTGGGGGAGCTCGTTGCTGCTGATAAGAAGGGAAATGGTGGATACCACTTCCTTTTGGTAGTCAGTGGTAGGGTCCTGTTGGAGAGGGAGGTAGGCAGAAGTGTCAGTTAGTTGTCTAGAGGCTTCAAAGATATATAGATCTTTACGCCACACCACAACAGCACCTCCTTTGTCCGCTGGTTTTATGACGATATCATCCCTGTTGCGGAGAGACTGGAGCGCCTGATTTTCTCCTTGGGTGAGGTTAGACCTATGTTTACTGGGTATAGAGAGTGCCTTGGGAGCTTGATTAGTGCATTGGTTGATGAAATAATCAACTGGTGGAAAACGGCCAGAGGAGGGAGTCCAACAGCTCTGTTTGGGATTAATGTTGTTAATGACATCAATAACCGGGTTGTTATCAGCTGCCTGTGAAGAGGAATTGTCGGCAAAATGTGCTCTGAGACGGATCCTGCGGTAAAAGCGGTTAAGGTCGACATTGGTCTGGGGGATGTCCAGCTTCCTGGGAACTGGTACAAAACTGAGCCCTTTGCTGAGGAGGGATCGCTCATCCTGTGAGAGGGAAAGGTCAGAAGGTATGGTGACAACAAGGTTAGGGTTGGTGAGGGTGTCCGGGGTGTTGATGGTTTTCTTCTGTAGAAGATGACTGAGTTTTTTGTCCTTCTCTGTAGTGAGAAACTGGTAGAGTTTAGAGTTGAGAGATCTAATGAGGTTAGTTATGAAGGGAAGATGGTGTGGAGCTGTCAGCCGTAGAAATTCCTTAGCCTCTTTGATGTTGTTGTCAGAAAGGATAATCTGTTTTTTGAGGGAGAAAATGGTAGAGAGCATTAGTTTCCTAGAAAATTGTTTTAGAAGTCTCTGAGTGTTACTCTGGGTGTTATCAGAGTCAAAAGAAAAGGTATTAAATTTAAGGCGAAATCCTTTAGGGATGATATTATGTCGACGACATCTGTAAAGGAATAGAAGGTGGTTAGAAAGCCTGGTCTTGGAACAGATAGCTGTGAAGAGACGGAATGCTGGTTTAGTGAGAGAAGCGGGCAAGTGGCCCAGGGAGGAAGAGAAG
Organism: Lepisosteus oculatus; assembly: GCF_040954835.1. Classification (NCBI taxonomy): domain Eukaryota; kingdom Metazoa; phylum Chordata; class Actinopteri; order Semionotiformes; family Lepisosteidae; genus Lepisosteus; species Lepisosteus oculatus. The sequence goes on along the minus strand of NC_090703.1, from coordinate 28,913,417 downwards.
GTATGACGAAGAGATCTAGAAAAAGATTTGGAGGAAGGCATAGTGGGTCGCAGCAGCTGTAGGCGGTAGTAGTTCAGGTGGGTAGCTGCGTCAGCATGCGTAGGCTGCAAAGGAACAAGTAATAGGTTTATTCCATGCTGAAAAAAAGAAGAAAGAGAACCCAGGTCCTGAGCACTGTGAGGAAGCAATGCTAACCATTGCATCATCATATTGCTCTACACACAGCCAATGATTTTAGTAAAAACACTTTCAGTAGGCACTAATTAGCTAATTAATAAGATTAGTGGTGAAGGGATTTTGTATACATTTTCACAACTATGAATTTAGCTTTGTGTTTGTGAGTTGCATGATACACATGCAGGATAATGTTATTAGTGGTGGACATGGCTTCTTGTTCTCGCTGAATGTTTGTTACCTGAATAGACACACAATGAAGCCTCCTCTTTAGGGCATCATTTTTGTGTGTACAGACCCATGGGACCATCTGGCTAGAGAGTATGTTCCGTCAGAAGTCATGTACAGTGTGGTGCCATTCACAAAAGGAATGTTACTGTACATTATGCCAATTGTAAGTCACAACAACTACTGCAAGAGGTGCAGTTTGGAACATGGTATGGGATGCCAAAGAAAATGATCTGAAACTTCTATCTGATGTATTATCAATTTCTTATTATCAAGAACAGATATTTATCTATCCCTGGTCTAAGCAGTATCTTTTTCAATTGTGACAGTAATGAGCCATAACACTGAGACAATGTAATCTATAATAATAATAAACTTTATTTTATATAGTGCCTTTAAAGGTGGCTTCTCAAAGTGCTTTACGGGATGACAATAACAATAAATAAGAAGAGTATAACAATAAATAAGGAGAATACACAAGATAAGACACAATGACAATTACAACAAGGTTGCGAGGTGGGGAGTAGGGCGATAATAGTTCAGACAGGTACTGAGGTGTCAAGCCATGCAGAGCCTTATAGGTGAGCATGAGGATTTTAAAGTCTACACGGAATTTAACCAGAAGCCAGTGCACGAACTCCAGGACAGGAGTAATGTGAACACTGACCTGGTCAGGATTCTGGCTGCTGAATTTTGGACATACTGCAGTTAGTTCAGAGTAGATTTTGATACCCCTGCGAGTAGAGCATTACAGTAGTCAATTCAAGAGAATTCAAATGTGTTGATCAGCTTTTCAGCCACAGTTAATGATGGCATAGGGCGTAGTCTTGTGATATTTCTAAGGTGAAAAAAAATATGATTTGACGTTATGCTGCCAGAATTGAATATAGCCCCAAGGTTTAATAAAGTTATCCACACATGTATACATGACAAGATATACCCACATTTTGATATATTTGCATATAATGTATACATCTGTTATACTACATTCTGTATAAACATGCACATACTAGGAGGATAAAACATGAGAACAGATCCAAAATATTGCAATAATTATGTACATATAGACAAAGGTTGAACTGATAGATGACTTGACTTTGCTAGTATAAATTCCTATTTTGGTGAGTAGCGTCCCGGAAAAAAAAAAAGAATCCATGAGTGGAAATACAGGAATGTCAGTTAATTTAAAAGACTTTCAAGATGTTTTAAAGTGTATTCTCGAAGGTCAGGCTCAGCTTTCCCACAGCATTGCTCATCACCTTGGCTTTGTGTGCAGAATCTTTCCTATTGATCACAGAAAGCAAACATGTTCTCTACAGTAAAACTCATAGTACGTTACCACAGTGAAGACTTGTTCTGGGGCATTGTACAAAACATTGGATTGAAGAGGTGGGTGTGCAAATATCAAATCCACATATATCAAATATATTAACTGCTGATAAACCAAGAGGCTTCCTACTGTAAAAGATCCTTCCTGCAGAAAATTACTTTACCAGTTTTTTCCATCTCTTGTTAAGCCAAACCATGTTTGTAACTCCCTGTGTTTTTCAACAATCCTTTCTGATGTAGTGACTTTTTGGTTGAATATTCTCTGCAAGAAATTACTGCCACAAAGGGAGACTTCTACTTTTAATTTGTTTGATATTGTTACTGCTGTTTTAGCAAAATAAACACAGTAGAAAGGGTTGTTCTCTTTAATTTGAGACAACGTTCAGAATTTTTCATGGTTTATCTTCTCTTGACCTAATTCATATTAAAGCTGAAACAGATTTATGTTTTACTTACAGTGATGTATTGAATCTGTTAAGCAGGTAAATGTCAACTTTATTTGGCTAGCTCCATGAATAAATTACTGTTATTAATTTTTGCTTTTTATTTATTGCAATCTCTTTTTTGGTGGGAGAGACTATCCTGCTTTCTACCATATATTCTATTAATTCTACCATAGTTCATTTTAAACTTACAAATCAAAATAACTATTGGTAGTCTGTTAAATAAGTGCCTTCAAGTTTTTGATTTTCCAAAGATCATATATCTACTCATACTTGAAATAGTAATCAATCACTTCATAGTCATGCACATTGAATTGCAGTTAAAGAATACTAGTCTGAATGACTGAATATCAAACTTTTGTTCTGCATCATTATACTCTATGCATTGTAATTCAGAATTACATTGTAAGAGTCATACTGATTAAAAAATACCAAAAGATAAATCTATTGAGAGGAAATTACACAAAACCCTACCTTTCATTATTTAGCATAATTATTTTAAAGATAAAGACATTTCTATGAGCAAATCAGAACAAACATATAAAACAGATAAAATTTTGTTTTACATTCTAGTAATATTTTGAATCCAGTATTACTGGAATATTGACTTATATTTACTTAATTTGATTTTACTCTCAAAATGAAAAGATGAAATGTTTTCAATCTTAGTAGGAATAAAAAGGGCTTTACCTGTGGCCATTCCTAATATGATTGTAAAATAAAGTTGTATAACAGTACTCAGCATTTATTAAGCTTTTTCCTTCAATTGATTTTGCACTACTAAACCCTACAAGTTTTAATTTAGTCATTTTTTGTGTTCGATCTCTCTTTTAATCTATTAAGCTTTAATTCCTTTAGATATATTAACCATCTAGTGGTAATCTAATTATGCAACTTCTTTTCAATATACACTGATTTACATATAAATAAATGCTTTGGTAATAAAAAATAAATAAGTGAATCAGTAGTGATATTGGCTCCAAAGTGCTATTTAATTAGAAAACCACAGAGTTTATTAAACATCTGCTGGTTAAATTAAAAATAAATTGGTCTCTTTGTAAAGTGCAACTTTAAAAACAAACATATTGGTTTCTGTTCAAGCACATTATTGCCATTCCTTAATGCATTGATTTTGCAACCAAAGGAAAGCTTTCACAAGAAAATATTTTTAGTATTTTCCTCCATATGTAATGAACTTTGTATAAAATAGCTGATTAAAGTTGCTGTGAAATTGATTATAGAACAGAGTAGAGTCTGTCTCTGGTTTTCTAATGAGCTGTAGACAGGTTGATGGTAAAAGAAATGCTAGTTGTTACTAAACACTTTTTACTGTTGTAATTAAATTAATATTTGGTGGTGTTGATATGATGTGGAGGTATGCTTGTGAAGCATCTCAGCTGGTTTATAATCCGTTTATGCTAACAATTCAAATTGTCCTATGCTAAAAATGAAAGTATGGCTTTTATGGCTTCAGGTCTATAATAAATACAGATAGTTGCTATATATCAATGTTAACTAATGATCAGGTTGCATTTTGAGATGTTAAGAAATTCATTTACAGTATATGTATATTTTATATACAGTAACAATATCCATATATCCATTTTCTAACTGCTTTATCAAATACAGTGTCGCAGGGGAGGCTAAAGTCTATTCTGGCAAGTGAAGGATGAATGGGATAAAAGCTTTACACATGCATGCATACACTCACACCAGGGCCAAGTGTGTCTTTGGACTGTAGAAGGAACTGGAGCACTCAGTTAAAAACCCATGTGAGCACTAGGAGAACTTACAAACTCTATGTAGATAGCAGCCTGGGTTTAACTTGTTGCCCCAGTGTTGCAAAGCAGCAGTACTACCCACTGTACCACAATGGTGCCTATGGTAGAATATATTGAATTTCAAAGTTTGTTTATATCAAATGCATTGACAAAATGTATTAAAAATATTAGATTTAATAATGGAGTAAAATGTAAAAACAATATTATAATGTTTTTGATTATCTTTATGCACCAGGTATTTGTTATTTTATTAAAATCAGTGTGCATTTGTCCAACATTAGCAACAGTTCTTAACTTGTTTACCTAAAAAACAATGACTAGATCAATGATTAATGGCAATCAGATTTTGTGAATCTACTGTAAAATATCTGGCTATATTGATCTAATATTCTAATAGACTTGTTTGACAGCCACTTGCCTAAATGCATCAGATAAAGCTAGTTAGTTTGTGTTTAAAATTATTATGTACAATTTAGAAGTATGGGCAGTGGTCAGTTATTAAAAAAATGGTTTAAATAGAAAAGGATGGTATCTTAATTTCAGCAAAGAAGAGTTTTCAGCAAGGGTACCTTTTTAAATAGAATGAATTATATGTTTTTGTATTCTCATTGTGCAACTTTAGAAGAAAATACATTCACAATAAGCACACTTTGCAAAGTTCTCATTAGTTTTGTTAATAGAAAATGTTGGTATGGATCACTTATTTCAGCAACTTGAGGTAGAAATATTGTAATTGTAAATGTTTGACCCCAGCTCTCTTTTCCCTTGATTAAAATTGGATTTTTAAATCATGTAGATACAGCACCACCACGTGGGCAAATACCAAGCACAATGAAGTTTCCATAGTAAACATTATTTGCTCATTTTATCCTTCCCCTCAAAATAAAAGTTGTTGGTCTTTCTAGTTAACAAAATGGTGTTTTTTATGATTAAATGAAAAAATTAGGGAGCATGAAATTTATCTTCTAATGCAACATTTGTTATTTGTAGAATTTGTTTGAAGACATAATTTTTATGTGAAAACAAAGCAATATTTGAACCGGATCACAATAAGTTGTTACTTATTTAAAATCGAATTATACAATTATTTGTTTTGTCAATATAAGACAAAGCAAATTTGAAAATAAAATAGAAAATGATTTCAGTTTCTTAGAGGATGAAAATGCAGTGTCAGTATTATGTTGGTCTTTTAATAAAAAATGGATCAAATGTTGAAATATTGAGCAGTCTCTCCAGGATACTAATTTCCTAGATTTCAATATTACAAATGGTATTACATTAATGTTGGATGGGCTTTGCACAAGTAAGGAAAAATGAACATTTAATGAGTAAAAAGAATGAAAAGTCCAGCAAATGAAATAGCCCAAAGATTAATTTAATAAATATCTCTAATTATACGATGTAATTAGATTGCATAAGATTAAAAAGTGTCCTTGTGTTTAAGATACCATCAACTCTATAATAAGGATATATCTGGATATTAGAAGAGATGAAAAAATCAGTATCTGCAGTGTGAACTGCACTGCAATTCAACTCCTGTTTCTGTTTCAGAATGACAGTGCAAGAAGAAGTGAGAAGCCTGAAAACACATGGCGTCAAAGGTTGTGTCATTTTTACTAGCTTAGTAGAAGGGTGTGGAAGTATAGTGAAGGTGAATTTGACATGTTAAATGATTTAGGAGTAACATTATTTTTATTCATTATTTTTCTGATTTAGAATAGCACATGAGACGTTGTGTTCTTAAATTCTGGGCTCAACATATATCATTCATCTTGTCTAGGGCTTATTATTAACAGGGTTAGTGAGCTGCACAGTACAGTTCCTTCTGGTAAGCTATTTACATATGGTCATGAATCTGACCAAACATGTTTGTACATAATCTGTTTGTTGTGTACCTGTAGCACTTGGGTACATTTTGACAGTTACCTGTTTATGACAATGAGAATAGTTTTGGTATACACATGCACATATCAAGTATATAAGAAATGTCCAAATCAGCAGGAAGATTTTGAAAGTCACTATGCATATATTCAATGTTTTCAATGTTTAGAAACATATTTGTTACCAACAATTAATTCTGGAACTTGAGTTTCTCATCTGTTCACTGAAGAGGGCCATTTCCATTACAAAGCAACTACTTTTTAATATAGGTGAAGATTTAGGATAACTGGTAGAGAAGACACATTTTGCATGGGCCAAATGTTTTTTTTTATATCTTGGCATTTTGCACTTTAGAATTCTAAGCAGTCTGTAATGTTTATGTTTAAGGAGCTGTATTTCCTGTCACCAGTAGATGGGAGCAGCGACCCTCAGTTGAAGTATGTTAAAAAGATTATAACCCTGGAATTACCTCTTTTACAGTTAGGCTAAGTTTTATTTGAGAATATATTGTATAAATAAATGTGTAACTGTGCAGTACGTTCTGAATATTGAAAAATATGATTGCATTAACTAAGATTTATGCATTAACTAATATCCACAACAAATAATATCAAATTAATGCACTCAGTGTCAGAGTGAATAATCTCTAAATTCTTCAGGGAATAGGCTCCTTTCCAAAATTATTGATAATGTTAGGTGTACAGTACGCAAGAGAACACCTACAGTATGTATAGATATAGGTCTACTTAACAGCTAATAATGCCAGTGAAAGTATTCACAAATTGCACATTTTTCATATACTGTTGCTTTACAGGTTGTAGTCATAACACTTTAAAGCAGTAATTAATAGCTCTTGTACAACCTGCTCCAGACATTTAAAACAAAAAACAATGCATTAAACAGATAATCAATATAAAATAAAAATGAAAAAGTCAAAATTGCACAAGTATTCAAAGCCTTTGCTGTGGCAACCTAAATTAGTTTAGGTGCACATAAGTTCCTTAAAAAGTCATATAAATTTGTTGAGTGGTCTCTGACTGTATGCAAAAATAGTGGTTCACATAATTTCAGAATATAAACACCTGTATCTGTGAAGCCAAATTCAAATAAGTTTATTAGAATGACTGATGAACTACAGTGTTGCCAAGGTTGAGGGAGTTCTCCTTTAGTTTACGCGTCTGTTTCCCTGTTGCATTACGCCGGAGACCCGGGTTTGCGCCCCAGGTGTTGTGGGACAAAATGGGCGGGGTGGAGGGTACAAGCCTGCTCGGAACCGCGGCGGTCACATTGGTGCTGTGACTTGGACGGGAGTGTCCTTTGCCAAGGTGAAGTCAGCAGAGGAGGGTGTAGCAGAAGTAGTTCAGACACAGTGACGTCATCACCCTCCCTGCGTGTAGCAAGGACATCAGCTGTCAAGGCTTACGGAGGTCTCCTTTAGCTCATGCCGCTAGTTCCCTGTTGTGTTACAGCGGAGACCTGGGTTCACTCCCCAGGTATTGCAGGACGAAAACGGGTGGGGAGGAGTGGCAGAGGGCGCAAGCCCGTGTGGAACCACAACAGTCACACTATCACTGTATCACTAATATATTGTGCTTTGCTGCCACTTGATAAACTTAGGCAGATCACACGTCCTGCATGGCGGCAATGTCTCATTCTCATTCTCATTCTGCACTATTTGCAAAATCCTTTAGTCTAGTAGCGAATGTCAAGCACAAATTTAAACATAAAGACCAAGGAGCTTTCAAAACAACTTTAACTGAAAATCTGATAAAAGAGCATCTCAAATCTAACATGGAGTTTACAACAAAGCACCGATTTGATACTGCAACCATGTGGCAAAAGGTTTTGTAGTCACACAAGACAAAATTTGAGGTTTTTGGAATAAATGTAGTCTTGCACAATCCTAACATAATGCATAAACAGTTAAAACAGTTAAAAAACAATCTTAAAAAGTTACACTTCACATTTCAGTAGGGCAATGATTCAAAGCACAAGGCCAAGGAGTGTTTTAAGAAAATAAATGTCCTTGAGTAGCAGGAAAGTATGCAGTAGTATGCTGAAAAATTCACACTTTAGAGCAAAATACTTTTTGACAATGGTACTTCTTAAAAGACAGTGGTGCATGTATTTGTTGATTTGTACTTTTATTTATATCAGATTTCTTTATTTTAGCTTTCTAAAATAAGCAGATTTCTTTATTTTATTATTCAGCTGTGACAATGCTGAATAATACTATTAGGATCACAAAGACTTATTTTCTAGTTTGCAATATATTGGCGTGTAAAAAATCGCTGTCAAATACAATTGTGTATTTAAAATTTGCTTCAGCATTAAGAAAAAGTTTATTTTTGAGATCTGTTGTTTTGTGATAAGTGCTTTTTTGCCTCCTAGGTATTGGATTTCAACAGCAGAGCCATATCATGGAAGAAACATATTACCACATATTGGAGTAGCTGGATTCTTTGTCCAAGATTCATTTTATTTAGTAGAATACTCTTTATTAATAGCAACTAAATTAACACCTGAGAATTTCATAAGGAACATTTGGGATCATTTTAAATTTAAGTTTTCTAGCTTGTGTAAATTTAATGTCTTTATTAAAAAAAAGTTAGGAATACCTTTATTTGCCAAGTTTCAGTTTAATAACTAACAGTGATTGTTACTTTAATAATTTACATTTTGGGCTGTGAAAGGGTGGTCATCATTTGGTGTTAGAAATGGATAATAATGAAGTCCTTGATGAATATTATACTTACTGAAAACAACTCACTTTCGTTTTATTAAATGTTGAATAAAACACCACCTCTGCAACTGGATTTGGGAGTTTCTGACAGGCAGCCCTCAGGCTGTCAGGCTTGGAAACCACACCTCCAGCACACTAACTCTGAACACTGAGGTCCCCAAGGGGTGTGTGCTTAGTCCATTACTCTACTCCCACTACACCCACGACTGTAAGGCCAAACACAACACCAACCCCATCATAAAGTTTGCCGATGACACCACAGTTGTAGGTCTGATCACAAACAATGATGAGAGGACCAACAGGGAGGAGGTCAATCTCCTTACAATGTGGTGTGAAGACAACAACCTCACCCTCAATGTCAGCAAAACCAAGGAGCTGATCATTGATTTCAGGAAACTGCAAAACGGACATGGCCCTATCCACATCAACGGGACTGAAGTGGAAAGGGTCAGTAACTTTAAATTCCTTGGGTTCCATATCACCGAGGACCTCACATGGTCTCTCAATGCCACCTGTCTGATCAAGAAAGCGCAACAGCGCCTGTACTTCCTAAGACGGTTGAAGAAGGCTAATTTATGTCCACAGATCCTCACTAACTTTTACAGATGCACTACAGAAAGCACACTGACAGGTTGCATCACAGTGTGGTATGCCAACTGCAGTATTGCTGACCGCAAAGCCCCACAGGGTGTGGTGAAAACAGCCCAGTCCATCGCTGGGGTTGCCCTCCCATGCATACAGGACATTTATGACAGACAGTGCTTGAGGAAAGCTCTAAACATCATCAAAGACCTTACACATCATAGCTACAGACTGTATGACCCTCTGCCATCTTGAAAACGGTACCGGAGCATTCATGCCCGGACCACCAAACTCAGAGACAGTTTTTACCCCCACACTATCAAACTAATAAACTCCCAGCCTCTCTCACTCTCACCTCACCTCTCACCTACAGATGCAGCCATTCAAAATGGGTGAGGTATTTCGCGGCATACCCCGGTGGGCGTGTCGCGGTATCACGCAGTTCACGTGTGTCACGTGGCTAACTATCCGGCGTCGCCTTGTAAAACCGCCAGGGGGAGCTTAACCTCTCATGTACAGCATTTGAGCCTTTAATTTTGAACTGTGTATTACAGCATGTTAATCATCAGTCATTAAAATGTTGGTATATTTTATGAAAGCAAGATTGCTCAGTTGGACAAAAGTACACAACCTACCTTTATCAGAAATATTTATGCATCAAAGCCTTTACTGAAGATATTACTAATAGTATTAATAATGGATGACTTTGGACAAGCTGTATACTCAAAGTATAATTTCTTTAGCACATTTGTACAAGCACTTGGAATCTGTCCAAGCCATACTTTGTCAGGCATTTTGTTTTACTTCAACGGGCATAAAAACTTCCTTGCTTTTAACAGGGCGTTTCATAATTTCTAACTACGAAAATGATTTAAAATGCGACACTTATCATTCAACTAGAGCTTAAAATATCACAAGGATCCTCAAGAGCGCAGCAAAGAGTGTATTAAAAGACACTTGTATTTATCAACGCTTTCTTTTCCGTATACCAGATTTTATGGAACCACTTCAGAGGGGTGTCAGCCAGTCAGGTTCCAGGAATCGGCACTTTAAAGGAAAAATACACACCGGTATTCCATTTCTCCCTAACGATTTTAAGCATCGAAGTATTTAACTGGCATGTGAAATAGCGTGTGAAAAAGTGGTAGTTTTAAGCTTTTCTGCTAATATAATATGGAATCGCGTATCTAAAGAATTTAATAACGGTATTCGTGTGCTGCGACAGGGCTGTGTAGGGCTGTTTCGCCTGCCTGTTTATGCGAGCTTTCTTGTAGCCTACTGGTCTAGGTGTGTGACTACTAACTTGTAGGTTGTGTGTTCGAATCCAGCTGGTGCTGGACTTCTCTTTTAACAAACATTTCTTTGAAAAAATAGAATAGCAATATTATGGACAATCAATTGACTTTTAGATTTCAAAATATTGCAACATGATCGATATTTGCGATAGTTTGAACATATCTTCCCTTCTGACAGCGGTTCCTGCTTCTATTGTGTGTGTGTGTGCAACAGAGTAAATTTTTATAGAGAAATGGAGGCTGGACAGTATGCGTTACAATATAAACATTTATATTGATTTAAATCGTGTTCTGATTTAAATCGCAAACGCGTGTTTAATTATATGTGTTTTTTAATCATAATCAGGCTAATGCAACATAAATTGATACAGTATCTTTGTCTTCTAAGTATCTTAATAAACTTTCAGCATAGCTTTCTACCCGTCAACATTTATATTTCTTGGGATTTTGGGATCAAACGTGGAAGGATTAGATTATAATCGTTTTTATTTGTCAAATACATGATTGTATTTATGAATGTTATGTGACACCTACAGTAGTTCACTGCTTTAAATACATCGAATTAAGAAAGTTGTGGAGCACTTTAGATCTTTTTTCTGAACCAGGGAAAATCTGATCATGTTTCTCTATAACAATAATAAAAAACTTTATTTTACATATCGCCTTTAAAAGTGGCATCTCAAAGCAATACAGTAGATCGAAAAACAGTTAAAAGGGACCAAATTAAATACCAGACAATCGCAAATGCGTTTTCAATAAAATTATTTTATTCATTCAGCAGTTTGTGAGAGGGACATCCAGCAGAGAGAGACACACACACCGGTTTTCATTGACAAAATTGTTTTTTTTCAATTCCTCTTGTCTAACAGGAATGTTTTGTTTATGGACAGACTGTTAGACAAGAGGAAAAGACCGCCTCCTCCTACGAAGCATTAATCGCGTATCTAAGGAAAATTGCAGTATACCTTTGTTCATGCACATCATTATACAGTATCTCAATTTGTATTTCGATAAAAAAAATTGTTTGCCCAGCCACTACTGTTGTTAATGTTTTTATCCTGTAAAGCGTTTCGTTTTTCTGTGTTTTCCATTTCCTTTTTCTGATCACTCGCTTTCTGGATACACATCTCACCTGTCCTGTTCTTTGTTTTCCTGGTTTGCTGATTATGCCTGCTGCAGTCCACTCCTACCCTCACACCTAAAGAAAACAATTTAAATTTCTTGGCGCAGTTCATTAACCATTGTATGTGCTGTCCGCGCCCAAAATGCAATTAAAAAAAAGTCAAAAACCGCGCTCAAAATGCAATTTAGAGCTTAATAAGATACACTCCACAGGCAAAATTAAAGACAAAATTAAAGATGATTAAAATCTGTAATCTTTCCACTTGTACTGTGAGTCATCGGACAGTTTCTGCTTTGTGTAATGATGGTGAGAAAGCTGTGCTCAATGTATTTAAGGGACTTAAAAGTAAAAGGAGATGCTTCATATTGCTTGACTAATTTTAAAAACCAAGTTATAAATGCAGACGCTCCCTCGGTGCCGCGCCGGGTGTAAATATCAAAGTATTGTAAGGGAAAACCGGTTCAGGGACGCCAAATATGTAATCATAGTGGCTCTCTGAAGGCACCAGTTCTGTAGGGTTTGGGCATTTACTGAGACAATTATTAATTGTAGCAGTAAATCACAAAGTTGATTCTTTTGATGGCTTTAGAATCCAACCGTGCGATATAACTCAAACAACGCACACACACAGGTACTAATACACGAGGATACATTTATTAATACATAGAATATGCATATAAACCTAACAGATCTTAGCGAGAGGGTTATCAGAATACAAAAGATATATATTCAATCAGTTACAAAGAGTTACACATATCAAGAGGACATACGTTCAGTATATCATTCATTAAGACCGTTTCGTAAAGTGAACTTGGTTACAACTTCTACATTAGATGCTCAAAACAAGTACATAACTCTTAGGAATTAAATTGATATCAACTGGTTGGGATAACAATTGAATTCTCGAGCTGTAATGCATTGAAGTTGAATACTCATCCAATCTTTGGGGATTCAGATCTCCTGCGGGCACAAAGAAACAGTTGCAGGCTGTTGCTGTCCAATCCGCGCTCTCTGGCTCCGTGCCAGGCTGTGCTGTGCGGCTTGCGACGGTGCGCTGCTGATGCTCATTGTTGGCTTTAACTAGCAAAGTTTGTGCACAGGAGAAAAGATGACTGTGGGTCCCAGCAAGTCAGGAAGAGGACCGGTTCGTTCCTGATGAAGAGCTAGTTCTGAATAGTAATTCAGCTGTCCACAGTTCCGACCTTTTCACGAGGCCTGCTGCTGGTTACTCTCTGGCAACCTCCACTCTAGACTCTTAGAACAAAGGAAAGTTCTGGCACTCGGACACACTGGCCGTTCCGTGGTTGTCCGGGCTGAGTCTCAGGATGGTCAGGAGGCGCGCTGCGAGAATGTCCTGCCCTTGGGAGCCTTCTGCTCCTTGGCCGTCCTGCCCTGGAATTCTCCTTTGAATTCCCTTTAGAATTGTTGAATCTGAATCTGAATCTGAATCTCTGTGTTGCCTGTTTTTACCTGGAGGAACTTCAGCTCATTGATTGGCTGAAAGTTCCATGGGCATCAGAGTCCCACGTGGGTTACTCGGCCCTACCAGTCCCTGATTGGTTGATCAAGGTGAGATATGAGTCACTTACTCCTGACACTTAGGAATGCAATCCAGATGTCCAACTCGCACTCCCTAGACAGATAGGCGCCAATGGATGACCATTGATCATGATAGCCAGGCTTAGCTAAGTGCATCCCCCTTTGGGAGCTGGTTTCTTATCACAAGAAAACATCTTAAATCAGCTTGCATGAATTCTTTCTCTGTGGCTGCACCACAGAGATGAACAGAGAAATGAGGCCTAATTTGGGAAAGCTCAGAAACACTTAATTCTGCCTTATTAATAAGCCTCACCGCTACAGTATACATTCCCAACAAGAATTGTACCCATCAGTCATGCAAATAAAACACCTTGAATTGAATTGAATTGAGGGAGAGAGGGGGGTAGTGGGACAGAGATACTGTAGACAGACTCAAGGCAAATAAGATACTTATGGGTACGCAGGCATTCACGACAGCAACATACGAAACGTTTGCACGTACTATATAGTTAAGTTATTACTTGGTTTTCAAAGTGCAACGAAATACAATATTGTTGTTGCTGCTGTTCTGGTTGTTTTTATCCCGTAAAGCGTTTTGAGAAGCCACCTTTAAAGGCGAAATATACTGTAAAACCGCTGATTCTTATGGAATGTGTTCTGCAGGAGATTCAAATTTTTATTTATTTATTTTTTAATCGCGTATCTTAGGAAATCTCAGTATAACTTTGTTCATGAACAGTGGCATGTTACATTATCATTCGTTTTTTTAACAAGGCTCGCCAGCTAATGTGAATCAAAACCTGTCTTGCTAGCTTTTAAAGTCGTGCATGTGTAAAGTGTACTAGAGGGCATGCAAGTTACTCTGCCCCTTTCAGCTGCAGGGAGTCCCTCTGCTGCAACACAGCAGACAGAATGGGAGACTATTTCCCTTTCATATCTGACACCAGTGAAGTAAAAGGGGTGTCTAAGGGGTGATTTCAGACCACATTTTAGTTACTTTATTTTGTTTACTTTTAACATATCTGTAATTTACAGTAGATGTCACAATAGAAATTGAAGATTGAAGACTTTTTTTCAATGTTACATGTTGTGGCCTGAAAAAAGACACAGGCACATCCTTGCTTGTGACCTAATCTTCTTGCTGAAGTGTCAAGAAATTCTGCTAATAGGCAAAATCCCTACACAGCAAGCTGTGTGAATTGTTATGTGTAATGTTCAACCGTATCCATAAACTTTGGATTAATTGCTTTGGAAGTACAGGGGTATGACTCATATTCATTCTATTCTATTTCACCACAAAAGCCTGGCAGAACACTGAAGTGCTTTGTGAACAGCTGTTGTAAATGGCTATGAGTTACTAGTAGACCGGCCAGCAGCCATATCACCCTGCAACTCACAACTGGCAACCCACTGAAGCTAAGCAGGTGTGAGTACCTGGATGGGAGACCTCCTGGGAAATCATAATCAGGCTAATGCATTTCTACATTTTCTGTATGAACCAGCTTAGAGGTTCATACAGAAAGACAGCTTGTGTTTAAATTGAGTGTAAGGTAATTTATGCTTCTAAAGTCATGGTCAGCATTTATTATTGTACTGTGCTGTAAACTTTTTCTGTGCCCAGTCACATTATTTTATAGCGTTTTTATTGCAACATTAAATCCGGTGGCGCTGTGTGTTAGTTTCCTGACTCCCATGTCACATGGTCTGTGATTGAAACCCATGGAACTATGACTTTATTTTTTAACAAACATTTCTTTGAAAAAATGAAACGTTTCCCTTGGTCAGAGATTAAATAAAACCTCACTCGCACCAAACAAATTAATATTTCTAAATATCACGACATGATCGAATTTAAGTCTTTTTAATAACAATGAATAGTCACCTATCATTCATCTCTAAATAAACGTTATTTTATATAGCGTTTTAAGCGAATAGGTAATTAGATTGCTCATAAACCTAATCGCTTTTTCTACATAAACACAGCGTGGTTGCTCTCTGAAAATGCTTTTCCTTAAAGCGATTCTATTGAGGGAGTAGCCCAGCTACCACTTAACACTGTACTTCCTACTTTGAATACCTGTGAGACTGGTTTAATTCGTCACAGCCAGCACTTCGGGAGGGAGGGGGTTGAGTAGTGGAGGCAGGCGAGATTTCCAGCGAAAGACACCTCCCCCTCAAAAACCCAGTAAGCAGTAATGCGTTAAGTCGAAAATCGAGGTAGATTTTGAGAATGATAAAGAGGGTAAACTGGGATGGGAGGAGGGTTTGATTTTGCATAAGGGGCAGAAGATTTCCCTTGTAAGGATGGTATCAAGTGCAATCTTAAGTGGTGAGAAAGCTGTGCTCAATGTATTTAAGGGAGTTAAAAGTAAAAGGAGATGCTTCATATTGCTTGACTAATTTTAAAAACTAAGTTATAAATGCAAACGCTCCCTCGGTGCGCTGCTCTGGTACGCCGGGTCTTACACAGTGCCTGTCGGCAGTAAGCGTTACAATATACATACCCAACACTGCTTGTACCCATCTGTCATGCAAATAAAACACCTTCAGCGCTTTTATGCAGTATATCGCCTTTAAACACATATATTTAAACACACGTTTACGATTTAAATCAAAACGTGATTCAAATCAATATAAATGTATATTTTGTAACGCATAGGTGACTATTCATTGTTATTAAAAAGATTTAAATTCGATCATGTCGTGAAATTTGGTGCGAGTGAGGTTTTATTTAATCTCTGACCAAGGGAAACGTTTCATTTTTTCAAAGAAATGTTTGTTAAAAAATAAAGTCATAGTTCCATGGGTTTCAATCACAGACCATGTGACATGGGAGTCAGGAAACTAACACACAGCGCCACCGGATTTAATGTTGCAATAAAAACGCTATAAAATAATGTGACTGGGCACAGAAAAAGTTTACAGCACAGTACAATAATAAATGCTGACCATGACTTTAGAAGCATAAATTACCTTACACTCAATTTAAACACAAGCTGTCTTTCTGTATGAACCTCTAAGCTGGTTCATACAGAAAATGTAGAAATGCATTAGCCTGATTATGATTAAAAAACACATAACTAAACACGCGTTTGCGATTTAAATCAGAACACGATTTAAATCAATATAAATGTTTATATTGTAACGCATACTGTCCAGCTTCCATTTTTCTATAAAAATTCACTCTGTTGCACACACACACAATAGAAGCAGGAACCGCTGCCAGAAGGGAAGAAGGTGACTATTCATTGTTATCAAAAATGACTTAGAATCGATCATGTTGCGATATTTTGAAATATAAAAGTCAATTGATTGTCCATAATATCGCTATTCTATTTTTTCGAAGAAATGTTTGTTAAAAGAAAAGTCCAGCACCAGCTAGATTCAAACACACAACCTGTGCGTTGTTAGTCACGCACCTAGACCAGTAGGCTACAAGACAGCTCGCATGAACAGACAGGCGAAACAGCCCTACACAGCCCTGTCGCAGCACACGAATATAATCATACCGTTATTAAATTCTTTAGATACGCGATTCCATATTATATTCCCTTTTAATCAAAGTATGCTTGTTGACTCCGGTATCACGTTAGTTAAAGACTTCGAAGCTTAAAATGTTTAGGGAGAAATGGAATACTGGTGTGTATTTTTTTCTTTAAAGTACCAAGACCAGCTATATACTGTATGTTTATGTTCCAAAATTAATATCGTTTATGGCCTTCACACGCGTTACAGTATGCTCCTATTCTTTTTATGCTCAGCTACAAAGATTTCCCTTCAGTTGTAAAATTCAATATCTACAACGGGCATAGTAAAGACGTTTACAGTAAGTCTTTCTACGACAGACCAACGGACCACGAGTGCCCCTGTTGGTCAACCAATCACGCACCGCGTCATGATACGCGATACCGCAGCCAATTACCTGCGGTACGTGTCTGTACCGCTCACTTTGAATGCCTGCATCTGTATGATCTGAATCTCACAGTGCCTTCTTTCTTATCAAATACTCACACATTGAAATCTACCTCTACTTTACATGTTAAAAAGCTCACTCCTCATAATTTATATCCTTTTATTTCATTCTGTTGATGCATGTTTTTGCACATCTGATGTTGTTTTTTCATATTACCTGTTATCTTTTTGTTGTTTTGCACATTGCCTGTTGTTGTTTTGCACACTGCCTGTTTTCTCTGTCTTTCTTTTAATTATAAAATCGTATTGTTGTTTTTTTTTGTACTACGTATCGTCTGAGAGCTAGCTAAATAGCATTTCATTATACCATATACCTGTATATGAGTATAATGACAATGAACTTGAACTTGAACATGAATAAATGTTTTTAATCATCTAAGTTTTTGCTGGTCTTTTATAGTTCACTTCTTCTATTAGATTGTTACTTCTGCTCCTATTATTCTCCATGTAATGGAATCTGCATTTTCAGTTTTGGTGTGGATTTCTTATTCAGTAATTCAGTAAAACAGATTCTGCACAATACAAAAGGTATTCATCATTACAATAAACTCATCACATAATAAACTTGGAAATGTGAACATCACTATTGATTCCCATTAAACATCAAACATCAAACAAAGAGTTCAGTTTTTTTTTCATTATCATTCATGGATACATCAAATTAATGAAACTAGTAGTTTTACTGGGTTCTCAGGAATTTAAGGGAAACAAATGTTGGCTGTGCTCCCAAGCTACAAAGATCATGTGCAAGTGAAAGAAAATATAGAAAATAATGATTCAGTTATTCACCCTGGAAAAACTCATTCTGAAATAACACGTGCCACCTTAAGGCCTATATACTGTATATTTCTTAAATAAGTCCACCTGCTACCATATTGTACACAATAATAATAATTTATTATTATTACACTTCAATATGATGGACCAGAGTTTTGAAACTCCGTGTAATGCAGAGTCTTCAGTTTTTGCTCTTTCTAAATTTTATCAGAACCTAAAACAGAATGTGTGTTTTGTCTGTGGGGATTTTGTTGTTCAGAAACACAGAGCAAGGTCGCATATGATAAAAGTACAAAAGTGTAATAAACAAAACATTTACCTGTTACAAAAGTGTAATTGATTGAAAACTTTGTCAATTTTGAGGGGACACACTTTCACCAGTAAATAAGTGTAGCGACAATGCTTAGTTAGAGGGAAATGACAGGCTGTATCAACAGCAGCAAGAACTTTAAAGCCTTGGGAAAACCGTACAGGTAAATTTCTATGCAAAGTCTTAAATCATATTCTCCACACAGTGGGCAGGATTGTCAGTGTTATACAGTGTTTTAACACTTGTGTGCAACATGTCAGAATCTTGACGCAAGACCTGTTTAGAGAGATTAGTGCCACTGTAGCCAGTTAACTACAGTTAACCACCCCACCGCTCGTAGCTCACCCAGAAGGGGATCAATGTTTGTATTCAGCAAACCACATTTTAACTGTCACTATGACTTATGACACCTACCAAAATGCAGCTGCCCAATCAAGCAGTTTTCCTCCAAGTTCCCGAGGAGGCCATAATACATCTTGATGACTTAACACTGTACAGTCTAAAGCCAGAATGATATGAGACCAAACTTGAGGTTGTGATTGCCTTCAGGGGCCACACTGTTGAATTGCATTGGTAAAATCCAAGAGACAGTAAGCCTTGAAGGGGTACAGGTAGTTGAGTGTGCCTTTAAAGAAACAGACCTCCAAACCACCCTGGTAGGTGCCCAACACATTTTATTGGTTCATCAGGAGCGCTGGGAACAGGAACCATTGTTATTCCAACACTGGTGCTGGGTAGCTGGATAATGACTGGCGGTGTACTCTGTATGTTGTACTCTCACATCAAGATGTTGCAGAGTAGTGTGAATGACTTAAAGGGAGTGGTAGCATATCAAAGAAAGGACTTGACCTCTCCCAAATATTTGCAAAGGAACAAGTAATAGGTTTATTCCATGCTGAAAAGAGATTTTCTATTTCTATTCTCATGCAGGTTTTGACTTCACACCTTTCTTCACCCTTCTTCACTTTGCACTTCCTGAGTGACCTCTCTGCCCCTCCTGCCTCCTCCCCTTTCCCAGCTTTTGTTCTTCTGTGCTATTTAATCTTTGCTGTCTGCCCTGCCTTTCTCACACTTGAAGAAGAATTCACAGCCGAAATGTTGTGTTGTCTCTCTTCTCTTTTCAGCATGGAATAAACCTATTACTTGTTCCTTTGCAGACTTCGCATGCTGACGCAGCTACCCATCTGAATTACTTCTTCCAAATATTTGCCTACCATAAAGGGATCAGATACTGACAGTGAACTTCCTGATGTGTAAAACCAAGACTGAGATGATGTATCCTACCTTATTTATACATGCTCCTGGTGTTATGATAAGCTAAGTGATGGTTAGCTTCTAATGTGAGTGTGACTTATCATCTGTACTAGCAGATGTTATTGTCGCAGGATGTGATTGATTAGATTATGTTGATTTCCAGGATGGTGTCAATGTTGCCTCTCACTCAAGGGTGGCGACTGCAGTTGTCCCAATGAATACCGTCGAGCAGGAACAGTCAGTAACAACAGTCACACCCAAGTTGTTCAGGGAGCAATAAGGTATCAAGACTTGGAGGTGTGAGGAGTCACTGAGCCAGTTTTAGCCAGACCAAGGGAGGAAGAGGTAGAACCAAAGAGGGAACTAAGGAGTGGGATAAAAACACCTGAGACAGAACAGAGGGGGCTACGGATTCCCACTGGACCCTGGAGACGACACAGGCAGCAGAAGGGAAGCTGCAGACTGCGAGACCACGGAGGAACTGTGAACTATTTAGTCTAATACCTGAAGGCAAGGAACTACTGGTTCAGTAACTGACGACCATGGGAGACATTGGCATTGGAGCAGAAGTACTGTACAGAGACTTTTAACACCTGAAGGCGAGGAACAAGGAAACTGGCACAGCTAGCCGATTCAAACCGAGGGGAATGTAATACAGCCCGCAGAGGATTTCTACTGTTACCTGAACAGAGACTGGGGAAATTGGACTGGGCGATACCCCTCTCCTTCAAGTGGGCCATCAGAGACTACAGGTACTAAGTGGAAAGTTAGTGCCCTCTCTTCAGTATTTTACAGGAAAGACTGCTTCCCCTCTGTATTCATTATGACCTTGGGAAGGACCTTTTGCTGCTGTGAATGCTGTTTTTGTTGTGTTTTTGGGTGATCGTGAATGTGAATGTAGTTGGAAAATAAAAAGGGCACTTATACAATACAAATGCTTGTCCCTGGTCTGTGTGTGCGTTGGTGATTCTGGGAGATAAACAGAACCTGTGGTAAGGTAGAGGGGCCCTTGCACCCCATTTGTATTGCTAGGTGGCATAGTCATACACGAGGCAGGAACATTCCTCACCCATAGGGTTCACCTTACTGTGACATTATTCATAATGTTTGTTTCCAATGGTGGTTTCTGTATGAATTCTCGGGAAGTACCGTGGATATTGAAGGTTAATGTTGGACTTAACTTAACAATGTCTTAAGACCTTGTGACCTTCAAAAAGGGGGGATATATAGCGGCAATGCTTATTAATAACACAGGAATTAAGTTTGCTGTCCCCCCCGCCAGTCTCTCTCCCTCAACCCTGTGGTGCTGGACACAGAGGGGCCATTCCATGTGGTTCAGATATAAGGTGTTTTTTCTGTCTGATAGAGTTTTCTAATAAGGAACAGCTCCCAGGGCTGAGATTCTCCAGCTTTCTTAATGACTGGTCATCTCTGGCGCCTTTCTGTCTGGGAGATTCCAAGGGAGAGTCTCATCCCAAGATGTTTACAACCCTAAGGTCAGAGAGAATTGTTACTCATCCTCCACCTTGATCAGCCAATCAGGAACTGGTAGATTGGGGTAACCCCATGTGGGTCTCAAATGCCTGCGAAACTTTCAGTCAAAGAACAACCATAGTTCCTCCAGATAAAAGAGGCAGCATAGGGCCCAGAGGGTGCCCCTCCAGGACATTCTCAGACAATTCTTCATCTCGGACAATCACGTGATGACCAGTGTGTCTGAGTGCCAGGACTTTACCTTGTTCTAAGAGTTGAGACTGGAGGTCGCCTGCGTGTAACCAAAGGAACTGGCCGAGGCTAGCCCAGCAGCAAGCCTCATGATCTGCCATTAACCCACATTGAGTGCTCGCCTGATCATCGAGTGAACTATGGTTGGAACAGTTGACAGCTGAATCTTAGTATTCAGGCTAGCGCTAAATCGGGAATGAACCAGTCTTCTTCCTGTCTAAAGTGTGTGACTTGCTCAGACCTGCAGTCACTTTTCATATGCATAAACTCTGCTAGTTCAGCCAGGACTAACTAGCCAGGTCTTCAGAAAGACACTGCCAGCGCGCCGCAGCAGAAACCTCTCCCTCCTTCTCCCACACCTCATGCCGCACCAGGACTGACTAGCCAGAGGATGCCGATTGGACACAGCAACAGCCTGTAGCTGTTCCTTTGTATCCGCGGGAGATCTGAATCCACATAAATTAGATGATTATTCAATTTTCTACTTTGCAGCTTGAGAATTCAGTTGTTACCTCAATCCCAATTTAATTCAAGTGAGTGATGTACTTGATTTTGAGTATCTAGTATAGAAGTTGTAATCAAAAACCTCATTAACAAAATGGTATAAATGAATGGTGTAGGGGTTTTGTGCATTTACTGGGACAATTATTAATTGTAGCAGTAAGTCACAAAATTATTCTTGATGGCTATTAGAAAACCGACCTTGTGGAATAACTCATCAATGCACACACACGGATACTAATACACGACAATGCATTTATTAATATATAAAATGTGCATATAAACATAACAGATCTTAAGAGTGAGGGTTAGCAGAATACAGAAGGTATATATTCAATCACGAAGAGTTACCAATACCAAGAGGAACATACGTTCAGTATATCATTAATTTATACGTTTCGTAAAAGAACTTTGATCGCAACTTCTACACTAGATACTCAAAGGCAAGTACATCACTCATAGGATTTAAACTGATATCAACTGGGGTTGAGGTAACAATTGAATTCTCTAGCCGTAATGCAGAATGTTGAATACTCATCCAATCTGTGTGGATTCAGATCTCCTGCGGACTCAAAGGAACAGCAACAGGCTGTTGCTCCATCCAATCAGTGTCCTCTGGCTGGTGCCAGGCAGTGCTGGTCATGCGTGAGGTGTGGGAGAAGGAGGGAGAGATTTTTCCTCCCGTGTGCTGGCAGTGGGCTCTCAGAAGACTGGCTAGTTAGTCTTTTAACTAGCAGAGATTTTGCACATGGAAAGTGATTGCAGGTCCAAGCAAGTCACACTCTTTAGACTGGAAGAAGGCTGGTTCGTTTCTTAAATATAAATGTTTGGTCATAACATTTGTCCATACAAATCTGATCCACAGTATTGTATCCACATACTGTATATTAAAAATTAGCAGACTTTGCTTGGGGCCAAGGATAGACTTATGAATCTCTGTAAGTTGGCATGCTTTCTATATTCAGAAAAGAATACATCTAAAGCTGTTCCAATACTGTACCACCAAATATTTTATTACTGCACATTTCTGTTTAGGTGATATTTATGAAAATAATTTAGTCTTAAATCTACTGTAGTACTCAGAATATCTACTGCTGTCAAGAAATTTCATCTAAGCAATATGCACATACTTCGCAAAAATATACAGATGCAGCCATTCAAAGTGCACAGCACAGACATGTACCGCGGGTAATTGGCTACGTCCTCACGCAATACGCGGTACGTGATTGGTTGACCGACAGGGGCACTCGTGGTGCATTGGTCAGTCGTAGAAAGATTTAAATGTCTTTACTGTACCTGTTTTAGTATTGAATATTTATATGGAATTTTACCACTGAAGGGAAATCTTAGTGACTGAGCATAAAAAGAAAAGGAGCATAACGCGTGTGAAGGCCATAGACAATATAAATTTTGGATCATAAACATACATAATTACAGTATATGGCTGGTCTCCGTACTTTAAAGAAAAAATACACACCAGTATTCCATTTCTCCCTAAACATTTTAAGCATCGAAGTCTTTAACTAACGTGAAATAGCATGTATAAAAAGTGGTAGTTTTAAGCTTTTCATGCTAATATAATATGGAATCGTGTATCTAAAGAAATTAATAATGATATAATAATATTCATATACTGAAACACAGTAATCCAATATAGTCACTTGTTGCCACGCAACGCAGTGTAGCGGCGAGGCTTAATAATAAGGCAGAATTAAGTGTTTCTGAGCTTTCCCAAATTAGGTCTCATTTCTCTGTTCATCTCTGTGGTGCAGCCACAGAGAAACCATTCATGCAAGGTGATTTAAGGTCCAAGGACAGCTCCCAAAGGGGGATGCACTTAGCTAAGCCTGGCTATCATGATCAATGCCCACCCAGGGACGCCAAATAATGTAGATTATGCCGGTTCAGGGACGCCAAATAACGTAGATTATAGTGGCTCTCTGAAGGCACCAGTTCTGTAGGGTTTGGGCATTTACTGAGACAAGTATTAATTGTAGCAGTAAATCACAAAGTTGATTCTTTTGGTGGCTTTAGAATCCAACCATGCGACATAACTCGAACAACGCGCACACACAGTTACTAATACACGAGGATACATTTATTAATACATAGAATATGCATATAAACCTAACAGATCTTATCGAGAGGGTTATCAGAATACAAAAGATATATATTCAATCAGTTACAAAGTGTTACACATATCAAGAGGACATACGTACAGTATATCATTCATTAAGACCGTTTCGTAAAGTGAACTTGGTTACAACTTCTACATTAGATACTCAAACAAGTACATAACTCTTAGGAATTAAATTGATATCAACTGGTTGGGATAACAATTGAATTCTCGAGCTGTAATGCATTGAAGTTGAATACTCATCCAATCTTTGGAGATTCAGATTCAGATTCAGACTGAGATTCAGATTCAACAATTCTAAAGGGAATTCAAAGGAGAATTCCAGGGCAGGACGGCCCAGGAGCAGAAGGCTCCCAAGGGCAGGACATTCTCGCAGCGCGCCTCCTGACCATCCTGAGACTCAGCCCGGACAACCACGGAACGGCCAGTGTGTCCGAGTGCCAGAACTTTCCTTTGTTCTAAGAGTCTAGAGTGGAGGTTGCCAGAGAGTAACCAGCAGCAGGCCTCGTGAACAGGTCGGAACTGTGGAAAGCTGAATTACTATTCAGAACAAGCTCTTCATCAGGAACGAACCGGTCCTCTTCCTGACTTGCTGGGACCCACAGTCATCTTTTCTCCTGTGCACAAACTTTGCTAGTTAAAGCCAACAATGAGCATCAGCAGCGCACCGTCGCAAGCCGCACAGCACAGCCTGGCACCGAGCCAGAGAGCGCGGATTGGACAGCAACAGCCTGCAACTGTTCCTTTGTGCCCGCAGGAGATCTGAATCCCCAAAGATTGGATGAGTATTCAACTTCAATGCATTACAGCTCGAGAATTCAATTGTTATCCCAACCAGTTGATATCAATTTAATTCCTAAGAGTTATGTACTTGTTTGAGTATCTAATGTAGAAGTTGTAACCAAGTTCACTTTACGAAACGGTCTTAATGAATGATATACTGAACGTATGTCCTCTTGATATGTGTAACACTTTGTAACTGATTGAATATATATCTTTTGTATTCTGATAACCCTCTCGATAAGATCTGTTAGGTTTATATGCATATTCTATGTATTAATAAATGTATCCTCGTGTATTAGTAACTGTGTGTGCGCGTTGTTTGAGTTATGTCGCATGGTTGGATTCTAAAGCCACCAAAAGAATCAACTTTGTGATTTACTGCTACAATTAATACTTGTCTCAGTAAATGCCCAAACCCTACAGAACTGGTGCCTTCAGAGAGCCACTATAATCTACATTATTTGGCGTCCCTGAACCGGCATAATCTACAGCAGAAACAGCCACAGGTAACTAGCAAAGAGAGGACATTAGCTAGCCAATATGATAAAGGAATAAATGATTTTTTAATTTCTTTTGCACATTTATTGGACCATTTCCATCAATTGTACAAGCACTTGGAAACTGTCCAATCCCAGTTCATCTGCATTTTTTAAGCTCCGGGCATTCTCCCGGTCTGGCGCCGGTCTGTGTCTTCTATGATATAATGCCAGCGATTTGAGTTAAAATTGGGTTTCCAATAACGCCGCAGCAAACTCTTGTTTTTATGTCCACTATAACGGACAATCTCCTTTGCTTTTAACCGAACGTTTCATAATTTCCTAAAATAAAAATGCGACAGAATTCTGGGGTGTTCCTATACCAGAGATTACGGTAGGCTTCAGAATGGTGAAAGGCTGACACCATCTGACACCCCTCTGATTGGAGAAAAAAAAAACAGAATACATACAGATATGTAGATCTGTTCTACATAGCAGGAAGAAAACAGCATATGCTGCTTCTATTGGAAACGCGTATTTTAAAAGTTTAATTAGGAAGTAAAAACCTTACAGCGTACACAGATTTTCTAAATTGATCAGAATAAAGAAAAATCACCTGTGTTTCATGAATAAAAAGTGGTTATTAACTATTGAAACCTGTTTTATTTATTTTATTTTTATTTAGATTAAGAGTTCCCATCACCCCCATTTCCATTTAAATCACAAACCCGTGTTTAATTAAATATTTTTATTGATTCACAATCTGGCAATACAACGTAAATCGTTATCTTTGTCTTCTGCATAATAATGTTCACCTCTCTGTCCAGTAAATTAATAATAAACTTTATTTTCATTGTCTCCACTTTAAAGGTACCCCTGTCGCGGAAGAATTTGACCTCGGAACATTTACCCACTGTAATATTGTATTTCATTGCACTTTGACAGATTGTCTTTAAATCAATTGTTGTCAGAATATCCCCACCTCCAAACAAGAACAAAATTGCAACAATTTTATTAACTGGCTGTTTCAGTAACTTAAAGTACAGTATATATTTAAAGTAATAATTTAACAATATATATTTTTAAGATATGTTTATGTTGTGAATGTCTGTAGATTGTATCTTATTTTTAGTTTTTGTTTTGTTTCACGTTAATTTTATAAGGGAATCTTGATTAAAATACTTTTATTTTTTCACAATCTGGTAATGCCAGACAGAATTGCTTGGCTTGGCTCCTCAATGGAATTTCTTTAACATGCTAATGCATTGGTGTAACACGCTATGTCTAAAGTACATTGTGAACAAACCGGTTTCACAGGTATTTTCAACCCCCAACCAATGTTGTTTCATCGGTTGTTATCCTGTTAAGCGCTTTGAGAAGCCACCTTTAAAGGCACTATATACAATAAAGTTTATTATTATTATTATTATTAATATTAATATTGATCATATTTTTCCTCCCAGAACTTGTAAATTGTTGTTGTTATTGTTGTTGTTATCCTGTAAAGCGCTTTGAGAAGCATACTGTCCAGGGAACTATTTACATGGAAAACGGGAGATCTCCCCAGACTGTACGCCTGTTTCACTGTTACCTGGATACCTCTTGGGGGATATCCTCTATATCCTCTTGGGGGGAATATCCTCTTGGGAGATATTCTAACAAAAAGTGATTAGAAGACTATCTGTCAAAGTGCAATGAAATACAATATGCTGGACAGTATGCTTCTCAAAGTGCTTCATGGGATAACAATAATAACAACAACAACAATTTTTCAAGTCCTGGGAGGAAGAATATCATCAATATTAATAACAATAATAAACTTTATTTTATATAGCGCCTTTAAAGGTGGCTTTTTAGAAAAAAAAACGTTTTAATGCATTTGCATTTGCACACAGAGCAGTGTTTACTTGAACTTGGAGATGCCATACTGAATAATTCCTGCACACAACCATTCCAGCGGAATTTGCATCGTTTGGCAGGGCTATGATTCATATAAGTGGTGGTGGATTTGGAGACAAAATGTATTTACATTGGGTTGCTGTAAGTGGAGCACTAATAACCCCAAAATGTAATATTTTACAAGAGAAAGCACCTGACAAGCTGGACAGTATGCTTCTCAAAGCACTTTACAGGATAACAACAACAATAACAACAACAATTTACAAGTTCTGGGAGAAAAATATGATCAATATTAATAATAATAATAATAATAATAATAATAATAAACTTTATTTTATATAGCACCTTTAAAGGTGGCTCCTCAAAGTGCTTTCTCAGGATAACAACCGATGAAACAGTGGATGGGGGTTGAAAATACCTGAGAAACCGTTTGGTTCACAAACAATGTACTGTAGACACAGAGACTAAGTAGCAATAGAAATTAGCAATATCAAAATAGCAATATTATGGACACACAATTGTTTTTTTTTCTAAACTTTTTTTGACAGCTGGTTTATGTTGACAGCCTGACGCAAGTTTATCAGTGAAAAGACCACGGACATTCTTCCTCCCCCCTACATTCTCAGAGTAGAATAAAATTTATTAGCACAATTTATTACAGTGCTAAATTTAATATTATTGATTACTAATAGTTTATGCTAACAACTAGCTTTCTTAACGTGAGAAATACTACCGTAAGTACTGTACAGTAAGTACTTAACTACTACTACTGTAAGAAAAAAAAGGGGTTGTGGAGGGGGGGGGTGTCTTTCGCTGGAAGACTTGCCACCTTCTACTTTGAAAATACCCGTGAAACTGGTTTAGTTCGTCACAGCCAGCACTTCCGCAGAGAGTGATGAAAACTGGGCAGCGCCAGGTGAATGCACATTTATGTTGGGCTTTTGGGCTCGGGTGGATTTGCGCCCTACAGTTCAACCTGCGGTACTGCTGTGTACTGTGCATACAGTACGAACATGTGTTATTTGGAAATATAAAAAATCTCAATATACTGTAGGAGAAATTGAGTATTGGTGTCTATTTTTTCTTTAAAATACCAAAAACAGCAACATAGTTTACATAATATGTTTATGTTCCTAAATTAATATCGTTTATGACCTTTATGACCTTCGTTATGCTCCTCTGCGTTTTATGGTTAGCAACTAAAATTTCCCTTTAGTGGTCAAATTCCATATAAATATTCATTACTAAGCGAATTAAAATGTGCACGGTAAAGATATTAAATGATTAAATCTTTTCACTAATGACCAATACACCACAATATCTTCCGTGTTGCATTAACATTGGAATGTTTTTTTTTACAAGTGTCAAAAGAAGTGATACACAGCCTGTCTCCTCCATAACTCTTCAGTTTACAGAGAAATTCCTCCAGAGCCTCACAACATTGTCCAATAATACTCTTCTCAGGTCTAATTTTTAGTTAAGCAGGATTTGAGCTACAGACCATAACAGACCAAAAAACAGAATCCACCTGCGATTCGGGTGTTAACAAAACGTGTTTACAAAGAAAGTGAAATACAGTAATACTACCAGCTATATAGATACATAGATTTAGATATTTAGATCCTTAAATTAATATCATTATTAATTTATTTATTTAGAATATTACATATTCTCGATTATAAAACAGATAATTCCGGTCCTGGAATCTGACTGGCTGACACCCTTCTGAAGCGGTACCATAATCTCTGGTATACGGACGCCCCTGAAATTTGACTTGTTACTGTGATAAATTTTAAAGACGTAGATAAATAAGTTTGGATTCTCATGTATCTGGTACAAATATCTTTTAAAACAGTCTTTGTTGTGCTCTTGAGGATCCTTGTGATATTTTGAGCTCTTGTTGAATGATAAGTGCGGCAGTTTAAATAATTTTCGTTGTTAGAAATTATGAAATGCTCTGTTAAAAGCAAGGGAGTTTTTATGTCTGTTATACTAAAAGAAAATGCCCGACCAACTAGGGATTGGACAGTTTTTCAGTGCTTGTACAATCGATGGAAATGTACGAATAAATGTGCTAAAGAAATAAACAAAAAAGTAATTTATTCCTTTATCCTATTGGCTAGCTAATGTCCCGTCCTTGTTAGTTAGATCAACGAAATGCTGTGGTGTTCTTTTTGTCAATGAAACCTTTGTACTTTTGCCCAACTGAGCAATCTTGGTTTCATAAAATATACCAACTTTTTATTGATGATTAACATGCTGTAATACACAGTTTAAATTTAAAAGCTCAAATGCTGTACATGAGTGGTTAAGCTTTATTGGCTCCTCCTGGCGGTTTTACAAGGTGATTCCGGATACTTTCCGTTATGATGTCAAATGACGCATTACACCGCGTGATACTGCGTTTTCATGCGACACGCCCACAGCGGTGTACCGTGAAATACCCCATGCGTTTTGAATGGCTGCATCTGTAACTTTAAACATCATGATTTTTATATCATCTCGGATCCTATTTTGGAGAGAATTAAGTGCCCATAGTGGTTTTTATTAGAATCTTTCTCCTTGAAAGGTAGTTTATCAGATTATGAGGACAAAATGATCATTTTTCTTTTTTTCTGGCAAGATATTTTCCTAATCGCATTATCTGCTGAATTATTCTGTAACGTATATATAACGCCCTATTGTAAAATTGTTTGGCACAGTCTTGAGTAAAATTCATATGAATATTACTATAGTATTGGTTTCAAAGAAATTTGCATAATCAGTATAGATTCTACTTAGGTACATTATAAACCACAATACAGAGCTTTCTGATATAAGCAGATCCTAGCCTTGCTGTTGTTCTACTTTATTGGGAAAAGGTATCAATTAGTATGAAGGTTTTACTAAATTATATTGTTAGGATTAAGTAAAAATATTTCAGGTTAATTCCAAAATGTAGGGTTTATGGCTTAAATAAAACATACTTTCATTAAACATAGCTATACTCTAAAAAACATACTATATACTATTGCAGGAAAACAGAGATCCATAGCTGTCTACGGGGTTGGTAAATTGCAGCATATTTGGTTTGTATCACTAACCTTGAGTTTTGTAACTCCAAATGAATAGCTCAGTTCAAAGTGACACTTTTGAAAACAAGGTTTATAGTGAACATTAATTAATTTTGAAATTCTTATTCACCAGTGACGTATATTAAAAGTGACATTCACCTGTCTTGAATCCTTTTCATGTCAAGGAAATACATAATTTCAAACATATTCATATTAATTTATGTAAACTCATCCAGGTGGATGCTGCACATTGGTGGTGGTGGAGGGGAGTCCCCATTACCTGTAAAGCGCTTTGAGTGGAGTGTCCAGAAAAGCGCTATATAAGTGTAAGCAATTATTAATAATTATTATTATTTTTATTAAACATGAATAATCTTGTAAACTGCAGTACACATCCTTATCAGCTAACTTCAGTGCCTCTGACTCAATGCATGTCTGCACTATGCACTTTTTGTATGGTCTGCCATTGTTTTTTCTTTCACTACTACATATTTGTTGCCCTAGTTGTATTATTTATTGTTGTTGTAATATACTGTCTACATTTTGTGGTGTTGTCAGTTGTACTGTGTCATCTGCTGTACTGAGAGATCAGTGCAAATAAGAATTTCATTGTAAATGTACATATGGCAATAATTCCCCCAAATAATACCTACTAAAATGTGTCTATTTATACAGTACTTTGCATTTCACTAAATGCAGTACACTGACATGCTTTATGTTTACTTTAATAAGTCAAAAAGGATCATTTATTATTTTTCAATAAATTATAATGACAATTGATAATAAATTGTACATAATTATTTAGATACTGATTCCTTGTTACACCATACAACATGTTTTAATACATCCAAACTGCATTGCTAATTCAGTAATAAAACTAGCACTGCATTCTTGCTGAAAATCTCGTGATTTTCTGTTGCGTGTTACATGACCAAAAGGACTATATTTTAGGCAAGTTGCATCATGTAGGTATCCTCTCACGAGGCACCAATAAATGTAGGGGTTTGTGCATTTACTGGGACAATTATTAATTGTAGCAGTAAGTTACAAACGATTCTTTGATGGCTATTAGAATCAACCTTGTGGGATAACTCGAACAATGCACAGACACACGGATACATATACATGACAATACATTTATTAATACATAAAATATGCATATAAACATAACAGATCTTATTGTGAGGGTTAGCCGAATACAAAAGGCATATATTCAGTCACGAAGAGTTACAAATACCAAAAGGGACATACATTCAGAATATCATTCATTTAGACCGTTCGTAAATGAACTTGGATTACAACTTCTACACTAGATACTCAAAAGCAAGTACATCACTCTTAGGAATTAAAATGATACCAGCTCAGGTTGAGGTAGCAATTGAATTCTCGAGCTGTAACGCAGAATGTTGAATACTCATCCAATCTGTGTTGATTCAGATCTCCAGTGGGCACAAAGAAGCAGTGGCAGGCTTGTTGCTGTGTCCAATCAGCGCTCTTTGGCTCGGTGTCAGCAGTGGTGTTGCGGCTGGAGAGAAGAGATTTCTGCTGCGATGCTCTAGCAGTGGGCCCTCTAAAGACCGGCTACTTAGTTCTGGCTTACAAGCAGAGTTGTGCACAGGAGAAAAGTGACTGCGGGTCCAAGCAGGTCACACTCTTTAGACAGGAAGAAGACCGGTTCGTTCCTGATATAGCGCTAGTTCTGAATACTGATTTCAGCTGTCCACAGTTCCGACCTTAGTTCACTTGTTGATCAGGTGAGCGTTAGAGGTGGGTTCACGAGGCTTGTTCTACTGCAAGAAGTAGAACATGTTTTTTTAATGATCTGATGCAGAACTAAACTACTTTGTAAAACCACCAGAAGGTGATGTGTATGTGTAATATGGCAGTTGGAAGTATTCTGGGCTGCCAACCAAAGCGCCAGGTGTTGAATCCTGGTCCATGCTGAGCCCCGGAGGGAGTTTTTCCAATTATTTTAGACATTTCTTAATTATATAGTGTATATCACAGTATGTTAAATATTAAATTATTATTTAAAAAAGAAAGTAGGGCTGTTTTACAAAGCAAGGTTGCTCAGCCAGATATATAAAAAATGTACAGCTAACTGGGAACATGATGTGATGTATATAGAGTCGTAATGCCAATTTCAGCAACAAGTAATTCGAAAATTTTAATTTAGATTTTGATGATGAAAAATATATTTCACACATTACTGTAGTGGCTTCAAAATCATATGCTATTGTTTCAGCATATCTGTAGATACAGATGCATGAATATGTGATTGGATCAACTAAATGCTGTGGTGTTACTTTTTGTAAATGAAAAAATAAAGTATTTTCGTTTACGAAGACGATTACAAAGAATGTGGACCAGGGTAATACTTTGAGTGTACAGCTTGTCCAAGGTCATACATTATTAATACATTTGGGAATGTGAGTTATGTGAGTCAGATTATGAATGAATAAAAGCATTTTATTAAAAACTCATTTGCGTTTGTTTGGGTGCTGTACCAACTATACCGTAAAATAAAATGCCCTTTTTCATTCAACGAGTGTCTGAGTCACTGTGTCCGTCCTATATAATAATGCCACAATATGTCTTTTATGTGTCGCAAAAAATGTACTTGCTTTAACAAAATATTGCCTGGCAATCTACCTGAATGCTCAACTATCTGAGAAGCCCTCCATGAAACCAAAAGAACCACAATTGAACGAGTGTTGATAATAAGAGAGAGAAAGTCCCCATTACCCCCATTTTTAATTAAAATAGGAAATGCATGTTTAATTGTCTTTATTGATCCACAATCAGACAAATGCAATGTAAATCATTATCTTTGTCTTCTTAGTATCTTAATAAACTTTCAGCATAGCTTTCCCCCCGTTTAGATTTATTGTTTTGGGGATCTTGGGATCAAACGTGGAAAGATCAGATTGTAATCGTTTTTATTTTTAAAATATATTTTAGAAAAGTGTAATCTATTCTAAAAAGATGTATTTATTTAACACCACTCGATACTTATGTTAATAGAGATAAGCTCTCTATTAAAGCTCAGATCAAAGATCAAACAGCAATATCTCATTGCTGATTGAGATAACAATGCGGTGCCAACACCGGGGTAAAGTTTGCTTGAAGTGCGAAAATGATATTGGCACACCTGTAGCTTTTTCACTAAACCTCCTAGAGTTACAAAAACACATGCTGTGTGTACAAAGTACATTGTAACTGTTTTCACAGCCTTCACTATGTTGTTTTAAAGCCATTTTTTTAACACGCTCAAATATTCTTCTGTCCATATCTTTGGAGGGGAAACAGAAAGCCTTCAAACCAAATGCATTTTGAAGACCATGACGTGTGAAAATGTTCACAGTCTCCATTCAAAACTATCAGGGAACTAATTCTCTTTTTTAAAACCTCTGGTTTTTCATTGAGGTGGAATCACGCACTGACTGGAACCCGGGGGGGGCCCTCCAAAAACCCTGTAGCGTTACTATATCATTATATCTAATTTCTTATTTATTTTTAAAAATTAAAAAAATCGTTTGCCCAGCCTAATGGGGGGGGGGGGTCTGTTCTCATTGACAGCTGACACTCCTCCATACACTCAAGTGAAAAATTAATAACGCCGATGTAAACATTGTATTTACAATTTGTTGATAATAAAAATGTTAAGTTTTCTAAAGCTTTCTCAGTCAAGTATGATCGTTTACCCAGGGAGCTGTGTAAGCATGCGTAGGCAGCAAAAGATCAGCTAAACTGGGAAGATATGACACAGAAGATATTATTAATAACCTTTTAAATCTGAAGGGAGATGTTATCGGATTCCCACACGACAGAAGCAGGAAGCAGAAGCAGAAGCAGGAACCGTTGTCAGAGGGAAAGACGGTGACTATTCATTGTTATTAAAAAATGACTTAGATTCGAACATGTTGTGATATTTAGAAATATAAAAAGTCAATTAATTGTCCATAATATTGCTATTTTATTTTTTCAAAGAAATGTTTGTTAAAAGAAAATATGTCGCGCTAGCTGGATTTGAACAGCCAACCTCTCATTTAGAAGTCAGACACTTAGACCATCACACCACTTGCACAGTCACATGTTGAGTGGTGAAACAGCCCTACACATACAGTATCAAGTTTGTGTTGCAGTACATGAATATAATTATACCGTTATTAATTTATTTAGATATGCGATTCCATATTATATTCCCTATTAATCAAATTCTAAAAATATGCATGTTTACTCCGGTATCGAGCGTATTCGTAGAAAAGCTTAAAACTACCACTTTTTATACACGCTATTTCACATGTTAGTTAAAGATTTTGATGCTTAAAATGTTTAAAGATAAATGGAATACTGGTGTGTATTTTTTCTTTCAAGTACCGAGACCATCCATATACAGTTTACATATGTTTATGTTCCAAAATTAATATAGTTTATGACCTTCACACACGTTATGCTCCTATTCTTTTTATGCTACTAAAATTTCCATTCAGTGGTAAAATTCCATATAAATATTCAATACTAAAACATGTACAGTAAAGACAATAAATATACATATACATACTGTAAACAGTACAGTTTGCATACAGTAATATGTTTATGTTCCTAAATGAATATCTTTTATGAGCATGTGAAAGGCATGGTGAATCGGAGATTCTCAAAAATTACTGTACTTTGCATGATTGGAAACAAATGCATGATTGGATCAACGAAATGCTGTGGTGTTACTTTTACAAAGACAGTAATGTGGACCAGGGCAATACTTTGAGTTTACAGCTTGTCCAAGGTCATTCATTATAAATAGTATTAGTAATATCTTCGGTAAAGACTTTGATAGCGACAGCTCAAACATGAGAGGTTGAGCTTTATTAGCTCCACCTTGCTGAAATTCTGGATACTATTATTTTACTTGCGCTACCATGTGGTAATATGTGAGAATATACGGTATTAATACGGTTTTATATGGTAGTTATAATGCGACAAGCGCACCAAAGTATAATGCGGTATCGCCCGCTTGTTTTGAATGGCTGCATTTGTATATGCTCCTCTTTATTCCATACCACAATTTTTGCCATTCAGCTATTACCAGGACTGACCATATTCCTTTCACCTGCATTCCCCTCTCTTCCCCCCTTCAGAGATCATTTTCAGAAGTGACAGACCTTACCATTCAATTCTCCTTGGCTACTTCTCCTTTTGCTTGCTCAAAACCACAGTCCATTCCTGTCAAAGCTCTCTTGAAGCTATGGACTCCTAGAAAAACATGGAGGTTGAATTTCACATTTCAATGTGTTCTTATTATGATTGCGTCTCATACAGTGTCTCTCGGCTAGCAGTTGCCCTTGAAGTAAAATACAAGATGTAAAAACGGGGTTAAATTAAAGTCCTTTCTGCCTGAAGATTAGACTTCTAAGCAACAGGAGTTTATGGCAGGAAAGGGAGAACTGATAAGGGTTCCAGATGCCAGACATGAAACCCCAGAGGGTAACTTAAATCCATGACCATTTGGCCAATGGCTGTAAACTGGCCAGGCACCATGACCTGCCCCCCCCTTACCATAATAATGAGTGATGTCAGAAGCGGCAAGAAAATTCTATATCAACTGAAAGTTTGTACCGGCACTTCGAACAATACTTCGGTTTTGTTGTTTCTTGCGGGAAAAAAGACTTTGGCTTTATTGTTCCTTGCATGCAATAAAGTAATCTGTTTAACTTCATCTCGGGATCCAGAACCTTATTCTTTCTGTTACAACACCCTGGGAAAATGTCACATTCTAACGAGGGATCATGGTTTTCCAGGGCTTACTGCATAAACCAGATCCCCTTCAGGCAGAGGCTACCTCAGCAGCCTCTCCAGGTGGTCATCTCACATTTGATCCTGAAGCCTATCTACACCCTGGTCTTTGGTTCTCGACACCAGGATTCTGCTCCAAAGTCAAATTCCCCTTCTCCCTCAGGGCTCAGCATCAGGATTTCATTTCAAGACTGAGACACCTGAGTCTTTCCCTTTTTTCTGGGAGCTTGGCACAGGATTCTACTCCATGGCCAAGGCTACCCAATTGTGTTGACTGGCTGATTTGCCACGGTGGAGATCCCTGGGCTGGACGCTGACCAACCACCTCTCACTGCTGAGGCAGTCTGATCATTTAGGTCATTCAGTCCTAAAAATATACTTGTATTCTTGGGAAAAGTCCCATAGGTCCTGTATTTATGGCTGATTTTCTCTATGATTATTTAACCTGGAACCTGTTTTGGTCCATCCTGGATGTCTTCTCTGCTGGCTTCCCATCTCCGTGGCTCTGTCAACATCCAGGAGGCAGGATTTTGATGTGCACCACGGCCTCTGAACCACACTGCACTCAGGCACCTGATCACTTCCCTGGGAACCCTGGACTTTTCTTCTGCTACCCTTCCCTGCAGTTCCACTCCACATAAAGGAGGCAGCTTCCACCGCCCATGAACCCAGGGTTCTCCCAGTAGAGTCCTGCACCTCAGTCCTGGTTCTGACTGCTTGATTTTGTCCTTTGCCTTAGGAATACTGGACTTTTCTCTGTGGGCCCCCTTCTGGCAGTTCCGTTCCACAGCCAGGAGGCAGCTTCTGTCATCCAGGACCCCAGGGCTCTGTCCATGCAGTTCCCTCACCTCATTGCCCAAGGCCCAGTTTTGGTTCCTGTTAACCCCGTTCCTTGCACTTTTTCTCTTCTTTGTCCTTTTTCTGGCCACCCTTCTGGCTCCTCTCTGATTCTTGAACTGTTTGGGTTCTTATCCTTTTCTCCTTTTTTTCCCCAGTCTGCTTCCAGTGTCCCAACAGAGCATTCTGTTTCATCCTGGAGAGCCAAGCATCCTGTGTCCACTCTGTCTGGAGAACATTTCCCTATTAGCCTGGTTTCTCTGGGGATTCTTGCTCCTGGGCTCTGACTGGGATTGCTCCCTGCAGTTGTGCTGACTTAGGGAGCTAAAAGCTGAGAGGAATCTTAGGAAGGTTCCTTGCCTCCCATCCTTTGCAGGGTCCAAAGGATCCCTTGGTGTCTGGGTATCCAATTCCATTCACATCCAGGCATCTCAGTCAAAGAGTGAACCTGTGAGACTGTGCTGACCCACCATAACGGTTTGTGCCTTGAATCACCAACTCCTGGGTCCTCTGACGGGACCACTGTGTGGGGCTTCCTGCTTCACACCCTCAGCAAGACTCCTCTTCTCAGTAAAGCCCCAAGCACAGCTGCCCCCTGAGAATACTCCTTTTTCTGTCCCATGCATCCCTGGCTACTCAGAGAGCTGCCACCTTGGAGTGTTGCCCATTTTCTTCTGGGGGCTTAGTAGCCAGTTCTGTCCTGAAGCCGAAGGTCCCAGGTGCAAGTGGGTGGGCTGGGATGAGCAGTCTAATTTAGGGCTGGCACATTGCCATGTCAGCCTCCCTTTTTGGTCACCAGGGATGCCCTTGTGCTTCTCTTGACATCTTTTCTTGGTGACCAGCTGGTGCCTTCCCTTTTTTCACTGGCCAGTTCTGTTTCCCTTTCCATTGCTATTGATTAAGCCCCACTGGCCAGCAATTAATTATTCTATTATCACTTTCTGTTCTCACTTTCCCTTTCTCCCAGAGCACCCTAGCCCTCAATCAGTCAGGTCTCCTTGAGTGTTCTATCACTCTCCTGTCAGTTGCACTTGGGCTCTGACGCATCATCTGCTTTCCTTCAGTGGCTTCGTATCTTGCTCCAACTGCTCACCTGATGTCCCACCTTATTTCATGCTCTTACAGTCTATATCCCTGCTTTCATTCAATATCAGTTCTTTAACAGATAATTATAAATATGTGTACATAAACTTGGCCTCTATTCTACTTAACACAAGTAATCCTTCTCACTGAAGAATTGTAGATTGTGGCTCCATCATTCTGAAATCTCTGCACTTTGATCATTTTTAGGAAGATAGAAGACACTCTGACTTGTTGTGGACTAGATTTATGTTTTTACATATCTGGGTAGGCAGACATTTTTGCAATGCAAGTTGCGACAATAAAAAGTAATGATACTGCTTTTATTTGATTTAAAATTGAACTTTTTTGAAGTTCTAGCACATTGCACAAAACAGAACTTCAAGAAGAGCAATCATCAATAGTTCAAAACAATTAGAATGTTGTCCTGCATATGGTACAGATTAGATGGAATATAAAAAGTACAACTTCTGTAGAAATACCTGCAGAAACAGCAGCTATCTAAACACAAAATGTGAATACAAAATCATTATTCAACAAGGAAGCACTTGTTCAATGCTAACTTGTTCAACTTCCCATTGGCCCTTACCAATCATGGCCTCCTAATAATCCCTATCTACGAATTGGCTTCATCACTCTGCTCTCCTCCCCACTGATAGCTGGTGTGTGGTGAGCATTCTGGTGCACTATGGCTACCACTTACCACTCCCTAGGTATTAGTACATGGAGGTGTGAAGGGTGCTGAACCAATATGGACTAGGCCTTGTGCAGATGGGGAGAACAGGAAAGCAGACAAAGAAGTAGTAGTATTCCATGATACCTGGAGATCTGCATACTCACGCTTCCATAAGGTTCCTCCTGATAATCAACTGGTCACACCTTCACCTGGTAGAGACATCTATGGGCTTGGCTAGATACTACAGAGCATTATGGTTTATATTTTATACTGAACAGACAGAATGGAACAGAGTGCAGACTGCAGTAGGATGTCCAATGCAAACCAGCCATTGCAGAGACAGGAAAAATTGGATTGGGCAGGATCCTACTTTGTGGCTGTTCTGCTCTGCAACAACAGTGACTACTACAGACAAATGTTTTTTTTTTCTTGTATATACAGAAATGCAGCCATTCAAAATGCACGGTACAAACCCGTACCGCAGGCTACTACGCGTGAGCCACAACGCTATACCATGGTATGTGATTGGCTGGCCAAAATGACCGACAGGGGCATTCATGGTGCATTGGTCGATAGTGAAAAGATTTACTGTGCACATTTTAATCCACTTAGTATTGAATATTTATATGGAATTTTACCACTAAAGGGAATTTTTAGTAGCTGAGCATAAAAAGAAGAGAAGCATAACGCATCTGAAGGTTAATAAACAATATTAATTTAGAAACATAAACATATTATGTAAACTGTATTCTGCTGGTATTGGTATTTTAAAGAAAAAATACACATTAATATTCCATTTCTCCCTAAATATTTTAAGCATCAAAGTCTTACATGTGGTTATTTTGGAAACGCTTTATGTGCTCCTTCTGACCATATTACTGTACGTTTATATACTTTGTGAAAAGTGATCATTTTAACCTTTTCTGAGAATACGCTCATTATAGGAGTAAACAAAGCATATTTTTAGAATTTGATTAATAGGGAATATAATATGGAATCACATATCTAAAGAAATTAATAACGATATAGTTATATTCATGTACTGTAACACAAACAATAGTATATACAGGTTGTTTCACTACTTGTTATGTGACTGCATCAGTAGTGTGATGGTTTAAGTGACTGACTTATAAATGAGAGGTTGGGTGTTCAAATCCAGCTATGGCCATGGGTTTTCTTTTAACAAACATTTCTTTGAAAAACTAAAATAGCAATAGCAAACTAGCAATATTATGGACACTCTATTGACTTTTTAAAATTTCTAAATATCACAACATGTTTGAATCTAAGGCATTTATTAATAACAGCAAATTGTTTCAAACTGCTTCTGATATCATTATCATCAATATGTGAAAAAGTTGAATCCTGTTTTTTATGGTCTGTAGCCCAAATCCTGCTTAACTAAAAATTAGACACAAGAAGAGTATTATTGGACAATGTTGTGAGGCTAAAGAAATCAATAACGATCCTAATTCAAAGATCTAAATATATTTAACGCATACGCCTGACATTAGAGGGTGTGTCTGCTCGCCTGCGTGGCGATGTTACCCTCTGAATAGCTACAGTAGCAGGAACCTGCACTGTGTGGATCCCTTTAGATCTCCCTTCAGATTTAAAAGGTTATTAACAATATCTTCAGTGTCGCATTAACATTGGAATGTTCTTCCAAGTGTAAAAAGAGGCGAAACCCAACGTGTCTCCTTCATACATTTTCAGTTTACAGACCGTACAAGATCAGTTTTTATGAATAATGTCTCCCGTATCCCATTTAAATTGGAACACTTTTCACAGATGTAAATCCACCTATTTTCTAACCGCTTTATCCAGGACAGGTAACAGTTTCACAACTCACCCTCAACCCTGCCTGTCTATTTTTCTTTTTAACCCTTCTATGCCCGAATTGCAGCGGGTAAGACATTTTTCCAACAAAGATCTGATGATGAGGAAAAAAAATCACCGTTTTTTTATTTGTAAAAAGAAAAGTCATGCAATTTTTAAGTTCAGCAGGAACACATCATTACATCTAATTTTTTATTTAAAAAATAAATAAACTGGTTTAAGAACTCTTAAGCATACTTTAGTTTTTGTTAGACCATTAGACATGCAATACACTTCCTCGTGATCATCTTAGAATCTTTGAGTAAGCTGCAAGTTTTTTTTTATTTTTAAAATGGAACACGCATTCTGTAGAGATAGAGTACAAACACATTCTCCTGTCTTCCCGTGGTGTTAAACAAATTAGCAGGTGATTGAGATAACAATGCAGTGCCCACACCGGGGTAAAGTTAGCTTGAAGTTTGAAAATGATACTGGCATGCCTGTAGCTTTTTCACGAAGAGTTGCGAAAACACTTGCTGTGTGTATAAAGTACATTGTGACTGTTTTCACAGCCTTCACTATGTCATGTTTAAGCCATTTTTTTGACCAGGCTCGAATATTCTTTTGTTCATATCTTTGGAAAGGAAACACAGAAAGCCTTCAAACCAAATGCATTTTAAAGACCACAACTTGTGAAAATGTTCACAGCTTGCACATAAAACTATCAGTGACCTAATTCTCTTTTTTTAACCTCTGTTTTTTCATCAATGCGTAATTATGCACTGACTGGAACCCGGGGGGACCACTGTGTTCACATGTTCACATGATCACAATGCGAGAAATACTGCTCAATATGGCTTCATGTGAAAAGCCTATATATCACCATAGGAAGCATAACAGCGTAGCCTCCAATTACCCAGACTGTAAACACAGGAATAAAGCTTTGTTTGATTTCTGAAACAATTTGTTTATGTCCTATTTTCATTCAAGTAAGGGTCAACTCTATACATGATACTGCTGACAGCAGGAAAACTCCTATACTTTACTCAGCAGCGTCTTAAATACATCACCCATG
Organism: Lepisosteus oculatus; assembly: GCF_040954835.1. Taxonomy (NCBI): domain Eukaryota; kingdom Metazoa; phylum Chordata; class Actinopteri; order Semionotiformes; family Lepisosteidae; genus Lepisosteus; species Lepisosteus oculatus. The sequence goes on along the minus strand of NC_090703.1, from coordinate 28,872,133 downwards.
GTGTATGTATTTATATTGTGCAAGCGAATGCACAATATTAATGTAGAGCTTTCAGACTCACGTGGATTTGCACCCTTCACCCTACGGGTCCGCTGTGTAGATACAGTATGAACATGTTGTGATATTTAGAAATATAAAAATTTCAATATAATGCCATTAATATTTGCTATTTTAGTTTTTCAAAGAAATGTTTATTTGTTAAAAGAAAACTAATAGTAACAGCTGGATTTGAACACCTGACCTCAGGGTTATAAATCAGTCACTTAAAGCTATCACACCACCAAGACAAATCATGTGACAATCCCTGAAACAGCAATACACATATCAATGAAAAGTCTTATACTACTGTTTGTGCAACAGTATATGAATATAATTATATCGTTATTAATTTCTTTAGATACACGATTCCATATTATATTCCCTATTAATCAAATTCTGAAAGTATGCTTTGTTTACTCCGATAACAAGTGTATTCGCAGAAAAGGTTAGAACAATCACTTTTCACAAAGTATATAAACGTACAGTAATATGGTCAGAAGAAGCACATAAAAATGTTTCCGAAATTACCACATGTAAGACTTTGATGCTTAAAATGTTTAGGGAGAAATAGAATACCGGTGTGTATTTTTTCTTTAAACTACCAAGACCAGCCATATACAGTAAAGTTTACATAAAGTAATAAGAATTTATGTTCCTAAATTAATATCTTTTATGAGCATGTGAAAGGCAAGGTGAATCGGAGATTCTCAAGACTTACTTTGTATGATTGGAAATGAATACATGATCATTTCATGATCAACAAAATCTGATCAACAAAATGCTGTAGTGTTACTTTTTGTCAATGAAAAAATAAAGTCTTTTCGTTTACAAAGACGGTATCAAAGAATGTGGACCAGGGTAATACTTTGAGTTTACAGCTTGTCCAAGGTCATTCATTATTAATACTATTAGTAATATCTTCGGTTAAGACTTTGATGCATAAAACATTTCTGCATAATTAAAGTATTTATGATAAAGGTAGGTTGTGTACTTTTGCCCAACTGAGCAATCTTGTTTTATAAAATAAACCATTTTTTCTGAATGATGATTAACATGCTGTAATGCACAGTTTAAATGTAAAAGTCTAAAGAATATACAACTTAAATTCTTAATTGAATAAAGATTGTCCCTCAGCAGTGATCAGGATTCGAAACCGGCCTTTTCTGTTGACAGCTTGAATGCTGTATGTGAGAGGTTAAACTTTATTAGCTCCTCCTGGGGGTTTTACAAGGTGATTCCAGATACTATTAACATAGTATAATTTGCATATGGTAGTTTGCGGTATGACGCGTTATACCGCGTTTTGATGCGACACACCCACAGTGTTATACCGTTAATTCTTGTTTGAGGGGTCATCATACCATGACACTAGTCTGGACATGGGATTAAAATAGAAATTGAATAATAAATAAATTGAATGTCAAGACAGTCTTAAAATCTTACCTCAGAGAGCTTTTAAGGTCTTTAATGTAAAACTATTTGTAGTCTGTTCTAATAACATATCTGCATATGCAGTTTGCTTGGGAAAGTAAAATAAATTTACGTGCAGAACACTTGTCAATAATATGAGTTTTGGACATACATTTTTTAAGATAAATCCTGTGTTCTCATCTGCTCTGAAAACATTTAATTTACATAACTTGCAGATTTAGATATGATAAAGACCTATGACGCTTTTAAGGTATTTATCTTTGTGGATATCAAAAGATTTTTGTGCAGAGTTCTTAGGATCACTGGCACTTCATAAAACAGTTTCCGTAATATGATACTTCTGTTTGCATGGTTATGGTGAAGTTCCAGGTACTCCTTTATACACACAGGATATTTTACGTTGGAATGAAATGTTAAAAAAGTATTACATTAAAAGGTACACTATTTATTTGTTACAAATCCTGGTGAAAACATAACTAATTTTGAACATTTTTCATTCTACCTCTCTTAAAATGTAACAAAATGTTTATAAGGGTTGGGGGAGTCCCTAGCTTACATTATTTTTCTTTCTTTTTCCCCACCATTGAATACATATTTAGAATTGTTTCTTATGCCAATCTGTCTTTTAGATAAACCCTTTCAGTTAAATAATCTTCCCAGTTGATTCTGAAGGAGCAGTTGTTAATTAGGTAGGTCAATCACTGAAAGGAAACCTGAAAAAAAGGAAAGAATAACTGCAGTAAAAAAACAGTGACAGGTTATATACAGCAAATGTTCTGGAATGATATTATTAATTTTAACCCATCAATCATTAATATTAGCCAATTTAAAAAATCTTAAGATCTTAAAAGTAATAAACAGGTTCCAGAGAGAAATAATCATAGAGAAAAGCAGCCATAAATACAGTACCTATGGGACTTTTCCCAAAAATACAAGTATCTTTTTAAGACTGAATGATCTGAATGATTGAATGAAATCATAATTAATTTGGGTAACAACTGGTAACCACAGCTTTCCCACACGCACTCACATTCCAGACCAGCCATGAGAACCAGATTAGGCCACCTTTCCGTACATCCCTCACCCTTTCAATCAGGGGCTTAATCATCCAGTTAATCACCATATTTATGCCCCAAACCCCACTAATTCTGTGCTCTGACATTGAGTTACTGCAATAGCTCAATTCCTTGCCTGCTTTAGGAAACTGTTTCTCCTAAAGGATCAGGAACCAGATCCTGATTCTCCTAATCGTCACAATTCTTGCAGTCTTCTTTTAGCAGCACTGAACCAGCTGCACAGCTGCTTTGATTTGATTTGATTGGGACTCCAAATGACATCTGAACCCTTACAGTCTGGGTTCAGACAATTACATAGCACAGAAACTGTCCTATTAAAAGTTATTAAAAATGTTCTTATGCCTGACAATTCCGGTTGTCTATCTGTCCTAATTCAGCTAGACATAAGTGTTGCTTTTGACACTATTAATCATGACATTTTACTCTTTCATCTGGAAACCGTGTTTGAAGTTTCAGATATCATTCTTTAAATGGTCAACTCTTATCTTAGACATTGTTTCTTTTGGGGGTTTTTAGATCTGAAGTTTTTAGGTTTGTTAAGTCTGGTGTTCCCCAAGGCTCGATACTGGACCCCTTGATTTTCACTATTTACATATTTGCATTTTTCAGATAGTAAAATCTCATGGTCTGAATGATCATTTCTATGATACTCAAATCTAGTTCAAGTAGGTACGGTAGCTGCATCAGCATGCATAGGCTGCAAAGGATGAAGGAAAGGTTTATTACATGGTGGAAAGTGTTGTGCCAAACAGAGGGCATCAGCCAAGATGTTGTGTGTTGAAAGTCATCTTTATTTCATATGCATATGGGAGTCCTGGCTTTGGACACAAGACTCAAAAGACAACGCTTACAGTGCTCATTTATACAGTGAAACAAACAATACAAGATATACTCCCACACTCTCTGCTTCCATTATGGCTATGTATGGTTATTCTAGAAAGCTGACCAGTACATATATTTTCTTTACTGCCGCCTTGCGTTTGTCACTCGGTCATTTCCCTGAGAACTATGCCAGCTATGTGTAAAGACACTGTGTGGCTATGTTATCTTTTGAGACCAGACATAATGAGACGGATTTAGTAAAATCTATGTAAAAAGAAACATAGTCAACAAGATATAATATAAACTTTAAGTTAATTCCTTCAAGAGAGAAGAAAGGAAACACAACGTTTCAGCTGTGGAGCCTTCTTCAGGCGTGATGACATCTATAAAGGAATAAGGGGTGATTAGAAAGCCTGGTCTTGGAACAGATTGCTGTGAAAAGACGGAATGCTGTCTGGATGCTGCTGTATGATGACTGCTCTGGAACATGGCACATTTTCACCCTGCACATCCATTCCAGGCTGCCTCTGCCCAGGCACCACCACCACGTCCACATCTACAACTTCCAGTTCCTGGACAGCACCTCCTATTCATACATTAATGAGGAAATCTACTTCATGTGCTTCACAGAGCTGTGCCTACCATCTGAGCAGTAATGTGTAGAGGGCTGCTTTGATGTCAGCAAAATCCCAGTGCTGGAAAACCCAGATGTTGACAAGCACTGTGTTCGAACACCCTGTCTTGGAGGAGATGTAGCCCCTAGAGACTGAGGGACAGGTTACACCAGGACCCACCTGGATCACTTGGGGATGGTCCCATTTGTAAATATTGGAGAAAGTCAATTCTAATTAAGATAGCACTCAACTGGGAAAACAATAGGATTTGAATACTTGTGAGGGGTCTGGGTCTCTCTGGTTGGTCAACCTTGTTTGTAAATATTGTAACTTGTATATTGTATATTTATGTTGTGTGTTGTTTACTGTGAATGTTGCATTATTAATAAATGGTAGTTCAGGTGGGTAGCTGCGTCAGCATGCGTAGGCTGCAAAGGAACAAGTAATAGGTTTATTCCATGCTGAAAAAAAGAAGAAAGAGAACACAACGTTTGGGCCGTGGAGCCTTCTTCAGGTGTGAGGTGCTCACACCTGAAGAAGGCTCCACGGCCGTAACGTTGTGTTCTCTTTCTTCTTTTTTTCAGCATAGAATAAACCTATTACTTGTTCCATTATTTATAAATGTTTGTTTTAAACTAAAGGAAAAAATTAAAGAAGGAATGCTGGTTTAGTGAGATAAGGGAGCAAATAGCCCAGGGAGGAGGAGAAGAAATTATGAAGAGATCTAGAAAAAGATTTAGCAGAAGGCATAGTAGGTCACAGTGTGGGCTGAAGTAGCTCAAGTGGGTAGCTGCATCAGCATGCGTAAGCTGCAAAGGAAACCCAAAGAAGGCTCCACAGCCAAAACATTGTTTTTCTTTCTTCTCTTTTCAACATGGAATAAACCTTTACTCCATACTCAAATCTATGTCCATCCTAAACGTGATACTGAAGTTGTTGTTTCTGCATTTTCTGATTGTATCTCTGATATAAAAACCTGGATGACTCAGGTTTAGGGTGGTAACTTTTTAACAGACTCTACACACTTATGGGACACTAAGCTTCAGAGAGCACTAGCTAACACAGGTCTTTTTACATAAGCAGGGTAAGTTGCTGATCATCTTACAGACCCCAGGACTCCCCCCCAGCTAAAACTCCCAGCCGGCACTGCAATACCCTCAGCGACTGGGTGCACTTCCTCCTCACCACCGAGGACTCTACAATATACTTATTTTTTCAAACTTTTAGAAACTGATAGCTGATTTGTTCTTAAGACAAATATAATGTTGCTGTTTTGCAAAACATGTTGGGACACAAAATGGTAAAATTCTGAAGTGAACCAATAGTCTTCCATATAAAACTAAAGACGCTTTCTAAAAGTGAGTTTGCCCACTTCCAATTTTAGGTTTTCTACATTGATCTTAAGATTTGCTGAGTGACGCAATTGAATTTTCTCCTCTTTTTTCTTCTTGTACTTTTTTTCTTAGTAACAAGTACAGTTTGTTTTATTTTTAATCTGCAAATTGTCTGTACTGCAGTATAACAGAAAAGAACACCACAAAACCTATATAAACCTATATAAAAATATCTTTTTTAAGCACATCCTCTTTTTGTACTTATGATTTTATTACATACTTTAGAGAATGCATAGTGCCCCTGTGCTATGCTTTTCATGCACTACCAAACAAAACATCACCTTTGGTGACAGGTTCCCTTTCTGCGTAAAGTAAAATACCATATCATACATGTTTGTGAAGTTGTCTGCTCGATTTAGTGTTTTGATAGTACTGGTACAGATACAAATCAGCAAAACCACAGTAGCACGCAAAAGCATTTGGCTGCCTTCCATTTCTCTTGTAAGGAACATGTAGCTGCATTAACACTGAGGTCAGAAGAGTTTCTCTCTCAAAACCTTTAATTTGTAAGCCAGCAACCCACCAGGATATGTTTCAAATGTTTTTTTTTTGTTTATGTGATTTTCAGAACTTCGAGAAGAAAAAAAAAAGGATGATATCTGGCTGTTATTTTAGAGTGAAACTTAATTATCATTAGGTGAAACATCTATACAAGATGTTTTTTTATTATTTGACTTAACTTGTTTTTGAACAAAAATGATTTTTAAATGAAATATTTAGATTCTGTTATTAAAAAGCCTGATTTGGAAGATATTATATCCTTGTCTCTACTTAAGGGACAAAATGTCCTTGCAGGACAAATGTCTTGACTTACAAGTTTAACCACATTTATATAAGCTCATGTTTGACTTTGTTCTTAAAATTTGCAATGCTAATCTGTTGCCTTCAGAGGGCTGACTAAGATGTGTATGAAAATGGGCGGTAAACATAAGAGGAAAAAAACACATTCAACATGAAAGTTTCAGTCTGAATATGGAAATGTTATATGTTATAGTCACAATCAAAATGTAAGAAGAGTAAGATCTGGGCTATTTGTTTTCTATTTATGATCTCATACAGTGTGTTAATATTTAAACGGAACAAAAACTAAATTATGTTTAGTGCTGCCGTATTATTCATTATAATTAAAGTATGTGTGCATGACACATACATGAACTTAGCATTGTCTTGTGAGCGGCGAATAACTGTATAAAATTATTTACTGTACATGGACACATGGACTGCTTCTGAAATTTGTCAAAAATGAGCAAATAAGCAAAAAAAGAAAATATAATAATAGTAGATTGCATTCCTGCTTTTCTTTCTTTAAGCGAAGTGCAGCCTTGCCTATAACAGTACTTAATCAAGCAGCTGTGAGCATTTTTAATGAGATTATTTAGTAATTTTATATCCCTCAGACAAGGGTCACACAGCAGTTTTTGACAGTTTCTTTAGGGTACTAAAGAAGTTTAGAACTTACCTGAAGTTTGTTTTTAATAATAACTTTCCCATGCTTGAGTGAGACACAAAACAGCTGGTATTTAGTCCCTCGGGGAGAAGTTCAAAGGATTAGGAGAACTGGATTTCAGCAGGCCCTTTCAGTGCCAGCAGTTGGCAGCATTTCCCTAACAGATGGCAGTGGAAAATAAACAGTGGTTAATTACATCACAGGTCAGCAATCCCTCAGCAGGCAACCATGCTATTTTTTTAAATCAGCATATAAAAACTATACAAAGAATGTATTTAAATAACCTGAACCATGTTTTAATTTGTTTTGAATTTTGTATTCCCAAACCAACAGTTTTTGTTAATTGTTATTTTACTTTCTGGTTTGTGTGTAAGTGCAACACCTTTTCAGAGACTACATTTCAAAAGAATATGGGGACTGTTTAATATTCCATTTCATTGCTTCCTGGGGTTAATATCCATTTAAACTACAGTTTTAACCTTCACCTTCTTATTATTATAGTCAAAATAATAAGTATAAAAAATAAATGTATTTTGGCCATTTTTCTGGAGGTCTCTGTATTTGTTATTTGATTTTAAGCATTACATAATATCCAGCATAATATCCAATTGGAATGATAAGTGGCTTTATAACTATAGAAATGAGAAACCAATGGAGTTAAAATTGTTTAGATTGCATTTTACGGCTCACCACTAGACCAGTGCTGTTTACTCTGATAAACACAATGATGCAGATAATCTACTGTAAATACTATTGCAAATGAACAAATTATACCGGTTTGATTTTGCACATTGGTATATTTTGAATTTGTTGCATATTTAATTGTTTATGCAGTACTTTTTCTGGAAACAGGCTTAAGGGCTGCTAAACTACCTGCAGAGTTTGTTCTTTTATTGGAAAATGGTCTGCTTAATAGCTGTTAGTGGTACAAATCCTTGTATGTCAGGTGTAACGAACAGTTCTTTCCGGGCCCTATGCGGACGACACAATCTGAAAGGTGAAGAAACAATAGGGAAAAATATCATGCAGGAGTCGGTCAGGAGACAAGGGGGCGTGTCCATGCAGTGCTAGTGTCCAGGGGGAGTGGATCCAGGGCGAACAATCCAAGGGTAAATCCAGAGGGGGAATCCAAGACGGAAGGTTTAGTCCAAGACCAGGGTATCCATCCGTAGTTAAAACCAGAACCGGGTCGGGACCGGCGGGGCAGGGAATCAGGAACAGGAAAATAAAACCATAACGGAGCCAGACACGGCAGGACCCCGGGCTCTCACAACACGGAAATCAATGAGAAGCCCCGAGCAATCGCCTGCGTCTGGCTTTAGAGGTGGAACTAAAGAGGGGCTGGAATAAGGAACAGGTGTGGGGAATGGGACAGAACGAGGAAGGGCTGGAGCGCCCTTAGGAGGAGGAGTAACGATCGTGACAGTACCCCCCTCCTTTCCAGGGCGGCTCCGAAGCCCTAAACCAAAAATAAAAAGGATGGAGTCCATGTTGCCAATGTGCCGTCCCCGGGGCACGAGTGTTGGCTTCTCATTCTGTAACGAACTGTTCTTTCCGGGCCCTATGCGGACGACACGATCCGAAAGGTGAAGAAACAATAGGGAAAAATATCATGCAGGAGTCGGTCAGAAGACAAGGGGGCATGTCCATGCAGTGCTAGTGTCCGGGGGGAGTGGATCCAGGGCGAACAATCCAAGGGTAAATCCAGAGGGGGAATCCAAGACGGAAGGTTTAGTCCAAGACCAGGGGATCCATCCGTAGTTAAAACTAGAACCGGGTCGGGACCGGCGGGGCAGGGAATCAGGAACAGGAAACTAAAACCATAACGGAGCCAGACGCGGCAGGACCCCGTGCTCTCACGACACGGAAATCAATGAGAAGCCCCGAGCAATCGCCTGCGTCTGGCTTTAGAGGTGGAACTAAAGAGGGGCTGGAATAAGGAACAGGTGTGGGGAATGGGACAGAACGAGGAAGGGCTGGAGCGCCCTTAAGAGGAGGAGTAAAGATCGTGACATCAGGTTACAAATAAAGGGAACAGCTGTATTATATGGTCAGTTTCTGATTATGTAACTCAGCAATTAAAAAAGATTCTATCCTGTCAAATCCAAAGGAACTATTTTCTGCATTTGCAGAGTCACTATGACTGATCAGTTGCATTTGCCAATGTATTCATGTAACATAACCTTATGTGAATAAAGTGAAAATTTTAAAATATCAGGCAGTCAATTTCCCTTTTTTTTCAGTATTTTCATTTTTAAATAATAAATGTGTACACTAGCTACAGTATTTCTTTGATAACAGGAATACAAAATTGAAGCATATGGTACTCTCATCTTCTTTGCAATTGAGTAAGAGCATTTCAGCAGCTTGCTTTGAACTAATATTTAAGAAAGTGGATGTTGTGGTTATCAGGGTTACCTCAAAGGCCCCAGAACAGTGTTTTTATTCTGTCATAGCACTGGGTGGGACGGGAATGGTCAGTTACAGCATCAGTCATGTGACACTGTTCTTCATTTTCAGCAGTATATAAGAAGGCAGGCTATAATTAAACAGCCTGCACTTGTTTCATTTCAATTAACTACCTTTTTATTTGCCAGTTCAGTTTTTTTGGTACATACAGATGCAGCCATTCAAAATGGGTGGGGTATTTCGCGGCAGACCCCGGTGGGCGTGTCGCGGTATCACGCAGTATCACTGGGTTAATCTCGTCATTTGACGTCATGCTGGAAGGTATCCGACTGTACTGTACTGCTAAATTCAGCACAAACACCATCACCAAGTATGCTGACGATACAACAGTCGTGGGCCTGATCACTGACAACGATGAGACTGCCTACAGGGAGGAGATAAAACAACTCGCAGACTGGTGCCAAACCAACAACCTATGTCTCAACATCAGCAAAACCAAAGAGCTGATTGTTGACTTCAGAAGACAAGGAAAAGTCACTCCCCCATCTACATAGAAGGGTCTGCGGTGAAGATGGTGAATAACTTCAAATTCTTAGGCGTTCACATCTCTAAGGACCTTACATGGACACTGAACACCTCCAGTCTCATCAAGAAGGCACAACAGCGGCTGTACTTACTGAGAAGGCTGAAGAAAATACACCTACACCCACTGATCCTCACCAACTTCTACAGATGTACGGTGGAGAGCATACTGACCAGCTGCATCACAATCTGGTACGGCAACTGCACCGCATCCGACCGTAAGGCACTACAGCGGGTAGTCAAAACTGCCCAACACATCATCGGCAGTGCCTTACCATCCATCCAGGAAATATACAACACCAGGAGTCTGAAAAAAGCCACCAAAATTATGTCTGACCCCACTCACCCCAGTCATAACTTGTTTATTCCCCTACCACCTGGCAGAAGGTTCCGGTCACTCCAGTCGCACACAACTAGACTCCAAAATAATTTCTTCCCCAGAGCTGTCAAGTTGGTGACGCCCCCACTCTCTTCCACCTTATTATGATCTCTCCTAACATCCTCCTGTACCCACAACCACTTTACTCCTACACTACCACACACATGTAACCCAAAATTGTACTGTCCCCTCGATAGCCCAGTAAAATTGTAACAGGCATAATAATATTTAATATTTATTAATTAACCATACTACTTTTAACCATACTATTTTTTTGCACTGTTCCAAGAATTACCTTGCACTGTTTTTGTCCTGTTAAATTTTCTCTGTTTGCGGAATTTTGCAGTTTTGATTACTTGATTACATGTTATTTATGTTATTTTATTACATGTTACTGTTATTGCTATTGTGTAACTGTCTATTGTCTTATCTTCTGTCCTATTTATATACTGCACCTGAGTGACTAATGAGAAACACTTTTCATTATACTATGCACCTGTGTAAGTTTAATGACAATAAAGTTGAATTGAATCACCTTGTAAAACCACCAGGGGGAGCTTAACCTCTCATGTACAGCATTTGAGCTTTTAAATTTGAACTGTGTATTCCAGTGGTTCCAGTGGGATTCAATCACAGACCGTGTGACATGGGAGTCAGGAACCTAACCCACAGCGCCAAGGTCACATGCAAAGTGCTGAAAAAGCACTACAGAAACATTATCAACAGACAATGCACAGCGTGTACTATTCTTGTGTTGCGGTACATGAATATAATTATATAGTTATTAATTTGTTTAGATACGCGATTCCATATTATATTCCATTTTAATTAAATTCTAAAAGTATGCTTGTTGACTCCGGTCTCTCTTTAGTTAAAGACTTCGATGCCTAAATTGTTTAGGGAGAAATGGAATACTGGTGTGTATTTTTTCATTAAAGTACCAAGACCAGCCATATACTGTATGTTTATGTTCCAAAATTAATATCGTTTATGGCCTTCACACACGTTACACTATGCTCCTATTCTTTTTATGCTCAGCTATTAAGATTTCCCTTCAGTGGTAAAATTCCATATGAATATTCAATACTACAATGGGCACAGTAAAGACGTTTACTGTAAATCTTTCTACGACAGACCAACGGACCACGAGTGACCCTGTCGGTCAACCAATCACGTACCGCGGTACCGCGCGTCATCGTGCGTCACAATGTGCGACGCCGTAGCCAATTACCTCTGGTATGTGTCTGTACCGTGCACTTTGAATGGCTGCGTCTGTATGCCTAGAGGACATGTCTGTATTATACTTAATATGAAATCCCTTGCATTTAAGAAGAATAAATACCAAGTTAACAGTAGAAAAACAGAAAAGGAAAAGTCATGTTGTATTATTGTATGTAAAATTAAATGTTGATTTTTTTATTTTTAAAGACCATTTCGCTGGCATTTGATACAATATAGGTAGTATTCAACAAAGTAGTGTTCCAAAATTCACAGGCCATAAAACTAAAAGTAATTTGCTCTTCCATCTTTAAAATATACCATTAAGCAAAGCAGCTTGATTCATCTACAGCACAACAAAAATGAATAAACAGCAAATCAGATATATGAATATAATGTAATTATATTTTTGTTGTATGCTAAAAATGTTATCCTTTCTTTTGGCAAAGGAAGGAAATCACCCTCTGTAGGTGATAAAGGCATATAGTTAATTAAAGTTATTAAATCATTCCTGACAGTCTAATGCCTGTGCACTGTGCCTGTGCACTGCAGGAAAGAGACTGAGTCCCAGCAGAGTTGCTGGTTATCATTATTTGTATATTGCTAACCTAATGACATTGTCTGTAGGGTTACCTACAGTGCAGATGTTCAGGTGAAACTTTTATTGTTAAAATGTTTGATTGGTTGTCAGAAAACATAACGCAGCATGTTTTCAGCATGAGTTAATTTACACAAATGGTTGTTGATTTAGATATCTCTGATATCTACCTGCTCATCTGTTTTTTTGCTTATGTTTTAGAAAATAATTTTCTTTTGTTTCAAATACATTTTGTCCTTGAATTTCAACTATAAAGATCAAGGAACTTTTCAGGGAACAAAGGGAACAAAACAATTCAGGGATAAAGCAGTATAAATGCACAGATCATGAGAAAGGTAGACAAACATTTAAAAAACTGTTAATGTTTCTTTGAGAATTATTCTTTATTAAGATGAGGAAGGCATCCAAACTGCCTTAAACAGATTATTCCCTGAAAATGAGGATCTGGGTAAGAAGGAAACTAGTTAGTGATGATACCAGCAATTACAGAATAAATTAAAGAACTAAGTAGTTGAGATAGAAGAAAATGTCCATTTGTTAATATCCTGGTCACTCTACAAAGCAGATTTACAGGGAACTTTTTTTGGGGGGGGGTTTGAAATCAAGGACCTTAGTGATACTGAAAATGTGTGGTGGAATCACTAACTGGTCTTTCTGACTGTAAAATATAAGTAAATACCTTAGCAAGGGGAAAGGTGCATTAATCATAAATTCAATGTAATGTATTAAATCAAGTAATGATGGGGCTCACATTACAACCTGATACATCCTGAAGGTAACAGTTTATTTTTATTTTTTAACTCTTTAGTAGCGAAAATAATATCAGCAGCAATTGAGAGAATACCTCCAACAATGATGTTGGCTAAGGTGAAACACGAAAATCACGTCTAACATTATTTACAACTTTAATCAGAACCAAATTTTAATGTGTATAATGACAGATTTAGCCTTATAAAATTAATGTTCTTGTATCTTGGAATATTTAGGAAAAAAAAACAAATTTTGAAAATTATTGTTTAACTAGTGCAGGCAGTGATGTGTTGTTCTTTCTAGTTGTCAACTTGCAAAAGATACATAAATATTGATTTATGCTTTATTACACATCTGGGAATACAGTTTTTTAGCATACTGTCAATATAATCCATCCAACCATTTTCTAACTACTTTGTTCAATACAGGGTCATTGGGGAGCCAGAGCCTATCCTGGTAGGTAATTGGCTCAAGAGAAGATACACAGTAGACAGCACTTCAGTTTATCACAGCAAATACATAGACACAAACACACACACACACACATGTGACAATTTTCACAGAAGCCAATTAACTTAACAAAATGTCTTAGGACTGTGGGAGGAAACTGGTGCACATGGAGGCAGCCTACATGTGGAACTTTCAAACTCCATACAGAGGGCACCCCAGGAATTAAATCCAGGGCCCCAGCACTGTACCGCACAATATGACACATTATATTGTATTTATATTTTAAAGTAATGATAAACATGATCTAAAATATTTTGTGTGGTCTCAAGCCACTTTCATTATTGCACCATCTTGAAAGTCCATTTAAAAGTTTGCAACACAGTTTCAATGTTTTTTTTATTATTTAAGAGATCTAAAGGACTTTAAACTGTAAATTACATATTGAATTACATCTTATTTTCTCTTTGAATTACATCTTGTCTTCTTTTCTTAAGGAAATATTTAAGCAGTGGCAGGGAAAATAAAATGCAAGGCATTTTAAATTTGGAACTAAATTATAAGTGGAGTGCAAGTTGTGGCATAGAATGTGTGTTAGATCTCATGATCTTATTTTAGATTTTGGAAAAAGGAAATGGTCCTACCTACCTGGTCAGGAAGAGAACTGGCCGCTAATAAAACAAAGATCCTGTAACAGGATTTGCAAGGCAAATAAAAATGTCCACTCTTTTATTTGGCTATCCAGCAACTATAGTAATGTATGCAATAATTATAGTAATAGATCCAAGTAGCAGGCTGTTTTTTTTAAATAGGTTATTTCATTTAGCTATGCAGAGGCTGGATACCATAGAGGTATACAGTAGATGTTCCCCCTATAATGATAGCTTTCCCCTCTTACAAAAAAAATGTAACCTCCCCATGGAGATTATAGGGGAATTGAGGTTTAAAAATCTATTTAAGAGGTAGGGATTTTCAGTTTTTTTGCCAGTTAGTTTTAATATAAACAACACATACAGTACATTATCATTATATTGCATATTGCAAATCTTTCTTTGTTATTTCTTAATATTAACTTTGAAATTGATGGATAGAATGAAACTGGGTATTCAAGCTTACAGAAAATAAGCAAAACAATTATAGTTACAGAGTAAAAAGAAATTAATGTTGTAGATTTCAATTTGTTAATTATTATCATGTACTGTGGAAACTATGATTATCTAAATAACCCATTCAAAAACATACAAAGCTGAGACTTGACTGCTTATGAAATCAATTTGAATCACATGTACTGTACATTGAACAATTAATGAAAAAAAAGGTTTTAGTTAGTCTGTTCTTCACCATTTCATGCTTGCAATTTGTTGAATTGATGTGAATTGGTCACATGTTTACAGACCAAATGAAAGTAATGGTTTGCTAAATGTGCATATTTTTAAGAATGAAAAAATATGAGGTTGTAAAAATGCACATTTGTACACAGTATGTACTATAACATCTAAAATTTTAAAAAGTTTAAAAAACAGCTAATGATCCATTAATCACAGTATATCCTTTCTTTAAAGTAATGTTATTTTTTCTGTAACAGACATTATTTGTTAAAATTGTAAAGACTGACATTTCTCCTTCATAGTAATCATGCAGCAAAACCAGGTGTTTCAAATAAAGGCAAACGTAGGAAACATTTAATGAGGTTTTGTAACCATTAAAATATAATTTGGCTTCTTTTCTGGGGTGTGAAGAATTTATTATATTACTGTTTTCAAAGTAAATAATTAGCAAAAGGATATATATATATATTTCTCCTAAGGTAAAGGTCTGCAAGTCTGAAATACAGATTACCTATTTCACCATTTTATTTTTTGTATAACAAATCCTCTGTGGAATATTTGCTTTATACCGGAACTAAGCATAAACATGTTGAGGATACAGAGGACACTGGTGTCATGATACTTTATTATAACCTTGGTGTTGTTCTTACCTGGGATTGCGCTTTTATCCTTGTGTATGATACAAGCTTATTAACATGTAGGCTAAAGGTATTAATTTTGTTTTGTTCTTCATACATGCCAATTGAGGTTACAGTATGTGTAGTGGGGCTTTATTGATAATGGATCAGCTAATCTCATGTTATTTGTCAAGCAAGTATATTGTTATAGCCATATTCATATTAAAAGAAATCTTTATCTACAGTATATGTTTTAGTTCACTCAAACAATGTTTAAGATCATTCAGTATTCTTGCTTTTCAGTTTATTTTACAATCTGTAAAGCAGTTTGTTATTGCTGCATATTAAGTTACAGTAACTGATTTTCTACACCTTAAAGACAAAGTTTTCAAAATGAGTAAAAGGGATTTTGATTGTGTGCATGGCTCTATAATAAGATATTGTATAATCATGGTGTCTCCCTTTGGATATTATCCATCCCTCCATTTTCTAACTTCTTACTTATTCTACACATGGTTGCGGGGGAGCCGGAGCCCAAGCAGAGGGCACAATACAGAATGCATCCTGTACAGGATGCCAGTCCATCACAGGGTACATACAAGCACATTCACACCAGGAAAATTTTCCTAGAAGCCAATTAACCTGCCAATATGGACTTTGACTATAGGAGGAAACTAAAGCACCCAGAGGACACCTACATAAACACAGGTAGAACACACAAATTCCATGCAGATAGCATCCCAGGAACTGAATCAAGGGCCCCAGTGCTGCACGGTAGCAATGCTAGCCACTGTGCCACCATGTTGCCCTCACTTTGGATATTTCCACTTTCAAATTACTGGATTCACAGGGAAAACCGTCCTGTAGATAATTTAACATGTACACTTACTGTAGCAAATTGTAGTAGGCCTCCCAAGATTTGCCATTTCTCTACGGTATAAAATGAAATAACAAATGGAACTTTTTGTTTTAGCATGCATTTTCTTGGTTAGAGACAAGTTAGAGATCTCCAAAACAATTGGCATCTTCAAGATGCAAAGTCATAAAAAGTACCATTCAATATCACTTGAACTGAAGTAGCATTCATGGTCAGCAAGAAAGATGCCTCTTCTGAGAATTAACCACAAAAAAAGGTGATTTGAATGTGCCAGACTACATAGAAATAACAATAGGAATTAGGAAATATGTCTTATGGTCAGATGAAACAAAAATCAAGCTTTTAGGACATGCTCATCAGCATTGTATAAGCTATAACAAACATGAAGGTGGTGCTGAGAAAGTTATGTCCACTGTGAAATATGGGCTCTAATATGTGTTAAAGGTGCTTTAAATCTGGAGTGCTGGAGTTCTTGGTAAGATTAAATAATGAATCACCTCATTCTTTCACCAAGAAGTAACAGCATAGGTCCAGATTGTCAAAGCATAGCATATCCAAAGCACAGGTCCAGATTGACAAAGAAATGGTTAACTGCACACAAATAAAAACATTTTAACTGTACATCTTAATCTCTAAATCTCAATCCAATCGAACAAGTGTGATTTGAACTCAAGAATGTACTGTAGTTCAGAAACAGAAACCAAAGAATTTGAAAGACCCAGATCAATACTGCATGGAGGAATTATACAATGGCATATTTGAAGAGGCTTTATGTCAGTGTGATCCATGCCAGATGAGGATTTACAAAACACTAAATAATGAAAACATGTGATCCTCATGCTTTCTGGACTTAAATTATTATTGCAAATATATTTTTTCTCTATGCAAATATATTTAGATTATCATGTAACAGTTTTAGAATTTCTACTTAATCCCCAATTCAATAATCAATTCCATTCATTTGAATATTGTAAATGTGGAGGTACATGTATATGGTAAGATATGCATAATCTTATTGAGTTAAAAAGAAGCATTCCACAAGTTCACCCTCTATTGAAAGTCCCAGATACAGTAAACCTGCTCTGTCATTTGGTGCCCTCTTGTTTGTTTACTGTGCTCTTCTTGCAGCGGATGACACAAAAGTAGACATCATAAACTCTCTATAGACTTAGTAGACATCACAAACTGCCAGTAGACTATTTGTCATCAACAGATAAAGCTTATGCATCAGGTCTGGAAAAAAAAACTTCCTGTCCGTCTGTCCAGTCTGTGTGTTTTTATTAATCTCATCAGCAGTCAATTGGATTTAGAGATTAGAATTGAGATGCTTCAGCATTTTCAGCAAGACCTAATTTTAATACAACTTTATTTTTCCTGTATGCATTTCATTTAATGTATATCCAACTAAAGGTATTGTACACTGCACGGCAAATATATTACAAAATGTAAACTAATGTTCTTTCAATTATAAGCAAGTCTAAAAGGCTTTTTTTCTAAAAACAAACCTTCCAGTAGCTAGAATATTGAATAGGTATATGTGGTCTATTCTGCCAAAATCCTTATAAAGCATGGTGAGAAAAAAATATTACACCTGCACCACATTTTTGCATTGTTTTAGTGTAGTGAAAAACATTTAATTTTGAAGGGACTAACTAGACTGTTAAGAACTACCCAAATGGCCTCTAGGAAAAAAAAAAATTAAAATATACAATGGTACTGAATAGTGCAGGAATAACTATAATGTTTACAAACAAAATGTTCCTCACCAACCTCCCCAAACAGCTTCCTAAAAGCACACTTCCGACTAGCACTATCCCCATGTGAGAATCTGGACCTAACTAAAAACAATTAACTAATTATATTGTATTATAAATACAAGTATAAGAAAATATGTAAGTAAATTAGTAAATAGATAGATGGAAATGAAGAAAAAAGAGAGCCTTTAAAAGATAAAATAAGATAAAAGACCAAGATAAAATAAGATACAGATGCAGCCATTCAAAATGCGCGGGCGATACCGCATTATTTTTCGGTACGCTGTACGCAGTCTACTGCAAGCTACCGGTAAATACCGCGAGTTACCGGTAAATACCGCTAGTTACCGTAAATTCTCCTATAATACGACAAGCAAAATAATAGTATCTGGAATTTCCGCAAGGTGGAGCTAATAAAGCTCAACCTCTCATGTTTGAGCTGTGGCCATCAGTCTTTAACGAAGATATTACTAATAGTATTAATAATGAATAACCTTGTACAAGCTGTAAGTGTAAACTCAAAGTATTGCCCTGGTCAACATTCTTTTTTTCATTGACCGTCTTTGTAAAAGTAACACCACAGCATTTCGCAATCATGCATTTGTTTCCAATCATGCAAAGTACAGTGATTCACCATGCCTTTCACATGCTCATAAAAGATATTGATTTAGGAACATAAACATATTACCGTATGCAAACTGTACTGTATACAGTATGTATATGTATATTTAATGTCTTAACTTTTTTTCTGTTTGTTTATTTCAAAGCAACACCTGCTCCATTTCTAAAACTTTTTGCCCATGTGCATTTTTGTGCACTTTAACGTCCTGAATTTTCATTTGCATTAATTTGTAGAATGAATTTGAGTTTTAGCCTTAAGTTTTCACTATCTTTTGTTTCTTGTCCTACAACTGTTATTATTGATCACCGAATTATTGTACTTGACATGACTTCATTCAGCCTTTCCTGAACGTCTATGACAGGCAGAGAGATTGCTGTTTCTGGTGTGATCTTTTGCAGCTGACATTTCACTGTTTTAAACGAACAAGAAATTAGATTATAAATCAGTTATTCTATATAAACACAGCGTAATTGCCCCCCGAAAATCCTCTTTTTCTTGTTCGTTTTAGAGACCTTGATTGAAACTGATTTTAGATGTCAGAAAAAAAAATTTCGGTCTCCGTCGTCTCCGCTTTAAAGGTACCCCCGTGCTGAAAGAATTTGACCTTGGAACGTTTGCCCAGCGTACTGTTAAACCAATGCATTAGCATGTTAAAGCAATTCTATTGAGGGAGTAGCCCAGCTACCACTTAACACTGTACTTCCTACTTTGAATACCTGTGAAACCGGTTTAATTCGTCACAGCCAGCACTCTGGGAGAGAGGGGGTTGAGTAGTGGAAGCAAGCGAGATTTCCAGCGAAAGACACCTCCCCCTCAAAAACCCACTAAGCAGTAATGCTTTAAGTTGAAAATCGAGGTAGATTTTGAGGATGATAAAGAGGGTAAACTGGAATGGGAGGAGGGTTTGGTTTTGCATAAGGGGCAGAAGATTTCCCTTGTAAGGATGGTATCAAAAGCAATATTAAGTAGTGAGAAAGCTGTGCTCAATGTATTTAAGGGACTTAAAAGTAAAAGGAGATGCTTCATATTGCTTGACTAATTTTAAAAACTAAGTTATAAATGCAGACGCTCCCTCGGTGCGGTGCTCTGGTACGCCAGCTCTTACACAGTGCCTGTCGACCGTAGGCGTTACAATATACATACCCAACACTGCTTGTACCTATCTGTCATGCAAATAAAACACCTTGAATTGAATTGAATTGAGGGGAGAGGGGGGGAATACTAAAGCCAATACTGGCTCAATACCCTCAATGGGCTTTGACGTGCTAATGCGTTGGTTTAACAGTCCGGGTGTGGCAAGCTTCCAATGTCAACTTGACTCGATTGGAAGACAATGAACGTATTTTAGCCCTGAATGAATTAATAGCAAACATGGTTTACATAAAATACATTTTTCCAAGAAAGTTTATAATAATACGATCTATAGTTGAAATCTGAGCCTACTGTAAATATAAAGGAAAGCATTTTCAGAGAGCAATCACGCTGTGTTTATGTAGAAAAAGCGATTAGGTTTATGAGCAATCTAATTACCTATTCGCTTAAAACGCTATATAAAATAAAGTTTATTTAGAGATGAATGATCAGTGTCGCAGTTTGAATAATTTTTGTAGGAGGGCTTGGACAGATTCCAAGTGCATTTTTGCAATTTACGTTGCATTGTCCAATGTTCTGTTGTAATACAGGCTAGAATACAGTTACAGTAGTCTAAGCTTTATCAGCCTATTTAAAATAATTTTTTTGAATCCCCGGCGGAACACACTCCATAGGAATCAGCGCTTTTATACAGTATATCGCCTTTAAACATATATTTAAACACGCGTTTACGATTTACATCAAAACGCGATTCAAATCAAAATAAATGTATATTTTGTAACGCATAGGTGACTATTCATTGTTTTTAAAAAGACTTAAATTCGATCATGTCGTGATATTTAGAAATATAAATTTGTTCGGTGCGAGTGAGGTTTTATTTAATCTCTGACCAAGGGAAACGTTTCATTTTTTCAAAGAAATGTTTGTTAAAAAATAAAGTCATAGTTCCATGGGATTCAATCACAGACCATGTGACATGGAAGTCAGGAAACTAACACACAGCGCCACCGGATTTAATAACACAATAAAAACGCTATAAAATAATGTGACTAGGCACAGAAAAAGTTTACAGCACAGTACAATAATAAATGCTGACCATGACTTTAGAAGCATAAATTACCTTACACTCAATTTAAACACAAGCTGTCTTTCTGTATGAACCTCTAAGCTGGTTCATACAGAAAATGTAGAAATGCATTAGCCTGATTATGATTAAAAAACACATAATTAAACACGCGTTTGCGATTTAAATCAAAACACGATTTAAATCAATATAAATGTTTATATTGTAACGCATACTGTCCAGCCTCCATTTCTCTATAAAAATTTACTCTGTTGCACACACACACACAATAGAAGCAGGAAGCAGAAGCAGGGACCATTGTCAGAAGGGAAAAAGGTGACTATTCATTGTTATCAAAAATGACTTAGAATCGATCATGTTGCGATATTTTGAAATATAAAAGTCAATTGATTGTCCATAATATCGCTATTCTATTTTTTCGAAGAAATGTTTGTTAAAAGGGAAGTCCAGCACCAGCTGGATTCGAACACACAACCTGTGCGTTGTTAGTCACGCTACAAGACAACTCGCATGAACAGGGAGGCGAAACAGCCTTACACAGCCCTGTCGCAGTACACAAATATAATCACACCGTTATTAAATTCTTTAGATACGCGATTCCATATTATATTCCCTTTTAATCAAATTCTAAAAGTATGCTTGTTGACTCCGGTGTCACGTTAGTTAAAGACTTCAAAGCTTAAAATGTTTAGGGAGAAATGGAATACTGGTGTGTATTTTTTTCTTTAAAGTACCAAGACCAGCTATATACTGTATGTTTATGTTCCAAAATTAATATAGTTTATGGCCTTCACACGCGTTACAGTATGCTCCTATTCTTTTTTTGCTCAGCTACTAAGATTTCCCTTCAGTGGTAAAATTCAATATCTACAACTGGCACAGTAAAGATGTTTACAGTAAGTCTTTCTACGACAGACCAACGGACCACGAGCGCCCCTGTCGGTCAACCAATCACGTACCATGTCATCTTGATACGCGATACCGCAGCCAATTACCTGCGGTACGTGTCTGTACCGCGCACTTTGAATAGCTGCATGTGTAAAAGATCTGTAAAAGATAAAAAAGTAGTATACTGAGCTTTGGTCATAATTGAAAAATATATTGAAACTGTCACAAAGGAGAAAGAAAAGCAAAAAAGGTACAAAACATTTTCCAGTACTGAATACAATAAAAACAACTGTAAAAAAACAAAACTAGATTAAAAAATAAATTATAACTGAAGTTTTGGAAATGACAACTTGCAAAACTTCTTTAAACAAGCAACAAGGATAGTACATAAAGCATACAACATTAAAACATTTTTTTGTTTGTTTTTGACAAGGACCCTCAAAAATGTTAATTCACAAATTAAAAATGATAGATATATGCAAGGCAATGAATGTAACTGTATAAGGATCGAAAACTGATAATCAAAAGGAAACAGCTTGTGATCCCCTGATGAGACAGATGTAAGGAGTGGTGTGTTGAAGGGATCGGTTTTAGGCCCACTGATCTTCCTCAGCTATATGAATGATTTAGATTCCATTATAGATATTAAATTAAATATGCAGATGACACAAAAATAGTGAGTAGCAAACACAAATAGCAAAAAAGAGAATTATAGGTAAGACCTAACCAAAGTTTCACATTGTTCATATTTAATAAATCCACTCAATGTTACTAAGGAAAAGTTTAGGAAAGGAACACTGAACTTTTTTCATTATCACAGCTTACAAGTGTATTATAACATCTGTTACAGTCCTGCCCTGTTCCTGAAAAAGGAAGTAGGGCTTGGTTTTCGATACCAATTCTCATAATAGTACACAGGACTTAAAATGTTGTTTTGATATTTACAGTGCCTCCAGGAAGTATTCACCACCCTGAACAATTGCAAATGTTGTTGTATTAGTTCCAGGATTTTTAATGCATTAAAATATTTGTTCCTCTTGATTCACACAACACGGGAAACAATTTAAAGGGACAAATATATATTTTATTGTGTTATAAAATATAAAAACTTAAGAAAACAAAAATATATTGTTTACGGAAGTATTCACCTACCTGAGCAAACTCATTTTAGTAGCAACGTCTGCAGCAATTACAGCTTTAAGTCTTCTTGAATATATTCCAGGTTTGCACATTCAGATAAGAGAAAGCTCTGTCAAAAAAAAAAATATGTTCAAATTGAGGTGGAGTGTCAATTAACCACAATCTTCAAGATTCTCAATGGGTTTAATGTTTAGGTTTTGGTTGGGCCACTCAAGAACATTCACCTTCTAGTTTTGAAGCCAATCTGAGTGTCCCTTTGGCTCTATGGGTAGGATCATTGTCCTTTTTGAATATGAATCTCTGCCCCATTCTGAGGTCATGTGCTGACTGAAGTTAATTCTCCTTGAGGGTTTGCTTGTATTTGGCTCTATTCACTGTTCACTCTTTCCTGACAAGTGTCCAAGTCCATAAAACTGAAAGCATAGCCATAGTGTGATTCCAAAACCATGCTTCATGGTAGGTATGATGTACATTAATGATGAGCTGTGTTTGGTTTACACTAGGCATAGTGCTTTGCAGTCAGGCCAAAGATTTCAATTTTTGTTTCTAACAACCAGAGAATGATTTGCTACTTGATCTGAGAGTCTTCCATGTGCCTTTTGTAAACTCTGTGCATGCTTTAAGTTTACATTTAACCACTCTCCCATACAAGCTAACTCTGTGTAGTGCTACAGTGATTGTTGTCCTTGGACATGTTCTCTGATTTCAGCCAAAGGACTTTGCAGTTCTGTACTAATAATTGAACTGACTGTGCTCCTGGTAACTTTCAACACCCAATATATATTTTATACCCCTCACCAGATCTATGCCTCATTACAGTTCTATCACAGAGTTATATTGACAAATCCATTGAAGTTTTAGAGTGATCTCTCAAGGAAATTAAAAATAAATATTGTCTCAATTTGGAATGTCATAGCAATGGGTGAAAATAACAACCAAGACATGCAGTGTTTTATTTTATATTACATACATAAATTACATTACATACAATTCCAAAATATTTGTTTCACTTTGACATTGTAGAGTAATTTATACAAATCAGTGACAAACATCCCATATAAATGTATTTCTTTTTGAGTTTGCAAAGGGAGCTGAATACTTTTTGATGGTACTGTATACAATCATGCAACATTCATTTAATTTTGCTAAGAAAAAAGCAATAAGCAATGCCTTATAAAAGTATTCAGATCCAGATTTTCACATTCTATTGCTTTGAAGTTTAGTCATTACACTATGAAGTAGCACTTAATATTTGTTATACTTTCACACATACTGTAGGTATTCAAACTCTTTGCTGTAGAAACCCTTAATTCGATTTGGAGATCAACATTTTCTTAATAAGCCACACAATTAGTTGAGTAGCCTGTCTCTATGCAATGAGTTGCATGATTGAGAATAAATATTAATTAATTCCTTACACTAATAGAGATCTTTTCTGGACACCCCACTCAAAGCACTTCACAGGTAATGGGGACACCCCTCCACCACCACTTATGTGCAGCACACACCTGGATGATGTTGTCATGTCCACCAGCAACCGTAAATGACTTTTTGCTAAACTGACCACAGCTATGGGTAATTCCAGCTATGGGTAAGTGCCAGCGCACTGATCAATTATCCAAACATGACACCACACTAATTACCAAACCATCCACTTCCCGGGATATTTAAACACTCATTACCCTCAGGTCTGAGCACGGTATTAGCCTCTATCCCTTGAAGCTTCTACCTTCCAATTGCTATAGAGACATTTTCTTTCGAATTGATTCTCAGGTTTTTGATATCTCGCCTTCAATCACCTCTGATGGAAACCCTGTTCTTCGACATCCTACCTTCGTCCCTTGTCTCCGACTTCAGCACAGCGATTTGGAAAAGTAGCCAAACGATCTCCTGAAACTCTCAGAACAACGCACAGGGTCCTTCCTCTACCTTGTGGACACAGCATTAGGTACAGATGTGATGGCAGCCTTAGGCAAAACACATCAGCTATCAGTGGCAAGGAGAACAGAGTGATAAAGCCAATTCATAGGACATGCTTTGTAAAGGCCAATGGGAAATTTGGCCAGGTTGCTGGGGTAGCACTCCTACTCTTTTCGAGAAATGCTCTGAGATTTCTAATGACCACAGATAGTGAGGACCTCAATTTTATGTCTCATCTTTAACAGCTCCTTTTTTACAGTATAATGCCTATACTATACTGAAACATTGGGACTCTGAAACAAACTGAATATCTCTATATATTGTAACTGATGTATACAGTAGTTGTGCTATTCATTGTAATAACTCTTACTGTTGTATATGTATACAGTATATGTCACGTGTCACATAACGCTTGGAAATTCCTGACTTATAAAAGTTATAACAAATCACCTCGTGATTACTGCTACAATTAATAATTGTCTCAGTAGAATCACAAACCCCCTATGCACATATACAGATGCAGCCATTCAAAATGCACTGTACAAACCCGTGGTACGGTAATCTACCCACAGGCCACCGCAGGGCCACCGTAGGGCACCGCGGTAAGTGATTGGCTGGCCAAAATGACCGACAGGGGCACTCGTGGTGCATTGGTTGGTAGTGAAAAGATGTAATCATTTAATGTCTTTACTGTGCACATTTTAATCCGCTTAGTTTTGAATATTTATATGGAATTTTACCACTAAAGGGAAATTTTAGTAGCTGAGCAAAAAAAGAAGAGGAGCATAACGCATCTGAAGGTCATAAACTATATTAATTTAGGAACATAAACATTACTGTATGTACGTAAACTGTAATGTGTATGGCTGGTCTTGGTAGTTTAAAGAAAAAATACACACCAGTCTTCCATTTCTCCCTGAACATTTTAAGCATGAAAGTTTTATGAAACGGTACTCAAATATGCGATTGCTGTATAGAATGAATTTTAATTAAAAAAAATTATTTAACACGAAAATTAAGCTGTTTACATCTTTCGCCTGAGAACAGTCACCCGTTGCTACCCAAAGCAGAAACACAGCCACTAACTAGCAAAGAGAGGACAGCTAGCCAGTATGATAAAGAATTAAATGATTATTTTGTTTATTTCTTTTGCACATTTATTTGAACATTTCCATCGATTGTACAAGCACTTGGAAACTGTCCAATCCCTAGTTCATCAGGCATTTTCTTTTACGCTGTGGGCATTCTCCTGGTCTGGCGCCGGTCTATGTCTTCAAGGATATAATGCCAGCGAACTCTTGTTTTTATGTCCACTATAACAGACAATCTCCTTTGCTTTTAATCGAGAGCCTAACCCCTCTGATTGGAGAAAAAAGACAGGCTGGTTTGCTATACATACTGTACCAGGAAGATAATTTCTTTCTATTCGAAATGTGTATTTTAAAAGTTTAAGAAGTAAAAACCTTACAGCGTACACAGATTTCTAAACTGGCCAGGATTGTTATCTTTGTCTTATCCATAATAATGTTCACCGCTCTTTCCAGCAAATAAATAATAAACTTTATTTTATATAGCGTTTTAAACGAATAAGTAATTAGATTGCTCATAAACCTAATCACTTTTTCTACATAAACACAGCGTAATTGCTCTCTGAAAATGCTTTTCTTTTTATTTAGGCTCAGATTTCAACTATAGATCGTATTATTATCAACTTTCTTGAAAAATGTCTTTTATGTAAACCATGTTTGCTATTAATTCATTTAGGGCTAGAATATGTTCATTGTCTTCCAATCGAGTTGAGTTGACATTAGAAGCTTGCCACACCCGGACTGTTACACCAATGCATTAGCATGTTTAAGCGATTTTTTGAGGAGCCTAGCTTTCTTAACTAGTAAGTACTGTACTTCCTTTGTTTTGGAGGGGGGAGGTGTCTTTCGCTGGAAATCTCGCCCCCTTCTACTTTGAAAATACCTATGAAACCAGTTTAATTCGTCACAGCCAGCACTCCCGCAGAGAGGGGGGTTGTACTCGTTAATGTCTTAGCCGGAACACATCATTATATCTCATTTTGTATTTCTATAAAAAAATTGCTTGCCCGGCTTTACACTATTGTTGTTATTGTTTTTATCCTGTAAAGCGCTTTGAGGAGCACAGCTTTCTAACCACTTAGATTACTTTTTGATACCATCCTTACACAAAGCAGAAACTTCTTGTATTTTCCAATGACCTACAAGTGGAAAGATAACAGATTTTAATCGTCTTTTTTCTGAACCAGGGAAAATCTGATCATGTTTCTCTATAACAATAATAAAAAACTTTATTTTACATATCACCTTTAAAAGTGGCATCTCAAAGCAATACAGTAGAAACCACAGATTACAAAGTAAATACCCAGACAAACGCAAACGCGTTTTTAATAAAATGCTTTTATTAATTCAGCAGAGAGAATGTAAAACCTGGGCATAACAGCTGTTCCTTTTTCTGATCACTTGCTCTCTGGATAAATGTCTCACCTTTTCTGTTCTTTGTTTTCCTAATTTGCTGATTATGTCTTCTGCGATCCACTCCTGCCCTCACACCTAAAAAAGACTATTTTAAATTTCTTTGCGCGGTCCATTGTGCAATTTATCCTTCTATGTGCTGTCCTTAAGGTGATATCACATAAAGGTGATATGTAAAATAATGTTTTTTATTATTGTTATAGAGAAACATGATCAGATTTTCCCAGGTTCAGAAAAAAAGATCTAAAGCATACTAGTTTGTCACTTATATACTTTTAGTACAGTCTTTGCTGTTCTCTTGAGGATCCTTGTGATATTTGTGATTGACTTGAGCTCCGCTCTGTACCACACAATGATCCCCCCAGAGTCTCTGCCCCGGGTGATTTGGGTTTTTTTGACAGAGGGTAAAAAACTCTCTCTTGCTTGCCCTCCCCCCCCTCGTATTGTCTGTTTTTTTTGTGCTGTCCTTTGACAAAACAAGGCTCGCCAGATAATGTGAATCGAAACCTGTTTTTCTAACTTTTAAAGTCGTGCGATGTGTAAGCGGGAACACATCATTATATCTTACATATGAAAAACACATAATATAGCTCCCAAACAAACGCAAACGTATTTTTAATAAGATGCTTTAAATCACTTATAATCCGACAATTTCAGGAAGACTAAGGGAGGACTGTTGTCATCTGTTGTTGACGCTCTGTGAGCTTGGTGACTTTGACCACTTGTTAACCCAGGTTGTTTGAATCGCCACAATTCAAATAGAGAAAAAAGAGCTGACTGACAAGACTTAAGATGTGGCTGTCAATGTTGGATTAAAAAAAAACACATTGCCCGACGTTTGTTGCATTGCTTGAAAAATAACTTTATTTCAAGAGACTGGATAAGTAATTCAAGTGTTTTTTTTTTACTTCCTGAAAAACAACTAATAATTTAACTATATGTGCAGACGTTTTATGATATGTCGCCGTTGTAAATGTCTGTGGACATGTGCTGGCTGGACAGGAGGCTCTACTGTACACAGAGAGGGGCGGGAGGGGGGGACAAGCCAATACATACTCTTAGAGTTTGATTAATAGGGAATATAATATACAAATATAGTACTAAGAATAAGATACACTCTACAGACATTCACAACAGCGACTGTCAGAAGATAGGACACAGCGGCTCAGACACCCGCTGAATGGAAAGGGGCACTTTAATGTTTAGTATGGCTAATACTAAAGCCAATACTTTAACATTCTTCTCTGTATGTTTAACAATAGTGGGTACTGGCCTAATTCGGCCCTGCTCCTGTTGTTAGGTGTTAATGCGTTGTTGTTAAGTGTGAATTTGTACCTGTTTCCCTGAGGTCTGGCTTTTTTTCTGGAAAACCATAACTCTGGTCTTGTCCAGATTGACTGTCAGTGCCCAGGTCTGACAGTGCTGCTCCAACAGTGCCAGATTCTGCCGCAGTCTCTGTTCTGTGGGCGACAGCAGGACCAGGTCGTGTGCAAAGAGCAGGAACTCGATTTCTGTAATTAATGCAGATCAGTAAATCAAGGGACAAAACAATTATTGCGCCTGGCTCCATAATGGGCTTTGACGTGCTAATGCGTTGGTTTAACAGTCCTTGTGTGGCAATGTTTTTTATTATTGTTATAGAGAAACATGATCAGATTTTCCCCAGTTCAGAAAAAAAAGATTTAAAGTATACTAGTTTGTCACTCTTCTCATCCCCTCTTTGCTAAATGGCTTTTGAATAGAGTCACATGAAGAGAGAGGTGAAACAGCCCTACACAGCCCTGCCGCAGTACACAAATATAATTATATCTTATTAATTTCTTTAGATACACAATTCTTTTAACACAGTCTTTGCTGTGCTCTTGGGGATCCTTGTGATATTTCGAGCTCTGGTTGAATGATAAGTGTCGCACTTTAAATAATTTTCATAGTTAGAAATTATGAAACGCTCTGTTAAAAGCAAGGGAGTTGTTATGTCTGTTGCAGTAAAAGAAAATGCCTGACAAAGTAGGGCTTGGACAGATTCCAAGTATCATTTTTGCAATTTACGTTGCATTGTCCATTGTGCTGCTGCAATACAGTTTTAAAATAATCCAAAGTCTAAACAGTATCAGCTTTATTTATGGATTGCAATTTAAAAAAAGCCAAAAACTGCACTCAAAATGCAATTTAGAGCTTTCTGGCAAGAGGAGACACCCAAATTAATAATGTAAAATGCCACTGTTTGTGCATGAACAAGGTTATACTGCTATTTCCTTAGATACGCGATTAAAAAAAAAACAGTTTTTGAATCCCCTGCGGAACACATTCCATAAGAATCAGCGCTTTTATATATCGCCTTTAAAGGTGGCTTCTCAAAACGCCTTACAGGATAAAAAGAGCAATAACAGCAACAACAACAGTATTGTATTTCATTGCACTTTGACCAAGTAATAACTTAACTATATGTGCAAACGTTTTATGATATGTCGCTGTTGTGAATGTCTGTGGAGTGTATCTTATTTGCCAGTCTGTCCTGGCTCTCTCGCTCGCCCCCCCTCTCTCCCTCAATTCAATTCAATTCAAGGTGCTTTATTAGCATGACAGATGGGTACAATCAGTGTTGGGTATTTACTTTGCTTTGAGATGCCACTTTTAAAGGTGATATATAAAATCAAGGCTTTAACTTGCTTTAACTCCGCAAGTCTGAGTTCTCGTGTCTGTCCTATCTGAACTCGAAAGTATTACAATATGTATCTTTATAGCAGGTGGTGTACAGCTTTTTAGTATAGATTACACTTTTCTAAAATGTATTTAAAAAAATAAAAACGATTACAATCTAATCTTTCCACGTTTGATCCCAAGATCCCAAGAAAAATAAATCTAAACAGGGAGAAAGCTATGCTGAAAGTTTATTAAGATACTTAGAAGACAAAGATATCAATTTATGTTGCATTTGTCTGATTGTGAATCAAAAAACACATATATTTAAACCCGCATTTGCGATTTAAATCAAAACGCGATTTAAATCAAAATAAATGTTTATATTGTAACGCCTAGGTGACTATTCATTGTTATTAAAATGACTTAAATTCTATCATGTTGTGATATTTAGAAATATAAATTTGTTTGGTGCGAAACGTTTCATTTTTTCAAAGAAATGTTTGTTAAAGGAAATTCATTGTTCTAGTGGGATTTGATCACAGGCCATGTGATATGGGAGTCAGGAACCTAACCCACTGCACCACCAACAAGGTCACATGCAGAGTGCTGAAAAAGCACTACAGAAACATTATCAACAGACAATGTATAGCGTTTACTATTCTTGTGTTGCAGTACATGAATATAATTATATCGTTATTAATTTCTTTTGATACGCGATTCCATATTATATTCCCTTTCAATCAAATTCTAAAAGTATGCTTGTTGACTCCGGTATCACGTTAGTTAAAGACTTCGATGCTTAAAATGTTTAGGGAGAAATGGAATACTGGTGTGTATGTTTTCTTTAAAGTACCGAGACCAGCCATATACTGTATGTTTAAGTTCCAAAATTAATATTGTTTATGGCCTTCACACGCGTTGCAGTATGCTCCTATTCTTTTTATGCTCAGCTACTAAGATTTCCCTTCAGTGGTAAAATTAGATATGAATATTCAATACTTAAACGGGCACAGTTAAGACATTAAATATACATATACATACTGTATACAGTACAGTTTGCATATGGTAATATGTTTATGTTCCTAAATCAATCTCTATTATGAGCATGTGAAAGGCATGGTGAATCGATTCTCAAAAATTACTGTACTTTGCATAATTGGAAACAAATGCGTGATTGCGAAATGCTGTGGTGTTACTTTTACAAAGACGGTCAATGAAAAAAATAATGTGGACCAGTGCAATACTTTGAGTTTACAGCTTGTCCAAGGTCATTCATTATTAATACTATTAGTAATATCTTTGTTAAAGACTTTGATGGCGACAGCTCAAACATGAGAGGTTGAGTTTTATTAGCTCCATCTTGCGGAAATTCCGGATACTATTATTTTGCTTGTGGTATTATAGGAGAATTTACGGTAACTCGCGGTAGACTGTGTAAAGCGCACCGCAAAATAATGCGGTATCACCCGCGCATTTTGAATGGCTGCATTTGTAATAAATATTATAATAATAAAATTTAGTTGATATAGCGCCTTTAAAGGTGGCTTCTCAAAGCGCTTTACAGAAAAAAAAAACAGGAATAACAACAAATAAAAAATAACAATAAAAAAGCACCATTTCAGTGAGAGGAGTGAGCCTGTTTAGTTGAGGAAAGCAGATGTGAATTCATTTTTCGAGCCTTGATACAATTCACAACAGAGTCTTACAGATTTTAAATCATCAGGCATTTTCTTGACAGCCAAGGCCTCATGTTGGATGTTATACTGCGTCCATTAATTTCTGGAACAACCTCTCTAATTCGTGCAACTACACCGCTGTGTCGGCTTGTCATTGCTCTAGCACCGTCTGTACAAACTCAGACGCATTTTATCCAGTCGATGCCATTCTCTTCGATAAATTAATTCAGAAGCTGAAATATGTGCTCTCCTGTAGTTCCTGTTGGTAGCGGCTTACAGAACAGACGCACATGGGACGCACCCTCAAACTCATATCTAACATAAATGAGCAAATTGGCCAAATCGACTACAGACTCATCTAATTGCAGTGAAAAGCATCTGCTCATCTTAACGAGCTCTATCAGTGGACTTTTGATATCATCCACCATTTCAATAATTCTATGAGTGACTGTGTCTTTCAGAGGGGACAGCAGGTCGAGCAGTTTAGCAGCTTTTTCTCCACACATAAGTGTCAGCTCTTTTGCCAACGGTAAATAAGGTTCTTCAAAAATAATGTGGGGCTTAACTGCTTTAGCAATCTGCAAGCTTGCATTTTTTCCTGTTTCTGTTTCAGGAGTCTGTCTTAGAAGTTAAAAGAAGTTTAATTTCATGCGCATGGGAGTGAAACACAGAGACACTCAGTGTATTTTTCTTAAATTAAACTAGAACAGTTCTTAAATATTTTTCTGTTATCTATCACACTTTCCTGTGCTCACAAGATTACCAGCGTTCGTAGCACCCATTTCTCTGCTTTACCATGCGGTGTTCCAAAATCACGCACATTCTTCTGCCTCCCGATTTGCTGTGGATAGCTTTTTTTAAATACGATTTGTCTTATGTTCGCTTACGTTCATAGCACGCATTCCTATACAATGGTATAGAATTACATTTTAGCTCTGTGTCTACTCAAGTATTGGTGCATGCTGTATCGTAGTACATAGGCTGCGTATCCCATCCCATTTTTTTAGCGCACACACAAAGTTCCTGGGTCATTTTTTAATTATTAGATAAAAAACTAAGTTAAAACTATTTAACAAAGTGTGATCAAGGAGCTCTGTTCTGCATTGACTTTAGAGGAAGGGTTGGATTATGGTACTATTGAGCCCGTATAAATTAGTTTCTGGGGCATGCCATCAAAGGTTTCCAAATGATAAAAAAGTCTGTAAATCAAACCTTTGCTGAGTTTTCAGCACAAAATTGATTTATTTTGAGTACTGTTTGCAAAGTATTTGAACAAATTTAAACATCTACTTTTACTTAAAGAACTTAGAAACTGTCTGTCTAACTGCATTCTAACTTATTTTAATTATTATTTATTTCAGCAGTAAGCTCACAAGTGGTTGATAGCAGATGAATCTGTGTAACACATAAGCATGTGTTTACAACTGTTCAAACATTTTCCCAGGGAAATTATAAAAAAACTTGACAGTTCCAATATCTGCTGTGACATCCGATCTAAACTCTAGGTTAGTGTCTTTCTGCACTAAGGAATATTTGAGTGGTTTTACATCCATAAACCAGGCCATTTGATTGCTGATTGCCTTATGTTTAAACAAGGCTTTAAAGGTGTTGCTTTGATTCAGACATAACCTCATGTGTTTGAACGTAATATAGAATAGGACATTGATGATATGATCCGTTTATTTTAGAGGGATTGTGTCAATAACTGGAGTACCAAAAGACCAGAAGTTTATAAAAATTTGAGAGATACTGGTGCCGTTGAGTCTTTTATTCTTGCTAATATTTTGCCTTTTTCATACCAGACTTCTTGTGACATCCTGTGTGTTATTGCAAAGCACAGAGATGGGTTTTGTGAAAGTGCCCCTACATATTGTACTTTTTAAAGTACCATTTACCTGTCTTTGTCAAGGTAGGGGGTGCAACCTACAGTAGACTGCCTATTAAAGGGGTAGCTCTGAGAAATGACTTGGCTGGTGGGAGAATGTGCCTTGTCTTGGAAGTTTAAATAACCCAGAACTCCTGAGTGATTCAGATGAAATGCAAAATGTTTTAGACCCATGTCCTCACTTATTAAACTCTGAGATTTTGACTGATTTGACTTTTTATTTGTCGCATTTAGCAGAAACAGAACAAGAAGATGTACTGTAGTTAATCCTATTTGAAGGCACCCTGTTTTATTCTCTGACACTCCAACTCAAACAAATGTAATACAAGATGATAAACATACACTTATGGTGTGGTATTTGAGAAAACTTATTTACCACTCAGCTTGGCAAATACTGAATTTAGTAAGGTGACTGTGAATTATCTGGTTAAACAGGTGGGTCACTAGGTCAAGTTCACTCTATTGATCCTAAAGTGGCTGCAATTGTTAATTTTCCTTTACCCACCACTAAATATTTTTTAGAAATGGCTGGTACAGATGCAGCCATTCAAAGTTTGGGATACAAACCCGTACCGCATGCATCTACCCACAAACCACTGCGGCGTACCGTGGTACGTGATTGACTGGCCAAAATGACCGACAGGGGCACTCATGGTGCATTGGTCAGTAATGAAATGATTTAATCAGTTAATCTCTTTACTGTGCACATTTTAATCCGCTTAGTATTGAACATTTATATAGAATTTTACCACTAAAGGGAAATTTTAGTAGCTGAGCATTGTAGGGGTTTGTGGATTTACTGGGACAATTATTAATTGTAGCAGTAAGTCACAAAATGATTATTTGATGTCTATTAGAAAACCAACCTTGCAGGATAACTCAGCAATGCACACACGGATACTTATACATGACAATACATTTATTAATACATCAAATGTGCATTTAAACATAATAGATCTTAAGAGTGAGGGTAAGCAGAATACAAAAGGTATATATTCAATCACGAAGAGTTACAAACCAAGAGACACATACATTCAGTATACCATTCGTTTATACCGTTTCGTTAATGAATGTTAAATACAACTTCTACACTTGATACTCAAAGGCAAGTACATCACTCATAGGAATTAAATTGATATCAGATGGGATTGAGGTAACAATTGAATTCTCGAGCTGTAATGCAGAATGTTGAATACTCATCCAATTTGTGTGGATTCAGATTTCCCGCAGACACAAAGAAACAGCAACAGGCTGTTATTGCGTCCTACCGGCGTCCTCTGGCCCAGTGCCAGTCAGTCCTGTGGCAGGCAGGTGGGGGAGAAGGAGGGAGAGATTCCTGCTGCAACGTGCTGGCAGTGGGCTCTCTGAAGACCAGCTAGTTAGTGTTGGTTTTACTAGCAGAGATTGTCCACATGGAAAGTGACTGCTGGTCCAAGCAAGTCACACTCTTTAGACAGGAAGAAGACCGGTTCATTCCCGAAGTAGTGCTAGTCCTGAATACTAATATTTAGCTGTCAATAGTTCTGACAGTAGTTCACTCATTGATCAGGCGAGCGTTCGCAGTGGGTACCAGCGGTTCACGAGGCTTGCTGCTGGGCTAACCTCGGGCGGATCCTTTGGGCATGCGCGGGTGACCTCCGTTAAAATTGGAACGCTTTTCACAGGTGTAAATCCACCTATTTTCTAACCTCTTTATCTAGGACAGGTAACAGTTTCACAACTCACCTTTCCCCCTGCCTGTCTGATTTTTTTTAACCCTTCTTTGCCCAAATCACAGCGGGAAAGAAGAACATTTTTCCAAGAAAGATCTGATGACAGCGAAGTAAAATAAAAAATAAAAAAGTGGTTATTATCTTTCGAAACCTGTTTTTATACTTTTAAAGTCATGCAATTTCTAAGTTAAGCAGGAACACATCACTACATCTCATTTTTTATTTTATTTTTTATTTAAAAATTTGATTGCCCAGTCTAAGGGATGTTTGTAATATTTGCATTACAGAGAGACACACACACACACTTTTTCAATGACAAAAAATAACGCCACACTCAATTGTTTAACACACACAGGCAGCTGAAGCACAACGTCTCTTCCCATAAAAAGTCTTTGTCTCCATACGATGACCGCTGTGGTGCATGTTCACAGATTTTTTTGTAATTTGAACTCAGCCCAATCCCTTGGTGTATTTATATTATATTCTCATGTACGAGTAGAATAGGTTCATTGTCTTCCAATGAAAGACAGGTTCCTTTCAGCCAAGACAGTCAGGGGACAGTAGAATCTCACAACACTCGGACTGTTACAGGAACTCAATAAACCTTAATAGCCTTGCAAATGAGCTCACACTGTTGGATATATACTCGACGCTCCAGAGACGTCACATTTTACACATTTTGTCAAACTGGTTGCTTTCTATTGTAGATGTGTTCCTGCGGAGACTTTTTTTTCCTCATAGCACTTTACACTTAGTTTAAACTACTGAATGAAATAGGTTTAATACAGGTTGGTAGCCGGGTACAGCATGCGTAGACTGCAAAGGAACAAGTAATAGGATTATTCCATGCTGAAAAGAGAAGAAAGACAACATAACGTTTCGGCCGTTTCAGGCTGCTCTGTTCTACTTCCTATGGTGATATGGGGGTTTTTCACACAAAGCCGTATTGAGCAGTATTTCTCGCGTTGTGAACACGTGTACACAGCGGTCACCCCGGGTTCCAGTTAGTGCGTAATTACACATCTACGAAAAAACAGAGGTTTAAAAAAAGAGAATTAGCTCACTGATAGTTTTATGTGGAGGCTGTAAAGATTTTCACATGTCATGGTCTTTAGAATGAATTTGGTTTGAAGGTTTTTTATGTTTCTCTTCCAAACATATGGACAGAAGAATATTCGAGTGTAGTCAAAAAAATGGCTTAAAAATGACATAGTGAAGGCTGAAAGAACAGCCACATGTACTTTGTACACACAGCAAGTGTTTTCGTAACTAGGAGGTTTCATGAAAAAGTTACAGACATGCCAATTGTAATCGTTTTTATTTTTAAATACATTTTAGAAAAGTGTCATCTATACAAAAAAGTTGGATTTAATACCACTCGATATTAATATATTAATAGAGATAAGCTCTCTATTAAAGCTCAGATCAAAGATCAAGCACAGATCAAACAGCAAGATCTCACAAACAGGGACTCATCTGTGATCTGTGATGTGGTTGAGTGTGAATTGTGGTGCTCTAGCAGGCTGAAAAAAAATGGTTTAACAACTCTTAAGCATACTGTAGTTTTTGTTAACATAAGTTTATCAGTGAAAAGACCACGGGCGTTCTTCCTACCCCCTACATTCTCAGAGAAGAATGGAATTTAAAATTTAATATTATTGATTACTAATAGTTTATGCTGACACCTAACTTTCTTAATTAGATGTATTTAAAACAGTGAATTAAGTGTAACATAACATTCAGAAATACAATTGAGAATAGTTTTGTGTTGTATGTATAGATGAAACTTTTCTCAAATGTATAACAAAATTAAAGATGATTAAAATCTGTAATCTTTCCACCTGTAATGTCTAATGACATTAACATATAAAATGTATAACGTAACAAAATTAAACACGATTAAATCTGTAATCTTTCCACTTATATGTCATTAGAAAGTACAACAAGTTTCTGCTTTGTCTAAGGATGGTATCAAAAAGTAGTCTAAGTGGTGAGAAAGCTGTGCTTAATGATAATTAAGACATCCGGCGCCGGAAAGATGGCGACGGTTTATAGAAAGCTCTCTCGTTGTGTGTCTGTTTTAATGTTTATTTATACGTCAATACTCTAGTTTTGTGTTGGATGCTCAATGTCTGTCATTACTTATGATAGACAAACACTTTTAAACCTGAGGACAGACTCCTTAATGTCATCAAACAACTTTTTTCACGTACCGGACCTCACCTGCTGGATCGGACAAAGATGCGGCGAACAACAACAACAGGTGGGCAAACGCCGGGGGAGACGAGGCGGCGTACTAGCGCGACTACGAAGGCGTCCGCACAGACCACCACCGCCGTCTATTTTGTTAGCTAATGTTCAGTCATTGGACAATAAGATAGATGAGCTACATTGTCGGATCAACGCGGAAACGGACCTGAGGGACTGTTGTGTTTATGCCTTCACTGAAACCTGGCTGAATGCATGCATCCCGGACACCACCATCCAGCCAAAAGGGTTCACCATTTACCGCATGGACAGAAACCACCAAGCAACCGGCAAACACAAAGGCGGAGGCGTTTGCTTCCTGGTCAACAGCAAGTGGTGCACCGACGTGAAGGTAATCTCTAAATCCTGCTCGCCGAATCTAGAACACCTGACCATAAAATGTCGACCATTTTATTTGCCGGGGGAGTTTTTCACCACTATTATCACAACCGTTTACATTCAACCTCAAGCCTGCGTGGAAGCCTGCGTGGAAGCAGAACACAGCGAACTCCACGACATTATCAACAAGCACGAAAACTCCCACCCAGAAGCCGTCTCAAATGTAGTTGGGGACTTCAACCACTGCAATCTGAGGTACTGCAAAAATACATTCAGCATGTCACTCTACCGACAAGAGGAGGCAATATTTTGGACCACTGTTACACAATAATAAAAGGAGCATACAAAGCGCTTCCCAAACCGAGTTTCGGTAAGTCAGACCACATCGCTCTCCTGTTGCTTCCTGAGTACAAACAGAAGCTGAAGACCTCCCCCATTGCGAACAGGTCAGTGCGTTGTTGGTCTGGGGAGGCAGAAAGCAAGTTAATAGACTGCTTTGATAGTACAGACTGGGACGCATTCAGAGCTCCCCACACAGATTTAAATGAGTATACGGATGCGGTCACCAGCTATATTAAATACTGCACCGACATTTGTGTACCAGAAATGAAAATTAGGTCATTTCCCAATCAGAAACCGTGGTTCAACAACGACATTCGCAATAAAAAAAAAGATAGATCCACCGCATTCAAATCGGGGGACAAAGAGCTGTACAAGAAATCACGGTATGCATTAGAGGAAGCCATAAAATACGCCAAACGGAGCTACAGAATGCGGCTTGAAACGCAGTGCGCTGACACCCGGAGGCTGTGGCAGGGATTACAGTCAATCACAGGCTACAAGGGCTGCAGCCAGGAGATTGACAAGAACAACGCATCCCTGCCTGACGAGCTGAACCACTTCTATGCCCGCTTTGATGCTCTGAACACGGGCAATACTGAGAAGACCCCAAGTGTGCAGGGCGAGTTTGTTCTGAAAGTCTCAGAGCAGGACGTGCAGAAGACTCTGAGCAGGGTGAAAATCCGTAAAGCTGCAGGGCCTGATGGGATACCACCTCGAGTCCTAAGGACATGTGCAGCCCAGCTGACCACAGTGTTTGCGGACATCTTTAACTCCTCCCTGTCACAGTCCATGGTCCCCACCTGCTTTAAAAAAAACACTATTGTTCCAACCCCCAAAAAGACAAAAGTGACATGCCTGAATGATTACCGCCCAGTAGCATTAACATCTGTGGTGATGAAATGCCTTGAGAAGCTGGTGTTGTCACACATTAACTCCTAAATCACAGAGTCCCTGGACCCCTTGCAGTTCGCCTACCAGAACAACAGATCAGTGGATGATGCTGTCTCCCTGGCTGTGCATACAGACTTGGAACACCTGGACACTAAGAACTCGTATCTGAGAATGCTGTTTGTGGACTACAGTTCAGCATTCAATTCCATCATACCCAGTCAACTGGTGACAAAGCTCAGGGGATTAGATCTGTGCAACTCTGTCGGAAACTGGCTGCTGGACTTTCTTATCGAGAGACCACAGGTGGTGCGGATAGGCAATAAAACATCAACACCACTCACCCTGAGCACTGGAACCCCACAAGGCTGCTGTCTGAGTCCAAGGTTGTACTCCCTATTTACTCACGACTGCACAGCAAGACACAGCAACAACCGCATCATTAAGTTTGCAGATGACACCACTATAATAGGACTGATCAGTGATGATGACGAGTCCACTTACATGGATGAAGTTGTACAGCTGCTTAGGTGGTGGCATAGTAATAACCTGGACTTGAACATAAAGAAAACGAAAGAGCTAATAGTGGACTTTCGGAGACACAGGCCATACACTCACAGCCCACTCAGTATTGATGGAACGGAAGTGGAAACAGTCACCAGCTTTAGGTTTTTGGGAATTCACATCTCTAAAGATCTAACCTGGACTGTGCACACTGACTCTATCATGAAGAAGGCTCAGCAGCGCCTTTATTTCTTGAGGTGCCTCAAGCGATGGGGGATGCCAATACATGTGTTGGTGAACTTCTACAGCTGCACCACTGAGAGCATCCTCACCAACGGGATCACCGTATGGTATGGCAACACCTCTTCGCGAGAAAGAAAGGCACTGCAGAGAATGGTCAATATGGCCCAGAAGATCATCGGCTGCGGTCTCACACAGATTAAACAGCTCTATGAGGACCGCTGCCGTGGTAAAATTCTGGCCATCACAGAGGACAGTCACCACCCCGGGCATGAGCTCTTCACCCCACTGCCCTCAGGCAAGAGATATAAGAGCATACGGACACTTACCACTAGATTCTTCAACAGCTTCTCTCCACAAGCAGTGAGACTGGCGAACACTTTTAGCCATCCCCTTCGGACCACACCTACACCATCACCATCTACCTCTTTATGATTTCTTATCTATTGCACATCTCCAGTCATTGTTTACACGTCTGTATTGTTTACATTCAAACTGTCTACATGTTTACTTGCACATTGTCTATTGTTTGTTTGTACATTGTCTTGATGCACTGTTTGCACTATGTCTTGTTTTTTACACTTGTTTTACAATCGAGAGACTTTCTGTGAGTAAGAATTCCATTGTACCAGTACCGGTTACATATGGCAATAAAGTTCAAGTTCAAGTTCAAGTTCAATTAAGGGACTTAAAAGTAAAAAGAGATGCTTCATATTGATTGACTAATTTTAAAAATTAAGTTATAAATGCAGACGCGATTGATGTATTTAGCGCCCCAGGCAGCAGAACTGAGCTCCGCGCCTCCTCCCTCTCTCGGTGCCACGCCGGGTCTAAATATCTAAATATCTAAACATTTAGTATGTATCTATATAGCATGTAGTGTACAGCCTTTTAGTATAGATTACACTTTTCTTAAATGTATTTAAAAAATAAAAACGATTCCAATCTAATCTTTCCACGTTTGATCCCAGAATCCCAAGAAAAATAAATCTAAACGGGGAGAAAGCTATGCTGAAAGTTTATTAAGATACTTAGAAGACAAAGATAACAATTTATGTTGCATTTGTCTGATTGTGAATAAAAAAACACATATAATTAAACACGCGTTTGCGATATAAATCAAAATGCGATTTAAATCAATATAAATGTTTATATTGTAAAGCATACTGTATAGCCTCCATTTCTCTATAAAAATTTAAAAGATCGTTTGGGCAGCCTAAGAGGGGGTTCTACTCTCAGTGACAGCTGACAATCCTCCATACACTCAAGTGAAAAATTAATAATGCCAATCTAAACACCGTAATTACAATTTGTTAATAGAAATGTTAAGTTCTCTAAAGCTTTGTGATAGTTTATCCAGGCAGCAAAAGATCAGCTACACTGGGAAGATGCAACACCTTAGATATGATTAATAACCTTTTAAATCTTAAGAGAGATCTGAAGGGATCCCCCCCCCCACACACACACACATACACACAAACACAGGATAGAAGCAGGAAGCAGAAGCAGGGACAGTTGTCAGAAGGAAAGAAGGTGACTATTCATTGTTATTAAAACAGACTTAAATTTGATCATGTTGTGATATTTAGAAATATAAAAAGTCAAATAATTGTCCATAATATTGTTATTCTATTGTAGCGGCGAGGCTTATTAATAAGAAAGAATTAAGTGTTTCTGAGCTTTCCCAAATTAGGCCTCATCTCTATGTTCATCTCTATTCATGCAGACTGATTTAAGATTTCCTTTGATAAAGTTTCCTAGGACAGCTCCCAAAGGGGGATGCACTTAGCTAAGCCTGCTATCATGATCAATGGTCATCCATTGGCACCTATCTGTCTAGGGAGTGCCAGATGGACATCTGGACTGCATTCCTAAGTGTCAGGAGTAAGTGACTCATATCTCACCTTGATCAACCAATCAGGGACTGGTAGGGCCGAGTAACCCACGTGGGACTCTGATGCCCATGGAACTTTCAGCCAATCAACAAGAAGAGATTCAGTAAGATTCGGGAGAGACTTCTGAGACTTTTCTAAAGGGAATTCAAAGGAGAATTCCAGGGCAGGGCGGCCCAGGAGCAGAAGGCTCCCAAGGGCAGGACATTCTCGCAGCGCACCTCCAGACCATCCTGAGACTCAGCCCGGACAACCACGGAAGGGCCAGTGTGTCCGAGTGCCAGAACCTTCCTTTGTTCTAAGAGTCTAGAGCGGAGGTTGCCAGAGAGTAACCAGAGGATCCACCCGAGGTTAGCACCAGCAGCAGGCCTCGTGAACAGGTCGGAACTGTGGACAGCTGAATCACTATTCAGAACTAGCTCTTCATCAGGAATGAACCGGTCCTCTTCCTGACTTGCTGGGACCCACAGTCATCTTTTCTCCTGTGCACAAACAACACTAACTAGCCGGTCAGTGAGCATCAGCAGCGCACCGTTGCAAGCCGTACTGCGCAGCCTGGCACCGAGCCAGAAAGCTCGGATTGGACAGCAACAAGCCTGCAACTGTTTCTTTGTGCACGCAGGAGATCTGAATCCCCAGAGATTGGATGAGTATTCAACTTCAATGCATTACAGCTCGAGAATTCAATTGTTATCCCAACCAGTTGATATCAATTTAATTCCTAAGAGTTATGTACTTGTTCTGAGTATCTAATGTAGAAGTTATAACCAAGTTCATTTATGAAACGGTCTAAATGAATGATATACTGAACGTATGTCCTCTTGATATATGTAACACTTTGTAACTGATTGAATATATATCTTTTGTATTCTGATAACCCTCTCGATAAGATCTGTTAGGTTTATATGGATATTGTATGTATTAATAAATATATCCTCGTGTATTAGTACTTGTGTGTGTGCGTTGTTTGAGTTATGTCGCATGGTTGGATTCTAAAGCCATCAAAAGAATCAATTTTGTGATTTACTGTTACAATGAATAATTGTCCCAGTAAATGCCCAAACCCTACAGAACTGGTGCCTTCAGAGAGCCACTACATTTACATTTTGGCTATGGCAACATTACACTATTTTTTCAAAGAAATGTTTGTTAAAAGAAAAGTCATAGCACCGGTTGGATTTGAACACACAACCTGTGGGTTACTAGTCTGGCACGTAGACCAGCAGGCTAGCAGGGAAGTCAAATGAGTGGTGAAACAGCCCTACACAGCCCTGTCACAGTACACAACTATAATTATATCATTATTAATTTCTTTAGATACGCGATTCCATATTATATTAGCAGAAAAGCTTAAAACTACCACTTTTTATATGCTATTTCACACAGACTTCGATGTTTAAAATGTTTAGGGAGAAATGGAATACTGGTGTGTATTTTTTCTTTAAAGTACCTTTTCCTGGAATCTGACTGGCTGACACCCTTCTGAAGTAGTACCATAATATCTGGTATACGGTAAAGAAAGCATAGATAAAAAAGCTTGGATTCTTATGTATCTGATACAAGTATCTTTTAATACCATCTTTGCTGTGCTCTTGGGGATCCTTGTGATATTTTGAGCTCTGGTTGAATGATAAGTGTCGCAGTTTAAATAATTTTTGTAGTTAGAAATTTTGAAATGCTCTGTTATAGTAAAAGAAAATGCCTGACAAAGTAGGGCTTGGACAGATTCCAAGTGTTTGTACAAAGGCGCTAAAGAAATTAGCAAAAAAAAGTCATTCCTTTATCGTATTGGATAGCTAATTTCCTGTCCTTGTTAGTTAGATAAACGAAATGCTGTGGTGTTTGTTAAAGAAAAAAATAAAAGTATTTTAGTTTAAAATGACGATTAGAAAAAATGTGGACCAGCGTAATACTTTTAAGTTTACAGCTTGTCCAAAGTCATTCATTATTAATACTATTAGTAATATCTTCGGTAGAGGCTTT
Organism: Lepisosteus oculatus; assembly: GCF_040954835.1. NCBI lineage: Eukaryota > Metazoa > Chordata > Actinopteri > Semionotiformes > Lepisosteidae > Lepisosteus > Lepisosteus oculatus. Next base: position 28,828,753 of record NC_090703.1, on the reverse strand, counting down.
GATGCATAAAATATTTCTGCATAAATAAAATATTTATGATAAAGGTAAGTTGTGTACTTTGTCCAGCTGAGCAATCTTGCTTTCATAAAATATACCAACTTTTTAATGACTCATGATTAACATGTTGTAATACACAGTTTAAATTTAAAAGCTCAACTGCTGTACATGAGAGGTTAAGCTTTATTGGCTCCTCCTGCCGGTTTTACAAGGTGATTCCGGATACTTTTCGGCCTGACGTCAAATGACACGATAAACTGCGTGATACTGCGTTTTGATGCGACACGCCCACCACGGTATACCGCGAAATACCCCACCTGTTTTGAATGGCTGCATCTGTAGATACATATATTTAGATATTTAGATCCTCAATGCTTTTACAATCGATGGAAATGTTCAAATAAATGTGCTAAAGAAATAAACAAAAAACATGTAATTTTTTCCTTTATCATATTGGCTAGCTAATGTCCTGTCCTTGTTAGTTAGTTACTTGTGGCTGTGTCTCTGCGTTGCGTAGCAACGAGGGACTATCTTCTCAGCTGGAGGAATGTAAACAGCTTTATATTTTGTGTTAAATAAATTGTTTCAATTAAAATTAATTATATAAAGCAGTCGCATATTTGGGGACCGTTTTATAAAAGCAATAAGGCACTCGAGGCCTATGCTATATCGTAGATATAGTCACAGCTAAAAGGATTTCCGGCCCTCTGCATTGCGTTGGGCTTAACAACACCTTTTAACTGTGACTATATCCACGTTATACAGTAGCATGGCCTCTCGTGCCTTATTGCTTAAATAATTAGATTCTGTATGAGTTTCTTTAACTTCTATAACGAGCGCATGTATTCATGGAAAATGGTAATCACTTCACTCACTTTAAACGTTTTGTTATATTTAGAAAAAACAACAAATTCAATATAGTGTCGATAATATTAAGTCGGTAATAATATCAGTAGCAGTTTGAAATTATGCATTGTTATTAATAAATGACTTTGCTTCAAACTTGTTGTGATTTTTAGAAATATAAAAAATGTTATTATACAGTAGTGTCCATAATATTTACTATTTTAGTTTTTCAAAGAAATGTTTATTTGTTAAAAAAAAACGCGTGACAATAGCTGGATTTGAACATCCAACCTCACACTTATAAATCAGCCACTTAAGCCATCACGCCACTGCCGCAATCACATGACAACCAGTGAAACAGCCATACACATATCGATAGATATGTGTATATACTACTGTTTGTGTTATAGTATATGAATATAATTATATCGTTATTAATTTCTTTAGATACGCAATTCCATATTATTTTCCCTATTAATTAAATTATGCTTTTGTTTACTCCGATAAAGAGTGTATTAGCAGAAAAGGTTAAAACTATTAATTTTCAGAAAGTATATAAACGTACAGTAATATAGTCAGAAGGAGCACATAAAACATTTCCAAAATAACCACATGCAAGACTTTGATGCTTAAAATGTTGAGGGAGAAATGGAATACTGGTGTGTATTTTTTCTTTAAACTACCAAGACCAACCATATACAGTACAGTTTACATACAGTAATATGTTTATGTTCCTAAATGAATATCTTTTATGAGCATGTGAAAGGCATGGTGAATCGGAGATACTCAAGCCTTACTTACTTGGAAACGAATGCGTGATTGGATCAACGAAATGCTGTGGTGTTACTTTTTGTCAATGAAAAAATAAAGTATTTTCGCTTACAAAGATAGTTACAAAGAATGTGGACCAGGGTAATACCTTGAGTTTACAGCTTGTCCAAGGTCATTCAATATTAATACTTTTAGTAATATCTTTGGTAAAGACTTTGATGCATAAAATATTTCTGCATAATTAAAATATTTATGATAAATGTTGGTAGGTTGTATACTTTTGTCCAACTGAGCAATCTTGCTTTCATTAAATATACCAACTTTTTAATGTATAATGATTAACATGCTGTAATACACAGTTTAAATTTAAAAGTCTAAAGAGTATACAACTTGCTGGCACAATTCTGATACAGGAGAATCTAAATGGAGTTGATCAACCTGTTTATTTTTTTTAAATCAATACAAATTAAATTTCTTTGCAGCATTTTGAAGTCCTCTCTCATTGGTTGTTTTTACTGATCACAAATCGTTTGACTTTTTCTTCATTGTATGTATATCCATAATCAACAACTGATGCACTGATTGTATATGGTACTGTTTACTCCCTCGAAATTAGACACAAGAAAGGCACGGAGAATCTTGTAGCTGATGAACTGGACTCTTATGTTAAATGGTTAGCTTTGGGAAAATGTTTCTTTAAGCTCAAGAGTTATAGCGGAGTTTATCTTGTGTTTTAAAAAACGTTATGTTTATTATTAAGGATGGGATGTGTTACATCCCACTATGTTTGTTAATGGGGTTGTGGGTGTTCGCAGTTAGTTGCACAGAAGACTTTTCGGGAAAGGGAGTTAGTGAGTAAAAGTGTGTAACCTTAAATAGTGTGGTAGCTTTTTTATGTGCTTCCTAGCTTTTAAGGGATTTGCTAATATATTTTTGATTTGGTTTAATAAATTTGGTGGCAATAAACAACTGGTGATGGTTGGTTGCATAATCATGCCAAAGCACTCATCTCTGTGATGATCTATATGCCTCCAAATTGCTTTTCAGTCTGTGTGGGGGATGGAGCTAATGTTACTGTCAGTAAAATACTATGATATGTAAAATTAATAAAAGCATCAATATAAACATACTAATAATTAGATTTTATTATTAGAGAACAAGTTTGGCACTCCCTCAAAGACTATTTTCAGAAAACTGCAAAACTGAGCACAAAGCAATACTTCATTAAAGCAGTTAACAGGTTCTAGGAAGAGGAGCTGAAGTTGTAATAAATATAATTAAAGGTATAAATGGCATTATTGTATGCTCTTATGAGAATCTTCATCTCCCTTTTGTTTTATTAAATTTATATGCTGACTTTGACACTGTTCATTTTAAAATTTGGAAAAGCGCCATGAAACAGTAATGAGCTTATATGGTATTGTACAGGCTTGGTTTAACTCATATCTCACTAACAGAGTTCAATTCGTACATTTAAATGATGACTTCTCCTTTATGCCCAAAGTAACATACAGTACAGAGAGCCACAAGGTTCTGTTCTTAGATCTATACTTTTTAGTCTGTAATTACACCCCCTTGGTAACATCGTCCACAGACACAACATTACATTAAAATACATTTCTCTCTATTCTGATGACACACAGCCATACAAATCCATAGACTCTGGAGACAATGCTCCTATACAGGGATTACTAATTTAACAGATATTAAACACTAGATGGCAGCAAATGTCCTAATACTTAATTAAGCTAAAACAGAGGTTCTGTTTTTTTCAGAGACAAAAAAACTCCATGACAAAATAATGCTATACTCCCTTAATATGGCTGTCCTCACTGTGAGCACAACAGCAGCACATAACCTAGGAGTAATTTTTGACCGTAACCTTAACTTTGATTTATACTTAAATCACTTGTCTAGAGTTTCTTTCCTCTGCTTTAGAAACATAACTAAGATGGGGGGATTCCAGAGAAATGTACAGTATCTAATTACCCCCTTGTACATGTTTTTTTCTCTTGTTTCAGACTTTTACTATAACACACACATTAACACATTTAAACACAACACAATATAATCATTTCCAACATTAATGTTACAATACACTTAACTCACAGAACAAAGACACTTTTAACCTAGTAACTTAATATATTTAGCTAACAAGTCCCATATTTGTCTCTGACAACCCAAAGCCCCTGAATACAATTTCTATACCTTTAAAACAAATATAAACACTTGAACCTTTAACAACAAAACAGTGACATCATTAAACATAAAACTACAAACCTTTAAAAACCTTATTACTTCAAGTTTACTGGTCATACCTAAATATTATTTAAAAAATAAATTGGGAGTACAGCAAGCTCGGTAATGAGGTAACGAGGATTTAACTAGCTGCCTGCATGAGGTGCTATTTCCGTGCCCCCCACCTCATCATCTGGTTACATGGAGTAGGTTTTTAAGGTACAAATTATTAATTGCTACTTCAAAATCATGTCACCAAGCTCTAAAGCACCTTAAGGGGTAAACTGTCTTAATACTTTTGCAAGGTATTTTTTATGGTTTAAAGTGTTTTGTGGTGTATCTTATGCTGCTAGTGTATTAACGTAGGAACACAGTGAAATAAGTTAAGCAAATCTGGCAATGGCTTAATTTTATAATAATTTATATAAAATATAAAATAAATATATAATATAATATATAATATAATTAAATGTATAATAATTAATGAATAATTGCACTTAATAAATACACTTATATAGCACTTTTCTGGACACTGCACTCAAAACGCTTTACAGGTAATGTGGACTCCCCTCCACCAATGTGCAGCATCCACCTGGATGATGCAACGGCAGCCATAGTGCGCCACACATCAGCTATTAGCAGGGAGGAGAGCAGAGTAATGCCATTTCATATATGGGGATTATTAGGAGGCCATGATTGCTAAGGGCCAATGGGAAATTTGGCCAGGACACCGGAGTTACAACCCTTCTCTTCTCGAGAGCCACCCAGGGATTTTTTAATGACCACAGAGAGTCAGGACGTTGATTTTACATCTCATCTGTAGGACAGCACCTGTTTACAGTATAGTGTCCCCATCACTATACTGGGGAATTAGGACCCACATGGACCACGGGGTGAGTACCCCCTGCTGGCCCCACTAACACTTCTTCCAGCAGCAACCTTAGTTTTTCCCAGGAGGTCTCCCATACAGGTACTGACCAGGCTCACACCTGCTTAGCTTCAGTGTGTTGCCAGTTGTGAGTTGCAGGGTGATAAGGGTACTGACATCTATTAAGAGTCAATTACTCTAAGACATCTTAGACTAATTTTCTATTACTCTAAGCAGTAAAGCTAGTAACTGAAATTTTTACTGAAATTTTAAAAGTTTTTGTACTTTTAAAATTGAATATATTCTACTGTTGTTAGCTGCACTCTATAAAAAAAATAAAATATGAAGCTAAAAAAATGTTGGATACCATTTTCTTAGATGCAAACTAATCTAGTAACTAAAAATTAGACACAAGAAGAGTATTATTGGACAATGTTGTGAGGCTCTAGCAGAATTTTCTCTGTAAACTGAAGAGTTATAGAGGAGACAGGTTGTGTATCGCTTCTTTTGATACTTGTAAAAAAAAATTCCAATGTCAATGCGACAAGGAAGATAATGTGGTGTATTGGTCGTTAGTGAAAATATTTAATCATTTAATCTCTTTACTGTGCACATTTTAATGTGCTTAGTATTAAATATTTATGTTGAATTTTACCACTAAAGGAAATTTTAGTAGTTAAGCATAAAATGCAGAGGAACATAACGAAGGTCATAAAGGTAATAAATTATATTAATTTAGGAACATAAACATATTATGTAAACTGTATGTTGCTGTTATTGGTATTTTAAAGAAAAAATACACACCGATACTCAATTTCTCCTACAGTATATTGACATTTTTTATATTTCAAAATAACATGTTCGTACTGTACTGTATGTACAGTACGCAGCGGTACCACAGGTTGAACTGTAGGGCACAGATCCACCCGAACCCAAAAGCCCAACATATTAATGTGCATTCGCGGTTTTCATCACTCTCTGCGGGAGTCCTGTCTGTGATGAATTAAACCGGTTTCACAGGTATTTTCAAAGTAGAAGGCGGTGAGTCTTCCAGAGAAAGACACCTCCCCCGCCTCCAAAACCCCTTTTTTTGCTTACAGTAGTAGTACTTAAGTACAGTACAGTAGGTACAGTAAGACTTACTGTACTCTACTTACTTACGGTAGTACTTCTTGCGTTAAGAAAGCTAGGTGTTAGCATAAACTATTAGTAATCAATAATATTAAATTTAGCACTGTAATAAATTGTGCTAATAATAAATACTATTCTACTCTGAGAATGTAGGGGGAGGAAGAATGCCCGTGGTCTTTTCACTGATAAACTTGTGTGAAGCTGTCAACAAAAGCCAGCTGTCAAAAAAAGTTTTTTTTTAAAAAAGTCAATTGTGTGTCCATAATATTGCTATTTTGACATTGCTAATTGCTATTGCTATTGAGTCTCTATGTAATGTAAATACATTTTGTCTCCAAATCCACCACCACTTGTATGAATCATAGCCCTGCCAAACGATGCAAATTCCGCTGCAATGGTTGTGTGCAGGAATTATTCAGTATGGCATCTCCATGTTCAAGTAAACACTGCTCTGTGTGCAAATGCAAATGCATTTAAAAAACGTTTCTTTTTTTAAAAGCCACCTTTAAAGGTGCTATATAAAATAAAGTTTATTTTTATCAATATTGATGATATTCTTCCTTCCAGGACTTGTAAAATTGTTGTTGTTATTTTTGTTATCACGTAAAGCACTTTGAGAAGCACTTTGAGAAGCATACTGTCCAGCATATTGTATTTCATTGCACTTTGACAGATCGTCTTATAATCACAACAACAATAACATCAACAATTTACAAGTTCTGGGAGGAAAAATATTATCAATTTTAATATTAATAATAATAATAATAATAATAAAACTTTATTTTATATAGCGCCTTTAAAGGTGGCTCCTCAAAGCGCAAAACTAGAAATAACATACAATCTACAGACATTCACAACATAAACATATCTTAAAACATTTACATATATTGTTAAATTATTAATTTAAATATATACTTTAAGTTACTGAAACAGCCAGTTAATAAAATTGTTGCAATTTTGTTCTTGTTTGGAGGTGGGGATATTCTGACAACAATTGATTTAAAGACAATCTGTCAAAGTGCAATAAAATACAATATTACGGGGGTACCATTAAGGCAGAGACGACGAAAATAAAGTTAATTATTAATTTGCTGGACAGAGACGTGAACATTATTATGCAGAAGACAAAGATAACAATTTATGTTGCATTGCCAGATTGTGAATCAATAAAAATATTAATTAATCACGGGTTTGCGATTTAAATGGAAAGGGGGTGACGGGAACTCTTAATCTAAATTTTAAAAAAATAAAACAGGTTTCGATAGTTAATAACCACTTTTTATGTGCGAAATACGGGTGATTTGTCTTCCTCCTGATCAGTTAAGAAATCTGTGTACGCTGTAAGGTTTTTACTTCCTAATCAAACTTTTAAATAGAAACAGCATATGCTCATGTCCTCCTGCTATGTAGAACAGATCAGGAAGTTTTTTTTTCTCCAATCAGAGGGGTGTCAGATGGTGTCAGCCAATCAGCATTCTGAAGCCTACCATAATCTCTGGTATAGGGGTAGCCCGAATTCTGTCGCATTTTCATTTTAGGAAATCATGAAACGCTCAGTTAAAAGCAAGGGAGATTGTCCGTTATAGTGGACATACAGATGCAGCCATTCAAAGTGCGCGGTACAGACACGTACCGGAGGTAATTGGTTACGGTGTCGCGCATTGTGACGCATGATGGCGCGCGGTACCACGGTACGTGATTGGTTGACCGACAGGGGCACTCGTGGTCCGTTGGTCTGTCGTAGAAAGATCTACAGTAAACGTCTTTACTGGGCCCGTTGTAGTATTGAATATTTATATGGAATTTTACCACTGAAGGGAAATCTTAGTAGCTGAGCATAAAAAGAATAGGAGCATACTGTAACACGTGTGAAGGCCATAAACGATATTAATTTTGGAACATAAACATACAGTATATGGCTGGTCTCGGTACTTTAAAGAAAAAATACACACCAGTATTCCATTTCTCCCTAAACATTTTAGCATCGAAGTCTTTAACTAACAAGATACCGGAGTCAACAAGCATACTTTTAGAATTTGATTAAAAGGGAATATAATATGGAATCGCGTATGTAAAGAAATTAAAAACGATATAATTATATCCATGTACTGTAACACAAGAATAGTACACGCTGTACATTGTCTGTTGATAATGTTTCTGTAGTGCTTTTTCAGCACTCTGCATGTGACCTTGCCGGTGGTGCTGTGGGTTAGGTTCCTGACTCCCACCTCACACGGTCTGTGATCGAATCCCGCTGGAGCCATTAATTCTTTTTAACAAACATTTCTTTGAAAAAATGAAACGTTTCCCTGAGTCAGAGATTAAATAAAACCTCACTCGCACCAAACAAACTTATATTTCTAAATATCACAACATGATCAAATTTAAGTCATTTTAATAACAATGAATAGTCACCTAGGCATTACAATATAAACATTTATATTGATTTAAATCGTGTTTTGATTTAAATCGCAAACGCGGGTTTAAATATATGTGTTTTTTGATTCACAATCAGACAAATGCAACATAAATTGATATCTTTGTCTGCTGAGTATCTTAATAAACTTTCAGCATAGCTTTCTCCCCGTTTAGATTTATTTTTCTTGGGATCTTGGGATCAAACGTGGAAAGATTAGATTGTAATCGTTTTTATTTTTTAAATACATTTTAGAAAAGTGTAATCTATACTAAAAAGCTGTACACCACCTGCTATAAAGATACATGTTGTAATACTTTCGGGTTCGGATAGGACAGACACAAGAACTCAGACTGCGGAGTTAAAGCAACTTAAAGCCTTGATTTTATATATCACCTTTAAAAGTGGCATCTCAAAGCAAAGTAAATACCCAACACTGATTGTACCCATCTGTCATGCTAATAAAGCACCTTGAATTGAATTGAGAGAGAGAGAGAGCGAGAGAGCACAGCCAGGACAGACAGGCATCGCGTATCTAAGGAAATAGCAGTATAACCTTGTTCATGCACAAACAGTGGCATGTAACATTAATGAATTATTAAGAATTATCACCTCTTTTTACACTTGAGAACAAATGAGAACATTCCACTCAGTGGGCGGTGCATTGTTATCTCAATCACCTGCTAATTCGTTTTACACCACTGGACGACAGGAGAATGTGACTGTACTGTATCTGTACAGAATGTGTGTTTCAATCAATAAAATCGCAATCGCGTGTTTAATTAAATGTCTTTTTGATTCACAATCTGAAAATGAAAACTGCTGTAAAGTCACCTTGAATTTAAAAAAAAAAAACGATTTTGGCACGCCTGTAACATTTTCACGAAACTTCCTAGAGTTGTGAGAACACTTGCTTTGTGTATAAAGTACATTGTGAATGTTCTTATGCCATTTTTTTGACCACGCACAAATATTCCTATATCCGTATCTTTGCAAGGGAATCAGTGCGACTTTTAATACTAATTAAATGACCGCTTTCCACCCCCTCTACATTCTCAGAGTAGAACAGACTAACCTTCTAATGAAAGACGGGCCACCCCCCACGGACAGGAAAAGTGCCCACAGGCACTTAAACTTTATATCGTCAGTAACAGTAAACAGTAACAAGGTCAGAAGGAGCACGTACAAACGTTTCCGAAATAACCACATGTAAGACTTTGATGCTTAAAATGTTTAGGGAGAAAGTGGAATACTGGTGTGTATTTTTTCTTTGAACTACCAATACCAGCCATATACAGTCTGTAACGTAGGGATTTCTATATGTCTTTATTTAGTGGTTACATTAGTAACAAAGGCTAAACTTTTAGCTTCAGTAACGCGTACATATCTCCCCTTTTTATAAAACGACATGGTTGAAAACTGTTCCAGAGCCACTGTTGTTTCATCAGTGAAAAGTACATCATGAAATGCCTCTCCCTATTCAATCCACTGGAAAAAAGAAAAGGAGCATAAAGCGTCTGATGGTCATAAACGATATTCATTTAGGAACAGCATCAGAGATATGTTTTTAACTGCACTGCATCAGAGAGAATACCATAGTGTGTTTTTTTTTTACTCCCTGGCGGAAACTGGCTTCCATAAGAATCAGTATGGCTCAGAGATTAAATAAAACTTCACTCGCACCAAACAAATATATATTTCTAAATATCACAACATGATTGAATTTAAGTCATTTAAATAACAATGAATAGTCACCTATGCATTACAATATAAACATTTATATTAATGTAAATCACGATTAAATTGCCCTTATTTAAAACCCATAAATAAAGCTGATACTGTTTGGACTTTTAATTATTTAAAACTGTATTACAGCAGCACAATGCACAATGCAACGTAAATCGCTATCTTTGTCTTCTGTGTAATAATGTTCACCTCTCTGTCCAGCAAATTAACAATAGTAATAATAATGAACTTTATTGTATATGGCGCCTTTAAAGGTGGCTCCTCAAAGCGCTTTACAGGTTAAAAACAAATTAACAAAGAGCATTAACAAAGAGCATAACACGTGGCGGCGTAGCGGTCAGCTCTGGCTTTCCCATCCACTGTAGTACCGATGCACTGCAAATACAACCCCCCTCTCTGCGGGAGTGCTGGCTGTGACGAATTAAACCGGTTTCACAGGTATTTTCAAAGTAGAAGGGGGCAAGTTTTCCAGCGAAAGACACCTCCCACCTTCAAAAACCCAGTAAGTACAGTACTTATTAGTTAAGAAAGCTAGGCTCCTCAATGAAATCGCTTTAACATACTAATGCGTTGGTGTAACAGTCCGGGCGTGGCAAGCTTCTAATGTCAACTCGACTACGGTGAAAGGAACCCTTCTTTCATTGGAAGACAATGAACATATTCTAGCCCTAAATTAATTAATAGCAAACATGGTTTGCATAAAACAAATTTTTCCAAGAAAGTTTATAATAATACGATCTATAGTTGAAATCCGAGCCTAAATAAAAAGAAAAAGCATTTTCAGAGAGCAATTACGCTGTGTTTATGTAGAATAAGTGATTAGGTTTATGAGCAATCTAATTACTTATTTGTTTAAAATGCTATATAAAATAAAGTTTATTATTAATTTGCTGGACAGAGCGGTGAACATTATTATGCATAAGACAAAGATAATGATCCTGATCAGTTTATAAATCTGTGTACACTGTAAGGTTTTTACTTCTTAAACTTTTAAAATACACGTTTCGAATAGAAAGAAATCCTCTTCCTGGTACAGTATGTATAGCAAACCAGCACGTCTTTTTTCTCCAATCAGAGGGGTGTCAGATGGTGTCAGCCAATCACCATTCTGAAGCCCTACCATAATCTCTGGTATGGGGAGACCTCAGAATTCTGTCCCATAGTTTAGATAGATGATAGATACTTTTATTGATCCTGTGAGGGAAATAAAGTAAATCATTTTCATTTTAGGAAATTATTAAACGCTCGGTTAAAAGCAAAGGAGATTGTCTGTTATAGTGGCCATAAAAACAAGAGTTCGCTGGCATTATATCCTAGAAGACACAGACCGGCGCCAGACCGGGAGAATGCCCGCAGCGTAAAAGAAAATGCCTGATGAACTAGGGATTGGACAGTTTCCAAGTGCTTGTAAAAATCGATGTAAATGTTCAAATAAATGTGCAAAGATATAAACAAAATATTCATTTATTTCTTTATCATATTGGCTAGCTAATGTCCTCTCTTTGCTAGTTAGTGGCTGTGTTTCTGCGTTGGGTAGCAACGGGTGACTGTTCTCAGGCGGAAGATGTAAACAGCTTAATTTTCGTGTTAAATAATTTTTTTAAATTTAAATTAATTGTATACAGCAATCGCATATTTGGGTACCGTTTCATAAAACTTTCATGCTTAAAATGTTTAAGGAGAAATGGAAGACTGGTGTGTATTTTTTCTTTAAACCACCAAAACCAGCCATACACAGTACAGTTTACGTACATACAGTAATGTTTATGTTCCTAAATTAATATCGTTTATGACCTTCAGATGCGTTATGCTCCTCTTTTTATGCTCAGCTACTAAAATTTCCCTTTAGTGGTAAAATTCCATATAAATATTCAAAACTAAGCGGATTAAAATGTGCACAGTAAAGACATTAAATGATTAAATCTTTTCACTACCAACTAATGCACCACGAGGCCCCTGTCGGTCATTTTGGCCAGCCAATCACTTACCACGGTGCCCTGCGGTGGCTTGTGGGTAGTTTACCATACCGCGGGTTTGTACCGCGCATTTGGAATGGCTGCATCTGTACATGAGAGGTTAAGCTTTATTGGCTCATCCTGGCGGTTTTACAAGGTGATTCTGGACACTTTCTGGTATGTCGTCAAATGACGCGTTACACCGAGTGATACTGCGTGAAACTGTGTTTTGATGCGACACGCCCACCTGGTGTACCGCGAAATACCCCACGTGTTTTGAATGGCTGCATCTGTATATCATATTTCTAACTTTTAATTTCTTGCTTCCCTCCTTTGGGAACTACCTTTCTTTTTTCAAAATGTTTCTTTTCCCTCTCCATGTTATCCGATTAATCTGACAATGTGAAGCATGACTCTCTGTTGTCAATTATTTGGTGAGAAGAGGTGCTACTGGATAAAGTTTGAATTTTAACTATCAATAAACCTGTGAAAGCAGTTAAAGTAACACGTCTTCTTGTCAGATACAGTAAAGTATATACATATTTTAGTTATATACTACAAATTACCCACCCAGTTATATTTTATTCTTTTAAATTTGGGTATAGCTCAGTTCAATACACTATTACACTTTTATGATACATTTGTATTTACTATAATAATAATAATAATAATAATTGCTTACACTTATATAGCGCTTTTCTGGACACTCCACTCAAAGCACTTTACAGGTAATGGGGACTCCCCTCCACCACCACCAATGTGCAGCATCCACCTGGATGATGCGACGGCAGCCATAGTGCGCCAGAACGCTCACCACACATCAGCTATCAGTGGGGAGGAGAGCAGAGTAATGTAGCCAATTCATAGAAGGGGATTATTAGGAGGCCATGATTGGTAAGGGCCAATTGGAAATTTGGCCAGGATGCCGGGGTTACACCCCTACTCTTTTCGAGAAGCACCCTGGCACTATGAACAAAATACAGTACACCAGACATACAGTATGCAGATGCAGCCATTCAAAATGCACGGTACAACCCCGTACCACACGCAATTACCAGCAGTGCACCGTTGTGTACTACAGTAAGTGATTTGGCTGGCCAAAATGACCAACAGGGGCACGTGTGGTGCATTGGTTGTTGGTGAAATAATTTAATCATTAAATTTGTTTACTGTGCATGTGTTAATCCATTTAGCATTGAATATTTATATGGAATTTTACAACTAAAGAGAAATTTTAGTAACTGACCATAAAAAGAAGAGGAGCATAACATGTCTCATGATAATAAATGATATTAATTTAGGAACATAAACTTATAATGTAAACTGTATATGGCTGGTATTGGTAGTTTAAATTAAAAAAAACACACCAGTATTCCACTTTCTTCCTAAACATTTTAAGTATCAAAGTCTTTCATTAGGTTATGTGTGTTTATTTTGGAATTGTTTTTACGTGCTCCTTCTGACTATATTAAGTTTATATATTTTGTAAAAAGTTATAATGTTTTGACCTTTTCTGTGAATACTTGCACTCATTATCACAGTAAAAAAATGCATACTTTTTCTAATTTGATTAATACGGAATATAATATGGAATTGCTTATCTAAAGAAATTAATAACAATATAATTATATTCATATACTGTAGCTCAAATTTTCACAGTAATACACTTTCTTTGGAAAGTTCTGCTTCAGTTTCACTTCTGCTCATGTGATTACATCTGTGGCATAACAGGTTAGGTGTGTGCTTTCTATGCTGGAAGTCGGATGTTCAAACCCAGTTGTCAAGTTTTCTTTTAACAAATAAAAATTTCTTTGAAAAACTAAAGTAGCAAATATTATGGACACTATATTGACATGTTTTATATTTCTAAATATCACAACATGTTCGAAGCTAAGTCATTTATTAATAACAACGAATAATTTCAAGCTGCTACTACTGTCGTTATTACTGATTTCAGTACTGATGTGTTGCAAAAAAACTGACTTGCTTTAACAAAATATATTTACAAATTTTTGCCTGGCAATCTACCTGAATGCCCAACTATCTGAGAAGCCATCCATGACACCATGTTTGCTATTGATTTATATAAGGCTCTCTGGCAGAATTGCTGTTTTTTATGTGTGCTATTTTTCTGACTCTATCCCATCAACCTTCATACTCTCCCTGCAAGAAATGCACCTGATTATTCAAGCCTCTCACTCTCTGCCAAATCTATTTCATGTTTGCGTGTTCTTTTGTAACACACACCTTTCTGTGATTTTTTTGTATATCTAAGCTTTTTCAAGTGTTCCAAAGTAACATCTGTTACATTACTAAAACGTTTTGCTCATGTGTATTTTTGTATTTTTACATTTATTTACATCTCTAGCACTTTAATATCCTACATTTTCATTGTCCTTAATTTGTAGACTGAATTTTAGCCTTAGAAATATTAAGTTTTCTCTATCTTTTGATTCTTGTCCTACAACTGTTATTGAACTGTTATTATTGATCACAGAATTATTACACATGACATGACTTCTTTCATTCACCCTTTCATGAACGTCTATGGCAAGCAGAGATAGTGCTGTCTCTGGGGCGATCTTTTGCAGCTGAAATCCCACTGTTTAAACAAATAAGAAATTAGATTGCTCATAAACACAACGTAATTGCTCTCTGAAAATGCTCTTTTTCTTGTTAGGTTTGGGAACCTTGATCGAAACTGATTTGAGATGTCAAAAAGGATTTATTTTCTATACGTATTTCTGTTGCAGAAAAAGTGTGCATTTCCTACATTGCTTTGTTTGTCGAGTTTTTAACGTTATATTTAGGCTCAGATTTCAACTATAAATCTTCCACTAATTACTAGCAGTAAACACTGAAGTTTTGCTCCCCCTTACCACAAAAATATATTTGTATTGTAATTGGGATTATCGTTTTTTCGTACGTGTCTCTCCCTACTGCGATTCGGAGGGTCGTCTTCCTGCCTCCATAACTAAAAAGCCAAATAGGAGTGGCTTAAGTAACATACACAGTCATGTAACTGACAGTTTGAGGTAGCCTATAATGTAAATTTTGTTTTGTTGCTGATAGATTTAGCTTTCGAAACTTAGCCCCAAAGTCGTGTGAACTGTTTTGTTGGTTAAAAGATCACAAGCATTGCCATGTTAACTGGGATGTGTAGTTTTTTATTCAGTTTGAAGTATAACTGTATGTACTGTCTTTGTATTTCACCAGGGCTTTAAAGAGAGGGAGTGCCAATCGTCTCCTCTTTAAAGGTACCCACCTCATGGAAGAATTTGACCTTGAACATTTGCCCAGCGTATCTTTACTTCCATCCATTTTCTAATCTCTTTATCCAGTACAGGGGAGCTGAAGCCTATCCCAGCAAGCAACAGGTTCAAGGCAGTATATACCCTGGATGAAACATCAGTCCATCACTGAGACAAACACACACACTCACAGCAGGGTGAATAAATTAGACTTTGCATAGTCAGTAGTGAGGGTGTTCGGCCTGATTCCCTGTATCAGTCATTTAAAACATGCAGAGACCACAATGCAAGAAGGATGTTCAGAGGTTTATGGGAATAATCAATTACATGAGAAAGTTCATACCCATCCTCCCAGAATAAATAACCCCACTGAGAAGGCTAACAGACAAGAAAAATGAGTAGGAATGGAATCATGAAGTTTATGTATCAATGATTACAGAAGCTCTACCTGTTGCAGATATTAAAATGCAGATAATTTGCAATGAGACTGAAAAAGATGAGACACTGAAACAAATGAAACTTGCCATTTTGAATAGTTGGCCTGATGTAAAGCAGAACTGCATCTCAAATGTCCAGGAGTATTGGAACTGTAGGAATTATTGGTGGCATTGTAAAGGCAGCAAAATAGTGTTTCCAAAAGGACTCACGAAAGAAATGCTGAAGAAGATTCATGAGGGCCATCTGGGAATTGAAAAATGCAGGAAGAGGACCCTTGAAGTAATGTACTGGACAAGGATAAACCAGTATATTGCAGAAGAAGTATCGGACTGCCCAACGTGTCTCAAGTATCAGCCAAATAATCCAAGTAATCCATTAAATCCACACACAGTACCCCAGAGACCTCACAGAAAGTAGGTGCTGACCTGTTCACCTATAACAATAAAGATTACCTTATTGTAATTGATCATTATGCCTTGTATCCAGAAGTCTACTACAACAGCAGAAAATGTCATCACATGCATAAAGTCCATCTTCTCTAGACATAGCATGCCAACTGAAATTTATCCACACAACCTCTAGTCCAAATTATACACAGTCCAAATGCCTAGTGGAGAAACTGGTCAGGATTGTGAAGAAATGTATGCAAAAAGCAAAAGACAGTGGAAGTGACTTTTGCAAGGAGGTGACTTTTACTTTTTTTATATCGCAGTATACCTTTTGAGTGTAGTTACTCACCTGCTCATCTCCTAACATGTCATGTTTGCTCTAACTTTCCCATGAATGAAAATCTTCTCAAAACGGAAGAAGGTAAAACAGTTAAAAAACAAGAGAAAGCAAAACAAAATGTCTACTTTGACAGAGGAACTCTGCATCTACCAGAACTGCACAAGGGTGGTGATGTGAGATTGAAAGACAAGATAAAAATCTGAAAGGCCACAGAAAGGTGCTGTTATTGAACAAGTGCAGCCAAGATCATATACTATTCAAACAGAATAAGGTGCAGTGTTACAAAGAAATTGCAGGGATCTGCTGAAGGAAAAACACTCTGATTACTCAAGGTCTGAAAAAGGAAAGGAGATCAATGAAGAATCAACAGTTAAACACAGAGAGTTATCACTCAGAAAATCAGTTCATTATCAGAAATTTTAGAAACCAGAAAGACTGATAGAGTCACACTAAAAGCAGAGATCATAATATATATATATATTTTATATATATATATAATACATAACACTTAACCTTAGTGATCTTGAGTGGATTTTGTGTATATAGTTTGAAATGTTGTTTAGTTGACCATTATAAAGCACCATTATATTCACCAAGAACTGAAAAAAACAAGTTTTCTACAACGCTGTATTTTGTTCTTAAAGATGAGAATATGTAGTGATAGGTATAATGAATGTATATGTAAGGATATTATCACGGATGTCGGAAGGGCATGCCATGGAATGACAAGGAGAGCAGTAGGGACCCTGTGTATAGTGGCTAAGGGGGCAACACGGAGGTTAGCCCAGGCTCAGGGGTCAGACGATGTTGGTATAAAAACCTACGCCCTCAGGCCTCGGACATGAGGTGACCTGGTAATAGGCAGGTCTCACGACATCTGTACGACAATGAGCAAGGAGCAGAGAAGACACAGGAAGTAAATAGGCTACACAACAAGACACACTGGAAAGTGAATAATCACAGGGAGCAAGGAACAGGACAGATGTGGAGCACCTTTTAGGTGTACAGGGTGTGACAGATATTAGCTGGTGCGTGCACACAGGAAAAGGGAGTGTATGTAAGCCATGAGAGTAGTAACACAACATAGCATGCAAGTTTTTTCCAGTAAATTATTATTTATTATTATTAAGGAATAAATACTAGGTTTATTCCATGCTGAAAACAGAACAGTGAAAACAATGTTTTGGCTATGACACCTTCAGGTTTATTATTATTATTCCCTTTCAAATCTTGTGGATTGTTAATAAATCAAACCCAGAATAATAACAAAACCCAGATGACACCTACTGCCCATTATTCTGTGCCATGTCATAAGAGGGACACCTATTGTCAGTAATGAGTGGAGTGCCTATGGAGGAGCATAGTGTAGCCATGAACAGTATGGCTACAATCATTAGTTCAATTAAATTCAATTTATTTTTATATAGCACCTTTCACAACAAGGTTGCTCCAAGGCGCTTAACAATGCAAGTAACTATACATTTTATGAATACAGAACAGAAAAGACCTGAAGACAATGGAGGAGAGGAACCAAAAACTCCTTAGTAAGGAGAAATAAAACCTCTAGGGGTCCCAGGTCAACTGCTGCCCAGTCCCTTTGGGCATGCTAACATTATATAATAACAAATAGATAAATTAAATAAATTAATGAATGAGGGTATTAATCCATCCATCCATCATGTCTTCTGTATGTCAGTACTCCATGGAGATCTCTTTAGACCAAAACAATTCTCTTAAACAATAGCTAGATCCATGGTGTCCCTCTTGGATGCATGGCAGTGATGCAGCATCTAGCCCAGGCACCATCCGGACATGTGGGTTGGAGAATAGGATAGTTTGGTCAGAACAAATGTATCTATCTGGTGGGCCAACATAAAGACACACAATAGCATGTACAGCAGCACCAGCAGCCATAGTTGAAGCAGGCTATAACGTAAGGTGTGAGTGGGCTAGGCTGAAGTAATAGGTCTTCAGTCTGGATTTAAATACTGAGATTGACTTGGCATCCCAAATATGGTGTGGGAGACTGTTCTATAAACTAGGGGCCCTGTACCTAAAGGCTTTACGGACAACTGTTTTTTTTATTAATGTGTGGAATACAGATGCAGCCATTCAAAGTGCGCGGCACAAACACGCGGTACGTCATAACGCGTCATACTGCTGTACGTGATTGGTTGGCCAAAATGACTGACAGGGGCACTCGTGGTGCGTTGGTCGGTTGTGGAAAGATTTAAATGTCTTTACCTTGCACATTTTAGTATTGAATATTTATATGGAATTTTACCACTGAAGGGAAATTATAGGAGCATAACACGTGTGAAGGCCTTAGATGATATTAATTTTGGAACATAAACATACAGTATTATGTAAACTGTATATGGCTGGTCTCTGTACTTTATCGAAAAAATACACAGCAGTATTCCATTTCTCCCTAAACATTTTAAGCATCAAAGTCTTTAACTAACATGTGAAATAACATGTATAAAAAGTGGTAGTTTTAAGCTTTTCTGCGAATACTCTCAATACCGGAGTAAACAAGCATACTTTTAGAATTTGATTAATAGCGAATATAATATGGAATCGCGGATCTAAAGAAATTAATAATGATATAATTATATTGTAACGCTTACGGCCGACAGGTACTGTGTAAGAACCGGCGTACCAGAGCAGGTGACGTCACCGCCCTTCCCTGTGATAGCAGGACTACAGCTACTGGGCTGTCGAGAGATCTCTTTGGCTCACCGGGCTGGGTCCCTGCTGAGTGACATGGGAGTCCTGGGTTCGAGCCCCTGACGGTGGGGGGCCCACCTAATGCGGCAAGGGCGCCTGCCTGAGCCCCCGTTGCGTTACAATAGTCATGTACTGCAACACAAACTTGATACTGTATGTGTAGGGCTGTTTCACCACTTGTCATGTGTGAGTGGCATGATGGTCTAAGTGCCTGACTTCTAAGTGAAAGGTTGGCTGTTCAAGTCCAGCTAGCGCCACAAATTTTCTTTTAACAAACATTTCTTTGAAAAAATAAAATAGCAATATTTTGGACAATTAATTGACTTTTTATATTTCTAAATATCACATGTTCGAATCTAAGTCATTTTATTTAATAATAATGAATTCTTATCACCGTCTTTCTCTCTTAATCGCTCCAGAAGCAGGAACCAGTATCGTGTGGGGATCCCTTTAGATCTCCCTTCAGATATAAAAGATTGTTAATAATATCTTCGGTGTCGCATCTTCCCAGTTTAGCTGATCTTATGCTGCCTATGCATGCTTACACAGCTCCCTGGGTAAACGATAATACTTGACTGAGAAAGCTTTAGAGAACTTAACATTTTTATTATCAACAAATTGTAAATACGATGTTTACATTGCCGTTAGTAATATAAAGCGACACGTTTCGTCAAACGCCCCCCTTTTCAGCCAATGGGTGTCTGCGGTGTGTGGATGCCCCGCCCCCTTGCCAGCCAATGGTGTGTCGTTAAGGGTCAGATCTCCCGCCTTCCCCCTGCTGGTCGGGCTGGAGCCTTAGGGTCCAAAAGCCCCAGCCGCCGCATTCCTCGTTTTATGTGTGTGAAAGCTTGTATTGGTTTGGAAGGGGACCATTTCTTCCACAGTTTTGAGTGTGGGGAGTCTGGTGAGGGCCACAAGATCCTGGGGTGTGAGTTGCGCCAGCCGAGTGGCTGAGTGGTTGTCCGGCCAGGCGGCTTATATGCTGCACAAGCCGGCGCACGTACTTTTTAAGAGAAACAGGACGTTGGTGTCCGAAATGGACTGGCAGTGTCAGGCCGACTTGGTGGACATGAGTGAACACCGTGAGTTCAATGACGGTTTCTGTTACATCTTAACATGTATAGACATGTTGTCTAAATACGCTTGGACCGTGCTGCTGAAAACCAAGTCTGAGGTGCCGTGACAGGCGCCTTCTGAAATATACTGCAAGAGGGGTGTGCTCCTAAAAAGCTACAAACGGATGAGGGTAAAGTATTTCTTAATAGGACCTTCCAAAATTTTCTCAAACGTGAGAATATTGAACATTTCATTACGGCCAGCAATGTGAAGCCTAGCGTGGTCGAGAGGTTTAACAGAACTATTAAAACAAAAATGTGGAGGTACCTGAAACACCTGAAATGAACCCTGGCTTCTGTTATGCCCGACAACTCCCTTGATGTGTGGTGAACGGTCTATGACGAACACTTTAAGAGAAAATCGTCACAGTTTTCAATTAATGTGGGTGATCACGTGCGGGTGTCCAAAATAAAGGGAGTGTTTGAGAAGGGATATGAACAGACCTTCACAGATGAAATTTTCATTGTCAAAGAGCGGACTTTGGCTCTAAGACCCTATTACAAACTGTAGGACTACCCAGGTGACGACATTAAGGGCTCCTTCTATGCAGAAGAGCTACAGAAGACAAACCCCGCTGTTGAGAACGTCTACCGCATTCAAAAGATTTTAGCAGCCAGGGGTCGTGGCAAAAACAAAAAGCTTTTGGTAAAGTGGTGCGGTTGGAGCAATAAATTCAATAGTTGGGTAAAGGCTTCTGAGGTCCGAGACAAATAGAGGTGGTGAAAAATGAACCCCAATGGTTTCTATGTGACGTTGGCCAGTAATTCATCCTCAAAGATGTTTCCAAAGAACACCAACGCATGCTTCACAGAGCATCTAGCAAAGGCAATTGACCTGGACGGGAGCTGGGAAGTGGGCCTGGTCGAGCTCCACAATCTGCATACACTAAACACGTTTGATGAAGATGAAGTTTTTCTGTTCATCAGCGATGAGCTCAAGACTATATGGACATGGACCTTACCGAGAGGGTACTACAGCAACATCGAGCAGCACTTGCATGAAATGAAACGGGCTGCGGAAAAATCCAAGTTAACGGCTGTAAGTCTTAAATACAACCCCATTAGCCAGTCGGTAAGGATTGTTAGTGACAAACGGTTTGTTATACAGGTGCATGATGTTGAGGATGGTGAGGATGTTGGGTTTCAAATCGGGTGTCGGAAGTGTAAATGACTGGGGGATTTAACACCATGAATATATACACCGATAGCATAGAACACCAGTTAATAGGCAATGTCTACGCACCGCTTTTGCATTGTGTGCCCTTCAGAGACATGGATGGTGAATTCGTCACAGTATTGTATGACAAACCCCATTACATGCCGGTGAGCATTTGTTTCGTTTTGAAAGACGGATCAAAACGAGCACGTGTCATTTGCATTTGGAAAGGTCATCGTCAAGCTGCATTTAAGACCTGTGAAAGTGACAAACATCTAAAAGGATGACGGTCATCAAGAGCTACGGGGATCCTTCATTATATACACAGTACTACAAACAACAGGCTGGTTATTGATTACCAGGATGTTCATCATGGCGCAGGTATCGAGCGCTATTTAAAAAAGCTGTGCCTTTTCTGAAATGAGCGTTTGAGATAGCTAAGCCACACATGGCATCGGCGGCTAAAAACATCACCAAAGACATGGTTAGCAATGTTACGAGCGCGGTCATGTCTAAGGTGGCTGCACATCAGCAGGAAGGTTCGGGTCTAGACGGAGACCCCTGGACCCTTTGATGCCATTTGAAAATACGAATGTCCAATTATGCGGGTGTTTACGACAATTTAAAACATGTCATAAATGTTAATCAACCATCTAAAATAAAAATGAAATCAAACCATTTCATTGTCTGTGTGGTTATTATTTTAAAAAAGACACAAAACATGAATTAAAATCAATACAATATTTTTATTATACATTTGCGGTTATAGCGCTCAAGCTTTTTTTAATACATGTTACATCCAAGCCATTTTCTTACAAACATTTTGAACTATATTGCTCATGCTTTTTAATATACATTTCAAGTCATTTATCACAAACACACATACCCAGAGAAAAAATGTTACAAAGACAACCATGTGGGTCTAGGTATTAATGATCGTCTCCTTTCAGCGGTTATCTTAGAGACCGGGTGTCGACAACTCTACTGGTTGTTTTAAAGTTTTGACCGACTCTTCACACCCCAGCGGGGTAGCCTTGAGTTTTTGAAGTAGCTCTCGGTTACCAGCGTTGGCTAGCAAGGTGCCTGTCACGTTGATTTCTGCCACAGCCTCCATGAACACAACCCAACCTTTTGGCTTCTTACCGACCGCACCTGCTTGCTGCTGCGTGAGAGCCCTGACAAGATCAATCATGTGAGAGCCCTCAACGGGTGCCCCCTTGTACACAAATTCCCCTTTTTCATTCCAAGCTATTAATGGTTCATTGCGGGCCATGGTCTTTAACAATATCTCGGCATTTCTCCGGAACCACTGAGACATGCTGTCCAAAATATACCCAAAGTCAGCGTCACTCGATGACGGCGGTTGTGCTAACGTGCGTGATAGCTCGGCGGGTGCATTTTCCGGTAGTACAACAGTTAAAGTCCCCTTTTCAGAAGTCTCCTGGCGTACTAATGTCAAATTCCGTTGTAACACCTGACTGTACAATTTCACTTTTTCATAATGGGACAGATGTGAGTGCTGAAGAATGTCTCTCATTTCATCATCCAACCGGAGGGTTGTTATTTTTCTTACATCGCTTTCGAGCCCAGACCGCTCTCGGAGTCGCTCTCAATGGTACTACAATACTCAACAGTGTCCCGATAAAACCGCCGGACTGGTTCACCAAGAGTCTCTTTCTTTTAAGAGAAAGACCCTTTCGAGTCAAAGTCTTTATAAGCTTACGCTTTCTCTTCAGGGTCCCAAACTGCTTAGCAGATAACGGTATGTTCCCTTTCAAGGTATTTAAGGCGATTTCAGCTATGGCCTGTACAAGATCATTTGAAGCCCCACAGAGAATAGCTTTCCGCTGATTGGGGGCGGCTTTTACTAGAAAATGTAAGAGAGTCAGGTTTTTCCGAACGCTTGAAGACATGATGACGGCCTGAACGTGTTTTTTCGACTGAGTCTATGGTTGCGGGATCACCGACTTTTTGATTTTTTAAATACATAAGCCGTGGGTACATCTAGGGGGAAAAGACCTGTTCGCAAGCGATAGTCATCTGGGGTGTCTGCATTTAAATCCACCAACAAGTAACTGAAAGGTTTTTTAGTAGTGTCATCGAAAGCTTCCAAAAAAAATTGGGGTACATCTGACGGGACAGGGTTGTTATCTGTAGTTTATCTCTAGGGTTTTTAAACAGCACCATGTACTTTGTATTTAATGCGATGGTTCTACTTTTCCGGCCTTGACAAAACACATTTTGGACGATATACATGATGCTAAGGTTTTGGTGGTGTACGTATTTGGTAAAAGCTTTTTCAATCTCATTATTTTCACATGCAGACTCCATCAAATCATCAACTATAATCAAATTTACTTATCAGGTGGCAGTAGCTGGTCGTCAGAAAACGACGTTGGTAGTCCTTCTATAAACTGAATGTATGGAAATTTCACAAGCAACTCAGCGTATAGAGGTTGCCACCAGCTGTAACACCAGACTATGTTTTCGGGTTTACGAGTCATAATGGTATCACCGTTCTCCAAAAGTTGTTTTATAAAATAACTTTTACCGCAATTCGAGGGTCCGGACAAAATGCATGAAAAAGGGTGTTTTATCCTGACATCCATCGTGTTAATATCCGTAGGGCAACGATGTCAAATTTTCATGCAGCACCCGCTTGTAATACACCACCTTCTGGGTTTTCTTTAAGGTCTGAGTCTCAATGCGCCAATCCTTTTTAACACGCACGATCATCGGCTGCTGAATAGAAATGTGTTTAAATTCCCGGCACACAGCATAAGGGTTAACGCCATAGTCAAAAACCAAGTCCCGCAGACTCTCAAAGTTAACTTTGTTCTTTGTTCAACAAGTTCTGGCGGCGGCATCGGGCCTACATAATTTTGGTTTTCTGAAGTGTTCAATGAAGTGTGGAAAATGACCCTTACACCCGGGGAACCCCATGGCTGATGGCAGTTTGCTTAATTTCATAGGGAGAAAGTTTAGAGAATCGATAAATCTGATGTTCAGAGCTTTTACGGTCATACACATTATCTTACCATCCTGATTAATTAGTTCAACATCCATCTTATCATCTAACAACTGTCTGATTACTAGGTAATTGTCATATCCCTTGTCATTGTGCGATATGAAAGTATGGTTTTTGAAATGACTATCGATAAATTTACACACAAAATCCTTTAGACAAGCTTATTCATAAAATTCCCAGCTTCGTTTATTGTTAATATGAAGAGCATGGACGTAATTTGGTATGTGTGTCCCCTTTTCTTGCATGCATTCAAAGTCGAAAAAAATGTACTTGTTTGAAATTTTGGGGTTGTCCAAAGGCGGTATGTAGCACAAATGTGTGTCAGGGGTGTCGATCACGTTGTTACAACACGAGCACAGTTTCTCTTTACATTTGTGACTTCCAAGGTTATAAACCCCACATTTCTCACAAAAGACCCTGCGTTCACACTTGCTAACACCCGTCGTCGCATTCTGAAAGTGTCTTGCCAAACACTGAGAGGTACGACAAAAGACCTTACAGGCCGGACAATTCTGAATTTCTGCATCAATTTCGCAACACTGGGGATCTAAACAGGTTTTACAAGCTTAAACACAGGCGTGTGCGTTCCGGTGACTATAAGCGGCATGACAGTTACTGCACAAATACACTGCCCCACAAAAGCTTTAATATTTAAAACCCCGTAAAATGCTCTTCATGCAGTAGCACAAAACCTTTAAATGTTTTTCAAAAGCTGTAATGTCTGACAAACAAATTTTCAGATTCTCTGGAAAACCCAACTCTTTGTCCATTCATTTAAGTGCCCTGTAACATTTGCCCATTGGTAAAACCTTCATTTAGCAATCCGTACACACTCCCGGCAAAACACAGATTACCCCCCGTGTAATGTAAGTCGATAAGGTCCACTTTTTTCCACTCAATTACCCTGCTGTAGAGAACGGATTTAAAATTTTTGCGGGCACCCCCTGCATATTCCTAACTATCGTCACCACTAATCTGAGGCTGTCATCGGTGAGAACTTCTGTGTGGCTCTGTAAGAGGTCTGAGATGTGGCAAGAGGTCGGTCTTTTAAACACTTTTTAGACCGCATGCTTAGTCATTTATCACTGGGGATCTTCACCAATGAACCATGAAATATCATCATCAGGTTGTGAAATCCTGAGTTTAGAGCTGCATCCTCTGTAGAAATTATATCTAAGGGCGAAAGCCTGGATCGGTTTTGGAAACAAGGAATGTACACCTGCTAAAGCTGTTCTTAGACGCTCTAAATCTCATTTTTTATCCACCTCATTAGTGCTCATAGTTGATAGTAACTGTGTAAAACACCGCACTGAATCTAGCACATCACCAAACACCAACTCTCTAATCGCTTTATGATTTCTCTCCAAAGGCTTGACACATTTGGATTTGGTCAGCGTATTAACGGCCGTCTTCGACGCTGTCACCACCTTAGGGCCTGACATTTCCTCCACACTTTTTTTACTGCTCGTCGATACAGCTGCTGTGTGAATAAAAATAAAAGACCCTTTAATACCACGCCAGTGTACCATATCTCAAAATCAGAAAACTACACTATGATAAATATAAAAATAAAAGACTTTTCAACACACCAATCACTGCAATCTAAACGGTCAAAATCAGAAAACTATGATAACTAGGATAAAAACGCCACACGTGGTGCATCCTTACACAAATGGCTGCGGGTGAATGGAACAAGTTACCCGGCCATGTTGTTACACCGGTTTCCTTTAAGGCAGTGGTGGGGCTACTGGGTCAAGTGGTATGGTTAACGGCATATAGACACATGGCACAGACCAGTCGCTTTTAACTTTAAAAGCTAAGCAGTTTTAAAATAAGGCTTTTTAATAACCCAAAACAGAAAACTATGTGAACTAGGATCTTTCAATAAATTAACATTCTAACAAAAGAAGTAACTGTTGCAGTAAGTGGATCATAACACATCTTGACCACGCTTAAATTATATTAAACTTTGTTTGTTGATTTGAGACGTTTTGAGTTCGCTGTTTTAGTTAAAGTCTTAGCGTTGCGTCGCATTTTATTTTTTGAAGGTTCGGGTTCTGCACGGAGAGGGAAAATACCATTAGTGAAAGAACTCAACACCCCAAATTACCAAAAAATAGAAAATGGTGGGAATTTTTATTAGTTATAGACACCTTTAAATGTGCATGCTAAAATAATGTTTTATAACATGACACAGACAATCCTTAACATCGACCTCTTCTCCCAGGCGATCTGGTAATAGGCTCCGCACCCTCTGGTATAATGTGAACATCTGCATGTATCTCCACAAGGTTTTGAGATGGGTATTGTAAACCCCAAACAAGGTTTTTTAAACGTGTACCTCGTTCCCTCCCCAGCGTCTATGAAATAGACACAGGCGTGTATTGATGTCTTTAAGACGCACATGGCTGCAAAGCGTTATTCAAAACATTGTCGTAATTACTCACCGGCGTTGTGGTGTGTTGTCGTAACTGGTCTTTTTACAGTTGTTGTTTTTGGTGCTAATGGAAAAGAATGGATACACAGACATTACGGAACAACTCCCTGGTAATTCCATTATAATAATTCAATATTGCATAGTATTATACAATTATACATATTATACAACGTTTTGCAACTATAGCTAACAACACATCAACATGAGACATGCACCGTGACGTTTTAATTTTATCTCACAATAAGCCATACCTGGGTAATTCTGGAAATCCTCGTCTTTGTCTATCAAATCGAGCTGTGTTAAATCTGTAAATAAACTGTCTTCAGACTGTTGAAATTGATCGGTGTGATCCATTCTGACAAGTTAGTCGATAACACGAGACTGAAAGAATTGGAATCCAGCCAAAACTTTGGATGTTACACCGCTGGTTCTTAAACCCCACCCGATAAACATCCTCTTCTAAGAAACAAGTTTCTCACATGTCCCCCCCATAAAACCATTAACCTTAGGTATCATGGGGCGTGCACGTGCTGGACTGTAGAAATTATTTTAAGAAACAGCTTTAGAAAACATTTTAGACCGTTATAATGTTAAAATCTATATTATTTTAAGACATACAATGGTGTCTTAATTTCATACAGATGCAGCCATTCAAAAGGCACGGGCGATACCGCATTATTTTCCGGTACGCTGTACGCAGTCTACCGGAAGTTACCGGTAAATACCGCAAGTTACCTTAAATTCTCCTATAATACGACAAGCAAAATAATAGTATCCGGAATTTCCGCAAGGTGGAGCTAATAAAGCTCAACCTCTCATGTTCGAGCTGTGGCCATCAAAGTCTTTAACGATGATATTACCAATAGTATTAATAATGAATGACCTTGGACAAGCTGTAAGTGTAAACTCAAAGTATTGCCCTGGTCAACATTCTTTTTTTCATTGACCGTCTTTGTAAAAGTAACACCACTGCATTTCGCAATCACGCATTTGTTTCCAATCATGCAAAGTACAGTAATTTTTGAGAATCGATTCACCATGCCCTTCACATGCTCATAAAAGAGATTGATTTAGGAACATAAACATATTACCGTATGAAAACTGTACTGTATACAGTATGTATATGTATATTTAATGTCTTAACTGTGCCCGTTTAAGTATTGAATATTCATATCTAATTTTACCACTGAAAGGAAATCTTAGTAGCTGAGCATAAAAAGAATAGGAGCATACTGCAACGCGTGTGAAGGCCATAAACGATATTAATTTTGGAACATATACAAACAGTATATTGCTGGTCTCGATACTTTAAAGAAAACATACACGAAACATGGTTTCATTATGACCAGAATCGGTCTTGAGATATTTTTAACTTGATTTACAGTATTTGAGAGGAATGTCTTAACACCGATACGACAGTGCATAAATACTGCTCACGTATATGTTTCTAGGTTTATATTATGCATTTCATACGGTCAAATTACTTTTGAGCAACTAATAAGAAGTGCGAAACAGTATGTGTTTTAGTTTCGTTTTGTGCTGGGACTCTGCTTTTAACAATGTCGCCGTGGATTGATTAGAGATATCAAGAACATACAAGTCATTTTTTAAATGTTGTAGTTCGTCTTGTAAAAATGTTACGAGTACATCATCTATCAACAATTACACAGGTTCTGTTTCCATATTGCGGATTTTGGTTACGTAATATTATTTTCTAGATTTCACATTGTGAATATATGATTTGGGCAAACAGAGCCGCAAAGAAGTACATTATGGGTTGTTGTTTTTTTTGCAGTTTTATCTAGAACAAGCGATGCTTAAACCTTTGTCTGATTCTTGTGAAACTATCCACACGACAGTTACATTACCTAGGAGTTGACTTCAGTGATGTCACTGATGGGATGTTTCTAAAAATCCATCCTCTGTAAAACGTCTTCTCTAGTTGTCCTGCATATGTATTCGCTAATGAAGCTGTGTGTTCTGAGCCTGGATCTCTACATTTCTGTATGAACCAGCTTAGAGGGATAAAGACAGCTTGTGTTTAATTTGAGTGTAAGGTAATTTATGCTTCTAAAGTCATGGTCAGCATTTATTATTTTACTGTGCTGTAAACTTGTTCTGTGCCAAGTCACATTATTTTATAGCGTTTTTATAGCGTTATCAAATCTGGTGGCGCAGTTTCCTGACTCCCATGTCACATGGTCTGTGATTGAATCCCATGGAACTATGACTTTATTTTTTAACAAACATTTCTTTGAAAAAATGAAACGTTTCCCTTGGTCAGATATTTAATAAAACCTCACTCGCACCAAACAAATTTATATTTCTAAATATCACAACATGATCGAATTTAAGTCTTTTTAATAACAATGAATAGTCACCTATGCATTACAAAATAAACATTTATATTGATTTGAATCGCGTTTTGATTTAAATCGTAAACGTGTGTTTAAATATATGTGTTTAAAGGCGATATACTGTATAAAAGCGCTTATTTTTATGGAGTGTGTTCCGCCGGCCGGGGATTCAAAAAAAATATTTTTTTTAATCGCGTATCTAAGGAAAATTGCAGTATAACTTTGTTCATGCACAAACAGTGGCATGTTACATTATAATTTGGGTGTCTCCTCTTGCCAGAAAGCTCTAAATTGCATTTTGAGTGCGGTTTTTGACTTTTTCTAAATTGCAACCCATAAATAAAGCTGATAAAGCTTAGACTAACTGTATTCTACACTATTACAACAGCACATTGGACAATGCAACATAAATTGCAAAAATGCACTTGGAATCTGTCCAAGCCCTCCTACGAAAATTATTTAAACTGCGACACTGATCATTCATCTCTAAATAAACTTTATTTTATAT
The DNA here is from genome assembly GCF_040954835.1 of Lepisosteus oculatus. Taxonomy (NCBI): domain Eukaryota; kingdom Metazoa; phylum Chordata; class Actinopteri; order Semionotiformes; family Lepisosteidae; genus Lepisosteus; species Lepisosteus oculatus. The sequence goes on along the minus strand of NC_090703.1, from coordinate 28,799,036 downwards.
AGCGTTTTAAGCGAATAGGTAATGCTCATAAACCTAATCGCTTTTTCTACATAAACACAGCGTGATTGCTCTCTGAAAATGCTTTTCCTTTATATTTAGGCTCAGATTTCAACTGTAGATCGTATTATTATAAACTTTCTTGGAAAAATGTATTTTATGTAAACCATGTTTGCTATTAATTCATTTAGGGTTAAAATATGTTCATTGTCTTCCAATCGAGTCGAGTTGACATTGGAAGCTTGCCACTCCCGGACTGTTAAACCAACGCATTAGCATGTTAAAGCGATTCCATTGAGGAGCCCAGCTACCAGTTAACACTGTACTTCCTACTTTGAAAATACCTGTGAAACCGGTTTAATTCGTCACAGCCAGCACTCCGGCAGAGAGGGGATTGTACTTGTAAAGTAGAAGCAGGCGAGTTTTCCAGCGAAAGACACCCCCCCCCCCACTCAAAAACCCAGTAAGCAGTAATGTTTTATGTTGAAAATTGAGGTGGATTTTGAGGATGATAAAGAGGATAAACTGGGATGGGAGGAGGGTTTTGTTTTGCATAAGGGGCAGGATTATGATAATTGGAGGAATCTGCAAGAGTATAATTGTTTGATATATTTGATTTTGTATTGTGGTCGTTATCTATGTTTTTGGTTGGTATTTTGTTTATATGGTTGTTTTTGTTGGTTGGTTGTTATTATGGTTATTAATAATACGATCTATAGTTGAAATCTGAGCCTAAATAAAAAGAAAAAGCAAGTGATTAGTTTATGAGCAATCTAATTACTTATTCGTTTAAAACGCTATATAAAATCAAGTTTATTATTAATTTGCTGGACAGAGCGGTGAACATTATTATGCATAAGACAAAGATAACGAAATCTGTGTACGCTGTAAGGTTTTTACTTCTTAAACTTTTAAAATACACGTTTCGAATAGAAAGAAATCCTCTTCCTGGTACAGTACTGTATGTATAGCAAACCAGCACGTCTTTTTTCTCCAATCAGAGGGGTGTCAGATGGTGTCAGCCAATCACCATTCTGAATCCCTACCATAATCTCTGGTATGGGGAGACCCCAGAATTCTGTCCCATAGTTTAGACAGATGATAGATACTTTTATTGATCCCGTGAGGGAAATAAAGTAAATCATTTTCATTTTAGGAAATTATTAAACGCTCGGTTAAAAGCAAAGGAGATTGTCTGTTATAGTGGACATAAAAACAAGAGTTCGCTGGCATTATATCCTAGAAGACACAGACCGGCGCCAGACCGGTAAAATGCCTGATGAACTAGGGATTGGACAGTTTCCAAGTGCTTGTACAATCGATGGAAATGTTCAAATAAATGTGCAAAAGAAATAAACAAAATAATCATTTATTTCTTTATCATATTGGCTAGCTAATGTCTTCTGCTAGTTAGTGGCTGTGTTTCTGCGTTGGGTAGCAACGGGTGACTGTTCTCAGGCGGAAGATGTAAACAGCTTAATTTCCATGTTAAATAATTTTTAAAAATTAAAATTTATTTTATACAGCAATCACATATTTGGGTACCGTTTCATAAAACTTTCATGCTTAAAATGTTTAGGGAGAAATGGAAGACTGGTGTGTATTTTTTCTTTAAACTATCAAGACCAGCCATACACAGTACAGTTTATGTACATACAGTAATGTTTATGTTCCTAAATTAATGTCGTTTATGACCTTCAGATGCGTTATGCTCCTCTTCTTTTTATGCTCAGCTACTAAAATTTCCCTTTAGTGGTAAAATTCCATATAAATATTCAAAACTAAGCGGATTAAAATGTGCACAGTAAAGACATTAAATGATTAAATCTTTTCACTACCAACCAATGCACCACGAGTGACCCTGTCGGTCATTTTGGCCAGCCAATCACTTACCGCAGTGCCCTCCTGTGCCCTGCGGGTAGGTTACTGTACCGCGGGTTTTTACCGCGCATTTTGAATGGCTGCATCTGTAGCTGTTTAAACATGGTGAAAATGTGCCCCGGTGTCTGTGTTTGATTCACCAACAGACCACTAAGAATATCATTAAGAAAAATGTTTTTTATTAACGATATCGCTATAAGAAAATGTATCTATTCTTTATAGTGACGTGTTCACAAACCAACCTTGACGTTTTGAGGTTTTATTTTTTCGCAATGCGATGTTAAGAACATTTTTGCGTGAAATACATATAATACAAATATAATACATTAAAGAAAACTTTAATATAAACCTAAAATGTATATAAAAACAGCATTTAAAACAAATGAAAACCTATAACTCCTATATCCGTCCGTTTATTGTCACTGTTAATTGTACCCGCTTAAAATTAAAAATTTTTATGAACTTTTGCTATGAGGTCAATTTTAGCCCCCCCCCCCCATGACTCCAGCCGGTGTGCGCACGTGTTTGCTAGATAAAACCAGTGCGTAGAAATTCATTTCAAACGTTTGAAAAAGCTGATGCGAATGTGTTATTAAAAATAAGCTGTGTCTTATTACAGTATTTTTAAAACTTTAAGACCAACCCCGCGTGTTTAAAAATTTATTTTCTGGGCAAACACATCATTTGTGTTTGTGTTGTGTGTTAAAACTTTTAAAGTTTAAAACTTATAAACTGATAAGTGAATATTTTTCGTTCTCGATAAAACAATGCGGCTTTGGGGGGGTCTTCCTAAAACACCACAACCAATTGAAAACTGGCACAGCGTGTCCCTGGATCTGTCAGACACCACCCTGTTGTTGGTAGCTACAAAGATGGCTTCTTTGTGTGGAGAACATCGAGGTCCACTGCTCTACAAAGTGAAGAGGTAGGGTGCTAAAATATTTTTTCTGATCGTGGAATTGTTGTTTCAATCGGCGCTTAGCGTATGTCATTTTAATACTTGGTCTTCTTTTTAGCAAAACCCGACCCTGCCCTCTGCGACGTTTGACAGCGGCTGTCGTGTGAGTTCAGATGGGGAACCTGGTAATGAAGAACTGCCTGGTGGTGGTGATGATACCTCGCTACAAATGGTAAATATTAACGAAAAACCCTAGCACAAAAGAGGCATTAAATGATAGATATTTTAAGTACAAAGCATGTCTATTTATTTTGTTAAGCCTTCCTTTTCTTTATTCTTTAATAGAATAACAAAGAGGTTGACGCATCAATCTTCAAACTACCATTGCGCCTGAATGTTTCGTGTCTATGCTTGTGTGTTCGTCCAAATGTTAATAAAGCTGATGCCCAACCAGGTTTAGCTAACAATGTCCCTAATGAGCCCATGTTATGGCCCAGATTGTGAAAGCAGTAGTTTATTGCATCTTCAAACACTGTTTAAAGGGGGTTCTGATTGATGAATGCTCGGCCTGCTTGATTGACCATCCTGGTCAGCGAGGTCACACATGCCTGGCTGTCGGCTACACAGATGGGTTTGAAGATGTGACGTTTGCCGCGTTAGAAATTTATAAGTCTCTCAGTTTAGCCCGAATTTTATCGGCTGTTCTGTACATTGCCAGGTGTCTGGGGTCATACTCCATTACAAATAACACTGAGCAGAGCATAGAACACTTGCTGAAAAACATAATTGACGACCGCTTGCCATACGAGCTATACGCTCCATACTTGACCACCTAGATGAAAAATTTGTAGATGTGACTTTTGATGTGTTGCAAAAGAAACATTATTCTTATTTTTAAAGACGCAAAAAAAAAAGATCTATGTAAAATGTGAAGTACACGGCGTGTGAATACAGCTTTCACTCTGTTTTGCAGACCCGGGTGTGCCATCGTCCGAAGAATGAAGAATTTCGAATGTATACGTCTGAATTCTTACTAAGTGCTTTACACACTTCTCTCTACAAAGCTTGATTTGAAAAACAAAGAGTTGAATGCTAATGTCCTTAAATTTGTTAAAGAGATAGATGCGTATGTCAAGAACATGAGTGAAATTATTGCGGATCTGATGATTCCAGATCAGAAACGGAAGCCTGGGGGTTCTGCAGTGTGTATTCCAAAATACAGCTTGTTTTGCACAGAACCTGTGGAAAACCATCCCCCTGATTACTCAGGCAAATTTTTTTGCTTTGCTAGATCAGATCGCCCAGTGTGGTTCGTATGGTTTTAGACATGGGGAGCAGAAGGGGATTATGAATGCTTTTTCAGATGCCTCAAAGTTTCTCAGCAATGTTGGGGTGGTGGTTACGTGTACCATACTAATTTTCTGCACCAACATTTAATTGTTGATTGCAAACAGGAGCCAGTAACGTGTGTTTATGAGATGTTTCTGTGTTCAAAAGCCTACTGTTGAAATAAAGCGGTTCACATTTCACATACTTGCAAACAGGAGTCTGTAACATTTGTGAAAAGTATGTACTACGATGTTTCAGTGCTTGAAAACCTATTGATGAAATAAAGTGGTTCACATTTCACATGCTTGCAAACAGGAGTCTGTAACATTTGTGAAAAGTGTGTACTACGATGTTTCGGTGTTTGAAAACCTATTGATGAATTAATGTGGTTCACATTTCACATGCTCTTTGTCCTGCGAGTTCTTTCCGTGAGACTTTACGCAGTCAGCGTGTGTGTGTGTGCTTACAACCCTGATGTTTTTTGAGACACGGTTTGTGCAGCATATAAGCAACCTGGCTGGACAACTACTCGGCCACCTGGCCGCGGCTGGCGCAGCTCACACCCTGGGATCTGGCAGCCCTTACCAGACTCCCCATGCCGCCATAACTCCCCGATTCCCCAGGGTTATAATAGAGCGCACTCAACCCTGCTGAAGACATGGTCCCCTTCCAAACCAATACATGCTTTCACACACATAAATCGAGGGATGGGGCGGCTGGGGCTGTTGGATCCTAAGGCTCCGGCCCAACATGCAAGGGGAAGGCGGGAGTTCCGACTTTTAACGACACACCATTGGCTCCTGAGGGGGCAGGACATGCACCCATAACAACCCACTATTGGCTGGCAAAGGGGTGGGACATCCACACACCGCGGACACCCATTGGCTGAAAAAGGGGGCGTAGTACCTGTCAAAAAAGTTTGACGAAAGGTGTCTCTTTATATTACTGGCGTTATTAATTTTTCACTTGAGTGTATGGAGGAGTGTCAGCTGTCAATGAGAGCAGACCTCCCCTCTTAGGCTGCGCAAATAATTTTTTATTTTTTTATAAAGAAATGGAGGCTGTATGAATTACAATATTAACATTTACTGTCAAACTTTAAATCAACAATTGATTTAAAGACGATCTGTCAAAGTTCAATGAAATACAATATTGTTGTTGTTATTGTTGTTTTTATCCTGTAAAGTGTTTTGAGAAGCCACCTTTAAAGGCGCTATATAAAGGCGCTGATTCTTATGGAATGTGTTTTCGTTCTTCTTTTTTTCATCATGGAATAAACCTATTACTTGATACTTATGGAAGCCTGGTTCTGCCAGGGATTAAAAAAAACACACATTCTCGTGTTTCAAGCACCACGTCTCTTCCCGTTAAAAAGAGGAAACACTTTATACTTTAACTCTTCAGTTCACAGCGAAATTTCACCAGAGCCACTCACTAATAGTTTATGCTAACACCTAACTTTCTTAACACACACCCCCCGGGTTCCAGTTAGTGCGTGATTACGCATCAATGAAAAACCGGATGTAACGAACAGTTCTTTCCGGACCCTATGCAGATGACACAATCCGACGGAGTGGGGAAACACTAGGGAAATGTCATGCAGGAATATGGGGCAGAAGACAGGGGGGCGAGTCCACGGTGCGCTGGTGCACGGGGGAGGTGTGGCCGAGGCGAACAATCCGAGAGAGTAGTCCTTAAGGAATATCCAAAACACACGAGTAAGTGCAAAACCAGGAGATCCATCAGAAGAAGAAGTTAAAACCACGAAGACCGGGTCAGAACCGGCGGACAGGGAACAGGAACGGGAACGGGAACAGAGGTTAAAACCTTAACGGGACCAGGCGCTTCCAGGTCCCGGACTCGCACGATACGGAAATCAGATGCAAAGCCCGGATGAGCAGCAGCGCCTGGCTTTTAAGGTGGGCTGGGAATGGGAAACAGGTGCAGAGAATAAAGTCTTAAGTGAAAGGGCTGGAGCACCCTTAAGGAGGGGGAACTAATATCGTGACACCGGAGGTTTAAAAAAAGAGAATTATTTTTGTGAAAAAGCTACAGGCGTGCCAATTGTAATTCTTTTTATTTTTAAATCTGAAGGGAGATCTAAAGGGATCCCCACACGATACCAGTTCCTGCTTCTGGAGTGATTCAGAGGGAAAGACGGTGATAAGTATTAGTTGTTATTAAAAAATGACTTAGATGTGGATACAACGAACATATTGTGATATTTAGAAATATAAAAACTCAATCAATTGTCCATAATATTGTTATTTTATTTTTTCAAAGAAATGTTTGTTAAAAGAAAATTCATGGCGCTAGCTGGATTTGAACATCCAACCTCTCACTTAGAAGTCGGGCATTTAGACCATCACGCCAATTGCACATGACAAGTGGTGAAACAGCCCTACACATACAGTATCAAGTTTGGGTTGCAGTACATGAATATAATTATATCATTATTAATTTATTTAGATCCGCGATTCTATATTAGATTCCCTATTAATCAAATTCTAAAAGCATGCTTGTTTACTCCGGTATCGAGAGTATTTGCAGAAAAGCTTAAAACTACCACTTTTTATACACATGCTATTTCACATGTTAGTTAAAGACTTTGATGCTTAAAATGTTAAGGGAGAAATTGAATACTTTTCCATTCCATTCCATAGAAATGTATCTTTAAAATAACGAGACCAGCCATAGTTTACATAATACTGTATGTTTATGTTCCAAAATTAATATATTTTATAGCCTTCACATGCGTTATGCTCCTATTCTTTTTATGCTCAGCTACTAAAATTTCCCCTTCAGTGGTAAAATTCCATATAAATATTCAATGCTAAAACGTGCACAATAAGGCTCTATATAAAAAATAAAATATTTTCATTTACAAAGACAGTTACAAAGAATGTGGACCAGGGCAATACTTTGAGTTTACAGCTTGTCCAAGGTCATTTGTTATTAATACTATTAGTAATATCTTCGGTAAAGACTTTGAGGATGACAGCTCAAACGTGAGAGGTTGAGCTTTATTAGCTCCACCTTGCAGAAATTACGGTTACTATTATTTTACTTGCTGTACCATGTGGTATTATGCGAGAATATACGGTATTAATACGGTATTATACGGTAACTTGAGTAATACCGCGACAAGCACACCACATTATAATGCGGTATCACCCGCTTCTTTTGAATGGCTGCATCTGTATGAAGAAGACCTGAATTACCCTGTTTGCCACAATAGGAATTTTGTGGATCCAGTGAATGCAGTCTTTAAATGTGGAAAAGTGGTGGCAAACTTACAAAAACGTTGTTGAGGCACCATCTAAAGATTATAAAATGGAATCAATGGTTAAGAAGAAAACACCCCATAGGAATACTTGGAAGGCTGTTCCAAAACATTAAAAGTTTCAGATAATTTAACTGACAGATAAATGTATTTTGCTTGTTTTTAAAGAAATAAATATCCAGTCTGTTTTTTATGTAATCATTGCAACTAGAACAATTAAAGCTTGGCTTTTTGTACAGTATTTTTTAAGAGGTAGACTTTTAATTTTTAACTGCTTTGGCTGGGTTGCATTGCAACTGCAACATTCTACAGCTACAGCTATTCAATTTTATTTTAATATGCATATTGGATTAACATGAAAGTTGTGTTACATTTCAATAAAACTTTAGACAATATTGGAAATGTGTCATTTATTTCCTTTTATTGGAATTCTTTGCAACAACACTGTTAAGGGTTTATAGCATGATATCACAGCTGAATCCAATTATCAATTTATTTGAATTGCACAAAAGCTGTTATAAAGCTGTTATGGACCTGTGGCAGTATAAATAGCAGTGGTATAAGGGCTTATAACAGTGATGTGACAGCTGAGTCCTATCATTTTGTTTTGACTGCTGTGCTGTGGGAAACCGTTGCATTCTCACTAAGGCACATGTTTTTTGTTGCATCCTCATGCGTGTCCGTGTTTTTGTTTTGTTTTTTTTGCACTTTCTGTATTCAGGTACCCCCCTCCCCCAAATTGGTCCATCTCAACACCATCATTGCAGTTGTGACATCACCTTCAATCAATTCCCTACCAATCAGTAACTAGATCTACAGTTTAAATACCGAAGCAGTTCCAACCTCGAGAGCTTTTTTGGCTTTTCAGCTTTCAACTTCAGTCAGCTATCATTTTCGGTTTGCTTTCTGCTTGTGTTCACATTTGTTCGCTAGTGTTCGTGTTTGTTTGTTGCATGTGCACTTGTTGCATTTGTTAACCTTTACCTTAGGTACCTTGTGTATTACCCGTTTTTCCCATTACTGTTCAATTGGTTTACTTGTGTCATGTTATTTGTAACTGTGAACTTAGGTGAAAAAGGTTTGTTTTTGCCTAGGCACACTAGGTTAGGGGCATGTGCCACTCATGTATTTTCGTTCTGGTTAGTTCAGTGTAGGGAAGTTAGGGCACATGAAGACTCCGAAGACCCTTTTGATTTTTGTTTGTTTGGGTTAGTTAGGTTAATCCTCACTGTATTAGCTAGAATCTTTTAGTTTTGTTATTTTCTTTCCTTTGGCACTACTCAAGCTCCTTTTCTCTGTTTTTTATTGTGTCCTGTATACATACCACTCACACGTTCACTTTTAAAAAAATAAATCACTTTTGCACCATACTTGTTGTCACACTTCCTAAGTCCTCAACAGACACCCAACTGCATCCAAACTCATCCTAAATGTTACACCCCTTTACCCCTAGACACCTGGGGTCCTAACAGTTTTCCAGGTCTTGCCACTCTTGCCCTCCTAATGATCCATCCTAATGAGCAATTATTTTTCATCCCAGTTGTAATACTGCCTCCTCTCTCTATATATTTCTCCAGTCCAGGGCTGAAGCTGTGGCAGGCTGAGCTGTCCCATGTATTCCTGCCACCCTGGAATGCCAAACCCTTGTGTCCTCTTTTTCCTGGGAGTTCAGCAGCAGGAATTTGCTCCCCAAAGCCGATTGAGTGACACCCCAAGAGCCAAGGCTTCCCAATTATGGTTTATGAGCTGAGCTTTCAGGGTCTTTTTCTCCTGACTATTTTCTAACTTTGCTGTTCTCCTCTGATGCAGCCTGTATTTTGAAATCCCACCTTGGGTCACCCTAGAACTCATCAGTACTTGAATAAAAAGAAGAGGCTATTCCACTGTGGATCACTTGAGGAAAGAAAACAAGTATATAAACAGTTAAATGTGAAGTGCAGCAAGTAAAAATGTAATAATTTGTCAAAAATATAGTTGAGGAAAAGGAAAGGCAGTCTCTGCACTACCTAGCATTATTTTCACTGTCAATATCAATAAGGTTTCATATTCATCCTAGTGGATGGAATAAGCAGATGAACGCTACCTGACACGTAATTTTTTTTTTACTCATTTCATAAAATGTAATTTCTCCATTCAACTCAATGATCTCCTAGAGGTATTTACACCAGGAAAAAACACTGCAGATATCAACATGTACAGTCGCAAGCTATTTTAAACTTATTCAGGTCAACAAAGCAGAAGGACCAGATGGAATCCGTGGCACACTAACATATTGTGCTGAAGAACTGTGTTGAGTGTTTCTACACTTATCCCAACTATCTGTAGACACTGGCACTGTTCCAGCTGTTTGGAAGCACACTTCAGTTTGCCTACGGTCCTGAAAAGGGAATTCATGATACTTACATTTTTCTACTATATGTTCTTCATAAACATTTAGGATGAAAAAATTCTTCAGTTAGACTTCTCCTTGCTGATTTCTCATTAGCCTTTGATACAATGCAGCCATACATTTTGCTTGACAAACTCATCAGATGTTTCAAATTTGATCAGCTTATAGAGGGATTAATAGTTTTCTGACCAATAGAACAGAACATTTTCATCCATTAATGGTTTGGCATTTGATTCCTATTGATTCTATCTGATCTATCTGATTCTACTGATTTAGCACAAGGATGTAGAAAAAGAAGGAGGATCCTCTCCTTTTCATTTTACATGCTGATGACGGTTGAAGCAACTGTGAAAATCATTATATCATAATGATATATCTTCTATCTGGACAAACACAGATCCATTTTGGATGAATTTCTTTAGTTGGTGTGATAATTCTTACCAAGAAAAGAATGTCCAAAATTAAATAAATTATTGTTTATACAATAATACAAATAATACAAAGCAATATTATTCCCACAACAATCCAAGGTGAGTCTTTTGGATACAAATATCTTGGTACTGTGTTTGATGACAAAATTTAAGTTCACCAAGAGCACAGATGTCATTGTGAATAAATCACAGCAGCACATATTTGGTCTGAGAAAACTTAGTTGGTCTGAGAGAGTCCAAAAATAATTATTTTAACAATTTCTCAATTTTTTGTTGAAACTATTTTAACTTTTTCTTTTATCTGTTGGTTCACTTCACTTAGTCAATGAGACAAAAACCATCTTAAAAATCATTGGTAAGCACTTAAGACTCCTGGAACAGTTTTATGCAGAGCAGATCCCGAGGAAGGCCTATGACATCATTTAAATACCCATCCCATATTCTCCGTCAGTCTTTTGAAGTTGTGCCATCAGGAAGACTTCTCCACAGAACAAATAAAAGTAAATTTAGCTTCAGAGGCCATCAAGGCTGAAAACAGTAACCGAAAAGACTTCTTATCAGTATGACAGCTATTAGACAGAACCCCTCTATAATGTGCATATACTTTAATACCTTTTTAAATATGATATGCTGATACTTCCAATCTCTTCTGTGGTCTGTTTGTTGTTTTTATCTATTATTGTTGTGTTTTGTATGTTGCACTGCTTGCTATACCCCCTCAGGAATGAATAAAGTAGTTTGAATTGAATATACAGCATATATGAGCTTTCTCTTAAATATCTTTTATACATCAAAGTAGCATGTAATGCTAAAAGAAGATGTTTTGCTAGTAGGCAGAAAGAAGGTTTTATTTTCCATCTTTGAAGTATAGCCTCAGAACTCTTCAACAAAGATGACTTTGAATGACCATAGGAAGGTCATTCTGGGGCACCCTCCTTTAATCTAAATCACAGTCAGATGAGGGTGTTTACCTCTGTACTCAATCTAAAGAACTGTGCCTTTGTGCCTGTGCAAATGTGTTGACTTAGTTAATCTCTTCTACACCCATATCCTACAACTAACTACATTTTCAACTACAAGGAAAGGAAGACAGGTTTTCAAACTTATTTTTATGTTACAAATGTGTAACATATTACTTTTTTATGTTTTTCTTTTTGTAGAAAGGCACTTGCTGGACTTAATGTATGAAACCCACCTGCAGTGTTATTAGTGCTTTTCTTGACCAATGAATTTAGCAGAATTTATGTAATCTGCATAGTTGTTGCATAAGTTTTACACACTGTAATTTAATAGGCATTAGTTAGCTCCTTACACATTACAGGTTTGCAGAATAGGAATATAAGATAAATCATTTCAACAACATACAGTGGCTGCTGCATACTCTCACAACTCTTTGAGTAATGAAGTGTGTCCTGTTTGCAGTTAAAACACTTCACATAGGTTCTCCTTGTGTCCTCTGGTTGCACTGTTCATTCTGAAGAAGTCTACTGTGTTAATTTTGAATACTTATATTAGTATGTTTCAGTTCTTTCAGCCTGTCATATACAGTATCTGGTTGCTCTTCTGAGGACAGAATCAAGAGTAGCAATACATTTTATATAACATAGTGACCAAAATAGTTACAATATCCAGGGTAACAAACTTTGGTTCTGGAGACCCCCAGCTTAGTAGGGTTTATAGATAGTAAATCAGCAATTTCTAAAGTCTTCAAACAATTTAACTATGATCAGTAAAACAGGTGGTGTGTTACATTTAGAATGTATGGATCATTTGTAACATAAATGTTCTTCAACCATCAGGAATGAGAGTTTCCTTCATTGTGTCATTATTTAAATAATGATTTATTGCTTAAACCCTTAATGTTCCAACAATTTAAATAACAGGTGATTCAGAGTGGCCTAAAACAATACTGTAAGTCGACTGGGGCCCTCTAAGAACAGGGTTGAAGACGTCTGCAATATTCTACATAGAAATATTACTTATTAAGTAAGAAAAAAATATGACATAGGGCTGTGATCTCAATAGTATTTGTCTTGGTGGTAGCTGGGTTTATTTTTCTATATAAAGATAAGACAGTCTGTTGAAATTACAAGTCTATCAAACTAAAATGACAACAAGAGTTAATAATAAATTTAGCATGACACTGAGGTGTCTCAGTTTGGGTAACAGTAATATGTCTTAAATCCTAAAATACTGCACTCTTATTTTGAGTTTTTAAAATTTTGCATTCTAAACTAATTGAAGATCCCTTTCCATTCTATCCAGGCTGAAGGATAATCATGTTAGACATCTGCACACAACAGGAGAAATTTCTGTATGCTGCACTTTTCTATCAATTCTGAGTGAAATACCAGCTGTAGTTCTTAAGTAAATGTTTAGATAAGCACCTGAAAAGGTCATTCTCAGAACACTTTTATTGACTGTACTTTCTTTTGCGGATGATAACATGGTATTTTTTTTGCCTTAAGGTCATATGGCCAAGTGGCTCAGAATACCTTGCCTTACCTTCAGATCTGACAGATCTGCTGATGAATGAGACCTTTTCAGCTTCGTTTACAGATAATCACAGTAACTTTTCATATTTCTGGATTGTTTAGAACATTTGGCAAATGTGAAATATGGACTTTCTACCCTGTATTTTGAATGTCCACTGTTAAATGCTATACACCAGTATAATAGTGTAGTATAAAAATTTAATAGGTTCATTTAGCAGGAATTCATTCCTAGTAAATTGTTTATTATATGGAACATTCTAACCTTTTTTGTGTACTTGAATCTGAGTTATGTATTATGTAATATAGACATTGCCTTAATAAGATTTGCACAGTCTTAAACAATATACTGTATATCTTCATTTGATCACTCTTGGGCTCTTACATGAAAATTGTTTCAGTAACTCAGCATTTTAGTTTGATTCAATCTGTTGTTTACCTGGCAATAAAACACTGAGATACTTACTACTTTGTTCCTGTTATCAGAAAAGCAAGGTTCTGCATGACAAAAAGATGGTACATTAATAAGATATGTGCATACATTATACAGTATATATATATGTGTTAACTGGAGAAATTTCCATACTGATCTTATTGGTTTATTCAATTGGTAACTTAATCTGGGCCACTGAATCAGACATTGGTATCACTTACATTTCATGAAAGAGCTTACCATAAATAGAAGCCACAAGCTGTGTTTTTAGTCCTGAGAACAACTCATCTCTATAAACTCAAAATATGTAAATCTTCATATGATAAATATAGATATTTAGTTTTTCTTTTTTTAGGTGATTGGAACTAAACAAAGAAAGTTGGCCTTATTGTATTGTTCACTCAACTCTTCTTGATACATTCAAAATACATTAGGTTCAGTCAGTGGTTTGCCATGGTCAGTGCAATTGTCAGATTTCAATATCTCTGTTACTGCTTGACACTGTTCCACTGTTCAATGTGGAATTATGTATGTATGTTTTTGGACAATGATTGTTACTGTCATATCACTGTCAGAAGGGAAGGGCAGCTTGCTGTGGTACAAAAGACAGTTGAGCCCTTATCTGTATGCTTGTCAGCCTGTGTAAACACCAAGCAGGAAGATTGAGAAGGATTGGTCTAGTATATTGCATAATTATGAAGAGATGGTAAATTGTGAAAGCTTGTTTATATTTTGTCACTGCAAGATTATCTTATCCTTAAAAATTCCACTCACATTAAAGAACGAGTATTGTCTAAATGATAAGAATTATTCCAAGAAAGATGAACTGCTTGATTCCCAGCAGCAAAACACTTTCAGCAGAACATGGTTAAAGGTTGAACAGGCTTACATCACACAGAGAACATGAAGAAGAACAGGTCCAAGGTGCAAGGTTGAAAATTTCACCCACTGGAAACACAGTGGTGACACAGGGTCATGTTTGATTTTCAGTACAGGAGATGTATCATTTCTAAAGCATTTTCTTACCTATTTAAAAACAAAAATGGTGTGTCAGCAGATTTCAGCTCCGTCTGCTGTTTTACTTGTTTCTTCTTTTCTTAAAACAAATTACAAAATATAATGACATTATAACAATTTTCCGTTTCAGTCTTGTCCTTTTTTATTATAATCTAAGAAAACAAATATACTGTAAACCTACCAATTTTAAATATTTTAGATGTTTTTCCTTTCTGAAATATTTAAAAATGTATCAATTTCATTTCTCTAAGACATACTGTATGGATCATTTCAGTTCATGCAAAAACTGTCCTGGTACATTGTTTATTTAGTTGTGAATTACTTACTCAGGCTTAACTGGATGTAAAAGGGAGATGGGACTTATGATGTCAGTTTTCCTGATAAAATGTTCCTTTAAATAAAAGTTTTAAAACCCTAACAAAACCCTAAAAAAAGACAGAGCTCCATTTTGCAACATTGATAAGAAATGTATTAGAATCTATAATGTTTTTTTTCAGCAAATGGATTGATTATGTATTAATACCTTTGATAATGTATTAATGCAAAAGGTTTCCATGAAAGTGAATCAAAACCAGACCGTGTGTTATCCACAGCAGTAAATCACCTGGGGTAGGTGTAAAGAATGTATTGCCAACACAGAAAATAAAGCAGATGGTCACATCTCTGTGCCCCAAGACCTTCATGGGCTATTGACATTTGCATGGACATTTGTGGCACATACTGTAATTTCAATAATGTAACCTCAGTTTATTAAATGTAGTATTTATTGCTCAAGGGTACAATAGCAGTGTTTCACTTAAGATTTAAACTTATTACCATACGGTTTCAGGCCCAGAACAATAACATCAATAACAATAATAAATACTTTTCAATATCTTTGAATGAACATGAAAAAAAAAACAATTTTACATTCCCTTCTGTTAAACAGGAATTTGAAAAGAAAATACTTGGACCAAGAATTCAGCAGTTAAAGTTTGTAAGATTATTAGGTATTCAGCTGTTAGCTATGACCAATACATAAGTGAAATGAACTAGTTATCATTATTATTTCTTACTTACCAACTAGTACATCCAAGATGTAAGATCAACCATAATTTACAATAGAATTTGTTTCCAGGGTTACCTCTGTAGAGGTTTGATGGGTTTACTGAGACAATTATTAATTGTAGCAGTAATCACGAGGTTGTTAATTGTGGCTTTTAGAAAATCAATCGTCAGAACAACTAACAACGCACACACAAGGGTTCAATACACGAAATACATTTATTAATATAAACTGTGCACCAAACATATACTAGTCTGCCTGGATACGAGCGGCAGACCTTACTGTGAGGATTATCAATATACAAGGTATTTAATCTCGAAGAGATGCAAACACGAAGAGATACACAACAGAGAATATGTGTCAATATATATCGTTCGGTTACCAAATCGCTAATCAGTGTTATTACCCACTGTTACTCTAAACTCGTAAGTAAATACATTACTCATGAATTAAATTGATAACAACTTATGTTGAGGTACAATTGAATTCTTGAGACGCAATGTAGAACATGGGGTTTACTTATCCACTGTGTATGGATTTTGAATTTCCCGGCACGAACACCAAACCAGCTGACAGGCTCTGTTGCAGCCTCTGTTCCAGCGATTGTCCAACGCGCGTTGTCCCGGCGTCCTCTGGCTACCAGCCAACCAGTCGAGGTGCAGCTCGGAGTAGGACGGGCGGAGGAATCTGATTGTGGCGTGCAGGGCAGTCGTTGCTCCGAGGGGATCTACCAGCAGTCCGGCAGGCTAGTAGAAAGTCTCTATGCACAGAGTGTGACCGCGAGTCCTCACAAGTCACTCTTTTGCCTGGGAAGAAGCTGGTTCGTTCCCGGTCCAGCGCTGCTTCTGAATAAGCTATTCAGGTTGTCGACGAGGGTCCAACTGTAGGCTGCCGTTGATCAAGCGGAGCATTCATATTGATAGAATTCTGAGTACATACGGGATCCTCGGCCTCGCGCTTAGAACAAAGTCCAAGTCCCAGCAGGTGTCACGTGATTGTCTCTGAGGATGCGCGAAAATGGCCAAGGAGAGCCCCGATCTGAGCTTGCGCTCCCTTTTTGACCAAGACACAGATGTGTTCTGATTGGTTGAGAGTTTGGCGGGCATTGGAGACCCACGTGGTATTACCACGCCCTGCCAGTCCCTGATTGGTTGATCAAGGTGAGATATGAGTCACTTACTCTTGACACTTAGGAATGCAGTCCAGATGTCCATTCGGCACTCCCTAGACAGATAGGCGCCAATGGATGACCATTGATCATGATAGCCAGGCTTAGCTAAGTGTATCCCCGTCTGGGAGCTGTTCCTTATCAAAAGAAAACATCTTAAATCAGCCTGCATGAATAGTTTCTCTGTGGCTGCACCACAGAGATGGAGGGTGAGATGGGGCCTCATTTAGGAAAGCTTACCAACGCTTAATTCTATCTTATTAACAAGCATTGCCGCTACACCTCTTAACAATGTTTTCTAATCTGATTGAATTGCTGAACAAAAACTTTAGAGAACAGCTTTCTCTTCATTCTCAACCCCTCGAGCAGCATCTCTTAAAGTGATACCTCCAGTCATAGGTTCTTTCTTTTCCTGCTTGAGAGATTCGTTCCCAGTCATGAGGCAGCGCCTCTAATGCGACTCTCAGTGAGTCAAGGGGCTATCTCCTCCTTTCTATCCCCTGAGGGAAGTACCTGGTCATGAGTCAGCACCTCTCAAAGCGACCCTCGAGGAGTCAAGGAAGTCTTCCTCTTCACTTTCTATCTCCTGAGGACATAGTAGAGTCATATTGTAGCACTTCTCTAAGCGACTCTCAGACAGTCAATGGAGTCTTCCTTCCCTACACCTGAGGGCCTAGCTCCCAGTCTTGAGGCAGCACCTCTCAAGTGACTCTCCGCAAGTCAGGGGTGCTCATGTTTTCATGGCCCAGAGGCTGCTGAGTCAGCAAACCCAGTCAGTCACCTGGGTTTCCTGGTGCGGTCCGGATGCTCTTTTCTGCATTGTACTAACCCCTGCTTCTCCCCTTGAAAGTTACTTAAATGAATACAGAGCAGACAATATGGTGTATTTCGATTTTCAGAAGGCTTTTGATACATTTCTTCATAGAAGACAAATTCTCAAATTACAGGGATGGAATATTCAGGAAAGTGCATGTGTTAGGATTGAGAATTTGTTACTAAGTAGAAAACAGAATAAATATAAGAGGTGAAAAAGAGGAACCTGTACTAGGGCATCTGCTCTTTCAAATTGATATCAATGATCTGTTTATGATTCTTAATCTAGATTTTGGTGTAGTTAATATTATTGAAGTCTGTAAATGATACCAAAACTGGTGAATTATCAAACACTGTAGAAGCACCAAATGAAATCCAGAACTATTTAAATAAAAATCAAGAAATGGCAATTACATGGCAAATGACGTTTAATGCAGGGTTTTGCATGCAGGTAGTAGAAACACAAATTGTAAATACAAAATGGGAAACACTGACTAAAGGAGGCTTAATATGTAAAATACATGTTTATGTCAAAACATCATTTACATTATCTACACAATGTGGAGAAGCAATAAAAATACAAACAAAATGTTAGGACATTGTAAGTGGGTAGCAGATTCAGACAAGAAAACAGCTCTTGTCTGGACTATATTCCTCTGAAAGATCTGGGTAATTAACTGCTGTCCTCAGCCACCTGACTAGTGTAAAAAGAAAGAGGCAAAGGCGACCAGCTGTTGGTTTGATTTGTTGTTTAAGAGACAGAGAGTAAAAATCTCAATGTGCAGTTCCACCAGAGGGAGAAGGAGCAATCAACCCAGGAACTGGACCTGTCAATAACTCTGGAAATGTTTTGTAAATAGTCTTAGAGACAGACTTTTAATTTTGAGAGGTTTTGTGATGGGTCAAAGAGAGAGTTTTTATTAAGTCTGAGTGAGATGTTTGAAAACAGGTAAGCCGCTTATTTGCTCAGTTTTGATAGACAGGGATTTTTGAAATGTTGTTTTCCTGTATAAATAAAAGAGCACTAGCTTGTACCTTGTGGCTGTGTTTGTGTGTCCGTTTTCCTGAGTCTGCCTGTTTTAAAGATCCTGTTATGTCAGGGGGTGTCACAGTATATAGTCAAAAGTGAAGTATTTAAATCAAGTGATTAAATCAATTTTAATGCACAAACAAATTTAGAACAGTGTACAATTTTGGTCATGTTACAGAACACGTATTCCTGCTCTGAGTAGAGCAACAAAATGCATTATGTGGCTTAAAGGAACATGCTACACTGACATGATGAAAAAACAGAACTTATTTCATCTTGAACAGAGACAAATGTAAGAGGATTTGATACAAGCTACTCAAAAGCATTAGCAAAGTCAGTCCTGAGCATGTCAGAATAAACAATGAAACATGAACCCGAGGACACAAGCGTAAAATATATGGATGCGTATTTGAAACTGAGAAAAGATATAGGTCATCCTTCAATGCCCCAGATAATTGTGGGAGAATGCAACAAGCTGCCCAGTTATGTTGCTGCAGCTGATACCCTTGCTACCTTCAGGAAAAGGCCTCCCTCCCATTTGTGACTGTTCTTATTTATAGTTCATTTTTATCCCAGAGTTATTTACATCGAGGAGGAGCCCACATTAGTCTCATTTTCATCTAGTTGGAAATACGCCACTATGTCTAACCTGCCAAGATAAGACTTCAATTGACTTTTTGTAGCCATGTTCAAAGTCCATGAAATGATTAAAATGTATATACTGTAGAAAATAAACTATGACATCAGACATCTCTTACAGCTGTAGTATCTGCATTTAAGTTCAATCTCCATTTCAAACAGCCAGTCTTTTGTCTTCAGAACTGAAGAGATCCACGCTTTCACCACAGAATCTCCACAATGAGCAATTTACATAAATAGATAGATAGATAATACTTTATTAATCCCTTAGGGAAATTGATGTGTTACAGCAGTCCAGCCCAAGACAAGCAAAACAGACATCAGAATAGTTATAAAACAAAAGACAACAAAATAAATAAAAATAAATAAATAAAAAATAAATACATAGGTGTGTGCAAAATGTGATGATCATAGTCACTGTAAAAACAATAAAATATGTGCAAAATGTGCATTGGTTTATACAGACTGATTGTCCAAAAAGTACAATGGAGCAAACATGCTGTCCATAGATGAGCAAATGAAGGGCTTACAGTCCTTGCCTAGGGCAGCGTTATACACCCTGACAGCCACCGGGAGGAAAGACCTGCGGAAACGTTCCCTTGAACATCGTAGCTGGAGCAGTCTGTTGCTAAAAGTGCTCCGCTGCCCAGTAACAGTCCCATGAAGCGGATAAGAGGTGTTGTTCATGATGGCTGTGAGCTTGGTCAGCATTCTCCTCTCAGCCACCACCTCCATGGGGTCAAGGCTCATCCCCAACACAGAGCTAGCCTTCCTTATAAGTTTATTGAGCCTATTTGCATCTTTTGTCATGATGCTGCTGCCCCAGCACACAACAGCGTAAAAGATGGCCACCGCCACCACTGATTCATAAAAAATGTGTAGCAGTGATCCACACACACCAAAGGACCTGAGCCTCCTAAGAAAATAGAGTTGGCTCTGACTTATCTTGTACAGGGCGTCAGTGTTACCAGACCATTCCAGTTTATCATCCAGGTGTACCCCTAAGTACTTGTAGGAATGTATGCCCTCTATGTCCTCACCCTGGATGGAAAGGGGTAACAGGGTTCAGCGGAGACTTATTCCTTTGAAAGTCCAAGATAATTTATTTGGTCTTGCTGGTGTTAAGCTGGAGATGGTAAAGCTGACACCACTCCACAAGGTGAGATCATCTGTGGTGATGAAATCACCATCATCTGTGGTGATGAAATGCCTGGAGAAGCTGGTGTTGTCACACATCAGAGTCCCTGGACCCCTTGCAGTTCGCTTACCAGAACAACAGAGCAGTGGAAGATGCTGTCTCCCTGGCTCTGCATACAGCCTTGGAACACCTGGACACTAAGAACTCGTATGTGAGAATGCTGTTTGTGGACTACAGTTCAGCATTCAATTCCATCATACCCAGTCAACTGGTGACAAAGCTCAGGGGATTAGGTCTGTGCAACTCTGTCGGCAACTGGCTGCTGGACTTTCTTATCGAGAGACCACAGGTAGTGCGGATAGGCAATAAAACATCAACACCACTCACCCTGAGCACTGGAAACCCACAAGGCTGCTGTCTGAGTCCAAGGTTGTACTCCCTGTTCACTCACGACTGCACAGCAAGACACAGCAACAACCGCATCATTATAATAGGACTGATCAGTGATGATGACGAGTCCACTTACAGGGATGAAGTCGTACAGCTGCTTAGGTGGTGTCATAGCAATAACCTGGACTTGAACATAAAGAAAACGAAAGAGCTAATAGTGGACTTTCGGAGACACAGGCCACACACTCACAGCCCACTCAGTATTGATGGAACGGAAGTGGAAACAGTCACCAGCTTTAGGTTTTTGGAAATTCACATCTCTAAAGATCTAATCTGGACTGTGAACACTGACTCTATCATGAAGAAGGCTCAGCAGCACCTTTATTTCTTGAGGTGCCTCAAGCGAAGGGGGATGCCAATACATGTATTGGTGAACTTCTACCGCTGCACCATCGAGAGCATCCTCACCAACGGGATCACTGTGTTGTATGGCAACACCTCTTCGCGAGAAAGAAAGACACTGCAGAGAATGGTCAACATGGCCCAGAAGATCATCGGCTGCGGTCTCACCGAGATTAAACAGCTCTATGAGGACCGCTGCTGTGGTAGAATTCTGGCCATCACAGAGGACAGTCACCACCCCGGACATGAGCTCTTCACCCCACTGCCCTCAGGCAAGAGATATAAGAGCATACGGACACTTACCACTAGATTCTTCAATAGCTTCCATCCATAAACAGTGAGACTGGCGAACACATTTAGCCATCCCCCTCGGACCACACCTACACCATCACCATCTACCTCATTATGATTTCTTATCTATTGCACATCTCCAGTCATTGTTTACACGTCTGTATTGTTTACATTCAAACTGTCTACATGTTTACTTGTACATTGTCTACTGTTTGTTTCTATATTGTCTCGATGCACTGTTTGCACTTTGTTTTGTTTTTTTACACTTGTTTTACAATCGAAAGACTTTCTGTAAGTAAGAATTCCATTGTACCAATACCAGTTACATATGGCAATAAAGTTCAAGTTCAAGTTCAAAGTTGGTAATCAAGCTCCTATATTCCTCCTCCCTCCCCTCTCTAATACACCCCACAATTGCAGAGTCATCCGAAACCTTCTGCAGATGACATGTCTCAGAGTTGTACCTGAAGTCAGAGGTGTAAAAGGTGAACAGGAATGGAGCAAGGACAGTCCCCTGTGGAGCCCCAGTACTGCTAACAACTGTTCGGACACACAGCTCTGTAGCCGTACATACTGTGGCCTGCAGGTCAGATAGTCTATAATCCAGGACACCAGGGGAGTGTCCACTTGCGCCGCCCTTATCTCATCTCTCAGTAAAGGTGGATGGATGGTGTTAAAGGCCATGGAGAAGTCAAAGAACATAACTCTCACAATGCTCCCCGTCTTCTCCAAGTGAGAATTAGCTCTGTGTAGCAGATAGATGACTGCATCCTCCACTCCCAAGTGTGACCGGTAGGCGAACTGCAGGGGGTCCATTGCTGTACTCAACAGGGTTCTGAGGTGGTCCAGTACAAGCCTTTGTAGAGTTTTCATTAGGTGTGATGTAAGTGCCACTGGTCTGTAGTCATTCAAGACTTTAGGGTGCCCCTTTTTGGGTACTGGCACCAGGCAAGATGTCTTCCAGAGCATCGGAACCTTTTCTAATCTCAGGCTGAGGTTGAAGATGTACTGCAGCACCGAACCCAGTTGGTCTGCGAAGATCCTTAGCACACTGGAGCTGACACTGTCAGGACCCGCTGGCTTCCCTGCATGAGGTCTCCTCAACTGCCTTCTGACCTGGTCAGCTGTGATGGATAGGCCGTGGAGGGCAGGGGAAGATGGAGTAGGAGTAGGAGGGATCTCATGATGGGGTGACTGAGAACATGAAGAGGGTGTCGGGGGTGAAGGCCTGTGAGGTGAATGGACAGTGGACCTTGTATCGAATCTGTTAAAGAAAAGATTCAGCTCATTGGCCCTCTCCAGGCCTCCCTCACTCTTGGCCGCCGGACAACTTGTATCCGGAGATCTTCCTCATGCCATTCCACACTTCTCTCACATTGCTCTCCCTCAGCCTGTCCTCCATTTTCCTCCCATAAGCCACCTTGCTCTCCCTTACTCTCACCTTCAGCTCTTTCTGTGCTCAACGGTGTTTCAGCTCCTCTTTTTTACAACCTTTTACAACCCAGTATCTGTTTTACATCACAGTGTTAAATACTGAATTTACTGCAGGATGAGATTATTCAAGCATGTATTGCTACCTTCTTCTCGGAGGTGAAAGCAAGCATTCCAGATTTGTTGCCTGATTACTTGAATTTTATGTGTGATGCAGGCCATTAACATTTTAGTTAACAAAATTAATGCAGGATAATCATGGAGTTTCCACTGAGGAGTTGTTGAAAGGAAATTAGGCCTCTTTCTCTTTACTGTCATATTAATTTCACCTTTGGTGTTTCAATTTTTATGTGGTGTTCTTTGTGGTGAGTGAGAATGGGCATCCATTGTTAACATTATGGATTCAATGTGTAGAGGCAAGGCTTATTAAAATACAGGAGTTAAGTTTGCTGCTCCCTTGCCAGTCCCATGACTTGCCAGTCCCTCTCTCCTTCATCTCAGTGGTGCTGGATACAGAGACATCATTCCATTTGGTTCACAATTAAGGTATTTTTCTAGCTGACAGAGTGTCCTGATAAGGAACAACTCCCAAAGCTGAGATACATCAGCCACCCTAATGAATGGTCATCTCTGGTGCCTGCTGTCTGGGAGATTCCAAGGGAGAGTCTCATCCCAAGTTGTTTACAACCCTAAGGTCAGAGTGCATTGTTACCCATCCTCAGCCAATCAGGAACTGATAGGGCAGGTTAATCCCACGTGGGTCTCGATGCCAATGAAACTTTCAACCAATGAACGACCGTAGTTCCTCCAGGTAAAACACACAGGTGTGTGTGTGTTTTAGAGTTAAAAGGATGAACTTTCTGTCACGAAGAGTTTTTCAGGACCCTATGCAGACGATAGAAACTGGAAGGGAGTGCAACAAACACAGGGAAAAGAAGACTAGGAACAGGGCTGGTAGACGAACAGGGGGGCGTGTCGACGGTGCACTGGTGCTCGATGTCACGACCACCAGCACGATCCCTACATCTCCTGGGACAAGAACGAGCTCATTGCCTGGAGCCACGCCTGTCATGTCAACTGTTGTCGTCAGCCGGTTAAGGTTGCTGCTGCAGTAACCTCTATGGAGGAGCACTCTACCATCCCGCCCCAATACAGGCATCTGAAACAAGCCTTTGATAAGCGGAAGGCTCTTTCGCTTCCACCTCACCGTACCTGTGACTGTGCTATAGAGTTGCTCCCTGGAACTCTTCCACCCAAAGGACGGATCTACCCTCTCACTCAGGCAGAGAATCAGACTTTGCAAGTTTATATTAAGGAGGCTCTGGAGTCAGGATTAATTCGTCCCTCCTCTTCTCCAGCCTGTACGGGGTTTTTATTTATTGGGAAGAAGGACGGCTCCTTGCGGCCGTGTATTGATTAAAGAGGACTGAACTCCATTACGGTCAAACATCGTTACCCCCTGCCTTTAATTCCAGCCGCTTTGGAGTCCATACGGGGAGCCTCCATCTTCTCGAAATTAGATCTACGGGGGGCAGGATAGATCAGGATACGTGAAGGGGATGAGTGGAAGACGGCCTTTATGACCACCCATGGACATTATGAATATCAGGTGATGCCTTTTGGTCTTGTTAATGCCCCGGCTGTCTTCCAGTCATTCATGAATGACATCCTTAGGGACATTATTGGGAATTTTGTTTTGGTTTACCTGGATGATATCCTCATCTTTTCTGCTAACCCTAGGGATCATGTCCACCACGTTCAGGAGGTCCTGACTAGACTCATTAACAACAAACTCTACGCCAAGCTTGAGAAGTGCATTTTCCACGCCTCTAAAATTCACTTTCTGGGTTACATCATTTCCTCATTTGGTGTAGAGATGGACTCTGCTAAGGTGGCGGCCATCAATGACTGGCCAGCCCCTCGTAACTTAAAGCAAATTCAACGTTTTCTAGGTTTTCTCAACTTTTATAGACGTTTCATCCGGAACTTTAGCTCCGTAGTGGCACCTATCACTGCACTAACCTGCAATTGACCAGGCTTGGGTAAATGGAACCAGGAGGCTAACCAGGCTTTTTTACACTTAAAACAACTCTTCAGTTCGGCACCACTTCTACGACACCCGGATGCCTCTCAGCCATTCATTGTGGAGGTTGACGCCTCAGCCTATGGGGTTGGGGCAGTCCTCTCCCAGCGCCACGGGGATAAGCACATTCCACATCCCTGTGCCTTCTTTTCGAGGAAACTCTCCCCTGCCGAGGTTAATTATGATGTTGGTAATCGTGAACTACGTTAATCGGAGACTTCCACAGGGACTATCCCGATCGGCCGTCTCGGGCGTCGGGAGCCACCCGTGAATGGGGGGGTACTGTCATGACCACCAGGCAGTCAAGACCAAATCGTAAGCGAGCTAATCAGCCCCAGCAGCGGGTGATTATTAACAAACGCCGCCGCACGAGTTAAACCACCTGCGCACACTCACTGTGCGGTGCGCACTGCTATTTATACCATCTTCACCTGCTTCCCGCTGCTCGGTATTGAGTCTACTCCTTGAGAGCTCTACCTGGCGTTTTTCCCCATACCTCGTTTATTCTGGATTTTGGATTCCACTTCTGCCTTTTCGACTTTGCACCTCGCCTCTCGCCTTGGACTGTTTGCTACCGGAGATCTTCCTGGATTACGATTTGCCTTTCACCTTTTGACTACGACCTTGCCTCTTGTTTTGGTTTGTTCTATCTATTACCCGTGCCTGCGTCTGCACAGGATCCTTGTATCTTCCCACCAGGGATCCCTAACACTCGAGGGGGAGTGGCCAAGACAAACAAGTCCAAAGGGAGTCTGTAGTGAAATCCAGGGTGAGCAAAAGTCCAGAACCTGTTTATCCTTCAATGACAGATGAGACAAAAGTTAAAAGCAGGAGCGGGATCCAGTGAAGGGTCAGGGAAATAGAAAGGGGTAACAGGGCCATGCGCTCCAAGCCTTGTACCCAGATGGTCAGGATGCCATTGCAAATCCTATGCAGTCAGGCCTCTCCTGGACTTGCTGGTAGGCAGGCGTCCATCTTCCAAACCTGAACCCAGAACGGTAGGAGCATTTGGCTTTTATAGGGAGGGGCTGAAACAGGAGGCAGGTGCAGGAATGAACAGAAACAAGAAAGAGCCGGAGAGCCCTTAAGAGGAGGGACTTAGGATTGTAACATTTTCGTTCTATAGCTACACTGTGAAACTATATTATATTATATCTCGGTCATAACTAAATTTGGACTTTTACTTGTTCAATTTTTGTTGTTAGTTAAATGAAGCTGCACTGTAATTACAATTTAAAGCAGAAATCATTGAATTAAAATAAGCTTTCATCACTCTTAGATTGAATTAGCTACTTTAAATTCTGAGGGGTATATTCACAAAGCACTATATTTAGAAAAAAAATCAACTGGAATTCGTTTTGCAAAAGAAAATGTTTCCACACCTCAAGAAAATCAATAAAATAAAGTCATTGTTACGTTACTTTCAACCTTTCATGTTTTAGAACTATGTCTTAAGCTGATTACATTTTCATCTTTTACTCAGCTGATTATTTTAACACAAACATTTCTGAATAGATCAATAGATGTCAAATGCTCTTATGCGAGTGACAAATACAAAAATATGGCTCATGTGGTTTAGTTCAATAAAAGATCTTAATTGCACAAAACACTTAACATTTAATAACAAAACTGCAACAAATTAGTCCAAAATTAATTTAACAATTTTTCAAAGGCTAGAAGACCGAGAACAACATAGAGTACTGAAATAAGAAAACATTTGTCATTACTGTTCATCCAAAAAAGTCATGCACAGCTCAGAAATCTCAATGGGTACAGGTCCAAATCTGAGAAATCACATTACTTAAGAATAATAATGGGTAAGTCAAACAGCACAAAATCA
Organism: Lepisosteus oculatus; assembly: GCF_040954835.1. Taxonomy (NCBI): domain Eukaryota; kingdom Metazoa; phylum Chordata; class Actinopteri; order Semionotiformes; family Lepisosteidae; genus Lepisosteus; species Lepisosteus oculatus. The sequence continues at coordinate 28,772,616 of NC_090703.1, read as the reverse complement.
ATTACTTAAAAAAACAAATACATTCTGTAAAATTAATCTCCCCTTCCAAGTAACTCTTTAGGAAAGATTGTTTCAATTATTGTTGCTGGGTATGGATATCTGTAAGCGAAAGCAAGCCAGTCTTTCCTACTCATCAATTTCCAAACATCCATTAGAGCTGCTTCTAATGGTAAATTGGAGTTCTGACCTAATCTTGTCCAGCCGGCCCATATTTATTTTCTAATTAATTTGAATTCTTCAACAGAGTACTTTCTCATGATCAAATGCAAAATACACATTGTGTATTTAGCATGAATATGAACTCAAGACATATATTGTATACAGCATAGTAGTTATTGCTAACATTCTATGCTGAAATACTGTACATGTGGAGACTCTACATATGCAATACTGTACATAATCCATTATATTTAACTGATAGCCATTGCCTAAAATATCACGTTCTCTGAACAGAGTAAATATCCTCTTTGGCTGTGCTTCTTAAAAGGAGTTACCAGCAGTACATACTGACACACTCACCCTGTGTTGGATACATTCATTTTCTAAATACCCTAGAAACAAGATAGCCTTCATAGAAATGAGACAGGGTAAAGTGAGACTATGGTATCCACTGTCTCAAGAAGCCTAGTTCTGTTGTTTGCAATTTTCAAGGCACAGTCTTTTAACTCAAAGCATTCAATGTAAGATTCATAAAAGCTGTGTTTGCAAATTCAGTGTCTGTGTCTTTATTACCTCATTAATTTTATTCAAACAGTATTGTAAGCAACAAATGGCTAACAGAGTAGGACTGGGGCTTTAGAAAATGATAAAAAAACATCTTAGACATGGGGAAGCAATAAAAAGGGTTAAATAAAATGTTATGATATATATTTAAAAGCATCCTTCCATTTTCTAACTGCTCTATCTAGTATGGAGTACTGATGGCAATTGGAAGACACTATGATATCCTTCAAAGTATACTAAGGTTTTTATTAATTTATGTGATTGAACGATGATTGAAAACAGGTGATGATTTTTGAAAATGAATGTGTAAATGAGTGTTACTGCACCAAAATCTAAAATGTGAGTCTGCAATAGTTACCTTCCTTAAACTGTTGAATATATGGTCAACTCTCCACAAACATACAGTAAACTCCGTTAACCGAGTTAACCGCATGCTGCTTTTATTGCTTTTCTAAAGCATCTTAAGCTACTCTTTTCAGGATTTCTTTCTTCAGGAGGTACTGTATAGTTCTCACCCAAGTTCTCAAAACATTCTTGGTAATTTGTCAGTGCTTCCAAGGAGCTTGCATAATTACACAAGTAATGCAGTGTACATCTTTTAACATAAAAAATAAAGGTTATTATATTATTATTATTGTTCTTTTTCCAAGATCTGGAGGTTAAGCACTATATTTTCATTTTTTCTGCTAAACAATATGTAATAAAATTTGCAGGAAAAATATAAAACATGTCATTATTGATATTTATAAAATGCACTTTTAACTGTGCAATCTAAATTGATTTACTGTATAAGCTTTTGAAAATCAGAAAAATAAATTTAATTACATTTCTCCTGTTAAAACTTGTTTTGAAGTCTACAGCTATGAACACAAGAATGTTAGACAAACCAAGCCTGATTACTGATGAAGTTCAGGAAAAATGTAACTGCTGTTAATAAGACTTCACTGTTTCCATGTATTTCGCATAATTTGTTAAAAAACACATATTGGTTCTTCTGCCACTAAGTGCAAAGAGCGATGAAGCAGCAATTTAGATATTAAATGCAACTTTTGTTATTATTATGGCTCATACTTATTCATTAATGACTTATTTTGACACAAAAGAGAACAAACCATTCAAACCCAGTTGAATGGCTGGGATTATTAATAATATCATGTTTTTGACGAATTGCAGTTATATGTCCAGATTTTTAAAGAAGAAAGGAAATTGTTTTCCTGCATCAAAACCATTAATTGGCTCTTAAATACATTCAGAGTATTAATTCTGGGTTTGACATTTTGTTTGAATCTCTATTATGTTACTCACTTCATATTTTTGACAATAAGTGGAATTACAATGAACTATGAAAGATCTATAGGCCTACATACAGTAGCAGTACTGCATAACAATCAGATGATTTTTCATGTTCAAAAATGTTACAAAAGATTACTCCACTTTTAATCCCATCATGGTTTTATTTATTAATGCACATTGAGCATGATGAGGTTAAAGGTTTAGTTTGCATGGTTAACGATTAAAATGGCTTTTGCGTTTTAATGTACCTGACATGTAGACAATAAAAATGTGCACCAAGTAATTTAATTATCTTGAACACTTCAAGGAAAATCCTGCATTGAATGACTCGCAGAGATAAAGGTTATGATGCTATAATAGATGTAGTATAGTGAGTAGACATCGCGAGACAACAGAACTGGAGAGTAGAAGGCGGGAATATATGGTGTAAGGGTGTGATCTGTGTAGTTAATAAAATAGTTAAATAATATAAGAACGTATATTTTGTGTATCTTTATTAAGATACACAACATTTATGGTGACGAGAGATGAGTGCTAGATGAACTCAAAGCAAGCAGAACACTACAGATTTTAGCTCTCTTGCTGGAAGAAATGAACTTTTGAATTTTCGGACTGTTCGTTTAGCTTGCGCCATGGAAGATATGGCCGCCGCGCCGAGAAGTTTTGCTTATGCCCAGCTTTCTCCACCACTTCCACTGAACCTCGGAGCTCCAGATTTGTATACCGAATACAAGATATGGATGGAGTCGTACAGATTTTTTTAAATAACCAGTGGATCTACAGAAGCTCCGGATGTCGTGAGACGGGCTACATTACTGCACTGTATCTGGGCGCCCGTGCAGCGGATTTTCGCCAACCTACCTGGAGAAAAAGGTACATATGAACAGACATATGTAGCTGCCTTAGACGCTTACTTTACACCGCAGAGAAATGTGGTTTTGGAACGGCATAAATTTAGGCAGAGAACTCAGTCTCAGGACGAATCTGTTAATGCTTTTGTGAATGCACTAAGAGAACTGGCTAAATCCTGTGACTTTGGAGTATTGGAAGCTGACATGTTAAGAGATCAACTTGTGGAAAAATGTGCACATAAGAAACTGCGTGATAAATTGTTGCAGGAGGAAGGGCTGACTTTAGAAAGAGCTCTTACAGTCTCTAGAATTAATGAAGCAGCTCAAGCAGAATCAAGAATGCTTTCTGACCACAGTGACAAAGCTAGAGAAAGTCATGTTTACTTCACAAGAAACACTGAACGGGGCGTTCAGTCAAACTTTACAAACAAAGGACGAGCAGCCGGACGCAGTCAAGCTAGAGATATAGAAGAACAGGGGACGGCTGACATTAAATGTTACAGGTGCAGACTAACAACCCACAAAGCAGATGATTGCGGAGCGCGAACAGCAAAATGTCTACACTGTAAGAAAACAGGACATTATGCACAAGTGTGTAGAAAGTGTGGTGTCTCCGGGGGAATAGATAAATGTAATAAGTACGAAAGTACTCACACCACACACTCTTCTTTTATTTTCGTGAGGTTTCCTTCTTTACTTCGTTCGTTCGTCTTCCAAACCAGTCAGCAATCCGTTTTCTCTGTCCTTGTTCAGTCCGTGTTCCAAACGTTCGTAAAATCCAACAAATCCGCGCCGTGTCCAAATCACAAGCTGTATACCGTTATCCTTTATTTATTCCGTAAATCCGTTGTCCTTAAATCTCTATCCACTCCAACCAAACTCCACTATCTTCTCCAAAACGCTTTCACCTACAGGCTTCCACGCTGTTCACTGTTTCCGGGGCATATATATTTTGTTGTGTGCAATGCCAGGTGTTGTATGGTCTATGGATGATATTGTAGTACATGCAGAAAATGAAGAACAACTAGAACAGAGGCTCAGGCAAGTATTCCAAAGATTCCAAGACAGAGGCTTAACTTTAAATAAAGATAAGTGTATCTATGGCCTAAAAGAGATCGAGATACTTGGACATTTGGTCACTGCAGAAGGAATAAAACCAGACCCCAAAAAGGTAACAGCTGTTTGCAGAGCACCGAGACCTGAGAATGTTGCACTTTTGCGCTTGTTCTTAGGCACTTGTGGATTTTGATGAAATTCATTCCTAATTATGCAGATATATCAGAACCCCTTAGAAAACTAACGAGGAAAGAACAGAAGTGGGAATGGACATCGGAAACTGAGAAAGCCTTTGCCGAGTTGAAAAGAGCACTTGTAACTGAACCATGTCTGGCATACTTCAAACTAGATGCGCCAACAGTAGTGATCAGTGACGCGAGTCCTGTAGGACTTGGAGCATTATTGCTGCAAAGACAAGAAGATGGACAGAACAAGCCACTGGCATATGCAAGTCGCTCACTTACCCCAACAGAAAGGCATTACTCGCAAATAGTGCGTGAAGCCTTGGGTTGTGTTTGGGCAGTGGAACATGTTAGGACATATTTATGGGGAGGCAAGTTCACACTTCAAACGGATCATAAACCCCTCATTTACATGTTCAATCCCAAAAAGGCAACATTGTTACCACCCAGGATACAAAGACTTGGATTGAGATTACGGCCATATGGTTACAAAATTGAATTTATAGTAGGGAAAACCAATGTTTGACTCATTGACTCATTGTCACGTCTTCCTTTACCAGACACAGAAGACACTGGTTATGTAGACACCTTTGTTGATAGAATGCTTTCAATCGGCACTTATGAACTGCATGCACTGACACTTGAGGAACTTAAGCAAGCAACAAATGAAGATGACACATTGAAACTGTTGATGTCCATAGTGGAAAAAGGACAATGGCCTAATCCAATTCCAGAAGAACTGCAGCCATACCACAGCTGTAAATTGGAGTTATCCACATATGCTGGACTGCTTTTAAGAGGACAGAGGATTGTGTTACCGAAAACAAAAATCAGACAAGCATTGAAAATAGCACATGAGACACATCAGGGTGTAGTTCATACAAAACAGTACCGGAGAAGCAAATTTTACTGGCCCAACATGGACAGTGATGTTGAAAGACTGGTCAGGAATTGTTCCACTTGTGTGTTGAATCAGCCATTGCAGGAAGATCAACCTCTCCAACCACTTGAATTACCACCAACGCCTTGGACAAAATTGGGCATTGACCTCGTAGGTCCCATTCAGAATTAATACATATTGACTATCATAGACTATTATACTTCTTACCCTGAGGCGGTCGTTGTATCAGACATATCTTCAGCCACAGTTATTAGAGAGCTGATGAACATCTTTGCACGATTTGGTTATCCACTAGAGGTAGTAACAGATAATGGCAGGCAATTCATAGGACAGTTGTTTGAATCATTTCTGACTAACTGTGGAATTAAACACATCCGTGCATCACCTTACTATCCGAGAAGTAATGGCAAAATTGAAAGATTTCACAGATACCTGAAAAAGGCCTTGAGAGCAGCTGCGACAGAAGGAAAATAATTGAGAAAGGAACTCCCTAAGATTCTGCTGGCTTTTAGATCAATACCTCACAGGGCATCGGGAGAAACCCCAGCTAATCTTATCATTGGACGTGATATCCGGACTAAACTACCAAACGTGGAAAAGAAAGAGGAAGAGCCGAGGGACATTCAAAAGACGAAAGATATCCATAGACATCATGAGGAGTACACACACAAAATTAAATTATATGCAGACCAGACACATCGAGCAAGGGATCACAACTTCAAGGTCGGTGATGTAGTGTTTGTGGCTGACCTAGACAACGGTAAATTGGATGCCAAGTTCAAAGACACTCGCTATGTGTTATTGAGAAACACCTCTTGTATGTGGAAGATGGCTCAAAAATAATGGGAAATGTAAAACAACCTCGACACGCTCCTCCATTGGATCTTGATTTTGAATCTGCAGTAACAGAAAATGCTGAGAATACAGGACTTTCTGATGTGCAGGAAGTGACGAGTCCTCAGACAGTGGAGAGTACATCCGTAGGAGGGCCGGTAACTTTACCCAGAAGTGATGTAACAACCAGAAGTGGCAGAGTTATCAGGAAACTGGCTCGTTACAGAGACATTTAAAAATATAGGACTTGCATAGCTCTCCAAATGTTAAATTGCTCTATTTTGTTTGACAACAGAACAGGAGAGTAGAAGGCGGGAATATATGGTGTAAGGGTGTGATCTGTGTAGTTAATAAAATAGTTAAAATAATATAAGAACATCTCTTTATTAAGATACACAACAATAAAGAACAAAACTTCCAATTGCACACCTGAAACACTCAACCATTTTTTATTGTTTGGCCAGACTGTTTTGTTTACCAAAAGCATGGTCATTGAAGCAAAATTACTTCAATTGTCTTCATTGCAATTATTCTTTAGTCTTATCATTAATTTAATTGCTTTATTTACTCTCTTAATACCACATATGCGGTATAAAGCAGGCTTTTAAAATAAACTGTATTTAATTTGTAAAACACAGATATTTTTATGTCAGAGATGTTAAATCACAGTAAAGATTAACATATGCTTGCAAAAAAACACTTCTGGCTCTGGTTCTGTATGTGCATTTCACTACAGTTTTATTAGAATTCTGCTTTGGGATTCTTACATGTGTATGAACCACAACAGTAGCCTCCACATTTGTATATTTTGTTGTTAGTAAATGAACAAGCCAAATAAATATATTGTTGGAAATCTGAAGATGAGAAAGTTTACTACTGGATGCATGATACTATTGTACGATAATCTATTTTAAATATGGGTCATTGAAACTGAGGACCTATTTAAATGCTAACACCGGAATCGATAGTGATTAATATCGTATTCCCAGGAGTAATGTTCCTGTGAGAATATTGAATTTTCAATATTTCAATATTACTCTTTTTAGTAAGAGATGCATTAACAACAACGTTTAGGTTTCACAGAGTTATTTTTTAGTATTTCTTTTTTCTTCTTACTTTTATACTGCAGTAGCTTTATTGCCTATAGAAAAGGTATGATATTTTAACATTAAAAACTACAGCTTTGTATCTTCTGTTTTAATTAGAAAACATTTTTGACTGTAGCCTGTGAAAATACCAGCTTAAGGAAACAGCTGACTTTGGGTAAATTAACAAATGGCTGACAGAGCACTGGAAACCCTATCAAGTGATGTTTGTCTACAATTAATGGGTCTGCCCTAAGAAAATGGCCTTGGATGACTTCCCAGATCAGGATACAGTCCTAAAGTGTTGGCTTTTACCACCAGCAAAGATGTGATGTAATTTATGGGATTTAAGGTTGAACCTACTTCGACAGACACAGAGGGTGTCTGGGATGAAAATTGTCTCACCTCTACCCTACATTCATCTGCTCCTGATAGATACTTTCAGTAAAAAGAGGCAGAAGTCTGAAAAAATAATTTTACACTGTTGACACCCTCCACCCCTCAGCAGACTCATACAAGCTGTGTACGTCTGCAAGCAGATGCAGTTTACCTTCACCAGTTTGCATGTAACAATTAAGTTTTAGCTTGCTACCTGTTCATTAGTGGCTCCAACCAGTGCATTACATTATGACTAGTCACGGTGATTATGTGTTCTCACTGGCTCCTGCTTCTTTGACATTTTTCAGAGAAAATACATTTCATTATACCAAAAGTTGTAGGCCACATCTTATGATCTCGTTGACCATTTCTTTTCCTGCTGTGGTGGGATGAACTGACATCATGATCAAAACAACTAATGAGTATCATGGCTTAACACACAAATACAGTACAGGTATATTACACTGATACAAATTAAGGTGTCTTTTAAAAGTTAGAAGTTTTATATATTAGAGTAAACTATAAATAGTACAGAACTAACATAGAGTTTACTTAATATCACTTCATCCATGTATTTTTTGAATTGAGTGAGACTGTTAATAACCAGCAGTCTGTTTTTGCTTGCAGTACGTCTGTACTTTACAATTTTAGGGTGGTTTTTCCTAGTAATTGTAAGAGACGTTATATTGCCTGTTCTAATACAGTAATGGTTTCCCCTCTACACTACAGATAATAAATACCAATAATCATGGACATCATATTGATCCCTGTATCTTTTCTGTATACCTTTTCTGAATAGGCTGAATTGAAAAATAAAATAAGCATTATTTAACTGTGCATTTAACATGAAGTTTCAATTTAAAAAAATGGAAATTTGAATAAATAAATAAATTTGTAAAAAAATAAACTCCAAAATACTAAAAAATAGAATAACTAATTGAACCACTTTAAGAACCATACTGTCTTAGCCTGAAATTATTAGATTAAAAATTTCAATCATAATTATTTTATGAAAAGAAGGAAATTAAAATAAGAATGTATAAGGAATAAATTGGAATAAGAATTGGAAGGAAAGAAGAAATCAAATACCTAAGAATGAAACATTCAGAAGATTTTGCATTGTGATGACCAAACAGAAAGAAAAATTTTATTGACCACTGTAAACTTTTTCAATCGTTAAAAAAAAAGTTTTAATTGTGTCTTAAGGCACCTAATAAAATTTAAAGAGATATGAAATTAGAAAATATAAAATGTGTTTGAAGCTATCCACAACTAATAATGGTTGATGTTCAAGAAAATGTATTTTATATGAAGCTGTTTCCTCCCCCATTTGTAGTTTCTCTTGACAATTTCACCATAAAAACTATAATTAATAGAAAAAATGCATTACACTCTCCCCCACTTAACTCACCATCCTCAGCAAAGGGCTATCCCACCCCACCTCTGAAACCAATGTAACACTAAAGTGTTCACATGGGCACCCTCGCCACTATCACACTAGGTCAGCCCCCCACTGTCAGGGACTTGAAAACAGGGCTCCAGCATCACACAGCAGGGACCCAGCCTCTTGAGCCAAAGGGAAATCTCCCTTCAGCCCGGCGGCTGCAGTCCCTGCTATTCAAGGGGAGGGCGGTGGTGTCACCACTCTGGTAAGCCAGCTCTCGCAAGCAATGGAGACCGTATGCATTACAGTAATAATTTCCTATGACCATTTTTGAGCTTGTTTAGTCTATAATCTTTGCCTACGGACCATTAGGGTGACTCATTTCCTCCATTTATGTGTTTAACTCCTTATATAATTCTATTTGTTTGGGGAGACTTTTTTTTTAAAGTTTAAATCATTTGGGACAAGGCTTTTATCTTTTGTTAATCCCAAATAAAGGCTGAAATTTGTTTTTGCTTTGTAGAATACCCATCACTACTGCTCCCATAGAAAAGGTAGTTGATCATTTCTAGAAATAAGAATGGTTTTACAAAATAATTTGGATAGCTGTAAGGAGGGCCTAAAAAGTTTGTAAGGTTAGGGTCACTGCAGTAAGTAATTTATGAACTCCAGTAATCTGTTGGAGCTGCATTTCAGAATTTTACAGTTATGGTTAAAGGCCTATACTGTAAGTATTCAAGGAAACCATAAAAATCAAATGCCTCATATCCTCTGAATATGAAGCTCTGACATGAGGAATATAGGGTAATAAACAAATGCTATCTCACTGCTCAGGTTAATGTTTCTGAACAGTTTTTAATCTGTTAAAGTTTTATTTGCTCATAATACAGTACATTGTAACTGCCGTAGTCTTCCCATCTACTTGTATTTAAAAAATCTAAATACCTTAATTGTAACAAAACGTTAATGATTTAGTTTACAAATTAACTATTAACTAGCCTGAATTTTTAAGAACAAAGATGAATTTTAAAGCTGCTCTCAACTTCACAAGCCTTGTTTTCATTACAAAATATTACTATAAACATGATGTTTTGTAGTTTTATTTTCTAATAGTTTTCAAAAGATTTCACTATAAATTCATTTATAAAATATGTTAATGCAAAGCAAAATTGTCCTCATTGATAATGATCCAATTTCAGAAATCTTTTTTTTTTGCTATGAAATACAAAAACCTGAATAATAATTATCTATCAGACACTGCGAATGATGAAGCAGGTAAACTATTACAGTTACTCCTTTGGTTGGTTCACAGAGTGAACACTTTTCTCACATCAATAATGAAGCTATGACCAATATATTACCGATTCTTAAGGAATTCTGGTTTTATTAAATTTTTGTGGTGATTTAGTTGTTTTGGAAAAAAAACAGCAACTAATATAATGTTTTCAGTACTTGTTATAGAAAATAATTTAAAAGGGTTTTGATGAAAAATCAGTACCCATTAAAAATATGTTGTGTAAATAGATTGGGGAAAGTAGTTTGTTGAGTTAAAATGAATATAAATAAAATATTTTACCACATTTTGAAAATTAAGTGAATCTCTCCCTCAGACAAAAATTATACAAAACACTAATAAATACTGTATGTAATAGCCATCCTGTGATGTATTTAACCCTTGTTTAAAAAATATGATTCTAAGCTTTTATGCTAAGCTTAGTTTTGCTGTACTGACCACTTAACAGAATGGTTCAATAAAAGTCCATTTTAATTTAAATTTGATTACTATATTGTTTTTTTCAAAAGCAAAAAAAAAATCAGTTCAATTTTCCATCACAAAACAACTTTAATTTAAATAATTAGCACCTCATCTGGGTGTTCTTCTCGCTTTAGAGGGCAATTTATACTACAAATGCTGGTGAGACAATGTGACACACTAAATTCATTTCAGCATTCTTGCAATTATTGTGCCCACGTAGTGATGCTGTCCATGTAAATGTAGTCTATCATGCGTGAATTATTTTATTTGGATTTTAGGTGCATCTCTAAGTAAAAGATGGATTTTTTTTTTATTTTACTCAAACTTTTGTCACTCCTTGTCATAAGGAGGGCATGTATTGCTATGTGTCATTTCTCAATCTTTTCTTTTTAAAAGAATTGTAATATTGTAAATTACTCTTATAACTAATATAACTTTCTGCTTTAGAACTTGAACTTGAACTTGAACTTTATTGCCATACGTAACCGGTACTGGTACAATGGAATTCTTACTCACAGAAAGTCTCTCGATTGTAAAACAAGTGTAAAAAACAAAACAAAGTGCAAACAGTGCATCAAGATAATGTACAAACAAACAATAGACAATGTGCAAGTAAACATGCAGACAGTATGAATGTAAACAATACAGACGTGTAAACAATGACTGGAGACGTACAATAAATAAATTACAATGAGGTAGATGGTGATGGTGTAGGTGTGGTCCGAGGGGGATGGCTAAATGTGTTCGCCAGTCTCACTGCTTGTGGATAGAAGCTATTGAAGAATCTAGTGGTAAGTGTCCATTTGCTCTTATATCTCTTGCCTGAGGGCAGTGGGGTGAAGAGCTCATGCCCGGGGTGGTGACTGTCCTCTGTGATGGCCAGAATTCTACCACGGCAGCGGTCCTCATAGAGCTGTTTAATCTCGGTGAGACCGCAGCCGATGATCTTCTGGGCCATGTTGACCATTCTCTGCAGTGCCTTTCTTTCTCGCGAAGAGGTGTTGCCATACCACACGGTGATCCCGTTGGTGAGGACGCTCTCGATAGTGCAGCGGTAGAAGTTCACCAACACATGTATTGGCATCCCCCATCGCTTGAGGCACCTCAAGAAATAAAGGCACTGCTGAGCCTTCTTCATGATAGAGTCAGTGTTCACAGTCCGGGTTAGATCTTTAGAGATGTGAATTCCCAAAAACCTAAAGCTGGTGACTGTTTCCACTTCCGTTCCATCAATACTGAGTGGGCTGTGAGTGTGTGGCCTGTGTCTCCGAAAGTCCACTATCAGCTCTTTCGTTTTCTTTATGTTCAAGTCCAGGTTATTGCTATGACACCACCTAAGCAGCTGTGCAACTTCATCCCTGTAAGTGGACTCGTCATCATCACTGATCAGTCCTATTATAGTGGTGTCATCGGCAAACTTGATGATGCGGTTGTTGCTGTGTCTTGCTGTGTAGTCGTGAGTAAATAGGGAGTACAATCTGCATTTTTATATTTTCCAAACTTAGATTGAAGAAACTTCAAATTGCAGGTTGACTCTCTTTTTGCAGCCATTTGTACAGCTGCAAAGGAACAAGTAATAGGTTTATTCCATGCTAAAAAAAAGAAGAAAGAGAACACAACGTTTCGGCCGTGGAGCCTTCTTCAGGTGTGAGAGAGACAGGGCAGTAGGCAAAGGTAATGTAGCGGGAGAACAAAGGTTGGGAGGGAGGAGGAGTGAGAGGCGGGAGCAGGGGACAGAAAGAGAGGCCAATCAAGAGGTGTGAAGTCAGAATGGGTGCAGAGAGGTGTGAAATGAAACTTCCAATGAATGGAGAAAATTTAAAAGAACAGTAATCTGTTTTTCAAAATGCATATCAAAATATGCATTTGCACCCACCTGAATTTGTACAGCTGGGTATTTTACTCATATAATCAGGGTATATAATATAATATAATAACAGTGCAGTTGAACCATCAACTTTCTAGTTACAAGTCCTCTAGTTACAAATATTTCTGTAAAATAAACCCAATTTTTAAAATTGAGGGCTTTATTAAAAGTATTTTGATATGCATTTTGAATAGAATGAAGGATCCCTGTTAAAAAGAGATTTGATTTTCAGAGTCACTTCTGACGTGAACAGGAGAGACAGTTTCACTTAATTCAAAAGAAAACTATCCGCACTCCCATTTTCAAATTGTGTAAAATGTGCAATTAACACACTGGGAAGTAAAATTAATCATTTAAAGTGAGTGGGTGAATTACTCAGAATATAAACAGCTCTATATATGAAAATTTTCATTGTATTTAAGCAACTTACATAATTATATTGTTCAGACATCAGAATAGCACATAATACTATAAGTTGAAGGGGTGAAAAAAATCGTAGTTTTATTTAATTGTACTTATTAAAGAAAAGCATTTCATAATACTTTATATTCTTCTTAATTGATAATACAACTGTATATTTCTGATAGGTCATATGTACAGTGCCTATAAAAAGTATTCACCCCCCATGAACTTATTGTGTTACAGCATGGAACCATGATGTATTTAACTGAGCATTTGTGCCACTCATCAACAAAAAGTACTCTATAATGTCAAAGAAAAAAGAAAATCCAGACATTTTACTAAATTAATTAAAAATAAACAACAGTAAATAACTGAATTCGTCCACCCCCAATCTTGACACTGGAATATTTGCTCATTCTTCTTAGCAAAATTGCTCGATTTCCATCAAAGTGGATTTGGACCATTTGTGAACAACAATTTATAAGTCATTCCACAGTGGTTTTAAGCCACTCCAGTGTGGCTTTTGCCATATGTTTTGGGTCATTGTCTTGTTGGAAGATGAATCATCTTCCAAGTCCCAGTGCGCTTGTGGGTTACAGTATGTTTTCCTCCAGGATTTTTCTGTACTTGGCTCCATCCTTATTTCCTTCTATCTTTATGAGTCCCTGCCTCAGAAAAGCATCCTCAAAGCATAATGCTGCCATCACCATGTTTCACTGTAGAGATGGTGTTCTCATTGTGATATACTGTGTTAGGTTAGCACCGAGCATGGCGTTTAGCATTGGGGCCCAAATGTTCAATTTTGGTCACATTGGACCATAGAATCTTCCTCCAAATTGTTGAGTCACTTTGGGCAAACTCCAGCCAAGATGTGATGTGAGTTTTTTTCAACAAAGGCTTTCTTCTTGCCACCTTTCCGTACAAGCTAGATTTATTAAATGGGCATGCTATTGTTTTCTCATGGATAGTTTCTCCCATCTTTGTCATGGAGGACTCCTTTAGAATTGCCAAAGGCCTCTTGGTGGCCTCCCTTACTATGGTTCTTCTTACCCAGACACTCAGTTTTAGAGGATGGCCAGTTCTGGGCAGATTCACAGTTCCATATTTTCTCACCTTTTTAATGATAGACTTCACTGTGCTTCGAAGTACATTTAATGCCTTGGAAATTTTCTTATATCCTTATATCCTGACTAGTATGTTTCAAGAACCTTACATTGGATCTGCTTGGAATGTTCCTTGGTCTTCATGGTGAAGTGTTTCCTTGGAAATGCACTACCTAAGTGGGGAAACTCCCAGACACAGGTGTATTTATTCTGAAATCATGTGAAACACCTCAACTGCACACAGGTGGACTCCAATAAAGTAATTATGTGACTTGAAGAAGAGAGCTGGTTACGTCAGAGGTAATTTAGGTGTGTAAAAGAAAGGGGGTGAATACTTATTCATCTTTATTTAATTTAGTAAAATATCAGATTTTTTTTTCACTTTGACATTATAGCGTCAAAGCTATAATGCTTTGACATTTGCTTTGCTTTGTTGATGAGTGGCAAAAATTATCAGTTAAATACATTACAGTTCCATGCTGTAATACAACAAAATGTGAAAAAGTCCAAGGGGGGGAGGGGGGTGAATACTTTTTATAGGCACCATAAGCCAGCTTTCCATACATACCTGTTGTGATTTTAAAGGCAACAATTAAAGACAAGTGAAATATTAAAACTAATTTACTATAAAGAGTTATTGATTTTATTAGTGATAGAACAAAACTTTACACATACAGATGCAGCCATTCAAAATGCGCGGTACAAACCCGCAGTACGGTAAACTACCCACAAGCCACCGCGTGCGCCACCGCACGGCACCGCAGTAAGTGATTGGCTGGCCAAAATGACCGGCAGGGGCACTCGTGGTGCATTGGTTGGTAGTGAAAAGATTGAATCATTTAATGTCTTTACTGTGCACATTTTAATCCACTTAGTTTTGAATATTTATATGGAATTTTACCACTAAAGGGAAATTTTAGTAGATGAGCATAAAAAGAAGAGGAGCATAACGCATCTGAAGGTCATAAACGATATTAATTTAGGAACATAAACATTACTGTATGTTCGTAAACTGTAATGTGTATGGCTGGTCTTGGTAGTTTAAAGAAAAAATACACACCAGTCTTCCATTTCTCCCTAAACATTTTTAAGCATGAAAGTTTTATGAAACTGTACCCAAATATGCGATTGCTGTATAGAATGAATTTTAATTAAAAAAAATTATTTAACATGAAAATTAAGCTGTTTACATCTTCCGCCTGAGAACAGTCACCTGTTGCTACCCAACACAGAAAGACAGCCACTAACTAGCAAAGAGAGGACATTAGCTAGCCAATATGATAAATAAATTTGCACATTTATTTGAACATTTCCATCGATTGTACAAGCACTTGGAAACTGTCCAATCCCTAGTTCATCAGGCATTTTCTTTTACGCTGCGGGCATTCTCCCGGTCTGGCACCGGTCTGTGTCTTCTAGGATATAATGCCAGCAAACTCTTGTTTTTATGTCCACTATAACAGACAATCTCCTTTGATTTTAACCGAGCGTCTAACCTCTCTGATTGGAGAAAAAAGACGTGCTGGTTTGCTATACATACTGTACCAGGAAGATGATTTATTTCTTTTCGAAACGTGTATTTTAAAGTTTAAGAAGTAAAAACCTTACAGCGTTCACAGATTTCTAAACTGATTAGGATCATTATCTTTGTCTTATCCATAATAATGTTCACCGCTCTGTCCAGCAAATTAATAATAAACTTTATTTTATATAGCGTTTTAAACGAATAAGTAATTAGATTGCTCATAAACCTAATCACTTCTCCTACATAAACACAGCGTGATTGAAAATGCTTTTTCTTTTTATTTAGGCTCAGATTTCAGCTATAGATCGTATTATTATAAACCTTCTTGGAAAAATGTATTTTATGTAAAGCATGTTTGCTTTTAATTCATTTAGGGCTAGAATATGTTCATTGTCTTCCAATCGAGTTGAGTTGACATTAGAAGCTTGCCACGCCCAGACTGTTACACCAACACATTAGATTGTTAAAGCGATTTCATTGAGGAGCCTAGCTTTCTTAACTAGTAAGTACTGTACTTTCTTGGTTTTGGAGGGGGGAGGTGTCTTTCACTGGAAATCTCGCCCCCTTCTACTTTTAAAATACTTGTGAAACTGGTTTAATTCGTCACAGCCAGCTCTCCCGCAGAGAGGGGGGTTGTACTCGTTAATGTCTTAGCCGGAACACATCATTATATCTCATTTTGTATTTCTATAAAAAAAACGTTTGCCCAGCCTAACACTATTGTTGTTATTATTTCTATCCTGTAAAGCGCTTTGAGGAGCACAGCTTTCTCACCACTTAGATTACTTTTTGATACCATCCTTACACAAAGCAGAAAGTTCTTGTATTTTCCGATGACATACATGTGGAAAGATTACAGATTTTAATCTTCTTTTTTCTGAACCAGGGAAAATCTGATCATGTTTCTCTATAACAATAATAAAAAAACGTTATTTTACATATCACCTTTAAAAGTGGTATCTCAAAGCAATACAGTAGACGTAAACCACAGATTACAAAGTAAATACCCAGACAAACGCAAACGCGTTTTTAATAAAATGCTTTTATTCAGTCAGCAGAGAGAGCGTAAAACCTGGGCGTAACAGCTGTTGCTTTTTCTGATCACTCGCTCTCTGGATAAACGTCTCACCTGTCCTGTTCTTTGTTTTCCTAATTTGCTGATTATGCCTTCTGTGATCCACTCCTGCCCTCATACCTAAAGAAGACTATTTTAAATTTCTTTGTGCGGTCCATTGTGCAATTAACCCTTGTATGTGCTGTCCTTAAGGTGATATCACATACAGATGCAGCCATTCAAAATGGGTGAGGTATTTCGTGGCATACCCCGGCGGGCGTGTTGCGGTTTCACGCAGTTCACGTGTGTCACGTGACTAACTATCCGGCGTCGCCTTGTAAAACCGCCAGGGGGAGCTTAACCTCTCATGTACAGGATTTGAGCCTTTAATTTTGAACTGTGTATTACAGCATGTTAATCATCAGTCATTAAAATGTTGGTATATTTTATGAAAGCAAGATTGCTCAGTTGGACAAAAGTACACAACCTACCTTTATCAGAAATATTTATACATCAAAGCCTTTACTGAAGATATTACTAATAGTATTAATAATGGATGACTTTGGACAAGCTGTATACTCAAAGTATAATTTCTTTAGCACATTTGTACAAGCACTTGGAATCTGTCCAAGCCATACTTTGTCAGGCATTTTGTTTTACTTCAACGGGCATAAAAACTTCCTTGCTTTTAACAGGGCGTTTCATAATTTCTAGCTACGAAAATGATTTAAAATGCGACTCCTATCATTCAACTAGAGCTTAAAATATCACAAGGATCCTCAAGAGCACAGCAAAGAGTGTATTAAAAGACACTTGTATTTATCAACGCTTTCTTTTCCGTATACCAGCTTTTATGGAACCACTTCAGAGGGGTGTCAGCCAGTCAGATTCCAGGAATCGGCACTTTAAAGGAAAAATACACACCGGTATTCCATTTCTCCCTAACGATTTTAAGCATCGAAGTATTTAACTAGCATGTGAAATAGCGTGTGAAAAAGTGGTAGTTTTAAGCTTTTCTGCTAATATAATATGGAATCGCGTATCTAAAGAATTCGTGTGCTGCGACAGGGCTGTGTAGGGCTGTTTCGCCTGCCTGTTCATGCGAGCTGTCTTGTAGACTACTGGTCTAGGTGCGTGACTATCAACTGGCAGGGTGTGTTTTAATCCAGCTGGTGCTGGACTTTTCATTTTTATTTATTTATTTTTTAATTGTGTAACATAAACATATTGCCGTATGCAAACTGTACTGTATACAGTATGTATATGTATATTTAACGTCTTAACTGTGCCCGTTTAAGTATTGAATATTCATATCTTTTTTTTCCACTGAAGGGAAATCTTAGTAGCTGAGCATAAAAAGAATAGGAGCATACTGTAACGCGTGTGAAGGACATAAACGATATTAATTTTGGAACATAAACATACAGTATATGGCTGGTCTCGGTACTTTAAAGAAAAAAATACACACCAGTATTCCATTTCTCCCTAAACATTGTAAGCTTCAAAGTCTTTAACTAACGTGATACCGGAGTCAACAAGCATACTTTTAGAATTTGATTAAAAGGGAATATAATATGGAATCGCGCATCTCAAGAAATAAATAACGATATAATTATATTCATGTTCAAAAGAACTGCAATGGACATAAAAACTCCCTTGCTTTTAACAGAGCGTTCCATAATTTCTAACTACGAAAATGCCAGGTGAAACGATTTGTAAACATATTTTGTTAAAGCAAGTCAGTTTTTTTCCGCAACACATAAAAGACATTTTTCCAAGAAAGTTTAGCCTTTGTCACTAATGAAACCACTAAATAAAGACATAAATATAGAAATCTTAAGATTTGTTTTATTTAATGTTGGTAGCAGGATGAACTGTCAGAGTGTATATTTTGTTGCAGAGTTGCTGCAAGATGTTAACAGTGAAAAAGGTATTTAGAAATGAGTTATTTCAAGATGAAAAAGAAAACATACACGAAACATGGTTTCATTATGACCAGAATCGGTCTTGAGATATTTTTAACTTGATTTACAGTATTTGAGAGGTATGTCTTAACACCGATACTACAGTACAAAAATAAATGCTGACCATGACTTAAGAAGCATAAATTGCCTTACACTCAATTTAAACACAAGCTGTCTTTAGCCCTCTAAGCTGGTTCATACAGAAATGTAGAGATCCAGGCTCAGAACACACAGCTTCATTAGCGAATACATATGCAGGACAACTAAAGAAGACGTTTTACAGAGGATGGATTTTTAGAAACATCCCATCAGTGACATCACTGAAGTCAACTCCTAGGTACTGTAACTGTCGTGTGGATAGTTTCACAAGAATCAGACAAAGGTTTAAGCATCGCTTGTTCTAGATAAAACTGCAAAAAAAAAAACAACAACCAATAATGTAATGTGTCTTTGCGGCTCTGTTTGCCCAAATCATATATTCACAACGTGAAATCTAGAAAATAATATTACGTAACCAAAATCCGCAATATGGAAACAGAACCTGTGTAATTGTTGATAGATGATGTACTCGTAACATTTTTTCAAGACGAACTACAACATTTAAAAAATGACTTGTATGTACTTGATATCTCTAATCAATCCACAGGTCCCAGCACAAAACGAAACTAAAACGCATACCGTTTCGTGCTTCTTATTAGTTGCTCAAAAGTAATTTGACCGTATGAAATGCATAATATAAACCTAGAAACATATACGTGAGCAGTACTTAAGCACTGTAGTATCGGTGTTAAGACTGTAGGGAAAACCGGTTCAGGGACGCCAAATAATGTAGATCATAGTGGCTCTCTGAAGGCACCAGTTCTGTAGGGTTTGGGCATTTACTGAGACAATTATTAATTGTAGCAGTAAATCACAAAGTTGATTCTTTTGGTGGCTTTAGAATCCAACCATGCGACATAACTCAAACAACGCGCACACACAGTTACTAATACACGAGTATACATTTATTAATACATAGAATATGCATATAAACCTAACAGATCTTATCGAGAGGGTTATCAGAATACAAAAGATATATATTCAATCAGTTACAAAGAGTTATACATATCAAGAGGACATACGTTCAGTATATCATTCATTAAGACCGTTTCGTAAAGTGGACTTGGTTACAACTTCTACATTAGATACTCAAACAAGTACATAACTCTTAGGAATTAAATTGATATCAACTGGTTGGGATAACAATTGAATTCTCGAGCTGTAATGCATTGAAGTTGAATACTCATCCAATCTTTGGGGATTCAGATCTCCTGCGGGCACAAAGGAACAGTTGCAGGCTGTTGCTGTCCAATCCGCGCTCTCTGGCTCGGTGCCAGGCTGTGCTGTGCGGCTTGCGACGGTGCGCTGCTGATGCTCACTGACCGGCTAGTTAGTGTTGGCTTTAACTAGCAAAGTTTGTGCACAGGAGAAAAGATGACTGTGGGTCCCAGCAAGTCAGGAAGAGGACCGGTTCGTTCCTGATGAATAGCTAGTTCTGAATAGTGATTCAGCTGTCCACAGTTCCGACCTGTTCACGAGGCCTGCTGCTGGTTACTCTCTGGCAACCTCCACTCTAGACTCTTAGAACAAAGGAAAGTTCTGGCACTCGGACACACTGGCCGTTCCGTGGTTGTCCGGGCTGAGTCTCAGGATGGTCAGGAGGCGCGCTGCGAGAATGTCCTGCCCTTGGGATTCTCCTTTGAATTCCCTTTAGAATTGTTGGATCTGAATCTGAATCCGAATCTGAATCTCACAGGCTCTCTGTGTTGCCTGTTTTTACCTGGAGGAACTTCAGCTCATTGATTGGCTGAAAGTTCCATGGGCATCAGAGTCCCACGTGGGTTACTCGGCCCTACCAGTCCCTGATTGGTTGATCAAGGTGAGATATGAGTCACTTAGTCCTGACACTTAGTAATGCAGTCCAGATGTCCAACTGGCACTCCCTAGACAGATAGGCGCCAATGGGTGACCATTGATCATGATAGCCAGGCTTAGCTAAGTGCATCCCCCTTTGGGAGCTGTCCTTGGACCTTAAATCACCTTGCATGAATGGTTTCTCTGTGGCTGCACCACAGAGATGAACAGAGAAATGAGGCCTAATTTGGGAAAGCTCAGAAACACTTAATTCTGTCTTATTATTAAGCCTCGCCGCTACAAGACATACCTCTCAAATACTGTAAATTAAGTTAAAAATATCTCAAGACCGATTCTGGTCATAATGAAACCATGTTTCGTGTATGTTTTCTTTTTCATCTTGAAATAACTCATTTCTAAATACCTTTTTCACTGTTAACATCTTGCAGCAACTCTGCAACAAAATATACACTCTGACAGTTCATCCTGCTACCAACATTAAATAAAACAAATCTTAAGATTTCTATATTTATGTCTTTATTTAGTGGTTTCATTAGTGACAAAGGCTAAACTTTCTTGGAAAAATGTCTTTTATGTGTTGCGGAAAAAAACTGACTTGCTTTAACAAAATATGTTTACAAATCCTTTCACCTGGCATTTTCGTAGTTAGAAATTATGGAACACTCTGTTAAAAGCAAGGGAGTTTTTATGTCCATTGCAGTTCTTTTGAACATGAATATAATTATATCGTTATTAATTTCTTGAGATGCGCGATTCCATATTATATTCCCTTTTAATCAAATTCTAAAAGCATGCTTGTTGACTCCGGTATCACGTTAGTTAAAGACTTCGAAGCTTACAATGTTTAGGGAGAAATGGAATACTGGTGTGTATTTTTTTCTTTAAAGACCAGCCATATACTGTATGTTTATGTTCCAAAATTAATATCGTTTATGTCCTTCACACGCGTTACAGTATGCTCCTATTCTTTTTATGCTCAGCTATTAAGATTTCCCTTCAGTGGTAAAATTCAATATCTACAACGGGCACAGTAAAGACGTTTACAGTAAGTCTTTCTACGACAGACCAACGGACCACGAGTGCCCATGTCGGTCAACCAATCACGCACCGCGGTATTTTGCATCATCGCGCGTCACGATGCACGACGCCGTAGCCAATTACCTCCGGTAGGTGTCTGTACCGCGCACTTTGAATGGCTGCATCTGTAAAGGTGATATGGAAAATTATGTTTTTTATTATTGTTATAGAGAAACATGATCAGATTTTCCCCAGTTCAGAAAAAAAGATCAAACGTATACTAGTTTGTCACTAGTATACTTTAATACAGTCTTTGCTGTGCTCTTGAGGATCCTTGTGATATTTCGAGCTCTGGTTGAATGATAAGTGTCACACTTTAAATAATTTTCGTTGTTGGAAATTATGAAACGCTCTGTTATAAGCAAGGGAGTTTTTGTGTCCATTACAGTAAAAGAAAATGCCTGACAAAGTAGGGCTTGGACAGATTCCAAGTGCATTTTTGCAATTTACGTTGCATTGTCCATTGTGCTGCTGTAATACAGTTTAAAATAATTCAAAGTCTAAACAGTATCAGCTTTATTTATGGGTTGCAATTTAAAAAAAGTCAAAAACCGCACTCAGAATGCAATTTAGAGCTTTCTGGCAAGAGGAGACACCCAAATTAATAATGTAACATGCCACTGTTTGTGCATGAACAAGGTTATACTGCTATTTCTTAAGATACACGATTAAAAAAAAAACATTTGAATCCCCGGCGGAACACATTCCACAAGAATCAGCGCTTTTATATATCGCCTTTAAAGGTGGCTTCTCAAAACGCTTTACAGGATAAAAACAACAATAACAGCAACAACAACAATACTGTATTTCATTGCACTTTGACAGATCGTCCTTAAATCAGTTGTTGACTTTTCTCTCTTTACTACTGTACTTGTTTGGATTGACTGAGCTCCGCTCTGTACCACACAATGATCCCCCCAGAGTCTCTGCCCCGGGTGATTTAAAAGAGTAAAAAACTCTCTCTCTCGCTTGCCCTCCCCCCCCTGTGTATTGTCTGTTTTTTTTTTTGTGCTGTCCTTTGACAAAACAAGGCTCGCCAGATAATGTGAATCAAAATCGTGCAATGTGTAAGCAGGAACACATCATTATATCTTACATATGAAAAATACATAATATAGCTCCCAAAAAAATGCAAATGTGTTTTTAATAAGATGCTTTTATTCACTCATAATCTGACAATTTCAGGAAGACTAAGGAAGGACTAAGGGAATTGTCATCTGTTGTTGAAGCTCTGTGAGCTCTGTGACTTTGAGACCACTTGTTAACCCAGGTTGTTTGAATCGCCACAATTCAAATAGAGAAAAAAGAGCTGACTGACAAGATTTAAGATGTGGCTGTCAATGTTGGATTAAAAAAAAACACATTGCCCAACGTTTGTTGCATTGCTTGAAAAATAACTTTATTTCGAGAGACTGGATAAGTAATTCAAGTGTTTTTTTTAACTTCCTGAAAAACAACTAATAATTTAACTATATGTGCAAACATTTTATGATATGTCGCTGTTGTGAATGTCTGTGGACATGTGCTGGCTGGACAGGAGGCTCTACTGTACACAGAGAGGGCAGGAGAGTGGGACAAGCCGATACATACTCTTAGAGATTGATTAATAGGGAATATAATATAAAAATATAGTACTAAAAATAAGATACACTCTACAGACATTCACAACAGCGACTGTCAGAAGATAGGACACAGCGGCTCAGACACCCGCTGAATGGAAAGGGGCACTTTAATGTTCTGTATGGCTAATACTAAAGCCAATACTTTAATATTCTTTTCTGTATGTTTAGCAATAGTGGGTACTGGCCTAATTTGGCCCTGCTCCCGTTGTTAGGTGTTAATGTGTTGTCGTTAAGTGTGAATTTGTACCTGTTTCCCTGAGGTCTGACTTTTTTTCTGGAAAACCATAACTCTGGTCTTGTCCAGATTGACTGTCAGTGCCCAGGTCTGACAGTGCTGCTCCAGCAGTGCCAGGTTCTGCCGCAGCCTCTGTTCTGTGGGCGACAGTAGGACCAGGTCGCCTGCAAAGAGCAGGAACTCGATTTCTGTAATAAATGCAGATCAGTAAATCAAGGGACAAAACAATTATTGCGCCCGGCTCCTCAATGGGCTTTGACGTGCTTATGCGTTGGTTTAACAGTCCGGGTGTGGCAAGCCTCTAATGTCTCCCGACTTCGGCAAAAGGAACCTGCCTTTCATTGGACGGGAAAGCAAGAGCCGACCGCTATGACACCCTCGTGTTTCGAAATCTTGTGACTTTTGAAATTTACTGGGGGGGACTACGTCTGTAAATTTCGATGGGTCCAGAGGCAAAAGTGCCTTGCCTTGCAATCTTCGGGAAACCATTAGTAGCATGGTGAATTGGAGATTCT
Source organism: Lepisosteus oculatus (assembly GCF_040954835.1). Classification (NCBI taxonomy): domain Eukaryota; kingdom Metazoa; phylum Chordata; class Actinopteri; order Semionotiformes; family Lepisosteidae; genus Lepisosteus; species Lepisosteus oculatus. Next base: position 28,748,895 of record NC_090703.1, on the reverse strand, counting down.
CAACCCTTACTTCGTGCGACTGGAAAATAATTTGTGATCGGTCCAACAAAATGATTCATAGAAGGGGGCGCTCTTTTCCTCTAGTCTAACAGTCTGTCCACAAACAAAACATTCCTGTTAGACAAGAGGAATGTAAAAAAACAATTACTTTTTGTCAGTGAAAACTGGTGTGTGTGTCTCTCTCTGCTGGATGTCCCTCTCACTCTCTGCTGAATGAATAAAAGCATTTTATTAAAAAAGCATTTGTGTTTGTCTGGTATTTACTTTGGTCCTTTTAACTGTTTTTCCATCTACTGTATTGATTTGAGATGCCACTTTTAAAGGTGATATGTAAAATAATGTTTTTTATTATTGTTATAGAGAAACATGATCAGATTTTCCCCGGTTCAGAAAAAAAGATCTAAAGTATACTAGTTTGTCACTCTTCTCATCCCCTCTTTGCTAAATGGCTTTTGAATAGAGTGACATGAAGAGAGAGGAGAAACAGCCCTACACAGCCCCGTCGCAGTACACAAATATAATAATATCTTATTAATTTCTTTAGATATGCGATTCTTTTAAAACAGTCTTTGCTGTGCTCTTGAGGATCCTTGTGATATTTCGAGCTCTGGTTGAATGATAAGTGTTGCAGTTTAAATAATTTCCGTAGTTAGAAATTATGAAATGCTCTGTTAAAAGCAAGGGAGTTTTTGTGTGTCCATTACAGTAAAAGAAAATGCCTGACAAAGTAGGGCTTGGACAGATTCCAAGTGCATTTTTGCAATTTACGTTGCATTGTTCATTGTGCTGCTGTAATACAGTTTAAAATACTTCAAAGTCTAAACAGTATCAGCTTTATTTATGGGTTGCAATTTAAAAAAAGTCAAAAACCGCACTCAAAATGTAATTTAGAGTTTTCTGGCAAGAGGAGACACCCAAATTAATAATGTAACATGCCACTGTTTGTGCATGAACAAGGTTATACTGCTATTTCCTTAGATACGCGATTAAAAAAAAATTGGAATCCCCTGCGGAACACATTCCATAAGAATCAGCGCTTTTATATATCGCCTTTAAAGGTGGCTTCTCAAAACGCTTTACAGGATAAAAACAACAATAACAGCAACAACAACAATATTGTATTTCATTGCACTTTGAAAACCAAGTAATAACTTGACTATATGTGCAAACGTTTTATGATATGTCACTGTTGTGAATGTCTGTGGAATGTATCTTATTTGCCTGTCTGTCCTGGCTCTCTCGCTCGCCCTCCCCTCCCCTCTCAATTCAATTCAAGGTGCTTTATTAGCATGAGAGATGGGTACAATCAGTGTTGGGTATTTACTTTGCTTTGAGATGCCACTTTTAAAGGTGATATATAAAATCAAGGCTTTAACTTGCTTTAACTCCGCAGTCTGGGTTCTTGTGTCTGTCCCGAAAGTATTACAATATGTATCTTTACAGCAGGTGGTGTACAGCTTTTTAGTATAGATTACACTTTTCTAAAATGTATTTAAAAAATAAAAACGATTACAATCTAATCTTTCCACGTTTGATCCCAAGATCCCAAGAAAAATAAATCTAAACGGGGAGAAAGCTATGCTGAAAGTTTATTAAGATACTTAGAAGACAAAGATATCAATTTATGTTGCATTTGTCTGATTGTGAATCACAAAACACATATATTTAAACCCGCGTTTGAGATTTAAATCAAAACGCGATTTAAATCAATATAAATGGTTATATTGTAATGCCTAGGTGACTATTCATTGTTATTAAAATGACTTAAATTCGATCATGTTGTGATATTTAGAAATATAAATTTGTTTGGTGCGAGTGAGGCTTTATTTAATCTCTGACTCAGGGAAACGTTTCATTTTTTCAAAGAAATGTTTGTTAAAAAGAATTCATGGCTCCAATCACAGACCATGTGACTTGGGAGTCAGGAACCTAACCCACAGTGCCACCAGTAAAGTCACATGCAGAGTGCTGAAAAAGCACTACAGAAACATTATCAACAGACAATGTACAGCATGTACTATTCTTGTGTTGCAGTACATGAATATAATTATATCGTTATTAATTTCTTTATATACGCGATTCCATATTATATTCCCTTTTAATCAAATTCTAAAAGTATGATTGTTGACTCCGGTATCACGTTAGTTAAAGACTTCGATACTTAAAATGTTTAGGGAGAAATGGAATACTGGTGTGTATGTTTTCTTTAAAGTACCGAGACCAGCCATATACTGTATGTTTAAGTTCCAAAATTAATATCATTTATGGCCTTCACACGTGTTACAGTATGCTCCTATTCTTTTTATGCTCAGCTACTAAGATTTCCCTTCAGTGGTAAAATTCCATATAAATATTCAATACTTAAACGGGCACAGTTAAGACATTAAATATGTACATACTGTATACAGTACAGTTTGCATACGGTAATATGTTTATGTTCCAAAATCAATCTCTTTAATGAGCATGTGAAAGGCATGGTGAATCGATTATCAAAAATTATGTACTTTGCATGATTGGAAACAAATGTGTGATTGTGAAATGCTGTGGTGTTACTTTTACAAAGACGGTCAATGAAAAAAAGAATGTGGACCAGGGCAATACTTTGAGTTTACAGCTTGTCCAGGGTCATTCATTATTAATACTATTAGTAATATCTTCGGTAAAGACAGCTCAAACATGAGAGGTTGAGCTTTATTAGCTCCACCTTGCGGAAATTCCGGATACTATTATTTTACTTGCGGTATTATAGAAGAATTTACGGTAACTCACGGTAGACTGCGTAAAGTGCATCGCAAAATAATGCGGTATCGCCCGCGCATTTTGAATGGCTGCATCTGTATGGGAAATTCTTTCCTCCAATATATGTCCTATCTTTTTAATTCTTTATTAAATATAATACTGATGTTCTAATAGTGGAACATCAGAAGACGTCTGCACCAACCTCTATAAAACATATGCCTGTTTTTTGGAATAAAAAGAGAAATCTTTGTTATGGTAATGTTGGTTATTTTTGTTGCATTATAGAGCACTGTAGTTACTTATTACTGTGCGAACTGCACATTATATACTCCCTGAAAAGCTGGAACAAATCTCCTGCTGTATTTAAACACTGGTCATCAAACTGTTTAAAGTTGGCTATATCATTAAAACTACTCAAGAGTGTCAAATAAATAAAACTATATGTTGCAGTGCCAGTTGTTGTAACTGGATCTGACATAATATGAGGAATTGAGTTGTACGTTTAAACAGCTCATATTGTTTTTATTAAATGACTGAACAAACATTCAGTACTGTGCTTTTAAAAATAAAAAAATGTCTTTGTTCAATGTTTTGCTGCTTTTTCAATCTAAATATATCTAATTATGAACTATGGGAAATACCATTTTAAAACTATGAAAAATACAATTGTTTCTAAATATCACTTAAAAGGCTTTGTGATAGGCCTGCTGTCCTTGACCATTTTAACCCAGGTTTTCTTAGCAATATGTCATTATAAGTTCTATTTATAAAAAAATTCTCAGTTTTTTCAATGTGGTTCTTTATGGAATGGCACTTTGTGGAACTTACTGATGTACATGGCTCTAAGCAAGGTTGTTGAAAAAAATATTTTATGAGCAGTGTAGGCCAAGTGCTCTGTTGCAGGAATATTTTATCCTTGTAACATCATTGTTTAGGGCTATCCTGTGTAGTTAACAGCTTCCACTATTGTTAGGATGTTGCATTTTTAAGAATTTCTGAGAATTAATTTCTTGCTGTCCATAATAATCACTGGAATTGATTCATCATTAGTAATGTTTTCCTCCCAAGAGTTGCCATGAAGTGAATTGAAAGTATCCTTTCACCTGGAATCTTCACCTTTATTCTTAATATTAAAACAATGCCTTACTTTAAAGAAGGCATTATATACTGTATATATTTGGTTCGGGGCATATCATATGAAGATTCCCAAAGCGCGTCTGACTTCATAGCAATAAAGTTGCTGTGGCCTAGTTCAGTTAATAGAGCACAGGAGTAGTATAAAGCGACACCTTTCGTCAAACTTTTGACAGGTACCACGCCCCCTTTTCCATCCAATGGTCGTCCGCGGTGTTTGGTTGTCCCGCCCCCCAGCCATCCAATGGCGTGTTGTTATTTGTGCATGTCCCGCCCCCTCAGGAGCCAATGGTGTGGGTCGGAACCCCCACCGGCCGGTCGCCCCGGCGCCTCGGGGTCCCAAAGCCCCCAGCCGGCGCATCCCTGGGTGTGTGCGAGTGTGTATTGGTTTGGAAGGGGAGCATGTCTGCCCCGGGGTTGAGTGCGCTCTATTATAACCCTAGGAAATCGGGCAGTTATGGCGGCGCAGGGGGTCTGTTGCGGGCCGCGAGATCCCGGGGTGTGCGCGGCGCCAGCCGCGGCCGGGTGGTCGAGTGGCTGTCTGGCCAGGCTGCTTATACGCTGCACAAGCCGGCGCGCGTACGTTTTAAGAGAAACAGGACGCTGGTGTCCGAAATGGACTGGCAGTGGCAGGCTGACTTGGTGGACATGAGAGAACACCACGCGTTCAACGACGGTTTCTGTTACATCTTAATGTGTATAGACATGCTGTCTAAATACGCTTGGGCCGTGCCGCTGAAAACCAAGACTGGTGGGGCCGTGACAGGCGCTTTCCGAAATATACTGCAAGAGGGGCGTGCTCCTAAAAAGCTACAAACGGACGAGGGTAAAGAATTTCTTAACAGGACCTTCCAAAATTTTCTCAAACCTGAGAATATTGAACATTTCGTTACGGCCAGCGATGTGAAGGCTAGTGTGGTCGAGAGGTTTAACAGAACTATTAAAACAAAAATGTGGAGGTACCTGACACACAAAAACACCTTTAGTTATATCGACGTCCTTTCAGATCTTATTTACGCTTATAACCATAGTTACCACACGACTATTAAACGAACCCCGGCTTCTGTTACGCCCGACAACTCCCTTGAGGTGTGGAGAACGGTCTATGACGCGCACTTTAAGAGAAAACCGTCAAAGTTTTCATTTAATGTGGGTGATCGCGTGCGGGTGTCCAAAATAAAGGGAGTGTTTGAGAAGGGATATGAACAGACCTTCAGAGATGAAATTTTCATTGTCAAAGAGCGGTCCGCGGCTCTGAGACCCTATTACAAACTGCAGGACTACGCAGGCGACGATATTAAGGGTTCCTTCTATGCCGAAGAGCTACAGAAGATAAACCCGGATGTTGAGAACGTCTACCGCATGCAAACGATTTTAGCAACCAGGGGTCGTGGCAAAAACAAACAGCTTTTGGTAAAGTGGCGTGGCTGGAGCGATAAATTCAATAGTTGGGTGAAGGCTTCTGAGGTCCGAGACATATAGAGGTGATGAAAAATGAACCCCAATGGTTTCTATGTGACGCTGGCCAGTAATTCATCCTCAAAGATGTTTCCAAAGAACACTAACGCCTGCTTCACAGAGCATCTGGCAAAGGCGATTGACCTGGACGGGGGCTGGGAAGTGGGCCTGGTCGAACTACACTATCCGAATACACTAAACACTTTTGATGAAGACGAAGTTTTTCTGTTCATCAGCGAGGAGCTCAAGACTATCTGGACCTGTACCTTACCAAGAGGGTACTACGGCAACATCGAGCAGCTCTTGCATGAAATGAAACGGGCTGCTGAAAAATCCAAGTTAACGGCTGTAAGTCTTAAATACAACCCCATTAGCCGATCGGTAAGGATTGTTAGTGATAAACGGTTTGTTATGCAGCTGCGTAATCGCCTAGCGCGGATGTTGGGTTTCAATTCGGGTGTTGCGGGTGTAAAATCACCACACCCCGTCGATATGACTGGCGGATTTAACACCATGTATATATACACCGATATCATAGAACACCAGTTAGTAGGTGACGTCTACGCACCGCTTTTGCGTTGTGTGCCCTTCAGAGGCGTGGATGGTGAATTCGTCACAGTATTGTACGACAAACCCCATTACGTGCCGGTGAGCATCGACCATTTTAACAACATCACTATTGAAATAAAGACGGATCAAAACGAACACGTGTCATTTGCATTTGGAAAGGTCATCGTCAAGCTGCATTTCAGACCTGTGAAAGCGTCAAACATCTAAAAGGATGACGGTCATCAAGAGCTACGGGGATCCTTCTCTGTATACCCACTACTACAAACAACAGGCTGGTTATGGATTACCAGGATTTTCAGGGCTACCGGTTCAGTACGGCGCTGGTATCGGGGGTATTTTCAGAGCGCTATTTAGAAAAGCCGTGCCTTTTTTGAAACGCGGGTTTGAAATAGCTAAGCCGCACATGGCATCGGCAGCTAAAAACATCGCCAAAGACGTGGTCGGCAACGTTACAAGCGCGGTCATGTCTAAGGTGGCTGCACATCAGCAGGAAGGTTCGGGTCTCGCATACATCCGCAGGGGTGTCAGTAGAAAAAGACAGACGTCATCATCCTACCGTCGGGGGCCGCCGAAACCTGATAAAAGAACGACTAAGCGCAGACAGGCAACTCATAGAAGCTTCAGGTCGACCAAGAAGAGCGTGACACACCGCAATCAACGCGACACGAAACGAGACATATTTTAAACATGGCTTTTGTTCACGACGGGTCTGCAGAATGCGCCAAGTCGGAGCTGGACATATTTCAATTAGCACCTACCCAAACAAGCGTCGAGAAAAGTTTTTACATAGAAGTTCCACCCCTCACGGCCCTCACGGAAAACGCACCTCTGGAGTTCTACGTCGCAGGCAACGGTGAAGATTATTTAGATTTAAACAACACGCTGCTCTATTTGACCTGTAAAATAACGGAAGCAGACGGTCGGGACATTGATGCGGCAGCCCGTGTGAGCCTGGTGAACTACCCCATCGCTGCCATCTTCAGCCAGGTTGACATCACCGTAGGAGACCGATTGATCAGCCAGAGCAACAACTGCTATCCTTACAGAGCCTTTATAGAGTCGGTCCTGAACTACAGTGAAGAGACGCTGAAGACGCAGTATTCAACAGGTCTCTTTTACAAAGACACAGCCGGGGAACACGAGTCCACAATTTTGGATGGTCCCAATCAGGGGTTCCGAAAAAGAGCATCATACACGGCGCAAAGCCGAAAACTGGAGCTCCTGGGTCACATTCACGCCGACCTGTTTTTTCAGGACAAACTACTACTGAATGGCGTAGACCTGAAAATAAAACTCACGCGAAACAGAGATGCTTTCTGCTTAATGAACAACGCCGGAGAACACAAACTGAGCGTACTCTCTGCATCTTTGTTTGTGAAAAGAGTCAGAGTGTCACCCGGGGTCAGACTGGGACACGCCGAAGCACTCCTGACGGCCAACGCTAAAATCCCATAGACCGCGTACAGATGAAAGTCTTCAGCCTGCCAGCAGGGAGCCGTGTGTGTAACCAAGAAAACCTCTTTCTCGGGCAGTTACCCAAAGTGGTCATTTTGGGGTTTGTGGACAACGCGGCATTCAGCGGCAGTTTTACCCAAAACCCCTTCAATTTTAAACACTACAACATTAACTTTCTGGCTCTCTACGCGGACGGGGAACAAATCCCCACTAAACCGCTTCAACCAGACTTCCAGAATGGACATTGCGTCCGTGAATATTTTAACCTGGTGGAAACAGCCGGGAAGTGTCTGAAAGAAACCAGTTCTGGTGGACCGCGAGGAGTACGCGCGCAGTTACACATTGTTCGCTTTCAACCTCAGCCCCGACGACGAGTGCACAGGACATTATTCACTTATCAAAACGGGTAATCTGAGAGCTGAAATATGCTTCGCGACCCCGCTACCCACTACAGTTAACATGGTTGTGTACGCGCTGTTCGACATCGTGATAGAGCTGGATATGAGACGTCAAGTCATTTACGACTTCAGCTAAAAAGCACTGGGAGACCACACAACCTGCACATAAAGATGAACACCAAACAGCTGGAAGACATTCTAACCCGAGACCGCTACACCCGAGACAGTTTTCTAGGCGTGTTCCCCAGTGATGCCCTACCGAGCGAGAGACTGGCGCGGCGCCCTCTGAGTTTAATAGTTAATACTCACCCACACGACCGCCCTGGTGAACACTGGCTGGCTATTTACTTACCCGACGACGAGGGCGCAGAATTTTTCGACTCCTACGGATTTTCACCCGAAGCCTTTTTCTTTCCCAAGAACATTATTGATTTCTTAAACAGAAATGCTAACTCCATATTTTACAATAACAGACAATTGCAAGATTCTTTTGCAGTGACCTACGGTCTACACTGCGTCTTTTTTCTATACCATAGATGTAAAGGTTTATCTTTTAGAAACATTTTAGAACTTTATTCTACGGATGCAATCCAGAATGACCGCATGGTGGAAATGTTTCTGAAAAACCGACGTCGTGTGAGACGGAGACCCCCGTACCATTTCAAGCCCTTTGAAAATACGAATGTTCAATTATGCGGGTGTTTATGACAATTTAAAACATGTCATAAATGTTAATCGATCGTCTAAAATAAGAATGAAATCGAACCATTTCGACGTCTGTGTGGTTATTATTAAAAAAGAACACAAAACATGAATGAAAATCAACACAATATTTTTATTATACATTCGCTGTTACGGCGCTCAAGCTTTTTTTAATACATGTTACAGACATACCATTTTTAAACATATTGCGCACGCTTTTTAATATACATTTCAAGTCATTTAACACAAACACACAGACCCAGAGAAAAAAATGTTACAAAGACAGCCATGTGGGTCTAGGTATTAATGATCGTCTCCTTTCAGCGGTTATCTTAGAGACCGGGTCGACCGTCGACAACTCTACCGGTTGTTTTAAAGTTTTGGCCGACGCGGCACACCCCGGCGGGGCAGCCTTGAGTTTTTCAAGTAGCTCTCGGTTACCAGCGTTGGCTAGCAAGGTGCCCGGCACATTGATTTCAGCCATAGCCTCCATGAACACATCCCAACCTTTTGGCTTCTTACCACCAGCAACTGCTTGCTGCTGCGTGAGAGCCCTGACAAGATCAATCATGTGAGAGCCCTCAACAGGTGCCCCCTTGTACACAAATTCCCCCTTTTCATTCCAGGCTATTAATGGTTCATTGCGGGCCATGGTCTTTAACAATATCTCGGCATTTCTCCGGAACCTCTGAGACACGCTGTCCAAAATATACCCAAAGTCAGCCTCGCTCGATGACGGCGGTTGCGCGAACGTACGTGATAGTTTGGTGGGTGCATTTTCCAGTAGTACAACGGTTAAAGTCCCCTTTTCGGAAGTCTCCTGGCGTACTAATGTCAAATACCGTTGCAACACCTGGCTGTACAATTTCACTTTTTCATATTCGGCCAGATGCGAGTTCTGCAGAATGTCACGCATTTCATCATCCAGGCGACGGGCGGTTATTTTTCTTACATCGCTTTCGAACCCAGACCGCTCTCAGAGTCGATCGAGCTGTTTCTGAGGTACCAGGTACATTTTTTCAGCGTGCTCCATTATCGACGTTGTAGAAGCCCCGTAATCAGCGGTACTGCAATACTCAACAGGGCCCCGATAAAACCACAGGACTGGTTCACCAAGAGTCTCTTTCTTTTAAGAGAAAGACCCTTTCGACTCAAAGTCTTTATAAGCTTACGCTTTCTCTTCAGGGTCCCAAACTGCTTAGCAGATAACGGTATGTTCCCTTTCAAGGTATTCAAGGCGATTTCAGCTATGGCCTGTACAAGATCATTTGTAGCCCCGCAGAGAATAGCTTTCCGTTGTTTGGGGGTGGCTTTTACCAGAAAATTTAAGAGAGTCAGGTTTCTCCGAACGCGTGAAGACATGACGACGCCCCGAACGTGTTTTTTCGACTGAGTCGGTGGTTGTGAGATCACCGACTTTTAGATTTTTTAAACACATAAGCCGTGGGTACATCTGGGGGGAAAAGACCTGTTCGCAAGCGATAGTCATCTGGGCTGTCGGCATTTAAATCCACCAACAAGTAACCGAAAGGTTTTTTAGTAGCGTCATCGAACGCTTCCAAAAAAAATTTGGCTTTACCGGGGTACATCTGCCGGGACAGGGTTGTAATCTGTAGTTTATCTCTAGGGTTTTTAAACAGCACCATGTACTTTGTATTTAATGCGATGGTTCTACTTTTCCGGCCTTGACAAAACACATTTTGGACGATATACATGATGCTGAGGTTTCGGTGGTGTACGTATTTGGTAAAAGCTTTTTCTATCTCATTATTTTCACACACAGACTCCATCAAATCATCCACTATAATCAAATTTACTCTACCCGGCGGTAGTAGCTGGTCGTCGGAAAACGACGTCGGTAGTCCTTCTATAAACTGAATGTATGGAAATTTCACAAGCAACTCGTCGTATAGAGGTTGCCAGCAGCTGTAACACCAGACTATGTTTTCGGGTTTACGAGTCATAACGGTATCACCGCTCTCCAAGAGCTGTTTTATAAAATAACTTTTACCGCAATTCGAGGGTCCGGACAAAATGCACGAAAAAGGGTGTTTTAACCTGACATCCATCGTGTTAATATCCGTAGGGCAACGATGTCAAATTTTCTTGCAGCACCCGCTTGTCGTACACCACCTTTTGGGTTTTCTTTAAGGTCCGGGTCTCAATGCGCCAATCCTTTTTAACACGCACGATCATCGGCTGTTGAATAGAAATGTGTTTAAATTCTCGGCACTCTGCATAAGGGTTAACGCCATAGTCAAAAACCAAGTCCCGCAGACTCTCAAAGTTAACTTTTTCACAATTGTTCACATTGAGCATAATGCCTTTTACCTTTAAACAGGCTTTCCCTCCAGACAGTTTGTACCCGTACGACTTGGGTCCTGTTGACACAAACTCGGTGATGTGTTGACCAGCATCGATTTCGCTGGTCAACTCACCCAAGTAGTCGCCCAGTTCCGGATTCCACTCACCCTCCCGACTCACAAAGATAACGGAATCTGTGTCATGGTAGAGACAACGGCCTTGCAAAGCATTTAGCAGATTGTATAACTCCAAGCGGGCATAGGCGGTTGTAAAGCTAGCGATGAAAATGTTAGTGTTTGAATGGCCCGTATAGTGGTGTTTAGTGTGTTTCCACGTAACACAGGCTGTGTTTTCATCGATAAACTCGCAGGCTGACACCTCATGATATGGCGTAAATAAGTACCTGAACAATTCATCGGGGTTTCTCACAATGGTGGTCTGTGGTAAATTGTCTCTTTGCCCATACTTGCCCCACAAACTGTTCAAGGCAATTTTTGAAAGCTGTCTTTTGGCCGGATTCTTTTTAATGTTGCCGGGGTCCAGCCGGACACCCTCTTTTTCATAATATTCGCCGATATACAGTGCCTTGCGAAAGTATTCGGCCCCCTTGAACTTTTCAACCTTTTGCCACATTTCAGGCTTCAAACATAAAGATATAAATTTTTTATTTTATGTGAAGAATCACCAACAAGTGGGACACAATTGTGAAGTGGAACGAAATCTATTGGATTTTTGAAACTTTTTTAACTAATAAAAAAATGAAAAGTGGGGCGTGCAAAATTATTCGGCCCCTTTACTTTCAGTGCAGCAAACTCACTCCAGAAGTTCAGCGAGGATCTCTGAATGATCCAATGTTGTCCTAAATGACTGATGGTGATAAATAGAATCCACCTGTGTGTAATCAAGTCTCTGTATAAATGCACCTGCTCTGTGATAGTCTCAAGGTTCTGTTGAAATCGCAGAGAGCATCATGAAGACCAAGGAACACACCAGGCAGGTCCGTAATACTGTTGTGGAGAAGTTTAAAGCCGGATTTGGATACAAAAAGATTTCCCAAGCTTCAAACATCCCAAGGAGCACTGTGCAAGCGATCATCTTGAAATGGAAGGAGTATCAGACCACTGCAAATCTACCAAGACCTGGCCGTCCCTCTAAACTTTCAGCTCAGACAAGGAGAAGACTGATCAGAGATGCAGCCAAGAGGCCCATGATCACTCTGGATGAACTGCAGAGAACTACAGCTGAGGTGGGAGAGTCTGTCCATAGGACAACAATCAGTCTTACACTGCACAAATCTGGCCTTTATGGAAGAGTGGCAAGAAGAAAGCCATTTCTCAAAGATATCCATAAAAAGTCTCGTCTAAAGTTTGCCACAAGCCACCTGGGAGACACCCCAAATATGTGGAAGAAGGTGCTCTGGTCAGATGAAACCAAAATCGAACTTTTTGGCCACAATGCAAAACGATATGTTTGGCGTAAAAGCAACACAGCTCATCACCCTCAACACACCATCCCCACTGTCAAACATGGTGGTGGCAGCATCATGGTTTGGGCCTGCTTTTCTTCAGCAGGGACAGGGAAGATGGTTAAAATTGAGGGGAAGATGGATGCAGCCAAATACAGGACCATTCTGGATGAAAACCTGTTGGAGTCTGCAAAAGACCTGAAACTGGGACGGAGATTTATCTTCCAACAAGACAATGATCCCAAACATACAGCAAAATCTACAAAGGAATGGTTCACAAATAAACGTATCCAGGTGTTTGAATGGCCAAGTCAAAGTCCAGACCTGAATCCAATCGAGAATCTGTGGAAAGAGCTGAAAACTGCTGTTCACAAACGCTCTCCATCCAACCTCACTGAGCTCGAGCTGTTTTGCAAGGAAGAATGGGCAAGAATTTCAGTCTCTCGATGTGCAAAACTGATAGAGACATACCCCAAGCGACTTGCAGCTGTAATCGCAGCAAAAGGTGGCTCTACAAAGTATTAACGCAAGGGGGCCGAATAATTTTGCACGCCCCACTTTTCAGTTTTTTATTAGTTAAAAAAGTTTCAAAAATCCAATAGATTTCGTTCCACTTCACAATTGTGTCCCACTTGTTGGTGATTCTTCACATAAAATAAAAAATTTATATCTTTATGTTTGAAGCCTGAAATGTGGCAAAAGGTTGAAAAGTTCAAGGGGGCCGAATACTTTCGCAAGGCACTGTATCTTTGTTGTTTCGCGACATCTGTACACCACTCTGGAAACCCCGAAGCTTCCTGCTTCCCTTTCAGATGCAGTTTGATGTAGTCGGTAAAAAGATCATGTGAGGCCTTTTCGAAATGCCAAATTTCGTAAATTTTACACACTCTATACCCCAGGTCTAAGGCCTTCTGTAATTCGGGGGTGCACCAGACACCAGTCAAGGCGCGATCTTCATCACCGTGCTCACAGGGGGTGGTCTGTTTTGTTTCAGCACACGTACGACACAGCGTGAAAAACAGTTTTTTGTAAATTTTGGTTGGAAGAACTGGAAAGTACAAACGTCTGGGTGGGTAAACTTTCACCTTCGCTAAACCGAAATACCGTTTTAAATCTCCAAAGTTGTTATATATTATTCGGGGGTGGCCCAGTGGGTATTTTTTAGTTTTGTTCACAAACGGATACAGACTGGTGAAATCATAGTAATGAATTTTTTCACCGGGCTGCGCTGTGTAATGCAAACAAATCGCATTTGTTCTCCCCCCAAAAAGCGACTCGCGAGGTTGCAGAGGCTCTGGTAATTGTGCGGCTGTTAGAAATTTAGCCAAACCCCCATTTTTAACAAGCGTGTCTCTGAACTCGTGCTCCCACAAAACAAGCACGTTAAAACCTCTCATTTTGAGAAAATTAATTTTGACCATCGTCTTTCTGTACAACCAACCAAAAGTAGTGTTTGTCAGCTGATTAAAATCGTTTTCACAATAACAAACGCTTACAACCGTGAAAAAAGCAACCGTTGAACTCAAAGGCTGTCGGCACGCCGTCAATTACAGCATAACCATCCAGAAAATATGGGCCAACCTTGAACTCACCGGCCGTGGTTAACTCGTGTTGGATTTTAACGCGCTCTGTGTGTTCTATGTACATAAGCCATTGAATGCTGGGTGTAGAAAATCGTTTTTGCTGGCGGTGGTAATTGTCATGGGGTAGCAACGCAATCGTCTCTTCCTGTAAAAACATAAGTCTGAACATGGCCATGCAGACACTAGCGATGGTCACAAACTGAAAGGGGTCGATGCAGACAACGCAGGCGGCCCCTGACTCAGTCACGCGTGTCTGTCTGGTCATATTCATGACCTCATCCCGAAACCTGATACAGCCTTCTCTTAGAATTGCCACATCCAACTGGCAGTAACGTTTCAACTCTCTCTGTAAGTTAAACACACTTCCCCGGAATTCTTCATACCAAACCAAAAACTCGGCTTTCTCGCTCGGCAGCATGTAGTTAACGCCGTAAAGTTCAGGCAGAGGCATCGGTCCGACATAATTTTGGTTTTCTGCAGTGTTCAACAAGTGTGGAAAATGACCCTTACACCCGGGGAACCCCATGGCGGCCGGCAGTTTGCTTAATTTCATAGGCAGAAAGTTTAAAGAATCGATAAATCGGATGTTCAGAGCTTTTACGGTCATACACATTATCTTACCACCCTGATTAATTAGTTCAACGTCCATCTTTTCAGCTAACAACTGCCTGATCACTAGGTAATTGTCATATCCCTTGCCATTGTGCGATATGAACGTATGGTTTTTGAAACGTCTATCGATAAATTTACACACAAAATCCTTTAGACAAGTTTCACCATAAAATTCCCAGCTGCGTTTATTGTCAATATGAAGGGCGTGGACGTAATTTGGTATGTGGGTCCCCGTTTCCTGCATGCATTCAAAGTCAAAAAAAATGTACTTGTTTGAAATTTTGGGGTTGTCCAAAGGCGGTATGTAGCACAAATGTGTGTCCGGGGTGTCGATCACCTTGTTACAACGCGAGCACAGTTTCTCTTTACATTTGTGACTTGCGAGGTTATAAACCCCACATTTCTCACAAAAGACCCTGCGCTCACACTTACTCACACCCGTCGCCGCATTCCGCAAGTGTCTCACCAAACACTGTGAGCTACGACAAAAGACCTTACAGGCCGGGCAATTCTGAATTTCAGCATCAATTTCGCAACACTGGGGATCTAAACAGGTTTTACAAGCTTTAACACAGGCGTGTGCGTTCTTGTGGCTATACGCTGCGTGGCAGTTAGTGCAAAAATACGCCGCCCCCACAAAAGCTTTAATATTTAAAACCCCATAAAAATGCTCTTCATGCAGTAGAACAAAAAGTATTTTAGAATTTGGTGGTGTGGGTCCCGTTGTAAAATATTTCCAATCACCCTGGTCGTGGTACAAAATTTTAATAACCACCTTTAAATGTTTTTCAAAAGCGGTAATGTCTGACAAACTAATTTTCCGATTCTCTGGAAAACCCAACTCTTTGTGCATTCGTTTAGCGCCCTGTAACATTTCCCCATCGGTACAACCCTCATTCAACAAACCGTACACACTCCCGGCGAAACACAGATTACCGCCCGTGTAATGTAAGTCGATAAGGTGCGCTTTTTTCTGCGCAATTACCCGGCTGTACAGAACGGATTTAAATCTTCGGCGGGCACCCCCCTGCATATTCCTAACTATCGTCACCACTAAGCGGAGGGTGTCATCGGTGAGAACCTCTGTGTGGCTCTGTAAGAGGTCCGAGATGTGGCTTAAAAAATCGGCCGCATTTAATTCTCCGGGGTGTCTCCTGCGTGAGAACAAGGGCTTGTTAAAACCACCCGCTGTCAAACGCAGCTGTACAAAATCATTCGCCCCGATGTTTGGAGAAAGTTCATCCAATATTCTCTGGACTGCACCATGCACAGCGTCTATAGCCTGTACATACGAGGTTATTCTGTCGAGATTAACAAAGCGAAATTCTTCATGGTGCTCTGTTGCTCTAAAATTATTATAAGACCTGTTATAACGACGTATACACTCCAGGAAAACCATGGGGTCTCTATTCACCCCGGCACCGCCACCAACCTGATTCAGATCGTTCAGTACAACCGGTTCTGGGTTACCACCATCCTGTTCTGCCACAACAACCTCGGGCCTTAAGTTATTTTCTACCACTGCATTTTCATTGCGTGGCTCGGGCGACCCTTGGGAAATCTGATGCCTCGCTCTGAATCTTTGACGACGCAACAAACATGCTTTTGCCAGTTTAATTCTTTTATTTATGTACAAAAGCATGCGGGTGGCAAGCGGTTGGTCTTTTAAGCACTTTTTAGACCGCATGTTTAGTCATTTATCACCGGGGATTTGCACCGATGAAGCATGAAATAGCATCAACAGGTTCTGAAATCCAGAGGTTAGATCGGCATCCTCTTTAGAAATTATATCTAAGAGGTTAGCGGTGAAAACCTGGATCGGTTTTGGAAACAAGGTCTGTACACCGGCTAAAACCGCTCTTAGATGCTCTAAAGCTCGTTTTTGGTCACCTCACTAGTGATCGCCGTTGTTAGTGTCTGTGTAATACCGCGCACGGAATCTAGCACATCACCCAACACCAAGTCTTTAGGCGCGTTATTATTTCGCTCCGCAGGCTTGACACGTCTGGCTTTGGTCGACGTCTTAACAGTCGTCTCGGATGCAGTCACCACCTTGGGTTCCGACGTTTCCACCGCATTTGTTTCACCGCGCGTCGATACAGATGCTGTGTGAAAAAATAAGACTTTTTATTACCACGCCAATGCTCCACATCTCAAAATCTGAAAACAACACTGTGATAAAAATAAAAGACTTTTCAACACAACAATCAATGAAATCTAAACTGTCAAAGTCAGAAAACTACGATAACTATGATAAAAACGCCACGCATATGGTGCATCCTTACACAAAGGGCTGTGGGTGAATGGAGCAAGTTACCCGGCCATGTTGTTACACCGGTTTCCTTGACGTCGGTGGTGGCGCTACTGGGTCAAGCGGCGTGCTAACGGCCTGTAGACCCTCGCACACACCAGTCGCTTTTAACTTTAAAAGCTAGGCAGTTTTAAAATAAGGTTTTTTAACACCCCCAAACAGAAAACTCCGCGAAGTAGGATCTTTCAGCGAATTAACATCCTAACAAAAGAAGTAACGTTTACCGTAAGTGGATCATAACACATCTTGACCACGCTTAAATTATATTAACCTTTGCTTGTTGGTTTCAGCCGTTTTGAGCTCGATGCCCCAGTTAACTTGTTGGCCCGCCGCAGTTTATTTTTTGAAGGTCCGGGGTCTGCACAGAGTGGGAAAATACCATTAGTGAAAAATATAGAAAAACGGTATGTATTTTTATTATAGACACGTTTAAATGACCAGGCTAAAATAATGTTTTATATAATACCAACCTCTTCTCTCAGGCGCTCTGATAATATCCACCGCACCGTCTGGTATGATGTGAACATCGGCCTGTGTCACCACAAGGTTTTGGGTTGGTAATGCAAACCCCAAACGGGGTTTTTTAAATGTGTGGCGACTTGTCCCCTCGCCCGCGTCTGTGGAATAGACACATACGCGTTTTGGTGCGGCGTATATACCCCTGTGTCTTTAAGACTCACATGGTCGTAAAGCGTTATTCAAAACATTGTCGTAATTACTCACCGGTGTTGTGCTGCGCCGTAACTGGTCTTTTTACACCCGTGGTTTTCGGGGCTATTGGAAATGAATGGATACACACAGTCACGACCACATTACGGCACCAATCCCCGGTAATTCCATTATATTCATTCAATATTACCTATTATACAAATATTATACAACGTTTTGTAACTATAGCTAACACGAGACATGCACCGCGACGTTGTAATTGTCTCACAATAAGCCAGATATACATACCGCTGAAATTCGTGGAATCCGCGGCTTCGTCTATCAAGTCGAACAGTTCTAATTCTGTAAACAGACTATCTTCAGACTGTTGCAATTGATCGGCGTGATCCATTCTGTCGAGTTAGGCGATAACGTGAGACTGTAGGAATTGGAATGCAGCTAAAACTTCGCCTGTTAAACCGCTGGTACTTATACTCAAGCCGCTAAACATTCTCTTCTAAGAAACACACATGGTCCCCCCATAAAACCATTAATCTTAGGTATCGTTGGGGGTGCACGTACTGGTCTGTAGAAATTATTTTAAGAAACATTTTAGAAAACGTTTTAGACCGTTATAATGTTAAAATCTGTATTATTTTAAGACATACAACGGTGTCTAAAATTTCATAGCTGTTAAAAGTTGGCGAAAATGTACCGCGTTGTCTTTGTTTGATTCACCAACAGACCGCTAAGAATATTATCAAGCAAAATGTTTTTTATTATGTATCTGTTCTTTATAGGGCCGTGTTCACAAACCAAGCTTGACGTTTTGAGGTTTTATTTTTCCGCGCTGCGCTGTTAAGAACATTTTTGCGTGAAATACATGTGGTGCTTGTAAATTAGAAAACTTTACATGAATTTAAAATATTTGTAAACTTTCACTGGTGTCAATTTTAGCACCCCCCACTCTGCATTCCAGAGCCTGTAACTAACCCCTCCCCACCCCCGTCTCCGATATCATCACAAATCATCTCTACCGGGAAACAATTTTAAAACTTTAAGAACAATCCGTTACAGTCTGAAGAACAACACCCCACCATTTGTTGTCTGTTAACACCTTAAAGACTTTTATGCTGGCGCTGTGTGGAAATTTATCCCAAATTTTCGAAAAAGCTGTCGTGAATGTGTTATTAAAAATAAACTGTGTCTTATTATGTTATTTTAAAAACTTTAAGACCAACCCCGCGTGTTTAAAATTTCTTTTCGGGTGAAACACATCATTTGTGTTTGCATTGTGTGTTTATACTTTAAAACTTATAAACTGATATGCGAATACTTTTCGCTCTCGATAAATCAGGGGGGGTCATCACAACCAATTGTAAAATGTCTTGTGTTATGTAGGCGTGTTACACCATTGGCGCATATTCTTAAACGCTCCGACCTGACAGGGCCGCAGTGCGTGCTTGGAGCTGTCAGACACCACAGAGCTGCTGAGATGGCTTCTTTGTGTGGAGAAACAACGGGGTCCGCTACTCTACAAAGTGAAGAGGTAGGCGGCTAAAATATTTTTTCGGCTCGTGGAATTCTTGTATCGGTGCTTAGCATATGTCATTTTAATACTTGGTCTTCTTTTTAGCAAAACCCGAACCCACCCTCTGAACCCTGTGACAGCGGCGGGGGTGTGAGTTCAGCTGGGGTACCAGATGTTGAAGAACAGCCGGGTGCTAGCGATGATACCACGCTACAAATGGTAAATATTAACGAAAAACCTTAGCTCAAAAGTGTAAATGCTCGGTATTTTAGGTGCAAAGCATGTCTATTTTGTTAAGCCTTCCTTTTCTTTTTCCTTTAATAGAATAAAGAGGATGTGGACGGGTCAATCTTCAGCCTACCGACACATGTGAATGTCTCATGTCTATGCTTGTGTGTTCGCCCAAATGTTAATAAAGCTGATGCCCCTGTCCCTAATGAGCCCGATGTTATGCCCCAGATTGTGAAAGCAGTAGTTTATTGCATCTTCAAACACTGTTTAAAGGGGGTCCTGGTTGATGACTGCCCGGCCTGTTTGATTGACCATCCTGGGCAGCGGGGCCACACATGTCTGTCTGTCGGCTACACAGATGGGTTTGAAGATGTGACGTTTGCCGCTTTAGAAATTTATAAGTCTCTCAGTTTAGCCCGAATTTTATCGGTTGTTCTGTACACCGCCCGGTGTCTGGGTTCGTACACCATTACAAATGACACTGAGCGGGGCATAAAACAGTTGCTAAAAAATATAATTGAGGACCACTCCCCATACGAGCATGTACACGCCACCCTTGAACAGCTGGATGAAAAATTAGTAGACGTGACTTTTGATGTGTTGCAAAAGAAACACTATTCTTATTTTTACAGACGCAAAAAAAAAGATCTATGTAAAATGTGAATACAGATTTCACTCTGTTTTACAGACCCGGGTGTGCCATCGACCGAAGAATGAAGAATTTCGAATGTATACGTCTGAATTCTTACTAAGAGTGCTTTACACACTTCTCTCTACAAAGCTTGATATGCAAAACAAAGAGTCGAATGCTAATGTCCTTAAATTTGTTAAAGAGATAGATGCGTATGTCGAGAACTTGAGTGAAATTATTACAGATCTGATGTTTTCAGATCAGAAAAGGAAGCCTGGGGGGTTCTACAGTGTGTATTCCAAAATACAGCGTGTTTTGCACAGAACCTGTGGTAACACTATCCCGCTGGTTACGCAGGCAAATTTTTTTGCCCTGCTCGATCGGATCGCCCAGTGTGGTTCGCATGGCTTTAGACACGGTGAGCGGAAGGGGGTTATGAATGCTTTTTCAGATGCCTCTAAGTTTCTCAGCAGTGTGGGGGTGGTGGTTACGCGTACCGAACTAATTTTCCGCACCAACATTTAATTGTTGAATGCAAACAGGAGCCGGTAACGCATGTGTGCAGCGTTGTTTCACTGTTTGAAAACCCCTGTTGAAATAAAGCGGTTCACATTTCACATACTTGCAAACTGGAGTCTGTAACTTGTGTAAAAAGTGCTGCTGCGCTGTTTCTGTGTTTGAAAACCCACTGTTGAAATAAAGCGGTTCACATTTCACCTGGTGTTTGCCCTGCCATTTCTTTCCGTGAGACTTTACGCAGTCAGTGTGTGTGTGTGTGCTTGCACCCCGGCTGTTTTGGAGACACGGCTTCTGCAGCATATAAGCAACCACGGCCCCACCAGTCTTGGTTTTCAGTGGCACGGCCCAAGCGTATTTAGACAGCATGTCTATACACATTAAGATGTAACAGAAACCGTCGTTGAACGCGTGGTGTTCTCTCATGTCCACCAAGTCGGCCTGCCACTGCCAGTCCATTTCGGACACCAGCGTCCTGTTTCTCTTAAAACGTACGCGCGCCGGCTTGTGCAGCGTATAAGCAGCCTGGCCGGACAGCCACTCGACCACCCGGCCGCGGCTGGCGCCGCGCAGACCCCGGGATCTCGCGGCCCGCAACAGACCCCCTGCGCCACCGTAACTGCCCGATTTCCTAGGGTTATAATAGAGCGCACTCAACCCCGGGGCAGACATGCTCCCCTTCCAAACCAATACACACTCGCACACACCCAGGGATGCGCCGGCTGGGGGCTTTGGGACCCCGAGGCGCCGGGGCAACCGGCCGGTGGGGGTTCCGACCCACACCATTGGCTCCTGAGGGGGCGGGACATGCACAAATAACAACATGCCATTGGATGGCTGGGGGGCGGGGCAACCAAACACCGCGGACGACCATTGGATGGAAAAGGGGGCGTGGTACCTGTCAAGAGTTTGATGAAAGGTGTCGCTTTATACTACTCACAGGGAAAAATGTTTTTAAAAACGCTATAAGAAAAATGCTATAAAGTGAGCAAAGCACTTTGTAAGGGCAACAAAACCAATTTAATCTTTACCTTCCTAAAAGATTAGTAAGAGCAGAAATAGAACACAGAGAGAAAAAAAACATGCACATTAACCCAGGGACATGTCAAGGAAAGGCATGTGTAGGCTAGAATACATATACAAGCACACCCACACATTTAGACTGGAACAGATGTGTTCTCATTGCATAACAGTAAAGAACCAGCAGCTGTTTTTTTGGCAGCTTCAGAGAATCTGAGAGACAAATGCACCCCCTGAAAAAGAACGTCTTGAGGCAAAGCCGCAAGAAATATCCATTCTCATTCCAGAGACATATTTTCTTAATACTTTCATAATATTGCTTGCACCAAACAGCATATCCTCAGAAATATATGTTGACTTTGATTCCACAGAAATCTTAAATGCTTTTCCCATTTTTAATGTTATTTTTCTTGTTTTAATGTGTATTAATTTATTCAGACATTGGCTAGATGTAACTTTTCCAAAGTTAAAAACAAAAAAAAAACGTAATTACAATTATTGTCACCTTGCCCAATCCCAGTGGAATCATGTGACAGACCTTTCTGCCTGTGTATACAAGCAGATTAATTGGCAGCATTGCATGACAGCGTCAGAGTCTGCTTTTCTGACAGGGACAGCACTTCCAGTTGTTTTTTTTTAATAC
The DNA here is from genome assembly GCF_040954835.1 of Lepisosteus oculatus. Classification (NCBI taxonomy): domain Eukaryota; kingdom Metazoa; phylum Chordata; class Actinopteri; order Semionotiformes; family Lepisosteidae; genus Lepisosteus; species Lepisosteus oculatus. The sequence goes on along the minus strand of NC_090703.1, from coordinate 28,726,944 downwards.
ATCCCTATGTTTTTTATAGTTCTACAATGTATAGGTGTTACGTCCCAGTGTGTGTTGTGTGTGTGTTTTTTTCTATGTTCCACACTGCTGACCCTTGATTGTTCTCCCTTCCCCATTGGCCCACCATCACTCCACTGTTTCAGTATGATGTCATCATTAATTAGTCTCAGGCAATCAGAACACATCTTATTCAGTATATAACATGGAGGTTTTCAGAAAGAAGAGCCTTTTTGTTTGACTTGGGTCCCGTTCGGTTTTGGTTTTCGCTTCGCTTCGCTCCTGGTTATTGCTTCGGCTTCATTTGTTGGTTTGTTTTGCTTTGGGTGTGTGTATTTTCGTATAGCTTCGGCTTTGTTGTTTTGTTGGATTTACGTTAGTTTCTTTGTACTTTCGTTTGTTTCTGTGTTTATCCTTGTTTTGTCATTACCTTGCCCCAGTGTTACATGTTCAACTTTTGTGTTCTTTTTGTACCCTGCTCCTGTTTATTACTCTTGTTTTCCCTTATTTGTCTTTCTGGTTCACTTGTGTTTTTGTGTGAACTTTTGTATATAAGGTTAGTTTAGGTTGTTGGGTACACTTACACATTTAGTTGATTTTGTATTAGTACACTAGTTTAGCACGGGTGAGTGCCGTTTTGTCTTGTATGGTTTTGGGTAGTCAGTGCAGGTTAGCTAGGGTGTTGAAGACGCCGAAGACCGTGTGTTTCGGGGTTTCTTTTGTAGTCAGATTAGCTTTCCCTCACTGTCCTAGCCAGCTCCATTTTTGTTTACTTTCCTTTGGCACCACTCTAGTTCCTTACCCTTGTGATCATACTTCCTAGTCCCTCACCAAAACCCCCCCCTGCTTCCAAAAGAATTATCCAAAATGTTACACCCCTTTTCCCTTAAACACTTGGGGTCGTAACAATAGGTTTATAGCTTTCAAAACTTTGGTGATATTTTGCTGCTTTTTTCCTTACTTTTTCTTTTGTGAATTATTTAAATACACTTGTCAATTCATTGTAACGTGAATTTTCTTTGAATGTTCTGATTCACAAAATAATTCATTGTAACTTTCCATTTTGTTTGTCATAACAAGCTAACATAACAAGATTTCCTAGCATTTTCTATATACAGATGCAGCCATTCAAAACAAGTGAGGTACACCACCGTACCATGCGGTGGGCGTATCACATCCTAACGCAGTATGACGCAGTGCAACGCCTCATATGACGTCATATCGGAAAGCATCCGGAATCACCTTGTAAAACCGCCAGGAGGAGCCACTAAACCTTAACCTCTCATGTACAGCATTTGAGCTTTTAAATTTAAACGGTGTATTTCAGCATGTTAATCATCAGTCATTAAAAAGTTGGTATATTTTATGACAGCAAAATTGCTCAGTTGGGCAAAAGTACACAACCTACCTTAATCATAAATCTTTTAATTATGCAGAAATATTTTATGCATCAAAGCCTTTACCGGAGATATTACGAATAGTATTAATAATGAATGACTTTGGACAAGCTGTAAACTCAAAGTATCACGCTGGTCCACATTATTTGTAACCGTGATTTTAAATGAAAATACTTTATTTTTTTTCATCTACAAAAAGTAACACCACAGCATTTTGTTGATCTAACTAACAAGGAAGGGACATTAGCTACCCAATAGGATAAAAGAATAAATTATTTTTTTTGTTTATTTCTTTAGCACATTTATTTGAACATTTCCATCGATTGTACAAGAACTGAAAAACTATCCAATCCCTAGTTCGTCGGGCATTTTCTTTTAGTATAACAAACATAAAAACTCCCTTGCTTTTAACAGACCATTTCATTATTTCTAACAACGAAACTTATTTAAACTGTGACACTTATCATTCAACCAGAGCTCAAAATGTCACAAGGATCCTCAAGAGCACAGCAAAGACTGTATTAAAAGATACTTCTATCAGATACATGAGAATCCAAGCTTTTTTAGCTACGCTTTCTTATCTACACTAAGAAGTAGTCTTTAAAATTTATCACACAGTAAAAAGTCAAATTTCTGGGGCGTCCATATACCAGAGATTATGGTACCACTTCAGAAGGGTGTCAGCCAGTCAGATTCCAGGACCGGAATGATCTGTTTTATAATTGAGAATATGTAGTCACGTATCTAAATTAATTAATAATGATATTAATTTAAGGGTCTAAATATCTAAATCTATATAGCTGGTAGTATTACTGTATTTCACTTTCTTTGTAAACACATTTTGTTAACACCCAAATTGCAGGTGGATTCTGTTTTTTGGTCTGTTATGGTCTGTAGCTCAAATCCGGTTGTGTATCGCTTCTTTTGACACTTGTAAAAAAACATTCCAATGTTAATACGACACGGAAGATAATGTGGTGTATTGGTCGTTAGTGAAAAGATTTAATCATTTAATCTCTTTACTGTGCACATTTGAATCCGCTTAGTATTGAATATTTATATGGAATTTTACCACTAAAGGGAAATTTTAGTAGCTAAGCATAAAACGCAGAGGAGCATAACGAAGGTCATAATGGTCATAAACGATATTAATTTGGGAACATAAACATATTATCTAAACTGTATGTTGCTGTTATTGGTATTTTAAAGAAAAAATACATACCAATACTCAATTTCTCCTACAGTATATTGATTTTTATATTTCAAAATAACACATGTTCGTACTGTACTGTATGTACAGTACACAGCGGTACCGCAGGTTGAACTGTAGGGCGCTAATCCCGAGCCCAAAAGCTCAACATATTAATGTGCATTCGCCTGGCGCTACGCAGTTTTCATCACTCTCTGCGGGAGTGCTGGCTGTGACGAATTAAACAGGTCTCACACGTATTTTCAAAGTAGAAGGGGGCGAGTCTTCCAGCGAAAGACACCTTCCCCCCCAAACCCCCTTTTTTTTGCTTACAATAGTAGTACTTAAGTACAGTACAGTAAGTACTTTCTGTACAGTACTTACTTACAGTAGTACTTCTCGCGTTAAGAAAGCTAGGTGTTAGCATAAACTATTAGTTATCAATAATATTAAATTTAGCACTGTAATAAATTGTGCTAATAATAAATTATATTCTACTCTGAGAATGTAGGGGGGAGGAAGAATGCCCATGGTCTTTTCACTGATAAACTTGTGTCAAGCTGTCAACAAAAATCAGCTGTCAAAAAAAAGTTTTTTAGTCAATTGCGTGTCCATAATATTGCTATTTTGATATTGCTAATTGCTATTGCTACTGAGTCTCTGTGTCTAAAGTACATTGTTTTTGAACAAACCGGTTTCACAGGTATTTTCAACCCCCAGCCACTGTTGTTTCATCGATTGTTATCCTGTAAAGCACTTTGAGGAGCCACCTTTAAAGGCCCTATATAAAATAAAGTTTATTATTATTATTAATATTGATCATATTTTTCCTCCCAGAACTTGTAAATTGTTGTTGTTATTGTTGTTGTTATCCTGTAAAGCGCTTTGAGAAGCATCCTGTCCAGCTTGTCAGGAGCATTCTCTTGTAAAATAATAAGTAGAGTTTTGGGGTTATAGTGCTCCACTTACAGCAACCCAATGTAAATACATTTTGTCTCCAAATCCACCACCACTTGTATGAATCATAGCCCTGCCAAACGATGCAAATTATGCTGCAATGGTTGTGTGCAGGAATTATTCAGTAGGGCATCTTCATGTTCAAGTAAACACTGCTCTGTGTGCAAATGCAAATGCATTAAAAAAAGTTTTTTTTTAAAAAAAGACACCTTTAAAGGCGCTATATAAAATAAAGTTTATTTTTATTATTGATATTGATAATATTCTTCCTCCCAGGACTTGTAAAATTGTTGTTGTTATTGTTGTTATCCTGTAAAGTGCTTTGAGAAGCATACTATCCAGCATATTGTATTTCATTGCACTTTGACAGATCGTCTTATAATCACTTGTTGTTAGAATATCCCCCAAGAGGATATAGAGGATATCCCCCAAGAGGTATCCAGGTAACAGTGAAACAGGCATACAGTCTGGGGAGATCACCCATTTTCCATGTAAATAGTTCCCTGGTTCCGCACCCCTTAGTGTCTGTCTCTCTCTGTCTCTCTCTCTCTGTCTCGGGCCCACACTCTTGGTGGGCTTGTCTTGTGTCTCTCTCTGGTCTTGGTACGGGAGTGCTGCTGGCGGGTGGTGATGGAGAAGAAATAAAGCGCAGTTTTTGAAATACAATATTCTGGACAGTATGAACATGGAGATGCCATACCGAATAATTCCTGCACACACCCATTGCAGCGGAATTTGCATCGTTTGGCAGGGCTATGATTCATACAAGTGGTGGTGGATTTGGAGACAAAATGTATTTACATCGGGTTGCTGTAAGTGGAGGACTAATAACCCAAAACATATTATTTTACAAGAGAATGCACCTTACAAGCTGGACAGTATGCTTCTCAAAGCGCTTTACAGGATAACAACAACAATTTACAAGTTCTGGGAGGAAAAATATGATCAATATTAATAATAATAATAAACTTTATTTTATATAGGGCCTTTAAAGGTGGCTCCTCAAAGTGCTTTACAGGTTAACAACCAATGAAACAACAGTGGCTGGGGGTTGAAAATACCTGTGAAACCGATTTGTTCACAATGTACTGTAGACACAGAGTGTTACACCAATGCATTAGCATGTTAAAGCGATTCCATTGAGGAGCTGGGCGCGATAATTGTTTTGTTCCTTGATTTTCTGATCTGCAAGGCCATTTGGCTGCAGTGAATGTGAATTCTGTCGGGCATTGCCAGATTGTGAAAAAATAAAAGCATTTTAATCAAGATGGGGGGTAAAGGAGTCATCTCTTTGACACTCTCCCTTATAAAATTAACGTGAAACAAATCAAAAACATAAGCAACATAAACATATCTTAAAAATTTACATATATTGTTAAATTATTACTTTAAATATATACTTTAAGTTACTGAAACAGCCAGTTAATAAAAACGTAGCAATCTTGTTTGGAGGTGGGGATATTCTGACAACAATTGATTTAAAGACAATCTGTCAAAGTGCAATGAAATACAGTATTATGCTGGGTAAACGTTCCGAGGTCAAATTCTTCCACGACAGGGGTACCTTTAAAGCGGAGACGACGAAAATAAAGTAAATTATTAATTTGCTGGACAGAGAGGTGAACATTATTATGCAGAAAACAAAGATAACGATTTACGTTGCATTGCCAGATTGTGAATCAATAAAAATATTTAATTAAACACGGGTTTGTGATTTAAATGGAAATGGGGGTGACGGGAACTCTTAATCTAAATAAAAATAAAATAAATAAAACAGGTTTTGATAGTTAATAACAACTTTTAATGCACGAAACACGGGTGATTTTTCTTTCTCCTGATCAGTTTAGAAATCTGTGTACGCTGTAAGGTTTTTACTTCCTAATTAAACTTACGCGTTTCGAATAGAAGCAGCATATGCTCATGTCTTCCTGCTATGTAGAACAAATCAGCAAGTTTTTTTTCCTCCAATCAGAGGGGTGTCAGATGGTGTCAGCCAATCAGCATTCTGAAGCCTACCGTAATCTCTGGTATAGGGACACCCCAGAATTCTGTCGCATTTTCATTTTAGGAAATTATGAAACGCTCTGTTAAAAGCAAGGGAGATTGTCCGTTATAGTGGACATAAAAACAAGAGTTTGCTGCGGCGTTATTGGAAACCCAATTTTAACACAAATCGCCGGCATTATATCCTAGAAGACACAGACCGGGAGAATGCCTGGAGCATAAAAGAAAATGCAGACGAACTAGGGATTGGACAGTTTCCAAGTGCTTGTACAATTGATGGAAATGTTCAAATAAATGTGCAAAATAAATTAAAAAATCATGTACTCCTTTATCATATTGGCTAGCTAATGTCCTCTCTTTGCTAGTTACCTGTGGCTGTGTTTCTGTCTTGCGTAGCAACAGGTGACTATATTCTCAGGCGGAGGAATGTAAACATCTTAATTTTTGTGTTAAATAATTTTCTTTAATTAAAATTAATTCTATACGGCAATCGCATATTTGGGGATCATTTCATAAAACTTTCATGCTTAAAATGTTTAGGGAGAAATGGAAGACTGGTGTGTATTTTTTCTTTAAACTACCAAGACCAGCCATATACAGTACAGTTTAAATACAGTAATATGTTTATGTTCCTAAATTAATATAGTTTATGACCTTCAGGTGCGTTATGCTCCTCTTCTTTTTATGCTCAGCTTCTAAAATTTCCCTTTAGTGGTACAATTCCATATAAATATTCAATACTAAGCGGATTAAAATGTGCACAGTAAAGAGATTAAATGATTAAATCTTTTCGCTACCGACTAATGCACCACGGGTGCACCTGTCGGTCATTTTGGCCAGCAATCACTTACTGCGGTGGCTTGTGGGTAGTTGTGTGCGGTACGGGTTTGTACCGTGCATTTTGAATGGCTGCATCTGTAGGCTAATGATTTACTTAGGGCTAATTTATCTACTGTTGATTCTTTATGAAGTCAATGAAAATCCTGTTTATTTTATTTCTTGTCTTTTAGAAACCTTTATTTTTTAACATGTTTTTAGAAAATTTTGTTTTGTTTGTTCATGTTAAAGGGATATTGTCAGATTTAAAAGAGCAACTTCTTGCTTCAGTTCACACATACTATACCTTTTAAGCCTTCTTGTCCATAAGTTGACAACTGAAGGCCTGGCCAAAAATGTAATTTAAAGCATCCACAATCTCAGAATTATTAGTTCTAAAACTATATTTGATAGTACATTAAATTACTGAGCATTTGTACTGACATCACTGAACTGTAAATAAGCTCTAGACACATGCTCATTATCCTAGTATCAATAAAGTAAAATATTTAATTTTGAGGAGGTTGTATATTGATCTGATAATTTGTATGTGCATAAATAAAAAAATGTATTTCTGGGATTTTTGGATGGATCAATTGAAAACATAATACAACATAAAAAGATCAATAAAAACAAAGAAAACACACAGATGCAGCCATTAAAAACGAGCAGGCGATACCGCATTATTTTGTGGTGCACTTGACGCAGTCTACCACGAGTTACCCTAAATTCTCGTATAGTACTTCAAGTAAAATAATAGTATCCGGAATTTCTGCAAGGTGGAGCTAATAAAGCTCAACCTCTCATGTTTGAGCTGTCGCCACCAAAGTCTTTAACGAAGATATTACTAATAGTATTAATAATGAATGACCTTGGACAAGCTGTAAACTCAAAGTATTGCCCTGGTCCACATTCTTTTTTTCATTGACCGTCTTTGTAAAAGTAACACCACAGCATTTCGCAATCACGCATTTGTTTCCAATCATGCAAAGTACAGTAATTTTTGAGAATCCCCTTTACTGGGCCCGTTGTAGTATTGAATATTTATATGGAATTTTACCACTGAAGGGAAATCTTAGTAGCTGAGCATAAAAAGAATAGGAGCATACTGTAACGCGTGTGAAGGCCATAAACGATATTAATTTTGGAACATAAACATACAGTATATGGCTGGTCTCGGTACTTTAAAGAAAAAATACACATCAGTATTCCATTTCTCCCTAAACATTTTAAGCATCGAAGTCTTGAAGCAGAGTCAACAAGCATACTTTTAGAATTTGATTAAAAGGGAATATAATATGGAATCGCGTATATAAAGAAATTAATAACGATATAATTATACTCATGTACCGCAACACAAGAATAGTACATGCTGAACAATGTCTGTTGATACTGTTTCTGTAGGGCTTTTTCAACACTCATCATGTGACTTTGCCAGTAGCGCTGTGGGTTAGGTTCCTGATTTATACATCACACGTTGGGTGTTTGAATCCAGCTGGAGCCATGACTTTTTTTTTTAACAAACAGGGTTACTGTCAAACTTTAAATCAACAATTGATTTAAGGACGATCTGTCAAAGTGCAATGAAATACAATATTGGTGTTGTTGTTATTGTTGTTTTTATCCTGTAAAGCGTTTTGAGAAGCCACCTTTAAAGGCGCTATATAAAAGTGCTGATTCTTATGGAATGTGTTTTCTTTCTTCTTTTTTTCAGCATGGAATAAACCTATTACATGATTCTTATGGATAACCGGTTCCGCCGGGGATAAAAAAAAACCCCATGTAATCACATATCTAAGGAAATAGCATTCTCTCCTCATGTACAGCATTTGAGCTTTAAATTTAAACTGTGTATTACAGCATGTTAATCATCAGTCATTAAAAAGTTGGTATATTTTATGAAAGCAAGATTGCTCAGTTGGACAAAAGTACACAACCTACCTTTATCATAAATATTTTAATTATGCAGGAATTTTTTATCCATCAAAGCCTTTACCGAAGATATTACTAATAGTATTAATAATGAATGACTTTGTACTAGCTGTAAACTCAAAGTATTATGCTGGTCCACATTCTTTCTAACCATCATTTTAAACGAAAATACTTTTATTTTTTTCTTTGACAAACACCACAGCATTTCTTTGATCTAACTAACGAGCACAGGACATTAGCTAGCCAATACGATAAAGGAATGGCTTTTTTTGCTCATTTCTTTAGCACATTTGTACAAGCACTTGGAATCTGTCCAAGCCCTATTTTGTCAGGCATTTACTTTTACTGTAACGGACATAAAAACTCCCTTGCTTTTAACAGAGCGTTTAATAATTTCTAACTACGAAAATTATTTAAACTGCGACACTTATCATTCAACCAGAGCTCAAAATATCAAAAGGATCCTCAAGAGCACAGCAAAGTCTGTTTTAAAAGATACTTGTATCAGATACATGAGAATCCAAGCTTTTTTATCTACAGTACACTTTCTTTTCCGTATACCAGATATTATGGAACCACTTCAGAAGCCCGGCGCGGCACACTTTATAACTTAGTTTTAAAAATTAGTTAAGCAATATGAAGCATCTCTTTTTCTTTTAAGTCCCTTAATTATCATTAAGGACAGCTTTCTCACCACTTAGACTACTTTTTGATACCATCCTTAGACAAAGCAGAAACTTGTTGTACTTTCTAATGACATACAAGTGGAAAGATTACAGGGAATGAGAAGAGTGACAAACTAGTATACTTTAGATATTTTTTTTCTGAACCAGGGAAAATCTGATCATGTTTCTCTATAACAATAATAAAAAACTTGATTTTTCATATCACCTTTAATAGTGGCATCTCAAAGAAATAGTAGATGTAAAAACAGTTAAAAGGACCACAGATTACGTAAATACCCAGACAAACGCAAACGCATTTTTAAGAAAATGCTTTTATTCATTCAGCAGAGAGAGAGAGAGAGACATCCAGCAGAGAGAGACACACACCGGTTTTCATTGACAAAAAGTAATTGTTTTTTTACATTCCTCTTGTCTAACAGGAATGTTTTGTATGTGGACAGACTGTCCACAAACGTGAGACTGTCTTTATCAGACTTTCGTGATTTTGGCCATAGTCCGTCTCCTCACCAAAGCGATACAGTGGTGCAGCTTGAAGTCTGTACCTGTATACAGTATGGCACAGATAAAACTTTCACCATACCGATGAGCTAACACCAGGGAAAAACACTCCTATTTTATTTAAAACACAATACGCCAAGAAATGTGTCTGATGTTTATTTTTTCTGATCACTCGCTCTCTGGATACTCGTCTCACCTGTCCTGTTCTTTGTTTTCTTATTTATTTGCTGATTATGCCTGCTGCGATCCACTCCTGCCCTCACACCTAAAGAAGACTATTTTAAATTTCTTTGTGCGGTCCGTAGTGCAATTAACCCTTGCTAATACATTTGCGGTCTTTTCAAAGTATGTGCTGTCCTTTGACAAAACAAGACTCGCCAGATAATGTGAATCGAAACCTGTTTTTCTAGCTTTAAAGTCGTGCAATGTGTTAGGAGGAACACATCATTATATCTTATTTATGAAAAATACATAATATAGCTCCCAAACAAACGCAAACGTGTTTTTAATAAAATGCTTTTATTCACTCATAATCTGACAATTTCAGGAAGACTAAGGAAGGACTTAGGAAGATGTCATCTGTTGTTGAAGCTGTGTGAGTTCAGTGACTTTGAGACCACTTGTTATCCCAAGTTGTTTGAATCGCCCCAATTCTAATAGAGAAAAAAGAGCTGACTGACAAGATTTAAGATGTGGCTGTCAATGTTGGATTAAAAAAAAACACATTGCCCGACATTAGTTGCATTGCTTGAAAAATAATTTTATTTTCAGAGACTGGATACGTAATTCAAGTCTTTTTTTAACTTCCTGAAAAACAAGTAATAATTTAACAATATGTGCAAAAGTTTTATGATATGTCGCTGTTGTGAATGTCTGTGGAGTGTATCTTATTTGCTTGTCCTGCATGGTGGAGCTCATCCAGCTGTGTCTGGATATCTTGGTCAAATATTCGGCTAGTCTGTATTGTCTGTTTAGGGTTCTGTAGCATTCCACACGGCTGGACAGCTTGTTCCCCCCTCCCGCCCCTCTCTGTGTACAGTAGAGCCTCCTGTACTGGCTGGACAGGAGGCTCTACTGTACACAGAGAAGGGCAGGAGGGGGGAACAAGCTGCACAGCCGTGTGGTTGAAGCTGATACCCTGGATTCTCTCCAGACATAGCTGTATGGGCTCCACCATCCAGGATAGGAGGCTCTACTGTACACAGAGAGGGGCGGGAGGGGGGAGACAAGCCGATACATACTGTGGTGTCTCCGGGGGAATAGTTTATGTAAACGAAGGTCGTACTTACACCACACTTTACTGTCCTCCGATCCGTGGCGTTTCTTCCAACAACTGTCTTCCTAATACAGTCCGTAATCTGTTCCCTTAGTCCTGATTCGTTCCGAGTTCCAAAAGTTCGTAATAAAGACAATCCGCGATGTATCCTAAACCAGTGTCCATAATCCAAAATCATAAACCTTTCTCCTTGCAGTCGTTCGTTAGCCCGATCCTTAACATCCACCTCTTTCCACTCTTTTCCTCCAAAACGCATTCACCTTACCGGCTTCCACCCTGTTCACTGCCTCCGGGCCACTTATATCCCGGTTCCTGATGCGTCTCAGCTGTGTCTCGTTGTCTCTTAAGGTAGACCCTTTCCATCTACTGGTCAGCTGATTCTTTTTGTCCGCCATCTCGCTAAGGTCCATCTCTAGCATTTTCAGCGTTTCGTTTCGGAAGTACCTGTTAGAGATGACCCTTCCCCGTGTCCTCTTACTTTCCCTCCCCCTGAGATCAGCACCGACCTCGGGCGATCTGGAAAAAAACAAACAGTGCATTCGGGAGAGGGCGTCTACATTTCCTTGTTTCCTTCCTGGTCTATAGACCGTCTGAAATTGAAATCTTTGCAGACTAAGACCCCACCGCGTAATTCTATCGTTTTTATCCATATTTTGTAACATCCATGTTAATGGCGCATGATCTGTGTATAATATAAATTGTCTTCCCAATAAATAATACTTCAAATAGTCTAGGGCCCATTTGATTGCTAGACATTCTTTCTCTATCGTGGAATAGTGTTTTTCGGCCAGATTCAACTTATGGCTGATATACAGAATAGGATGCTCCAGTCCTTCAATCTCCTGCGACAGAATGGCTCCAATCCCAGTGTCTGAAGCATCAGTTTGTACCATGAAAGGCTTACTGAAGTCTGGTACCTGTAAGACGGGTTGAGAAGTGAGAGCTGCTTTTAAGTCTTGGAAAGCCCTCTCTTCCACGTCGGTCCATTTTATTTTCTCCGGACAGCTCATCTTCGTCAGATCGTGTAGAGGGGCGGCCATGGCTGCAAACCCTGGGATGAAACGCCGATAGTAACTTGCCAGTCCCACAAACGTTCGAATTTGCTTCTTGGTAGCTGGTTTGGGCCAGTTCTTGATTAATTGTACTTTCTGATCTTGGGGCATGATCAATCCTCTCCCGATCGTATAACCCAGGTAATTGGCTTCCCTAGCCCCCAGACAACATTTATTTGGGTTAGCCGTTAATCCTGCTGCTCGCAACGCTCCAGTCACTGCTTCCAGGTGATATAGATGTTGTTCCCAGGTCATGCTATGGATTACAACGTCATCCAAGTAGGCGGCTGCAAAATCCCGATACGGTCTCAGAATTCGGTCCATCAATCTTTGGAATGTTGCGGGAGCGCCATGCAAACCGAAGGGTAGGACCCTATACTGATATAGTCCTTCAGGTGTGGCAAAAGCGGTTTTGGCTTTATCTTCTTTGGCCAGCGGCACTTGCCAATATCCCTTCGTAAGATCAAGGGTGCTGATGTATCGAGCATTACCTAATCGCTCGATTAGTTCATCTATACGGGGCATGGGGTATGCATCAAACCGCAAGATCTCATTTAACCTTTTGAAATTGTTGCAAAATCGGATCGTTCCATCCGGCTTGGGGATCAGAACTATCGGGCTAGCCCACCCACTATGGGATTCCTCGATTATTCCCATCTTCAGCATTTTACCCACCTCTTCTTTAATCAGTTTCCTTTTGGCTTCTGGTACTCGATACGGGGGTAGCCTTACCTTTTTCCCCGGTTCCGTGACGATCTTATGTTGTATAAGGTGGGTTCGACCAGGTGTCCGGGAAAAAACATCTTTGTTTTGGGACAGGAATTCTTGTAGTTCCTGTTTTTGTGCCGGAGCCAGGTCTCCCACGGCTACCGCACCTGTTTCTTCTTCCAGAGGGTCTGGGGAAAAGTGGGTGAGCAGAACTTTGGAACCATGCCATTTTTTCAGCAAATTGACGTGGTAGATTTGATGCTGCCGTCTTCTGTCATGTTGCTTGACCTTATAGTTGACTGGCCCCACCTTTTCCACCACTTCATAAGGTCCCTGCCAGGATGCCAAGAATTTACACTCTGGGGTTGGAACTAGCACCAGTACTCTGTCCCCAATCTGAAATTCCCTCGCAACTGTTCCCCTATTATAAATTTGTTGTTGTTGAGCCTGGGCTTTCTCCAGGTTTTCTTTCACTAAGGGAACAATAACATTTATTCTTTCTCTCATCTGTTCCACATGCTCAATGATAGTTTGTAGAGGGGAAGGTTGATGTTCCCACGATTCTTTGACCACGTCCAATAGGCCCCGTGGTTTCCGAGGGTATAATAATTCAAAGGGGGAAAATCCAGTCGAAGCCTGCGGTACTTCTCGAACCGCAAACATGAGATACGGGAGCAGCTGATCCCAATTTTTTCCATCCTTTTGCATCGTCTTCCTAAGCATGCTTTTCAGGGTCTTATTAAAATGTTTTACTAGACCATCGGTTTGAGGGTGATAAACAGAGGTTCGGATCTGCTGTATACCCAGCAGCTTACATAAGTCTCACATGACTTTCGACATAAAAGGTGTTCCTTGATCAGTTAGGATCTCTTTAGGAATTCCGACTCGAGCAAACAGTTGTACTAGCTCCCTAGCTATGTTTTTGGCGGTGGCAGCTCTCAACGGAATGGCTTCGGGGTACCTGGTAGCATAGTCTACTATTACTAGAATATATTGGTGACCCTTGGTGGTTCTGATCAGGGGCCCCACCAAATCCATCCCAATCCGTTCGAAGGGGGTTTCAATAATTGGGAGGGGAATCAAAGGGTTCCTATAATAAGGTTGTGGCGCACTTTTCTGACACTCGGGGCATTCCCGACAGTACTTCTCGATGGCCTTATAGATCCCTGGCCAAAAGAACCTAGAGAGGAGTCTCTCGGATGTCTTCTTTACCCCCAGGTGCCCACCCAGGAGGTGGCTATGGGCCAAGTTGAGGAGTTTCATCTGGTAAGGCCGGGGAATAAGGAGTTGTTCCACTTCTAACTGTCCCTTCAGCTGCACTTGATAAGAGATTATTCTTCGTCATAAAATATGGGTAACTCACTGTGTTAGGATCAGTACACCACTCCCCATCAATTTTCCTGACATGTCCCCACGCATGTCTCAAGTTCCCACCTTCTAGTTGGGCCGTCCCAAACTTACCCCGACGTTCTGGGGGTTCCCAGTTTGGTAGTTCCATATTTCCAAACTCAACTCCAAGTTCAGTTCCGCTTTCTTGTGGGTCCGTCTCATCAGGGTCGTCGGCAGGGGCGTCACCACTGTCTTCCGGCCAGGGGATTGGTCTTGGCCTAGCTGATTGGATCGTGTTCCAAATCTGGAGGAAATGGGGACAGTCTCGTCCCAGTATGACAGGGTATGGCAACTGCTCAACCACTCCTACCGTTGAGCGGTAGGTCCCCTGTTCTGTAGAGATGCTCAATTCAACCGTCGGATAGTCTTTGGTGTCCCCGTAAATGCAAGTAATAGGTATTCCCTTTGTTCTTGGAATCTCTAGTCCTCCCGGAAGTATTGTAGGGGTCACCAGGGTCACCGCACTGCCAGAGTCCAATAAGGCCTCGATGGGTTCTCCCTCTATCTTGATGTTCGTAAGATGGGGATCCTCGCGGGTCGGGATCCCCGCTGTAAGGTAGTTGCATAGGGCTTCATCTCTGGGGTCTACCTGCATGGGTTCGGGCAGGCCAGGGCAATAGCTGGCTAAATGCCCTTCTTCCTGACAATTAAAACATCGCCGGGTTTCTTCCCATGGCCGGGCCCTTGAGTCAGACTTCCCCCGAAGGGTTTTTTTTAACTGTATAGGTTCCCGATAATCACTATACTTTATTGGCCGGTATTTTATTTCGGTTTCCAGACTCTTGGGGCTTCTTCTCTCCTCCCTCTGAAAGTCCCCTTTTCTCTCCCTAATCAGGGCCTCTGCGGCATGGTGTCTGTCCACCCAGTCCACGGCTTGATCTAGGGTCTGGGGATCCCCTTCACTTACTTTTCTTTTCAGGTGCACAGGCAAACTCCTCACGAAATGATCCAACACCACCCTTTCTACCACCTGTCCTGGGTTTAATTCTTCTGGCTGGAGCCATTTCTTTGCCAGATGTACCAGGTCAAACATCTGAGACCTCGTAGGCTTGTTCATCTGGTAGCTCCAATTGTGGAACCGGACTGCTCGTATCGCCATGGTTACCCCTAGTCTTGCCAATATTTCATTTTTCAGAGTCTCATAATTTTCTGCATCTTCTTCTTTTAAATCATAATATGCCTTTTGGGCTTCTCCAATTAAATAAGGGGCTACTCTCCCAGCCCATTGCTCTTTGGGCCATGCATTTCGAGCTGCCGTTCTTTCAAAAGTGGTTAAATACGCTTCCACATCATCAAGCTCAGTCATCTTTTCTAGCGTAATTTGTTCTTCCTGAGCGGTGCCTCTCCCCGCCGGAGAGGCCTGCCGGATTTCTTCCCTTAACCTGTACAACTCTGCGCGTATTAATTTTTGATCCTCTATAATTTGTTCGTTGGTTTCTTTTTGGATTTGGTTCGCCTCCAGTTGCACTTCGTTAGCTTCTCCTTGTCCTTTTAATGCCTGGAATTGGGCGAGGGTGGCCTGGGACAACTGCTGTATTAATTCTTCCATAGCGTTTCTTCACACGCGCAAAGCGGAACCCGCACACACACAAAAAAAAAAACTTGCTCTCTTCGATTCTGAAACCCGAGTGGGAGCTGCCCGCATCCTCCACTAATTGTGGTGTCTCCGGGGGAATAGTTTATCTAAACGAAGGTCGTACTTACACCACACTTTACTGTCCTCCGATCCGTGGCGTTTCTTCCAACAACTGTCTTCCTAATACAGTCCGTAATCTGTTCCCTTAGTCCTGATTCGTTCCGAGTTCCAAAAGTTCGTAATAAAGACAATCAGCGATGTATCCTAAACCAGTGTCCATAATCCAAATCATAAACCTTTCTCCTTGCAGTCGTTCGTTAGCCCGATCCTTAACATCCACCTCTTTCCACTCTTTTCCTCCAAAACACATTCACCTTACCGGCTTCCGCCCTGTTCACTGCCTCCGGGCCACTTATATCCCGGTTCCTGATGCGTCTCAGCTGTGTCTCGTTGTCTCTTAAGGTAGACCCTTTCCATCTACTGGTCAGCTGATTCTTTTTGTCCGCCATCTCGCTAAGGTCCATCTCTAGCATTTTCAGCGTTTCGTTTCGGAAGTACCTGTTAGAGATGACCCTTCCCCGTGTCCTCTTACAATACTCTTAAAGTCTGATTAATAGGGAATTATCTTTGATCTAAAATCTAAAATCTAAAATCCTGCTTGAATCCGTCTAAACTAAAAATTAGACTCGAGAAGAGGCTCTGGTGAAATTTCTCTTTTTTTTCTTAGAAAAACATCTTACCCGCTGCAATCTGGGCACAGAAGGATTAAAAAAAGCCAGACAGGCAGGGAGAAGAGTGAGTTCTAAATAAAGAGGTATCCAGGTAACAGTGAAGGTAACAGCAGACGTGGCCTACTTAGCCCGCCAGGGTTACCCTACTCTCCCAGAGGAGGCCCACCAGGAGATAGCGCTCCAGGCGTTCCTCTGGGCACTGGCGCCTACTGAGGTGCAGCACCACTTGATACTGGCCACGCCAGTCCCCTTGGAGCAGGCCCTGGCTCTGGCTGAGCAGGCTGATGCCATATTCGAGGAGACCAGTGGGCACCAACGGAGGGGTGCACGGGGAATCAGATGGGGAGGAGGAGATGGCCAGCGCGGCGATGCTGGGAGAGCGACGACGGCTGGTCATCTGCCACCACTGTGGGGAGAGGGGGCACATCGCACGGGAGTGCCGGGCACTGGAGCCCCGGGGACTCCGGAGGCCGTCGGGAAACAGGAGCTGGGAGGCCTAAAGGGGGGAAGGCCGCCCTTGAGCGACGCTACCCCCAAAAGCCCAGAAAGCCAGAAGGAGCGCTTCACCCCGCCTGCTGCCGTGGGAAGGGTTGGCCACAGCCGGGGCTTATTTCTTCCCTGCCTCATCGAGGGCAGACCCTGCCAAGCCCTCGCCAACACCGGTTCGATCATCACCCTGCCAGGCCTGGTGTCCTGCCGGGCACCAAGGCAGCTGGACCCCCAGGGCGCTCACCGTGCACTTAGGGGCTGTGATGATGAAACACCCCTTCTACAGTACCTTGCCCCAGTCTGTGAGGACTGTATCCTTGGGTTGGACTGGTTGCAGCAGGTGGGTGGTTGCCTTGACTTGGGCCGGGGAGAGTTGGTGGGGCAGGGGGAATGAATCAGTCTCGCGGTGGGCAGGGCAGGAGGTGTCCAGGGTGTGTGGGTTAACCGGACAGGGAAGCGGAGGTGGCAGCGGCAGGCGTCGCTTTGGCTTGTCGGAGCCGTGGGTGTCGTGGCTAGTGTGCCAGAGCTGACTCCCAGTACGGTGAGATAAGCTTGCCCCTACCCGTATGTAAGGCACTCTGTGCACTGTGGGAGGCCTTGGAGGTGAGGGACGGGGTGCTGCGCCGGGGGTGGCAGGTGCCCTCCAGCGGCGAGGTCACTGCTTGCCGGCCTCCGGCGACCGCGACACCACAAACTGCCACCTAACCTCGCCGCTGGAGGGCACCCGCTACCCCCGGGCCAGCACCCCGTCCCTCACGCCCAAGTCAAGGAAACCACCCACCTGCTGCAACCATTTCTACCCCAGGATACAGTCCTCACAGACTGGGGCAAGGTAGAAGGGGTGTTTCACCCTCGCAGCTCCAAAGTGCACGGTGAGCGCCCTGGGGGTCTGGCTGCCTCGGTGCCCGGCAGGGTGATGGTCGAACTGGTGTCAACGAGGGCCCACAGCAGGCTGGGTGAAGCGCTCCTTGGTTAGAATATGGACAATCAATTGACAATAAATATAGAAAAGCACATATGAAATTTGGGAAATTTGGTTTCAAAAGTCCTCATATCAACGATGCCTATACTGTTTTCCTCTACAGTATGCTAATCTATTGTAGTGCATTCGACCCCCTCTTAGGCTTCACAAACGATCTTTTACATTTTTATAGAGAAATAGAGGCTGTACAGTATGCATTACAATATAAAAATTTACTGTCAAACTTTAAATCAACAATTGATTTAAAGACGATCTGTCAAAGCGCAATGAAACCTATTACTCTATTCTTATAGACTTCGGTCCGGCCAGGGATAAAAAAAAAATGGAATCGCGTATCTAAAGAAATAACAGTATACAGTAACTATGTTCATCCACAAACAATAGCATGTTACATTATTAATTTGGGTGTTTCCTCTTGCCAGAAAGTGCTAAATTGCATTTTGAGTGTGGTTTTGGACTTTTTTTTTAATTACAACCCATAAATAAGCTGATACTGTTTAGACTTTTAATTAATTTAAACTATTACAGCAGCTTTTTCATGCAGATGGCTGGTGGCATGTTCCATAAGAGTACGGTAATTAAAAACCATTAATACTTGTTGGAGTTTAAATAAAATTGATGTTTTATCTAGGGGACTTCTAAACTGTGAAAACGTGTCTGTCTTTCCATGGGGGGAAGGGAATCTTTTTCCTCACCTTCAACCTTATCGCTCCCCCTTCACTCTCACCATCTGATTAAGAACGAATAAAAGCATTGTATTTTTGTCTTGGTGCTGACAAAGTAAGCACTCTCTCCGCTGGCGTTTGTAATCGTTTTTATTTTTAAATACATTTTAGCAAAGTCATGTATTTTAAAAATCTTAACATTTCTATATTTATGTCTTTATTTAGTGGTTTCATTTGTGACAAAGGCTAAACTTTCTTGGAAAAATGTATTTTATGTAAACCATGTTTGCTATTAATTCATTTAGGGCTTACTGACAGAATTGCTATTTTTATGCATGACAAAAAATTTTGGTGCCGTCGTCTCCACTTTAAAGGTACCCTCGGGTGGATCTTCTGGTTACTCTCTGGCAACCTCCGCTCTAGACTCTTAGAACAAAGGAAAGTTCTGGCACTCGGACACACTGGCCGTTCCGTGGTTGTCTGGGCTGAGTCTCAGGATGGTCAGGAGGCGCGCTGCGAGAATGTCCTGCCCTTGGGAGCCTTCTGCTCCTGGGCCGTCCTGCCCTGGAATTTTCCTTTGAATTCCCTTTAGAATTGTCCACAGAATTCTCCCACATAATCTTACTGAATCTCTCAAGCTCTATGTGTTGCCTGTTTTTACCTGGAGGAACTTCAGCTCATTCATTGGCTGAAAGTTCCATGGGCATCAGAGTCCCATGTGGGTTACTCGGCCCTAGCAGTCCCTGATTGGTTGATCAAGGTGAGATATGAGTCACTTACTCCTGACACTTAGGAATGCAGTCCAGATGTCCATCTGGCACTCCCTAGACAGATAGGCGCCAATGGATGACCATTGATCATGATAGCCAGGCTTAGCTAAGTGCATCCCCCTTGGGAGCTGTCCTAGGAAACCTTATCAAAGGAAACCTTAAATCAGCCTGCATGAATAGTTTCTCTGTGGCTGCACCACAGAGATGAACAGAGAGATGGGGCCTCATTTGGGAAGGCTCAGAACACTTAATTCTTTCTTATTCATAAGCCTCGCCGCTACAACAGTTTAAATTGAATTTCATTGCACTTTGACAGATCGTCTTTAAATCAACTGTTGATTTAAAGTTTGACAGTAAATGTTTATATTGTAACGCATACAGCCTCCATTTCTTAATAAAAATGTAAACAATCGTTTGGCAGCCTAAAAGGGGGGGTCTGCTCTCACAATCCTCCATATACTCAAGTGAAAAATTAATAACGCCAATGTAAACGTCGTATTTACAATTTGTTGATAGTAAAAATGTTAAGTTCTCTAAAGCTTTGTGATAATTTACACAGTTTACCCATTGTTATAAAAAATGACTTGGATTCGAACATGTTGTGATATTTAGAAATATAAAAGTCAATTAATTGTCTATTTCTTTATTTATGTCTTTATTTAATGGTTTCATTAGTGAAAAAGGCTAAACTTTCTTGGAAAAATGTCTTTGCTGTCTTGCTGATAGGTTAAGGTTTCGAAACTCAGCCCCAAAGTCACGTGACTGATTTTTTGCCCTGTTTCGTTGGTTAAACGCAATGATCACAAGCACCACCATGGTAACTTGGATGTGTAGTTTTTAATTCAGTTTGAATAATAACTACGTACTGTCTTCATATTTGGCCAGGGCTTTAAAGAGTGGGCGCACCAAAAATTTTCGGTGCCGTCGTCTCCGCTTTAAAGGTACCCCTGTGCTGGAAGAATTTTACCTCAGAACATTTGCCCAGCGTACATAGGCACATACTGGAATTTTGACTTCACTGTGTAATGAAGAAATATTAAAGACTACTTAGCATAGATAAAAAAGCTTGGATTCCCATGGACAGTATCTTATACAGTACACATATCTTTTTCTGTTGTCTTTGTTGATTCCTTGAGGATCCTGCTTCTGCACCCCTGGGTGTTTCTCTCTCTCTTGCGCTGTTGGCGGGCGGGGGCTGTGTGTCTCCGGTCGGGGGTGGGGTAGAGACGGGCTGGCAGGTGGTGACGGAGAAGAAAAATAAAGGCTTTATCTTGCTTGAACTATCCGAACCCGAAAGTATTACAATATGTATCTATATAGCAGGTGGTGTACAGCCTTTTAGTATAGATTACACTTTTCTAAAATGTATTTTTAAAGAAACACACACACGATAGAAGCAGGAAGCAGAAGCAGGGACAGTTGTCAGAAGGAAAGAAGGTGACTATTCGTTGTTATTAAAAATGACTTAAATTCGATCATGTTGTGATATTTAGAAATATAAAAAGTCAATTAATTGGACCTAATATTGCTATTCTATTTTTTCAAAGAAATGTTTGTTAAAAGAAAAGTCGCAGCGCCAGCTGGATTTAAACACACAATCTGTGGGTTACTAATCAGGCACGTAAACCAGTAGGCTACTGTCACGACAACCAGGCAGTCAAGAACAAAGCGTAAGCGAGCTAATCAGACCCAGCAGCGGGTGATTATTAACAAACGCCGCCGCACGAGTTAAACCACCTGCGCACACTCATTGCGGTGCGCACTGCTATTTAAACCATCTGCACCTGCTTCCCACTGCTCGGTATTGAGTCTACTCCTTGAGAGCTCTACCTGGCGTTTTTCCCCGTACCTTGTTTATTCTGGTTTTTGGATTCCCCTTCTGCCTTTTCGACTTTGCACCTCGCCTCTCGACTCGGACTGTCTGCTACCGGTGAACTTCCTGGATTACGACTTGCCTTTCGCCTTTTGACTACGACCTTGCCTCTCGTTCTGGTTTGTTCGCCTGCCTCATCTATCACCCGTGCCTGCGTCTGCACAGGATCCGTGTATCTTCTCACCAGGGATTCCTAACAGAATACCGAGCCAAAAGATGGATCCCGCGGACGCACAAGCTTTTGGCTCACTTTTTAATCGCCATTCCCAAGCTCTCACCCAGCTTCAATCTTCGCTTCACATTCTCTCCAATCACGTCGCTAGCCTTCCGCCCTCCCCTGTCCCTTCGCCTCCAGCACAGACCACTGCTCCAATCCCTGTAACCCCGCCCACCTCTCCCGTAGCCTCACCGTTTGTTCTCCCGGAAAGATATGACGGCAACACCGCCCTTGGTCCCACATAGCTGTGGACTTCATTACGGACCTTCCTAGCAGTCAAGGTCATACGGTAATCTTGGTGATATCTGATCGTTTTTCCAAGGCAGCCCATTTCGTCCCCCTCCCAGCATTGCCCACAGCCCAGGAAATGGCATCACTGTTTGTGCAACAGGTCGTTCGGATACATGGGTTGCCCAACGATGTGGTCTCAGACAGGGGACCTCAATTTGTCTCGGCCTTTTGGAAAGCGTTCTGCCAAGCTTTAGGGACCCATGTATCTCTGACTTCGGGTTATCATCCTGAGGCCAATGGTCAGGTGGAACGGACCAACCAAAGCCTCCTTACCTTTTTGAGAGCCTTCACCTCCAACTCGCAGGATGACTGGTCATCGCTACTTCCCTGGGCAGAATATGCCCATAATTCTCTTACCTCCTCCTCCACAGGTCTCTCTCCCTTCCTCTGCTCACTAGGTTATCAACCCACTCTCATTCCTGCCAACCCTCCGGACACGGCGGTGCCGTCGGTGCGTCAATATATTTCCAAGCTGCGCAGGACCTGGAGAATGGCGAGGACAGCTCTCACCAAGTCATCCCAGCGCCAGGCCAAATTCGCAAACCGACACCGCAGACCAGCCCCCCGTTTTCGCAGAGGCCAGTTTGTTTGGCTTTCAACAAGGAACCTACCTCTACACCTGCCTTCCAAGAAGCTCGGGCCTAGGTATATCGGCCCCTTCAGGATACTCTCCCGGATCACCCCAGTTACCTTCCGTCTTGCACTTCCCCCCAACCTTAAAATCCACCCGTCTTTCCACGTCTCCCTCCTGAAACCCTTCTACCGCTCACCTCTGGCGGCTCCCCAACGTCGCCCGCCACCCCCGCGTCGCATTCGGGGGCACCAGGCATATACAGTCCACAAGATCCTCGACTCTAGATGGAACCGCGGTACCCTTCAGTATCTGGTTGACTGGGAGGGTTATGGCCCTGAAGAAAGATCCTGGGTTCCGGAGAGGGATATTTTGGACCCTGCGCTAATCGGAGACTTCCACAGGGACTATCCCGATCGGCCGTCTCGGGCGTCGGGAGCCGCCCGTGAAGGGGGGGGTACTGTCACGACAACCAGGCAGTCAAGAACAAAGCGTAAGCGAGCTAATCAGACCCAGCAGCGGGTGATTATTAACAAACGCCGCCGCACGAGTTAAACCACCTGCGCACACTCATTGCGGTGCGCACTGCTATTTAAACCATCTGCACCTGCTTCCCACTGCTCGGTATTGAGTCTACTCCTTGAGAGCTCTACCTGGCGTTTTTCCCCGTACCTTGTTTATTCTGGTTTTTGGATTCCCCTTCTGCCTTTTCGACTTTGCACCTCGCCTCTCGACTCGGACTGTCTGCTACCGGTGAACTTCCTGGATTACGACTTGCCTTTCGCCTTTTGACTACGACCTTGCCTCTCGTTCTGGTTTGTTCGCCTGCCTCATCTATCACCCGTGCCTGCGTCTGCACAGGATCCGTGTATCTTCTCACCAGGGATTCCTAACAGCTACTGAGGAAGGCACATGAAGAGAGGCGAAACAGCCCTACACAGACCTGTCGCAGTACACGAATATAATTATATAGTTATTAATTTCTTTAGGTACGCGATTCCATATTATATTAGCAGAAAAGCTTAAAACTACCACTTTTTTACACGCTATTTCACATGTTAAAGACTTCGATGCTTAAAATGTTTAGGGAGAAATGAAATACTGATGTGTATTTTTCTTTAAAGTACCGAGACCAGCCATATACTGTATAACTGTATGTTTATGTTCCAAAATTAATATCATTTATGGCCTTCACATGCGTTATGCTCCTATTCTTTTTATGCTCAGCTACTAAGATTTCCCTTCAGTGGTAAAATTCCATATAAATATTCAATACTAAAACCAGCACAGTAAAGACATTTAAATCTTTCTATGGCTGACCAACGCACCACGAGTGCCCTTGTCGGTCAACCAATCACGTACCGCTGTATTTTGCGTCATCGCGCGGAACAATGCGCGAGGCCGTAGCCAATTACCCCTGGTACGTGTCTGTGCCGCGCACTTTGAATGGCTGCATCTGTATATGATTTTCTTTATATATGCTGGACAATAACAACAGTGACAGCATTTTTTTAGTTCAATTGTATGCTGGATTTTGTGCATTAGATGCGTATACCTAATTTAAAGTCATCAACAGGACAGCTA
This sequence comes from Lepisosteus oculatus, assembly GCF_040954835.1. Classification (NCBI taxonomy): domain Eukaryota; kingdom Metazoa; phylum Chordata; class Actinopteri; order Semionotiformes; family Lepisosteidae; genus Lepisosteus; species Lepisosteus oculatus. The sequence goes on along the minus strand of NC_090703.1, from coordinate 28,703,294 downwards.
ATTACATCAGTACCTGTCTAGCCTACTCATTATACCTTGTCTTTATTTATTACTAGAAATTATATCAATGAATTTTGATGAGTGCTGTTAAAAGTTTTGTTCCATGCATGTTAGTAACAGAATCTTATTTATTCAATTATATATTTTAGTTGTTATTTAACTAAGAAAATAGAAGTGCATTAAAGTATCCACATTGAACTTGAAGAATTGTAAATTAATTGATATATTCTGTACACACACTTCCATTTCAACCACAACCATAAAAACATTAAGAATACACATTTAATTTTTAACTTTAGTGTAGGTTGCTACACATCATCTATAATCTATAATGTAAGAATGACAGGAAAATGCTTCTCAGTTCTGCCCTGAAAAACTATTGTTTTTCACTCTTTCCAATCATTTAACTGAAACTCTATTTGTTTTTATAAATATATTTTCTTAGAACAATTTCACATCCCACAGTACTTAAAATGTATAGTTACCTAGAATTTTCTGTTTAAGAGCTGAAAATAAATTATTCAGGTTACAACAATGATTAGTTCAATTAAGCATTCTACAGTGGAAATCTCGGCTGAAATGGAATCTGGCAGACACTGGGTCACCAGCACTTTGAAGCATAAAGTTTTCTTTTTTGTCTATTCGAAGAACTAAGAGCCTGGGAGATTAGTGGTATACATATTTACCTGTGGAATCTGTTAAAGTACATACAGTTTTACAGCTATACGTCCTACAGAGTCCTGCTCTGAAAAGGATCATTCAACTACTGAAGCAAGAGAAAACTGGTGTGACGCAGAGGCAAGTGCAGACAAACAGAAAGCAGTTAAAAAAGCCACAAAAAGACACTTTGTTTACCCTTATTACTAAATATGGTCTGAAGTAGGCTTTGCGTGTGCCCAGTTTTACAAATGGGCAGATGACCCTCAGAAGGAAATAATCTGTAGCTCAGGTTTCAAATTGAGAGCCAGAGGAATATTTTCCTGATTCTGAAAAGGTCTGGACTAAGCCTCCGGAGTGGATCACCACCAATCTAAAGTTATAATTAGGCCTTACACATGTCAAAATTTCTAATAATACTTCTTAAACCAAAAGATATCACAACCAATTTAAAGTAATATTTTCTAGTTTAAATCTTGATGAGTGACACAAGTGTATATGGGGTAAAGCAGTTTATTACTGCTTAGTACTATACTGTATCTTCATGTTCTTCATGTATACTGAAGTACTATACTGTATGTTCATGTTCACAATTCTGTGAGAAGTGCTCACTACAATTACCCTACACCCAGCACTTTACTAATATCCTAATTAAAATCCAGTAATCTTTAGAGAAGGCAGAAATTTGGAGTAAGTTTCATTTGATCAAATATAAAAAAACAACCATTTTTAACATAAGATGTTGAAATTACATGCATTACTGTTATCCTTTTTTCATCATTGTTACCTTTTTTATATTGAATAATGAAGAAAGATGTGAAGACGGGGGTTTGAATTTAATCTTTTCTGTAGGGGGTTTAGACTTCCAAGTCACAAGCAGGGGTTTATGGCAGGAAAGGGGGTTAACTGATAAGGATTGCAGATGCCAGCTAGGAACCCCCCTGGGTGTAATGTTAAACTGACCATTTGCCCAGAACATCATAAACTGGCCAAATACCATGAACCCCCCTCTTTACCATCAGACCGAGTGACGTCAGAAACGGAGAAGAAAACTGTATATAACCCAAAAGTTTGTAACAGTACGGGGAACAATACTTCGGTTTTGTTGTTTCTTGCGGGAAACAAGACTTCGGCTTTATTGTTCCTTGCATGCAATAAACTCATCTGTTTTACTTCATCTCGGGATCAAGAACCTTATTTCTTCTGTTACAACAAATTTGGCATAGTCGGCAGATGCTCCAGAAGGCGCAGAACTTCCCATCGGCAGGAGAGACGGTCAGCGCGCACATAACTAAGAGGTAAGGACTCCTCTTTTTTTTAAAAGTCCCGACTCTCTCTGACCGATTGGGAAATCTCTGCTCCCTGCGAGAATCGCCCGAGATGACGGAGTAAATGTGAGTTTCTGAATTCCTCTGGCCCGGGGAAGGCACCGGTGTATGTAATGGGTTGGTTGCTGTAAGCCCAGAATTTGGTCTGGCAGGGGTTCCGCGGTATTGTGTACAGGCGTTCGAAGCTGGTGTATGCCTTAATTGCGCGTGGAGTTTTGAACGGGTTTTGGACCCTTACCGTGAAGTTCAGGACTGGTGTGGGTCTTAATTGCACCCGGAGTTCTGAAGGTCAGAACTGGTTTGGGTCTTAATTGCACCCGGAGTTCTGAGGCTCAGAATCGGTGTGGGCCTTAATTGCGCCCGGGGTTCTAGAGCAAGTGGTGCATTAAATGCACGTAGTTCAGGACTGGTGTGGGTCTTAATTGCACCCGGAGTTCTGAAGGTCAGAACTGGTTTGGGTCTTAATTGCACCCGGAGTTCTGTGGCTCGGGATCGGTGTGGGCCTTAATTGCGCCCTGGGTTCTGGAGCTGAGTGGTGCATTAAATGCACGTATAATCCAGGATTGGTGTGGGCTTTAATTACGCCCGGGGTCCTGAGATTAGCTACGCCTTGATCGTGCACAGATTGGAGTGGCGTGGTTTCTGGCGTGGCGTGGTTTTTTTTGTTTTAAAGGAAACAGGAGTAGAAGAGATATATGTATGTATGATTTTGGTGTTTTCCTTGTTTGTGAAATACATATACACACGCACGACACTAACATAAACACACCTCATAATAAAAGAGCAAAGCATTAAGTAGCAGGATTTAAAGGATGTTGAGACCCGAGAATCGCCCTGATTGAGCTCAGTGCGTAAGTCCACCCCGGGGCAAAAGCAGCGATGCTGGCGTTCTGGGGATGGTGAATTACTGATCAAGAAAGGGGGTTTTCGAGGTCTCATTTCTTACCTGTGAACAGTGCGGTGTAAGTCCTCTCTAAAGTCTCAGAGAGGCATTTAGATCTGGAGGTAACAGACGCCCTTGGCTGAATGAGTGCAGTAATGCACAGGTTTTTCCAAGTGAAAACATCCCCCTACTGAATGAGCTGTTACCTCACACACGACAAAAGTAAATCTTAAAGAGACCGAACATGTGCGCTAACTGATGGTTTGAGAAAGTGGTGGAAGGGTCCGTTTAAATATCGGAAAAGTGTAAGTTGACGGAAAAGAAGGAAAAAAATATGGAAAAGGCTGAGTTTGTCAGAGGGAATTTGAGGCGAAGACGCCTGTAAAGAAAGCATATATGAGTATTGATTGGCAAAAGCACAAGCATGTAGCTCCCACCCTGGTGCACGGCCGGCACCAGTAGTGGCAGATACATGACGAAAAAGAAAGAAATTGGGATGTGACTTAAAAGTGTGTTTACGGGGAAAATAAAAACCCGGAAGAAAATATACTTTACTCGCTACGAAAGAGTATTGGAAAAAAAAAAAAGCTAAAAGAGGCAGTACAGGAGAATGAGAAACTAAAGAAGGAATTAACTCCTGATCACGCTGCACTGGTTAATGTGCTACAGCCAGCGACTAAGTTATATCCTGCTCTCCCACAGGGGAACAAACAGGCAGGAAACGAAAATAATTTGGATCAATTCCCTCAGTGGCCATATGGAGAAGGGGGGTCTGATTGGGATAACACTTGGTATGAGTGTGATAAAGACGGATCAGGGTCTCCCCTGTTAGAGGGAGGGCGCCCGCAGATCTGTACTCTCACTCGAAGTGGGAAAGGACTTGATGTAGCAGGGGCTGGCGCCGTTGATGACAGTGCCACTCTAACACTGTCTCGCACCCCGTCGAGGGGGTCTGCAATCGCACCTACCTTCCCTGATTTCCCCCATACGATCAAATCCAAAACCGTAAGATATTGACCGGTGGGCTAAAGTACCGCACCCGAAATTAGAAATGCAGCGAACCTGGAGTGCGCTTCAGGAATTAAAAGGATTCATGTAGAAGTAAAACAAGAATACAGCACATTGTATTACGAAGAGAAAAATATATTCTCGATGTGTATGTGTGTTTTATGAATTTGTGTGCCGGCATGTATGTGTGTAACTGTGAGTTTTGGTCTACTAAATGACGGTGTGAGTGTGTTTAGCCAGCGGGACTGGCTAGAGACGTAACTAAAGAGACTTGACGAAAATCAACTTAAGGAGATTGGAAAATATAAGAGCGTCTGAAACGTATAAGTACAGTACAGGTGGACGTAAAAGTAGTTAAACAGTTTTTGTATTATTATAAATTATTATAAATTGTAATTTATACAATTAGTTGCAATAGTGGAAACAATTTGGTTTTATTCGAATGTCTCGAAACCAGACATGCTGAAACGCTGTAGGTTTAGAATCGAGACTGGGGAGAATAACGTCTTGTGAGAAAATCTGTTTACCTAACTATTAGATCCTGTAAATCCCTTGTAGCCTCCCTAAGTCTGTCCCAGTCCAGTGGATAAAAATGTACTGTTAATGGAGTGTTGGTTTCTCTGTTAGGGGATACTGGAGCACTACTGTCCTGCTTGTTTCACTCCTCTGTTCAACAGTGTACTATAGAGCAATGTATATGGGAAGATGGCAGGAGGCCACAGGAGTATTGGGACAGCAAGTTTTACTTGCCGAGTACCAGATTTTAATGGGTGGTTTTATTCCAGATCTATTGGGTTGGAATATTATGCATTACAAAGAATGACTATGCAGAACAGGGTATCACGTGGCTTCAACTGGCTGTGATCACTCAGTATGTTGATGGTATTCTGAGTGCTTCCCCTGACGAGGAAACCCACAAGTCTGAGTTGCTTCAGCTTTAGAGTGTCTAATAGAAGCAGTTATGATAAGGCCCTTTTGTGTCTAGCATTGTGGAATTTTAACAGGGCCTGGGTGCAATGTTTTTTACAGGGTGAGCACAACTCTTAACAGATCTGCTTAAGGGGGGAGTGCAGTACAAGGACAAGATTGCCTTGGTTCCCGCAGCAAAAGCCGCCTGTAATAATTTGAAACAAGTTCTCTTACAGGTGCTGAGACTGGGGTTTCCTCAGATGGATCAACCATTCCTTTGTATTATTGCAAGTAGCTGACAGAGGCCACCCAAGGAGCCCGCGAGCAGGTCCTGGAGGCGTGGGGACCACCACCTGAAGGAGGGCACAACCTCATCCCGGGAGAGTGGGTGTGGATCAGGAAATTTCCTTCACAGGTTCTCCAGCCCAGGTGGGATCCAGATCCTGTTGACAACCGAGTCTGCGGTTCGAGTGGAAGGAAAAGATCGCTGGATCCACGCGCCACACTGCCGACGAGCCTCATCCCCATTTACAGACTCAGAATGAAATAATTTCTGTTTATAACAATAATTGTTGCTGTAGGACTATGTTCCGCAGGAATTAATGATCATCTCTACCACAAAGGAGAACATGGAATTAATTCCTTTTTAGGCCTCTCCTATCTGACAGCTAAGAAAACCAACCAAAGTGCCTGCTGGGTGTGTGCCGCATTACCCAAATATGTACAGGGAGGACTTCCTATGGGGGCCATTCCTTGGCGTCTCGAGGAAGTCATAGGCATGATCATTTGGAGGGATAATTTAGGAGATTTTAATATGACAAACTATGGGGGTTGCCATAACACGACTTTAACCTGCACAACATTACAATATCTACAGGAGCGAGGCTTAGAGCCCACGAGTTTCACAGGCTCTTACGCTCCTAAATATAACAGAAGCCATACACCACCATACCTGACTCTAAATAAGGAACGTGAGGGAAACATATGTTTTCAGCACACTAATGGTCTGCACTTGGTTGGATGGAGTCGTTGCAACCTTACCATCGCTGCAAATATATCCACCTCTACCTTCCAAATTCCAGGATGGGATCGGCACACCCCACAATTCGGTATAAGTTTCTTATTTTCAGAGGCATGGGGAGCGCCAAACGGAACATATTTCATTTGTGGAAAACGAGCCTACCCATGGTTGCCAGCCCAGTGGTCTGGCTCATGTTATTTAGGATATGTGGTTCCTCATATCCGTGTTCAAACCCACAGCCCCTTCGGACCTAACCACAGACCACAAAGAAAATTGGCTGATTGGGAATATTATTTAGGTATAATATTTCCACAAGCCGGCATGAACTTTCTGAGTCGAGAGTTAATTCAAATGGCCTCGACTTTAGAAAAATTAGCAAATTCTACCTCATCTAGTCTGAAGGCTGTTAATGATGAGATGGTAGCCCTCAGAACAGTGGCCATGCAGAACCGACTAGCTTTAGATTATGTACTGGCGGCCCAAGGAGGAACTTGTGCAGTAATTGGCACTGAATGCTGCACATATATCCCTGATAATTCTGAGCACATCTCAGATCTGGCCCAACACATTTACAATGAGGGACAGAAATATCAGGACTATTATACTGAAAATTGGGGAATTGGATCTTGGGTAAAGTCTGTGTTTGGGGCCTGGGGTGGAACTTTTTTACAGTGTTTATTTGTAGGAATAGTATTGTTTATATGTATAATTGTAATCATCACGTGCACAAAAACATGTATCACATCTTGCCATAACCGTGGAACGTACAATGTCATGGCAATACATACCTGTTCGCCAAGAAAGGAAAGATCTGCCCTGACATTGTATGTATAAAAATAGGCTACACTGACATATGCCATATTTTATAAGGGGGGAATGAAGAAAGATGTGAAGACGGGGGTTTGAATTTAATCTTTTCTGTAGGGGGTTTGAATTTAATCTTTTCCAAGTCACAAGCAGGGGTTTATGGCAGGAAAGGGGGTTAACTGATAAGGATTGCAGATGCCAGCTAGGAACCCCCCTGGGTGTAATGTTAAACTGACCATTTGCCCAGAACATCATAAACTGGCCAAATACCATGAACCCCCCTCTTTACCATCAGACCGAGTGACGTCAGAAACGGAGAAGAAAACTGTATATAACCCAAAAGTTTGTAACAGTACGGGGAACAATACTTCGGTTTTGTTGTTTCTTGCGGGAAACAAGACTTCGGCTTTATTGTTCCTTGCATGCAATAAACTCATCTGTTTTACTTCATCTCGGGATCAAGAACCTTATTTCTTCTGTTACAACAAATGATACAATAGTTACTTGTCATACATTTGCCTTCCAAATATAATCCAAATATTTTTGATTGATCAATTATTTTTCAAGTATTTTTAAGATTTAATTATAAGTTTAAACATGAAGAAACACAATGAAAGTATTTTAGCACTTACTTGATTATTTTACTTTTAAATTTTAGAGATAGTTTTAAGTTTTACTTCCTCATCACATCCGCTGTCCAAACCTTTTTATGTATGACCTGTATATCAGTTGGAATGTCCTGTTTACTCTATAGTTTGCTAGAACGATTTGCGTACGTGTCCAAAATAGATATACAAAGACATTTAATTCAAATTATCACATCAGTTATTAAAGAAAACTATTACTATTAACTAATTAAATATTATGTTTGTACACAATACTATAGAACAATAAAACAACAGGGGATCTTCAGCAATCACAAAATTATTTTAATGGGCTGGTTTTCAAGATGTCAGATGTAAAATAACAACAAAATAAGCTTTGATTATTTATCAAAGTGTAATTTATTGTGGTATTTTTTACTCTCTGGAAAAAAAACAGCAAAAAATGTGGTAATGCATCATAAGTGATCAAATAGAATTGCATATTTCAAATTTAGATAATACTGGGTTTTTGTGGCATTTATGGATCTAAATGTTCATAACCGTATAGTAGAAATAACATTATAGTAGATTTTAATTAAGGTGTTTGGTATAGAAGGATGGGTACTATCCTTCTTTTTTATACTGTAAGTACAGTGTTAACCTTTTTAACCACAAACTTTTTAGAAGGCAGGTTAATGCACCTTATTCTACAGTGTCTAGTTACACTAAACAAAAAAGTATCAATCTGAAAGCTGCAACTTGCTGCAATTAACACAGGCTGAAATAGGTATTCTGAGAATTTTTCCATCCTGAGTCTCTGGTTATATAAGAACCAGGCTTTTAAGTACAAAGTAGTAAAATGTAAAAAAAAATTGGCAGTATCTATGAATAAAGTTAATAATTAATTATATTAGTACCAACATCAATAAAACACAGATCATAACACTTTTTGGTACAGAAGTTGTGTTTAACAGATGTGGTATGTTTAAATTCTAAATATCAATACAACGCAATTCACACCAAAACCATTCTTTATCTGAACATTTAACACCAAAAGCTTCCACCGATTTTTAAATTCAAGCTTTAGACATCAGAGTTTTACACAGTGCAACTGTCTTGGCCATTCGACAACAGCACTCAGTCCTCTGTTGTCCCAGTAATAGTAACGGTAACGGTAATAATCCCGCGGGGAATGGCATTCAAACGCGCTCAGGTAGTTTAACAATTTGCTCCACATTCTACCAATCATCCAGTCAGTCCTCCTAACTATGCTGTTAAGTTCTCCATTTGATACCGTTTTCTCCACTTTATCGGTGCTCTACCATTGTGTGAGCCTTAGCTCTGTGTAGGAGGGCCAATGTCACGGATCTGTGAGAGCCTTTATTCAAGAAGTGCTTCCATTCATCTCTATTCTGAGAAATGTGTCTACCTGAAAGCCTGAAAACCTGAAAGATTTAAAAAACCTGAAACCTGAATCCAGCCTAATCTGTCTGAAATCTACTTCTAGCACTGATCCAGTGGTGTCTTCCCACAGCTCCCAGTCTCTTCAGATTTACAATTTCCTTTCTCTGACTGCCAATTCTGATCCACCGCAATTCCTGCTCTGCTCCTATACCTTGGCTCTTTCAGCCCTCTGCCTAAAATCATGGAATCCCCTGGCTTGGAACAAGGTGCCCAACATCCTGTAAATGCTCTAAAAAAGTTTAGTGATGATCTTGTAATTTGTTGACTGTGCATTTAGAATACCTCTATGCTTCTTAAAATGTACAAGCCTTTTATAAAGTCCAGTAAGAAACATCTGCCTGTAATATAGAAGATTTTGCTTTATGTACTACATGTGTAGTCTAGCAATAATAGAACACTAAACTGTCATGACTTTGAGGTTACAAGAAAAGGTAGCAATGGGGAAGTGCTAGGATTTTTAATCCAGTAAAATCCCTTCACAAACTAATCTAAATCCATGGTACTTTGAAATGGTTTTAAAATCATTTGAGGCAGCTCAGTGAATTTCTTTTAAGTCTTAATTCTTAAATAAATCTTACAGATGTAGAGCAATGCAAATTCTGTTGTAACTTTTTTATTAATTGGGATCAGGTATTTAAGTAATTTCAGTTGAAAAAGTCAAGGAAAAAATATTTTTGTGAATTGCACTTGGGGTCACTTCCGGATTTAGCACACGGCCGCATTCTAAATTGCAAACTAGTTAATACAATTCTACCTGGAGATCATTTCCAGCTTTAAGTTAATTTGCAATGAAAAAACATGCACAACAAAGTTGGCAGGCCAGCTAAAATGTCCTTAGTACGGTGCTAAAGGGCTTAGCATTGTTGTTCTAATAAGCACAAATTGCAGGGGGCTCTGAATCAGAATATTTAAATAAATTTGACCTGTAAATTTATGTAGGCAATGTCTATGTCTCATGTTTACATTTACTGTAACTGAATTTCCCTGTTAGGTTTTAATTTAATTTAATTTTGGCATTTATGCTAAAATATATCAGATAAGGGTACATAACTACCAATGCGATACTCAATTCTAATTAGTCTTTATGAGCAGTGCACTAACTGGGAGTTCAACGTGTGGTTAGCATGCAGCCCTGTGCTGAACTACTGTTACCTTAAGAACAATTGCAACAGACCTGCCTGCAAAAATGAGTCCCCAGCTCCATACATCTCAATTGCAACAAACCCACAAGAAACAGCTGCTAACTTCTAGAGTAAAGTAGGGGATTAACCTAAACCACCTCATCATATGGTTTTAAGTGGTTTGATGGCATGATAACCACAACAGTGGGTCACACTAGAATGTTACTGAAAATAGTAGAAATAATATTGTCACTATGTAATGAATTAATGAATTTGTTGCTTGGAAAATTGTATTTAAAATTGCTTTCAAGACACGCTACATATATTATTATTAATAAAAAACACATACACAAACACTAGAAAAAATAGCAGTTTTTGTGTAAACGGAGGTTTAATGCAATGTGCAACTTGTATTGATACATCAAAGTGAATACCAGGAGTCAGTCCCAAGTACACACAAGAGCAACAATTCCGCTATAATGTCTAAAGACTTGATCTGAATACAATAAAGATGTGATCCTTGTTGGTTTACTAGACTATCCTATATGTCTTTGGTAGTTATTACAACTTTTCCATTAGAAAATGGGGTTTTTCAGATAACAGTCTACAAGGTTCTTTAACCTTAGCTTTTCAAGTAAGCATGTTTTTATTTGATAATGATGACTAACATCAAGAGTGCAACTGTCACACTGCACTGGTTTCAGGTCTTCAACATAAAGCCACCAGGCAAACCACATTTTGCTAACTTGACATTATCTAAAAATTTACAGAGATATGCAAATTTGTTAGGTCAATTCCCAAGACATTAACTTATGGCAGCTAATGCTCCTCAGACAAAATTAATTGTCCCGTTTCACAAAAATTAAAAATGGAATCATTCTGTAATCCCAAAAGCAGCACTAAGATGACTCCAACGTATACAAGCAACACACCAGGTAAAGAATCACAAAATAATTAACAGTGAGGCTGAATCGTTCAGTCCTGGTTGAGTCTTATCTGGTTAATCATATCCATAAATGTTTGTTCTGAATTAAAAATAAAAACTTTGAATGATGGTTGCCGTGGTAATAGTTATTTCACTGAGTGAGAATACGATTAACAATGCTGCATCTTAGGAAGTGATAAATCCATGGACTTCAGTTACTAGTGTAATTGTAGTCCTCTTTCTGGAGATGTTATTTCCTTGGCATGAATCTGCGGCATGGAGTGCTAGGGCATCCTGGCTCTGTTCACTGGGCCAGCCCTGTCGCATATCCTCTCCCTCATCAGAGGTGAAAGATACAAGGTGGCCCCCAGCACCGGACTCTTTACTGTCCCAATGCAATCTCTCTTGCATCATGCTTTTGTTTTAGAGATTGTCTGATACACAGAAAACAGGCTATGTCTTTGGAACATCTGTTTCATTTCATTTGTACAACTAGCTCACCGTAGTTGTGCAACAATTCAAAGGAGGTCAATTTCTCTAAAGAACAGTGGCTCTGCCCGCCCCAAGACAGAGCCACTTACACTGCAGAGCCGCCCCTTTCTGGGGAGTTCTGGACAGATACCACAACTGGCTGGTCCTCAGATGTCATGGGTATATCTGAGGGCAATCTGGACTGGAATTTCTCCAGCTGTTCAGGGCTTGCCAGGTTTTTCAGGAGGCTGTTTTCCCGTTCCAGCTGGTTATTCTTTTCTGCAAGCTCCTTAATCTGCTCTTTCAGGATCTCCACTTCTTCCCGGACAGCATACATTAGGTGGTTTTTCACCAAATCCTGAGGAGAAACAGAAACAACTCATAAAGATTTACAATACTAGCTACATACATGGCCAGCAGCCATATCACCCTGCAACTCACAACTGGCAACCCACTGAAGCTAAGCAGGTGTGAGCCTGGTCAGTACCTGGATGGGAGACCTCCTTGGAAAAACTAAGGTTGCTGCTGGAAGAGGTGTTAGTACTTGCAAGAAGAAATTAAAGATCACTTGGTTTTTATGTCTCTTAAAGGCAAGACGCTAGAAGAGGTGATTTCACAGGTGACCTAGCTTGAAGACCAGATATGGCGTAGAAGACACGAAAGCTCTTGGGCACTACGATTTGAACCCCAACAGCAACCAGACACTAGAGAACTGGACACTGAACAACCGAGGGAGATAGGACATACTCGCTTAATTCTAGATGAAAAGGAAAGATGCCATTGGGAGGGTCGCTGTGTGTACTTTGGAAGGACAGGCAATTTCAGAGCTGGCTGCCTACTTCTGCAGAGGCGCCGTCCAGTCAATCAAGAACCTAAGGTGAGTGGGGCCAGCAGGGGGCGCTCACCCAGTATAGTGATGGGGACACTATACTGTAAACAGGCGCCGTCCTTCGGATGAGATGTAAAACCGAGGTCTTGACTCTCTGTGGTCATTAAAAAATCCCAGGGTGCTTCTCGAAAAGAGTAGGGGTGTAACCCCGGTGTCCTGGCCAAATTTCCAATTGGCCCTTACCAATCATGGCCTCCTAATAATCCCCCTCTGTGAATTGGCTACATTACTCTGCTCTCCTCCCCACTTATAGCAGATGTGTGGTGAGCGTTCTGGTGCACTAGGTGGATGATATTGAGTCCCCATTATCTGTAAAGCGCTTTGAGTGGAATGTCCATATATTATATATTACGCTATATAAGTGTAAGCAATTATTATAAAGGCATCATCTTATCTGTGCAACAAAACCCTGTTCTCTAGAACAAAACAACCTGACAACACCCACATTAATTTCCCCTTCTACTAAACCAGCCTTATAAGGGTTTCCACAGCTGGAACCTGCCTGTAATGACCTACCTTACTTGGTCATATTTGAAATGTACTCACATTTGCATTTAACATAGTGTACTAACAGCTTATATAAAAGCCTTTTTTTTGTCTTAAACTCCTGTTTAAAAACTACTGTTGTGAAAACCTGTTACTGATCAAAGTAACTGCAAAGTAAGGTATAAAGAATTTTAAGGTCCCTGAAATATAGCAGGTTGTTCCATACCACAGGCTTAAATTAACTTTATACTGCTGTACAACACTAAAAAGCCAAGCGACTCAGTCTAACATGGCTTCTGCGCCATTGTTTTCCTTTTCAAGCATGAACCTCTCTACACTGCGGTCCTACTGCAGCACAGCTTTAGCCAATAACCGTTTGTAACGAGACAATGGAATCTGGGGATGCAGCCAAGGGTTTGCCCGGCAACAAGCACCAAATAATACGGGATCTGATAAAAACTGCAGAGCAACAATCCATCCTTTGCACTTGTATTGAGCATTAAAAGCATACATCTTCCGAGTAGAGGGATTGTATGACGGGATCACATAAAATGTAAACGTTCTCTATATCTAAGTATCCCACAATGCAATGCACTTTATTTTTTTGTAGTAATATGCAATAATAAATCGGGATAGAAGTTACAATGTCAACTTACCATTGCCTGTTCAATCTTGTTGTCAATGGCTACAACACTTGCACCAGAAGCACTGCAAAAGAAACGGAACCTGAATTACTGTATTCATGAACTTAACTAGCAGAGAGACGAGCTGCGATTTCTGGTAGTAATACAATTAACGTACTGCTTGTAAAATATACCGAATATATCACATGAGAGGTATTTAATCAATTTTCCATGTTTAAAAAGCTCTAGAAAGTGGACGCGTTGGTGTATTTTTACCAGGATCAGTACCCTTGATCGCAATTGGAATATTCCAGTGCTTTGTTTGAATCAAACCAGTTAAATCCTGCCAAAACCGACGAGCCTTCAAGCCACAGGAAACCCCCCGCAATTACGCAAACGTAAACTTCATGCAAACTGTACCACTCACTCCTGCCTCATATTCCTGTACCTCTCTTACAATCTGATTGATGTAAAAAGTTGCATCATATTAATGTACATTGAACAAGTTTACTTGAAACAACTACAACTGTTAAGCTGTTAACGTTACATATCGTAAAGCAATTACACTTCAAATTCAAGTGAAGCTTTCAGTTTCACATAGACGTCTCACTGGAGTCTTTCCTATCCATGACTTTTATTTTAAACACAAAATCACATTGCCTTTCAAACGTCCCTTAGTATCTACCAATGCATAACAATATACCTATACATTATTTTTACGAAACTCCTTTCATACTAGAGACCTCCTACAAAGTACAGCTTAGTTCACTTCAAACTGCCACGCTAAAGACACATTTTCACAAATCTAAATATTTACCTGTTGTCCAGTTTCACGGAGACTACATCCCCTCCAAGCAACGAAGAAAAGAATGAAATAGAAAAATTGTGCAGCTGATAGACAGCCACTTCCATTGGTGTTTTGAACATTTCCGTCATGTTTAAGATAAGGCCAGTTTGGATAATGTTTCTCGCCACGTTTGCAAACTGATGTAAAACGATATTAGAACCTTTAGTTGTCTGTATTTCTATTACACCTGGCTAGATGGGGTTGTTGTTTTTTTTAAACTGTACAGGATTTACGCATCAATCTCTACAGCTTTGTAACTGCTTCTATTTCTGAGACTTCTCTCATTATATAGGGCTGCCTATTGACGTCATAACATGTACAAAATAAATTTGAATATATTATTCTAATAAGGGGTCTGGCGTTGACATTTAGCTGTACCCTCCCTGAACCCTGAAAAAAGAACAGTGAACATTAATTTCCCATGCAAGTTAATAATTAAAACGATGTCTTTTATTAACAACATTTATTAAAAAGCACGCTTGAGCATAGTTGCAATACTTCTTATATCTGGAGGTAAATAATCCAACTGCTCACTCACTTAAGGTGCACTTGAGTGCATTTTTTGTGAAAATTATTTACACGCACTAGTATTAATCATAATATGGAACACGGATTAAAAGTATGTTTTTAAACATGCAAATAATACACAACATCCAACGGTAGAAACCCCTTTGCTTTTGATGATTTCACGTTCATGTAGAGAAGGAGTAAAAGTCTGCTAACCGACCAATTTATAAAGATCTATGCGTTTTAATTAAAAATCATATTCTGTTCTTGGTAAAAATATTTACAGCATATGTCCGCACTAAAGCTTACAAAAAGCCTTTAGTGGTCTGCTGCCACCTTCAGTGGCTTTTCAGTACAGTACAACTATTACTAAGTCTGTACATTCTGTACTTTGCAGCTTCCTGCGACCTTTTGCCAGGAAAGAGCAAGCCTGCTAGCATAGCGCCCCTGTGTTTTATTTTCTTTGAAACTATGCAGCGTTTTTTTTTCAATGTAGACTTAAGAGAGACTTAATCTATATTTGTTTAAAAGAAAGACTCCTTTAAGTCATTTATCAGATGTGGACAGGGCGTTCTGCTGATTTTGCAAACTACCAATTGTTTGTGGAACCTAACAGTACTTGATGATTATAAAAACTCGGAATTTGTACAAGGCTCTCCAGTTAAACGGGTTTATATATTTTTGTATTGAATTTAATTTAGCCGTGCCATTTTCTATAGTATAGAAATTATCTATTTGTCTGGTGATATGGCATTTTGTGCGCCATAAAATGCATATAATGTGCGTTAAAATATTGTATTTATAACTTCGTTTATTCAGTATGTTTCACTGTCTACGTGAGTAGCAATAAAAACAGTATTCCGTTTGAATTATTTTCGAAGGAAGTTCAGTTTTTATTGCAGGTAAAACATAATCAATTTATCTTTCAGATAAACAAACAAACATATAACGAATTGCTGGTATTTTCAGTTTTTCTGCGGATTTCCCTTTCTACCAAAGGAGAAAACAGAAACTATCCTGGCCTCTAGTGGTAAAAAAAGTCCGGTCTTTAAATTCTCCATAGAAAATGCTGTTATCAAAATACAATTGTACTAGCAGTACAAAGTAAGAATCAATATTTAATCAATGTTTGTATTTTGGATATTGTCCATTTATCCTCTTTGAAGTTGTCATCCAATATGTCTATATAGTTCAGATGGGTAACTGCGTCAGCATTCATAGTCTGCAAAGGAACAAGTAATAGGTTTATTCTATGCTGAAAACAGAAGAGTAATACACAACGTTTCGTTTTCGTTTTTGAAACGTTGTGTTTTCTCTCTTCTCTTTTCAGCATGGAATAAACCTATTGTGTTTTTATTTATGTTTGGTTAAGATTTTGTGAGAATGTTAACAGATGAGCCTGTTTCACATTTGACATGAGCCAGATCTGAGCCTAAGCTACAGGGCAATCACATTGATATAGTACTGTAACGCAACGGGGGCTCAGGCGGGCGCCCTTGCCGCATCTGGTCGGCCCCATCCCGACTGGAGGCTCGAACCCGGGACTTCCGCGTCTCTCTGCAGCGGCCTAGCCCCGTGAGCTAAAGAGAGATCTCTCTACAGCCCAGTAGTGTCACGCCCGACATCCCTCCCTAGAGGGCGCTCCACTGCTCTCATTATTGTTCGTGTCATTTAGCTCTCCAGGTGTACCCTTTTAGTCTTATTATTTAAAGACCAGCTCCTCCAGTCCTCGGGGCTCATCATTAGGGTAAGATGTCGCGAGGCCCACCTAGCACCAGGAAACCCTACGTCCGTCTCCTGAGGGCATAGGCCTCATCCCCGACACCTCCTGCTTCCTGAGCCCGGGGTCTGGAGGATCTCGCCCCGTCACCCTTGGACCTCCATGTTTCGTTTGTCTGTGTGCTCCCCTCTCCCGGGGATTTTAACTTTGTCGCGTTCCAGGATGGATTTCCAGTTTATGGACTTTCGGACCGTGCTTTGACCTGCCCTTGGACCCGTTTGGATTTGGATGCCGTTTTGTCTTCCCCGTTCACTGTCTCACGGACTGTCACTATTATTTTGTGCACTATTAAACCCCTGTGTGTTCCTTTTTACCACGCCTCCTGTTTTCTCCAGCTCTTACCGCATCGCATAGGGTCTTCTACAATATCTGACACGGATTCCAGTCCGTGTCCGTTACAAGTAGCTGTAGTCCTGCTATCACAGGGAAGGGCGGTGGTGTCACCCGCTCTGGTACGCCGGCTCTTACACACAGTGCTTGTCGGCCGTAAGCGTTACAGTACCAATACTAGTAAATAACACTTTATTAACATTGTAGGTTAAAACTAACTCTAAAGCATGCTGAATCATGTGAGGGCATTTAAAGGAGTGAGAGTTTAACTAAGCAGGGTTTTTATCAAAGATCACAATGGTTTCTTTCTGAAAACACTTCATGTCTGTGCACTTCCTTAAGATTTCCATGGAATGGTATTAACAACTGTGAGTCTAAGAAGCCAACAACCTAGGCTTAAAGAGATTAAAACCATAACATTATATGTACGTTTTCTCTCACAGCTTGTTTTTGAAAAATCCCTCATCAGTAGTTTTCAGTGCATTATATCTCCCATGTGTTACTGTATTTTATTGTTACTGAAAATGTGACACTGTACAGTGCTAGTCATTGGCTTTAAAAGTAGAAATACAGAAAGAAAACAAAAGATACTGTACATATTGGCATATAACAGCCTGAGCTAAATTAGATTAATGTTAAATATTAAATTAATGTGTAAATAATTATTTAAAATGTTTTTTTTTTCTCTTGCTTAAAAGTCTGAGCTACCTTGCTAAATGGAAAGTATTTTATAAAATATGAAAAACCAAAGTTCATTAAGCTGATATGGTATTGCAGAGATAAACATTTATCCTCTTCTGGAGGAATGCCTGTATTGATTTTGTCTTTTCAAACAACCATGATAGAGTTGGAAAACACAGGTGAGGGGGCTGCTAGGATACTGTGATTATAATATGGCATGCTTTGAAGTATATTTTAAAAATTCATAGTCCTAAATAAAGGCCTACAGTTTGAGGGAAAGCATTCTATGAAGTAATGAGACAAAGCTAAGGAGAAGAAGAATAAAATAAGATAAGAACTTAGTAGATGAGCACAGTCTAAAGATAGTTTGCTAAATAAAGGGCTGTAAAGCAGTGGCCAAAATGGTTTAATAAACCAATTAAGAAAAATATAAGGAGAACAAAAGCACTTCATAAAATGGCTAGAAAAGAACATCATTCAGTTCAAGAAATGGAGTAAAATAAATTGCAAGTGGAGGAAGAAGTTTAAGAATAAAGAGAATGACAGAAAAGACTTACAATTGAGGTTAAATATTTTTTCTTAAGTATTTAAACAGCATAACAGAACAACATAACATTAGGATAAGTGTTACGGTTCTGGCTTCCGGACACAACAACCTAAGACGTAGAAGCACTTAACCAATCAGATCCCTCACTCTCCACCACACCTCCACAGTTTAGTATACTTAAACCCAGGCTACCTTTACCTCCTCGCTCAGTATTGGTCTTACCTAGTGAGCTACTCTTCCAGTTTGCAATTCCCCCTTGGTGTTTTCCTGGCTACAGTTTGTGTTTCCCCTACTGACTTTGATCCTTGGATTATGGTCTGGACTTGGCTTTATACATTCTTTGGTTACTTTGACTCTTTGCTTTCGATTCTTGGCTACAGTTTTGGATTGCATTTTGGTTATACTTTAACTGATTTCCGCAAAGCATCCCTAAATCCTTCTCCAACATAATACTTAGCCATGTCATGGATCCCACGGAGCAGGAGGAAATTCATACAGTCTTAGCACAACACTCACAAGCTTTGACCCAGTTGAGGGTTACCATCCAGCAGATTTCAGCGCACCTGACTGCAATGCCAGCTGCCTCTGCTGCAACTGGAGCCATCCTGTCTGCAACACCCACACCTCCGGCGACACTCACCTATCGTCCTGTACAGTGCCTGACAGGTTTGCCGAGGCATTCTAGCACAGTGCTCCTTGATTAGAGTGGGCGTCTGCCTTGCTGGAATGGGAAACTCCTGAAGTGCTGGATTATAAAAGAAACTAAAGACTGTTTTTTGCCATCCTCTTAGGGATCAAGACACTGCCTCCCACCTCTCGTCTATACATCAAGGTCAGAGAACAGCGTCAATATATGCAGAAACTGACTGGAAAGATTAAGTGCTTATTTCGTTTTTTCATCAAGGCTTGCAAGAAGAAATTAAAGATCACTTGGTTTTTATGGCTCTTAAAGGCAAGACGCTAGAAGAGGTGATTTCACAGGTGACCTAGCTTGAAGACCAGATATGGCTTAGAAGACACGAAAGCTCTTGGGCACTACGATTTGAACCCCAACAGCAACCAGACACTAGAGAACTGGACACTGAACAACCGAGGGAGATAGGACATACTCGCTTAATTCTAGATGAAAAGGAAAGATGCCATTGGGAGGGTCGCTGTGTGTACTTTGGAAGGACAGGCAATTTCAGAGCTGGCTGCCTACTTCTGCAGAGGCGCCGTCCAGTCAATCAAGAACCTAAGGTAAGTGAAACTACTCCTTTCCCTCAATTGGAAGCTGGGTTTTTTGTCCCGTCCACATTATTTTGGGAAGATAAACATATTTCTCTCATTGCCTTTATTGACTCAGGGGCAGCCGGAAACGTTATCTTCAAGTACAAACTTTGGATGGCTCTCCAGTTTATCCAGGTCACATTAAATGGCAGACTACTCATTTAACTTTGCAAATTGGCACAACCCATATACAGTAGAAGACATCCAGCTCTATTTGCTCCATCACATCCCTTGATCTTGGGTTTCCCGTGGCTACAAAAATATGATCCCCACACATCTTGGCACCATAAGGAAATTCTTGCCTGGGGTTCCCTGTGTCTGAACACTTGTTGTCGTCTGCACTGACTGAAATGTCCCGACTCCAATCTCCTAAAATCCCCTCCCCAGTATTCTAATCTTATGGAACTTTTAATGAACAGAAGGCAATGTCACTTCCACATCACAGACCATAAGATGGCACTATTGACCTTCTGCCTAGAACAATACCACCTAAAGGGTGGGTTTACCCTCTTTCCAATACTGAATCTGAAGTTCTGGAAAAATACATCCAAGACTCCATGAAAACTGGGTTTATACGACCATCCACATCACCAGCATGTGCAGGCTTCTTTTTCGTTGAGAAGAAAAACGGTGGACTACGCCCCTGCATTGATTATAGGTGTCTTAATGAGATAACAAGAACAGATACCACTTGCCTCTAATAGCGGCAACCTTAGAGTCTGGAGCAATATTCAGAGCTCCTCCTGAATATCCTTAGACTCAGCTAGGACAACCACGTAACAGCCAGTGTGTCCGAGTGCAGGACTTAACTTTTAGTCGAGAATGGAGGTTGCTAGCGCGTAACCAAAGGATCCACCCGAAGTTAGCCACAACAAGCCTCGTGAACCCAATCTGAATCTAAGGATTCAGGACTAGCGCTTCATCAAGAACTAGCCTGTCTTCTTCCTGCCTAAAGAGCGTGACCTGCTGGGACCCACAGTCACTTTCTCCTGTGCACAAACTCTGCTAGTTTCAGCGCATCTCAGCAGAAATCTCTCCCTCCTTCTCCCACCACGTCGCAAGCAGCAACAGCACGGCCTGACACAGAGCCAGAGAGCGCCGATTGGACAGCAACAAGCCTGCCACTGTTCTTTGTGTCTGTAGGAGATCTGAATTCCTAGAGATTGGATGGGTATTCAACATTCTGCATTACAGCTTGAGTTGATCTCAACCTGAGTTGATATCAGTTTAATTCCTGTGAATGGTGTACTTGCTTTTGAGTATCTAGTGCAGAAGTTGTAATCCAAGTTCATTTACAAAAACGGTCTAAATGAATGATATATTGAACATATGTCCATCCTGGTATTTTTAACTCTTCATGACTGAATATATACCTGTTGTATTCTGCTAACCCTCAGGATAAGATCTTTTACGTTTATATGCACATTTTATGTATTAATAAATGTATTCTCGTGTAACAGTATCCGTGTGTGTGCGTTGTTTGAGTTATCCTGCAAGGTTGATTCTAATAGCCATCAGAAGATACATTTTGTGACTTACTGCTACAATTAATAATTGTCCCAGTTAAGCACAAAACCCCTACATTTACTGGTGCCTCGTGAAAGGATGCCTACAATAGTCACTGTAAAAAAAAATATAATACGTGCAAAATGTGCATAGTTTTATACAGATTGATTAACCAAAAAGTACAATGGAGCAACATGCTGTCTATAGACGAGCAAATGAAGGGCTAACAGTCCTAGCCTAGGGTAGTGTTGTACACCCTGACAGCCACCGGGAGGAAAGACCTACAGAAACGTTCCCTTGAACACTGTAGCTGGAGCAGTCTGTTGCTAAAAGTGCTCAGCTGCCCAATAACAGTCCCATGAAGTGGATGAGAGGCATTGTTCATGCTGGCTGTGAGCTTGGTCAGCATTGTCCTCTCAGCCACCACCTCCAGGGGGTCAAGGCTCAACCCCAACACAGAACCAGCTTTCTTGATTAGTTTATTGAGCCTGTTTGCATCTCTTGTCATGATGCTGCTGCCCCAGCACACAACAGAGTAGAAGATGGCCACTGCCACCACTGATTCATAAAAAATGTGTAGCAGTGTTCCACACACACCAAAGGACCTGAGCCTCCTAAGAAAATAGAGTTGGCTCTCATGGACATTATCAGTATTTGGTGATGCCATTTGGCCTAGCTAATGCCCCGGTGGTCTTTCAATCACTCATAAACAATATTTTTCCGTGATGTGATTCACATGTTTGTTTTGGTGTATTTAGAAGATATTCTGATTTTCTCCAGGAACTACCAGGAAGTCAGGGAAGTACTTTCCCGGTTCATTAAAAATAAATTGTACGCTAAACTAGAAAGGTGTGTAGTTGCAAGAAAAAGTTTGTGAACCTTTTGGAATTACCTGGATTTCTGCATTAATTACTCATTAAAATGTGGTCTGATCTTCAACTAAGTCACAATAATAGACAAACTCAATCTGCTTAAACTAGTAACACACAAACAATTGTACTTCTTCTTGTCAATATTAAACACATCGTTTAAACATTCACAGTCCACAGGCTGGAAAACCCTTGTATTTAGTAACTGGTAGAACCTCCTTTAGCAGCAATAACCTCCACCAAACGTTTTCTATAGCTCCTGATGATAGTTGCACAACGGTAAGGAGGAATTTTAGACCATTCCTCCTGACAAAACTGTTTCAGTTAATTGATATATCTCTGATTCCTTGCGTGAACAGCTGTCTTCAGGTCATGCCACAGCATCTCAATTGGGTTGAGGTCTGGACTCTGACTTGGACATTCCAGAACACACTTTTCTTCTGTTTAAGCCATTCTGTTGTTGATTTACTCCTGTGTTTTGAGTCATTCTCTTGTTGCATCACCCGAGTTCTATTAAGCTTCAGGTGACGGACCGCTACCCTGACATTCTCCTGTAAAATGTCTTGATACAATTTTGAATTCATTGTTCCCTCTATTATAGCAGGCTGTCCAGGCCCAGAGGCAACAAACCAGCCCCAAACCATGATGCTCCTTCCAACATGCTTCACGGTTGGGATGAGATTTTGGTGTTGGTGTGCAGTGCTTTTTTTTCCTCCAAACATAGTTTTGCGCATGTTTGCCAAAGAGTTCAGCTTTTGTCTCATCCATCCACAGAACATTGTCCCAGAAGCTTTGTGGAACATCCAGGTGGTCTTTTGCAAACTTTAGACTTGCAGCAATGTTTTTTTTTTTGGAGAGCAGTGGTTTCCTCCGTGGTGCCCTTCCTGTTTTTCTTGTAGTGGATACATGAACTTTGGCAAGTTCAAGAGATTTCTGCAGGTCTTTTCCTATTACCCTAGGGATTTTTTATACCTCCTTCAGCATTGCACGCTGTGTTCTTGCAGTGATCTTTGCAGGACACCCATTCCTAGGGAGAGTAGCAACAGTACTGAATTTCCTCCATATATAGACAATTTGTCTTACTGTGGAATGATGAACACCCAGGTCTATAGACATGCTTTTGTAGCCTTTTCCAGCTTTATACATCTCTACAATTCTTCTTCTACTGTCCTGTCCCAATGACATGGAGAAAAACAAATCCTTCACCCTTGTGCGTTCTTCTTTAAAAGACTGTCATCTGCTGAGATTAATTATGATGTAGGTAACCATGAACTCCTGGCAATAAAATTGGAACTGGAAGAATGGAGACACTGGCTGGAGGGAGCATAACATCCATTCCTGATTTATACAGACCTTAAGAACTTGGCATACCTGCAGTCTGCCAAGCATTTGTTTCCTCGACAAGCAAGATGGTCCATATTTTTCTCCAGGTTCTGATTTCTCATTACCTATTCTCCTGGCTCCAAGAACACAAAAGCAGATGCTCACTCACGCCTCCACGACCCTCCAGAAGCTAAACAGACTCCCATACCCATCATCCCGCCCAGCAAATTGTTAGCACTCATGAAATGGGACATTGAATAGGTTGTTAGGTGCACTTTGATTGGACATTCAGTACCTCCTCAGTGCCCCTTGGACAAACTATTCATCATTAACAACGTAAGATCTTCAGTATTACAATAGGGTCATGACACTTTTGCCAGGCACCCTGGGATTCGGTGCACGCTGGAATTGATTTTCCGTGACTTCTGGTGGCCATCTATGAAAGAGGACGCCACAGAGTATGTACAGGTATGCACTATATGTGCTCTAATTAAGACTGCTCGGATGAGGATGGCTGGTGTATTGCCAATCCCCCACCACCCATGGTCTCACATCTCTGTTGATTTTGTCACTGACCTCCATGCAAGCCAGGGTCATAGTACAATCATGGTAGTAGTTGATCACTTTTCTAAATCAGTGCATTTTATCCCTCTGCCTTCATTACCCTCTGCTCATGAAATAGTGGACTTGTTTGTTCAACACATCTTTCATTTACATGGTGTACCTAAGGACATTGTGTCTGATAGGGGACTCCAATTTGTATCTATAATCTGGAAAGCGTTCTGTAAATCCCTAGGTGCTTCAGTATCGTTAACCTCAGCTTACCACTCTGATAGTGTTGGTAGTGTTAGGAGGCTGCCTGAGCACTGGCAGAGCACGTGTTGTATTCTGTGCGGTGTGCCGGTGTGTAGTCGTCTGCAGAGGTTTCGATTTTCTGGTACAGGAAAGTAATCTTTCTCTAATCAGAGAAATAAGTTTGTGTCGCCGGTGAGGGGAATAAATTCAGTTCTACCGTAAACGCCATCTGCGGTGCATGGGGATCTTAAATCGCAGCGCTGATTAGCGTCAGGTGTGGAAGCTGCACATTCCCACGCACTGCTGAGTGGGAAGTGCAGTGGGAGGTGTGTTCCACTGTCACACCACTGTCAAGCCAACAGTATGACGGAACGCATTCACCAGAAGCTTCAGACCTTTCTCTGAGCATATATTTCTACTACTCATGATAACTGGGTATCATTAGTTCCATGAGCAGAATATGTGCACAATTAGATAAGATAGATAAGATAAGATCACTTTATTGGCCAGATTCACCGCACCTTTCATATCTCCCTCCTCAAACCTTATCACAGATCCACCTTGTCGAAACCCCAACCCAGGCCTACACCACCTTGAGTAATTGACAGTATTCCTGCATTTACTGTAAATAATATCTTGGACTCTCCTTGGTCTCACGGTACTCTACAATATCTAGTTGATTGGGAAGGCTATGGACTGAAGGAACAATCCTGGGTTTCAGAGAAAGACATACCAGATCCAACATTGATTCAGGATTTCCGGCAAGGGCATCAGGAGCTGCCCTTCAAGGGGGGGCATAATGTTAAGGTCCTGGCTTCCATACACAACAAGCGAAGACGTATAAACATTTAACCAATCAGATCCCTCGCTCTCCGCCACACCTCCACAGCTTAGTATACTTAAACACAGGCTACCTCCTTTACCTCCTTGCTCAGTAATTGGTCTTACCTAGTGAGCTACTCTTCCGGTTTGCAATTCCCCTTTGGTGTTTTCCTGGCTACAGTTTGTATTTCACCTACTGACTTTGATCTTTTTATTACAATTTGGACTTGGCTTTATACCTTCTTAGTTTACTTTGACTTTTGGCTTTCATTTCTTGGCTACAATTTTAGACTGTATTTTCGATATACTTAAACCGATTCCTATTCCGCATAGGATCCCTAAACTCTTCTCTAATAAATACAGTGTCTCACAGATAAAAATGGAAAAATTTAGATATTTTAGACAGCAGTATTACCACTTTATAGCCTGATCTCACCAGATCTTGGAAGTTAAACAAGGTTGGGCTTGGTGCATACCTGGGAGACATGTAACACCTAGATTGCTTTTTTAAGTGATATTGGTGTACACAGAGATGGTATTCATAGACAGTTAATAAAACTAGTCACTCAATACAGGGTTAATACCCATTGACTGTAAAATTGCTAACAGAGCACCCCTTCATTAAAAAAACAAAGAAACAAAGCTGAACCATTTAACTACAGACCAATAAGACTTACTTATGTTACATGTAAGATTATTGAAACAACAATGATTAGAGCTAAAAGATCATCAGTAATGCAATAGAGTTCTAAGGGATAGTCTCATGAATATTGAAAAGGGAGGTCTTGAATAACTAATTTACAGTATATAATGGATACAAACAGAGCATATGACATAGCATATTTAACAGTTTGTTCCTAAGACGTTTGATACCATTTTTCCTAAACAATTAATTCTCACATTGCAGGCTGTAGGTTTTCAAGATCCATGCCTTTGGATTGAGAAATGGTTAATTGAAAGAAAGCAAATAATAATGGGTGAGTGCTTAAACTGGGGGAACATAGAGTATCACAGAAAATATAGGACCACTGCCCTTTTTATGTTTTATTAATGATCTATGTTCTGATTTAATTAATAAACTAGTCAAGTTTTCAATTAATACCAAAATGGGGGATACCGGCAAATATCATTAAAGCTGCTATGGAAATTCAAAAACATTTAGACAAAATTCACAATAGGGCAAACACCTGAAAGATGACATTTAAGTGCAGAGGACCAGTTGCAGGTAGCAGAAACAAACTATACGTATTGCAAACACTGTTAAAACTATATTTAAAAACAGCATATTTATTTATGTTGACACATAGATCTCATTTTCTAGACCTTTAGTTCTCAATCTCAGTGGTGCAATACATCTGTGTCCATACCAAATGGGCCCTCATTTATAACTGCCAATTGTTGACAGTAAATTGATCTGCTTACTTGTTTAGGCTTTGTCTGCACTCAGATGCTGGTTTCAAAAATACCCTAGTGGTGTAGTTCTCAGTTGTGGTCCTGGACAGCCTCAGTTTACTCTGCCATTTTCTCCAGCTGCTTTCAGGTTACTTTATTTCAATTTGCTGTCTAAAATTTGCATTCAGTTCTTTCAAAAATATTAGATTTCTAATTTGTATGAATCCTGTGGGAATTAGTGAGAGCTGTCCTCATTCAGGTATGCTGGCTAAAATATATCCATAGTACAGATGCAGCCATTCAAAATGCGCGGTACAAACCCGCGGTACAGTAAACTATCCACAAGCCACCGCGTGCGCCACCGCAGGGCACCGCGGTAAGTGATTGGCTGGCCAAAATGACCGACAGGAGCACTAGTGGTTTATTGGTTGGTAGTGAAAAGATTGAATCATTTAATGTCTTTACTGTGCACATTTTAATCCGCTTAGTTTTGAATATATGGAATTTTACCACTAAAGGGAAATTTTAGTAGCTGAGCATAAAAAGAAGAGGAGCATAACGCATCTGAAGGTCATAAACGATATTAATTTAGGAACATAAACATTACTGTATGTTCGTAAACTGTAATGTGTATGGCTGGTCTTAGTAGTTTAAAGAAAAAATACACACCAGTCTTCCATTTCTCCCTAAACATTTTTAAGCATGAAAGTTTTATGAAACTGTACCCAAATATGCGATTGCTGTATAGAATGAATTTTAATTTTAAAAAAATATTTAACAATATATATAATATATATAATTTAATATTTAAATTAAGCTGTTTACATCTTCCGCCTGAGAACAGTCACCCGTTGCTACCCAACACAGAAACACAGCCACTAACTAGCAAAGAGAGGACATTAGCTAGCCAATATGATAAATAAATAAATTATTATTTTGTTTATTTCTTTTGCACATTTATTTGAACATTTCCATCGATTGTACAAGCACTTGCAAACTGTCCAATCCCTAGTTCATCAGGCATTTTCTTTTACGCTGCGGGCATTCTCCCGGTCTGGCACCGGTCTGTGTCTTCTAGGATATAATGCCAGCAAACTCTTGTTTTTATGTCCACTATAACAGACAATCTCCTTTGCTTTTAACCGAGCGTCTAACCCCTCTGATTGGAGAAAAAAGACATGCTGGTTTGTTATACATACTGTACCAGGAAGATGATTTCTTTCTTTTCGAAACATGTATTTTAAAGTTTAAGAAGTAAAAACCTTACAGCGTTCACAGATTTCTAAACTGATCAGGATCGTTATCTTTGTCTTATCCATAATAATGTTCACCGCTCTGTCCAGGAAATTAATAATAAACTTTATTTTATATAGCTTTTTAAACGAATAAGTAATTAGATTGCTCATAAACCTAATCACTTTTCCTACATAAACACAGCGTGATTGAAAATGCTTTTTCTTTTTATTTAGGCTCAGATTTCAACTATAGATCGTATTATTATAAACTTTCTTGGAAAAATGTCTTTTATGTAAACCATGTTTGCTATTAATTCATTTAGGACTAGAATATGTTCATTATCTTCCAATCGAGTCGAGTTGACATTAGAAGCTTGCCACAATTAAAAGAAACAATTAAACACAGCGTAATTGCTCTCTGTAAATGCTTTTTCTTTTTATTTTGGCTCAGATTTCAACTATAGATCGTATTATTATAAACGTTCTTGGAAAAATGTATTTTATGTAAACTATGTTTGCTATTAATTCATTTAGGGCTAGAATATGTTCATTGTCTTCCTATCGAGTTGAGTTGACATTAGAAGCTTGCCAAGCCCGGACTGTTACACCAACGCATTAGCATGGTAAAGCGATTTCATTGAGGAGCCTAGCTTTCTTAACTAGTAAGTACTGTACTTCCTTGGTTTTGGAGGGAGGAGGTGTCTTTAGCTGGAAATCTCACCCACTTCTACTTTGAAAATACCTATGAAACCAGTTTAATTCGTCACAGCCAGCACTCCCGCAGAGAGGGGGGTTGTACTTGTTAATGTCTTAGCCAGAACACATCATTATATCTCATTTTGTATTTCTATAAAAAAAAATCGTTTGCCCAGCTTAACATTATTGCTGTTATTGTTTTTATCCTGTAAAGCGCTTTGAGGAGCACAGCTTTCTCACCACATAGATTACTTTTTGATACCATCCTTACACAAAGCAGAAAGTTCTTGTATTTTCCGATGACATACAAGTGGAAAGATTACAGATTTTAATCGTCTTTTTTCTGAACCAGGGAAAATCTGATCACGTTTCTCTATAACAATGTAGCGGCGAGGCTTATTAATAAGAAAGAATTAAGTGTTTCTGAGCTTTCCCAAATTAGGCCTCTTCTCTCTGTTCATCTCTGTGGTGCAGCCACAGAGAAACTATTCATGCAGGCTGATTTAAGGTTTCCTTTGATAAGGTTTCCTAGGACAGCTCCCAAAGGGGGATGCACTTAGCTAAGTCTGGCTATCATGATCAATGGTCATCCATTGGCGCCTATCTGTCTAGGGAGTGCCAGATGGACATCTGGACTGCATTCCTAAGTGTCAGGAGTAAGTGACTCATATCTCACCTTGATCAACCAATCAGGGACTGCTAGGGCCGAGTAACCCACATGGGACTCTGATGCCCATGGAACTTTCAGCCAATCAACGAGCTAAAGTTCCTCCAGGTAAAAACAGGCAACACAGAGAGCCTGAGAGATTAAAAGGATTAAGTAAGATTCAGAAGGGATTCAGAGGAGAATTCTGTGGACTTTTCTAAAGGGAATTCAAAGGAGAATTCCAGGGGAGGACGGCCCAGGAGCAGAAGGCTCCCAAGGGCAGGACATTCTCGCAGCGCGCCTCCTGACCATCCTGAGACTCAGCCCAGACAACCACGGAATGGCCAGTGTGTCTGAGTGCCAGAACTTTCCTTTGTTCTAAGAGTCTAGAGTGGAGGTTGCCAGAGAGTAACCAGAGGATCCACCCGAGGTTAGCACCAGCAGCAAGCCTCATGAACAGGTCAGAACTGTGGACAGCTGAATCACTATTCAGAACTAGCTCTTCACCAGGAACGAACCGGTCCTCCTCCTGACTTGCTGGGACCCACAGTCATCTTTCTCCTGTGCACAAACTGTGCTAGTTAAAGCCAACACTTACTAGCCGGTCAGTGAGCATCAGCAGCGCACTGTCGCAAGCCGCACAGCACAGCCTGGCACCGAGCCAGAGAGGGCGGATTGGACAGCAACAGCCTGCAACTGTTTCTTTGTGCCCGCAGGAGATCTGAATCCCCAAAGATTGGATGAGTATTCAACCAAGGCATTACAGCTCGAGAATTCAATTGTTATCCCAACCAGTTGATATCAATTTAATTCCTAAGAGTTATGTACTTGTTTTGAGTATCTAATGTAGAAGTTGTAACCAAGTTCAATTACGAAACGGTCTTAATGAATGATATACTGAACGTATGTCCTCTTGATATGTGTAACACTTCATAACTGACTGAATATATACATTTTGTATTCTGATAACCCTCTCGATAAGATCTGTTAGGTTTATATGCATATTCTATATATTAATAAATGTATCCTCGTGTATTAGTACCTGTGTGTGTGTGTTGTTTGAGTTATGTCGCATGGTTGGATTCTAAAGCCATCAAAAGAATCAATTTTGCGATTTACTGCTACAATGAATAATTGTCCCAGTAAATGCCCGAACCCTACAGAACAGGTGCCTTCAGAGAGCACACTACATTACAACAATAATAAAAAACTTTATTTTACATACAGATGCAGCCATTCAAAATGGGTGAGGTATTTCGCGGCATACCGCACACGCCAACCAGGGTATCACGCAGTTCACGTGTGTCACGTGACTAACTATCCGGCGTCGCCTTGTAACACCGCCAGGGGGAGCTTAACCTCTCATGTACAGCATTTGAGCCTTTAATTTTGAACTGTGTATTACAGCATGTTAATCATCAGTCATTAAAATGTTGGTATATTTTATGAAAGCAAGATTGCTCAGTTGGACAAAAGTACACAACCTACCTTTATCAGAAATATTTATGCATCAAAGCCTTTACTGAAAATATTACTAATAGTATTAATAATGGATGACTTTGGACAAGCTGTATACTCAAAGTATAATTTCTTTAGCACATTTGTACAAGCACTTGGAATCTGTCCAAGCCATACTTTGTCAGGCATTTTGTTTTACTTCAACGGGCATAAAAACTTCCTTGCTTTTAACAGGGCGTTTCATAATTTCTAACTACGAAAATGATTTAAAATGCGACACCTATCATTCAACTAGAGCTTAAAATATCACAAGGATCCTCAAGAGCACAGCAAAGAGTGTATTAAAAGACACTTGTATTTATCAACGCTTTCTTTTCCGTATACCAGATTTTATGGAACCACTTCAGAGGGGTGTTCCAGGAATCGGCACTTTAAAGAAAAAAATACACACCAGTATTCCATTTCTCCCTAGGCTTGTAAGCTTCGAAGTCTTTAACTAACGTGATACCAGAGTCAACAAGCATACTTTTAGAATTTGATTAAAAGGGAATATAATATGGAATCGCATATCTCAAGAAATTAATAACGATATAATTATATTCATGTTGCAAAAGAACTGCAACGGACATAAAAACTCCCTTGCTTTTAACAGAGCGTTCCATAATTTCTAACTACGAAAATGCCAGGTGAAAGGATTTGTAAACATATTTTGTTAAAGCAAGTCAGTTTTTTCCGCAACACATAAAATACATTTTTCCAAGAAAGTTTAGCCTTTGTCACTAATGAAACCACTAAATAAAGACATAAATATAGACATCTTAAGATTTGTTTTATTTAATGTTGGCAGCAGGATGAACTGTCAGAGTGTATATTTTGTTGCAGAGTTGCTGCAAGATGTTAACAGTGAAAAAGGTATTTAGTTTGCATACGGTAATATGTTTATGTTACGCGATTAAAAAATAAATAAATAAAAATGAAAAGTCCAGCACCAGCTGGATTCAAACACACAACCTGCCAGTTGGTACTCACGCACCTAGACCAGTAAGCTACAAGACAGCTCACATGAACAGGCAGGCGAAACAGCCCTACACAGCCTTGTCGCAGTACATATAATCATACAGTTATTAAATTCTTGAGATACCCGATTCCATATTATATTCCCTTTTAATCAAATTCTAAAAGTATGCTTGTTGACTCCGGTATCACGTTAGTTAAAGACTTCAAAGCTTACAATGTTTAGGGAGAAATGGAATACTGGTATGTATTTTTTGTGTGTACCAAGACCAGCTATATACGGTATGTTTATGTTCCAAAATTAATATCGTTTATGGCCTTCACACGCGTTACAGTATGCTCCTATTCTTTTTATGCTCAGCTACTAAGATTTCCCTTCAGTGGTAAAATTCAATATCTACAACGGGCACAGTAAAGACGTTTACAGTAAGTCTTTCTACGACAGACCAACGGACCACGAGTCCCCCTGTCGGTCAACCAATCACGCACCGCGGTATTTTGCGTCATCCGGTACGTGTCTGTACAGCGCACTTTGAATGGCTGCATCTGTATCACCTTTAAAAGTGGCATCTCAAAGCAATACAGTAGATGTAAATCACAGATTACAAAGTAAATATCCAGACAAACGCAAACGCGTTTTTAATCAAATGCTTTTATTAATTCAGCAGAGAGTAAAACCTGGGCGTAACAGCTGTTCCTTTTTCTGATCACTCGCTCTCTGGATAAACGTCTCACCTGTCCTGTTCTTTGTTTTCCTAATTTGCTGATTATGCCTTCTACGATTCACTCCTGCCCTCACACCTAAAGAAGACTATTTTAAATTTCTTTGCGCGGTCCATTGTGCAATTAACCCTTGTATGTGCTGTCCTTAAGGTGATATCACATAAAGGTAATATGTAAAATAATGTTTTTTATTATTGTTATAGAGAAACATGATCAGATTTTCCCCGGTTCAGAAAAAAAGATCTAAAGTATACTAGTTTGTACTTTTAATACAGTCTTTGCTGTGCTCTAAAGGATCCTTGTGATATTTCGAGCTCTGGTTGAATAATAAGTGTCGCAGTTTAAATATATTTCGTAGTTTGAAATTATGAAATGCTCTGTTAAAACCAAGGGAGTTTTTATGTCTGTTGCAGTTTTTTTGAATCCCCAGCGGAACACATTCCATAAGAATCAGCGCTTTTATATATCGCCTTTAAAGGTGGCTTCTCAAAACACTTTACAGGATAAAAACAACACTAACAGCAACAACAACAGTATTGTATTTCATTGCACTTTGACAGATTGTCCTTAAATCAATTGTTGACTTTTCTCTCTTTACTACTGAACTTGTTTGGATTGACTGAGCTCCGTTCTGTACCACACAATGATCCCCCCAGAGTCTCTGCCCCGGGTGTTTTGGGTTTTTTTGACAGAGGGTAAAAAACTCTCTCTCTCGCTTGCCCTCCCCCCCTGTGTATTGTCTGTTTAAAGATCAGTTAAAAGCAAGGGAGTTTTTTTGTCCGTTGCAGTAAAAGAAAATGCCTGACAAAGTAGACTGATTTTTTGAATCCCCGGTGGAACACATTCCATAAAGACAATGTTTGCGTATGTTTTGGCTGAGATGTAACATATAAATAATAAAAAGTAAAGGACCTAATACTACAGTATTAGTAATAGTGAACCCTGAGGCACACTGTGATTGACTGGGGCCATGAGGGATTTATGAGGATCAAGGGAGACAAAATGCTGCCTGCCCATCAGAAAAGAGCAAAATCAGTTAAAGACAGTACCACTAATTGACAAGAATGTCTGCAAGTGACTGAGTAACACTGAATGGTTTACTGTATCAAAAATAGCACAAAGATCATGGAGCAAAAGGATACATATTGATTTTGAGTCAGAGGCAATCAGTAAATCATTCACAACCCTGCAAGAGCAGTCTCAGTGCTATTATTTGAGTGGAAACCAGACTGAATGCCCCACTTTAGTGATGGGGACACAATACTGTAAAAAGGCAGTGTCCTTTGGACGAGATGTAAAACTGAGGTCCTGACTCTCTGTGGTCATTAAAAATCCCAGGGTGTATTTTAAAAAGAGTTGGGGTGTAACTCTGGCATCCTGGCCAAATTTCCCATGGGCCTTTACCAATCATGGCATCCTAATAATCCCTACCCATGAATTGACTTCATCACTTTGTTGTCCTCCTCACTGAGCTTGTGTGTGGTGAGCATACTGGTGCACTATGGCTTCCGTTGCATCATCCTGGTGGATGCTGCATATTGGTGGTGGTGGAAAGGAGTTCCCATTACCTGTAAAGCACTTTAAGTGGAGTGTCCAGAATAATGCTATACAGATGCAGCCATTCAAAACAAGCGGGGTATACCGGTAAAATAATAGTATCCTGAATTTCCATAAGGTGGAGCTAATAAAGCTCAACCTCTCATGTTTGAGCTGTCGCCATCAAAGTCTTTACCAAAGATATTACCAATAGTATTTACAGTATAATGAATGACCTTGGACATGCTGTAAACTCAAAGTATTGCCCTGGTCCACATTCACCATGCCTTTCACATGCTCATAGAAGATATTGATTTAGGAACATATATACTGTACTGTATACAGTATGTATATGTATATTTAATGTCTTTACTGTGCCCCTTTAAGTTCTGAATATGTATATGGAATTTTACCATAACGTGTATGAAATCCATAAACGATATTAGTTTTGGAACATAAACATACAGTATGTATGTGTAACGTTATTATATAATAACGATATAATTTGGTTTCTGTCAAAATTTGGTTTCTGTTACAAAAGTAACACCAACCACAGAATTCCGTTGATCTAACTAACAAGGATGGGAGCTAGCCAATATGATAAAGGAATAACTTTTTTGTTTATTTCTTTAGCAGATTTATTTGAACATTTCCATCAATTGTACAAGCACTGAAAAACTGTTCAATCCCTAGTTCGTCAGGCATTTTCTTTTACTATAATAGATATAAAAACTCCCTTGCTTTTAACAGAGCGTTTCATAATTTCTAACAACGAAAATTATTTAAACTGCGACACTTTTATCATTCAACGAGAGCTCAAAACATCACAAGGATCCTCAAGAGATCAACAAAGACAATAGAAAAAGATATGTGCACTGTATAAGATACTGTCCATGGGAATCCAAGCTTTTTTATCCACGCTAAGTAGTCTTTAAAATTTCTTCATTACACAGTGAAGTCAAAATTCCAGGATGTGCCTATATGTACACTGGGCATATGTTCAGAGGTCAAATTCTTCCAGCACGGGGGTACCTTTAAAGCGGAGAAGACGGCACTGAATATTTTTGGTGCGCCGTCTCTTTAAAGCCCTGGCCAAATATGAAGACAGTACGTAGTTATAATTCAAACTGAATTAAAAACTACACATCCCAGTTACCATGGTGCTTGTGATCATTGCGTTTAACCAACGAAACAGGGCGAAAAATCAGTCACATGACTTTGGGGCTGAGTTTCGAAAGCTTAACCTATCAGGAAGACAGCAAAGACATTTTTCCAAGAAAGTTTAGCCTTTGTCACTAATGAAACCACTAAATAAAGCCATAAATATAGAAATGGACAATTAATTGACTTTTATATTTCTAAATATCACGACATGTTCGAATCCAAGTCATTTTTAATAACAATGGGTAAACTGGGTAAACTATCACAAAGCTTTAGAGAACATTTTTATCATCAACAAATTGTAAATACGACGTTTACATTGGCGTTTCTAATTTTTTACTTGAGTACATGGAGGATTGTGAGAGCAGACCCCCCCTCTTAGGCTGCATTTTTATTAAGAAATGGAGGCTGTATGCGTTACAATATAAACATTTACTGTCAAACTTTAAATCAACAGTTGATTTAAAGACGATCTGTCAAAGTGCAATGAAACACAATATTGGTGTTGTTGTTATTGTTGTGTTTATCCTGTAAAGTGTTTTGAGAAGCCACCTTTAAAGGCGCTATATAAAGGTGCTAATTCTTATGGAATGTGTTTTCTTTCTTCTTTTTTTTTCAGCATGGAATAAACCTATTACAGTACTTGATTGTTCTGGATGCCCGGTTCCGCCGGGTATTCAAAATATAACATGGAATCACATTTCTAAGGAAATAGCAGTATAACTATATCCATGCACAAACTGCCTTTTGCTGCCTCACAAAGCTTAAGAGAACTTAACATTTCTATTATCAATAAATTGTAAATACGAAGTTTACATTGGCATTACTAATTTTTCACTTGAGTGTATGGAGGATTGTCAGCTGTCACTGAGAGCAGTTAATTAAATGTATTTTTTGATTCACAATCAGACAAATGCAACATAAATTGTTATCTTTGTCTTCTAAGTATATTAATAAACTTTCAGCATAGCTTTTTCCCCATTTAGATTTATTTTTCTTGGGATTTTGGGATCAAACATGGAAAGATTAGATTTACTAATTGTTTTTATTTTTTAAATACATTTTAGAAAAGTGTAATCTATACTAAAAAGCTGTATTTATTTAATACCACTCGATACTTATATTAATGGAGTTTAGGTGATACTGTTTAAACTTTTAATTATTTTAAATTGTATTACAGCATTGTACACATGCTTAAAAGAGGAGAAAACGCAAGCCTTCATCAGGTGTGAGGGTCTTCTGCTCAGAATGAAACGCTAAAATGTAATGTAGGCTCTGAATGGGTTCAATTATGATTTGGGCTTGATTAAGGTTGCTGCCTTTCATCCAAAATCCTGCTTGAATGCTTCTAAACTAAAAATTAGACACAAGAAGGGGCTCTGGTGAAATTTCTCTTTTTTAATTTCTCTTTTTTCTTGGAAAAAAAACTTACCCGCTGCAATCCGGGCACAGAAGGATTAAAAGAAGCCAGACAGGCAGGGGGAAGAGTGAGTTCTAAATAAAGAGGTATCCAGGTAACAGTGAAGGTAACAGCCGCAGACGTGGCCTACTTAGCCCGCCAGGGTTACCCTACTCTCCCGGAGGAGGCCCACCGGGAGATAGTGCTCCTGGCGTTCCTCTGGGCCCTGGCGCCGACTGAGGTGCAGCGCCACTTGATGCTGGCCACGCCGGTCCCCTTGGAGCAGGCCCTGGCTCTGGCTGAGCAGGCTGATGCCGTATTTGAGGAGACCGGTGGGCACCAACGGAGGGGCCCACGGGGAATCAGATGGGGAGGAGGAGATGGCCAGAGCAGCGATGCTGGGCGAGCGACGACGGCTGGTCATCTGCCACCACTGTGGGGAGAGGGGACACATCGCATGGGAGTACCGGGCGCTGGAGCCCCGGGGACTCCGGAGGCCATTGGGAAATGGGAGCGGGGTGGCCTAAAGAGGGGAAGGCCGCCCTTGAGTGACTCTACCCCACTCCGGAAAGCCGGAAGGAGCGCTTCACCCCACCTGCTGCCATGGGAAGGGTTGGCCACAGCCGGGGCTGATTTCTTCCCTGCCTCATCGAGGGCAGACCCTGCCAAGCCCTCGTCGACACCGGTTTGACCATCACCCTGCCAGACCTGGTATCCTGCCGGGCACCAAGGCAGCCGGACCCCCAGGGCATTCACCGTGCACTTTGGGGCTGCGAGGGTGAAACACCCCTTCTACAGTACCTTGCCCCAGTCCATGAGGACTGTATCCTGGGGTTGGACTGGTTGCAGCAGGTGAGTGGTTGCCTTGACTTGGGCCGGCGAGAGTTGATGGGGCAGGGGGAACGAATCAGTTTCGCGGTGGGCAGGGCGGGAGGTGGCCGGGGTGTGTGGGATGACTGGAGCTGGAAGTGGAGGTGGCAGCGGCGGGCGTCGCCTGGGCCTGCCGTAGCCCCAGGTGTCGGGGCAAGCGTGCCAGAGCGGTGAGATAAGCTTGCCCCTACCTGGTCTGTAAGGCACTCTGTGCACTGTGGGAGGCCTTGGAGGTGAGGGATGGGGTGCTGCGCTGGGGGTGGCAGGTGCCCTCAAGCAGTGAGGTCACTGCCTGGCAGCCTCCGGCTGGCCATGCACCGCTTGGAGAACTGCCCCACAGAGCGACCGCAACACCACAAACTGCCAACTGACCTCGCCACTGGAGGGTGCCCGCCACCCCCGGCGCAGCACCTCGTCCCTCACGCCCAAGTCAAGGCAACCACCCACCTGCTGCAACTAGTCCAATCCCAGGATACAGTCCTCATGGACTGGGGCAAGGTATAAAGGGTGTTTCACCTCGCAGCCCCAAAGTGCACGGTGAGCACCCTGGGGGTCTGGCTCCCTCAGTCACCCCAGGCCGCAGCAGGGTGATGGTCGAACCGGTGTCGACGAGGGCCTGGCAGGGTCTGCCCTCGGTGAGGCAGGGAAGGAATAAGCTAACTCTTCCCACAGCAGGCAGGGTGAAGCGCTCCTTGCTTAGAATAGCAATATTATGGACAATCAATTGACAATAAATATAGAAAAGCACATATTAAATTTGGGAAATTTGGTTTCAAAAGTCCTCATATCAACGATGCCTATACTGTTTTCCTCTACAGTATGCTAATCTATTGTAGTGCATTCGCCCCCCTCTTAGGCTGCGCAAACAATCTTTTTGATTTTTATAGAGAAATAGAGGCTGTACAGTATGCGTTACAATATAAACATTTACTGTCAACCTTCAAATCAACAATTGATTTAAAGACGATCTGTCAAAGCGCAATGGAACCTATTACTCGATTCTTATGGACTCCCGGTCCCGCCAGGGATTAAAAAATAACATGGAATTGCGTATCTTAAGAAATAACAGTACACAGTTACTATGTTCATGAACAAACAGTAGCATGTTACATTATTAATTTGGGGGTCTTTTCTTGCCAGAAAGCACTAAATTGCATTTTGCAATAATAACCATTAAACATAATAACTATAATAATGACCAACCAACAAAAACAACCATATAAACATAATACCAACCAAAAACATAGATAACAACCACAATACAAAATCAAATATATCAAACCATTAAAGCAAAACCGTCCTCCAATTATCAACAAATCTCAATATCTTGTACGAATTATTCGTAATACAAACCAAAAATGGCCCCCAAACTCTCTCAAATTCCTCCAATTACCGTTGGATACAATATAATAATATATGATTTAATCATATGCAAAACCAAAACCTCCTCCAAACCCAGTTTATCCTCTTTATCATAAACAAAATCCACCTCAATTTTCAACATAAAGAATTACACAAAATCAATACCTCAACACTCCATACTCAACAACGATAATTCACAAACAGCCAGAACATGTAACTCCACATTCCCAAATATACCTCATTTCCATAGCTCCGCCCCTTATGCAAAAACAACATCCCTCCCCTGTTCTAGTCAATTAACCTTCCCCCTCTATCACTTCTTTTTCCTCACCTTCAACCTTCACTCTCACTATCTGATTAAGAATGAATAAAAGTATTGTATTTTTGTCTGGGTGCTGACAAAGTAAGCATTCTCTCTGCTGGCGTTTGTAATCGTTTTTATTTTTAAATAAATTTTAGCAAAGTCATGTATTTTAAAAATCTTAAGATTTCTATATTTATGTCTTTATTAATGGTTTCATTAGTGACAAAGGCTAAACTTTCTTGGAAAAATGTCTTTTATGTAAACCATGTTTGATATTAATTCATTTAGGGCTAGAATATGTTCATTGTCTTCCAATGAAAGAAGGGTTCCTTTCACCGTAGTCGGGAGACATTAGAAGCTTGCCACGCCCGGACTGTTACACCAATGCATAAGCATGTTAAAGCGATTTCATTGAGGAGCCTAGCTTTCTTAACTAGTAAGTACTGTACTTACTGGGTTTTTGAGGGGAGGAGGTGTCTTTCGCTGGAAATCTCACCCCCTTCTACTTTGAAAATACCTGTGAAACCGGTTTAATTCGTCACAGCCAGCACTCCTGCAGAGAGGGGGGTTGTACTTGCGGTGCATCGGTATAGATGGGAAAGCCAGAGCCGACCGCTACGCCGCCCACGTGTTATGCTCTTCGTTAATGTCTAAGCCGGAACACATCATTATATCTCATTTTGTATTTCTTTTTAAAAAAAAATCGTTTGCCCAGCTTACAGTATTGTTGTTATTGTTTTTATCCTGTAAAGCGCTTTGAGGAGCCATCTTTAAAGGCACCATAAACAATAAAGTTAATTATTAGTACTATTGTTAATTTGCTGGACAGAGAGGTGAATATTATTACGCATAAGACAAAGATAGCGATTTACGTTGCATTGTGCTGTAATACAGTTTTAAATAATTAAAAGTCTAAACAGTATCAGTTTTATTTATGGGTTTTAAATAAAGGCGATTTAAACATGATTTAAATCAATATAAATGTTTATATTGTAACGTATAGGTGACTATTCATTGTTATTAAAATGACTTAAATTCGATCATGTTGTGATATTTAGAAATATAAATTTGTTAAAATTTTGTTTGTTAAAAAAAAGTCACGACTCCAGCTGGATTCACACACGCAACGTGTGGTATGGGAGTCAGGAACCTAACGCACAGCGCCACTGACAAGGTCATATAAGGAGTGTTGAAAAAGCCCTACAAACATTATCAACAGACATTGTACAGCGTGTACTATTCTTGTGTTGTGGTACATTAATATAATTATATCGTTATTAATTTCTTTACATACACGATTCCATATTATATTCCCTTTTAATCAAATTCTAAAAGTATGCTTGTTGACTCCGGTATCACATTAGTTAAAGACTTCGATACTTAAAATGTTTAGGGAGAAATGGAATACTGGTGTGTATTTTTTCTTTAAAGTACCGAGACCAGCCATATACTGTATGTTTATGTTCCAAAATTAATATCGTTTATGGCCTTCACACGCGTTACAGTATGCTCCTATTCTTTTTATGCTCAGCTACTAAGATTTCCCTTCAGTGTAAAATTCCATATAAATATTCAATACTAAAACGGGCACAGTAAAGACATTTAAATCTTTCTATGACCGACCAACACACCACGAGTGCCCCTGTCGGTCAACCAATCAAGTACCGCGGTATTTTGCGTTGTGACGCGCGAGGCTGTAGCCAATTACCTCCGGTACGTGTCTGTGCCGCGCACTTTGAATGGCTGCATCTGTATAAGTGTAAGGAATTATTATCATAGTATAATACCTCTGTGCAGGTTTCTTTGATGTGCAACATTGCCCAGATCCCTGAACGAATGAAGGGCCAAAGAAAAGGTGTAGGTACACAAGGCGAAACGCAGGAGCTTCAATACAGCCATGTTAGATGTCCAGGCATTGTTTCAAAGTTGTTGAATAGGTTATTAAGCAGAATCCATAGTAGTGGAAGAACACAGTGACTATGGAAAATCTTCAGCAGCTTTTTTGAAGTAATAATTGAACAGATGCAGCAGACAGGAACCAATGACTTAAATAAAATCTTAAATAAAGAGAGATGTGTATGCAATAAAAAAAATAATAGATAAAAAAAAACGGCAGAAATAAAACAGTGGAGAAACTACGCCAAAAAGCACTCAGCATACTCTCAGACCGAAATCGGAAGCGTACTGTGTTAAGTTTGAAAAAGTTCACTCAGAAAAGATGTAATGTCTAGACTGACATTCAATGAATGCAATTACAACCTAAGTTGTAAACATCTTTTGGTTTCATTATGAAGCTTATTAGAATAAATTCTCAGTGTAAAAATTATAGTGTAAATTCTTTCCTAAAGAATCAAAAATCAGACAAAAATTGAATAAAGAATTATTGCAATTGCATAGAAGCCAAGAGGAATTACATTTTTAGCTGTTTTGTTTAATCTTCTGTCTATAAAGCCCCACAGTTTCAAATTAATTCACAGCAAAAGAACACAAAGAAGAAAACTGATTCTAGCCAAGAGGTGTTCCAAAATTGTCTAAAATGTAAGTGTAATGCCTTTCAGTGATGATGACGGAAGCATTACACACTGACACATTACTGTGTAAGACCAGAAAAGGAGCAACTGATCCACTGCAGTTTTTGTTATTGGTGGCATGTAAAGGCATATTTGAGCTCTAGCCAGTTCTGGGTATCAGAATCTAAGTGTAGCAGGTTTAGCTTTTTGAAACGTTAACTAGAGGTAAAATATACAGAATATTCCAATGTCTACCAAAATACTTTTACTAAGTGGCTGTTTTTAGAGGTGGTTAAGGGTTCATTCATATCCCTTGCTGTGCAGGGCCTAAGGCAAATGTAATGAATTCAAAAGTCTGCATAAAGAAGGATATACATTTGATATTTTAATAAATTTAATGATACAAATTGTAAATAATTAAGGAAATGAAAAAAATCCAATGAACCTTATATTTAACTTGCCCCCCTCCCTCCACACACATTTCATTAACTTTCCCATAATGATTAGTTCCATGTTCCTTATACATAAGCACAAATAGCTGTTAAATTTACATAACTAAAGAGCACTGACTACTGGGGAAATGTTTTCAAAGTGCACAGCTTACACAGTTACAAATGGAAGTTAACAAAAGAATAGTTCAATGAAAAAGTAAAAATATATTTTATGTAGCATCTTTTTCAATATCTGTCACTCTCTCTTTCCTAGTGTTAATCCTGCATCAGCAGGGTCCGCTTGTCAGCACACCAGTCTCCAT
Source organism: Lepisosteus oculatus (assembly GCF_040954835.1). NCBI lineage: Eukaryota > Metazoa > Chordata > Actinopteri > Semionotiformes > Lepisosteidae > Lepisosteus > Lepisosteus oculatus. The sequence continues at coordinate 28,661,782 of NC_090703.1, read as the reverse complement.
TTGGTGGTTTGAACCAAATCTTTAAGCTGACATTGCCATTAACTGACCGAGAAACACTCCAACTGGTGCGTTGCTCCGCCTGCCGTCAGAGTGGGAGAACAAAGCAATGTAGCCAATTCATAGAGGGGGATTATTAGGAGTCAGGGGAAATTTGGCCAGGACACTGGGGATTCATCCCTCCTTTTTTCAAGAAACACCCTGGGATTTTTAATGACCACAGAGAGTCAGGACCTCAGTTTTACATCTCATCCAAAGGACGGCACTTAATTATAACATAGTGTCCCCATCACTATACTGGGGCATTAGGACCCAACTGGACCACATGGTGAGTGTCCCCTGCTGGCCCCACTAACACCTCTTCCAGCAGCAACCTTAGTTTTTCCCCAGGAGGTCTCCTATCCAGGTACTGACCAGGCTCACACCTGCTTAGCTTCAGTGGGTTGCCAGTTGTGAGTTGCAGGGTGATATGGCTGCTGGCTTTTTCAATATCTGTCACTAAATACAGAAAAAAAAATATTTCAGGTATTAATGGACTTAGTCTCTTGCAACAATCATGTAAGAAGATTAGGATTTACAGCATAAGAACAAAAGGAAAATAAATCTGTCAGCAAAATGTAAAGATTTGAAATTCAATGCCATCCAAAATGACAATATGGAGATCCATACATTATTAAGTTTGTTTTTGTAAAAGTGACATTTATTTTTACTTTTAGACATCAAATTAAAACTTGAATATGCTCTGTACCTCATACAATTTTGGAGATCTTGACACAAGAAAGGGAGCAATGTATTACGTGTGAATTCCCATAAGTCTGACCCTTTTAAGATACCACTTTGGCTTCTTGTTTTGTCTTTTTGTGTTTTATGTCTTCTGCATTTTATGAATTTAAAATTAGGTTAAATTAGGGCTTGAGCCCAGTTAGGGCTTGAGCCTCAAATATTGTTCATATTTGTGTACTAATGAGAAGCTAGTTTTACCACTACTGCTTCTACTAATAGTAAAATAATAAATATTTAATTAATATAATATTAAGTTATATATTTAATTAATATGCAATTATTGACCATGCTAATTATATTACCAATTAATTAATATTAATAACAATAATCAATAACTCCCCTCCATCACCACCAATGTGCAGCACCCACCTGAATGATGCGATGACTGCCATAAATATGCACAGTATGCTCATCACACATCAGTTATCAGTGGGGATGAGAACAGAGTAATGATGTCATTTCATGGATGGGGATTATAAGGAGGCCACGATTGGTAAAGGCCAATGGGACATTTGGCCAGGACGCTGAGGTAACGCCTGTATTCTTTTCGACAGAAGCCCTGGGATTATTAATGACCACAGAGAGTCAGGACCTTGGTTTTAAATCTCATCCAAAGGATGGTGCCTATTTATAGTATAATGTCCCCATCACTATACTGTTGCATTAGAACCCACACAAACTGCAGGGTGAGCACCCCCTACTGGCCCCACTAACATCTCTTCCAGCAGCAACATTAGTTTTTCCTTAGTCGTAGTCTGCAAGTAGTAGAGAGTGATGTTTTAAATGTTGAAGTAGCAGGTTTTAGTATTTCCCTGTTACAGTCATAGCCACATATACATTTCAAACATTTCACATTTCTGTTGGGTCTTGTGACTAGCTGACTTTGACTTTGGGATTCCAAAAGCAGTGGCTCATAACAGAGTGCCAGATGAGCTAGGAATGGAGAATGGTGTGCTTTGGCTTTGTGGCAAAAAAGTTTGTAATGATGTCAGTGAGAAACATACTGATGTTCCAACTGGCATTAACGTCTGTGTAAGTTACAGTGCAGCTTGCAGCATACCGTGAGGGGTGGATATTTCTCCCTTTACAGTAAAGGCATCACTTCTGTTAGTGAAATCTTAATTCAAAAATAGGGAGAGACTGTATAAAATCAAAATGATGAAAGAAGCTTAAAAATAATTATAAATTAGTGGATTCATTCGCATTTCTAATGTTCTATTTGACATATTGTACAGTATGTCAAATATACTCATGGTAAGGTAACAGGGGAGTTCAAACAGCTCAAAAGAAATCCATTGTCTTTTATAACCCTTGGTAGTTGTATGTGTCTTTAAGAAAACAGACACAAAGTTTGTAATGCAAACATCAGATGATTAAAAAATAATAATAGAATTTACAAACTGCTTCATTGTTTTCTAAATAATATTCTGAATTTACAATTCTGTCTAATTGTATGAACATCTCCAGTCCTTGGACTGGAGTTTGTGTTTTGAAGAACTGAGACAGTCCCTCTAACCATTGATAATACTGTGCATAGTAAAATGCAGACACAATGGACCTTTATTGTTTGTTGTACACAGGGGAGTTCTAATTGCCTAACACATCCCAGCACCATCCTGGTATTTAATTCCACTGTAATAGAAGTCCTTGCTACCAAGAGGCATTGTTTCACATTCATTTATAAAGAAAGTACAGAAACATTTACTCATTTGATATTTTTCTAGTATTATTGGTTTTTAAGTAATCCAGTTTAATTGTCTTTGTACCTTTTAATCTTTTTCTTCATAAATGTAGAATATGTGGGTTACTTTTTTTAAACAGTAAAATGTTGATAGAATATAAGTAGCACTGCTACACTTGAACAAATAATAAGGGAGGAACTAGCTAACAATAATTCAGATAGGTACAAACATTTTATTTGTGAATGAGGGATTTGATTTGCAAACATCCCAGTGCAGAACTTACTAATAAGGTGAAGATGTCAGCATGTTAATACAAACTTACATGTTTTTACAGAAAAGAGTTAAACATACATTAGTATCTGTCATTCCTGTCACACGTCATTTGATCATTTCTAGACCAGCTGCCCAATTAATCTCCAAAGGATCTTCATGTGAGAAGGAAGAACAACAATACAGGTAAAATGCCAAGGCTTCTTTAAAATACCTTGTAATATTGACATTTATCACCATACAAGTTTTAACATATATTTGTTTCATCTTTGCATTAACTGAAAATAATTATAAAATACTATAAAGAAAACAATATATATCTATATCAATATTTCTAGTTTTATATTTTAGTATTTAGCTTCATTTTTTATTCCTATTTGATTAAAGGAAGGTTATATGAAAAATTCAGAAGGAATAAAGGCAAATTGTTTTATAAAAATGACAATAAGAAGGGGACTGAACCAGTATCAACCTTAAAATGCTTGGCTGCCACTTCTCAGTTCTGCCTAACAGAAGATGTACTGTTAAGGGGCCTAGCAAGAAACAAAAGAACTTCCTGTTACATTGTAATTTATTAAAAATAGTTGTTTTGTGTCTCACTGAGCCATTTACTTCTGCTGGTAACAATCAAGAACAGGTGTCTTTTAAAATGTTCTAAAGACTTACAGCAACTGGCCTTCATTGAAAAGTATTTGTGAGTTTTCTGCTTGTTTATTTTTCCACATATAATTTGTCAATTATTAATATAATTGACAAATTGTAATATACGAAACAACTGGAATTATATACTTCTCTTGAGTGATACATACAAATGTTGCCAATCACTATGCACAAAGTATGCACAAAGCTTTCCGGGTTAAAGAAAGAGCAACCTGTGACATGAGTGGGGGATAAAAATATATCTTCATTGAACCTACATTGAAAATTATTGTAGAAAATAAGACATTATTTGCAGTTTCATTAGTAGCGCTGTAAAGGGTAAAAGGCTTGATGGATATATCTCTGACATTTTTTAAACAGATATATTGTTCATTCGATTTGTACAAGATAAGCTCAGGAAGTTAAACATTTTCTGTGCACACAAAGATTTTTGTAACTTTTATTCTGAGGTTATAAACAAGAACAAAATAATATCTGTGCACAATAATGTTACTGGGTTAACCTCTATTATCTGTATCCAGGGACTTATTTTTATGTGTTTGTATGGTATTTGTCCTATTAATAAATTTTTGACATGATGGTACAGAGTTTCCCTTGTTACTGTTTTAGAATTTTTTAATGAATTTGTTCTATACTAATAGAAAATATTTGAGAGCATAGATATATCTGCATAGCTATTTTTCCTCATGGTGAGTACACAAGATTCGGTATATTACTGTGTTAGTTAGTCCCTTAGCTATTAACATGGTCTGTACTATATTAAAAAAATGTCAGAAAAGTCCTTGATTATATAGTTTTGAGTATTAAGGATTATTATGGCTTTAAAAGAACAGAAAGCTTTGATTTTTACCAGGATATGGCTTGGAAAATTAGAGAAGATGAAATACTGTGTTTCACATTGTTTTACAATAGATCAGATCTGTCTTCCACTTCTTTTCAAAATTTAAGGTTTAATATGAACATATAATCAAAATCTAAATATTTAAAAATATTAGTGATAAATTAGGAAACGTTTCATAATATTTGACATGTGACTAGAATTGCCCTTTTTTGCCCTAGATTGTCAAACATTCTGTTGTAATTTCTTCTGAGAAAATTGCACAATATACAATAGTTTACCAGTTGATACTGTTTTTACAAATGCACCTGTGAGTAAGGTCTTAGAAACTACCATAAATTAACACCAAAACTAATTGCAGGATTTATTTTAAGAACTGTTTTTTGGGGGGCATTACTAGATGATTTTTCTTGAGTTTGAAGAGCAGAATTTCTTTTCTGATATAAACCTGAGGTCAGAATATGTCAGTTGTAATGTCACATTTTTTTTTCTTAAAATATGATAACACTTGTCAACATGTGTTCCACAACAGAACATAAGCAAAATATAAATGAGAATAATTCATAGCGCTCAATCTAACATGTATTTTAAAATAAAATTACCTCCTGTTAACACTCAGAAAAACATTACATTATTTAATTTTATCTTCATAACAGTTTATCCTTCCTTGTTCTACAATTAAAAATAAACGTTTGTAACATAATCACAGCCAAAGTTACATATTATCACTTACTGATCCCTTTTCTTGAACAAGCTAGGTGAATAGGGTGGCTGGTAGGTCATTTTTATTTTTGTAAGATCTCTGTATTTTGCCTTGGGAAGGCAAAGATGGGACAGTGAATGTGTGCATCTACCCAGTGGGAGAAAGACAATTTGGCCTTATTGGAAAACCAAGGAGATCATGGAAAGGGAGAGTTTCTCTCTGGAGTGCCAAAGGGGAGGAGGTTCAGAGTCTGGAGTGGTTTATAGTTGTGTTCCAGTCATTTATTGTTCTGGAAAAGCAGGGAGCTCATGACTGGAATCCAGCTGGAAACCACCCCAGTCCCAAATAGTGAAATCCTGTTAAGAACAGATTCAGAAACTACAATATTGTGTGATTTAATCTGGTTTAATATAAATTAATGCCTGTAAAAATAATTTAGAATACAAAACAGGTTACAAATACATTGGGCTCATTATGCCACTTTAGAGTTTGTTCTTTAATTCTCTATGAGTATTTTATTTAATATTCTATATAATGTAAAATCCTGCTTCTGTACAAATGAACTATGTATATGTATATGTTTTAGAACAGGTTCCATACACTTTTGATATTGACAGACTAGTTCACATGTACAGTACATTTGCAATTAAATGGATACCTAGTTTTTCATTACTGGGTAAAATACATTTCTGTGTTCTGTGCAATGAACTGTGTCTGTAATTACTATTTCCAAGCTTCATAAAATGTGTGTACAATAATAAACAACAAAGCTTTACTTCCAGTTTTTGAATTAATACTAATTATTATTTGCTCCTTTATGGTACTCAGCATTTTATAATTAGTTATAAATTATAAAGTGTTTTATCTGAGATTGTTAACAAGCAATGAAAGCCAGACAGAAGTATCTTAAAATCTTGCGATCATGCCTGTGATGAGAAATTTTCATTTTGATGTGTTAACAATGAGGAAGCACCAAATTTCAGAAGTGCTTTAAGTTTCCATGCACCCTGTGCAGTGCAGGACTCCCATCTTAGTATTTCATAAACTGGAGCTAATAACAAAAGTTTTAGTGAAGGACAAACATCATCTCCAAAACATCACCAGCTTTCAGGTTATAAATAGGTGCCTTACCTAAAAAAGGGGGGAAGGGCAGAGTGGTGGCTCTATGCCTATGGCTGGAAGGTTGCCGGTTCAAATTCTGCGGCTGGCAGAGGAATCCTACTCTGTTAGGCTGCTGAGCAAGGCTCTTAATGCCAGCTACTCTAGGGGCACTGTACAATGGCTGACCCTGTGCTCTGACCCCACGCTTCTCTCCCTGTCTGTGTGTCTCATAGAAAGCAAGCTGGAGTATACAAAAAAGATGAATTACAAATGCAAGAAATTGTATATGGCTAATAAAGTGATCTTATCTTATCTTATTTTACTCATACTAATACCCCTCCACCAATTGGCAACCATCATTGATGTACAGTATACAGTAGTTTGCAGATTCTGACTTCCTACTTGAAAACTAGAAGTTTAGCTCTAGGTCCTGCTTGAAACCTAGAAGCAATCTAGAAACCTTGAGCAGGTTCTCAAGATTAAATCAGCTACCACGTCTAGCAGTACTTCAATTCTCATTCAGAGGAGATTTAGGATTCCAGGAATACTGTATTCCAGAATTAAAACTAAACAACTTTTTAAACTTTACCCACTGTACCTTGGAGCACAAGCAGCACAAGCCAAAAACATCATGCTAATTATTAACACATCACATCACATCATGATGAATTATTAAGTAATGTACAGTAAATAGCATGCAAATAGAAAATTGATGGTTTTGCTTTTTATATGGTGAATATATACTGATGGAAAAAGAAACGCAACACCTCCTCCTCCACAATCTAGCCCTCCCATCTGTGTGGAACAGGCTGGAGGGTGACTTATCTGTAAAAAGAACCTGATGCCACTGCTGACAAGTCCATTGCAGCCTCTGTCTGGCCCAAGGTAGTCGGGTGTGACGTCTAGGAGGTGTGAGCAGAGGGCCTCTGACAGGTTGCCTTGCTTTAAGGCCAGCAGCATGGAGCCTCACTTTCCTGTCACTGATGCAGGCATTGTGTCTGCTGACAGTTTCAGCAGCAGTACGTGGGAAAGATCTGAAACGATCTCTGAGATGGACCAGTCTGATGTGTCGGTCCAGCTCTGGTGTGGTCACTCGAGGGCAACCGAATCTTGGACGGTCTGTCCTGCCAGTCTGTTGAAACCTTCTCTGCAGTCAGGACACAATGGAGAGGCTTACTCCATAGTGTCTGACAACGCTGGCACATGTCTGCCTGCAGCATCTCTTGCTTCCTGTGACATTCGAGGCATTATGGAATGCACAGAAAACTGACTAAGTGTGGTCTTTTTCTTGCCGTGACCTAAGATTTGAATTAAGGCCTTTTTAAAGGTGACCTGATCAGGCATTGCTCCACCCGGACCTCATTGGGTAAAAGTGCACCTAATTTACAAATAGAAGAGGATGAGACCCAAATCATTCAAGTACAGTACCCAACTTGCTGACACGAAGCAGCCACTACATAGCAGATCTGAAGGTATTATGATGAACAGTGCCATTGGGTCTACAATGATCAAGTAGTTAAGGTGTCCATAAGTTATGTCTGTTATCTCATGAACAGAAACTCATGTTTCATGTCCCTGATCATTACACCACGGCACCATGGCAATAAGGGATTAGTACCTTAAACTGGTCAAAAGTACTACATAGAGCAGTAACATACAGTCATACAGTAGATTTCAGTAGAGATTTCCCATTCTAGTACTGCACTGCTTTGCTTACTTTCTGTGATCTGATTCAGCTACAGGGATTCAAATTTACATTAAAATGCATAACAGTGGTAAAATATTAGTTGTTCCACATGCAGCTGCTTAGTAACAGAAGCAATGTTTCCCAAGACCCATGAAAAACTAAGATCCTGACAGGTTTATAAATTAAGTGTAGCTCAGATCTAAAATAGACCAAATGACTGGTTCCAGTTGTAATGCTTTTTCTATCAGGTTGTTGTGACAGCTGTGCTGTGCCCAGAAAGATAAAAGTAATAGTAGGACAACTCAATAATTATCCACTGCCCACTTATTATCACACTCATGTTATTTTGATACATATCGATAGCTTTTGCATATTTGTTGTTGTTACCCTCTTGTTATAAGTTGTGCTCATTTAAACTAAACTGCAAGAGCAAACACTTAAACTTTACAATCATCATATCTCTATCAAATCAAATTTCAGTAATGTTTTGAAAACTCAGCATGAATAAGTCTCAGTTTATAAAGGTTAACTGTTTGTACATATATAATAAACTTTTTAAAAGTTATGAACGAAACACAAAAACAAAACCTTATTTTATGACTAAAGAAGCTGGATCTGGAGTGTCAATACTTGTTAAGGCCACAAGAGGGACACTAAAGCATGGTTTACGGACCTTTGAGAGAGAGCTTAATAGGTTTGCATATTTGCATGAGGTTTTGAGTGAAATAGACACCAGTTATTTACAATCTGATTCCTCTATGAGAAAGTTTGACACTCAATAAGGGTTTCTACTCTGGTAGTGAATTGATCAGTAAAATCTGGACATTACTATAGTCTTAAAAATTCAATTTCGGTGTCAGACATCAGACCAAGAATAAACCAACTGCTGCTGTGTCAGGAGTGCTAGTATTACTTTTAAGAGAAATGACCTGCTACAATGGCGGCTGATTTTTCTTTGGGTTCTTAACAGTTGTATTTTTTAATACCATGGAGAAATAACTTTTTAACCCTAGGATAATATCACCCTATTCCACCCAGTGATCTGACCAGATATGAGACTAAACCATGTCACATTCCTACTTATCAGCCAGTGCCTCCATTCCTCCAAGGCCAGTTTTATGGCAGTTCCTGATTACCAACATCATAGTTGATCTCAGCAGGGGACAATTTCTTTGAAAAAAAAGCACAGCGGTGCAGAATGTTCTTTTCATTATGATGCTGAGAGAGTACTGCTCCAATGCCATATGCAGATGCATGAACTTCAACTACAAAAGGAAGGGAAGGGTCCGGATGCTGGAGCAAGGGGGCAGTGGTGAAAAGTTCCTTTAAATGGATGAATGCGTGGTCAGCCTCACGGGTCCATTTACCAAATGTCGGTCCCTGGCATGTGAGGTCAGTTACAGGTGCCACTACCGAGCTGATATTTCTGATAAAGCATCTATAAAAATTATTGAAGCCAAGAAACCGCTGGATTTGCTTTAAATTATGTGGAATGGGCCAATCTCTAAACGCAGAAAGCTTGGAATGATCCATCTCTACACCGGGGGGGGGATAACATATCCAAGAAAGTGAATCTAGGGTACGTGAAAAGTGAACCTTTCAAGCTTAGCATAAATGTTATTATAAATGAGACGGGATCGAATATCTCAGACATGTTTAACGTGCTCCTGAGGGTTAGTGGAAAAAAATAAGGATATCGTCAAGGTAAACTAATATGTATTTCTGAATAATATCCCTAAAGATGTCATACGTGAATGCTTGAAAAACTGTGGGGGAGTTGACAAGACCAAAAGGCATAACAAGCTACTCATAATGATAATGAGTGGTCATGAAACCATCTTCCATTCATCCCCTTTCCTTATTCTAAGAAGGTTATAAGTGCCCCTGAGGTCCAATTTAGTAAAGATTGTTATGCCACGCACAGAGCTGCCTGTATAAGTGGCAAGGGATACTGGTTCTGAACAGTGATCTTATTAAAGCCTCTGTAATCGATGCAAGATCTCAGGGAGCTGTCTTTCTTCTGTACAAAACAAAATCTGGCGCAAGCAGGTGACGTGGATGGGCAGATGAAGCTGGCTTTTAGGAAGTCTTGAATGTACTCCTCGAAGGCCCCCGACTCCACCCTAGTGAAAGAATAGATACACCCCTTGGGTGCCAACGTTCCAGGAAGCAAGTCAATGGCACAGTCATAGGGGCGGTGAGGTGGGAGCAACAATGCTTCCTGTTTACTGAATGCTTATAGCTGATTGGTGTACTGTGGAGGAATCCTGGTAGGGGAATCGGAAGAGATTAAGGCTGTAGAAACTGGGAGACAGCAACACTCACAGACCCTGGGGCTACTAACGGTGGCCATTCAGCTACTTGTCACTAATGTGACTCAATCCCCAACCCCCCAGCCTTACCGCCTCAACTTCCTGCGGTACCTGTCACCCCTCTACCCCTCCCCATTCCTGATAAATTCCAATGTGACTTCACCAGCTGCCAGGGCTTCCTGACGCAGTGTTGCTGGTTTATGAGAAAGGGATTATTCTGGTCCAAATGCTAGTCGAGATTGAGTTCTAAAGGTTAGATCCAGGTTCGAGTATCCAAAAAGACAAGAGGAAGTTTATAATGCGAAGCAAGGCATTCCAAAGAAGCTAACAATACTGAGCAGTGTTCAGTGAAACGGAGAAGGCTTAAGTAAGTTTGAAGTGAAGGGAGTGTTAATGAGTGCTCTGACTGGATGAAGGGATAAATTGGTGGCGTTTGCAGAGATTGCCTTCAGCTGGTGCTTGATTGGGATGAGACCGTATATGAGGAGGATTATGATTAGCAGCGGACATGACACACTGCTGTGCTTTTTGGCTAGGGAGGTGGTATTGAGGGACCAAGTGAGGTCATCTGTAATGTGTACACCAAGAAACTTGGTACTTCTAACTGTCTCCACAAGGGAGCTGTTGATGTACAGCGGGGAGTGATCAGCATGGGTCCTCCTGAAGTCAATATTCATCTCTTTTGTTTTTATTACATAAAGAGATAATTGAGCACTTAAATGTAGTTTAACCTTGTTTAAAATGTTTTCAAAACACTTAGGCTGTGTCCCAGCATCCACACTTGTGGACTTGCGTCCTTCATATGCGTGTTCCTGCTCAAGGGCTGAGGGTGTCCCATTTCTAAATTTCTAACGAGCGCCCCCAATGTGCCCTAAATGTACCCTTCTCTGAAGTCCTCATCAGAGCGGACTTTGCTGAAACAAATTACTTTCAATTCTTTGCGGAATAGTAACGTGTTAGTTTAAGAACTCAATTTATGTAAAACAAAATATCATTAGGGTACTTTCAATTCATACTGTAGGTAATTTAGGTATGAAGTTTTGACATAAACAGCTTATATTTCATCACCCCATCTTGACTGATGAACATTAATTTACCTGTGGTGTATTTTGTACACAGAATATTTAATAATACAAGTATTTAATAGTACAAAGCTTTGAAGTATTGCCTTATTTGGAGTATTACCTTTTTTAGTTTACTTTGAAAGAATGTAAATGAACACGTTATGTTCCTCCTACTGTAATTTTTAGACAGGAACAGAAGATATGTATTTAGTAGTACAAAGCTCTGAATGAACAGACAGTGGTATTGCCAAGTTTTCCTTGGTTAACTCCACTTCTTTTGAGTTGAGCCTGCTCAACATGAATGAACACGATGTGTCACTACTTTTGTGCAGGGTTAGACAAGATGAAATTCGATTTAATCAAACTGCAAACAGAGAATGAAAAACTCTTAAAAAAATATCTGCCTGAAAAGAAGAGTCAACAGAAAGCATTTTGACTCATGTGACCAGCGGATTACAGCATGCGAGAATGTCCCATTACCCTATTTATAATGGTGCCCTTCGAATACTTGTGCACTTGAAGTCCACACTTGCGCTACATGACAGAAGTGTGGACTTGGAGGAAGGGCTTAGGATGCAGTTTGAAAACTTAGACGCGACCTTAGAGAATTAACAAGGTTTTATAAACACTTGAAAATGAACAATGAATGAAATTTCCTATATATGTGTGGTTTTGTCTCTGAGAGACCACGCTTATATGTGAGGGTGATGAACAACATTTTTAAATATTATATTCATTTTAATATTAAACTTAAAATTTAAAATTTACTGCAGATGATTTTTAAAAATCCTATAATACATAAAGCTGCATTAAATACTGTTTGTATGATAAATAGAGACATCTAATATTGCATAGAATAACATTACTTAAATAAATACTTTTATTTTAAACAGTAACTTAGTCTGTGCTTTGTTCAGAGGATGTAAAGTCAAGGCATGTATTTTTTTTTAATTACATAAACATCTTTAACACAAAGTCATACAATAATAATAATAATAATTGCTTAAACGTATATAGCACTTTTCTGGACACTCCACTCTAAGCGCTTTACAGGTAATGGGGACTCCCCTCCACCACCACCAATGTGCAGCATCGACCTGGATGATGTGACGACAGCCATAGTGCGCCAGAACACTCACCACACATCAGCTATCAGTGGGGAGGAGAGCAGAGTAATGAAGCCAATTCATAGATGGGGATTATTAGGAGGCCATGATTTGTAAGAGCCAATGGGAAATGTGGCCAGGAATAGGGTTACACCCCTATTCTTTTCAAGAAACATCCTGGGATTTTTAATGACCACAGAGAGTCAGGACCTCAGGTTTACATTTCATCCAAAGGACGGCGCCTGTTTACAGTATAATGTCCCCGTCACTATACTGGAGCATTAGGGACCACAGGGGGAATGCCCCCTGCTGGCCCCACTAACACCTCTTCCAGCAGCAACGTTAGCTTTCCCAGGAGGTCTCCCATCTAAGTACTAACCAGGCTCATACCTGCTTAGCTTCAGTGGGTTGCCAGTTGTGAGTTGCAGAGTGATATGGCTGCTAACAATAATAATACAGTGATAATTTATCTCAGATGATTTTTACGTAATGCAAAGCTATTTTGCAATTATTTTACTAGAAATGTGCCATTTTTGTCGACTCACAAAAAGTGGGCATAAAAGTGGGGAAATGTAGACGTTAAGTAGGTAAACATTAAGCAGGGATCCTCTGTATCCCTTTAGAATTTCTGCCTAACTGCAATTTGAAAGGGGACAACCCATTAGAAGTTTGAGGGACTTCCCAAAGACTAAAAACAGAAAGGGTAAAAATAAATCTCAATCTTTCTTCTCTTGACTGACTACCTTTCTTAACATTCCCTTTAATGTCTATTTAAATCACTCATCTAAACCCATCCATTTGCAGGTGATACATAGAAGTGCATAAGAATTTAAAAAGCATTAAGGTACAAAAAGCCTTTCACTAATTGAGACATAAAGGGAGTTTCTCGATTAGTTAAGATTTCTTTCAGAATTTTTTTATCTCAGATGAAAAGGTTGCGGTTGTTGTTTACTCTCTCTGAATCATGGAATATGGATTCTATGTGAAGGAGCAGCAGAATAAAGAAGCTCACCATTACAAAGTATAAAGTGTATTACTAAGCACAACTAATTTCCCCCTTAGATACACATTCAGCTATCATAATATGAAAGGCAAAAGGATACAGAGGGATAAAGTTCTGAAGAAAGAGAATGTACTGAATGTTAATATACATCTTTAGTTATGTATGGATGTAGAGCTAACATACAGTATGAAAGTTTATGACCTTGCTTTCAGATAACACAAAAGATAGGAAGTTGTTCTTTTATGCACTGCAGTATGTAAGTACAGTTCCTAAACCAGATTATAATGTACTGCTGTAATAACCATTTTGCGTGAACATCCTGAATGAACATTTCTGGTGCAGTGTTGCACCATACATTTTTTTTTCATCTATAGTATGCACACTTTATTCTGCTTATAGTCTCTCCAAACTACCTCAAGTAATATCCTTCAAAGCACCAAATAAATAGAACCTAGAATATGAGGTCTGTTACAGACTTGATATAATTTTCTTTTGTTCGTTTTTATTTTATTTACTTTCACTATGAATTGCCTTGTCAATTTGTGGACTTCGCATTCCTTTTAAAAGGTGTCCTTTAAAAAAGTGTATTTATATACTTAATTACCAAAGTGATCAGAATTCCTTTAACTTCTCACATAACACTAAGAAACAAAAAATAATGTTAAATCATTTTTAAAACAATTCCATACAGTTTGATTTGTAAGATTTATGTTATCTCTTTTGTTACATCAAAACAGATCAATTTGGGTATTATGCAGCAAAATGTTAATGGTGGCTGGCATGGTGACACAGGGTTTAGGCAATGCAGGGGCCCTATATCATTTCCTGGGGTGCAATCTGCATGGAGTTTGCATGTTCATGTGGGTTTCCTCAAGGTGCCCAGGTTTTCTCCAACAGTCTAAAAATATGCTGGCAAGTTAACCGGCTTCTATAAAATTGACCCTGGTGTGAGTGTTTGTGTCTATGTGTGCCCTGATGTGTACTGTTGTCCCATCCAGGGTGTATCCTGCCTTGCACCAAATGTTACCTAGGGGAAGCTTTGGGCCACTGCAACTCTGAAATGGATAAGTGGTTATGGAAAGTGAAATAATGTTAATGGTGTCAAAAGCTCATAAGTTCTATTTATGTCAATGGCTTTCAAGCCTTGTAAGAAAATTACACACTCCTGCAATCTTTAATAAGATTTACTATATGACAAGACATCACTTGCTTATTAATAATATTTATCACATAGTAATTAACGAACAGGAGAAATGCTGATGATGAACCGGAGAAAAAGAATACACCCTTGTAAAATACCTTTTTTCTTGTGGGAATACAGATCCTACTAGAAATATCTATATTAGATATATAAAGGAATATCATCTTCCTTTGTCGTTCTCACTAGTTTAGATTTAAGAAAATCTCAATATTCTTTGAACAAACACCTGGTTACTATCCTTTATTAAATACTTATCAATCTTATAAGCATATACATACTGTATTAGGTGCATAGGAAAAAGTTATGTTGTGTATAATGGTGTGTTACAGGCTGGTTAGAAAAAAAGAATGACAGCATATGTTTTTATTTCTATTTTTATTTTATTATTTTTTCTACAAGAAAAAAGGGATTAAATTTAATCATTATTCATTTTCTATTGTCCTGTAGTGTCGCTCCCTTGGCAACAGTTTCCAGCTAAGGTATGCTATTGGGCGTTCCAGCCCTTTGACCTCCTGGGCCTACTCTGTTACTAGTCATATTCACAAGACATCAGCCTGTAAAATAAAAGACAGTGAGAAGCCACAGTACACCAAAACTGGGTCCCTGTGGAGTTGATCCTTAATGGTCTGGGAAGAAGCTTGGTACTGTTCCATCCACTGGACCATGTATGGAGCACCCTTTTTGGTTAGCTTAGCTAGGGGCTCGACTGTTGTCAAGTTCGATATGAAAGTCCTGTAATAGCCAGCAAATCCTACAGATCTCCAAGACTCCCTTGAGTGGGAAACAGGCAACAATGGCAGCCATCTATTATGAAAAAAACATCTCTAAAGGACAGACTCCACCTGAGGTTTCTATTCCCCATGTCAGGTTTGTCCCACTTTGAGCCACAGCACATCTCTTCTGGAGCACACATTTTTAAAGAGAAGATTATTGTCAGATAATGTCAGATAATATGGTAGTGACCACTGACAGCTACATTTTTTCAGATGGTAATTAGTTGACTCATTGTCACATGGTGTGATTTGTATTGCAAATTTGTCTGGCTGTTAAGATGAACATGTGGTTGTGTGCCTAATATTTTAGATGATAATTACATATGTTAGAAACAGAATCTTTATTAGGTGTCATTCCCATCCCATATAAACTGTCTGTACAAGATAACTGTGTTTATGATGGAACAGGTAAAGGTTTATTCCATGCTGAAAGAAAAAGAAAAGAGGCACAATGTTTCAACTGTGGAGCCTACTTCAGGTGCCATCAGGTGACACCCTGAGGTGATACCATGGCCCTAGTAGGATTGTTTATTAGGGATGATAGAGAAGGGATGGATTATTACTCTGAATAAATGGTGGTGTTAGTCAAGCATGCTTCTTATATCTCCACTAGAACTGTGGCTAAGGATCTGCACCTATGGCTGGAAGATGGCTGGTTCAAATCCCACAGCTGGCAGAAAAATCCTATTCTGCTGGGCCCCTGAGCAAGGCCCTTAACCCCAGCTGCTCCGGGGGTGTCATATAAATGGCTGATCCTGCACTCTGACCCATAAGCTTCTCTCTCCCTATCTGTGTGCCTGTGTGTCTCATGCAGAGCAAGAGAGGGGTATGCGTAAATTCTTAATGCAAGAAAATGTATATGGCTAATAAAGTGATCTTATCTTAATGTTGATAAACCAAACAACTCACTATGATAGTAAAACATCAGATTTTCAATCTCTCTCCCTTATTAATCAGCATGTGGATATTGTTCAGTGTTTCAAATACTTATGAACAATAATAGATGAATATTTAAACTTTGCAGACAATACAAATTGTATTTTAAGGAGGCTAGTTAGCGTATATTTTTTATCAGGAATCTGAATGGGTTTAGAGGGAGTCAAAATGTTTTTGAGAGGGTTTATAGAATATACAGTAAGCAGAAAGAATCCTCACTTTTGGAATGATGGTATGCTATTAAGGGAAATTGACCTGCATTGTTAATATTGCCAGTAAAATAATTGGTCAACCACAAAAACAGATTAAAGAGCTGTATTATATTGCAGTGCAAAAGATAGCTCATTTTATTGTTGATGACCCCACCCATCCTATTCATTCCCATTTTCAACTGTTATCTTTAGGGAGATGTTTTAGAATGCCTGTGGCTATTGAAAAATGTATAAAATCATTTGCTTCCTGTATAATCAGTATATTAAACACATCTAAGTGACTGGAATTGCTGTGTAATATGGGCAGAGTGGAATGTGTGTACAGTATATGTATGGTTCCATGTCTAAGACTATTGTTTGTTTTTAATGTGCATTTATTTTACAGTCAGTGTGATTTGTTCTTGTAGTTTTGTGTGGTGATGACAAAGACAAATTACCACCCTTTTGCATGGACAATAAAGTTTTATCTTATCTTAAAATGGAAATTGTAAAGGGACAGATCTGTGATACTGTTGCTATGGAGTACATTGTTTTGCTATTATACCATGAAAGTATTGAAACATACTGCATACAGTATACCATCACAGCATATACTGTACACCAGTAATTTGCTATTTATTTTCTCTACAGAATCGGGGGTAGGGACCCCTTTTCATTTTATATTCTATAAAATAGTTCCAATTTTTGAATCCCATGGAATTTAGGTTTAGATATCCTTACTTAAAGGTTCTGCGGCATTAAAATGTATTGTTATTGTTTTTTTTATTTTATTTTGCATATTTGTAAAGTATATCAACCCCATCTGGCAATGACAATTTTTATAAGATTCAAAATCAAGAACTGCTATATCTGCTGCAGAGAGTATTAAACATATTGATACACTGGTCTAACATGTCCACCTATAGAGTCATTCGTTATTTTGACACAATGCCAGCTCTACAGTGCTAATGATTGGGTGCCGGCTTGGTAGGGGGAAGGTCGAACTGAAAGGTGGCTCGAGTAGGTTTCAATCGGAGCCCCAGAAGAAAAGCACTTAATTGAGGGAATGCTGCATGGCAGCTGTAGGCTGCCGGTGGTCTGGGTGTGACAGGATGTCCTCAAAAAGAAGGGTATTAAATAAAAAAGCCACTTCACTTTAGTAGTTTATTTAACTAGAGTCTTTAGTTGAAGAATCATTTTATTAGCTTTCACTATGCCAGGAGTAACAGGAGAGGTTTTCTGTATATAAAGCAGCTGAGAACTGAGTTTGTGAAACACCTTTGACTCTTGCATTTGTTAAGTATGATTGATTTGATTATAAAGATACCTGGAACTGAATAAAACCTCTGAGATGATTGGTTCACAGAAAATATATATATATTTTTTTAATTAAGTTTTCCTATCTTCTGACAATGGTCTAGTAGTACTTGTCACAGAATATGTCAATTCAAAATCCAACACAAGAGACTTAATACAAATTACCAAAATGTGCAGCACAAATCTGATAGCCTCCTTTGCCGTGATGAAACTGTTATATGATCCAAAACAAAAATAATTGCCTGAAGATTTTGTGTGATTTTAATGACAAAATATTTATTTTAATTACAAGCTGACAGAGTTCTGCTACTAGTGTTTCCTTTTACGGAACCCTGACTTAACAAAATCTCTTTGGACCCATGAACAGATATTTGATTTATTCACAATTAATCCAAGTCCTTTTAATTAAGAATTGAGTAATTAAACTCTCTCTCAAGACTAGGAGTACCCAAACATGTTCTTTTGTATCAGCAATATACAGTATCTTTTACTAGCCACACATTCTTAATAGAATGACACGGTACTGTCTTATCATTTTTTGTTTTTTAGTAGGTATCTCTTCAGCTCTTGAGCTATTTTGCAATCTAGCAAATAGATTAGAGAAAAACTTCTTTTTAAAAAGAGTAGTTTAAAGGGATGCCATGTTTTCACTGAGCAAGTACCTGAATTTGATATATTAAGTAGTCCTTCAGTTGTATACCACTATAACAA
The DNA here is from genome assembly GCF_040954835.1 of Lepisosteus oculatus. NCBI lineage: Eukaryota > Metazoa > Chordata > Actinopteri > Semionotiformes > Lepisosteidae > Lepisosteus > Lepisosteus oculatus. The sequence goes on along the minus strand of NC_090703.1, from coordinate 28,643,447 downwards.
ATAATACATCCATAGTAGACGGTCAGGATTTTTAATTAGGTTACATCTAACTTTTTGTTGTCAGATTTCAATATTCAATGTGTTTATCTGTTATTTGGGTACTTCTGATAGATTTACATGATCTACACATAAGATTCTTGGGATAGTTCATTTATTTATGCTGGTACAAACACAAGCCTCATGAAAGCCTATCTACTATTATATTAAATTTGAAATGTTATACACAAGTAAAAGTAATGTTTATTATGGTTTATATAATAGGGTAAATCTGCCTGTATACAATATCCAAAGCATCTTTAATATGCTGTACTATAACTTTAACAATCTTGACAATAGGAGACATTTATAAGCGCATTCCAAGAATGTCAAGATACAGATGCAGCCATTCAAAATGAGCAGTAAAAACCTGCGGTACAGTAACCAACCCACAGGGCACCGCGGTAAGTGATTGGCTGACCAAAATGACCGACAGGGGCACTCGTGGTGCATTGGTTGGTAGTGAAAAGATTTAATAATTTAATGTCTTTACTGTGCACATTTTAATCCGCTTATTTTTGAATATTTATATGGAATTTTACCACTAAAGGGAAATTTTAGTAGCTGAGCATAAAAAGAAGAGGAGCATAACGCATCTGAAGGTCATAAACGATATTAATTTTGGAACATAAACATACAGTATATAGCTGGTCTTGGTACTTTAAAGAAAAAAATACACACCAGTATTCCATTTCTCCCTAAACATTTTAAGCTTCGAAGTCTTTAACTAACGTGATACAGGAGTCAACAAGCATACTTTTAGAATTTGATTAAAAGGGAATATATGGAATTGCGTATCTAAAGAATTTAATAACGGTATGATTATAGTCGTGTGCTGCGACAGGGCTGTGTAGGGCTGTTTCGGCTGCCTGTTCATGCGAGCTGTCTTGTAGCCTACTGGTCTAGGTGCGTGACTAACAACGCACAAGTTGTGTGTTTGAATCCAGCTGGTGCTGGACTTCTCTTTTAACAAACATTTCTTCGAAAAAATAGAATAGCGATATTATGGACAATCAATTGACTTTTATATTTCAAAATATCGCAACATGATCGATTCTAAGTCATTTTTGATAACAATTGTAGAGAAAACCGGTTCAGGGACGCCAAATATGTAATCATAGTGGCTCTCTGAAGGCACCAGTTCTGTAGGGTTTGGGCATTTACTGAGACAATTATTAATTGTAGCAGTAAATCACAAAGTTGATTCTTTTGGTGGCTTTAGAATCCAACCATGCAATATAACTCAAACAACGCGCACACACAGGTACTAATACACGAGGATACATTTATTAATACATAGAATATGCATATAAACCTAACAGATCTTATCGAGAGGGTTATCAGAATACAAAAGATATATATTCAATCAGTTACAAAGAGTTACACATATCAAGAGGACATACGTTCAGTATATCATTCATTAAGACCGTTTCGTAAAGTGAACTTGGTTACAACTTCTACATTAGATACTCAAACAAGTACATAACTCTTAGGAATTAAATTGATATCAACTGGTTGGGATAACAATTGAATTCTCGAGCTGTAATGCATTGAAGTTGAATACTCATCCAATCTTTGGGGATTCAGATCTCCTGCGGGCACAAAGAAACAGTTGCAGGCTGTTGCTGTCCAATCCGCGCTCTCTGGCTCGGTGCCAGGCTGTGCTGTGCGGCTTGCGACGGTGCGCTGCTGATGCTCACTGTTGGCATTAACTAGCAAAGTTTGTGCACAGGAGAAAAGATGACTGTGGGTCCCAGCAAGTCAGGAAGAGGACCAGTTCGGTTATGATGAAGAGCTAGTTCTGAATAGTGATTCAGCTGTCCACAGTTCCGACCAGTTCACGAGGCCTGCTGCTGGTTACTCTCTGGCAACCTCCACTCTAGACTCTTAGAACAAAGGAAAGTTCTGGCACTCGGACACACTGGCCGTTCCGTGGTTGTCCGGGCTGAGTCTCAGGATGGTCAGGAGGCGCGCTGCGAGAATGTCCTGCCCTTGGGAGCCTTCTGCTCCTGGGCCGTCCTGCCCTGGAATTCTCACAGAATCTTGTTGAATCTGAATCTGAATCTTGTCGAATCTGAATCTTGTTGAATCTCCCAGGCTCTCTCTGTTGCCTGTTTTTACCTGGAGGAACTTCAGCTCATTGATTGGCTGAAAGTTCCATGGGCATCAGAGTCCCACGTGGGTTACTCGGCCCTACCGGTCCCTGATTGGTTGATCAAGGTGAGATATGAGTCACTTAGTCCTGACACTTAGGAATGCAATCCAGATGTCCAACTCGCACTCCCTAGACAGATAGGCACCAATGGGTGACCATTGATCATGATAGCCAGGCTTAGCTAAGTGCATCCCCCTTTGGGAGCTGTCCTTGGACCTTAAATCACCTTGCATGAATGGTTTCTCTGTGGCTGCACCACAGAGATGAACAGAGAAATGAGGCCTAATTTGGGAAAGCTCAGAAACACTTAATTCTGCATTATTATTAAGCCTCACCGCTACATATCCCCCCTTTTTGAAGGCCACGAGGTCCCGAGGCATTGTTGCCTTCAAAACAAAACAGAGTTAAGTGATGTCCCTTGCCATTAGAACATTAATCTTAAATGTCTACATTACTCCTCGAGAATTCATACCGGAACCAGCATTGGATACAAACAGGATGAATAACATCTGGAGTATGTATAAACACGGTAGGAGACATTATCTCAGTCTAGGAATTACACATCAGGAAGTTCACTGTCAATATCTGATACCTCTGTGGTAGATATTTGGGGAGAAGTCACTTCCTTTCTTTTGACATGCTACCTTTGACTCATTCATGCTACCCAGAGTACATCTTGATGTGAGAGTACATCATTCAGAGTACACTGTCAGTCATGATCCAGCTACCCAGCAACAGTGTTACAATAACAACAGTTCCTGTTCCCAGCCCCCGATAAACCACAACACCTGTGTTGGGTATCTGCTAGGATGGTTTGGAGGTTTGTTCCATTAAAGCAAACTAACTACCTGTACCTCTTCAGGGCTTACTGTTTCTTGGATTTCTATCCAATTGAATAGGGTGGCACCTGAAGGCATCTTAGACCACAAGTTTGGTCTTATATTGTCTGGTTCCAGACCGTACAGTGTTAAGTTACCATGCTGTACTATGGCCTCCTCGGGAACTTACAGGAAAACTATTGGTTAGATAGCTGCATTGTGGTAGCTGTATCATGCCCGTCACAAGTCATAGTGTCAGTTAAATGTGGTGTGCTGACCAGCCATTTACTTCCCACCTGCTCTTCATGGGGTTCATTAACCTCCCTCTGCTCATTAGTAGCTTTACACCCTTCATTGGTGAATCGTTTAGACACAGCCAATGGATAGCTTTGGTAGCCATACCCATCTCAAGATTTGGAACCGAATTCAATCTTGGATTGCCTTCTGGGTGAGCTATGAGCGATGGGGTTAATGTCACACACTCCTCTACTGAGAAGAGTGGAATCAAGTGGGTTGGGATTTGTGCCGTGGTTAGACTGGCTACAGTGGCACTAAACTCCCTTAACAGGTCTTGTGTCAACATTCTGGCCTGTTGCACACAAGCATAAACCCACTGTATAACACCAACAATCATGTCCACTGGTTGGGGAATAAGATTTAACCCTGTTGCATAGGAAATTGCCTGTAGGGTTTTCCTTAAGCTTTCCAACTTTTGCTGCTGTCGATACAGTCTGTCACTACCCTCTGGCATCTCTGACACCTGCCTTCTTGGGGCAGTCAGGGTGAGAGTGCCAGTAGCACACAAACCTACCAGAAAAAGCAAACGTGCAACAGTGGCGGCAGCAATCAGTCCTCCCAAAAGTCTTTTCGGGTGGCTGATCCCAGTCATCTCCTTCTGAGTGACTGTTGCCTTTCTAAGCTGGCGCAGCATGTACATGGTGTCTTCCTCAGTATGCCATGTGGCATCTTGGGCACCAACCTCCTGGAAATCTGGGGAGATCTGACGCAGCGGCTGATGCTGCTCCTCCTTTTCCAGGGCATCTGCTTTTCCGATCTGTTCATGCCTGTGCTCTAGGAACCCTGCAGGGGGAGGTGCAGCGGTGGAGCATGCCTGACCCTCAGCTGAGTGGTCATCTGGAGCACCTGAGTGATCTGGGATTGTTACCCCAGTCTCACTGTTCAGTTCCACCCTGCACATTTCCTGATTGAGGAATCCCTCTATCGGCATGTTTACAATCGTTCGCTGGGGGTAGGTGTAGGACACCTGCTCGCTCCCCCCTTCCCTCGCTAGGGGTTCAGGGAGCTGCCCCAGCACTGGGATAGCTAGTTCACTGTCTTTGAACTTACTATCACTCACCAGGCCCATGTCAGTGCAGGCTGGGGTTCTGACACCCCTCTTTGCGATGTCCTGCACTGGCAGGCGGGTGGCTTGACCATCCAGCTCCAGTCTGGCTGAACCACTGTTGGTCAGACTCAGACTGACAAACTGAGCTGGTGGCTGTAAGAAAACCGGCTCGGCTTTCATTCCCTGTCCCTTCCTGGGGACTGGGTGTGTTGGCAACCCTGCCGTTGAGGCAGGAACAATCAGGTCAGTCTCACTCACTACCTGGTAGTTGTGAGAAATAATGTTACCTGACTGCAGGTTCCCTGGGTCAAAGCAGAGGGAATCGGCATCTGGGAACAGGTGTGTCCACAGCGCAGTAGTCTCAGCGTCCAGCTGGACCTCCTGTCTAACCTGTGAATGTTGCACTAGGGGCACCTGGCGGTGGCCCTGTGACAGCTGCTCAAGCAGATCCTCACTAATAGAGGACCTCTCAGGGCCAAGGGTGAGGGCTACGTCACCAACCTGCTTTCCTGCCATCTGGATCCCTTCCACCACTGCGGGGTGGTGTTCCTGAACCCTCTTGGGTGCCAGGGTGCACAGGGAAAGCTCCTTCTCATCGCCATGTGGGGAGATCTGCTCCTCTTTAGGGATGTAGAAGGGGTGTGCTTTACCTGGTGGATCAGGCGGCTGCTCGGAGCACCGCTCCTGTGGCAGGGAGGCTGTTGTGACCTCAGCCGGGACACGACTTCCCTGTATATCTGGGGAACAAGGAAATATTTTTATTTCTTGTCCAGAGGGAACGGAAGGAATCTTCGCATAGGCTTCTGTGTTCGGTGGGCACTGTGTGAGCACAGTCTGCCTCTTGGCCCCCCTTTCCTTCTGTACAGAAGGCTTAGGAGCCTTGACCTGTTTCCACACCTTGCCTTTCTGGTGATCCACCAAAGGTTCCTCTCTGAGTCGCATGCCCTTTTCCTTTTCTACCAGTTTGAGCTTGCCGTGTGACATCAAACACCTCTCAACCTCAGTGTCAATCAGTGTCTCACTGGGTAAGACATCACCCATGGCAGCCTTGAGGTAAAAGCTTCCTGCTTTTCCTCTCTGTTTTACTGCCTGCTCTGTGACTTCAGGGGTGGAGTCAGCACTCGCTTGGGAGTGGCTGACCTCATCCAGGCAGGAACTATTCCGCTCAATCAGATAGACTGAGGGAGGGAGAGGGGGCGGGTCTCCGCCTCCTCCATTGGAGAGTATCAGCTCATTCACGCTTCCGGCAGCCTTGGGGAGCGGTTGTCCCTGTCCTAATAAAGGTTGTTCAGGCCTGGCCAGGCGGGCGGCTACTGAATCCTTTTGTTCAGTTTTATCTAGCCCTTTCCCTCCCCAGGTGTTCTCATGGCACTTAGGACGCTGGGTGCGGTCCTGTGTGAGTGCTTTGGAACGGGGCTTAGCCAGCTCAGGAGCCTGTGCTCCTTCGAGCAGGGGGGAATTAACCCTGCTGGCTCTGACGGCGAACACAGTCGCTTTAACAGCTTTTTGCTCAGAGCGACTTTGGACATCATACTCCCAGGCTTTCTGCACGAATCTCTTAATATCAGTCATTTTCATGGTCTGTGCATCTATATGCATTAAGATCATCTTTCTGACTGATGGGTGGAGATTCGCAATGAATAAACCCTTGAAATGTGTGTTCTCTTCGCAACCCTCATCATTTCGCCCTGCAAAATAAGTTCGTCTAAGTCTCTCGTAATATTCGCGAGGGGACTCTGCTCTCTCGTGCTTAATGTTAAGAGCGGCGGCTATCGCAGCAGTCGGGTCAATAAACGCACTGTATTCTTCGATAAGTGCTTGACAAAGCTGCTCAAAGTCATTACAGACTTTCTTCATCTGCCTAGCCATCCACTCATGTACAGCTCTGCTGGTAGTTTTCCTGACAAGAAACACTTTCTCCTGTTCTGTGGCGTTTGGCAGGTACTGCAGGTTATACCTGAGGTCCTGAATATAACTCTCGATATTATTCTCTGACACTGCGGGGTCAAATCTCTCTATGTCCTTCGCTAGCTCTCTCAGAGAATGGAGGTTTATTCTCCTAGCTTCTCCGCTGACGGAGATATGGAAGAGATCGTGGTCAGACCTGTCGCTGCTAGAGAGAGTGCTTAATAGCGACTCGAATTCAGACCTTTTAGCAACCATCGTTAAACTTAAAGAGTATTACTTTTAAGTACGAAATCACAGTTTTACCACAGAAAACTACAAAATCAAGTATGCAATCAACCCGGTAGATTGCAAAAGATCACAAAACAATCAAGCACTGCTTAAAGAGCAAGGGGAACTTTTTCTTTCGGCTTTCAGCACACTGTATTGTCGTGTATGAAACCCGCGGCGTTTTATATTGAATTATTCCGCTTGGTTGACTCATTTCAGTCTTGCCACGCCCGTGCCAGGGACGCCAAATAAATGTAGAGAAAACCGGTTCAGGGACGCCAAATATGTAATCATAGTGGCTCTCTGAAGGCACCAGTTCTGTAGGGTTTGGGCATTTACTGAGACAATTATTAATTGTAGCAGTAAATCACAAAGTTGATTCTTTTGGTGGCTTTAGAATCCAACCATGCAATATAACTCAAACAACGCGCACACACAGGTACTAATACACGAGGATACATTTATTAATACATAGAATATGCATATAAACCTAACAGATCTTATCGAGAGGGTTATCAGAATACAAAAGATATATATTCAATCAGTTACAAAGAGTTACACATATCAAGAGGACATACGTTCAGTATATCATTCATTAAGACCGTTTCGTAAAGTGAACTTGGTTACAACTTCTACATTAGATACTCAAACAAGTACATAACTCTTAGGAATTAAATTGATATCAACTGGTTGGGATAACAATTGAATTCTCGAGCTGTAATGCATTGAAGTTGAATACTCATCCAATCTTTGGGGATTCAGATCTCCTGCGGGCACAAAGAAACAGTTGCAGGCTGTTGCTGTCCAATCCGCGCTCTCTGGCTCGGTGCCAGGCTGTGCTGTGCGGCTTGCGACGGTGCGCTGCTGATGCTCACTGTTGGCATTAACTAGCAAAGTTTGTGCACAGGAGAAAAGATGACTGTGGGTCCCAGCAAGTCAGGAAGAGGACCAGTTCGGTTATGATGAAGAGCTAGTTCTGAATAGTGATTCAGCTGTCCACAGTTCCGACCAGTTCACGAGGCCTGCTGCTGGTTACTCTCTGGCAACCTCCACTCTAGACTCTTAGAACAAAGGAAAGTTCTGGCACTCGGACACACTGGCCGTTCCGTGGTTGTCCGGGCTGAGTCTCAGGATGGTCAGGAGGCGCGCTGCGAGAATGTCCTGCCCTTGGGAGCCTTCTGCTCCTGGGCCGTCCTGCCCTGGAATTCTCACAGAATCTTGTTGAATCTGAATCTGAATCTTGTCGAATCTGAATCTTGTTGAATCTCCCAGGCTCTCTCTGTTGCCTGTTTTTACCTGGAGGAACTTCAGCTCATTGATTGGCTGAAAGTTCCATGGGCATCAGAGTCCCACGTGGGTTACTCGGCCCTACCGGTCCCTGATTGGTTGATCAAGGTGAGATATGAGTCACTTAGTCCTGACACTTAGGAATGCAATCCAGATGTCCAACTCGCACTCCCTAGACAGATAGGCACCAATGGGTGACCATTGATCATGATAGCCAGGCTTAGCTAAGTGCATCCCCCTTTGGGAGCTGTCCTTGGACCTTAAATCACCTTGCATGAATGGTTTCTCTGTGGCTGCACCACAGAGATGAACAGAGAAATGAGGCCTAATTTGGGAAAGCTCAGAAACACTTAATTCTGCATTATTATTAAGCCTCACCGCTACACAATGAATAGTCACCTTCTTCCCTTCTGACAGCGGTTCCTGCTTCTATTGTGTGTGTGTGTGTGCAACAGAGTAAATTTTTATAGAGAAATGGAGGCTGGACAGTATGTGTTACAATATAAACATTTATATTGATTTAAATCGTGTTCTGATTTAAATCGCAAACACGTGTTTAATTATATGTGTTTTTTAATCATAATCAGGCTAATGCATTTCTACATTTTCAGACAGCTTGTGTTTAAATTGAGTGTAAGGTAATTTATGCTTCTAAAGTCATGGTCAGCATTTATTATTGTACTGTGCTGTAAACTTTTTCTGTGCCTAGTCACATTATTTTATAGCGTTTTTATTGTGTTATTAAATCCGGTAGCGCTGTGTTAGTTTCCTGACTCCCATTATTTAAACTGCGACACTGATCATTCATCTCTAAATAAACTTTATTTTATATAGTGTTTTAGGCGAATAGGTAATTAGATTGCTCATAAACCTAATCCCTTTTTCTACATAAACACAGCGTGATTGCTCTCTGAAAATGCTTTTCCTTTATTTTTAAAGTAGGCTCAGATTTCAACTATAGATCGTATTATTATAAACTTTCTTGGAAAAATGTATTTTATGTAAACCATGTTTGCTATTAATTCATTTAGGGCTAAAATACGTTCATTGTCTTCCAATCGAGTCGAGTTGACATTGGAAGCCTGCCACACCCGGACTGTTAAACCAACGCATTAGCATGTCGCCAGTATTGGCTTTAGTATTCCCCCCCTTTCCCCTCAATTCAATTCAATTCAAGGTGTTTTATTTGCATGACAGATGGGTACAAGCAGTGTTGGGTATGTATATTGTAAGGCTTACGGCAGACAGGCACTGTGTAGGAGCCGACGCACCAGAGCAGCGCCTGCAATTTTTATATTTATAACTTAGTTTTTAAAATTAGTCAAGCAATACGAAGCATCTCCTTTTACTTAGTGCCTGAGCATACTGCAACGCATGTGAAGCCCATAAACGATATTAATTTTGGAACTTAAACATACAGTATATGGCTGGTCTCGGTACTTTAAAGAAAACATACACACCAGTATTCCATTTCTCCCTAAACATTTTAAGCATCGAAGTCTTTAACTAACGCGATACCGGAGTCAACAAGCAAACTTTTAGAATTTGATTAAAAGGGAATATAATATGGAATCGCGTATCTCCAGAATTTAAAGGCCAGACAATCGCAAACTCGTTTTCAATAAAATTATTTTATTCATTCAGCAGTTTGTGAGAGGGACATCCAGCAGGGAGAGACACACACACCGGTTTTCATTGACAACATTGTTTTTTTTTCAATTCCTCTTGTCTAACAGGAATGTTTTGTTTGTGGACAGACTGTTAGACAAGAGGAAAAGACCGCCTCCTCCTACGAAGCATTTCGTTGATCCGATCACGAATTCTTTTCCAATCGTACGCAGCAAGGGTTGAGAATCTCCGATTCACCATCGTACTAATGGTTTCCCGGAGATTGGGTTAAAAAAAAACAAAAAACATACTAACAACTGTGCCATCCTACTCCTTAGTTATCACATTTTATTATTCATAAACAGTTAAAATTGTTAGCAAAATATTTTGAATTATATTTAACCCTATTTTTTCTTTAGTTTTGTATTTAACTTATTATATGATAGTCAGACTTAATGTTATAGTCCGTAGAGCAATCCGAGAATCCAGAGGGAGCCAGTTATCCAAGACAGAGCGAAAGTACCAATCCAAGCCGAGATCCGAAAAGCCGAAGTCCAAAGGGAAAAACCGTAAGCCGAAATCCAAGACAAACACAGAGTAGAAGAAGCGCAACCAGGAAGCTCGATAGGGAAAACCAATACTGAGCAACGAGGTAGGGAAGGACAGGTGTTTAAGTAGGATGAGACGGGGGTGTGGTGGTGAATGGGAAAACTGATAGGTGAACTGATGGATAGGGGCTACACCTACTTCTGCCTCTTCCGTTGCCGAGAGGCACGGATCGTAACAGTGGTAACAGAAATAAATGCTTAATATTTGCTTTCAATGCTTACTTTAATTAACCTAATTATGTTAATGTAAAGAAGGATTAATTTATGTTTGTCTAAATTACCTTGTTTTGTCCATGATTAACTCTTTCTGTACTTGCCCCCATCATTTTGTGCTGAAATATACATCAGCTTCAGAGATATTAATAATAACGATAGTCCTATCAGCAGATGCTTTATTCTGTGAAATTAAATTACATTTTTCCCTTTACAGCATTGCCATCTAAATTGTTTGTAGTTTGCAAAGAAACATTGGGTACATGTATCCAATGCATGCCTTCACAAAATGTGTCATAAATTGTGATAGCACAACTAATAAGAAGCCAGCATTTCACGGTTAAGTTGATGTTACACAGTCTTGTGCCCTTACATGGTTAGTGCTAACTGAGCCAGGTACAATAAATTATCAGTGGGAGGTGTGTGATGTTTTTGACAATAATAACAGAACTAATAAACTAGTAATCTAGTAAACAAGATTGTGACTGTGTTTATCCCTGCATGTCTGGTATGTCTTAAATATAATTAATTATCCCCTAACAAAGGTATCTCGCTCATTTCAATCTGTCATATTTATGTGATGTGCAAATCATGGAGGAATACTTTGTGACTCACTGGCTCCACAGATCTTCTTTTTCACCTTTCTGAAAGCTCTGTCTGATAAATGCTCACTATGATTTACCATGGGAATAACTCATTATATCACAGACACAAACTTTCAATGTCTTTGCTTGGTTAAAGGTATATTTGTAATGATAATAGAGTTAGTAGTTCAGGTGGGTAGCTGCGTCAGCATGCGTAGGCTGCAAAGGAACAAGTAATAGGTTTATTCCATGCTGAAAAAAAGAAGAAAGAGAACACAACGTTTCGGCCGTGGAGCCTTCTTCAGGTGTGAGAGACAGGGCAGTAGGCAAAGGTAAAGTAGCGGGAGAACAAAGGTTGGGAGGGAGGAGGAGTGAGAGGCGGGAGCAGGGGACAGAAAGAGAGGCCAATCAAGAGGTGTGAAGTCAGAATGGGTGCAGAGAGGTGTGAAACGAAACTTCCAATGAATGGAGAAAATTTAAAAGAACAGTAATCTGTCGTTAAGGGAAGGGAGAATGTGTGATCCTAACTGCAGAATAATTTTAGTTTCGGTGGTCTTTCTGATGTATGAGTTCGGAAAACCGTCTTTGAGAACACAGACGGAGAGATTAGTGTGGTCGTGGCCGTCAGAGGTGAAATGAGAAACAATGGGCTTGGAGAGATCTTTAATCTTCACAGCCCTGACGTGTTCTCTGAAGCGGTCTCCGAGTCTCCTTCCTGTTTCTCCAATGTAGATGGCTGGGCATTTACTGCAAGAGATACAGTAAATAAGGTTGCTGGAGGTACAAGATGCTGTCTGGGTGATCCGGAATTGTCCTGAGGGGCCTTGAATGAGTGTGGTGGTGGCTGTGTACTTGCAGGTGATACAGCGAGCTCTGTTGCAGGGGAAAGTGCCTGGTGTGGATGGTTGTTGAGGGCGGTCAAGGGAGCTGTGAACAAGGAGGTTACGCAGATTAGGTGGTCGGCGATATGAGATGATAGGGCGATCAGAAAAGAGGGCCCCAATGGAGGGATCATCTTGTAGGATGGAAAAATTCTGGTTAATGGTCCTGGGGATAGGAAGTGTGTTAGGACGAGCGATCCCTCCTCAGCAAAGGGCTCAGTTTTGTACCAGTTCCCAGGAAGCTGGACATCCCCCAGACCAATGTCGACCTTAACCGCTTTTACCGCAGGATCCGTCTCAGAGCCGACAATTCCTCTTCACAGGCAGCTGATAACAACCCGGTTATTGATGTCATTAACAACATTAATCCCAAACAGAGCTGTTGGACTCCCTCCTCTGGCCGTTTTCCACCAGTTGATTATTTCATTAACCAATGCACTAATCAAGCTCCCAAGGCACTCTCTATACCCAGTAAACATAGGTCTAACCTCACCCAAGGAGAAAATCAGGCACTCCAGTCTCTCCGCAACAGGGATGATATCGTCATCAAACCAGCGGACAAAGGAGGTGCTGTTGTGGTGTGGCGTAAAGATCTATATATCTTTGAAGCCTCTAGACAACTAACTGACACTTCTGCCTACCTCCCTCTCCAACAGGACCCTACCACTGACTACCAAAAGGAAGTGGTATCCACCATTTCCCTTCTTATCAGCAGTAACGAGCTCCCCCAGGAGGCGAACCGGCTCATCATGGAACATCCACCTGTATCTCAATTTTACCTCCTCCCCAAAATCCACAAACCGGACACCCCTGGACGCCCCATCGTATCAGCATGTAACTGTCCAACTACTTACATCTCAGCCTTTCTCGACAGCCTCATGAGACCGCTGGTTGAAGATCTTCCCTCATACATCAAAGACACCAACCACGCGCTCCAACTTTTCAATGATTTCCAATTTCAGGGTACCGAATGCCACATTTTTACCATGGACATCACATCTCTGTACACCGTCATTCCCCATAATGACGGCCTTACAGCACTCAAGCACACGCTGGACAAACGCACAGTGCTTGATCCACCCACCCACACCCTGGTACGCCTTGCAGAATTGGTCCTCACACTGAACGCATTCTCTTTCAATAATCTTTTTTACCAACAGGTCAGTGGAGTTGCCATGGGCACCAGAATGGGACCCAGCTATGCCAACATTTTTGTCGGCTGGGTAGAAGAACGCTTCTTCGCCTCCTACACTGGCTATGTCCCTGACCTCTACAAACGATATATTGATGATTGCGTCGGTGCCGCCACATGCTCCAACGATCAGCTCGAGTTCTTCCTGCACCATTTCACCAACTTCCACCCGTCCCTCAAATATACAGTTCACATATCTTCCACCACTCTTCCGTTTCTAGACATCCACTTGTCTATCAACTACCCCCGACTTTCCACTTCAGTTTATTACAAACCCACGGATTCACACAGCTACCTCCTGTACAGCTCATTTCACCCCAACCACACTAAAAACTCTCTTCCTTTTTCACAGTTCCTTAGGTTACGAAGACTATGCAGCGACAACATCGACTTCGAGAACCAAGCCCTCGAAATGTACTCATTTTTTATCAACAAAGGATATCCCAGCAGTGTGATTGACAGGGCCCTTGCCCAAGCCAAAAACACCCCCCGGACCATCAACCCGATCAGGAACTCCCGCCGTAACAACCGCATTCCCTTGGTGCTTCCTTACCACCTTAACACACTTCCTATCCCCAGGACCATTAACCAGAATTTTTCCATCCTACAGGATGATCCCTCCATTGGGGCCCTCTTTTCTGATCGCCCTATCATCTCATATCGCCGACCACCTAATCTGCGTAACCTCCTTGTTCACAGCTCCCTTGACCGCCCTCAACAACCATCCACACCAGGCACTTTCCCTTGCAACAGAGCTCGCTGTATCACCTGCAAGTACACAGCCACCACCACACTCATTCAAGGCCCCTCAGGACAATTCCAGATCACCCAGACAGCATCTTGTACCTCCAGCAACCTTATTTACTGTATCTCTTGCAGTAAATGCCCAGCCATCTACATTGGAGAAACAGGAAGGAGACTCGGAGACCGCTTCAGAGAACACGTCAGGGCTGTGAAGATTAAAGATCTCTCCAAGCCCATTGTTTCTCATTTCACCTCTGACGGCCACGACCACACTAATCTCTCCGTCTGTGTTCTCAAAGACGGTTTTCCGAACTCATACATCAAAAAGACCACCGAAACTAAAATTATTCTGCAGTTAGGATCACCCATTCTCCCTTCCCTTAACGACAGATTACTGTTCTTTTAAATTTTCTCCATTCATTGGAAGTTTCATTTCACACCTCTCTTCACCCATTCTGACTTCACACCTCTTGATTGGCCTCTCTTTCTGTCCCCTGCTCCCGCCTCTCACTCCTCCTCCCTCCCAACCTTTGTTCTCCCGCTACTTTACCTTTGCCTACTGCCCTGTCTCTCTCACACCTGAAGAAGGCTCCACGGCCGAAACGTTGTGTTCTCTTTCTTCTTTTTTTCAACATGGAATAAACCTATTACTTGATAATAGAGTTAGTCAACAAGATAGTAACACTGCTTGTGTCCTTGTGTCAACTTATTTCAAATTAATGGGGCTCCATTATATCAGTCGTGGGCTTCTAATTATTCTTTATCTTTCTGTGTCTAAGAAACTTACATGAACATTTTTGCTCTTGATTAAAATTGTAAGTGGACACCTTACATTCACACCTGCCACGTTAAATCAAAATCAATATGAAATGTGGTTTTCAGTTTGTAAAGATTTTTTAGACAAGAACCATATGAGTGAAAAAAGGCGAGAATAGCTTTGCAGTAAATTGAATTATGCAAGTTAATTGGGCACCAAATAAAAGTAAAAACAGTTCTACATACCTACTTTTTACATATTCAAACCTTATAGTAAAAGGACTGTTACACTTAATTAAAAAAATATAGCTTAATTAAAAATAGCTTTATCCAATTTATCCTAATTAATAATACCAATTAAAATATGCTTAATTTATTCATATGGTCAGAATGTAAAAGTGTATAATTTGACTCAATATAATGTAGGTTAAAGAAGTACTTCATGTGGTTACATTTCATGTAACACACAGTTAACAAAGTTGCTTAAAATGAAACATTCAACAAACAGCAATGGAAAATACAAGATTATTAAGATATACAAAAAGTATTATGTTCTACAATACAATACTAATATTGTGTTCTTACAATTGTTAAACTCTTTTCAACTTGGCAAGAGTTTCTTATTTAGAGCTGTGACAAAAATAAATTTAATTTATTACATGGACATACTGTTTTCACTGTATTGTGCATACTGCTCTACTTGAACATAATATATCGCATACACCATGGACAGCTCTATTTATATTGAGTTCTGTCTGAGTTTATTTTATTCAATGTTTATTACATTATTATCTATAATTATGTAACCTTATTTTGTACGTTTAATTCTGTGTTTTTACCCCCCTGCTACCAATGAGCTCGTAGAAAAGAGGAAAAGAGATTTCATTTCCAGCAACTACAGCTGCATGCTGTATTGTTGAGCATTTGATAAATGAATTTTAATTGATTGACTGATTTATTGGTTGATTTTGTGAAGGGTTAATATCAATTTTCCTTCCTGGAACATTTATCGCACTGTAGCATCTCACCAATAATTGTCACAATTATAGTCCCCTCTCCTTAAGGGTGCTCCAGCCTTTTCACTTTAGACTTAATTTTGTGCACCTGACCCCTTTTCCCAGCAAACCTTAAAAGCCAGGCGCTGACGTTCATCCTGGCTCTGCATCTGGTTTCTGCACCGTGCGAGTCCGGGACCTGGAAGCGCCTGGTCCCGTTAAGGTTTTAATCTCTGTTCCCTTTCCCTGTCCACCGGTTCCGACCCGGTTCATGGTTGTAATTCCTTGTTTGGATGGATCACCTGGCTATGGACTTATTCTTGTGTTTTTGGATTCCCTCTATGAATTACTTTTGGATTGTTTGCCTCGGCCACACCTTCCCCGTGCACCAGTGCACTTTGGACACGCCCTCCTGTTTTCAGCCCCATATCCCTGCATGACCTTTTCCTAGTGTTTCCCACTTCTTCGGATTGTGTCGTCCGCATAGGGTCCGGAAAGAACTGTTCATTACAATATTTCTTGATTTGTAGAAGTGTGCAACTTGAATATTCCACTTTACAGGGAGTAGTGTTTTCAAAGACAACAGATAATATTAAGGGAATGGATAATATTAAGTAAATATTCTTCAAATGAACAGTTCCGCAACCTATGTGAAACCAGTTACAGTTTATAAATATTTCTGAAATAATTTTCTTTTAGAAAGCATAAGACTTTTTTAATACAACAGATGGTAATCTATGCTTGGAAATGTTGGTGAATGATCTTTTTTTTACAGGCGAATAAGGTCAGTTTCAGGATACTGTAAATCTTTGTTGCCGTACACACACTGCTATCTAGATCAGGTTATATGACATATATTTTAATTTTATTGTTTGACGTTGTGACTTATTTTTGTGACTAATATCTATTCATTTTGACAGGAAGTAGGAGAGGGTAGGAACTTTTAATGTTCTCTGCTTGGAAAAGCACTCCACTCAGATTGCAAACATGTTACCACAGTGGTATTGTGCAAATTCAGACACCTTTGATCATAATAACACTCCATAAAGCCGATACAATTTTTAATATCAGCTTTTTATTAGGGCAGTGCCTTTAGAATTTATTCGGATAGGCAACTAATTAGATTGTTAAGGTCTTAACCTGCTCAAACATGCACTCTCACTCAAAAAATAAATTATTTAAAAAAACAGGAGCTTTGCCGATTTGTGAATGCCTTTGTGCAAAGAAAATGCAAAACAAGTTAAAAAGGTTAGACATTTTGGTAGAATTTGTAATATTTTAGATGTAAGTTTTCAGTATATAAGTATAGAAATTAGAACTGGTAAATTGATTTAAATGATAGTTTACATTAACAAATTGGCAGACCTATTTATCATTTATCCATTCCTTGATTACATAGCTTGTTTGTTGTTGTTATTATTATTATTATTATTATATTTGTAATGTACCGTCTATATCATGTTTCTGTCATACTGTGTCGGATGCTGTACTGTGTAAAAAGAAGCTTAAAGCAGTTATTCAATAGCAGCATTTTTTATACTATAACATACTGAGATACACAAACTCACAAAATGTTTTTGCTTCATTTCTCCCAGTATAGAACATGTCTTCTCCAGGTTATTAAAAACACACAAGAATGAAATGATGTTTAGTAATGACTGATGATATAACTTTCTTACGATTGACTGATTTCTACTATTGTGTGTTTACAGTAAAGGGGGTATTTTATCATACACTCTATTTAGAACTTTAAAAAAAAAGGCTCTGAATGGAGGCAATGGAAAATCATTAATATCAAAATTTAGCAGAAGGAAATTTATTTCTATATAAAAATAAATTATTGATTTTTTTAATGAATAACATTTTGACAGAAGAATAAAATACATTACTTTACACTATACCACTACCTTTTGAAGAACATACAAAAAAAATATTTGGAAATGCATTAATAAGTTTGTACAGTCCTTCATTGTTGAGTCACTCTTCAGGTTCTCAAGAAATGCTCTGTACATATGCAATTTACCTTGTGGATAAAGTTACCAATGCTGCAGACTCAAAACACACAAAACCAAGAAAAAATAATGGAGAATGGAGCTTTTGGCTAGAAAAATAGGCATTGTAACCCTTAATAAGTGTTGTGACCATGATACGGCATTTTATCCAGACAATCCAGAATCAGAGAAAGAAAAAAACTACCAGTTGCTTTCATTTCAAGCTATAGCTGCTTGCTTCCAACTTCTTTCATTAGAAAAAAATGTCCCAAGGTAATTGTGTTTTCTACAGTTTACCTTAAGAACTGGGAGTACTGCCAAATTCACTATCAGAGGAAACATAGCAGAATAACAGCTGCAAGATCCACCCCTACCCTCCTGTTTCTCTTCCTCTTTTTTATTCTCCTTGCTCATATTTCTTCCTGCCACTTGCAAACTGTTAAACACAATTCTATCATGTTTTTAATTAACTTAGATGTTGCATCAGCTAAGGTGGTTTATGTTACGTATCATCAGTATTTAACACAAGCAGTATTTTCACAAATTGAACAATAAACCTGAGGAAACTGCAAAAACAGAAGAAGCAACAATTCATTTTAAATAATGCAATATTAACATTGGTTTGGTTCTGTTAAAAAATCCTTTCTTGCTGTTAACATTTGAAACATAGCCACACTTTGTTCCATATAAATAAGATCATGACACTTTTGGTTGGAGAAGGAAATAAAATACATTTTGAGTAATTTAATTTAATTTAATTCCTCACTGCTTACATTTGTTTTTAACTTATGGTTTGGTTAATCAACAAAGTATGTTGTGCTAATATGTTTTGATACACACAAGACAAGAAGATACAGACAAAGGCATTTAAATCTATTTTAAGATAATTTGGGGATTTATTTTTAGAGCACTAACAAGGTGGAAAACAATAAATCCCAAGTGTTTTCATTAACTGATAAGTGCTACACAATAAATTGAATTAATGAATAAGGTCTCTGTATAATAGCAGTATTTTAACTTAATTGAATGAAAAACAATATATGACATTTAATGTGCACCACAGGCTGTATTACTTACATGTAAAAAAAAACACTGTTATTGCTTTAAATACTTAGATGTTTTAAGCATAGTCTGGCTAATTCTTCAGTTAGCTTCCTTTTCTGCCCACGGCATGGGATGGGTGGGGTCACTGAAGATGCTTTACAATACAAGAGATGGAAACCTATATTATTTACCCAAAGCCTGTGGTTTTAAGTGTCTCTGAGGAATCTGAGACTGAGACTCTGAGTGTAGATGTGAAAACCCAGAGAGTAAACAAAGGTATTACTAAGGGCATGAGTGTGTACCAAGGGCTTGGCTCACCTTGCTTGAACATGAAGCTATCATATCACACCCTCAAAAACACAGAACCAGACAGCAACAAAAGAAAACAAATGAACACCTCTCCTAAACGTCTGTAATCATAACCACAATGTTTTCAAGTCTTGAAGTGTTTGCAAGGGAAGCAAACACTCAGAATCAGAAATAAACTGGCATAGATTTTTTTACTAATTTCTTCATAAACAGTAAAAGGTCTAATGTTTGTTTCACCAGGTCCTTTTACATATTTTTGGGACAATGTCAGATCTCCTTTACCAGTACATTTAAACAACAAAATCAAAAACTAAAAATACAGTCTATGCTGTCTATATTGTTTCCAATATAGACACCTATACAACAAATAAAAATGAAAAGATATACTGTACTGTACAAACTAATTCTAGCTAACTTGCTACCATTCTAATGCAGTTAATTCCTTGATTATGGTTTCCACAGTGTTAATTTAATTTAATTCATAACAAAACATGCTTATAAACTTGATTATCCATGTTCCTCGTTCATCCATGCATGTTAAACCAGATCCATATAAAAACATTTTTTTTAATTTTAGAAATAAAACCTTTAAAGCATGTCTTACATTTAAACCACACATACTAGTAAATGTATTTATATAACTGCAAGTTGCTACTTGCTCTTACCATTCACAGAGCTAGTGTGACTGCAGAAATGGAATAGAAAAGCAAATTTTCCTACATTTTCTCAACAAGAATATTAACTGTAAACCAATTCTTCAAAAACTCTTAATCCTTAGAAGTTTCTTAATCTAGAATAAAACATGATGTTCTACAATTTTCTACACACTGTTATGACCGCTATCCTGCAACATCTTTCCACCCATGGTTGCTCTGGGAAACCGTTGCATTCGCAAATGGGCTCAAGGTTTTCCAGGTCTTGCCACTATGTCTGGATTCCCTTCTGGGGATCTGTCCTAAGAAACAATTATATTTTCAATTATTCAATTTCTGTTTTCTCTATTTAATACCAAGGCATCGCTGCGGCAGACTGAGCTATGAGCAGGCAGTTATGCTGCCCTGGAATGCCAGATCCATGTATCCTCCTTTTCCTGAATATACTCCCCTATTTTAAAACGTATCATAATGAACTGGCAGGTAAACTAACCTACTTATTGAGTAGCATGCGTTTGTGCTTCAGAATGATTTTTTTTCTTGTTGCTTCTGTTGTATACAAATTAGCTACAACTAATAGAAATACACTGCACTGTGATCTATGTTAAAGGTCACATACATTAAGCTTTTATTGGAGATTGACTTACTAAATGTTTTTTTAACAAAAACACAATATTAAGAGTTAAAAAGGTCACACAATCCTTTCATGATGCCAACTCTACTTAACAAATTAAATAGATTTTTTGTGAATTTTTAACATTTAGTACATGTTTCTTCCTCATCAAAAATGATATGATAAGCTTAACAAAACAATATTTTATGAATAAAATAAATCACAAATTTTCACAATTACTTCTGTCAATTTAAAATAAATAACAGCATCTTATAATTTTTACTTTGGTAAATTTAGGTAAAATCATGGTAATGTAAATTAAGTAAAATTAAAAACATGATAGTCTGCAGAGAGATGCAATAAAGAATGACTTATACCATTCGAAAAGTTAAAAAGTGTAGAGCTGGAGGATTTAATTGAGTTCAAATCTAGACTTGAACAGAGAAAAATATGATGTGACATGATATACAAGTATTCAAAGTCTTCAAGGTTATTCTTGACTTCTTCAGAATGAACAGTGAATCATGAACCAGTTGACACAAGAAGAAACTACGTGAAAGAGCTTTTAAAACTGAGAACAGGAAGCACTTCCTAACCAAAGGATGGTGGGAATATGGAACAAGCTATCTGTGTTGTTGTAGAGAATAAACTGACTGAGATCCTTGGATTAATTACAGTATCTACTAACCTCCAAATGATCTAGATCAGCTGAATGACTGTGTTTTATTTATAATTGTTCTTATGTTCTTAAAACCATGGGGAAGTTGCAAAAATGCATGGTAAATGTACAGCAATAAAATTTAATATGGATACATACATTTAATGTTAATGTTCAATTTGTGTATAAGATCAAAAGATAAAACTGTCTCATTATTGCAAGTATTAACTCTATTACACTGTTATGGTTGTGGCTTGGAAATGTTTTAAAGTCTTCAAGCAATTTGTTAAATGATCAGAAAAGATCAATGAAAGATATTATTTATTATCACATAAATATTTTAACACCTGGACCCAGAGTATTGAAAAAGAGGAGAGCTATTAATGTTCTCAAACTGTATTTATAATTATTGGGTTGTAATTATAGTACA
This sequence comes from Lepisosteus oculatus, assembly GCF_040954835.1. Taxonomy (NCBI): domain Eukaryota; kingdom Metazoa; phylum Chordata; class Actinopteri; order Semionotiformes; family Lepisosteidae; genus Lepisosteus; species Lepisosteus oculatus. The sequence continues at coordinate 28,622,352 of NC_090703.1, read as the reverse complement.
GCTACTGTATATGCACACATGTATACCTGACATTTTAGGACTGTGCATCCTTATGAATATCAAGATCTATGATAACAGATGCTATCTGAAAATGGTTGCATGCTTATTATTTTTACAGTACAATTAAAAAAAAACATCTGCAAAACATGTAGAACTACACTGAAAAGGGATAATGTGTAATAAATGAACCTTGAATTCTAGCAATTATTCCATCAAAAAGAGTGACAGTGTTATTACTTCTATCAACATTATGATTGCACTTTTCTGCACTGTGAGGTTGCCAGATAATCATGTTTTGAAAGTGTGCCGAAATCTGATGTCTTGTGAAATGTTCACAAATAACTCAGTTTTTAATATGAATAATCATAAACGAGCAATCTAAATCTGATTGAGGAATACTGTACTTGAGCAGCAATAGGACAGTATGGGGAAGTTCAAAATATTAAGGCACTTCCTCTATTTTGCTCTGAGAAAATAGTTCCATTATTCAGATACATTTTTTGGCAATCATTCATTATTTTTCAATATTTTGTTTGTATTTATTTGTATGCATTGTTAAACTTGTGCACCTTTCAAATACTATTTCAAAATGATCTGCAATACAGTTTTAACATGTGTCTGTTATTCTCTTCTAAATTAAAATCAAAGCTCTTCACTACATTGTTCATCAGCTTCTTTTGTACAGCAACACAATCATTTAAAATATATGTGAAATGAAAGACTATCCAAACATTAGAGGCCCATAGGCAGTATAAGTTTAATGTTGTGTAGCCTATTAGAGAGAACAGAATAAAAATTGACAAATAAACATCTGGCTCAGAATGTCATCATTAATGTTTAAAAAAACATTTTTGTCACGATTGCTAACCCCTACTCTTAAGGGAGCTCCAGCCCTTCCTCGTTCCCTCCCATTGTCTGCACCTGTTCCCTATTCCCATTCCCCCTTAAAAGCCAGATGCGGACCTCAATCCTGGTTCCTCATTGATTTCCACATCATGAGAGCCTGGGGTCTTGCTGCGTCTGGCTCCGTTATGCTTTTAACTTTCCGTTCCTAGTTCCGGGTTCCCCGCGCCAGTTCCGACCCGGTTCGTGTTTTAATTCCCTGGATGGATCCCCTGGCCTTGGACTCTACCCTTTGTCTCGGATTACTCTTTTGGATTTCCTACATGGATTGTTCGCCTGGATTCACTTCCCCTGGACACCTGCACTCCATGGACACACCCCCCGTCTCCAGACCCTTTTCCTGCATGACTATTTTTCCCCTTGTCTTCACTATTCTGGATCGTGTCGTCCGCATAGGGCCCGGAAAGAACTGTTCGTTACGGAATGAGGAACCAACACCCGGGTCCCGCGGATGGCGTATTGGTACCTGGACTCCATCCTTTTTATTTTTAATTTTTGTTTAGGGCTTCGGAGCCACCCTGGAAAGGAGGGGCGTACTGTCACGATTGCTAACCCCTCCTCTTAAGGGAGCTCCAGCCCTTTCTCGTTCCCTCCCATTGTCTGCACCTGTTCCCTATTCCCGTTCCCCCTTAAAAGCCAAACGCGGACCTCACTCCTGGTTCCTCATTGATTTCCACATCATGAGAGCCTGGGGTCTTGCTGCGTCTGGCTCCGTTATGCTTTTAACTTTCCGTTCCTAATTCCTGGTTCCCCGCGCCAGTTCCGACCCGGTTCGTGTTTTAATTCCCTGGATGGATCCCCTGGCCTTGGACTCTACCCTTTGTCTCGAATTACTCTTTTGGATTTCCTACATGGATTGTTCGCCTGGATTCACTTCCCCTGGACACCTGCACTCCATGGACACGCCCCCCGTCTCCAGACCCTTTTCCTGCATGACTATTTTTCCCCTTGTGTCTTCACTATTCTGGATCGTGTCGTCTGCATAGGGCCCAGAAAGAACTGTTCGTTACAATTTTTTCTCTTGACCTAAACCACATAACCAAAAATACAGCACAAAACATATAGAAATATCCCTAGTGTATTGACTAAAAGTAATTCAGGTATTTACAACTTGGTTGGCTTTGATTTTCTTATGTGTACTTCAGTTGGTAATTCTTTCCTTTTCCACTAGTCTGCTTTGTTGTGAGATACTGTACTTGTGCAAAATGGCTCCTGTACATTACTTAAGAAATACTCCACTTAAATAGTAGGCGGTTCCTTTCTTACCCTGAAAAAATACATTTACATGGGCTAAAAGGCACTATGCAAATAATTATCATTAATAAGTTGACTTAGGCACAGTAAAAGAAGCATTATGACCATACAAGTGTTTCATCTTGTGGCAAAAACATTATTTATACTAATGTCTTGTTTTCTTTTCCTAGTCTGTATGTTTTATGAAAGGAAACATTAAAATTGGTTAGGGCACTTTAGTGGAAAGATGAAAGAAGCATGTCATAAAACAATGCATAATCCAAACCTAAATTTATGTGGCTCAAAAGGATCTGCATAATGTGCCCATCTTTACAGACTCTTCCAGTGCACATGCCAGCATTTGAACATAATCCATTCTATAAGTGAATTATCTAAAGCTAGACACTAACAATTAGCCTTTATTTTACACCTGCTACCTATTGTAACTAATTTGGTGGTGGAATGGCATGTTGGGGTATTGGCAGTTTTTCGCGTGTGAAGGCCATACATTAAGTCTGACTATCATATAATAAGTTAAATACAAAACTAAGGAAAAAATAGGGTTAAATATAATTCAAAATATTTTGCTAACAATGTTAACTGTTTATGAATAATAAAATGTAATAACTAAGGAGTAGGATGGTACAGTTGTTAGTATGTTTTTTGTTTTGTTTCTTTTTCATAAATACAACAGTAGTACCTGATGTCTCAGTGGCTTTCAAAATTAAATTATGCATGCAAACCTGTGAACTAGAAAGATAACTAAGATATCCATCCATTATATTCCATAATATCCATGAAATATATGGCGCTGAAATATGTGTGACGCAGTGGTGGCCTGACATGGTGAGGTGCCCTGGCAGCTGTATGATGCAGTGGTGGCCTGGCACGGTGAGGTGCGCTGGCAGCTGTGTGATGCAGTGGTGGTCGGGTATGCAGAGATGCACTGGCAGCTGTGTGTTGTGACGCAGTGGTGGCCTGGCACGGTGAGGTGCGCTGGTAGCTGTGTGATGCAGTGGTGGCCTGGCACGGTGAGGTGCGCTGACAGCCCGTGGTGTGGCGCAGTTGTGGCCTGGCATGGTGAAGTGCGCTGGCAGCTGTGTGATGCAGTGGTGGCCTGGCACGGTGAAGTGCGCTGGCAGGTGGGTGATGCAGTGGTGGCCTGGCATCGTGAGGTGCGCTGGCAGCTGTGTGATGCAGTGGTGGCCTGGCACGGTGAGGTGCGCTGACAGCTGTGTGGTGTGGCGCAGTTGTGGCCTGGCACGGTGAGGTGCGCTGGCAGCTGTGTGATGCAGTGGTGGCCTGGCACGGTGAAGTGTGCTGGCAGCTGTGTGGTGTGACGCAGTGGTGGCCTGGCACGGTGAGGTGCCCTGGCAGCTGTATGATGCAGGGGTGGCCTGGCACGGTGAGGTGCGCTTGCAGCTATGTGATGCAGTGGTGGCCTGGCACGGTGAGGTGCGCTGGCAGCTGTGTGATGCAGTGGTGGTCGGGTATGTAGAGGTGCACTGGCAGCTGTGTGTTGTGACGCAGTGGTGGCCTGGCACGGTGAGGTGCGCTGGCAGCTGTGTGATGCAGTGGTGGCCTGGCACGGTGAGGTGTGCTTACAGCTGTGTGGTGTGGCGCAGTTGTGGCCTGGCACGGTGAAGTGTGCTGGCAGCTGTGTGATGCAGTGGTGGCCTGGCACGGTGAAGTGCGCTGGCAGGTGGGTGATGCAGTGGTGGCCTGGCACCGTGAGATGCGCTGGCAGCTGTGTGGTGTGACGCAGTGGTGGCCTGGCACGGTGAAGTGCGCAGTTCATTAACCATTGTATGTGCTGTTTGCGTCCAAAATGCAATTTAAAAAAAGTCAAAAACCGTGCTCAAATGCAATTTTCAAAGTGCAATGAAATACAATATTGTTGTTGCTGCTGTTCTGGTTGTTTTTATCCCGTAAAGCGTTTTGAGAAGCCACCTTTAAAGGTGATATATGTTGTAGAACCGCTGATTCTTATGGAATGTGTTCCGCAGGAGATTCAAATTTTTATTTATTTTTTAATCGGGGGGTTGTAAGGGGGGGTTGTACTTGCAGTGCATCGGCATAGACGGGAAAGCAAGAGCCGACCGCTACGCCGCCCTCGTGTTTCGAAATCTTGTGACTTTTGAAATTTACTGGGGGTGGACCACGTCTGTAAATTTCGATGGGTCCAGAGGCAAAAGTGCCTTGTCTTGCAATCTCTAGGAAACCATTAGTACGATGGTGAATCAGAGATTCTCAACCTTTGCTGCGTACGACTGGAAAAGAATTCGTGATCAGATCAACGAAATGCTTCGTAGGAGGAGGCGGTCTTTTCCTCTTGTCTAACAGTCTGTCCACAAACAAAACATTCCTGTTAGACAAGAGGAATTGAAAAAAAAAACAATTTTGTCAATGAAAACCGGTGTGTGTGTCTCTCCCTGCTGGATGTCCCTCTCACAAACTGCTGAATGAATAAAATAATTTTATTGAAAACGAGTTTGCGATTGTCTGGTCTTTAAATTCTTGAGATACGCGATTCCATATTATATTCCCTTTTAATCAAATTCTAAAAGTATGCTTGTTGACTCTGGTATCACGTTAGTTAAAGACTTCGAAGCTTACAATGTTTAGGGAGAAATGGAATACTGGTGTGTATGTTTTCTTTAAAGTACCGAGACCAGCTATATACTGTATGTTTATGTTCCAAAATTAATATCGTTTATGGCCTTCACACGCGTTACAGTATGCTCTTATTCTTTTTATGCTCAGCTACTAAGATTTCCCTTCAGTGGTAAAATTCAATATCTACAACGGGCACAGTAAAGACATTTACAGTAAGTCTTTCTACGACAGACCAACGGACCACGAGTGCCCCTGTCGGTCAACCAATCACGCACCGCGGTATTTTGCGTCATCGCGCGTCACGATGCACGACGCCATAGCCAATTACCTCCGGTACGTGTCTGTACTGCGCACTTTGAATGGCTGCATCTGTATGTTACAGCTTTCCACCTGCTAAGATTTTTTTTTCCACATCATTCACATCACATAAAGGATAAAATGTGGATTTTTCTCGTGATGGGTTAATTGATTTTGCTTTGTTCTAAAATGCAATAGGAGGTAAGCTCAGCCTTCAAGTAGTGCTTTTCTAAAACCGAAAAGTGTAGCAGAGCACTTTCGAATTTGAGTTATTAATAAATTCCAAATTTCAGTCCAGGCTACTTTTAATTCCAGATCATGCCCCTTTGCAACAGACACTGGGACATTATGGAGTCTGTAATATAGCATGTTTTAAAGCCAAATATTTTACAAGAATAATGTGCATAATGGCACTAGTTCTCATTCTACCTCAAATGCCTTTTGCTCCTATGCAAATGTATACACAATACGCAATAAAAACAATTGCACATAAAATGCTTATTTTGGGTTATTTTCCCTAACAGTTTTACTGCACACTGTCCAGCAACCATTTCAAGCTAACATTAGAACTTGGCAGGTAACATGCTCTACACTTTATTCTGCACAGACCCTCCAAATATAAACCATAAGAAGCTTAGAATTACAGACAAATATCTTTGTTTTAAGGACTAATGCTCAATTATCAAATTGAAATGTTCTTTAAACTTCTTTTAATTAACAAGATATATAATGTGATTAACTGACTTTACCCTTTTCTGAACTGCCACAACCTATACAAATAGGCATGACAGTGCTTCCAGGTTACCTTAATGTTTTCCTGTAACACCATGAGAGTATTTCCTGTGAATTGCTCTGTTTCCTTTTACCCAAGAATCATATTTCCACAGGCTTATTAAACCAAGGAAATTTCAATTATGAATGACATTATAAGTGACATATGTGTCACTTTTCTGCTGAAACATAAAATCAAGCAAAAACGTGTTACAGCTCCAGCTTACAGTCACCAGAGGGCACCTTCATGGTCTCGGCATATTTCACCCACTCTGGGAAGACGTGGGTTAAACAGGTCTTGTTAACCCATGACAACGCCTCCCCTTCACTCTATTTAAACTCACCTGTCTGCTTCTACCTTTGTTCAGTATTGAGTTCAACTTCTTGTGAGAAACTTCAGAGCCTTTTTGCCATCTTGAGTACTTCTTGGTTTAACTACACTTTTTTGGTTTTTGAATCTTGATTATAGAATTGTCTTTTGGATTGCCTTTCTGGTTTGTGGACTTTATACTATTTCCTTTGATTAAGGTTCCTGTCTTCCTGATATTTGGCTGCCTGGCTGAGCATTGAGCCTGAAAGTGTCCATAGGAGCCACAGTATAGACAGTGACCCTCTCTCCAGGATCTTTCTTTTTCCTCGGGGGACAACTGCATGACCGAGATCCATGGGTTGTTCAGATACAGATGCTAAGTGAATCCTGGACAGGGTAGGACGAGAAGATGATGTGGTCCAGAATTTTTCCTGGTGATGTTCTCAGATTTTATTATCAATTTCAATTACCTGATTAATTACCTCCTACAAGGTTTTCCCTTATACTGACACTAGTGTGAGATGGTCCTTTATTTCTTCCGACAAGCCCTGGTGCAAAAAGAAGATGAGGGCTTCGTCATTCCATGTGGTTTCTGCAGCTAATACATGGGATTCCACAGAGTATTCGGTAGCAGTACGTGATCTTTGACAGAGGATAGGCAGGTGGTAAATGGCATCCTGTCTGGGAGCAGCAGAATGGAATATGGCCTTTAGCTGTTCTTGAAAAAGATCGAAATAAGTAATTTCCGGGGCATCCTTTTCCAATAAAGCAGTAGTCCAATGCAGAGCTTGTCTGGTTAACAAAGAAATTACGAATGCAACTTTTTCTTGTGATGTGGGATAATCCGCGGAGAGCAGTTTAAAAATAAGAGAACACCGAGTTAGGAAACACCAGCATTCAGATGAGTTGCCATCAAATGTTTCAGGGGTACCTATATGAGGGAATTGGGGGTGGGTAGAAGCAGGAGATGATTGAGCAGAAGTTGTTAAGCAAGACAGATGGCCAGAGATTTGCTGGATAGTTGACTGTAGTTGATTTAGCGCTTGTGAGTGCTGACTCATTTGGCTCAGTATTCTGTTATGCTGGATATCAGCAAATGACAAACGATGGACCCTATGCCGGTGATGAGATAACAACACAGCCAAATATCAGGAAGCCAGGAATCGTAGACAGAAAATCAAGATCCAAAATCCGAAGTCGTGTAGATAAACCAGAAGTCCAAAAAAACTTCTTCTGAAGCAGTCGGGATTGCAAAAAAAGCTCTAAAGTGTCTCACAAGAAATTATGAGCAAAGGTAGAAGCAGACAGGTGAGCGAGGGGTGGTCATGGGTTAATGAGACCTGTTTAACCCATGTCTTAAACAGAGTGGTTGGAATAAACTGAGACAGTGAAGTTGCCCTCTGATGACTGGAAGCTGGAACTGTAATAAAACGCTTTCTTAAATTTTTACTTTTAAAAGATAATTGCGGTAAACATGATAAGGATATTTTCACTGTAATTAACCACACATTTCAGCTTTTATAATAATTTAAATAGAAATTAAACACTCTTGCCAGAGATTATTCATTTCAAAGAAATGTTGACCATACATTTAAGTCTTTTTAGTGAGTATGCCTTAGGACATACAGATGCAGCCATTCAAAATGCATGGTAAAAACCAGCGGTACGGTAACCTACCCACAAGCCACCGCAGGGCACCGCGGTAAATGATTGGCTGGCCAAAATGACCGACAGGGGCACTCGTGGTGCATTGGTTGGTAGTGAAAAGATTGAATCTTTTAATGTCTTTACTGTGCACATTTTAATCCGCTTGGTTTTGAATATTTATATGGAATGTTACCACTAAAGGGACATTTTAGTAGCTGAGCATAAAAAGAAGAGGAGCATAACGCATCTGAAGGTCATAAACGATATTAATTTAGGAACATAAACATTACTGTAAGTACATAAACTGTACTGTGTATGGCTGGTCTTGATAGTTTAAAGAAAAAATACACACCAGTCTTCCATTTCTCCCTAAACATTTTAAGCATGAAAATTTTATGAAACGGTACCCAAATATGCGATTGCTGTATAGAATGAATTTTAATTTAAAAAAATTATTTAACACGAAAATTAAGCTGTTTACATCTTCTGCCTGAGAACAGTCACCTGTTGCTACCCAACGCAGAAACACAGCCACTAAATAGCAAAGAGAGGACATTAGCTAGCCAATATGATAAAGAAATAAATGATTATTTTGTTTATTTCTTTTGCACATTTATTTGAACATTTCCATCGATTGTACAAGCACTTGGAAACTGTCCAATCCCTAGTTCATCAGACATTTTCTTTTACGCTGCAGGCATTCTCCCGATCTGGCGCAGGTCTGTGTCTTCTTGGATATAATGCCAGCGAACTCTTGTTTTTATGTCCACTATAACTGACAATCTCTTTTGCTTTTAACCGAGCGTTTAATAATTTCCTAAAATGAAAATGATTTACTTTATTTCCCTCACGGGATCAATAAAAGTATCTATCATCTGTCTAAACTATGGGAGAGAATTCTGGGGTCTCCCCATACCAGAGATTATGGTAGGGCTTCAGAATGGTGATTGGCTGACACAATCTAACACCCCTCTGATTGGAGAAAAAAGACGTGCTGGTTTGCTATACATACAGTACTGTACCAGGAAGAGGATTTCTTTCTATTTGAAACGTGTATTTTAAAAGTTTAAGAAGTAAAAACCTTTCAGCGTACACAGATTTCTAAACTGATCAGGATCGTTATCTTTGTCTTATGCATAATAATGTTCACCGCTCTGTCCAGCAAATTAATAATAAACGTTATTTTATATAGCGTTTTAAACGAATAAGTAATTAGATTGCTCATAAACCTAATCACTTGCTTTTTCTTTTTATTTAGGCTCAGATTTCAACTATAGATCATATTGTAACGCAACGGGGGCTCAGGCGGGTCGCCCTTGCCGCATCTGGTCGGCCCCATCCCGACTGGAGGCTCGAACCCGGGACTCCAGCGTCTCTCTGCAGCGACCTAGCCCCATGAGCTAAAGAGAGATCTCTCTACAGCCCAGTAGCTGTAGTCCTGCTATCACAGGGAAGGGCGGTGACATCACCTGCTCTGGTACGCCGGCTCTTACACAGTGCCTGTCGGCCGTAAGTGTTACACTCTCCCCCGCTTAAATCGCCATCCCTGGTAAAGGGCTCTCCCACCCCGCTTCTGACACCAATGTAACGCAACAGGGGCTCAGGCGGGCACCCTTGCCGCATCTGGTCGGCCCCATCCCAACTGAGGCTCGAACCCGGGACTTCTGCATCTCTCTGCAGTGACCTAGCCCCGTGAGCTAAAGGGAGATCTCACAACAGCCCAGTAGCTGTAGTCCTGCTATCACAGGGAAGGGCGGTGACGTCACCTGCTCTGGTACGCCCGCTCTTACACAGTGCCTGTCGGCCGTAAGCGTTACAGTATTATAAATAACCATAATAACAACCAACCAACAAAAACAACCATCTAAACATAATACCAACCAAAAACATAGATAACAACCACAATAGAAAATCAAATATATCAAACCATTATACTCTCACAAATTCCTCCAATTATCATAACCCCGCCCCTTATGCAAAACCAAACCCTCCTACCATCCCAGTTTATCCTCTTTATCATAAACATTATATATTCCATATTATATTCCCTTTTTAATCAAATTCTAAAAGTATGCTTGTTGACTCCGGTATCACGTTAGTTAAAGACTTCGGTGCTTAATGTTTAGGGAGAAATGAAATACTGGTTTGTATGTTTTCTTTAAAGTACCGAGACCAGCCATATACTGTATGTTTAAGTTCCAAAATTAATATCGTTTATGGCCTTCACACGCGTTACAGTATGCTCCTATTCTTTTTATGCTCAGGTACTAAGATTTTCCTTCAGTGGTAAAATTCCATATAAATATTAAATATGTTTATGTTCCTAAATCAATCTCTTTTATGAGTATGTGAAAGGCATGATGAATCGATTCTCAAAAATTACTATACTTTGCATGATTGGAAACAAATGTGTGATTGCGAAATGCTGTGGTGTTACTTTTACAAAGACGGTCAATGAAAAAAAGAATCTGGACCAGGGCAATACTTTGTTTACAGCTTGTCCAAGGTCATTCATAATTAATACTATTAGTAATATCTTCGTTAAAGACTTTGATGGCGACAGCTCAAACATGAGAGGTTGAGCTTTATTAGCTCCACCTTGCAGAAATTCCGGATACTATTATTTTAATTGCGGTATTATAGGAGAATTTACGGCAAAATAATGCGGTATCGCCCACGCATTTTGAATGGCTGCATCTGTACAATTACTATTTTTCTCACATTCTCACATTTTCTCACATTTTTTTCACATTATAGGAAAGTATAAAATGTGGATTTTTTTATATGTTTCATGGCGGTGTCTTAAAATTCAACAGGAGGTAAGCTCAGTCTTCAAGTTAGGCTTTTCTAAAACTGAAAAGCATTTATATCCACTTTCCTTAACAGAGCGTTCTGAGACAGGGAGATAATGTCTAAATCAACAGGATTTTATGCAACATCTGATTGCAGCAAGTGTAGAACACAGGTTGCTTTATATTGTTTTCTCTCATTGTGTCTACATACTCTTTCAGCTAAACATTTGTGCAGAAAATATTAAACGTTATACTAATCCCATGCTACTTAATAATCTAGTTTTGCTGTGTTCTTTTGGATATATTCTCACAAGGGATATTGGGTGCAAAAAATGTACATCAATGTACATCAATTGATATGATCCACTATTAGCCCTGAAGGAGAGCTGTCACCAGTTAGGGCAGGTTAGCCTGGACATAACTAACAGCCTAACTAACAGGGATCACATTCAAAGTCAAAGTGTTCTTCACCTTGTTTTTCTGACTCTTGACTGTTAATTACAGCCAGCTTCACTGAACTTAGTAAAAAGGTTAGCTAGCTGATACTTATACTTCTGATTTTTGCAGTATTTCACCCCAAAAATGAACAGCACCTCTGAGAACTCTGCCAAGGCCTTCCAAAACAGTGGCTTACACCTGGAGCAGTATAGGAAACAATGGAAAATTGCTTTCCCCTGCCAACAGAAAGGACACCTACAGCATCATCAGCTCCTGGTTGAATAACTGCTAATAAGGAATTAGTGGCTGCAATAGCGTGCAGAACTCTCAACAATAAGTCGCCCAACTATTTTTTGCAGTGGTGGCTTGTATAGACTATTCCAGTTTGTTTTCAGGTTAGCTTCAACACATATCTTCTCCCTCCAGTGCATATCAGGCAGATCTTTAAGAGTTGATTCACCTTGAGAAAAAGTCTGTAAAAATCCTTCTTTTCTAACGTGAAAAAGAAATTCTCTATTGACATAAAACTCATACGTTTCCCAGGCTGTTCACTAATTACACTAATATTTGATTGTGCCTATGATTCAAACAGACAAGGCTGTTTCTACACTACCATTTCCTAGAAAAGCTCACTCTACACCTCCAGACATGTGCTGCAAAATGCTGCCTGCAGTTTCAAGAGTAACAGGCTGATATAACGCCTCAATCGTACGTCCAGCTTACAGGCCACAGCAGCAACACTCTTAAGTTCATTGTGACACCCTTTCTCATTAAAATAGCAAGAAAATTGGAAGACAGCAGCAATGGACAGTTCAGAGCGTGTGTGACACCTGAAAAAGGCTCCATGGCCGAAACGTTGTGTTCTCTTTTATTTTTTTCAGCATGGAATGAACCTATTACTTGTTCCTTTGCAGCCTACGCATGCTGAGGCAGCTACCCACCTGAACTACATTGAGGGTTTCCTGGCTTCCAGTGAGGTTTACTAGAAGGTAACCGAAAGATGTAGGGAACTGTGATCTGAGTCTCCACTTTGTAATTTCAGGGTGGAACCCATATGGAAGGAGAAACAGAGGACCGTCACGTTTTTGATTTACAACTAATACGTGCCGATGGAGCTGGTAAGAGCTTTCATGGAATGGTATGTGAATGTGTTATGATAATAATTCCTTACACTTATATTGCACTTTTCTAGACACTCCACTTAAAGAGCTTTACAGGTAATGGGGACTCCCCTCCACCACCACCATTGTGCAGCACCAACCTGGACAATGTGACAGCAGCAATAGTGCACCATTACGCTCACCACACATCAGCTATCAGTGGGGAGGAGAACAGATTGATAAAGCCAATTCATAGTTTGGGAATTATTAGGAGGCCATAATTGGTAAACGCCAATGGGAAATTTATCCAGGACTCCGGAGTAAGACACCTACTCTTTTCGAGAAATGCCCTGGGATTTTTAATGACCACAGGGAGTCAGGACATTGGATTTACGTCTTATCTGAAGGACAGCATCTTTCTACAGTGTAGTATCCACATTGGGGCATTAAGATCCAGTCAGACCCAAAAGTGAGCACCCCCTAATGGCCCCTCTAATACCTCTTCCAGCAGCAACCTTAGTTTTTCACAGGAGGTCTCTCATCCAGGTTCTGACCAGGCTCACACCTGCTCAGCTTCAGTATGTTGACAGCTTGAGTTGCAGAGTTAAATGGCGGCAGACGTGTTTGGTGTCTGGACAAACTGGCAAATGCCAGTACTAGGTTATCCTGAGGGACAACCCGATCAGTGCTGATGGACTCAATTACCCACCTGCACAGTTCTCTATTGGGGGTGATAGAGGGTATCTCTATTCCACAAGACAGCCAGACTTCTGCAAGAAATGCAGAACCTACAGGCCACAAGGAGAAGGGCTGCACAACCATAAAGTGTTGCAATTGCAGCATCGAAGGCTACATGGCCAAGGACTGCAAAACTATCAAAAAGTATGATGGATGCGGTGCTGAGGGGCATCTGGTCCGACAGTGCCAGGCCTTCAAGCCAACCTTTGCACAGGTAGTCAAGGGCAGCAAGCCAGCTCCAGCAGCAGGAGCACAGGAAATGGGAGAGGAGAAATCCCCTCCCCCCCCAAAGACAACAAACAAGATTGAGGCTATACCACCATAACAAAGGGTAAAGGCCAAGCAGAGGAACAAGAGGGAAGCCCCTGGAAAACACGCACAAAGAAGGTGAAGAGGAAGGGGAATCAAAAGAAAAAACCCTCAAGAAGCACCTTCCTCCAAGTCTCAGAAAGAGCTGGAGGATGTAAAAGAGGTGCCCCAGGTGAGCAAGCAGGAGAACACCTTCCCCGCAACATTGGCAGAGAGCATCCTCGCTTCGTACGGGGATGACTGCGGAGCCAAGCACAAGGTCAAAATGATGGAATGGATGGAGACCTTAGCAGCCTCCTCCATTTCCACTGCCCAGCAAGACCTTCCCCCAGTATCCTGTCAGGGTAAGTAATAAGAGAATGGAATAAAACTTCCACTTAATCTATCATGACAGTGAAGTTTACCTTTCTAACTACCAATGTCAGGGGGCAAGAGCGAGTGAAAAGACAGGCAGTCTTTCATTACATGGCTTCCATGCCATTCTCAATATATTTTCTTGCAGGAAGTCCACCTGAGGGATGAAAGCGACAAGCTGACGTTGTCCAGGAAATGGACCAAGGTGCATAGGTAGAGTACACTCTTCCGGAGTGGGAATCCTCCTTGGACACCAAGACATGAAGCTGTGCACCCTCCATGGTGCAGGGCCAGATCCTGGTCACGGACATCGACTGGAAATGGCAGAAGTTGAGAACAATCAACACCTATGCTCTGACGGAACCCTCAGAACAGAAAGAAATGTTTGCTGACCTGGCCAGCAGCTGCACCACAAACAGACAGGTGGTACTTGGCAGGGATTTCAACATCAACCCTGTGAAGGGGAGCGATGTTAGTTCAGCAGAGCTGGTGTCTCTGCTCAATTAATTCTCTCTGGTGGACAGCTTCAGATAGTGTTGCCCAAATGACGTGGGAACAACCTGAAGAAACTCCAGGGGGATGTGCAGTCTCCTGACTACATCTTCAGTGTACACAACCCACTCCTTGGAGTCTGCAGCGGTGTACCCAGTGTGGTATTCTGACCATGACTGTGTGTCGGTGGTGGCTAATGCCAACCTACTGGCATTCAGTCACGGGTACTGGAAGCTGAACTGGGAGATACTGAAGGAGGACTGCATCAAGCAACTATTCAGCGATTACTACGAGAGCTGGGCTGAAGTGAAGTGTGGTAGTGAAATGGTGGGAAGCATTGAAGGAGAGGACCCGAACCCTGGCGCACACCTACTGCAGGGAAGGAAAATGGCCAGGAGAAAGGGAGGTAGACACACGGCTCCAGAAACAACTGGAGGAGGAGTACAGCTCAGCGAACGGGAAAGAGCCTTCAAAATCAGCCCAAGTAAGGGACCTGATGGAAAAGATCCGCAACCTGTACACTGAGAAAGCCAAGTTTTTCCTTTTCAAAGAACAATTATGAAAATAATGAAATCTGTTCCTCTTATTTCTCTAATAAGTCCCGGGGAGCCTAGAAGAAGAGGGTGGTACAGAGCCTGAGAAAGGGAGATGAAGAAGAAGTGTTGGATGAGGGTGACAAAGTAGAAATTGTGACTAAATTCTACAGAAAGCTTTTCTCAGAAAAGCAGATAGAGGTGGAAGCAGGCGAAGCTTTACTGGAAGGGCTGAAAGCAAGAGTGCCAGAGGGCGTGAGGGAGGACTTGGAGGGACTGATAATGGCAAAGGAGCTGAGGGTGGCATTTTGGTCTATGGAGAATGGCAAAGTGTCAGAGCCAGACAGACATCCCAAGGAATTCTGCACCTGCTTCTGGGACACCCCAGTATCACACTTGGTAGAGATGGCGCAAGAGATCTTCTTCCAGGGGAAACTAGGAGACATGACGAGGGAAGGGGTAATTTCCCTTCTCTTCGGGGGGGGGGTGGGGGGGGACACTGCAGACTTCAAGAACTGGAGTCCATTAATGATGACCTTAATGTGTCCGCACAGAGCCTGTCCAAGCTACTAGCCAGCAGCCTGCCCCACAGAATCAACAATTCTTCAATCCTTGCCTGGGCCAAGGACCAAAATGTGCCCATGACGGTGGTGATCCTGGACCAGGAGAAAGCTTTGACAGAGTAAACCACAGCTATCTGTTCTGAGTGCTGGAACACTTTAGTTTTGGAGAGAGTTTCAGCCACTGGATAAAGATACTGTACTCTGAAGTGGGCCGCATAGTCAATGTGAATGGACATCTAGGGGATTTAATTCCACAGGAGTCCAGACTATGACGAAGGTATCCTCTTTCACCTCTTCTCTATGTTCTCTTCACAGAGAATACCAGGAGGCATGGGGGAAACCCTCAAGATCTCCCAGTAGGCAAATTACATGACACTGTTCCTGAGCTCGGACAGGGGTTTGAAGAGAGCCCTGCAGGTCATAGAGCAATACTCTAGGGCCTCATGATTGAAGCTCAACTGCTGGAGGAAGGGGACAGAGACGTGCCAGATTTCCACCTAAAACTCGACTGCATCTTCTTCTGCAACCTCTTCTCTGCAGGAGCATATAGCCACAAGTACCTGTATTTTGTCAGGCTGTGGCTCTCCACCCCGATGAGCAACCTGGTCCAGTGGACAAACACCAGAACCAAAGCAGAAAAGTGACTGAACACCTACACCCATGCTGTCAGGTGGAGCAGGAGGTACAAGATCTGCACCAACCACAAGACCCTATACAAGGGTGAGGAGGCAACAGTTGGCATTAAAAGGCTGTGGGTTCGCAGACAAGTATGGGAAAGGACAAAGCCAAAAGAATTCGACAACAAGCTAAAGGACCTTAACTGGATGGCTGTACACCAGAGGCTAGTGATGAGAGAGATCCTCTACAGACACTCGCTCACCAGGAATCCACATTGCCGCCGGAACATGCGTTTCATCAAGGAGACGCAGGAGCATGTGTTCTGAAGCTGTCCCTTCACCAAAGCAGTTTGGGGCACAATGGACAACATTATACAACTCCTGAGAGAGGAAGAGGAGTTCAGCTACCAGTGCATCCTCCAGGGGCTAGCACCATCCAGGTTGGACAAGGGGACACAGTACTTGCTTCAGCTACTGGCGTCCCTAACAAAACAAGGACTGTGAAACACAATGAACACTCTCAACCAGCACAACACAGTATATTGATCCCCAGAAACGTCACAATCAAATTCAAGAAATAACTACGCAATAAAGGGCTAACCAGTTTCTGGACCATTAAAAACAGACATATAAGTAGATAGACATTAATAATTAATTTAAGTATCTCTCATTTGAATCAACCACAATTCATGCATAAGTGGGATAGCTTTCCTTTGTGGGTTAGATGTGGCCATTCACTTAAGGTTTTTCATTTTTAATAAATAAATATAATTTGATTTCTCTAGAGACTCCAACATTGAAGGCTTCAAGTGCAAGGTGAGCTACAAAAAACATAAGTTTCATATTTGAGTCTGGGTCATATCTATAGCAAACTGTGCAAACAAACATAATTTCAAGTAATTCTAATCTGGTGTAACATGGCTCATTGTGCTTCAGAGTTACAGAGGTGACTTATACCATCTAGAGAGTGTAGATGTATGCTATGGCACAGGACCTGGTCTTGTGGGTATAGAGTGGTGCTCTGGGCCTGCTAGAGGCTATGATTGAATCCCCTGACAGGGGCAGGGTGAACTGCACTTGTTCCAATCATAGTCAAAATGTTATGGAATAAAACTGAAACAGTACCATGAGAGCTGTTAAAGTAGGCGTATTAGACCTAAGTGCTTACAGATAAATCAAATCTCTCTTACTATTAGTGTTTCAATATAACATTTATCTACACATCTATCCAGCATATAAGAGCAATGTTTTAGAAAGAACATGATAAGGTTGTATTATTGCTGCAGAAGGAGAAAGAACAAAATACATGGCTTTAATGTTTAAATTCTCAGTTATTTTGCTAAAGGTTTATCCTTTAACTACTATTAAAAGGAAAACTTTATGCTGTACAAATACAAGGTGGGTATTGTACAGTACCTACTGTATGTTCTGAAGGAGTTTTTTCAATAGGAATTGCTACAGTATGAAAGCTAGCAAATGTCTCCAAACTATATGGCCTCCATAACATTTCACAGAATAGAACAATAATTTAATAATAATAATAATAATAATAATAATAATAATAATAATAATTGCTTACACTTATATAGCGCTTTTCTGGACACTGCACTCAAAGAGCTTTACAGGTAATGGGGACTCCCCTCCACCACCACCAATGTGCAGCATCCACCTGGATGATGCAACGGCAGCCATAGTGCGCCAGAACGCTCACCACACATCAGCTATCAGTGGGGAGGAGAGCAGAGTAATGTAGCCAATTCATAGATGGGGATTATTAGGAGGCCATGATTGGTAAGGGCCAATGGGAAATTTGGCCAGGACACCGGGGTTACACCCCTACTCTTTTCGAGAAATGACCTGGGATTTTTAATGACGACAGAGAGTCAGGACCTTGGTTTTACATCTCATCCAAAGGACGGCGCCTGTTTACAGTATAGTGTCCATTTGGTACAAATTTGTCTTATAAATTATTATATGCACTTTTCTAAAAGTCAATTTAATTACTTTAAGGGCTTAAGGGTTGAATTCTAGAAACACCAGGGTTTGTTCTATTATTAAAAAGGATTCATGAAAATTCAGGATGTCCCAGTGCATCCCAGTGTGGCTGTCACCATTGCCTAAGGTCTTCTTATGTTGACAGGCACTCTGAGCTGCATCTGTCACAGTATCATAGAGAAATGTTGTAGGATGTGCTGTTGCACACATGGAATTTCGAGTGAGTAAGTGGAGCAATGACAGCAGATTTGGAGCTTTCCCACAGACAATGCAGCAGTGGGACCATGTCGAAAGCATCAATCTAAGGAGAGCAAATTTACCTTGAGAACATCAGTGCTTTTGAAGACTTGTGTCAATCCAGGGCATTGGAAAGAAATGTTAAATATGACTATGGGCAATCTTTTCAACCTGTAATACTTAATGGTCAGTCTATAGAGGTTGTGGAGAGTTTAAAATACTGGAAACACATTGATAAGAGGTTGAGTTACTCTAAGAATACAGATTATATTTTTAAGAAAGCAAATAAGAGGGTGTTTTTAATTTTAGGACTTTAGGTTTTTAGTGTTAATCAAAATGTCCTAGAGATGGCCTCATTGAGAGTATTGTGGCACTTAATATGACAGGGTGGTATGGACATCTAGGTATGAAAAGTAAAATCAAATTGTCTAGGATTGTGAGATAGCCAAGAAAAATAATTGGAAACAGCAGACCCAGCCTGTTCATATCTACCACAATTTAGTTCTCCGAATGGCTAGGAGCATGACAGTTGATCCCACTCATTCACTTTCCTCATTTTGTAATGCTGTGATCAGGGAGATGGTTTACTGTACCAAAGTCATGTAAAAGCAAGACCTTTGTTCCCTGTGCAATAAAACTGCTGCTTAATGTACGCTCCAAACTTCTAATTAATTTATTTATCTGACATCTACTGTTGCTACAATTTTATGCACCTGTATTAATTTTATTTGACTGATTTTTATGTTTTGTGTGTTCCATGTTTGATGTCCTTTTTGTGGAAGAAACCCAAAGAAAAAGTTCCACATTTATGGACAATGACATATCTAAGGCCTTGTCCAAAATGCCCTAATGCCTTGTCCTAAGCTCTTTTCCAAGTCTGCACTTCTGTGCACAAAAATGTGGGAATGCACCATTATAAAAAGGGTAATGACATCACATGATATCACACCTTGGTTATGGCTCAAAGTGAAAATGCCTTCTGTTGTTGCTGCTTTCATTCTGCTTCTTTTCCAGTGCCTTAGTGCACACCAGCAGATAATTTTTCATTGTTTGTATATATCTCCACTTGGAGTTTAATGAAGGTGAATATCATCTTGTCTGTTCCAGTAAAAAAGGAACAGACAACGAACTAACTAGATAACTCTCGCGGATGTCGGAAAGGACAAACCATGGAATGACAGGAGAGCGAAAAGACCCTATGCGTAGCAGTGAGAAGGGGGTTAGCCCGGGCTCAGCTGTTCAGGGAATGCCGTAAAGAAACCTATGCCCTCAGGTAGCAGACTTGGGGCGACCTGGTGCTAGGCGGGTTTCAGGACATCTGAATGTCAAACGCTGAGCGCCGGCAGAATGAAAGACCTGGAAATATATAACCCTAGAGAGAGAGAAACACCGGAAGGACAGCAAAAAAAACGGAAATGAGAGACAGGACAGAGAAGGAGCCTGACAATTACTAAAAATGGTCGAAATAAGCTAAATAAAGTAAACTTGGAAATACCTTTGACTGTTTATTGAAACGTTTGTACTTTTAAATATGTCTTTCCATGCACAAACTACACAGTAGACAAACGAGAATTCATCAGTTGAAATGGCGTAACGAAATAATAGCTTTATGGCCACACTTTATGCCTAGAATAGATATAATCTAAAGGTGCCAAATGGAATTTTATTTTTGCATAAAATATTACGTTTTTAAACGTGTCATATTTCATGGCAACTTCTCTCAGCTTTAAGGCTAGAACATGAAAGGTCAGCATTTCTCAAAGAAATCTGGAATAAATCCTAATGCAGACTCAAGAAAAGGTACATAAAGGGTTCATTTGGGGCACTCATGAGCACCCTTCTGAAACACAAATTAGAAACGGGACACCCTAAGCCCTTGCAAACCAAAGTGGCAACATGCATACAGAGGGCACAAGATCGCTAGTGATGAATCTCACTATACACGTTGGGTGTATGTTTGCACACGCCAAGAAAGGATTGTTTGGAAGTAGGACTACCGATTTTCTGTCTGAATTTTGTGTTATTTTTTATCTTCTTTATTTTTATGGATAAGTCAATGAAAAACCTACCCAGATGGGATCAGCATTCGTTTGAGAATTTCACAAGGACAAAGATCCTGGTCGATGCACTTGTCTCAGTGTAAAAATGTATTGGTTAGGTAAGGATGGTGGTGTGCTGTAGTACATAAGTTGGTACAAAATGGATTTGTAGTTGATGGGACTCTGATCACCATGTTACCGCTGGCAGGACAGGTGAAAAAATAATCATGTTGAACATTCAGCCTTTCCTGTGGAACAACCTGTGATCCTGTGTTAGTGTTAGTGAGGAAACTCATCAGGCAGGCCAGAGGTCACAATGATCCCTTGGGCTGTAAGCTCCCAAATTGAAATCTCATTCAGGAAACGATTCTATATGATTTGGAATAATGTCATTGATGATTTAAACATTATGTTATGTTGTATTTATCACTTCAGAGTAAATGAAATGTTTTAAATGTGGGCAGAAAAAACACAAGGCAAGGGTATGTAAAGAGCAAGTGTTACGCATTCCACTCGCACCTCTGTTCCTTCTTGCATTCCCACGCGCACACCCTGTAAAACAAGCTCACGCCACAAGTAAACGCCAATCACCTTTCTCTCCCGTCTCTATTTTAGTTCTCCTTTTTCCTCACTTCCCTGCTCACTATTGCAGATTCTCTTTGAGCTCCCTAGTGCGCGTTTATCTCTTGCTTTTCTCCAGTATTTGATCTCCTTGCCTGCTTCTCGTTTTCGATTTCACCTTGTGTTTTGGATTGCTGCTTCCTCATTGTACTTCCATGTTCTGACCTACTCGCCTGCTTCCTGGATTCGATTTTGCCTTGTGTTTTGGATTGTTGCTTCCTCGTTGACTCTCTGTGTTCTGACCTACTCACCTGCCTCCTGGTTTTTGGTTTTGTCTAGCGATTCAGCTTAGTGTCTTTCTCTGAGTCTTGAGTCCTGCACAGGATCCTTTTGCCCTATCAGCCCCACTCTTACAGCAAGAGGGTGAATGCCTCCCTCACAGGGAGAATCTGTTCTAAAGGATGATGTTTCTGCATCCGCAGTACTTTACAGGGAGCTTCGTTAGGTTTAGAAATACAAATTGAACCAGAGGTGCAGGGGGAGGAACAGGGTGATCTAGAGGAAGGTAATGAAATCCCTCATCAGAGTGAAGAAGAGCAGGTTGCTTTTTCTGGGGAAGTGGTAGAAGAAGAGGATGTGGGTCATAAGGAAATGGGAAATTATTAGTAGGAAAAGAAAACAAAATCAAATACTGTGGTGCAGTAAACCAGGATAATATTTCAGAATGTGTTAAGGAAATTGAAAGTTCAGGCTTAGGAGAGAGTGGTGGTAGGATCAGTGTGACTTAAGAAAGCTCAGGGAGTGATGGAGATAATAGAAACAAATTTTATTCTTTGTATGAATTAACTGGAAGTCAGCAGATGAGAGGAGGATACAGCGCAGAGCGTGTTCGTGTGTATCTGGATATGTCTTCGTGGTCTTCAGTTATTTGTGATTTCTGTTCAGCAATGCTCCTGCTTAGGACATGGAAAAAAAGACTGTGATAGGTTAAGAAAAATTAGGAGTAAACTGTGAAGTAACCTTAAAAATAATGAAAATGTTTAAGTGCTCTAAGTTTTTTTGGTTAATGTGTATCATTGGTAGCTTTTCCATAGCTCATCAATGCACAATCTAAGACTAATTATGTAGGGACTCTTACTGTCAACAGGTAGAAAGAAACTCTTTTTGAGTGAGAACTTAGAAAAGATTAAGTCTCACCTTTTTGCAAGAGACTCACACTAATATCACAAATCAGGCAGACTGGTTTAGTTAGTGGGTGCACAACTATCTTCGGCCATGGCTCCAATTTTAGCACAGGTAAATATTATTTGCCAGGAATTTTATTCCAGACTCTTTTTAAGTGGTGGAGGTGATAATAGGGTGGCTATTAAAGGTTTAAGTGTGTAGGGAGTGAGTCTTGGTTTTGTAAACATTTATGCTACAAATGATGGGAGGGAGATAATTTATTTTTAACACAGTTAAACAGTGTGTGAAGTCTGAAAAATTGGTCATTTTTAGCTGGGGACTTTAACTGTACTGAAATTGGACAGGAATGGCTCAGAATCTTGACAAAGGACCTAGGCACAGTGTTATTTGTATATGAACTAGTTGATGTGTGGCAGTGGATGTGTGTTATCAACTTGCCTTCTAGACATTACATTTGGGTAAAAATTGCTCCTGGTCTCGTATTCCTAGCCAAACTGAAGAGAGTTTATTGCTGTTCCCATCAATTATACTTACTCCCTTGTTCTATTTACCCAGTTGGCTTTTCAGACCACAGTATGGTGTTCCTTCATTTTATTGTTTCTTTACAGTGTTAATTTAGTTGCCAAAAATTATGCCGAAAATGTTGTCAAGGATCTGTTTTTTATTTTAGTTAACAAAGACAAAAATAAAATTTATCCACATTGACGATAATGATGACTAAATTGCTTTGTATTTTTGTTTGAGTGAATTAGGATGAGAGTAAATGACCTGTTCGACTAAAACTCATACTGAAATGAATTTTGTTAAATGAGATTCACTTTTTGCACATTTACTTTTTGTCTAGCAAACAGCAGGCTTGCTGTAATCGGTATAATCCCAGGGCTGCGGCTGAGTGTGGACTGCGTGGTGCCTCGGGGCTATTCATGTGCGAGAATCACAACCATCGGGTTATGCAGTTTTCTCTCCTCTTTTCTTCTCTAATTGTCCCTAATTTCCAACCAGTCATTTCTGCACATCATGTCATTATTAAGTGACTGGTACCCAGATAAACAATAATTAATATAATCAAATAGATAACCGGATTCTTATTTTAGTGCCTGATTTACACAGCAGTGTAGTGGTGTATAATGGCTGCTATGTGTCACCTGGATGGGTGATGTACTTGAGTGATAGATGAAACAGCAGATGTAAAGTGCTTTGGGATGATAAGTACTATATAAATATAAGGGCTGTAGTGGCAAGGCTTATTAAAAATACAGGAATTAAGTTTGCTGCTCCCTTGCCAGTCTCTCTCTCCCTCATCTCAGTGGTGCTGGATACAGAGAGGCCATTCCATTTGGTTCACATTTAAGGTGTTTTCTTGTCTGATTGAGTTCCCTGATAAGGCACAGCTCCAAAGGCTGAGATTCACCAGCCACCCTAATAAATGGTCATCTCTGGCGCCTAAGGTTAGCCCAGCAGCAAGCCTCGTGAACTGTCAGTACCCACCGCAAACGCTTGCCTGATCAACGAGTGAACTACCGTCGGAACTGTCGACAGCTGAATATCAGTATTCAGGACTAGCACTACATCAGGAACGAACCGGTCTTCTTCCCGTCTAAAGAGTGTGATTTGCTTGGAGCACATTGCTTGGAGAGAGCCCACTGCCACCGCGTCGCAGCAGGAATCTCTCCCTCCTTCCCCCCCGCCTCACGCCGAACCAGGGCTGCCTGGCACTGGACCAGAGGACGCCGATTGGACGAAGCAACAGCCTGCTGCTGTTCCTTTGTGTCCTTGGGAGATCTGAATCCACACAGATTGGATGAGTATTAAACATTCTGTATTATAGCTCGAGAATTCAATTGTTACCTCAACCTCAGTTGATATCAATTTAATTTCTATGAGTGATGCACTTGCCTTCGAGTATCTAGTGTAGAAGTTGTAATCAAAGTTCATTAACGAAACTAAATAAATGAATGGAATACTGAATGTATGTCCTTCTTGGGGTTTGTAACTCTTCATCATTTTATATATATACCTTTTGTATTCTGCTAACCCTCACTCTTAAGATCTGTTATGTTTGTGTGCACATTTTATGTATTAAGAAATGTATTGTCGTGTATTAGTATCCGTGTGTGTGCGTTGCTGAGTTCTTCTGCAAGGTCAGTTTTCTAATAGTCATCAAAGAATCATTTTGTGACTTACTGCTACAATTAATAATTGTCCCAATTAATGCACAAAACCCCTCCAGGTGGAATGCTGATTGTTGATAATATAAAGTCATTTCAGAGCCATACAGTAACCTCTGTTAGAGGAGAGATGCATACAAAAATAAGTCTCAGCCCTTAAATATGTTAGACTGCCTAGTTCCCTCGTCAGAAAGGGAAGACCCTAAACAATCTTTCCCTAGATTAATGTCATGATTTTTGCTATGAGGGGTTGAACATGATATTAATTCTATAGATAGATTAGTAAGGTGGAGGGTGATGCAATGGTTAGCATTGCTGCCTCACAGTCCTGGGGCTGTGGTTTCAATTCCAGACTTTCGGTGCTATCTGCAGAGAGTTTGTATGTTCTTCCAGTGTTCATGTGAGTTTCCACCTGGTGCTCCAAATTCAAAGACATACTGTTAGGTTAATTAGCTTGTTGGAAAACTGGCCCTGGTGTGAGTGAGTGTGTGTACTCTGCGATGGATTGGCATCCCATCCAGTGTGTTTCCGCCTTGCACCCATTGTTTGCTGGGATAGACTCCAGTTCCCCTGCAATTCTTTTTGGGATAAATGAAAGATTTGTTTCTTTGGTATGTGTTTTTGGAATGTTAAGTGCAGTACGATTATGAATAACTGATTGTATTGAGAGATGAGTTTATTATATATAGGGAGTAAGCATCATGAAAATTTCATGTATCACTTCCAATCTCCATTACATGGATAATAGTTTTAATCAAAAGCATGAAGCTCAACTATAGCCACCTTATGGTGAACATGAAACATGGCTTCAATCCATTAAAGTTAACAAAGTTTAAATTAACATTTTGATGAGCACTGAATTTGTGTTGTGAAGCCAAAAAGGAAAGTCAACCCAGGCCATTGCCTGCTTTAGCTTCTACTCCAATGAATATGTCAAGTTTACTCTTAGTAACAGGTTTTAGGTTTTTCTACTGAAGTACCACCCACCTGTGAAATACTGTCCCAAGTGAGAGCCTTTTTTAAGATGTATTGAAATGTATACAATGCAGCTTTAAACATTTTTGTCATTACATCACAAGTTAGAATACTTAAATTAATCATGAACACTCTGACCTGCTGTGGTGGTAGCTATTTAGCTGCATTCATTGCACAGGTTTTAATTTATACCAGCTCACATGGCAGGAA
This sequence comes from Lepisosteus oculatus, assembly GCF_040954835.1. Taxonomy (NCBI): domain Eukaryota; kingdom Metazoa; phylum Chordata; class Actinopteri; order Semionotiformes; family Lepisosteidae; genus Lepisosteus; species Lepisosteus oculatus. Next base: position 28,597,269 of record NC_090703.1, on the reverse strand, counting down.
ATTGTGCACCTTCAGTTTTCTTTTAGTATTGCAAAAAGATTTTCTCTGAATTCAACAGCCTTTTTGGACTGAAACAGCTGTGACATACGTGATGCTATCAGAGATTGTTGGGTCACAACCAACCATGACCTAAACCTTGTACTTCCCGAGAAAAAAATAGTAAAGTACTTTGGCCTCAAGTTTTTCACAAAACAATGTCCAAAAACACGCTCAAGTTTCCACATTCAGGAAGAATAATATAAACAGATTCCTACATAACATAAACACCAAAAGCTCCAATACTACTCACTTTGTTCTTTTTCCAACCAAAATAAATCAACACCAAAACCCACTCTAACTCTTTGATCCTTCTAAAAAACAAAAGACCCTGACTTGTTTTTGCCACACCCTTTTAACGCCATCAAGCAGACAGCTAATCCCTCATATCTGAGACTTTTTAGACAGGAAATAAGCAGGCCACTTCCCCATGGCATCTTGGCATATGTAGTTTCCATGTCCCCTACACAAGAAACTCCAAATATTTAAAGAGACAGGGTCAAAGAGTCTCAAAAATCTAGGCCCAAAGTACACTCCTTCTATGACCCTGCCCCACATTTTGTAACATATAATATTGTATAACTGTCAACCATATCCTGAGGGTTTAGCTATTAAGCATTTTACCTTTTATGGTGTAGATTAAACTGACCCAGGGACGCCAAATAATGTAGGGAAAACCGGTTCAGGGACGCCAAATATGTAATCATAGTGGCTCTCTGAAGGCACCAGTTCTGTAGGGTTTGGGCATTTACTGAGACAATTATTAATTGTAGCAGTAAATCACAAAGTTGATTCTTTTGATGGCTTTAGAATCCAACCATGCGACATAACTCAAACAACGCGCACACACAGGTACTAATACACGAGGATACATTTATTAATACATAGAATATGCATTTAAACCTAACAGATTTTATCGAGAGGGTTATCAGAATACAAAAGGTATATATTCAATCAGTTACAAAGAGTTACACATCAAGAGGACATACGTTCAGTATATCATTCATTAAGACCGTTTCGTAAATGAACTTGGTTACAACGTCTACATTAGATACTCAAAACGAGTACATAACTCTTAGGAATTAAATTGATATCAACTGGTTGGGATAACAATTGAATTCTCGAGCTGTAATGCATTGAAGTTGAATACTCATCCAATCTCTGGGGATTCAGATCTCCTGCGGGCACAAAGGAACAGTTGCAGGCTGTTGCTGTCCAATCCGCGCTCTCTGGCTCCGTGCCAGGCTGTGCTGTGCGGCTTGCGACGGTGCGCTGCTGATGCTCACTGTTGGCTTTAACTAGCAAAGTTTGTGCACAGGAGAAAAGATGACTGTGGGTCCCAGCAAGTCAGGAAGAGGACCGGTTCGTTCCTGATGAAGAGCTAGATCTGAATAGTGATTCAGCTGTCCACAGTTCCGACCTGTTCACGAGGCCTGCTGCTGGTTACTCTCTGGCAACCTCAACTCTAGACTCTTAGAACAAAGGAAAGTTCTGGCACTCGGACACACTGGCCGTTCCGTGGTTGTCCGGGCTTAGTCTCAGGATGGTCAGGAGGCGCGCTGCGAGAATGTCCTGCCCTTGGGAGCCTTCTGCTCCTGGGCCGTCCTGCCCTGGAATTCTCACAGAATCTTGTTGAATCTGAATCTGAATCTCAATCTCAATCTCAATCTCCCAGGCTCTCTGTGTTGCCTGTTTTTACCTGGGGGAACTTTAGCTCGTTGATTGGCTGAAAGTTCCATGGGCATCAGAGTCCCACGTGGGTTACTCGGCCCTACCAGTCCCTGATTGGTTGATCAAGGTGAGATATGAGTCACTTACTCCTGACACTTAGGAATGCAATCCAGATGTCCAACTCGCACTCCCTAAACAGATAGGCGCCAATGGATGACCATTGATCATGATAGCCAGGCTTAGCTAAGTGCATCCCCCTGTGGGAGCTGTCCTTATCAAAAGAAAACATCTTGCATGAATGGTTTCTCTGTGGCTGCACCACAGAGATGAACAGAGAAATGGGGCCTCATTTGGGAAGCTCAGAAACACTTAATTCTGCCTTATTAAGCCTCACCGCTACAATGGAAACCGCTGATAAGTTGTTAAAATTGTATCATTTCACCATTTTAACTTTAGTAAGTAAACAGAATACAGTCAAAGCCTCTTTGCATCAGTACAATCTGAGCAAAATGGACCATCAAAGTTGAATCATAGTTGTGCACCTACTGTAGATCATTTGTCTTTCGTTTCAGAGACAGAGCTGGGGAGTTTTCGGCAACATCTAAAGTGTGAGTTGTGTAAAGACTGAAGTGTTATTTACATAACTGAGATGAATGATAACTGTCTTGAAGACACTGCCTAATAAAAGCATCTGATACCTAAGCAGGTATTGCTCCTTTGTGGTGTATTTGTCAGATGAATGATTCTTTTATGTCATGGACACTTGCATAGATATAAAGGATCCCAGATGCCAAATTTAAATTTCAAACTCAGGCCATTTCCATTTTGCACTCATCCAGCAAAACCCAGCATGCTCAATGCTACAGCTTTTTATTGGAAAACACCAGACCAAAGCCCCAGGGCCTTCCTGAGAACAAAAGGAAAATTGTCCATTTGCCTACTTTATGTAACCACTTTTTGCTGGAAATGAAGATTTGATATAGGCTGTGTTCGTCTTACAGAATATTATTTGCGAACCAGGAGTTAAGCTGATATGAAGAAAACTACCCTGCCGACATTCATGACATTTTAAAGCGTCAGAGTCCCATCATCTATGTGCAGAAATTGGTGTCAAGCCAAGACTTTGATTTCATGTGCAGGCACTTACAAATTAAGAGGACAGTTACTTTTTGACCCATGTAGTTTTAAAATGTTTCCCTTCTGCTTTAATTCTGTTTGCATTATGTAATGGTTCTTCATCACTAGATTTTAAGTATTGTGGAACTATAAGGAGCCTTAGCATATAGATTTCATTGTGCAGCATAACATAAAGCATTTAACAAAGCACATTAAACCAATGTAGCATTTCATGGCTTGGTCTTATACAGGTAAATAATTGCACTCCTGATGTAGACATTCATGTACAAGTTATGGACGTGATGTGAGTAAACTGGACAAAATTGCTATAACTGGGGTAGTTCTTTTAAATGTGCCAGGATTTTAACGTTCTGTTTTCATTGGCATATTTCATTAATAGCTGAATTGGCCCATTTTATTGAGCTATATTTAAATACATGTGCTTAAATTACAAGTTCTAATTTGTTAGGGACAGCTGATTCAGAAAAAGTTTTATAATAAAATTATTCTAATTAAAATCAGGAAATAGGAGAAAAAGACTGTGGTATTTTGCTGGATATAGTAATTGTCTAGTGTAATGTAATTAGTAGTGGTTCTTTAAGAGATCCAAAACTCTATTTTGACTATAAATAGGTGTTTAGAAGTGATCATTGCAAATGCATTAGAGCCTATACAAAAAAAAATTCCATACATGGCACAATGACTATTTCTGATAAGGTTATCCCTGCCTTTCAGGTATTCCTGAAGTGTCACATATAACAAAGGTGTCTATCTCCCTATGCAAATATTATGAGTATGATCAGGTCAGGTCCTACAAGTGGAAGCACCTTTCAGCTTCACCTCAGGTAGATCTCATGTATAGCTGAAAAAAGACAGTGGAAACAAATCATAACATGCACTATTGCAAAACCAGAATTCTGATTAATGTTTAAGACTGCAATACAGAGAAATATGTTTCAGACACGCTAAGCTTGATTGGTCTGATTTAAAGTGATATAACATGTCAGCACATGCAATCCCCCCTCCAGATATTTGCCTCTGAAAACTTAAACTAGAACAATTTTAGTTGCATATATGAAGGAATCAAAAACTTAAGGAATCAAGAGAATTATTTATAATATAATTGGAGACATTTTATTATATTATTTAGATTCTGCACTTATATTAAACCCAGTCCCTAATAATGTTGATCTGCAATGAATTTTTTTAATTCAGTTCCTCATAATTCCTGAATTCTCAACATGGCAACAGCCAACAACAAAAAGTGTCTAATTAACAGACACTTCAATAAAACATCCATCAATCCATCCAATCCACTTTACCATACAATACAGAGTCGCAGGTGAGTCAGAGCTTGTCCTGGCCAGCCAAGGGGCCCAAGGCAGGACACAGTAAAATATTAACAATAAAATAAATGACATGTACAATCTCTAGGCAACAGAGAGGTGTATTTTAATTAATTACCAAATTAAATCAGGCAAAGAAAGTAATTGTCAAACTCAGTCAAACAAACATGTGTTATTAATTAGAGAGTAATTAGAATAATAGCATTGACAGACTAGAGGTATCTCTCTTTAGCTCACCAGGCTGGGTCCCTGCTGAGTGACGCAGGAGTCCCGGGTTCGAGCCACCGACAGTGGGGGGCCAACCTAATGTGGCAAGGGCACCCACCTGAGCCCCTGTTGCATTACATTCTCCCCTGCTTAACTCGCTGTCCCCGGCAAAGGGCGATCCCAACCCACTCTGACACCAATGTAATGCAAAAAAAGGGGGCTCAGGAGGGCACTCTTGCCACATTAGGTCAGCCCCCCACTGTTGGGGGCTCGAACCCAGGACTCCTGCATCATTCAACAGGGACCCAGCCCGGTGAGCCAAAGAGAGATCTCTCTACAGCCCAGTAGCTGTAGTCCTGCTATCACAGGGAAGGGCAGCGACGTCACCGCTCTGGTAAGCCGGCTCTTACACAGTACCTGTCGGCCGTAAGCATTACAATATCATTCATTTAGACCATTTCGTAAATGAACTTGGATTACAACTTCTACACTAGATACTCAAAACAAGTACATCACTCATAGGAATTAAATTGATATCAACTGTGGTTGAGGTAACAATTTAATTCTCGGGCTGTAATGCAGAAGGTTGAATACTCATCCAATCTGTGGGGATTGAGATCTCCCACGGACACAAAGGAACAGTGGCAGGCTGTTGCTGTGTCCAATCGGCATTCTCTGGTCCAGTGTCAAGCAGTGCTGTTGCGGCTGGAGGGAAGTGGGAGAGATTTCTGCTGCGATGCCCAACAACTTGGGATGATACTCTCCCATGGAATCTCCCAGACAGTAAGGCGCCAGAGATGACAATTTATTAGGGTGGCTGATGTGTCTCAGCATTGGGAGTTGTTCCTTATCTGGACACTCTATCAGCTAGGAAAACACCTTAAATGTGAACCAAATGGAATGATATCTCTGTATCCAACACCACTGAGATGAAGGAGAGAGGGACTGGCAAGGGAGCAGCAAACTTAATTCCTGTATTTTTTATGAGCCTTGCCGCTACAGGTGTATAAAGTAAAAAGAAATGAATAATTAACAAGCAGTGTGTGTGAAATATTAACACACTCTTACTAGTGTTTACTAAGTACAATTAAAATAAATTTAATATATTTGTTTAAATGGTTGGGTAATAAGTAAACAAAGACTGAGTTTGGACAGTCCTTTCTTATGAAATGGTGAGAAACCTCATATGTTTGGCATTCATCATACATTAAGTGAAGTGAAACAAAAATTATAAGTGAAGTCAAAACTTATAAGTGGTAAGTGAAACAAATTATTCCAAAGTAGTTTTCAGAAAATGAATAAAACATAGCTGTTCCTCATCAGTATGGAAAGGATAACAAGACAATTTCTAACCATTAGAGGGTCCATACATCCACTGCCAGACAGATAGTCTACAAATGGAAAATATTCACTATATTCTTTGAATATATGCTAGTCAAAAGTTGAACTTTTTTGCTACAATGAGAAACGTGGTAAAAACTACACACTGTCTTCCAGAAACAAAAGTCTTATCCTGACCGGTGGATAGAGTATCATGGTTTGGGGCTGCTTTGTTGCCTCAGCAAACAGAAGGCTTTCTGATAAATTCAGCATTGTATCAGAAAATCATGGGGGAGTGTCAGGTCAAGCTGAGACAGAAGTGAATCTTAGAGCATGACAATAATCCTAAACATATAGTGGAATAGCTGAAGAAGAAAAAATGCATTCTGGATTGTCAAAAGTTAAGACCTAAACCCCTTTTGAAATATTATGGTAAGACCTCAAGCAAGGTGTTCAAGGAAGGAAACCCTTGAATGCCACCAGACTGAAGCAATCTAATCTACTGTAGCTGAGATATTTTCAGCTCAAGGAGGTGCCAACAGTTACTGAATCCAAAGGTTTGCATACTTATTTACATGAGAAAATTTATTATTGGGTCATTTTTTAAAATTAAGTAATCAAATATATCTTACGTATTTGTGTTTTACATTTAGGATTGGTGACAGATATATCAACCACAATATACGGATTTTGCACAACTAAAGCTTAAGGCTTTGAAAGGAGAAGAGAGTATCTGGTTCTTTTTATTCACTTAGTTGCAAGCGATTTATTGAATTAAAAAGATACTACAAAAGTGGCAGACATTTCATTTCAAGAATATATGTGTTGTAGTGTTGTTTTTCATTGTCATCTTACAAAAGGCATTAAAGAGACCACTTTATGCTAAACTAAATTAGGTTTTTGGAAGTTTATCAATTACATTTTGTTTTTAACCATTTTTAGAAAATGAAAATGACAATATACTAAAAACACTGTTTCCTGTGCTGAATTTTGGTTCTATGTGACACACCTGCTATCATGATCGTCATCCCTCCTCTAGAGGCACCTACCTTTTTCGTTGTGTTCCCCAGCCTTATTTTCCCCAGCTGTTTCCTATTCCCTTTTCCCTATTTAAGCCCGACGTCACCATAGATCTGGGCTCAGCTTTGGAAGACGGACGCCCGGTAGCCCGCCTATCACCGGGCACAGGAGTTGCCTGATGGCATAGGCTTTACCATGGCATCCTGACCTCTGAGTCTGGGGCTCGGAGCACCTTGCCTCATTATTATTTTAATCTTCCTTGCTCCTGGTTCCACATTCCCGTTCCCTGTTTCACTGTCTTTGTCTTGGATGGACCTCCCGGATTTGGATATTGGACAGTACCCCGGTTTCCCCTCTGAACTGTTTTGTGCCTTCCCTGATCTCCTTCTCCAGACTCTTCTGGATTATACCGTCTTGCATAGGGTCTTTGACAACCCATTTCATGGGAGTCAGAACTGGTTACTGTGTCACCTCCCACCATGCAGGTTATAAGTGCAGACTGGTCTGGTTTATTTTGTTGTCAGTAAAACAGCTTAATTTAACCTTACTCTAAATTTCTAAATTTTCATAAGGAAGTAATTATACCTCAAACATCAATGGGAAATTCTAAAACACAGAGAGATGGCATTTGACAGAGGAGGTTTCAAATTGAAACCATATTATATAAGTGGTATACTTAAGTTTAAGCAACCAAAACATCTCTGTACAATGATGGTGTCATTTTAAAGTAGTCTGCAGCAGTTAAATGAAATTTGGATGTAAGATAAGATCTAAGATAATAATTCTCCAATATTTAAACCTAAAAAATAATCAAAAATTATAATATTTTTTTCTTAGATAGGTATAACATGATAAAATTCATTTTAACCTGTCCATTGTGGTGCAATGTAGGGAGTATCTGGTGTGGGGGGCAGAGCTCCGGATTAAGGAAGACGGGTTGCCGCGGAAACCACACCTGACATGATTAAGTGAATGAACGGCAGGTGTAGAAGTGGTACCAAGAAGTACTTCCTGGAGGGAAAAAAAACAATCAGGACTTAAGCCTTGCTGTCGCTGCAGTGGTGAAAGGACAAATGCGGAGGCTCTGCTGTGAGAGAGCCGGGCTGAATCATAACTAGCGGGTGTGAGACGCTACTAGTTGGGGCGATGTTAGAAGGGCATGCAGCCATGTACAGCATGTGTGAGCAAAGACTGGAACAGCCGCTGTAGTAACCCAGTGACGGTGTGGAGAATAACGACAATTCCGGAGGGGATTGTGGACAGGAATAGCCTGAGAGGAAAAGAGTGAAAACGTCAGTCTGGAATGCGACTGATACAAGAAACGGAGCTTTATGAGATCGTCGAAAGATTTAAAGGGACAGCATCCTGCTAGGGTTTGAGAGCCGAGCTGTCGTGTCCGCTGTATGAGTGAGTTGTGATTTGATTAGTGAGTGTGTGTGGACCAGAGTGGGTTGTGTGGTAGAGGGACCCTCCCTCTAGCAATACATTGGTATCGGGGAAGTGAGTGGGGTCTATCTAGCTGCACCCTCTGGGAGATGGGCACAGTGAGGTGTGTTGGCAGCTGCATGGTGTAACAAGGTGATGTCTGGGCACAATGTGAGGTGCACTGGCAGCTGTAAGTTCATAACCTAAGGGCGTGAGAGGGAGGCGCCAGAAAGGTTGTGAGTGTGGGTGTGTTAGAGAAGGACAGTGTGTTGGGTCTCGGCACTGTGTGTAGTGCCAAAGAGACTTGGTGATGTAGGTAGTTTCTGTCTGTGTAACACAACCTGGAGGCGTTAGGAAGAGGATGTCAGGGCTGGAGGCAGATGTGGGAGTCCAAAGCACTGGTTGAGTATGAAACAGTGACCTAATGGAGTAGGAGCAGGAGGCTCCGTGTTGTGGTCTGGAAGCAGGAGGTTCCTAGCAATGAGGACAACAGGATGAACTTGGTGAACTTGAGACTCTGAAGCTAAAGGGCCCAGAAGTAATGGAATATGGAGTTATGTATGCTGTTACCCCCATGAGGGCATCAATGTGATCACTACTCTCGGAGGAGAGTGTGTGTAATAAAGATAAGGAACCTAAAAGAGCTTATAAAGGGGTGTAACAGGGGAGAATGGGAGCCTGACCACGCCCTACTACCACCTGTCAACTACCCCTATGGCACCACACCATGTATAAAGTTTGCACATCATTTTAAACAAACTTTATCTTTTTAACTGTTTATGCAAGACAATTAAACTAAGGCTTGTCAAATATGAGAGAGTACTGTTCAGCTTAGACAGCTGTTGTGTTTCTTTCTGTAGTGTGGAACATAATTTTCTTGCTTCAGGGCATGTAGCAGAATGCATACATAAAGATTTACTAACAATAAAAATACAATTGATTATATAAAAGAAAGGTAATTCAGATAATAAAGTCTAAAAATTAATGGGCCATCAACATTTTAATAAAAACGAATGAATAAAATGAGACAATATACCTTGTATACATTTTTTTTCTTGGGGAAAATCTTATTTAGTATTGCATTTATTATATATTTTCCAAGAAATTGTGGAAAGGCTGCTAAAATGAATTAAACTGGTTACATAAAAGAAACAAACTTTTTTCTTTACTGGGTTTGATGCTTAAAAGTGTGGACTAGACTGTGATCTGTTCCTTTTTCCTTATGGAACATCAGTTCTCTGTATGATTTATTATTATTTCATCATAGTTTTCTCATGTGACCCAAGTCAGTGTATTTTTATGGTAGAACAGAATATATAGTGAAACAAGATACATTTAAAGGAAAGTGATACATGAAATAATGCAGCTGCTGTATCAGCAAATATTCTCTGAAATCATATTTCTGTTTGCCATACTATAGTATGCATTTTAGTGTATTTGTTTTCATGTTGTGTTTACTATACATATTGTTTATGTAGGGATAAATGCAGTTACATGATAATTATGTCACTCAGGTACTAAGGATTTCTTTTGTTAACATAGATATTCCATTGTTTAAAAATGGTTTTCTTGATGTTTCTTTTTAATACACTTGGTCGTAATAAGTGTACAAATGATCTGACTTCATATTTATTAAACAGATTGCATAAGGATTGCACTTGTCCCAACACATCTAGACAATATGCAGCTTCAGTTTCTCTTCAAATACTATGTAATACAAACTGTAACACAACTTGCTAGGATGAAATCAGTTACAGTATCTTGAAATTGAAAAAAAGTGCACTACTTACTAAATGAGCCATAAAACTGATACACTAAACCACTACAGTTACATTCCGAAATATACAAAAGAAAGCATAAAGAGAACCATATGGTATAACTAGTGTTTTTAAGATGCTTGTTAATTTTTTCCCAGTGTTGTGAATTATAAACACTGCATTACTATTTTAAACAAAAAACAATTATTAAATTGCAGTTTAAGAAATCTGACAGTCAGTGGAAATCATATTTTTCAGACAAAGTCAAAGTTCTGCCATTGATTTACTGCTGTGTTAAGTCTCATAAAAAAGATTTCCCTATCATTGACAGTGATGAAAAGAAACCTGCTTGCCTAACTATATAGTAAGAATAGCTACAAATCTTTGCTGTACGATAAGCAAATCTAATTCACAAAATTAGACAATATATATGGTTAGGAAAAAAAATTGCAACATTGTTCCATCAGCTTTAAAACCAAAAAGCCATGAACTCTTGTAGAAAATTACTGAGTCTCTTCTCTTACTAAACTATAGAATCACATGACTTAAAATGTGCATTCTAAGACAAAATTGTAATGACCTTAAAACAGACACAAATAAAGGCTAATTTGTCTTATTTACCACAGCAGGTGAGTAGACTTATGTGGTTATTTTGGAATGGCATACCTGTGAAAGAAGAGCAGGATGGAGAGCATTGTCTGATCGATGTTGCTGTTGCAGATCCCTTCATTGAGCAGGTAGCAAGGATCCCGTACAACCGATTCCAAGGAGTCCTGACGCATGATGTTATTCAGCTTGTCTGTGTTTAGGTTTTCAAACATGAGCTGGTCCCGTAGCTGCCGGAAGTTAGTGACCGTTGGACTGCCCAGGTTGCTGTTGCTGCGAGCCCCGGCCACTACTTCACACCCGTTGGCCAAGTCCTGACAACAGCTGCAGCAGTCCAGGCCAATGGGTGAACGACAATCTTCATCTGACATGATCATGCACCTGCTGGTCTGTAACTCTTCCAGAGAGAACCAGTCCTCTGTGAGGTCAGAGAATAAAAGAGCTGTTTTGTGAGATTGGTTTTCCTTTAGGATTGCATGTGGCAAAAACAGGTGTTTAACAAGCTGTGAAAATAACAGTTTCTCAAAGAACCATCCTGCCAGGATATCCTTACAACAAAACCATTCTCAGATCTTTCTTTTAATGTCCATTTTTTGTGCATTTGAAAAGCACAAGCACTAGCATTTCAATGAAGAAAATGTTTCACTGGAAAAACAGAAGCTGCTTTACAATTTTTCAGTTTAGCACTTTTTTTAGTACAGAAAACAGAAGAGCTGGGAGGTGGGGTAACCCCTGTGATTGGTAAAAAGGCTCTACCCAGCTCAGATATCTGGCCCTCCTCTTTTATTCTTCTTTTCTTCCTACCTCCACTTGACAACAATGCGAGGTGGGGAAAAAAACATGCAGCCTCCAAGAGCTGTAGCTGTAGCTGCTATTGCTACTACTTTCAGCTTTCAAGAGAGGTTATCCACAGGAGTTTGCTTCAGCAAAACATATAATTCTTGTACACCTGCATGACTAAAGATTAATTCTGAAAAGATTTTAAAAAGACTATAAATACTTAAAATGTATGTCTACAATTTCACTGTGGTGTAAGATAATGTATTGCTAGGGCTTCCTATCCAGATTGTCTATCTCTGAAACAGTGTGGTGCAGAGAAAGGAAGCCCCTCCCTGAGCACTGAGTTATGTTGTGCTCTTATCTCATTGGTTGGCTGTCTCTCTCTGGCATTTGCTCGGCTTACTCCTGTTGTCTGCTATCAGTAGGCTGTGTAGGCCATTTCTCAAATTGCTTTAGTGCTCAGAGCCACTGTTCTGAGGGAATGTAGCAACAATACTTGCCTGATTTTACTGTTTTGTTGCTTTAAAAACAAGATTTTTTCAGCAAGACTAGAATATGCCTTTAGAATGTAAAAGTCTGTGGAATAAAAGAATGTCAACATTTTCTTGAGCTTAGAACAATGGTAGAAAATTAATGGAAACATCATTGTTTTGTTAGAATATTTTCTTGCTTACTGTCTAGTATTAAAATACTTAGGCTCACCATTATAAAAAGGAAGAAGAAGATACCTTTTTAACAAAGAAAATCTAATCAATATTCACTGATGAATAAATATATTCAGCAACTTTATTTCTAAACATATTGGTTCAGGTTTTGTGGCATTGCTTGATATTCTGTATTTGAAAAAAACAATTTGAATTTGCAAAACGCATTTGTTTAACTGGGGTGGCACAGTGATTAATGGTGCTGGAGGTCTGGGACCAATTCCAGACCTGGGGTGCTATCCATGTATAGTTTTAATGTTCTCAATGCATTCACATTGGTTTTTACAGGGTTCACTGGTTTCTGCCTGTAGTGCAAACACACGCTGGTTTGTTAATTCTTCTTAGAAAATTTGTCCTGGTGTGTTTATCTGTGTCTGCCCTATGATTGACTTGTGATCCTTCTAGGGTGTGTGCTGCCTTGTGTATGTTGCTTACTAGGATAGACTGGATCCACACCCTATCCCCTTTTGCCGGATAAGTGTTTCAATTACTTGGTGAAAGTTAAAAACATCTTCCTTTTTTGTTTTCCTTTCTCGTGTAAAACGTTTTAGTTAGCACTAATAAAACGACAGGTTGTTCTTGATATGTTATATAAATAAATTCCATATATCATTCTTCAGAAAATTAATGTTACAGTCCAATTCAGAAGTTTTATCTGGCCAATGTGATCTTACAAATCATTTTTATGTTTACAAAGTTAAAACTCCATACTTTTCTGCTTGGGTTGAGACCTATTTAAATACTGCAATCTAATCAGTTGGTCCTATAAAGACTTTCTGTGCTAATTGCATTTTTCAAATATAATGGATAATATAATATAATAATTGGATTTGAGCAATCCAAATATAATTTTGTTTTCTTGGCCTAGATGTATATACTTGTAAAAAGGGCTTTAGAGTCTTTTAGAATCCTGTCTTCCTTTACGTATCTATAAAGGACGTATCTCACACCTGAAGAAGGTTTCACAGCCAAAACATTGTGTTTCCTCTCTTCTCTTTTCAGCATTGAATAAACCTATTGCTTGTTCCTATAGAAGTAGATAATAGATAGGAAACCCTATCAGAATAAAAAAATATATAAAAACATAACAATATACTGTATTCTAGAAGATTTTGTTTTTATCATATTTGTAATAAAACAAGAGAAAAGTTCAAATTAAATCAAAGCTTTGACCCACCCAGCTTAATAGCCTAGTATAACAGCTTTCCATGAGTTAACAAGACCTGCTGTCAACACAAATAGAGTCTGTGATATGAATTTGCCAGGTGGATGAAGTTTGGGAGTTCCAAGTCTAGACTTACCCAATCTAAATACCTATTTTATAAAGAAAAACTCTCCTGTTAATCCTTTTAGCAAGGAACTAATTTGATTCATTGTGTTCATTTTCTGATTTACATATCTTAAATCAGAATCAACCTTTCATACTTTTGTTTTCATTCAACTGTACTTAAATTTAATCACTGTAAATGAGCATAATTAATGATGTGCAAAGCAAACCAGCAATATAAAGGGACCCAAAATATTTAGTTTTTAACAATCTTTTTTATTAAAAAGTTTAATTACCAGGAATATTTGATAATTGGAGGTGTAGTTGATAGATGGTTACTCTGCAGAAGTCTGAATACATTTTGTGAGATCCGTGAAGTTGCCCCCCCCCCCATAGACAGCACAAATGATGAATCCCACCTCATTTGTTAGTGCTATGTTTGTGCCAATGAAAGTAACTTTCCAGCTGCTTTCGTTCCTGAGATATAACGTCATCTTTTTCAGAGGGTGACCTTGACCAACCCCCCTACAACATCGTAGGGGAACCGGACTGGTCTCAATCCTTAATGCTGCGTTGGTGCCGGTTTGTGCCCTTAAAAGTAGCATTTGTGCTGCTTTAATTCCAAAGATATAGCGCCTCGTTTTTCAGGTGATCGCGTTATCATGCACAGTGACTTTGACCTCCTGTGACTCCATCTACCGAGTTCACGTGCTCTGTTACTGGTACAACATAAACAATTCTGCAATTTTCTCTGTTTGCCCAGGTAGGGGGTGGGGGTTGATTTTGCTTTTAATACCAGTATCTTCTGTGCGTTTGTGTGAACAGGAAAATTAAAATTGTCACCATTATCATACCCTAAACAGAAGAGTTGGGAATGTAGCCTTAAAAGGCAAACAACAGCAAACAACTGCCTGTTCTTACAAAGAGGCTTTAACTAGCACGTCTCAATATTTCGTGGCAGTGTCCTTTTTAAAAATCTGAAGAAGTAATTGGTTTCTCATTGTGTCATTTTTAAATTCATATGTAAATCAAGGGCTGTTTAAAATTTCAACCCATCTTTCGAGCCACGTATTTAAAAAAAGTTAGGATTAGCAACTTTCTGTATCACAAGACCATTGTTTTATATATTTCTTATGTAAAAAAATCATAAATGTGAAACAGAACCAGGATTTTTTAAAGGGGACACTATGCACTAAGTTGACCCAGGTACCTCATTATGGAACTTCAAAACAAAATTGGAAACGGCACAATCCAGCACAAACGTAGCACTAATGAATGAGGTGGCTTTCATCATTTGTGCTGTCTGTAGGAGGGCCACCTTCACGGAGCTCATTTAGCATTATTCTGCTCATTTCACTCAGTCTTTTACCTAGTTTATGAAAAAACATATGATGATCTTCTACCAAAATGTAAGTCATTTTGTTTTAATCACGATAGATTTGTATTTCATAATGCAGAAAGGTGCCTTTTATCTTTGCATAGATTGGAAATGTAATGGATTAGCTACAAAATTACAATGGTGCATATTGGCTAATTATGTGTATAACTCAATGACAAACCATTTTTATTCACTCAAACTAAGCAGTGGTAATAACAATCAAAGTTCTTCAAATAGTAGAAAACACTTTGGGTTGTTTCAAACCATCTGGAATCAGTCCAGGTAAGAGCAACAAAACACATTATGGGGCTTAAGGGAAGGTCCTACAGGCTTAATGAACTGAACCTTTTTAGTCTTCAGCAGAAACGATAACAAGGGCACCTGATACAAGTATTCAAAATTCTCAAAGGCATTGAGAAGGTAAGCCCAGCAGATTTCTTCAGACTAAACAGTGAAACATGATCCAAAGGGTACAAGTGGAAACTATATGGAAGTACATTGAAAACAGAGAATATGAGGCATTTCTTTACTCAAAGGGTTAAGGAAGTATGATTTTTGGGAGTACCTAGAAACAAATGTATACATTTCTGGATCAATTGACTACTAAATACCAAAATAACTAGATGGGCCAAATGCCTTCCTTTCATATGCTCTTATATTCTTTTTCCTTGGCTTTGAGTAAATTGGTGATGCTCATAACATGCATACATTCGAACTCCCAATTGTGTGTAGCAGTATAAAGGTACACAATAATAATAATTCTCATGTTGTGTTTTTACGTTTTTCATTTTGAAGCCAGATAAAAGTTCTGCAGGTGACAAGCCTGTTTGGTATCTGTGTTAAAAAATACAACAGTCCAGTAGTTAAAGATCAGAAGGCTAATTACAAAGTTGTATGTTGATTAAAAACAAAAAATGTATCCCTGGCACATAATGTGAATAAAAGCAGGTCATCATCATGACCTGTAGAATTTACACTGATTAGCAAGAAAATACTTCCACTTATAAAAAGGACTCCTTTATAGAGATGGTAGGTACTTGCAAGCTAAACAAGGCAGTGTTTAATGGGTATTCCTGCGTTCTTAAAATTCTGAACTCTGAACAATTCTTCAGCAATGCAGTTGCAGCAATATACGATATGACTTGTATTACAAATTTTTGTTTTGCTCTATGTTGACATCTAGTGGAAGAACTGAAACAGCAAAATCCAAGTGAATTTCCACTAGTGCACATGTATTCTAACGTAGGCACATTATAACTATAACAGATATAGTTAAGACATGCCTAAATGTTTTTTTTATTTTTGCGTCTTACAAAAGGGCTTCATTATAATGGCTTCAGACTAACTATACTGCTAATATAGGATTTGGGAAAAGAACAGTATTTCATTACACAGAGATAGAAGCTCTGAGTGCCTCAATGAGACAGAGATCCTCCTAATTAATGAAGTATCTTTTCAGTATATTTTAACTTTTATCTACCATGCCCTGAACTGCAGATTAACTAATCTAATCAACGATAGCAAGAGTTGCAAACAAGATGCTTCAAACTTCCCTGTGTTGAAATTGTTTTTCAAACTAGACCTGTCTATAAGATCAGTGTTTACAAGAAGTTAGTTAATGTGAGATTTAACTCTTTGTCAGACACATTTGCATGGTAGTGTTAAGCGATTACATTTCTGTCTCCTAACAGTTATTATTTTTTTCTCTTGATTTCTTTGTTACATGTTGTTCAGTACAGAACAGGGAGTGGTTAGCAAGGAAAATATTTTTTGCACTGTTATTAATTGTTCATACATCTGCCAGAAACATAATTTGCAATAGCTTTTAATTACAGTTTTAGAATTCTCTGTATTACATGGTAAGTTTTGTATCCTTCCTGGGGTTTGTCTATACATATGTGTAGAAATCTGTGGAATGAAAGCAGCCCAGGCTTTCAACTGACTGTTTCTGGAACTGTATATTGTATATCAAGGACAGAATGGGAAACTTTCAGTGCTCCGCAGTGGTCGTTGCTACTTTTCATGTAAGTTTTTTTTTCAGTTTATACATGTTTGCTATCAATACATATGTAACTAATAGAGGTGTTCAGAGGACAGTTTCTTCTGTGATCTGTACTCCAGGTATTCATGTTCACGTTTGAGCTGGTCCCAATGTATCACCAGAGCACTCAAGTCCCAGAAAAAAGTTGTCAGTTTTGGGTAGGTTTGAGTTTGCCACAGTCTCTTCAACATGCTGTTTAGTTATGCCATCTATGATCTTGCAGCATTGACAGTGAGTGCAACATCACTGCTTCTATTGCTGCAACTCTGCAAAGCCAGCTCTCCTCTAGATTCTGCGGAGCTTGCATTTAGCTCTAAATAGCGCGTCTTTCAGAGGAAAGAGCTTATGGTCCTCACCACACCAGTATGAGCAAACAAAGATTAATTAAATTAATTAATATTAAAAACAAACTGAAACCTACACAATTTTAGAATACTTTTCCTGCAAAATTGATAACTGATTTCCATCAATTTGATACTGATAATTGTCCAGGCAGCATGTTGGCACACAGCACTTGATTTAATTCCAGACCTGCAGTGCTAATGGCATGGAGTTTACATGTTCTCCTTGTATTCGTGTGGGTTTTTTCCATGTGATCTGATTTCCTCGCACAAATTGAGACCTATTATTAACAGACAGTGTTTGGCTATCATGTCTTACCAAGGTTAGAAGTTGCTGGCTGTGAACACTCTACAAAGTTGTGAACTAATGTGAACAGATAGTTTACTACTCAAGCATCCAAGATACTGATGACACAAAGACATTGTTTCGTTGCTAATTGGGGTATATTGTTTTTTTTCTACATAATTTGTTCTTAATTTTCAGCACATCTGACATTAAGCAGGTTATATCACCTGTGCCCGATGAACTCTCTTACTAATGAGGTGATTTAGTATGTCACATGAGTATCTCACAGTGAGACATGTGTGATCAATTAATCAAAATTATGCCAAAAACATATTCACCCAACTGTGACACACTTGTTTGTGTTCTTCTCTTTTCAGCATGGAATAAACCTTTATTTTACTAATAGAATTTTGCAGCCTATGCATGCTGATGCAGCTACCTACTTGAACTACTGTAGGTCTAATTTTATGTTAAATAAAATACGGTTTTATATTTAAGACACTTCTTCAATTTGGAAAAAAAAAACATTCACCAAAGCTTTTTAAAATACATTTAAAAAGTTAATATCATAGAGTAAAGGTTGAACAAATTTGATAATTCTTTAGTTAGGTGTTCACTGAAAATAAACTTCTTAACAATAAAATGTACCTCATCTTAGCTAAGCAGTAAACTTCATAGAATAAAATTTCACAGAATAAAAGGAAATCTATGTATTCACTATTTCTTGTTTTAGACTGTGTTCCTTCAAGAACGTAGAACTAGGAATTTTTCGAACCCTGTGGCAAACCAATACATATAAAAAATCAAACAGCTAATTTTTAGGCTCAAACTAGTAGAAGCAAACAACAGATTAGTTGAACCCTACTGGGAATTTCAAGATGCAGTGGCCATGACATCGGGTTTTGAACAAAACTACACAGGACAAAGACACTTGTAATAAAACCGGCTCAGGGACACCAAATAATGTAAGATTGCCATAGCAAAATTAAGTGTAGTGGCTCTCTGAAGGCACCAGTTCTGTAGGGTTTGGGCATTTACTGAGACAATTATTAATTGTAGCAGTAAATCACAAAGTTGATTCTTTTGATGGCTTTAGAGTCCAACCATGCGACATAACTCAAACAACGCACACACACAAGTACTAATACACGAGGATACATTTATTAATACATAGAATATGCATGTAAACCTAACAGATCTTATCGAGAGGGTTATCAGAATACAAAAGGTATATATTCAGTCAGTTACAAAGAGTTACATATATCAAGAGGACATACGTTCAGTATATCATTCATTAAAACCGTTTCATAAATGAACTTGGTTATAACTCCTACATTAGATACTCGAAACAAGTACATAACTCTTAGGAATTAAATTGATATCAACTGGTTGGGATAACAATTGAATTCTCGAGCAGTAATGCATTGAAGTTGAATACTCATCCAATTTCTGGGGATTCAGATCTCCTGCGGTCACAAAGAAACAGTTGCAGGCTGTTGCTGTCCAACCTGAGCTCTCTGGCTCCATGCCAGGCTGTGCTGTGCGGCTTGCGACGGTGCGCTGCTGATGCTCACTGTTGTCTTTAACTAGCAAAGTTTGTGCACAGGAGAAAAGATGACTGTGGGTCCGAGCAAGTCAGGAAGAGGACCGGTTCGTTCCTGATGAAGAGCTAGTTCTGAATAGTGATTCAGCTGTCCACAGTTCAGACCTGTTCACGAGGCCTGCTGCTGGTTACTCTCTAGCAACCTCCACTCTAGACTCTTAGAACAAAGGAAAGTTCTGGCACTCGGACACACTGGTTGTCCGGGCTGAGTCTCAGGATGGTCAGGAGGCGCGCTGCGAGAATGTCCTGCCCTTGGGAGCCTTCTGCTCCTGGGCCGTCCTGCCCTGGAATTCTCCTTTGAATTCCCTATAGAACAGTCCACAGAATCCTCTCCAGAATCTTACTGAATCTTGCTGAATCTCACAGGCTCTCTGTGTTGCCTGTTTTTACCTGGAGGAACTTCAGCTCATTGATTGGCTGAAAGTTCCATGGGCATCAGAGTCCCACATGGGTTACTCGGCCCTACCAGTCCCTGATTGGTTGATCAAGGTGAGATATGAGTCACTTACTCCTGACACTTAGGAATGCAGTCCAGATGTCCATCTGGCACTCCCTAGACAGATAGGCACCAATGGATGACCATTGATCATGATAGCCAGGCTTAGCTAAGTGCATCCCCCTTTGGGAGCTTGTTTCTTATCAAAAGAAAACATCTTAAATCAGCCTGCATGAATAGTTTCCTTGTGGCTGCACCACATAGATGAACAGAGAGATGAGGCCTAATTTGGGAAAGCTCAGAAATACTTAATTCTTTCTTATTAATAAGCCTCGCCGCTACACACTCATGACAAGTCTTTAATCACATAGGCACGGTTTACCATTAATTAGGATGTGAAATGCTCATTATAAAACAGAAAGCATTCCAATGAAGGTTGACTACTTTCTTTTTGTGACAGTGAAGAAAGATGTGAAGACGGGGGTTTGAATTTAATCTTTTCTGTAGGGGGTTTAGACTTCCAAGTCACAAGCAGGGGTTTATGGCAGGAAAGGGGGTTGACTGATAAGGATTGCAGATGCCAGCTAGGAACCCCCCTGGGTGTAATGTTAAACTGACCATTTGCCCAGAACATCATAAACTGGCCAAATACCATGAACCCCCCTCTTTACCATCAGACCGAGTGACGTCAGAAACGGAGAAGAAAACTGTATATAACCCAAAAGTTTGTAACAGTACGGGGAACAATACTTCGGTTTTGTTGTTTCTTGCGGGAAACAAGACTTCGGCTTTATTGTTCCTTGCATGCAATAAACTCATCTGTTTTACTTCATCTCGGGATCAAGAACCTTATTTCTTCTGTTACAACAACAGTTATACAGTATATTCTGCTGCTTGGGTATGGGTGTGAACAGCTTTCACATGAGCCTGTATTGCTTTAATCTTTCACAGCATTGATATGCACATTGTAGCTATTAACTGCAGTGCTGGTTTTCCGTTTGTGATCTTGAAATGAAATGATAGAAGTGTTCCTGGTGAATCATGGATGCTCTGTGATTTGGAACATTCCCAAAGAACCAATTAGTCTATTTTCCTTTATTTAGGTGTTAAAGATGTTCACCAGTAGATCACTGCCACTTTTTAATGTAAGATACTTTTTAAAATTAAAGTATACAGTAATGTAATGTTTTAAATAATAAAATAACTAGAATATACATATTGTTTTTCCTGTAATGTGAAGCTAAATTTAGAAATAAAACCATCAAACACAGAAATGCAATCCTATGACATTTTTATTTCTCAGAAATACAGTATGCTGGATACAACATTTATAACTTCTTAAATAACAGGTCTGTTAAAAACAAGTAAGATGGGCTGATAAACTTTGGTTTAAAATAAAATATGTTGATCTTGTTACAGTTGTAAATTTACATCCAACAGGTCAAATTCCCTGAATGGAGTTTGTTAATGTCTTTAACAGTTATAAACGTTATCAAAAGGGAAAAAGTGGGTTTGTTCATTCATGAGTTCATTTATTTCTATTTAGCATTATAAAACATGATTTCACGTCCCACACCTTACATTTCCTGTTGTTTTGCTAAATTATTTCACACCAATTTTTTAGCTAATCAGGCTGTGTGGTGCCATTGCTGTTTCACAGTGTTCAAATCCTAGGTTCAATTCCTGGGATGCTCTCTGCATGGAGCTGGTATGTTCTCCCTGTGCTCATGCTTCCTTCAGTGCTAGTGAGTGTGTATATCCTGCAATGGACTGTCATCCCCTTAAACGTGTATCCTGCCTTGTGCCTGTTGCGCGCTGAGATAGACTGTGGCTCCACAGTAACACTGTATTGGATTCTGGCCCACAAGGGACACTGTCCAGCAGATTTTATAAGTATCTTTAAATCTCCAGCAAGAAAAGGCTTTGACGTGTCCAATATAGGAAAAAGTGAGTTCTAGGCTCAGATTAGAAGAAAATCAGAAGCCTTCTGGCCCTACATTAACTTGTGGAAACCCTGCATTATACTCTTAAGGGTGGCTTATTAAATTGTTAGCTACTGTACATCATTGGTGAAGATTACTCTGTGAAATACACATTGTCAAAAATTATTTTCTGGCAAAACCCTTCAGATTATAATAGACCAGTCTGCCTATGATACCATGGAATCCTATAAAAAACAAATAGATCAAGTATATGGCTACCCACCAACTAGAAACAGACAAAACTATTATAAGTTCTGTAGGTAAGTCTTTCCACCTGCTGATACTTCAGAAAAGCATTTACTTAACACAGAAATACTTAGATAGGTATTAACTCATTCTTCAGTCTTGAGCTCTGTGGTGACCCTTGCTGTTAACCAGATGAGCTTTCTCTGACACAGTACTACGGTCATGTGTGTTGTGTAACCAACAGGTTCCAAACTTCAGTTTAGATAGATTCTGGTATTTAAAGTGTGAAGGAAAATAGGAGGACTGACAGGATCCAGATCACACACAAGTTCACATCACCCAATTAGGAGCAATACTAGTGCAGGATCAATTATTAGTTGGGCAGACAGAGTAGTGAACATGAGTGAGTGCACATTTGGCACCCACGTAGCTGAATGTGTTTGAACAAGTAAGGTAATGATTCTGTAAGAATCATGTAAAGGTTTTGCTTGGAAAATTAGGAATAGTCAATGGTACAATTAGAAATTCTGCAGTATCCTTATTCCCAGTGCCTTGTGCAAGCCCAGGGAAGCAAGATGTAATGGAGATTTCACATGTGACTAAAAGATTGGCACAGAGAAGAGAGGCTTAGTTACAGTTGTAAGAGTGAATTTACTAAAGAGATGGCATGTTGCAGAAGTTCTGATCACTCACTTCTCCCCTGACCCTTTGGAAGAAAAAACTGGTGCCATCGCCGTGGGGGACCTGGCTCCAACACAGAAGCAAGAATTACAAGAGTTCTTATCGCAAAACAAATATGTTTTTTCCCAAAGACCTGGTCGAACTCACCTCATTCAACATAAAATTATCACTGAACCAGGAAAAAGAGTGAGACTGCCCCCCTATCGAGTACCTGAAGCCAAAAGGAAATTAATTAAGGAAGACATAGAAAAAATGTTAAGAATGGGGATACAGTAATAGAAGAATCCCATAGCCAGTGGGCTAGTCCCATAGTACTGATACCCAAGCCAGACGGAACTATAACGTTCTGTAATCATTTCAAAAGATTAAATTAGGTCTCACTGTTTGACACATACCCTATGCCTCGTATAGATGAGCGAATCGAGCAATTAGGTTACGCCTGATATATCAGCACGCTAGACCTTACAAAGGGATATTGGCAAGTACCCCTAGCCGAAGAAGCTAAAGCCAAGACCGTGTTTGCCACCCCGGAGGGTTTATACCAGTATCGGGTCCTTCAGTTTGGTTTACACGGCGCTCCTGCTACGTTTCAGAGATTAATGGACCGAATACTCAGACCTCATCGAGATTTTCCAGCAGCCTACTTAGATGACGTCGTAATTCATAGCATGACTTGGGAACAACACCTACTACACTTGGGAGCAGTAACGGGAGCTTTGCAAGAAGCAGGATTAACCGCTAATCTAAGCAAATGTTGTCTCGGGACCCAGGAAGCCAATTATCTCGGCTATACGATTAGGAGGGGAAATATCATACCACAAGAACAGAAGGTGCAGTTAATTAGAAACTGGCCTAAACCTTCTACAAAGAAGCAAATACGAACGTTTTTGGGATTAGCAAATTACTATCGTCGGTTCATTTCAGGATTTGCCTCCATTGCTGCCCCATTGCATGACTTAACAAAGACGAGTTGCCCTGAAAAACTAAAATGGACAGAAAGGGAAGAGAGGGCCTTTAAGGATCTAAAAAGGACTTTATCATCTCAACTGGTCTCAACAGGTACCTAATTTTAACAAAACATTCATGGTACAAACTGATGCATCTGACACGGGGATTGGAGCCATACTGTCGCAAGAAGTTGAGGATTGGAGCATCCCATTTTGTATATTAGCTGTAAATTAAGCCCTGTGGAAAAACATTATTCCACAATAGAAAAAGAATGTCTTGCGATAAAGTGGGCCCTGGATTATTTAGATATTATTTATTGGGAAGACGATTTATCGAGTATACTGACCATGCGCCACTAACCTGGTTGTTAAGGAACATGGACAAAAATGATCTAATTATGCGTTGGGGCCTTAGTTTCAAGAGGTTTCAGTTCCAAACAGTTTATAGACCAGGAAAGAAGCAAGGTAATGTCAGTGCCCTCTCGCGAATGCATTGTTTCTTTTCCGGACAGCCCGAGGACGGGGCTGATCTCAGGGGGAGGGTATGTAAGAGGACCAGAGGAAGTTTCATCCAGGACAGGTATTTTAGGAATGATCTGCTCACTATACTCACCAGCTGACCCACAGATGGAAAGGGCTCAGTCTGAAAGACAACAAGACACAGGTGTGTCTCATCAGGAAACAAAATACATATACCCTGGAAACAGTGAACCAGCGCGGAAGCCAGTAGGTGAATGCGTTTTGGAGGAGATAGTGGAGTTCAGTTGGTGTGGATACAGAGTTAAGGATAACGGATTTACGGAATAAATAAAGGACTATGGTTTACGGTTCGTGTTTTGGATTCGGCGCAGATTTGTGAGACTTTACGGACTTTTGGAACTCGGACTGATAAAGGATAGAGAGAATGGATTGCGGACTGGCTTGGAAGACGGACGAACGGAAGAAAGGGAGAAAACTTCACAAAAATAAAAGAAGAGTGTGTGGTGTGAGTACTTTTGTACATATTACATAAACCTTTTCCCGGAGGCACCACACAGTATATGGAGCATTTTGGATCCTTCTCTATCAAATTGGACCTTTAAAAGAAATAATGATTTTCTGTGTGGTCAACTTTTTATTATTTTAACAATGAACAAAAATGAATATTCAAACAACAACAAAAAAATAAAAAAATCCCCCTTAATCCCCTTCCCGACAAGAATATATCCCTTTTCCAGTTTTGCCCCAAACCCACTGTATCCTAGAGGAAAAGTCTTAGGAGTTCTGTGAAACTGATAAACAATTAGAAGATGGTAGAGGGACAAACAATGCTTTCATGTCTTCTATGCTTGACTCCCAAAGACACAAAGTTTCTTGACTGGCACCAAGAACCTAAGTCGTAGATATCTCTTTGTGTGCAATATCAATACAGGCAAGACCAAATTGGCGCTAAGGAAGATATTGAGGTTACTATTAATGATGAGCAATAATTCATTTGGCAATTGTAATGCCAGCCTCCAAACCCTTTTCTGTAGTGCAATTAAGTTAATAGAAGAGCTGTCATTAAGCAGTAATTCCAAAGGGAAGCAAGGAATACTCCTCTTCAACAGTGAGTATAGTGTAGTATGTATTTTTTCTTCACAAAGTCTACAACACAAGTGCTTTCTCAGAGCATATGAAAGAATGTGCCCATGGCTCTCTGGGAACACAGAGTACACTTCGGGGAATCAGTAATATGCTTTAAAAATTGAATCTTGGGCATTAGGTTCCCTGAATAAAGTAAAAATGAATAAATCTGTGATCCGGATTTCTCAAAGCAAAATTCAGGTTACAGCAAAGTGTCCCCAACGAGAAGTTGTCTTATACTAAACATATCTTTTCCAGATGTTGTAGATTATAGGAATGTATCAAAGAGTAAAATGAGGACACTTGCCTCCTGCATCTACTAACTATATAAGGAGTAAAAAGGAAACTGTATGTCCCAGATAACCCCATATGCGTGCATTGCAGAACATAGATGCAGATAAAAAAAGAATGAGGTCTTAGGTATATTATAACGTGATTGAATATTCTAGAAGGTACAGTACATAGGATATTATCCCTAACAATGACAGATAAAATGTTCATTCCTATATTTGACAATTATAGAAAGATACAGCGGCATCCACCAGATAAGAGATCACCATTAATAAAAATTGGAAAGAGTGAGAACCATGTTATTGTATATTTCCAATATAAGTGGGGCTTTAGCTATAGAAATTGACATGTGGGAGGAAAGGGCTTGAAAAGAGTTAATTAGTTGGGACCACCTATCCAGATCAGTTTTAACTTGTCTAAGGATGCTATTTGTTGCTAAGGAATGTTTACAGGTAGAACTATGTCGTCCAATCGGGTATTTAAGGACGTAGTACCGATATAGTCTAAACAGTAAGCTGAAGCAGTAATATGTCAAGTAAAATTACTGAGTGAGAATAAGAATAAAATTACATCACGATGTTGGGTAGATTTGATTTTTGAATGGGTGCAATTGCCATAGATAAACAGACTGCTTGTGGTTCTAATATGGCAAACAGTAACAGTGAGAGAGAGCAGCAGAACCAAAGGGGCACTGATGTGTTGGGGAAACGTATGCATGCAATAGTTGAGGAGTATGTTCTCACTATAATCATAAAGTGACTTCCTAATCTGCATTTTTAAATGTCTGTATTTACAGTGGAGAAGATAGTATATTCGTTTGAAATATATGGTTACGCAAATCCCATTTTAAATATACAATCGTTCTTATTTTCCTTAGACACAGTATTCATTGTACATGATAATAAAAAAGGAAAAACTACACATATGTCACGCCCTCTGCAGCCAGATGTCCTGAGACCCACCTAGCACCAGGTCACCCCACCCCACCCCTGAGGGCATTGGTTTCTATATGACTCCTGAACTGCTGAGCCCAGGCTAACCCCCATCCCGCCACTACGCATAGGGTCTTTTTCCGCTCTCCTACCATTTCACGGTTCGTCCCTTCCTACATCCGGGACAATATAAAATAGTAAACTAACTTTGATAACAGTTTAGAAAAACAAATGACTTCTCAGATACGGTATATTACATATACAAATTGTACTGCTAAATTAAAAATTGTAATCACGTAACAAAAATGAAACTATTATTATTTTTAGTGGGCATCTTGCCTTTGTCTGAAAGGTAACAATGTCCTCATCTTCTTGAATAGTTTTCAGGCCATATTCTATATATCAGGATATATGATCCATCATTTGATTATAGTCCAGAGGTCAATTTTTATTTTTCTACAAATGGTATTTCTTTTAAGTTCCATAAAGGCACTTCATGCATAATTGAATTTAGATTTCTAAAATACAACTAATATAGAATATATTCAAGTAGGTAGCTGTGTCAGCATGTGTAGGCTGCAAAGGAACAAGTAAAAGTTTATTACATCCTGAAAAGAGAAGAAAAGAAACACACTGAAGAAGGCCCCACAGCTGATGTTGTTTTTCTTTTCTTCTCTATTCAGCATGGAATAAACCTTTACATATAGAATATATAACTATGAGGTTAATAATTAGGTATGATACTGAAAAGTAGTACTGTGTAGTAATTTTTTGGTTGATAGAGATAGGACTAAGAGGTTGCTTAGGTTTCTTCTGTGAAGAGCTTTGTATTCCCACAAAAAATATTGTTAAATACAACAATGCAAAGCCATGGTTCACAAAGGAATTAAGAGTCCTTCGAAAAGCAAAGAAAGCAGCTCGCAAAAGTGGTGACATGGATCACTACAAATAGGCTTGAAACAAGCAATAAGATCCGCTAAAATAAATTACAAGGACAAATGGGAACAACAATTTGCTAACAAAGACTGTTTATCTGTCTGGAAAGGTCTCCAAACTGTTACCAATTACAAAAGGAAATCCCCTCAGATACATCCTGATCAGTTTCTACCAGACTACCAGACAACCTCCACACTAGTTTACAGTAGATTTGAAACACAAAGGATCTCCAATGATCTCATCCATGGCAGTTTCATGACTCATCATATTTCACACCCTTGAGATGCACTATTGTCCCCCACTCAACTGAAGTGTCACACCCAGTCTCACTCAATCTCTCAGGAAGGCGTACTGTAACACTTTTTTCAAGTCTTGAGAATGCCCTTTTAATCAAAGAACAGGATGTGTTAAGGCTATTAAAAAAGCAAAACTCTAAAAAGACATCAGGACCTGACTGTGTATCTCCAACCACATTAAAACACTGTGTTGGGCAACTTGCTCCAGTCTTTACAGATATTTTAAGTCAATCATTGTACCTGTGCACAGTGCCAGACTGCTTCAAATCTTCTATTGTTGTTACTGTTCTAAAAAAGGACAAAATAATCTGCTTAATTACTGAAGTAAGAGACAAAATGTTAAGTCAGTTCTGCCTGAAAATTAGACTTCTAAGCAACAGGGGTTTATGGCAGGAAAGGGGGTTAACTGATAAGGATTCCAGATGCGAGCTAGGAACCCCCTGGGAATGTAATCTTAAACTGACCACTTGGCCAGGGTCTTTTAATTGGCCAAATACCATGATCCCCCCCCCTTACCATAACACCGAATGACGTCTGAAGCAGCAAGCAAGGACTATATAACCTAAAAGTTTGTACCGGCACATGGAACAATACTTCGGTTTTGTTGTTTCTTGCAGGAAACAATACTTGGGCTTTATTGTTCCATGCATGCAATAAACTCATCTGTTTTACTTCATCTCGGGATCCAGAACCTTATTCTTTCTGTTACAACAAATTTGGCGTAGTCGGCGGATGCTCCATAAGGCGCAAAACTTCCCATCGGCAGGAGAGACGGTCAGCGCTCACATTACTAAGAGGTAAAATCTGCAAAAAAAAAGTCCCGACTCTCTCTGACCGATTAGGAAGTCTCTGCCCCCTGCGAGAATCGCCCGAGATGATGGAGTAAACGTGAGTTCCTGAATTCCTCTGTCCCGGGGAAGACACCGGTGTATGTAATGGGTGGTTTGCTGTAAGCGCAGAATTTGGTCTGGCAGGCAGTCCGCGGTATTGTGTACAGGCGTTCAAAGCTGGTGTATGCCTTAATTGCGCGTGGAGTTTTTGAACGGGTTTTGGACCTTTACCGCGAAGTTCAGGACTGGTGTGGGTCTTAATTGCGCCCAGAGTTCTGAGGCTCAGGACTGGTGTGGGCCTTAATTGTGCCCAGGGTCCTGAGATTGGCGTGGCGTGGTTTTTTGTTTTAAAGGAAACAGAAGTAGAAGATATATATATGTATGTTTTTGGTGTTTTCCTTGTTTGTGAATACATATACACACGCACGACACTAACATAAACACACTTCATAATAAAAGAGCAAAGCATTAAGTAGCAGGATTTAAAGGACGTTGAGACCCGAGAATCGCCCTGATTGAGCTCAGTGTGTAAGTCCACCCCGGGGCAAAAGCAGCGATGCTGGCGTTCTGGGGATGGTGAATTACTGATCAAGAAAGGGGGTTTTCGAGGTTTCGTTCCTTGCCTGTGAACAGTGCGGTGTAGGTCCTCTCTAAAGGCTATGAGAGGCATTTAGATCTGGAGGTAACAGACGCCCTTAGCTGAATGAGTGCAGGAATGCACAGGTTTTTCAAGTGAAATAATCCCCCTACTGTATGAGCTGTTACCTCACAGACGAAAAAAGTAAACTCTTAAAGAGACCGAACATGTGTGCTAACTGATGGTTTGAGAAAGTGGTGGAAGGGATCGTTTATATTTTAGAAAAGTGTAAGTTGACGGAAAAAAAGGAGAAAAATATGTGAAAAGCTGAGTTTGTCAGAGGGAGTTTGGGGTGAAGACGCCTGTAAAGAAAGCATATGCGTATTGATTGGCAAAAGCACAAGCATGTAGCTCCCACCCTGGTACACGGTGGCAGATACATGAGAGAAAAAAAAAAGAAATTGGGATGTGACTTCTTAAAAGTGTGTTTACGGGGAAAACAAAAACCCAGAAGAAAAGATACTTTACTCGCTACGAAAGAGTATGAACAAAAGCGAAAAGAGGCAGTGCAGGAGAATCAGAAACTAAAAGAAGAATTAGTTCCTGGTCGCACTGCACTAGTTAATGTGTTATATCCTGCTCTCCCATTGGGGAACAGACAGGCAGGAAATGAAAATAATTGGGATCAATTCCCACAGTGACCATATGGAGACGGGAGGTCTGAGTGGGATGACACCTGGTACGAGTGTGATAGAGACGGAACAGGAACTCCCTTCTTAAACAGAGGGAGCCCGCAGACCTGTACTCTCACCCTAAGTCGGAGAGGGCCTGATGTAGCGGGGGCTGGCGCTGTTGATGACAGCGTCACTCTAACTGTCTCGCACCCAGTCGAGGGGATCTGCACTCGCACCTACCTTACCTGATTCCCCCATACGATCAAATCCAAAACCGGAAGATATTGACCGGTGGGCTAAAGTACCGCACCCGAAATTAGGAATGCAGCGAACCTGGAGTGCGCTTCAGGAATTAAAAGGATTAATGTAGAAGTAAAACAAGAATACAGCACATTGTAGTATGAAGAGAAAGATATATTCTCGATGTGTATGTGTGTTTTATGAATTTGTGTGCAGGCATGTATGTGTGTAACTGTGAGTTTTGGTATACTAAATGACGGTGTTAGTGTGTTTAGCCAGCGGGACTGGATAGAGACGTAACTAAAGAGACGATGAAAATCAACTTAAGGAGATTGGAAAATATAAGAGCATCTAAAACGCAAGTACAGTACAGGTGGACGTAAAAGGAGTTAGATAAACAGTTTTTGTATGTATATACAATTAGTTGTAATAGTGGAAACAAGTTGGATTTATGCGAATGTCTCGAAACCAGACATGCTGAAACGCTGTAGGTTTAGAATCGAGACTGGGTAGAATAAACAGTCTTGTGAGAAGATCTGTTTACCTAACGATTAGATCCTGTAAATCCCTTGTACCCTCCCTAAGTCTGTCCCAGTCCAGTGGATAAAAATGTACTGTTAATGGGGTGTTGGTTTCTCTGTTAGGGGATAGTGGAGCACTACTGTCATGCTTGTTTCACTCCTCTGTTCAACAGTGTGCTATAGAGTAATGTATATGGGGAGACGGCAGGACGCCACAGGAGTATTGGGGCAACAAGTTTTACTTGCCAAGTACCAGATTTTAACATTCACGTGCACTTATCACGCGAATGTGGGTGGTTTTATCCCAGATCTATTGGGTTGGAATATTATGCATTACAAAGAATGACTATCCAGAACAGGGTATCACGTGGCTTCAACTGACTGTGATCACTCAGTATGTAGATGGTATTCTGAGTGCTTCCCCTGACAAGGTGTCACGGACGTCCAAAAGGGACTAACCGTGGGGAGCAGGAGAGCGAAAAAGACCCATATGCGTAGCGGCGAGACGAGAAAAAGGCCCGGGCTCATTAGTGCAAAGAGTTCAGGAATGCCGTATAGAAACCTATGCCCTCAGGGAGCGGACGTGGGGCGCCCTGGTTCTAGGCGGGTCTCAGGACATCCGAACGTCAATGCTGAGCCAGGACAGAGTGCAAGACCCGGAAATATATAGCCCAAGGGAAAGAGAGGGACAGGAAGGACAGCAGACCAGAAACTAGGGACAGGACAGAGAAGGAGCGCCCTCTGGCTGCAGAGGGCGTGACACGAGGAAACCCACAAGTCTGAGTTGCTTCAGCTTTAGAGTGTCTAATAGAAGCAGTTATGAAAAGGCCCTTTTGTGTCTAGCATTGTGAAATTTTAACAGGGCCTGGGTGCAATGTTTTTATGGGGTGAGCACAACTCATAACAGATCTGCTTAAGGGGGGAGTGCAGTACAAGGACAAGATTGCCTTGGTTCCAGCAGCAAAAGCCGCCTGTAATAATTTGAAACAAGCTCTCTTACAGGTGCTGACACTGGGGTTTCCTCAGATGGATCAACCATTCCTTTGTATGCAAGTGTGGAAAAAGGGTTCTGGGCAGCTGTGCTGACGCAGGAGCATGGAGGTAGGCACTATTATACCATTAGATGCTGTAGCCAAAAGGTGGGGGACCGTGAAAATTTAAGAAAATGTTATACTGTTTACTGATGGGTCCTCTCTGATGCATGAGGGAGAACAGAGAACAGGCTGAGCTGTTACAACAGAATTCAAGGTGCTAACAATCGGAAAAATGCCCCTCCACTGCCTCAGCGCAGCAAGCCAGTTAAGAGCACTGATGGAAGATTGTAAAAAGAAAGATGTTAAAGGGTTACTGTATATGTATATAATGTATGTATTTGTTGGATGTAGGCCACAATTCTGGATTGCTATGGAGAAATAGGATTCTCTCACAACGGCAGGGACTCCAGTTAAGAATACTGGGCTTGTCTCTGAACTGATTTGTAGTTTTACAGCTGCCGACAGAAGCATCTTGAGTAAGGTGTAAATAACACAATAAATAAAGAATTCCAGTAACTCAAGGTAACAACCATGCAGATGCAGATGCCAGACGAGCGGCACTGGGAGAGCGGGAGTCTGAGACCCCTGTGAAACCTCTATTGGGGAAAAGGGAGAATTCAGGTTGAGGCCTTTAATAGATGTTTAATAGTGGTTAGAACAAATGTGTAAAGAATGTGGGGTTGTATGATGATGGGATGAGGGCTGGCACATACCCAAGTGTATGACAAAGATGATCCCATAGTACGGACTGCCCTGCCCCTTGGAAACTGATCTAGGGGCATACTACACTGGGAAGGTGTGTCAGGCTGTAATTGCCTCACTAGGGGTAAGTTGGAAGTCACATTGACCCGATCACCCACAGTCTGAAAGACCAACTAAGGAAATATCAACTGAAGGAACACCATGGGTAGATGCTCTACCTGCAGTCCTGTGCGGTTTGCGGGCTAGAGCAAACGGAACTGTGAGACTGAGACGATTTGAGATCATCACGGGCAGCCAAAGAAACTCCCTGGAGGCCAAGTTTGGCTAACGCACTGATGAATTTACTAACTCTCTATTAAAGTATTGTAGGTTTGTTAACTGAAGCGGTGCACAGGGCTTGTGAACAGGTGTCGGATGCTTGAGGACCTCCAGTAGAGGGGAGACACGACTGGATACCTGGTGAGTGGGTGTAGGTGAAAAAGAGATACCCTGCCAGACGCAATTGCAATCCTACTGGGAGGGACCATATCAAGTGCCACTAACTATTGATTGTGCCATCTGAGTGACAGGATGAGATCGCTGGATCCGCGCATCGCACTTTCACCGACCCACGGCACCAGAGACTGAGTGAACAGAAAGAAGGATGTTGTTACCGTTTCTGTGTCTGATGCTTCCTAAGACCAACAGTGTGTTTGTTAGGCCTGAGGAGCATTACTGGGGATATGGTATCAATACATTCCGGGTGTTGGCATATCTATCAGCCAAAAAATTATAATCAGAGTTGGGTCAATATTGCTATTCCAAGATCCTGACGATAGATCTCCACATGGCTAAGGTCTGCGTTTGGGTCCTGTAGTAGGACTTTATGTACTTGTAGGATTAGGGTTGTTTTATATGTATAATTGTAACTATCACTTGTACAAAAACATCAATAACATCTTGTTGTAACCGTGGAACGCACAATGTCATGGTAATGCATGCCTGTACATCTAAAAAGGAAAGATCTGCCCTGACATTGTATGTGTAAAAATAGGCAGTCCTGACGTATGCCATATTTTATAAGGGGGGAATGAAGTAAGAGACAAGATGTCAAAAGGGTTAACTTAAGTCAGTTCTGCCTGAAAATTGGCAGGAAAGGGGGTTAACTGATAAGGATTCCAGATGCGAGCTAGGAACCCCCTGGGGGCGTCATCTTAAACTGACCATTTGGCCAGGGTCTCTTAACTGGCCAAATACCATGACCCCCCCCCCCCCCCCCCCTTACCATAACATCGAATGACGTCTGAAGCAGCAAGCAAGGACTATATAACCTAAAAGTGTGTACCGGCACATGGAACAATACTTCGGTTTTGTTGTTTCTTGCGGGAAACAAGACTTCGGCTTTATTGTTCCTTGCATGCAATAAACTCATCTGTTTTACTTCATCTCGGGATCCAGAACCTTATTCTTTTTGTACAACATTACCATAGACCCGTTGCACTATCATCAGTGATAATGTTAATATTTTGAATGTCTGATTCTCAATTACCTGAAGACTGTTACTACTACCCACCTTGATCCCCTGCAGTTTGCACATAAGGTCATTAGGTCAGTGGACGACACTGTGAATATGGACCTACACTTTGTCCTGCAACACGTGGACCTTAGAGGTAAGTACTCTAGAATCCTGTTTGTGGATTTTAGCTCAGCATTCAACACAATCATTCCTGATTTACTATTGAGCAAACTCTCAGATATGAATCAGTCCATTTGCAAATGGATTCTCAATTTTCTGAGTAATCGGAAGCAGTATTTTCGAGTGGGCCCCTATCTTTCAGCCTGCCAAACTATTAGCACAGGCGCACCCCAAGGTTGTGTGGTCTCTCCTCTACTTTATTCCTCGCTTAAATTACTTAAGTTTTCAGACGATACCACTCTTACAGGCCTAATCACAAACAGCGATGAGAGCTGGTACAGAAAGGGTCTATCGACTTACAACATGGTGTACCACTAACAACTTGGATCTCAACTCCATTAAATCTGAAGAAATGATCTTTTGACTTCAGAAAGCATTCCCCAGTACCCTCCAACTGGTAATCAATCCTACAAATTATTGGGCACCATCATCTCAAACACTCTCCACTGACATGGAAACATTGTTTCCATTATAAAGAGAGCATAGCAGGGCATGTATTTTTTAAGCATCTTAAGAAGCTTGGCTTTGCACAATCTATTCTCATATAATTCTACAAAACCATTATTGAAAGTGCAATTGTCTCAACTACTGCACAGTCCAAAAACCAATTGCAGCTCATTAACAAGTGTGCTGAGAAAGTGATTAGCTACAATCTTCCATCCCTCGCTGTGCTTTAGAAATCTAGAGCAGTGAATCAAGCCACCAAGATTGTTGCAGATCCCTCCCACCCTGGTTATCATTTATATCAAAAGCTTCCCTCCAGAAAATGTTTTAAAACAATCAAAACCAAAACTAGCAGACAACTGCACAGTTTCTTTCCCAATTCCATATCAATCAATCAACCAAAGTTTATTAATCAAATACACAACAATACAGCGTGCAGCAGAAGTTGCTGGCAATGAAATGTCTTTTCTACGAGCTCACTGGTGGGGGGGGGGGGGGTAAAAATCACAAAATTAAAGTTACAAAATAAGGTTACATAATAATAGATAATAGTTCAAAAGAAATTGAATAAAATAAACTCAGACAAAGTTCAATATAAATAGAGCTGCTATGTGTCCAGGGTGTATGCAATACATTATGCCAAAGTAGTGCAGTGTGCCGAATATAATGAAAACTGTATGTCCATGTAGCCATTACCGGAACTGCAGGTTGGCTATTTAGTATTATTATTTCCTGGAGGTAGAAACTGTTCCATAATCTGTCGGACTTTGACTGAATGCTTCGGTACCATTTACCAGATGGTAGGAGAGAATACAGTTTGTGACTGGAATGACTGGGGTCCTTGAGAATGGACCTGGACTTCTTAAGAAATCTAGCTGAGTACATATCCTGGATGTTTGGTGTTTGGTAGCTCACAGCCTGTAATGAGCTGTGCTGACTTTACCACCCTCTGCAGTACTTTGCGTTCCAGGGTGGAGCAGTACCCATACCCTTGCTTAAATAACGTGGTCCCCCAACAACTCCTTATTTCAGCTGAAGAAACTTTGAACTATTATTACTGCTTAGTTCATACAACTTGTAAATCTTGTGCTTAAGAACTGGCTCTTCTTCCCAACATGTTTACATAGTTGCACCTTACTCCTCAGACCGTACTTTCACACATGGTCTGAACTTGCCATGTCTTTTGCATATACTATAATGTCTATTGTTCGTATATTTGCACTGTACTGTAAAATTTGAATGTCCCTGTGTCTTACATATAAAGTAATGTCTACATGTTCCGTACCGTGAGCACCTATTGTGACTGTTGTGACTCCCCCATCTTTTGTATATTGTCCAATGTAACTATGTCAGTAATGTTATTGCTCCTTTTGCACCTATGTGGGTTTTGTGTTGAGCAGGTTCCTGTATCTGACATGTACTGGCAAATAAAAACTATTCTGATTCTGATTCTTCCCAAGTCCCAAGAATCTCCAAAATAATTATTGGCAGCAGATCCTTTAGTTACTGGCCCTGTAAATCATGGAGCAACCTCCCACGAGATACAATGGTCTCAGCATTTAAATCAAGGCTCAAGACCTATTTCTTTGTTTTCCATGGCATATAAGACTACTAAGGCTGCCAATGGTGAGAGAGCAGCAGCCCTGGACTTTGCATGAATGAATACCAATTAAATTTCTTTCCTTCGTCCACCTGCGGAGTCTCTACCCCTGCCTCTTGGCACAAGACTGCAAGACCATCCTGCATTAGTGCAGACCTCAAAAAGTTTTTCCCTCTACTGTGCCTGGAACCTAATCCACTGCCTCCTGGCTCCCCAAGACTAGAAAGATCAGCACTACTAAACACCTGCTCAACAAAACAACCTGGACAAAATGATGGTCTCCTGTTCAACCAGCTAGTCCCTCCTGGTTAAGGGTTGTTTGACTTCCTCATCTTTAAGGCAGAGGTGGGGGCATTATTGTTATTTATAATCTTCTTTACCATTTACGTCCTGTTACTGTACCTTTTCTTTCTTTTTTTGAATGCCTTGTGTAAGATGACCAGGGGAAGGGTCATTCATGGCAGGTATTTCCGGAACGACCTACTTAATATACTCGACATAGAACCGAGCAAAATGGCCACCAAGAAGAACCAGCTGAGCCGCATATGGAAAGGGCCTATTCAGAAAAAACGAGACATAAGTGAGCCTCATCAGGAAACAAAATGTAAATGCCCCAGAAGCGATTAACCAGGGCAGAAGCCAGTGAGGTGAATGCGTTTTGGAGGAGATAGAGGAATTGAGTTGGTGTTTACAGAAGGATTGTAGAATAGCGGACTGATGACAGAAAAAAGGATTACGGTTTACGGATTGTGGCTTGGATATGGCACGGATTAGTGTTGAATTATGGACTTTGGACCTCGGATAGAATAAGGATTGAGAGAACGGATTACAGACTGGGTTTGGAAGATAAACGGATGAAAGAAACGAAGAAGAACTCCTGTAAAATTAAGAAAGAAAAGTATGGTGTGAGTAAATCATCTCATTTCCATAAACCTTTCTCCCGGCGACACTACACTTGTTTTAAAAATCTCTGTTCCTAGCTCTACCATAATTGCCACAGTTAATTGACCACCCAAATCTAATGAAGCCTTTTTAGGTGAGTTTGTCAATTTACTTTCATTTTTATGCATTAGATTTTTTTTGAGGATCCTAATTCTTGGGGATTTTAAATGCATATTGACTCACAGTCTTTCAGTTTAGTTAAGGATGTTGGGATGCTTTGATATAACCAAGTTATATCAAGTTTGTTTTTAGTCCCACATATAACAAAGGAAACACCCTTGATTGAATCATTGCAAATAACTCTTTTGTTTCTCACTTCTCTTCCCTTGAACTAAGCCTCTGTGACCACTCTGTGACCACAATTCTTCTCAATCTGGATTTACCTGTTTCTAACACTTCCCCCTCATGCTCCATAAATTTTCACAACTGGCGATAGCCCAGGTTCACAAATTCTGTTCTATCCTCTTTATATTTTTTCTCTACCTCTGATCCTCTAGAGACGTAATTCTCAAACTGTGGTACTCGTACAACTGCTGGTATGCCGAGCACCCCCAGGTGGTATGCCAGATGACACTGAAAAATTGGGATGGGTTTTTATATTTTCTATTTTAATAAAATGGTTTATGTGCCTACATATTACGATACAACGAGCGCTAATACTTGAGTGGACACAAGAGCTAATAATTAATTCTATACCATTGTATAGGAATGCATGCTACGAACATAAGTGGCCAATTGTATTTTCAAGAAAGTTATCTCCAGCAAATAGGGAGGTAGGAGAATGTGCGTGATTTTGGAACAATGCCAATCTTGTGAGCACAGGAAAGTGTGATAGATGTGTGGAGAAAAAGCTGCTAAACAGCTCGACCTGCTGCCCCTTTCAAATGACACAGTCACTCGCAGAATAATTTATATGGCAGATGATGCCAAAAGTATGCTGGTAGAGCAACTATGACCACAACACTGTGCTTCTCAGGCGGATTTACCAGCCGCTGTTCAAGAGGATCAAACCGGAGACAAGAACAGTAAAAGACTGGGACTGGGAAGCACTGATTGGCTTCGGGATTGCTTTGACTGCACGCCATGGAACGTGTTTAAAAACACATCAGAGGACATTCACAAACTTTCTGTTGTGGTATCAGATTATATTTTTCTGTGTCGACTCTATCATCCCTAACAAAAGCTTTAAAGCTTTTCCCAATAACAAACCCTGGGTTACAAAAAGCCTTAATCATGTCCTCCTAAAAAAGAAACAAGCTTTTTCTCAAGAGGACATCCAGCTCAGGATGGAAGTGCAGAGAGAGGGGAAAAGGGAGATCAGGAAACCTAAGGAACAGTATAGGATAAAAATAGAGAACACCATGACAACAGGTGACACCAGGATGACATGGCAGGGCAGTAAAAGCATGGCCAATATCCCTCAGAAGCGTAGTGGCAGCACTATATCTCTGTTAAATGGTATGGAAGGGCAACAGCTGGCCAATGATCTTAATGTGTTTTATACCTGCTTTGAGTTGAAATCTACAACCACCTCAGCTCATAGTTATATTCACCCTGTATCTGGAGAGGCTTTCTTTAAAATTGACAC
The DNA here is from genome assembly GCF_040954835.1 of Lepisosteus oculatus. Taxonomy (NCBI): domain Eukaryota; kingdom Metazoa; phylum Chordata; class Actinopteri; order Semionotiformes; family Lepisosteidae; genus Lepisosteus; species Lepisosteus oculatus. Next base: position 28,559,246 of record NC_090703.1, on the reverse strand, counting down.
AGCAGAGGTATGTAGATGTTTTAAGGAAAATCAATATTAGGAAAAGTGCAGATCCAGGTAATGTGTGTGGTAGGGTCCTACAATCATGTGCAGATCAGCTTTGCAATATTTTTAGTTTTCTCTTCCAGATTTTTAGTTTCCTCAAACTTACAGATCATTTACTCTCTGTGGAAGAAATCATTATTCCTATTCCTAAAACTGCCAAACCTAGTGGCCTTAACAGCTATAGGCCCGTATCCCTCACATCTCTCCCAATGAAAACTCTTGAGAGAATAGTGAAGCAACACATCACAAAGAGCACACAAGCCCTCATCGACCCCCTGCAGTTTGCATACAGGGAAAGGAGGGGAGTAGACGATGCAATACACACATTGTTAAATCTGGTCTATCAACATCTGGACCAACCAGGGACCTTTGTAAGGATTTTATTTGCTGACTTCTCCTCTGCTTTCAACACAATACAATCATTGTTGCTTGCACAGAAACTCTCAAAGAACTTCAATCTGAATGAGAACTTGATAAGGTGGGTGCTAGACTTCCTAACTAACAGGTCCCAACAGGTCAAATTGGGGAAGTGCTTATCTGAGATTCGCTGAACATTAGTTGGATCAGCACAGGGTTGTGTCCTTTCCCCTCTGCTGTACATTTTGTACAGTAATGATTGCATAAGCAAACACACAGAAAGACATCACATTAAGTTTTCTGGTGACACAGCCCTGGTCAGTTTATTAAAGGACACAGAATACCATCATGGGCCCATTAATCATTTTACTAATGGATGCAACAAGTTCTCCATAAAGTTAAATGTTTCAAAAACAAAGGAACTGATTTTTGATTTTAGGAAAAATACCACACCCCCTCAAACCACTACAATTGATGGTCAGCCTGTTGAAATTGTTGATGACTATAAGTACTTGGGACTGGTCATTGACAAAAACCTACAATGGGACAAATGTTGTGACACTATCTTTAAAAAAAGCCAACAGAGACTCTTCTTTCTTAGAAAACTCGGGTACTTTAAGGTAGATAAAACTATCCTTACACTTTTCTACAAATCATTAATTGAATGTGTCTTAACATACTGCTTCACTTGTTGGTTTGGCAACATAAGTACTGGTAATTGTAATAGGCTGGGTAAATTAGTGAATATAAATTAGCAAAATAATCAGGAATAATCAAATCAATTTAAGCATCCTTAACAAACAGAGGGTGACTAAGAACTTGAACTTGAACTTTATTGCCATATGTAACCGGTACTGGTACAATGGAATTCTTACTTACAGAAAGTATCTCGATTGTAAAACAAGTGTAAGAAACAAAACAAAGTGCAAACAGTGCATCAAGACAATGTACAAACAAACAATAGACAATGTGCAAGTAAACATGTAGACAGTTTGAATGTAAACAATACAGACGTGTAAACAATGACTGGAGATGTGCAATAGATAAGAAATCATAAAGAGGTAGATGGTGATGGTGTAGGTGTGGTCCGAGGAGGATGGCTAAATGTGTTTGCCAGTCTCACTGCTTGTGGATAGAAGCTATTGAAGAATCTAGTGGTAAGTGTCCGTATGCTCTTATATCTCTTGCCTTAGGGCAGTGGGGTGAAGAGCTCATGCCCAGGGTGGTGACTGTCCTCTGTGATGGCCAGAATTCTACCACGGCAGCGGTCCTCATAGAGCTGTTTAATCTCGGCCATATTGACCATTCTCTGCAGTGCCTTTCTTTCTCGCGAAGAGGTGTTGCCATACCACACGGTGATCCCGTTGGTGAGGACGCTCTCAATAGTGCAGCGGTAGAAGTTCACCAACACATGTATTGGCATCCCCCATCGCTTGAGGCACCTCAAGAAATAAAGGCGCTGCTGAGCCTTCTTCATGATAGAGTCAGTGTTCACCGTCCAGGTTAGATCTTTAGAGATGTGAATTCCCAAAAACCTAAAGCTGGTGACTGTTTCCACTTCCGTTCCATCAATACTGAGTGGGCTGTGAGTGTGTGGCCTGTGTCTCCGAAAGTCCACTATTAGCTCTTTCATTTTCTTTATGTTCAAGTCCAGGTTATTGCTATGACACCACCTAAGCAGCTGTACAACTTCATCCCTGTAAGTGGACTCGTCATCATCACTGATCAGTTCTATTATAGTGGTGTCATCTGCAAACTTAATGATGCGGTTGTTGCTGTGTCTTGCTGTGCAGTCGTGAGTAAATAGGGAGTACAACCTTGGACTCAGACAGCAGCCTTGTGGGGTTCCAGTGCTCAGGGTGAGTGGTGTTGCTGTTTTATTGCCTATCCGCACCACCTGTGGTCTCTCGATAAGAAAGTCCAGCAGCCAGTTGCAGACAGAGTTGCACAGACCTAATCCCCTGAGTTTTGTCACCAGTTGACTGGGTATGATGGAATTGAATGCTGAACTGTAGTCCACAAACAGCATTCTCACATACAAGTTCTTAGTGTCCAAATGTTCCAAGGCTGTATGCAGAGCCAGGGAGACAGCATCATCCACTGATCTGTTGTTCTGGTAGGCGAACTGCAAGGGGTCCAGGGACTCTGTGATGGAGGAGTTGATGTGTGACAACACCAGCTTCTCCAGGCATTTCATCACCAAAGATGTTAATGCTACTGGGCGGTAATCATTCAGGCATGTCACTTTTGTCTTTTTGGGGGTTGGAACAATAGTGTTTTTTTTAAAGCAGGTGGGGACCATGGACTGTGACAGGGAGGAGTTAAAGATGTCTGTAAACACTGTGGTCAGCTGGGCTGCACATGTCCTCAGGACGCGAGGTGGTATCCCATCAGGCCCTGCAGCCTTACGGATTTTCACCTTGCTCAGAGTCTTCTGCACGTCCTGCTCTGAGAGTTTCAGAACAAACTTGCCCTGCACACTTGGGGTCTTCTCAGCATTGCCCGTGTTCAGAGCATCAAAGCGGGCATAGAAGTGGTTCAGTTCGTCAGGCAGGGATGCGTTGTTCGTGTCAATCTCCTGGTTGCACCCCTTGTAGCCTGTGATTGACTGTAATCCCTGCCACAGCCTCCGGATGTCAGCGCACTGCATTTCAAGCTGCACTCTGTAGCTCCGTTTGGCGCGTTTTATGGCTTCTTCTAATGCATACCGTGATTTCTTGTACAGCTCTTTGAACACCGATTTGAACGCGGTGGATCTATCTTTTATTTTATTGCAAATGTCGTGGTTGAACCACGGTTTCTGATTGGGAAATGACCTAATTTTTGTTTCTGGTACACAAACGTTGGTGCAGTATTTAATATAGCTGGTGGCCGCGTCCGTATACTCATTTAAATCTGTGTCGGGAGCTCTGAATGCGTCCCAGTCCGTACTATCAAAGCAGTCTATTAACTTGCTTTCCGCCTCCTCAGACCAACAACGCACTGACCTGTTCGCAATGGGGGAGGTCTTCAGCTTCTGTTTGTACTCAGGAAGCAACAGGAGAGCGATGTGGTCCAACCTACCGAAACGACTTAAAGAAACCCAAAAGCATCAGGGAGTGTTTGTCTTACCCCGTCTAGAGCAGTGGTTATCAAACTTTTTGTATCAAGTACTACCCCTGATCAAACCAAAGCATCCAAGTACCACCTACAAGTCATCTTCTCATAGGAACCCCAGAAAATCTTAAGAATAATAATTATAATAATACATTCTTACACTTATATAGCACTTTTCTGGACACTCCATTCAAAGAGCTTTACAGGTAATGGGGACTCCCCTCCACCACCACCATTGTGCAGCATCAGTGACCAACATAAGCGCACGTGCATGCACACACTCACATACACATATATTAAATATTATAAAAAACTTTATTTGATATAGTGCCTTTAAAGAAAGGCTTCTCAAAGCAGTTTACACAATGACAACAGGAAAAACAAACAATAAAAAAGCACCTTTTCAGTGAGAGAGGTGAGCGTGTTTAGTCGAGCAAAGCAGATGTGAATTCATTGGTCGAGCCTTGATAAAATTCAATTTCATTCAATTCAATTCATTTCAATTCAATTTATTTTTATACAGCGCCTTTCACAACAAGGCTGCCCCAGGGCGTTTAACAATGCAATTGACGAGACATTTTGTCAATACAGAACAGAAGACCAGAAGACAACGGAGGAGAGGAACCAAAAACTCCTTAGTAAGAAGAAAAAAAAACGGTTCCAAGGTAAACTGGTTGTCCAACGCCTTTGGGCATGCTAACATTATATGATTTAAAAAAAAGGAAACTATGATGGTATTAATCCATCCATCCATCATGTCTTCTGTGTATTAGTACTCCATGCAGATCTCTGTAGACCAGTAAATTCCTCCTAAACGATAGCTATATCCACGATGTCCCTCTTGGATCCATGGCAGTGATGCAGTATCCAACTCAGATGGTACCCAGCCTGGGCGCCATCTGGACATGTGGGAAGGAGAATAGGATAGTTTTGTCAGAACAGATGTATCTACCTGGTTGGCCAACATAGAGACACACAATGGCATGTACAGCAGCACCAGCAGCCATGGTTGAAGCAGCAGGTTGCATACAATTCATAACGGAGTCTAAGAGACATGACATTTTCTTGACGGCCAAGGCCTCGTGGTGGATGCTGCATGACGTCCACTTCATATCTGGAGCAACTTCTCTTAATTCGTGCAACTACACCACTGTGTTGGCTTGTCATCGCTTTAGCACCATCTGTAAAAACTCCAACGCATTTTATCCAGTCGATGCCATTCTCTTCATTACATTCGTTCAGAAGCTGAAATATGTGCTCTCCTGTAGTTCCTGTTGGTAGCAGTTTACAGAACAGAAAGTCCTCATGGGACATACCCACGTAAACGAGCAAATTGGCCAAATCAAAGGCATCTACAGACTCATCTAATTGTAGTGAAAAGCATCTGCACATCTTAACGCGCACTATCAGCGTACTTTTGACATAATCCACCATACCAATAATTCTACGAGTGACTGTCTTTCGAAGGGGGCAGCAGGTCAAGCTGTTTAGCAGCTTTTTCTCCACACATAATACGTGTCAGCTCTTTTGCCAATGGTAAACAAAGTTCTTCACAAGTAGTGTGGGGCTTACATGCTTTAGCAATCCACAAAGTTGCATTTTTCCCCTTTTTCCATTTCAGAAGTCTGTCTCAGACGTTAAAAGAAGTTTATATTTCATGCACACGGGAGCGAAACACAAAGACGCTCTGTGTATTTTTTTCAAATTAACCTAGAACACTCCTTAAATATTTTTCTGTTATCTATCATGCTTTCCTGTGCTCACAAGATTGCCAGTGTTCCAAAACCATGCACGTTCTCCTACTTTCCTATTTGCTGGAGATAACTTTTTTTTAAATACAATTGGTCGTTTACGTTCGTAGTACGCATTTCTATGGTTTCCTGTGCTTACAAGGCTGGCATTGTTCCAAAATCATGCAAATTCTCCAACCTTCCTATTTGCTGGAGATAACTTTTCTTAAATACAATTGTCCGCTTTCGTTCGTAGCACGCATTCCTATAGAATGGTATAGAATTACATAGTAGCTCTTGTGTGTACTCAAGTACTAGCTCATGCTGTATCGTAGTACGTAGGCTGCATATTCGTCACAAACTAATTTTATTAAAATAGAAAATATGAAAACCCATCCCAATTTTTCAGTGCACACAACAAATTTCCAGGGTCATATGGCATACCACCTGACGGCGCTCCGTGTACCATAGTTTGAGAACCACTGCTCTAGAAAACAAAATACATTTGCTTCATAATGCTCTTTTATCTACCTTTGACATCTTCACTACTCTAAAAACTACTCGAACCATCTCTTTTTCTCGCTCTGTCCTCTGGTACAACAATCATCTGTGATTAATGAAGACATTCTTCTTGAAACTTGAACGTAGTTGACATCTCTCTGGCCTAAACATACATTATCAGGCTTGGAAAGATTAATTGTCTGAATATAAGGATATAATAGAGTGTGCTAGATCTAGCTACTTCTCTCACATCATTAAAAAATAAGCATAACAACCCTAAACACCTTTTTTCCACTATTAACAGACTGCTAAAGCCAAGTTGCCCTACCACATTACCTGCCTCATCTCAACTTGCAACACATTTTTATATTTCTTTAGCTCCATTAGCATCACATTCTCTCCACAACACATATAGTTTCCACACCTCCTTGCCTCATTTCAGTCCTTTTTTTCTCCTTTGTCCTCAATATAATAGACGAATCCATGAGCCCCATAAACTTGAGCTCCATCTCCAACTTAACCTTTCTTGCAAAAATTCTAGAACTCGCTGTTACAATTCAGTTAAATAACCATTTCATTGCAAATAACCATTCCAAACCCCTCCAATCTGGTTTCTGACAACTTCCCACAGCACAAAAACTGCCCTGGTGAAAGTCACTAATGATCTTCTAATAGCTTCTGATTCTCGTTCTCTTTCTACCCTAATTCTTCTTGATCTCAGTGCTGCTTTCAACACATTTTTACAGCCTTAGGTGACTTAGAAGTGTCTGAGATTTTAGATAAAGTTTGTGACAATGGTGAGAGTAAACACTTCAAATTTCAAAGGAAAGAGGATGTTTCCTGAGGGCTGGGGGGTTCCCTTGAGCAGAAACAATTGTAAAGTTTATCTTAGGTAAGTTGTGGGTTAATGATTGCAATGGAGCAGGACAAAAACAGACTATATAAGATCACATTAAGAGCAAAGAGGGGAGAGGAAACGAGGAGAAACAGGGAGAAAAGAGAGAAGTCCAGAGGAGTTGGGACTTGAAGCTTGCGTCAGGCGAGTGCCCTAACTTCTTGATCATCCAAACAGGACAGGGATAGGGATATAGGCTCCCATTTATTTGATGGCATCTGGATTTCAGAGAGAGAGATTGAACTGCAGGTTGCTTTGTATTTAGTTAGAAGGTAGCTCATCTCTTGTGTGGCCTCTAGACATATTAAGAGCGTAATGCTTAGTAGCAGTCTGGGGTTTTCTAGGTGACCAGAATGTTAGGCCTCTGAAACACCTTGTTTGTAAATACTGTACATAAAATATCTTGTGTTTTGTATGTTGTGTGTAGTGTAGTTAGTGTTTTGTAATAAATAATAAATAAATAACAGCATCCAGGTGGATGCTGCACATTGGTGGTGGTGGAGGGGAGTCCACATGACCTGTAAAGCACTTTGAGTGAAGTGTCCAGAAAAGCGCTATATAAGTGTAAGCAATTATTATTATTATTATCATTATATTTGTTTAACCAAGTGTGCCTGGCTATTACTCCTCTCAACAAAGTTGTGCCAGAGAATAAAGAATTATTGTGCCTCTAACTATACCAGCCACTCGGGTATATTGCTAGAAATCACTTACAAGTTGGGGGTTAAGAATAATTCACTGATTGACTGAACCTCTCAGTCTGATTTTCACCAGTTTCATAACCCCCCATTTGTAACAATATCTTACTTTCTCGTCTTGAAACTGTGTTTGGAGTTTCTGACACTGCTCTCAGATGGTTCAGGTCTTACCTCACTGATCACTGTCACTCTGTCTCTTGGCAGATTTAAGTCTGAAATTGGACTCGTTAAGTCTGTTGTTCCTCAGGGCTCATTGTCACCCCCCATCAACTTTATAAAGCCAATGCTGTATTCCTATCTGTGCATGACTCTGCATATGACCTTCAGTCTAAATTGAAAAACCTGTGGGTGATATTTGGTTTAGGCTTGACCTTCAACCTACATATTGTGACAATCAACATAGTGTCAAAATATATTTTTTTTATCTCAGAAATATTGCTAAACTACATCCTATGTTAATTCTAACTGTGGCTGAAAATCTGATCAACAAATTGATCTACTCCAAATCTACTCACTGGGGTTTCTAAATCCACATTGAGCAAACTCCAGTATGTCCAAAATTTGGCAGCCAGAATCCTAACCAGGTCTAGTGCAAGTGATCACATTACTCCTGTCCTGCAGTCCTTGCACTGGTTTCCTGTCATGTTTTGTCGACTTCAAAATCCTCATGCTCACCTATAAGACTCTGCATGGCTTGGCACCTCAGTACTTATCTGAGCTACTATCATCGTACTCCCCAACTCACAACCTTTGCTCTTCTAATTCTGGTCTCCAATCTGTCCCCCAAGCCCATTTACACTCTATGGGTGACAGGGCCTTCTCCTGTTATTCCCCAAAGCTCTGTAACTCTATCCTCAAGGATGTTAGAGGATGTCCTTCTCTAAAGAAGAACAAGAGCCTTTACTTAAATTGTTCTGTTCTTTACCCTCCTGCTACTACTGTATTCAGTATCCCCATCTAATGTCTCCTCTCATTGTGTATTATCAATGTGTATATCTTGTATATTTTTTATTTTTGTTTTCGTCGTTCTATAAAGTGCTTTGAGAAGCCACCTTTAAAGCCACTATATAAATAAAGTTTATTATTATTACCTTCCTCAGTTAAACAGCAGAAGGACCAACCTTGATGTAAGTAAACCTATGTGTGTAAGTAATAATAATAATTACTTACACTTATATAGCGCTTTTCTGCACACTCCATTCAAAGAGTTTTACAGGTAATGGGGACTCCCCTCCACCACCACCAATGTGCAGCATCCACCTGGATGATGCTTTGGCAGCCATAGTGCACCAGAACACTCACCACACATCAGCCATCAGTGGGGAGGAGAGCAGAGTGATGAAGCCAATTCATAGAGGGGGATTATTAGGAGGCCATGATTGGAAAGGGCCAATGGGAAACTTGGCCTGGACGCCAGAGTAACACCCCTACTCTTTTCAAGAAACGGCCTGGGATTTTTAATGACCACAGAGAGTCAGGACCTCGGTTTTACATCTCATCCGAAGGACGGCACTGTTTTACAGTATAGTGTCCCCATCACTATACTGGGGCATTAGAACGCACACAGACCGCAGGGTGAGCGCCCCCTGCTGGCCCCACTAACACCTCTTCCAGCAGCAACCTTAGTTTTTCCCAGGAGGTCTCCCATCCAGGTACTGACCAGGCTCACTCTGTAAGAGTAGGGCTGATAGGGCAAAAGGATCCTAAGCAGGACTCAAGACTCAGAGAAAGACACTAAGCTGAATCGCTAGGCAAAAACGAAACCAGGAGGCAGGTGAGTAGGTCTGAACACAGAGAGTTAACGAGGAAGCAACAATCCAAAAACACAAGGTGAAATCGAATCCAGGAAGCAGGCGAGTAGGTCAGAACACGGAAGTACAACAAGGAAGCAGCAATCCAAAACACAAGGCGAAATTGAAAACGAGAAGCAGGCAAGGAGATCAAATACCGGAAAAAAGCAAGAGATAAACGCGCACTATGGAGCTCAAAGAGAATCCGCAATAGTGACCGGGGAAGTGAGGAAAAAGGAGAACTAAAATAGAGACGGAAGAGAAAGGTGATTGGCGTTTACTTGCGGCGTGAGCTTGTTTTACAGGGTGTGCGCGTGGGAATGCAAGAAGGAACAGAGGTGCGAGTGGAATGCGTAACAGTACCCCCCCCCCACAGGGTTGGCTCCTGACGACCCGATAGAGGGAGCAGGATGGGTGCGAAGGAAGTCTCGAATGAGGTTTTGATCCAGGATGTTCACTTCAGGAACCCAGGAACGTCCCTCTGGACCATAACCCTCCCAGTCAATCAAACACTGGCGGATACCTCTACGCCATCGGGTGTCCAAGATCTTATTCACAGTATAGGTGGGAAATCCGTCCATTAGTCGGGGGGGAGGCAGGCGAGGTTGCCGAGCAGAAAGTGGGGATTTGTGGTAAGGCTTCAAGAGGGAAACACGGAAGGTGGGGTGAATCCTGAGGGTGGGGGGGAGGGCGAGGCGGTAAGAAACAGGGGTAACACGGGATAGTATTCTGAAAGGCCCAATGAAGCGAGGACCCAACTTGCGGGAAGGTTGCTGGAGTGGAATATTATTGGATGACAACCAGACGAATTGGCCTCGACGTAGACGGGGAAAGGGGCGACGGAGTCTATCAGCAGAAGTTTTCTGTCTCCGAGAGGTCTTAAGCAGAGCAGTCTTGGCCTTCTTCCAAAGTTCCGGGAGGGAAGAAAAATATGCCCTAACAGCAGAGACATCAGAGTCGGGAATAGTGTCGGGGAAGAGCGAGGGATGATAGCCCAGTGAACAGAGGAACGGAGACATTTTAGTGGAGGAGTTATATAGAGAATTGTGGGCATATTCAGCCCAGGGGAGAAGGGAAGCCCAGTTATCATGGGCAGCGGAGACGTAGGACCTGAGGTAAGTCAGCAGGTCCTGGTTAATCCTCTCCGCCTGACCATTGGCTTCGGGGTGGTAACCAGAAGTGAGGGAGGAGGATGCTCCTAAGGTCTGGCAGAAAGCCTTCCAAAATCTAGATATGAACTGCGGACCCCTGTCAGAAACAATATCCTTCAGAATGCCATGGAGGCGGAAAACATGCTGGACAAAAAGGTCTGCCATCTCTCGGGCTGATGGGAGGGCTGGAAGAGGAACAAAATGTGCAGCTTTAGAGACCACCATGATTGTTGTGTTACCGTGGCTTTTAGGGAGATCCGTCAGGAAGTCGAACGAGAGATGAGACCAAGGCCGTGTAGAAATGGGAAGAGGTTGTAAGAGACCAGCCCTCTTCTGCCGAGGAGTCTTGCTCCTAGCAAAGGTGGGGCAGGCTCGCACGTATTCTGTTACATCAGACTTTAGGGAAGGCCACCAGAAGTCCCTGGAAATGAATTTGATGGAACGATGGGTGCCAGAGTGAGCAGCGAAGCGGGAGTCATGGCCCCATTGAAGAACTGCGTAGCGCACTGAATCAGGAATAAAGAGTCGGTCTGGGGGGCACTGGGGAGGAACTGTGCGGTTCCGGAGAGCCCGTCTCAATTTGTCTTTGATGTCCCAATGTACAGCTGCGAGGAACCTGTCAGGCGGCACGATGGGCACTGGAGGGTCTTCGGAGTCCGTGGGGTCGGAAGGCGGGAAAGGGCATCAGCTTTGAGATTCTTGGAGCCTGGAGTATAGGTAATAAAAAAATGAAACTTGGAGAAGAACAGGGACCACCTAGCCTGGAAGGGTTTGAGACGTTTAGCAGATTGCAGGTAGGCCAAGTTCTTGTGGTCAGTGAGGATAGTAAAGCGATGGAGGGCCCCCTCCAGCCAGCGTCTCCACTCCTCCAAGGCAAGCTTGATGGCCAAAAGTTCCCTGTTCCCAACATCATAATTCATCTCGGCAGGGGATAGGCTTCTTGAAAAAAGGTGCACGGATGGAGCATGCCCTTCGGACCATGGCGTTGAGATAAAATGGCACCAACCCCAAGAGCGGAGGCATCGACCTTGAGCACAAAAGGAAGAGAGGGATCAGGATGACGGAGGTGATGGGTGTTACAACAGAACTGAAGTTTCGGATGAAACGGCGGTAAAAGTTGGCAAAGCCTAGGAAATGCTGCACTTGTTTCAGGTTCTTGGGTGTGGGCCAGTCCAGGACAGCAGAGACCTTAGCAGGGTCCACCTCAACACCCAGAGAGGAAATTATATATCCTAGAAATTGGATCCTGGACGTATGGAAAGTACACTTCTCCAACTTGGCATAGAGGTGGTTATTGATGAGTCGGGTGAGAACTTTGCAGATGTGAAGGACATTATCGTCCATGTTGCGAGAAAAAATTAAAATATCATCAAGGTAAACCAAAACATACTTCTGAAGGATGTCCCAAAAAATGTCATTCATAAAGCCCTGGAATACCGCAGGAGCATTAGCCAGGCCAAAGGGCATGACCTGATATTCATAATGACCAAGTGTAGTAATGAAGGCTATCTTCCACTCGTCACCTTCACGGATGCGAATTAGGTTGTAGGCACCCCATAGGTCAAGTTTGGTGAAGACAGATGCCCCCTGAAGAGGGTTAGGGTTACCGGTTGGAAGGGGATACCAGTTCTTGATAGTAATCTCATTAAGACCTCTATAATTGATGCAGGGATGCAGGGATCCGTCCTTCTTCTCCACGAAAAAGAAACCTGCACAGGCCGGAGAAGTAGACGGGCGAATGCAGCCAGATTCCAAGGAATCACGGATGTAGGACTCCAGGGTGTCAGATTCATTAAGAGAAAGAGGGTAGATTCTTCCTCTCGGAGGGAGGGTTCCAGGCAGTAGGTCAATGGCGCAATCGGAGGGACGGTGTGGTGGCAAGGAGAGTGCTTTTTGCTTGCTGAAGGCGAGGTGCAGGTCAGAATATACAGAAGGGATCCCGATGGTGTCCTCATGGGAGATGTGGACAGAGAAAAGTCTGAGAGGCAACTGTAGACAACGATGATGACAATTGGGTCCCCAGGCGAGTAGTTCACTGTTGGACCAGTGAAAGTGGGGGTTGTGCATCTTCAACCAAGGGTATCCAAGAACCAGATGATGGGAAGGAGAATGGAGTAGGAATTGGATGCTCTCAGTGTGGAGGGCGCCGATGCGTAGAGAAGGGGAATTGTTTGCCATTCAACAAGAGTGAGAGGGGATCCGTCCAGGGTGAGGAGGCGAATAGGGGGAGAAACAGGGATGCGAGGAATATTCCAAATGGTGGCGATTTCCCAAATTTCTCCGGGGTGGGAGGGGGCAAGGGGCAAGCAGCAGCAGCCAGGGGAGGGGCAGGCATGGAAGCCACTGGAGGGGGTGGGGGTCGGGTGGTGTGGTCCACTAGGCATTGAACTGCAGTGGTCAGTTGTTGAAGAGCCTGGACTGCTGTTGTAAAAAGGTGGTGGTGGTGTTCTGGTCCGCTGGATCCATGTTGGCTCACTATTCTGTAAGAGTAGGGCTGATAGGGCAAAAGGATCCTAAGCAGGACTCAAGACTCAGAGAAAGACACTAAGCTGAATCGCTAGGCAAAAACGAAACCAGGAGGCAGGTGAGTAGGTCTGAACACAGAGAGTCAACGAGGAAGCAACAATCCAAAAACACAAGGCAAAATCGAATCCAGGAAGCAGGCGAGTAGGTCAGAACACGGAAGTACAACGAGGAAGCAGCAATCCAAAACACAAGGCGAAATCGAAAACGAGAAGCAGGCACAGAATCAAATACCAGAGAAAAGCAAGAGATAAACATGCACTAGGGAGCTCGAAGAGAATCCGCAATAGTGACCGGGGAAGTGAGGAAAAAGGAGAACTAAAATAGAGACGGGAGAGAAAGGTGATTGGCGTTTACTTGCGGCGTGAGCTTGTTTTACAGGGTGTGCGCGTGGGAATGCAAGAAGGAACAGAGGTGCGAGTGGAATGCGTAACACACACCTGCTTAGCCTCAGTGGGTTGCCAGTTGGGAGTTGCAGGGTGATATGGCTGCTGGCTTAAGGAAACAGCCTTTCCACCTCTCTTGCGCATCAGTATCCATACCTAGTTATTTAAACAAATTGCCTAATTATAAACATCTTAATATGCTGGCTCTGTGGATCAACATCAGCTATGTTTGCCCATTACTTCAATTCATGTGCATCCAACACACAGTTCAATGCTAGCAACTACACAAAATCTAAAATACAATCCTCATTTCAGTATCTATGTAAATGTACAGTCTGTTAACTTCATCATCTTCATCAAAAGTATGCCTAACCCCATTAAGAAGTGTTCTTGTTATCAGTGTATTCCTCAACTTTCCCAAAATTATCTTTTTCTTACCAACATCTCTAGTCTTTTATCCTGAAAAACTCAGCCATCACCTAAATCCCCAAAAGCTGCTTGTGTTAATTTCTTTAAATCACAAATATCATATGTAAATACTGGCCATGTAATGCTCTGCATTGTGGAATAATAGTTTATTTTAAAGGGAACTAGAGAAACTAGGAACTAGAGAATTCAAGAAAGGCTTTTTTTCTAGAATTAATAAATGCACATCCTGTTCACTGGGAAATTAAATCCACACTGAGCAATCTTCAATATGTTCAGAAAATGACAGCGAGAATCCTAACTGGGATGCATTACACCTGTCTTCAAGTCCTTGCACTGGCTTCCTATCAGGTTTCGAGTCAACTTCAAAATCCTCATCCTCATTCAGTACCCATATGGCTTATTATCTGTCTACTCCCCACCTTTGTCCATCTGACTCTGGTCTTCTAGCTGTCCTCAAGAACATCTACATTCTGTGGGTGACAGGACCTTCTTGAGCTGCACCCCAGATCTCACGATTTGTATCCCCAGTGATATCAGTCACGTACCCTGAGTGCATTTAAATCTAACCTCAAAACCTTTCTTTTCAGAAGACTTTGTGTCTGTATCTGCTTCATTTTCTAATTTTGGTAGCACCTCTAACTGCTTGTCTTTCTTATATGTGTTTACTTTGTAATCTGTGGTCCTTTTTACTGTTTTTACATCTACTGTATTGCTTTGAGATGCCACTTTTAAAGGTGATATATAAAACAAAGTTTTTTATTACTGTTATAGAGAAACATGATCAGATTTTCCCTGGTTCAGAAAAAAGTTCTAAAGTATACTAGTTTGTCACTTCTCATTCCCTCTTTGCTAAATTTCAAACTAATCTGATCAATCTAACTGCCTATTTTCTGTGCTTTCTCTATCCTGCTAGATTTGCAATTATTCTGAAAATGTTCTTCTTGAAATAACTCATTTCTAAATACCTTTTTTCACTGTTAACATCTTGCAGCAACTCTGCAACAAAATATACACTTAGCTCAACTTGACAGTTCAACCTGCTACCAACATAGAAAAAAAAATCTTAAGATTTCTATATTTATGTCTTTATTTAGTGGTTTCATTAGTGACAAAGGCTAAACTTTCTTGGAAAAATGTCTTTGATGTAAACCATGTTGCTATTAATTCATTTAGGGCTCACTGACAGTATTGCTGTTTTTTATGCATGCCAAAAAATGTTGGTGCTGTCGTCTCCACTTTTAAAGGTACCTCCGTCCTGGAAGAATTTGACCTCGGAACGTTTGCCCAGCGTACTAATATAGGCACATCCCGGAATTTTGACTTCACTGTGTAATGAAGAAATTTTAAAGACTACTTCTTAGCGTAGATAAAAAAGCTTGGATTCCCATGGACAGTATCTTATACACATATCTTTTTCTGTTGTCTTTGTTGATCTCTTGAGGATCCTTCTGATATTTTGAGCTCTCGTTGAATGATAAAAGTGTCGCAGCTTAAATAATTTTCGTTGTTAGAAATTATGAAACGCTCTGTTAAAAGCAAGGGAGTTTTTAAATCTGTTATAGTAAAAGAAAATGCCCGACGAACTAGGGATTGAACAGTTTTTCAGTGTTTGTACAATCGATGGAAAAGTTCAAATAAATGTGCTAAAGAAATAAACAAAAAAGTTGTTTCTTTATCATATTGGATAGCTAATGTCCCATCCTTGTTAATTTTTGTCGATGAAAAAATAAAGCCTTTTCATTTAAAATGACAGTTGCAAATAGTGTGGACCAGCGTTATACTTGTGAGTTTTAGTGGTGTAGCCCATACAGCTGTGTCTAGATATCTTGGTCAAATATTCGGATAGTGTCTGTTTAGGGTTCTGTAGCATTCCACATGGCTGGGCAGCTTGTTCCCCCCTCCTACTGAAGACTCGATCACTTGAAAATACCTGTGAAACCGGTTTAATTCGTCACAGCCAGCACACCTGCAGAGAGTGATGAAAACCACATGTAAGACTTTGGTTCTTAAAATGTTTAGGGAGAAATGGATTATTGGCGTGTATTGGTGTGTGACTTGCGGAGTTAAAAGCTGCCTTTATTTTCTTCTCCGTCACCACCTCCCAGCAAGCTCTCTCGTGCCCCGACCAGAGAGAGACACACGACGAGCCCTGCTGATTAAGCACCTTGAATTGAACTGAGAGATGGGGGGGGGGGGGGCGAGAGAGAGAGACTGTGCTCCCACTGCCAGCGGGGAGAAATAGAGACAGAGGTGCACTTCCTACTGCACTGTGACAAACACTCTGGGATTAGAGAAACATTCTTCCCTAAACTCAGAAATCTAGTACCAGAGTTCCCTCACCTGCCAGAATCACAACGGATCCCAATCCTACTGGGAGAGGGAGGAGGGAACTCAGTTGAACTGGCAGCCCAGTATGTGATCTCTTGTCACAGCCTAAGGAACAGTGAGCCTGTCTCCCAATAATGCTCCTTCTGTCTACATTATATGTAAATATTCTATAATATGTAATTGTTGTAAATGTCTGTAATATGTCTGTAGATTTTATATTAATATTATTTTTTGTTTTGTTTCATGTAAATTTCATTATTTTATTTGCTTTGGCAACACTGATTGTACCCATCTGTCATGCTAATAAAGCACCTTGAATTGAATTGAGAGAGAGGGAGAGCGAGCTAGCGAGCGAGCGAGAGAGAAACACCCAGGGGTGCAGAAACAGGGAACTATTTACATATTAAAACTATTTCCCAAATTTAGTATGTGCTTTTCTATATTTATTGTCAATTAATTGTCCATAATTTTGCTATTCTATTTTTTCAAAGAAATATTGTTAATAGAAAAGTCACAGTGCCAGCTGGATTTGAACACACAACAGGAGACGGGAACATAGACCAAAGTTCAACCGGCAAGGTCACATGAGAACCACTGAAACAGCCCTACACATACAGAATCAACAGACATTGTACAGCTTGTACTACTGTGTTGCAGTATGTGAATATAATTTTATCGTTATTTATTTCTTTAGATACGCAATTCCATATTATATTAGCAGAAAAGCTTAAAACTACCACTTTTTATACACGCTATTTCACATGTTAGTTAAAGACATCAATGCTTAAAATGTTTAGGGAGAAATGGAATACTGGTGTGTATTTTTTCTTTAAAGTACCGATTCCTGGAATCTGACTGGCTGAGGCCCTTCTGAAGTGGTACCATAATCTCTGGTATACGGAAAAGAAAGCATAGATAAAAAAGCTTGGATTCTCATGTATCCGATACAAGTATCTTTGAATACAGTCTTTGCTGTGCTCTTGAGGATCCTTGTGATATTTTGAGCTCTGGTTGAATGATAAGTGTTGCAGTTTAATTAATTTTCATTGTTAGAAATTATGAAACACTCCGTTATGTCCGTTACAGTAAAAGAAAATGCCTGACAAAGTAGGGCTTTTCAGATTCCAAGTGCTTGTACAAATGTGCTAAAGAAATGAGCAAAAAAAGTAATTTATTCCTTTATCATATTGGCTAGCTAATGTCCTGTCCTCGTTAATTAGATCAACGAAATGCTGTGGTGTTTGTCAAAGAAAAAAATAAAAATTATTTTCGTTTAAAATGACGGTTAGAAAGAATGTGGACAAGCGTAATACTTTGAGTTTACAGATTGTACGAAGTCATTCATTATTAATACTATTAGTAATATCTTTGGTAAAGGCTTTGATGCATAAAATATTTCTGCATAAATAAAATATTTATGATAAAGGTACGTTGTGTACTTTTGTCCAGCTGAGCAATCTTGCTTTCATAAAATATACCAACTTTTTAATGACTGATGATTAATATGCTGTAATACACAGTTTAAATTTAAAAGCTCAAATGCTGTACATGAGAGGTTAAGCTTTATTGGCTCATCCTGGTGGTTTTACAAGGTGATCCAGGATACTTTCCGGCATGACGTCAAATGACGCGATACACCGAGTGATACTGCGTTTTCATGCGACACGCCCACCGCGGTGTACCGCGAAATACCCCACGGGTTTTGAATGGCTGCATCTGTGGCTGGTGGTGGCAGAATATTCCACTTTCTTCATTAAAGTTTTTTAACTGTGTAACTTGTGGTTATTTTGGAAATATTCAGACAAGCTTTTTTAACAATCAATGGAATGTAAAATTCTTGTAGTTTAACTAAGCCAAATCAAGTGACACTTTGGTTTAGTGGCAGACTTTTTGCCTGCCACTTAGAAGATCCTTGGTTTGATTCCTTATGCACCAGTTGTACTTTTAACAAATAAAGACTTTCTTTAATTGTATATTAAATATTTAAATAATATTATTAATAAATGAATAACACGAATAAACATGAATGAGTTAAAAGAAAATATACACATAAAAACCTAAATTATCATTTCAGTTTTAGGGCTTCTTAAATTTTCTGGTTCCCTTACTCTCTGGTGGTCTGGTGTTCAAATGACTGGTATGGGTAGTTTTAGTTCAATTCCTGGGGTGCTATCTGCATCCAGTTTGCTTGTTTTCACTGTGTTTGAATGGGTTTCCTCTAGGTGCTCCCACAATCCAAAGGATCCTGGTATCAGTGAAGGAGTAGCATCCCATCCAGGTTGTACCCCGCTTTGCGCCCTCGCTTGCTTGGATAGGTTCCAGTTTCCCATTACCCTGTACTAGATAAAGTGGTTACAAAATGTATGGGTGGATGTGTAATTGTAAAACATTCCAATTCCATAACAATACAGAATATATTGTCTTCCAAATCTGTTTATTTAACAAATAAAAATGTTTTCAAATATTACTGAAGTCTGTATGTGTGATACTGTTGCAATTCCAATTTTGTGTTGCAGATGTTATTAACTACAAAGGTCAACTTTGTACATAGTGATCCAATTTCCTTGTATTTTTCAATGTTTATGTATTTGTTTTGTATAAAATAGTATACGAATGGTCTTTTATAGAGGAATATGCTCATTCCAACCTTTTAAATACATAGATGAAAGCAACAGGAAAGCTACCTTCAATGGTACAAACTGGCACAAATGCAGTTCTAACACATGGGATCAGTTCAGTTCTCTGCACCCTTGTAGAGGTTCTGAGTGACTGCACACACACCCAGAAGTAAAGTACTATATCTTGGGGATGAAAGGAGCTGGAAAACTACTTCAACAGCACAAACACGGACAAACACAACACTAACAAATGCACTCCTATGCTGTTGTAGGGGACTGAATGACTGCTGAACAGTAATTCTCACAGTATGAACCAATGATTGTGCAAAAACAAAAAGCTCAGCTTTCTAAAAATGCCATTTTTAAATATGTAAATACAATCTCTGAAAACAATCACAATGGTGGTCTTTTAAATATCAGTGGTATAAAAGAAAGCAAAACTGCAGAAGCATCAATAAAGATGTCCAGTTTACACACACAGAACACAAATTTTATTGGTTTATTTTACAACACTAGAAAAAAACATGAGATATGAGATATCACTGAGATCCTTTTTCCTGATGTAATTTTGGTGATATAGAACAATATGTGCTCTTACAGTAACCATTTATGGATTTATTCAGATGTAAGTGAACCCTGGGGTAGTTTCTTGGGCACAGACAAGAATGATTAGCAAGTTTGTGAAGCCCTACTATACTTCTTTAAATGTCATGGTTGCCATCATAGCTGCTAGAGGATGTGACACCACATATTGATTTATCATATCATACTTACTCTCGCACAAAGGGAGTATGGAGTTTCTCTTAAATATTTTGTATTTAATATGTAATGAGACAATATATATTTTTGTGTGTGTATTATTCAGATTATCTTGATTAAATATTGGAGTTCAATGGAAGGTTTTTAAAGATAATTTGTCTAAGACGTGAAAGATAGTTAACATAATTTCAAGCACCACTTTAATAATTCTGAAATTACAAATTGCTTCAAAATAGGAGTGATGAAGCCAGAGTGGTTCATTAGTGGGAGCAGAATCTTTTTTTTTGTTTATTGATAAATTGCGTAAATTTGCTGTAAATGTGCAAACATTCGTGCTAATTCTGCCCTTTGGGGCCTGGTATCCTATTAATTCTTTCCCTTTTGTTTACAGTCTGTCATTTTTCCTGCAGGAGCATGGTGGGGACTGGATGGTCTTTCCCTGACCACTGGTCACTGTGTTTAATGTTTGACAGCAGTTTGTTGTTTGTCTTAGAGCCTGAAGCAAATGACACTATGCAATATAGTTACAGCTTTATGTGGAAGGACTACACAGGTGTCAAAGGACACATGGTACTGCTTGAGCTTGTGTTCCAACTATTCTTTCCAAGGCTTAATGTTTTCACACCAATCTCACCCATTATTTGTTTGCTTTAGTACTTAATTTGTAATGTAATAACTAAAATGTTATTTGGAAAACTGGGAATCACCACTAGAAAAAACAGTCCTAATAGGAAACAAGAAGTCTTCACAGTATGAAGAAAAAAAAAACTCATTAAGACATTTTCAGCATCTTTATCGGTATTCCTAATACAAGAAATTGTATATGGCCAATAAAGTGATCTTATCTTAGAACTTACAGAGAGCTACATAAAATGTGAGTAAATTTATTCTAAGGCATAATGAGGCTCTAATTTAACTAGACTAACAAAAATCTAATATAAGGCTTTGTTCTTAACCTCTACAAGCAATATATTGATGACTGCATAACGACCAGCTTAAGCACTTTCTACATAAGTTCACCAACTTCCACAATTCCCTCAAATATACGGTTAACATATCTTCAACTACTCTTCCATTTCTAGACATTAACTTCTCCATTAACTACCCCCAACTCTCTACTTCGGTCCTTTACAAACCCACTTATTCTCCTGTATAACTAATTTCACCCCAAACACACTAAAAACTCTCTCCCCTTTTCACAGTTCCTTCAGCTACAATGACTCTGCAGTGACGACATCGATTTCCAGAACCAAGCCCTCAAAATGTACTCTTTTTTCATCAACAGAGGATACCCTAACAGTGTTATTGACAGGGCCCTTGCCCGAGCCCAAAAAAAACCTTGGACAATCAACTTGAGCTGGAATTCCCACCGTAACAACCGCATGCCTTTGGTGCTTCCCCACCACCTCAACACACTTTCTAAACCTAAGACTATCAATGACAACTTTACCATCCTACAGGATTATCCCTCCATTGGGGCACTCTTTTCTGACCACCCCATCATCTCATATTGCCGGGCACTCTTTTCTGACCACCCCATCATCTCATATTGCCGACCACCTAATCTGCGTAACCTTGTTCACAGCTCCCTTGACCGCCCTTAGCAACCATCCACACCAGGCACTTTCCTTGCAACAGAGCTTGCTGTATCACTTGCAAGTACATATATAACACCACACTCATTCAACGCCCCTCAGGACAATTCCGGATCACTCAGATGTCATCTTGTACCTCCAGCAACCTTATTTACTGTAACCTTATTTAGGCATCTACATTGGGGAAACAGGAAGGAGACTCAGAGACTGCTTCAGAGACAAGTTAGGGCTGTGAAGATTAAAGATTTATCCAAGCCTATTGTTTCTCATTTCACCTCTGACAGCCATGATCACACTAATCTCTCCGTCTGTGTTCTCAAAGATGATTTTCCTAAGTCCCACATTAGAAAGACAACAGAAACTAAAATTATTCTGCAGCTAGGATCACCCCTTCTCTCAATGACAGATTCATTTTCTTCTAAATTCTCTCTGTTGATTATAGGTTTCATTTCACACCTCTCTTCACCTATCCTGACTTTACACTACCTGATTGGCCACTCTATCTGTCCCCTGTTCCTGCTTCCCGCCCCTCCTCTCTCCCAGCTTTTGTTCTCCTATAATACATTACCTTTGCTTACTGCCCTGTCTTTCTAACACCTGAAGAAGGCTCCACGGCCAAAACTTTTCTTTCTTCTCTTTTTGGAATGAAATAGACCTATTACTTATTCCGTAACAAAAATATATGTACAAATATCACAATATACAATAGTTACACTATGATACATATGTACTGTATAAACATTTGTGCATTCCAAAGTCTTAATCCATATACAGCTAGAAAATCCATAAATCTGTGCCTGTTACACAAATCCTGTCACAAACCGCACACAGGCATGCAGGCACGCAGACACCGTCACATTCCCACGAGCACCCACTAATTAACTTCACAGTCTTTGTCTATTTACACTTCCACTCTGCAACTTGTCCTCGCTAACTATTGAGGTTTCCTCAGCATGAGCTGCGCATCTAGTTAGCGATTTTCCCTGACTTATCGTTTGTTCTTGTGACCCCCTGGATTTCTGACCTACCGCTTCTGATCTCCAACCTCACTCTAGCCTCACAACTTGGATAACGTTCGCCTAGGAATTCAGTTTTCTCCCTGCAAAGGGTCTTTTCCTACCTATTCCCTCAGAGTACATAACAAATCCAGGGCTAGCTCATCCGTATTGTCATATGCACTGGCAACCCACTGAAGCTAAGCAGGTGTGAGCCTGGTCAGTACCTGGATGGGAGACCTCCTGGGAAAAACTAAGGTTGCTGCTGGAAGAGGTGTTAGTGGGGCCAGCAGGGGGCGCTCACCCTGCGGTCCATGTGGGTCCTAATGCCCCAGTATAGTGACGGGGACACTATACTGTAAACAGGCGCCGTCCTTCGGATGAGACGTAAAACCGAGGTCCTGACTCTCTGTGGTCATTAAAAATCCCAGGGCACTTCTCGAAAAGAGTAGGGGTGTAACCCCGGTGTCCTGGCCAAATTTCCCCCCTGGCCTTTACCCCATCATGGCCTTCTAATAATCCCCCTCTATGAATTGGCTACATTACTCTGCTCTCCTCCCCACTGATAGCTGATGTGTGGTGAGCGTTCTGGCGCACTATGGCTGCCGTCGCATCATCCAGGTGGATGCTGCACATTGGTGGTGGTGGAGGGGAGTCCCCATTACCTGTAAAGCGCTTTGAGTGGAGTGTCCAGAAAAGCGCTATATAAGTGTAAGCAATTATTATTATTATTATTATATGCACAAGTGCAATTAAATGCTTATTTGCATGTATGCTCTTATACAAAGACATCAAGGAAACAACAAAAACAAAAACACAGAACAGCAGCAACAACGTCAAGTTAAATAACATAACATAGAGAAAAAAAAACATAAGTGTGAGCCAGCAGTAGGGGTAGAGTTTAGTAATCTGACAGTGTGAGGGAAGAAGCTGTCTCTGAGTCTAGACGTTTGTGCCTTTATGCTCCTATAACGCTTACCAGAGGGAAGAGGGGAGAAAAGTGAGGAACCAGGATGACTGGTGTCCTTAACAATACTTCCAGCCTTCTTGAAGCAGCAAGTAGTAAAAATGTCTGAAATAGAAATAGCTGTACTCCAGTGATAGACTGGGCTAACCTGACCACTCCCTGTAATGCCTTCTGGTCAGATAATGAACTGCTGCCAAACCACACTGTAATTCCACATGTTAGCACACTCTCAATAGCACACTAGTAAAATGTGGTAAGGACAGTTGAAGGCAGTCCAATTTTTTTCAATTGTCTAAGGAAGTAAAGGCATTGTTGTGACTTCTTTGTAGCTCCAGTTACATGCTGGGACCACGTTAAGTCATTAGCTATGAAGGTACTCAGGAACTTGAAACTGCTAACTATCTCAACAGCCACCCCATTGATGTGAATAGGGATGTTGTCCCCACCCTGACCAGCTCTTTGGATTTGCTGACACTGAGGGAGAAGTTATTGTCAAGGCACAATTCCACCAGGTTCCAGACCTCATCCCTGCAGGCTGTCTCATCATTAGCAGTGTTTCAACCAATGATGGTAGTGTCATCAGCATATTTGAAGATGAAACTGGAGCTGTGTCTGACTACACAATTGTGGGTAAACAAGGAGAAAAGCAGGGGGCTTAGCACACAGCCCTGGGGGGCACCTGTATTAATGGTCAGCGTGGAAGAAAGTTTTCAAACTACCCTCACAGAGAGGTGTTGATGCCCAGGTCATTCAGCTTCCTGACCAGTCTGGAAGGAACAATTGTGTTAAATGTGGAGCTGTAATCAATGAATAGCATTCTAATGTATGTGTCTTTGTCTTCGAAATGAGTCAGGGCAGCGTGAAGAGCCAGGGAAATAGCATCGTCAGTGGACCTGTTACGCCATAATGCAAACTGCAGGGGATCTAAGCATCTAAGATCTAAGTGCCATTGTGTTAATGAGCCCCAACACCAGCCTTTCAAAGCATTTCATTATGGTGGATTTGAGCGCTAATGGTCTGTAATAATTAAAACAGGTCATAGTATTTTTCTTTGGGACTGGAATAATAGTTTTCTTAAAACACGTGGGAACAGAAGACTGTAAAAGTGAAAGGTTAAAAATATCCATGAAAACCATGGCCGGTTTTCCAGGCCAATCACCTTCCGTGTTTTAACCAGTCTGAAAATTGCCCTAACTTCAGTCTCTGTGACAAACAAGACTGTATCAGCAGCAGCCAGCGCCAGTTCTGTGATTTCTCAAAGCAAGCGTATAGGCATTCAGCTCATCTGGGAGAGAGAAATCACTACTGGTTTATGTTTACACTGCTTATTTTGGCTTTATAGTTTGTAATTGTCCGAATACCCTGCCACATTTGGCACGCATCGGCGGAGGCAGCTTGTGTTTCAATTTCCTTTTAGAGTCCCAGATAGCTTTTCGCATGTCATACCTTGCCTTCTTATAAAGATCCAGATCGCCAGATTTAAAGGCCTCCGATCATGCCTGCAGCTTATTTTGGATGTCGATGTTAAACCATGGTTTCTGGTTGGGGAAAAAGCGAACTGTCTTTGTGGGCATGCCAGCCACACATTTCTTAATGAAATCAGTGACAGATGTAGCATACTTGTTCAGGTTCGCTGATGAACTTTTAAACACGGCCATGTGAATTTTCACATTTGAACACCAAGAGTTGTTTATTATCAGACAAACACCACCACCTTTTTTCTTACTGGACAAGCCAGAGTGATCCACAGACCTAGCCAGGTCTCGGTGAGACAGAGAATACAGCAATCCCTGATGTCTCGCTGATGGCTTAACCTTCCTCTTAGCTCATCCATCTTGTTTTCCATGGGCTACATGTTGGCCAGGAGGACACTCAGTGGGGTCCGGTAGCCGCGGTGCTTCACTCTCGCTTGAAGTCCTCCACTTCTACCTCGCCGGCTCTGCTCTTAGTCAGGTGGGGGGTCCGTGTGCAGAGGCACCCAGGATAATTGATTCAGTTTCTAATAGGATATCTGTGTTTAAAATCATCGAACCATTGTCCATAAATACTTCTCGATCATAAATAATTTTTGAAAAGACAGACTGGACACAGACAAAAATGAACACACGTGTAGCCACATGCAACATGTCACCACACTCTGGCGCCATGTTGGATGATGAGAGAACCAAGTTATATGGTGAGCATAAAAATGGTGTAAAATCTTTTTTTATTATTATTATTCTTTTGACAGTGGTACAAGAGAGACTTCTTGAACTTGCCACAATATCAATGCAGCACAAAATCGCAGGAAAATGAGATCAAAAGGAACAAGTGACAGAGCCTGCAAGATAAGGCAAGAAAAAAAATAATGTTTAAAGAGCACAGAATGTTTTCTTATTCTGTTTTTGTAAATAAATTGCAGATCATTTGAAAATGCTGTGTATCTGTTTTAATTGTTCTCAGGTGCTGGCAGCTATTCAGGGGCACATGCCCAAATCCAAATAAAACAAACATACTGAATAGGACAAAGAAAACTTGCATTCCAATACAAATAGATCACAGTCAGTGCTAAATCTCATTCTCTTAAACACTAGTTCACTGGAATTAAGGTCCCTCTTCTAACAAACGATCACAAAAATGATGAATAACAAATTTTGCGTGCAGATTCCATAATATAGCAAATTGAAATTTCCCTAAAACAAGACACATATATATTGAATTATCAGATATAATACTTACCAGACTACTTAGACAGAATTACTTGGATGATGCAAGCTTTTGAGGAAGAGGAAAATGGTTGAAGAAAATCATGATTTTCCTTCTTCCATGTTTTCCTCTTGTCTCTCTCTCTTATCTTGTGTCTATGTCCTATCATACATGTATTTATGCTGTGGTCCATCATTATGGAAGCTATGCTCAACCATATTTCTAAGATGGCTCATCAAAACTGGACACTTATTCCCTAACATTCCCGTAATGATTCTGAATAGAGTATCATTTGTGTCATCCGGTATGTTTATTTGACTGCAAGAGAAACACCAAACAAAATATATTTTTCCCTTAAAACACATTTGAAGGATTTATTTGTGTGTATTCTAAAGTTGTACAAAACCTGCTGTATTGAATATTTACAGAATATCTATGTAACAATTAAACTGTGTACCATGGTACCATATGTGGTAATCTGTATGTTGAATCTAAACTGATGATCTCTCTGCATCATTTCTATCTTATTCAACAGATTTCCCAGCTTTTTGTAGTGATTGTTTGCAACCACCCTAAAGCTAACTGGAAAAAGCATCTACTTATTGTAACAAATTATCAGAGTACAAAGCTTGTCAACGACAGCAAGTGCTTAGACTGGTCATAGACAAAATCCTAATTTTAGTACAAATGGTGTGACCCCAGTTACAGAAAATTCCAAGACATAGCCCAGATTCTTTAAGATAGAAAGGACTATTTTAAATGTTTTAAAAAGTGTTTAAAATACCATCTTACTTATTGATTTGGCATCATCAGTACCACACATTTTTATACACTGGGACAATTATTGAAGATAAGGTGCAAAATCATTGGAAACAATTAAATTAATCTAAATGCCCCATGCAAAAAGAAGGTTCTAAAGACATTAAAAAGTATTACCCCTTAGGGGAACTCCTAAATGCCCTTGTCTGTTTGTACAGGGTTTATGGCACTTACTATATTTGTCAAATACCATATTTCATATAGTTTCACAAAGTATTGTACAGTATATTCAAATAATATATTTGCCTTTTTACAGTGAAAATATTATTACAAAACCAAAAGATTGCCCAGAAAACAAAACCCCAGCATCCTTACTGTATTTTTTGAAGACATCTTCTTTAGGTACCATACTATTGATGATATAATACTTTAGAAGTGCTCTTAGTTATTGCAGGTTCTACTAACTAGTGTAATAAATTAGCTGTGCATCTTGCTGCTTTGATAGGTGAATATAGCTGATCCTAGTGAAATATAATCAGTGACATTTGATATTTACTGTGGGTCTAAAGAGACCCAGTGATATGTTGAAGTACTCTGTAACCTGAATCCTATGACTGGCTATTGATGTGCCCATCCCCCAATTGCACCTGCAGCCATAGGAAAATGCGCATCTTTAAGCACAGCAGCAAAATACTTTTTTTTCTGAGAAACTTTTCAGTTCCATTGTGTAGGAATAGAACAAATATAGCTTGAAATGATCAGAAGGAGCTGAAGAAAGGAAGACTGCTTAGTATTTATGAGGTTTTGGAGGAGCTTTATAAAAATTACATGGACCCAGAATCTGACAATTCACCTCCCTTGGTGTTTTGTTTTCCAAAACAGCTTATCAAGAGCTTATCAAGAAGGTATTGATCTAGTGATGGATTTGTAAGTAAGTAGTGTTACACTTACTATTATAGTTATTAAACATATTTTTGGATACAGACATTTGAAATATATTTTGAGTTTCACGCCTATATAGAAATTTAATGTGAGCATGTATTCTTGTCTGTGACCATTTTTATTATATTTCCCTTTTACACTACAATTATTTTTTCAGTTTCCCTAGCTTTTCAAAGACCAGGGTGTTCCTTTGTTTATTAGCTAGCAATAAAAAGAGTAGATAAGAGACCAGGATGTTTGTAGGGTCAGCTAAGGGAGCCACTTTATCTGCACTGCCTGTAGTTCTGGGGGGGGGGTTAGGGTTAGGATTACAAAATCCTAATTTTAAAAGAAATCTAGTTTGCATTTGCCAGATTGTCTGGATTGTCATTATTTTTAGTTAATTGATAAAATAATGTTATTCTAAATTTCATGATTTCTTTGTATTTTTTTATTTTACTTTCAGTAAGGATATTCAAGACACCTCCACCCCCTCAACCAGTTAGAGCACTGAAGTTTCCATGGCAAAGAGCAGGTAATCAATAACCATGCCTCCTATAGCTCCCCACACCCACATGCACCCCCACAGCCTCAAGTCCCAGGACAGGTGGACGAGTGTTACAGAAGATGTGGAACCTGTGCTGTTCAGGATCTTTCCAGCACAGACACCTGAGCACAACTAGACACCTCAAAGAAATATTCCTTCCTTTTCAGAATGAATGTTGTCTGCAGACTGTGTACCAACATAAATAAAAATGTTGAAAAGGGGAAATCCGAGGGGAAAAGTACAAGTGGCTCCCTGTATCAATAAATAAAATGTTAAATATCAACCTTAACAACCCATAATGTCAGAGATTATTGGAGTCGCTGTGTGAATAACATTCCATTCTGCTGCAGTGCTATGTCCAGGAGTAGTATAAAGCGATACCTTTCATCAAACTTTTTGACAGGTGCCACACCCCCCTTTTCAGCCAATGGGAGTCCGTGGTGGGAGGATGTCTCGCCCCCTTTTCAGGGGTTCATTTAATAGTCGTGTGGTAACTATGATTATAAGAGTAAATAAGATCAGATAGGACGTAGATATAACAAAAGGTGTTTTTGTGTGTCAGGTACCGCCACATTTTTGTTTTAATAGTTATGTTAAACCTGTCGCTTTATACTACTTCCAGGAATCCATCTCATGGTCACTGCACATCAGTGATCCTGAGGAAGACAAGGAGAATGAGAAAAAATATATACCACAGGCCAGTGTTTCAGGCAAAGTTTATCATTAATTCTGTAAATTTTAAATAAAGATCTCCCTCTAGCTCAGCTGGCTGGTTCCCTGTTGAGTGATGCTGGAGGCTGGGGTTCGAATCCCCAGTGGTGGGTGGCTTTCCTGAGGTGGCAGTAGCGAGGGTGCATACCCACGTGAACCTGAAAGCGCTACATTGGTGTTAGCTGTGGGATGATGGACTCAGAGAAGCGCCTGTTCCCCCAGCAGCTGAGTGACCCCCTAAAGTGCCTTTTGGGGGTGAGCAGCAACTGTCAGGGGCCTGAACGGCCCCTCAGGGACACTGGTGGCTACAGCCCTTATCAGGGCTACCCAACGGTCGCCTTCACGGCAGAGGAGGACCTTATCCTGTGTCGCCTCAGTCCATGTGACGCCAGTTCAGCAGGGTCCAGCCAGCCACCCCTGCACCAGCCAGTGCCGGGGCGAGCGAGCTGATATAATGGGGAGGTTCCATGGGAACTTTTTGAGGTCCAGTTCCAGATGGCGGCCTGGGCAAATGGCTGGTCTCCTTGCAGCGGTCCTGGAGAGGAAAGCCTGCCAGGCGCTGCTGGATGTATCGTGGGAGAGGGGAGGCACCGGGACTGCTGCGGACGAGATTGGCCCAATGCCGCCACCTAGTGGGAGAGCCACTGGGGCTGGTCATCGCAGATGTGGTCTACTTAGCCCACCAGGGTAACCCTACTCTCCCAGAGGAGGCCCATGGGGAGATAGCACTCCAGGCATTCCTCCAGGTCATAGTGCCGGCTGAGGTGCAGCGCCACGTGATGCTGGCCACGCCGGTCTCCTTGGAGCAGGCCCTGGCTCTGGCTAAGGAGGTTAATGCCGTGTTCGAGGAGACCGGCGTGGACCACCAGAGGGGCTCTACCTGCTGGGCAGCGGAGGCAGCACCCGGGAAATCAGATAGGGAGGAGGAGACTGCCAGTGTGGGAGCGACGACGGTGGGTTATCTGCCACTGTTGTGGGGAGAGCGTTTCACCCCATCTGCTGCCGTAGGAAGGGTTGGCCACAACTGGGATTTATTTCTTCCCTGCCTCATCGAGGGCTGACCCTGCCAGGCCCTGGTCAACACTGGCTCGACCATCACCCTGCTGTGGCTTGATGTCCTGCCAGGCACCGAGGCAGCCAGACCCCCAGGATGGGAAACCACCAGCCTGCACCTGAGGACAGTGACAGGACAGTGTGCAGAGGTCCTCAGCAAGCGGGTGCTCAACCATGCAGTTTGGCACTGCGAGTATAAAACACCCCTTCTACCTCGACCCAATCTTTGAGGACTGTATCCTGGGGTTGAACTGGTTGCAGCAGGTGGGTGGGTACCTTGACTTGGGCCAGCGGGAGTTGATGGGGCAGGGGGAATGAATCCATCTCGTGACGGGCAGGGCGGGAGGTGTCCGGGGTGCATGTGTTGACTGGAGCGGGAAGCGGAGGCGGCGGCAATGGGCGTCACCGGGGTCTGTCGGAGCCGCGGGTGTCAGGGTGAGCGTGCCGGGGCTGACTCCCGGGCGGCCGACCAGGTGGTTGATGGGGTAGCCGCTGAGGGGAATGCAGGGGCCAAGCCTGACAGGGAGATAAGCCGTGCTGTGGGGAAGCTGCTGTAGCGTAGCATCAAGGGCCTCACTCGAGACCAGCAATGGCGGCTGCGGTCTCTCCTTGCTGAGAATGAAGATCTGTTCACGAGGGATGAGAACAGCACCTGCACGGCTCTCACACACCACGAGATCAACATAGGGGATGCGCGGCCCATTCATGTTCCACCCCGGCTGATGGCCTACGTCAAACGTGCAGCCACAGAGCAGAAGGTTTGGGAGATGGCCATGGGGGGAGTGATCGATCCCTCTGTGAGTCTGTGGTCTTCCCCGGTCATTTTAGTCCGGAAGAAGGACAGGTCGTGGAGGTTTTGTGTGAACTACAAGAAGCTGAACGAGGTCACCCGGAAGGACTCCTATCTGCTGCCCCGGATGGATGATGTGCTGGACTACATTTCCGGGTCTACCTGGTTTAGCTCGCTTGATCTCCGCTGTGGTTACTGGCAGGTTCCGCTCACCCCTGAGACTTGCCCAAAGACAGCCTTCTCCATCGGCCAAGGGCTCTGGCAGTTCACAGTCATGCCCCGGTGATGTTTGAGCGGTTGATGGAGCGAATGCTGGCGTTGATTCCCTGTTGCAAGTGCTAGGTGTACTTAGAGCATGGCCTGGCGAACCTCCGGTTAGTGCTGGCTTGCATTTGGCGGGCCGGGTTGAGGCTCAACCGCAGAATATGCGAGCTCCTGTGGCGGTCACTTTCCTGGGGCATGTGGTCGGGCCACGAGGGGTAGCCATGGGCCTGGGGAAGGTCGAAGTGGTGCCCAACTGGCCAGTGCCCCGCACAGTGGCAGAGCTCCGTAGTTTCCTGGGGTTAGCGTCTTATTACCGGAGGTTCGTCTGGGACTCGCTGCCCCGTTGCACCACTTCACGGAGAAAGGGCATCGTTTTGTGTGAGATGCGGACTGTGAGGCGGCCTTCCGGGGGGCTCCTGTCCTGGTCTTTCATTTTTCTGCCTGGAGGAGTGCTGGCACAGCCAGCCGGGCCGGATTACGAGTGGGACCTGCAGCAGCTGATGCTGCGAGTACACAGCTTCGCCAGAATCTGCCTGACTCAGGCAGGGGTGCGGCAGAAGCAGTACTACGATCTGCGCTGCAGGGGGACCCCTTTTAGACCCAGGGACCTCGTCTGGGTCTACAACCCGAAGCTGACTCTGGCCTGGGAAGGACAAGGGGAAGGTCATGGAGGTTGTGGGGGAGATCTGCTTCCATGTCTGGTTCTGGAAGCAAGGGAGGGTGGTGGTCCTGCACTGAGACCACCTGGCTCCCTTCAGGACTCGCGAGGAGGTGCTGGAACAGGAGGGCGCGGAGTATCCCGGGAAGCAGCCAGTTCCAGATTTCACTGGGCCAGTAGGGGCTGATGGGGCGGACTGCCAGACTCCACCTCGATGCAGCGGGTGCACTCACCGGGTGCCGCAGAGGCTGTAGGATTGTGTGCTGGACGTAGGCGGGCTATTTGATGCTGGCGGGACGCCAGACGTCTCAGGTGAGGGCAGTGTAGCGCATTCGCCTGGCGCTGCGGCTGAAGGCTGCCTGGCTGGGGTACGTGGCGAGGGGCAGGACGGGAGTAGTATTGGTCAGGGCTGGGACTAGGAAAGCCACTGACCAGTGCAGCTAACCCATTGCAAAACAGGCTTACAGTTTGGCGAAATCGACCGGATTCTTTTAAATAGTTCCCTGGTTTGGGAGCCCTGTTATACTTGTACCCAATTTCCACCCTATCCCTGTGTAACTTCCCCGAATATACCCCAGTGTGTTGCTCTCTCTGGAGCTTGCTCGTTCTCTCTCACACTCTCACTCTCTTTCTGGGGCGCGGGGGTGCTGTGCTGGCTGTGCCGAAAAATAAAGCGCTTTTTTTCAGCCAACGAGTGTCTGAGTCACTGTGTCCGTCCTCACCGAATCTGAAAATACTACAATAATATATACATATTATAATAGCTATTATGCACTCAGATAAGGTAGGCCTAGTAGTAAATAATATATGCGGCCCACGAGACTTGCTTTTAGCCACGGTTGCGGTACAGTTGATAAAAAGGTTGAGAACCACTGGTCTAAGGGGTTTTAGTGTGGGCCTCACCCTGTGCATTGTGAATTTACACTCCTCACAGTTGAAGGATGCCTCTCTGTCCCCAGGTGTAATAGTTAATATACTCAGGAAAAGTTTTATCCCCTCTACAATACTAATCCAGCAGTGTAAAATATATTTCTTACTTCTTACTCTTTCTCACTATTGTTGCAGATGTGCCATAGGACAAAACTATTATATTTCAATTAAGTATATCTGTACCTATTACTTTTAAATACTGGGACAAAGGCATTAGGACTTGAACATCTATGGTGAACAATATTTTGACTCCTTTTCCCTAGAATTTGTACTATTGTTATTTTAGGTAATAGTGCAGAAATTAATAAAAATAGGCCAATGTAAGAAATAATAAAATCTGTTCAGTTATTGGGTGTGTCCAGTCTTTCCGGGTTTACCCCCTCCCATCAAATATATTTTTTTAAGTTTTAAAATCAGACGAGTTTCGCAATTTTTTTAATGTTGCCAGCTAGAATAGACTGTTTTATAGGGTATTTAATATATTACAATGAAACTGGCTCCCAGTTCATTATTGTGTAATTAATGAGATAGAAATACGCGTGTCAAATATGATTCCATGGTTTGTAACAAAGTCAAACTACATAAGCGGATACTCAGATAACAGAGGCCTGCTTCCTTGTTTGAGCGAGAAAGTCATTGGACGTTTCACTGCATAATTTCTTCAAATTTCAAAGGCAGGAACTTTGATTGGCTACAGCTTTTGATGTTGGTGCTGGCGCGCTTAGAGTGACTTCTTTTGATATTCTGCTTTTATGGTGGGGGAAGCTAGTAGATTTTGTGTAGTGTGGAACTTGAATGTTTGGCGTTTTGTGTAAAAGTGATACCAGGCCAATGAAATGGAGTTACTCCAGTGTAGTGAAATGTGCGCATCTACATTGGATGAGTTGGCAACAAAATATGAGAAGTAAGTGCAAACTGATTTGTATTTGCTATAGTGAATGACAACATATGTATTCTTTCTCTTCCGTTTCGTTTTAGTATTCTATTCGCTTGCAGTTTTTTAGCCGCATATTTTGTCCTCTTGCGTTTTGTGACGATGTGCATCGGTATAAATAATGTTAACTTTACATTGCTCTGGATTTTACGTATTGAACGTACACGGCTAAGGGCCTCACTGCAGAAACAAACCGGCGCTGAAAGAAACAAATGCAAATGCAGTACATTACATCAGTCGATTATGGACAACCTAAAACATTTGATGTACAAAAATGATTTATTAATGGTTACTTGACCTGGTGTTCAGAATCTCTCTTCCATTTGTCTGCCATTTAGTGCGGCTGTTATAAGCCAGCTAGCCCGAGTACTGCACTGCGGTGGTTGATCAAGTGGGTTCCCATGTCTGTGTGGATTATATTTGGGTTGACAAGTGTTCTTTAAAATTCAGTTTTACATTACATTAAGAACTAAAATTTTCCATAATGTGCAAAGTTGTGGCCTTCGTAACTACTATACACAAAACATTGGGCAAATGTGGAGTAAGTTATTCAGCCATGTTGAAGCCAATCCTGGTTTCTTTCAAGAATCAGTTGTACCAGACCTTCGGTATGCTAGCTAGCGCCCTAATTTAAAAAAAATAGGCTAGATGGCCCACATGGCCTCATTGTGTTTGTATTTTTTCTTATGTTCTAAAACACTACCTTAATCTTAATAAACATAATAAGAAATTTAGTCTTTAAAGTGTTAATAGAAAAATCATTTTTGTTTAAATTGGATCTCAAAGCTTTATATAAAGAACTGACTCCTGAAAGTACTTTAAAAATGTTTGTGTGCAATATGAAATTAAATATAATCTTCAATGTGACTTACAATAATAAACTTAGGATATATTAAGCATGTTAAACATCCATTGTATCTCTTGTTACTTTTAGGGCTATCTTCAGATATTTTAAGATTTCTTAGTTCAGGTGTTTGGTAGGACTGCTGTGTTAAATGGCTGGCCGTGTTAAGCATACTAAGACCGTTTGTATTGTTACAAATAGTTGATTACCTGAATTGTGAATATTAGTAATTGACAGAGTGGTTTAGGCAATACGTATAATAAATATTCATAACCCCCAATTTGTAAGTGATTCTCCAGAATATACCAGAGCAGCTTGTATAATTAGAGGCAGGTGAATTTTTTGGGGGGTGAATTCAGGCACACTTGGTTAAAAATATTTAATGATGACAATACACAGAGTATACACAACAAAACATACAACACATGAGCTACTATATTTACAGTATGTACAAACAAGTCATTCCAGAGGTCTAATGTTCAGATCACCCAGAAAACCCCCCAGAATTCTACTAAGTACCAATATCTTTTAAAAAAATGCCTGCAGAGGCCAAATAAGATATAAGCTGCCTTTCTTAATAAATGGAAAACGACTTGCAGTTGAATCTGTCTGCAAACCCGAGTGCCACAAAATAAATGGGAGCCTATCTATCTATTCTTTAAATGCACCCTAAGCAGGAAAGACGTCTCTAACCAAGGTATTTTTGACCGAGGAAACACAAGTTCCCTAAAAACACAGAACAGCAAGTTCTCTCTAGCAAGGTTCAAACACTTACAGTAGCTCCAGTCAGAGTTTGTTTGGATGATCATGAAGTAGGGGCTCCAACTCTTAAGTTCCAACTCTTCCTGACTCCTCTCTTGTGGTCTGACCTTCTTTCTCCTCTTTTCCTCTCGTCCTGTTCTTTTTCTTCTCTCTTTGTGGTCTTAATGTGATCTTATGTGGTGTGTTTCTAAACTGCCAAAAATGCTGAGATTTTAATCTTTCAACACTGCATATATAGCCTTTGTTCCAACCTCTGTGAAAAAGTATTTTGCTGTCCATTCTTTGTTGAACACTCTCCATTCACTGTCAACTTTCCGCTTCTTCAATCCGCTCATTTTGGCTCAGGTTCCCTCACACTAAGATGGACCCACTCTAATTGGTGAATTAAATTGGTAAAGCAGGGTTTCCCAATATTTTTTGGTCCGTGCCTCCCTTGACCTATCAAATTTTCCACATGCCTCCCCTTTCTCACAAATAAGTTCTATGGCAGTGAGATATTTTACAAAAGATTATAAATTTGAAAAGGAAATGATGTGTCAAAATAAAAACAGTTGATCCTTTTTGTTTTATTTTTAATCATTTTCAAAACCAAAATACTTTTTGGTTAATAATGACTTTAAAAAAAGTCAGCATCTTTGTAAAATGCAAAAGTAAAAGTTTTACATGAATGTTTTTATAGAAGGGGGAGAAATACAATGTCTTTTTTGTGCCTCTTAATGTGTAGGTAGGCTTGTTTAATAAATTATTAACATAATTCACCAAAAATAGTGGGTATTTTTGAAATGGCAACGTGCATCTCCTTCTCGCCATTGACTCTTGATCTGAACTTGGATTTGATAACCGCAAGTGCTGAAAACTCAGCCTCACAAAGACAGGAAATTGCAAAAGGAAGCAGAACTCACAGAGCTGTGTTGCTTATTCCTTGGTACTCTAATAGTATGAGTTTTTTTGCATTGTGCTACTTGGTGCGCAACTTTCTATGATGAAAGAAGAACTTTGCTAGGGAGCTTGGTTAGAAAAAGAAGCTTTCTGTTCATTCATTTAGCTTGCGTGAAAAATACTCACGAGGCTTGCTTATCAAACTGCTGTGAACAGTTTCCAAATTACGTTTCAGTTTATTGGGAAGCATGCACTCGGCAGACAACACACTGAGGAAATTCTTCAGTGCCCACAATTGTGCACGTGAAACAGAAATTCAAGAAACTGCCATCATACTTTCTGTATTTGGTTTCCGTTTCTCTTTAGAACTAGGCTCCATGTCCTTCACGCTTTTTACTCATATTTAAAAACCTCTAAATAGCGATTTTGTAACAAAAAAACTCACAAAATGACCACTCATAGAAACACCAAAGCTGTGGTCAACTGGTATGCTGCTTATAGACTTCAGATTCTCGTGGCCAGTGTCATTTGACACAATCTACTATTTTCAAATCCGCTAGGTAGCGTGCTACTCATACATTGTGTGCATGAACAGCGGGTTTTGCTTGTAATAAATCTTTCTTCGACTGGCGATACCTGCGACACCTCTGACCAACAATGGTGGCGCGATGCAAAGTTTGGAACCACTGTGGTAAAGCATTCATGTGCCATCTAACGGCACAAATAATGAAATGTAAGAAAAAACTGCACCAAACAAACTGGAATATGGCGAACATTGATTCATTTATTTTTTACCTCAAGGGCCGGTTACAACTGACCCGCAGGATGTACTTTGCCCACAGGTGTCTTCGAGACACTTCCTAGTCACATATAGCTGTAACAGTATTTTGTCTGTAAAATCAGAAATACCAAATACCCATTACTTATGATAGGTAAAGTTTTGTATGCTTTAATTTTATACAGTATATTTGAGACACATGAAATAAAGACCTTGTATATCAACGATACAAATTCTCATTCATTGTGATGATTTAATTTGTTAAAATTTAAGTCAGAATATCCAGAAATGATTATACAGTGCTTTAGTGTTTGGGGGGCTGAAAAAAATGTTATTTTGTGATTTATTGGACAAACCTCCACCCATTAATTTAAGCTGAGGGTTTGAATGTATTTATAAAACATAAAGTGATTATATTTTTTTCAACTTTAATAAAGGCACATATTAAGAATATTATAGTTTTTGTCTGTGAAATGTTTTTAGTGTTTTTGTTTTAGTACACTTAAACCCCTTTAATGTGGAATATTTATATGTTTATTGTTGTGATGCTGTATGCATTAAGGAAACTCCCCTTTTTCGAATATAATAGAGGACAGGTTAAGGCTTGGACAGCATGGTTAGTATTGCTGCCTCGCAAAGGTGGGGTCCTGGGTTCAATTCTGAGGGTTTTATCTGCATGGAGTTGTGTATTCATGTGGGGTTTCTCACACATTCCAAATACATACTTTTAAGTTAATTGGCTTCTGGCAGTTGTGTCAGTGTGTGTGCCTTGTGATGGACTAACATCCCATACAGGGTGTATCCTGCCTTTTGCTCAGCTTGCCAGGTTAAGCTGCAGCATCCCCCATGACTCTTTATTGGAAAAAACGGTTAGGAAATGGGTGGATTTTAAGGCTCATATATATCTAGAACTGTTCAAGTGATTGAAGACAACCTTCAATATATTTTCCTCTTTAAAAATTGGCATCTTGGTGAAGTCGTTTTTGTTGTTTTGGCATGTTATGCCGTGCCTAGTTAAAAATGAATTTGAGTGTTTAAAAATTAATAAGAGTGTTTTCTCTTTGAAATGCAATTAGGTATAATTTGAAGGTGTGTTGTCTTGATCAGATTAAATCATGTTTGTAATAATTTGATTACATATGTTTCAGACCTGTTACACTGGATCCAGAGGTGGTGGAGAGCAATCAGTTATGTTAATTTAACATTTATATATACAGAATGTAGAACATTCTAACAATGTGTTATTACAGTAATTAATACTAGATATTTTTGTGCATGTGTGTTAAACCATATTAGAACAAAAATGATTTGGTGTTCATTCACACCCCATTTGCAGGTCATTATAAGTATTGCAACAAATTAAAGTAGATTAAATTGGTGTTAAGTCAGTATTTGATTGCATAAAGCTTACATGCAATAACTTCAAGTCTGCAACCCGTTGGCATCACCACATTCTTGATATGTTCCCTTTAAATGGTTTGCCAAGCGTTAGCCATTTGTAGTCGTTGTCTGTTTGCGGAATTTAGTTTTCTCTTCAACAAGTATAGTGAATCCACAATGGGATTCAGGTTAGGTGCACAGTAAGATGCAATATTTTAAGCCCTGCACTCTGGAAATTGTTTTTCTTCACAGATCCAAACTTTTCTGACATCAGTTGTTGTTGTCTTTCGTGGATGACCTGGTCTTTGACAATTTCTTACTCCTCCAAATTTTTCTTTTTCAAGACAATGCATATTGCTGATTTTACCCAGTCTCTCTACAGTGGTTTCAATTGAATTTTCTTTGCTCCCATCTTCACAATTGTTTGCAATGCCCAAGTAATAGAAATACTTGTTAACCTTTTAGTCTCAATACTTACAGTATGCTCACTTGAAGTTGGGGATTGATATTGTTCTAATGTGGTTAAACATGTACCCAAAAACAAAAGATGAGACTCTATAGCCTCATTAATCTTTTGGTCTGGAATATACATTTTATTAGTACATAAATAAGAATAAGTCCCAATCCTTTTCCCTTTTGCTGTATTAATTATATATGTGTGATGGGCTTCACTGGGATATTGCTATTGACCATATTAGTAGTTTTAACTAGAACATAAAATTAAGTTAGTATTATATGGAAATGAGTTTTTAAATAATTTAAATGAACTTTATCTTTACAATTAATATTGATTTCATGAAACACTCAGATTATTATCAGATATTATCAATTTTCCTTTTATTTTGACATGAACCTTAGGCAAAGCATTGTTGTACAATGGACCAGGCAAAGGTTTGCAGCCTTTGCAGTCTATGTATGCTTCCACAGGTATGTACTCAGATTGCTATACAATGCTTGGTATAGAATTGCAATTCGCAGATGTCAATGAAAGTACCTTTTGTAAGTGAAACAAAAAGATCTGTTATGTGTAATATAAATATTCACAAAGCAGTCTTATTTACTTCAAAGGAACGAGTAAAGGTTTATTCCATGCTGAAAGAAAAGAAAAGAAACGCAATGTTTTGGCTGTGGAACCTTCTTCAGGTGTGAAAGGGCCGAGTTAGTAACAAGATTTAGATTAGTGAAAGTAGTGGGTGTGTTGATGTTTTTTTTTTATCCTTATCTGCAGTGAGGAACTGGTTAAGTTTGGAGTAGACGGATCCAATGAGATTTAGTTATATGGGGAAGATGGAAAAAAATACTTGGGGAAGCATTCAAGTATGAAATCATTAACAGAAGCAAAATGATTATTAGCATGGGTTCATACAATGTCTCTATATAAGTGCTTCTGACAATTTTAACAGAATAAATATTTTCTTAGAAACACATTTACATTTTATTATATAAATAAACTGACTAAAATATTTTTGTCGCATAAAAATGAGACTGTAGTCAAAACTTAAAAGTGAGTGACTAGAAATTAGTAGACATTTTATCTTCTAGTTGGGAGCTATCCCTCTCTGCCTGGAGTAGCAAAAGAGGAGCTAGTGCTGTTGGCTTGCATCATCAGGTACTGCTTTTGTGCCTAAATTCAAGTACTACTTTCCAGTTTTAATTCAGCAATTGAATAGATAAAGGCTGTTAAAGCTCATTATTTGTTGAGTGGAGTATTGCAGGGAAGCAGGGCTGTGCAGTTAGAGTTGGAGGGGGTGGAAATGAGCCCTGTGGTGGAGGCCAACTAAGCAAGAGGCCCGAGTTGCTGAGATTGTGGAAGGTAGGGCCATCTACAACTGAGCTATCCTGGGAGGCATGGAGCAGTTCCTAAGGGAAACAGGCTTAGGGTGGCTGCACTGCGGCTAACCCACCCTACACACACA
Source organism: Lepisosteus oculatus (assembly GCF_040954835.1). Classification (NCBI taxonomy): domain Eukaryota; kingdom Metazoa; phylum Chordata; class Actinopteri; order Semionotiformes; family Lepisosteidae; genus Lepisosteus; species Lepisosteus oculatus. The sequence continues at coordinate 28,519,572 of NC_090703.1, read as the reverse complement.
ACAAATCCCCAGATAAGTGTGCCAGATGCCTACAATTGATAAACGGCAGAGTGGGTGAAGGTGCTAGCCAGTTTCATGTGCGGTGGGGCTGTGCAGCTGAAATCCTTGGTTGACACTGGCTCCATCATCTTGCAATTGAGCCATGAAGGTCTGTTTGTGTTGCTGTGAGACTGCAAGGTCATGTGGAAAGAGACTGTTTGGTTGCTGTGTGCAGTGACAGGTTGCACAGAAGCCAAGTTATGGTGGTGGGTGCTGCCTGTGAAAGTGGGAGATCACACCTGGCACCAAAAGTTCTTGTTAGCCCCATGTGGGATTCCTGCATTCTGGGCATGGACCTTCTTCAGCAAGCAGGAGCAACCTCTCCCAAAACCTTCTGAGACCTTTGGGATACCCTAATGTGGTTTATGTTTCTGCTCCTTGGACCCCTACAGTGGCTGTTGGTAGGTGGAGCTGGCTCCAGACTGGCTGGCTGAAGACTTTATTCCCCCTGGGGAGGGGGCTGTGGCAGTTTCAGGTTATATCCTTTGACCTGTGTAATGTCCTGGTCACCTTTGAGCCGCTGTTGGAAAGAGTGCTGGCATAGGTGCCATTGTAAATGCATGTATGCAATCTACTTGGACGATGTCCTGGTACATGTGTCCAATTTCGATAAAGACATGGTAAACCTGTGGCTCGTGTTCTAGTGTATCTGGGAGGCAGGGATGGGGCTGAATCTAAAGAAGTGCAGTCTCCTGCGGGCAAGGGCACTGTTCTTGTGACATGTGGTGAGTCACCAAGGGGTTTCCATTGACTTGAAGAAGGCAAAGGCTAGCACAGTGGAAAAGGTTTGAGGGTTTCTAGGCCTGGTGTCCTATTACTGCTGGTTTGACTTGAAACCTGATAGGAAGCCAGTACAAACACCCAAAGACAGGATTAATGTAATTGCTTGCTTGTGACCCGAGGAATGAGGAATTGGTTAGTGGTGTTTCTCCAGTATCTGTTGTCAAGCTTCTTAGGGTGACCAGACTTCAGTTCTGTGGAGGTTGGCCAAGAAACCTTGGAAGAGGAGGCCAAAGAAGTGGAGCTAGAGCCAACTAGGAAAGTTGGGGAGGCCATAATGTGGTGACTGCCTTAAACGACCACCTGTCCAGTGCATTGCTGTCTGTACCTAGACCAGTCAGGAAGAGACACCTGACAAAGAGACACTTGGAGAGTAGGAGGGGGCAGTCTAGCAATTTCCCTTGGTGATAGGGTAGGGCTATTACGTTAGGTCTTTAGGGGTATTTGTACGGATACCCAGGAAATGAAGGGACACAAGGAGACGTAGTACTGTGTGTTCTTACCAGAACTGACCTGCAGCTAAGAAAGACTGTCTTGCACTTCTTGTTTTATTTTCAAGTTACAAGTTCAGTTTGGGAATAGCCCTGTCTGTACATTAAAATGACATCAATAAAATAGTTCTTTCAATATGTCAAACTCAGTCACTCATATATTAATATCATACTCATCCGGTTTTAAACCCTGCTTGCTATGACTACAAATCTGGCAAATTTACCTACACCATTCTCTGTTTCTGTCCTAGCTTGCTATTGCACTGCATTGCCTGCAGCTTCCCTCTTCTGTTTTTTTCTCTTTCAACCAACATGCCGGTTCACTTTACATCTCATAGCCCTGCTTAGTGCCACCTTAAGCAGCAATTATGACATCCTTTGCACATCCAAAGCTCATTCATAAATTTTTAAATAATTCCTTTTGGAATACCATTTGGTACCTATAATTTGAAGGGTTTAGAAAAGCAAATAGCTACAGTGAAGTTGAATATAATTACAAAAATTGTAACTGATTACAAATTGTAAGTGATTTCTCCAGAAAATACCTGAGTGGTTGCTATAATTAGAGGCATATGAATTCTTTATTCTTGGGCAAAGCTTTGTAGAAAAGAGCAATAATCTAGGCATGTTTGCTTCAACAAATGTTTATTAACAATGACAAGACAAACAAAACTACAAATAACAAAACATACAACTAGTGCTGGGCAATAATTCGATAACGATAATTATCGCGATATAATTTTCCTCGATATAATTTTAACAAAAATTTTGATAAATGTTCTATATATATGTTTATGCTTTGGACATGATATGCTCATGCGCACAAAATACTGCGCAAGTGCGCGTGCGTGTTGCAGACCGGGCAGCTAACGTGGTGTTTACCCACATGGTGGTGGCTGACAGGATTGTGGTTAGAGTGGAGAAATGAGAGACACTGAAGCAAACGTAGTGCTGCCAAAGACCAGCTCGAAGGACGATGACTTATTTCTCGATCCCTGAATGACTTTTTATGTTTAGCCAGGACATGGCTCACACAGAATGATGCGATGATTGCTGCTTTCCCTCTTGTATTAGAGGGAAAACCGACTACTGCTAGTTGATTCTAATTTTTCCACTTTTCGTTTCTATAACTCACTTTTAGTGGGAAAGTCCACATCATACGTTTTGTGTGCAGTTTTGAAATGTTGTTCTATTATTCCTTTTTTCTCGTAGACGCTAGCATTGCAGATTTGAATGCGAAAGTACAAAAAATAATCATGCTCCCGTTCCTTGTGGTAACTGTAAGTCTCTTTGCTTCATCATTTTTGCACAAACACTACAACTATCAAATAGGCAATCAAACTTATCAAACTTTTATCGAATTTGTCACTGACAGTCTGTTTCGTTCCACTATCCACTGTAGCAAATGTGGGCTTCGTGCAGCAATAACCGAGAGAACGTTCTTGGGTAGAACACACAACACTATTTACGGAGGTCCTGTAGCCTTTTTTTCAGTGTCAGCCAGCACTCTGGGAAGAGACTTTTAACAACACATTTGACAAGAGTTAAACACATACAAGGGCAGTAAAATGTACTACATTACATGCACAGATCTGAATGAATTTTTAGGCTATCGAAAAAGTAAATAGTCAGATAGCCCATTTATTTTTTGCCAAAAATTATTGCAAAACATTCTTTGCATTTTGTACAAACAAGGCGTCCGAGAGCCCTAATGTTCTAGTCACCAAGAAAACCCTCCAGACTGCTCTTAAGTACTAATCTCTTGAATAATGCCTTCAGAGGCCAAATAAAAGAGAAGGTGACTTCTGAACAAATGCAATACAACCTGCAGTTAAATCTCTCTGCAGACCCAGGTGCCACAAAATATATGGTACCCCTAAGCAGGAAAGACTTCTCTAACCGAAGTATGTTTTACCCAGGTAACCCAAGTTCCTTAAAAACACAGAACACAAAGCTCTCTCTAGCAAGGTTCAGATACTTGGTTCCAGTCAGGTTTTGCTTGGATGAATGGAAAGTAGGGGTTCTCGCCTGGCACAAGCTTTAAATTCTATGTCCTCCGGAATCCTTTCTCTTCTCTCCTCTCCCTCTCTTCTTCTCCTTTCCACTTTTCTGTTGTCTAAATGAGATCTGATAAGGTGTTTTTCTGGATAGCTCATTGACAATCATTAACACACAACTTAATTACCTAGATAGACCAGGGTAAACTTTACAATTGTTATTGATTTGGAACCCCCCACATCTCAACAAACATCCCCTCTGCATTGCAGCCAGAAGTGTTTACACTGCCAGGTGTCACAAACTTTATCTAAACTCTAAGAGGCTTCCTAGTCACCTAAATCTTATTTAAGCATTTTGTAATAATCTGATTTCTTTTTGTTCTAGATCAATGACACTGGATCCAGAGGTAGTGGACAATTATCAGAGGTATGTTCATTTGCATAAAGTTAACCTTTAGTTGCTTCCCCAAGTACTGTGCCTTGTAAAAGTATTCAGACCCTTTAACATTTTTCAAACGTTGCTGGATTATAAATGATACATGTATTTTTATTGTAAACCCACATGCTCAAACTGATTTTTTTAAAGATCAAATTAGTCAGCAGATATTTAAAGAAACTCAAAAACTGAAATACACTGCTTACCCAAGTATTCAGACCCAACAAATTAATATTTGGTACAGCCAACTTTTACCTCAACAACATCTTTTATTCTTTTGGGATAGGTGTCTATCAACTTTGCACAAAGGTTAGGAGTGATGTTCATCCAGCTCTTGAAATGGTTGACTGATGCACCCTTACCTTGCTATCGGCAAGAGAACGCCCCAAAATGATTTGAAAAACTCAGTGGTTTATCTCCTCCATGTTCGGCTGGTTTTTGAGGAATGGGCTTTTTAGGCAGCTTCCACTTATTGGTTTATTGAGCTATCAGTGCTTACTAGTATCTTTCATATTTTTTGTATCTATGCATTATTATCAGCTTTTCTCTAGCTTTCTTAGGGTGCTCTTTTGACTTCAGTTTCAAACCTTTCCTTCAGTTTTACTGCCTGACCAGTGATCCCTAAACAGACTTTTTTTCCTAGTAAATGTGACAGACACTTAAGTGATGCACAAGCAGAGGCCAATGGTGAGGCCTCTATGTCCTCATTACTGCAATTTCTTTCACCTGTGTGAATCTTGAGCTACAGAAGCATAGGGGTCCTGATACTTATACAACAACATATTTCACCTTTTGACTTTGTCAGAAGATATCTTATTTGTCTTTAAAAATTGAGCATCTAAGTTTGCAATAGAATAACAGATTGGAAAAAGATGTTGCTGTTTACAAATAATACTTAAATTTTAATACTTTTAAAGGGTCTGAATACTTTTGCAAGGCACTGTATATACAGATACATACAGAATGTAGAATATTAGAACTGTCATAACTGTAATTAACTGTAACAATAAACTAATACAGAAATGCATCACATTTTTCCGAGAATACATTCCAGGAAAGGGATCTGTGTGAGTCGTCACTAATAGAGACAATGGACATGGGTGCTGTTTCTGTACTGGGATAGTGAAGTGAAGTTAGTCATTTTTGCTGCGTATTATTAACTTTTTAAATGTATTTTGAGATTAGAAGATAAAAATGAGGGAAAAGTAAAGACATTTTCATAAACATATTCTTTATAGAATATAGAAAGCTTTTGTTTCAGAATAAAATTGTGCATATGTGTTAGAACAAAAAACGTTTTCATGTTCGATAACCCCCAATTTTAGGTTAGCATACCATAAGTATTGGGACAAATTAAGTTAAATTAAACTCTAAATTAGTAATTGACTGCATACACCTTACGCTGATTTCAAATCTGTGACCCGTTGATATCATCAGACTATTAATGTTTCTTATAAATCTGCAAATCCTTAGCTCCAGTGACTTTCAGTTTTTGTCTGTTTATGGGTTTTCTGACTTCTGACTTTCTGAGTTTCTTCTTCAAGTAAAAATCATGTTCAATAGAATTTAGTTCAGGAGAGTCTTCTGCTTGAAGTGTGTTTATATATTTTCAACCTTGTACTCTAGAAATTGTCTTCAAACTGTTTGGCTGTTATTTTAGGGTTTCTTCACAGCTCTAATGCTTTTTCTGAAATTTTGCTGTTGCCTTTCTTGGAATACCTGGTTTTGACTCATCCATTAGTTTTATATTTTTCAAGATATTCCATATTGTTGATTTTGCTAATCTCTGCACTGGTTGTTGGCTGGTCAAACCATTTTTTAATTTTTTAAAAAAGAAATAAAAAATAAGATACAATGATGTGTTCCTGCTAAACTTAGACATTGCATGACTTTTAAAGTTATAAAAACAGATTTAAATAGTTAATAACCACTTTTTATGCATGGAAAACGGGTGATTTTTCTTCCTCATGATCATCTTAGAATCTTTGTGTAAGCTGTAAGTTTTTTGCTTCTTAGTTAAATGTTTAAAATACTTGAATTTTATAAACGCAAACATAAACACATTTTTTGTACAGAAAAAAATCACATTTTTTCTCTTCCTGTTATGCAGGACAGATCAGCAGGTCTTTTTTTCCCCAATCAGAGGCTCTGAAAATGGCGTAGCGCCCACTGCACTCCGTCAGAGGGGGAGGCGCAGACCTTAGTATTGCACAATGGCCGTTCTATAGCATGGACTGCGTATGGCACCAATTGCGTCTGCATTCATAACTTAGTGTATGAAATTAAACAACGTAAATCATCTTCTTTGACTTCTAAGTCCCTTAATTATCATTAAGCACAGCTTTCTCATTATTATTATTCTTTTTTGATGCCATCGTTAGACAAAGCAGGGACGTGTTGTATTTTCTAATGACATTACACATGGAAAGATTACTGATTTTAATCGTCTTTAATTTTGTTATGCATTTTAGAAAAGTTTAATCTATACAAACACCACAAAACTATTCTCGATTGTATTTCCGAATGTAATGTCACACTTAGTTCATCGTTTTAAATACATCGTTTTAAATTAAGAAAGTTAGGTACTAGCACAAACTATTAGTTATCAATAATGTTGTGGGAAATCCTTCATCAAAGGAGCAGGACACAGTCCTGTGTGGATTCAGTTGTTTTATTGAGCTCAATAATGACATCAATGCGCGTTGGGTCTGCCCCGCAGAACAGACAAACCGCAAGGGTTTCCCAGCTCTTATATACAGTATGATCTCAGGAAGATGTTTTGTTTCACCGCTTCATGTGTATTCGTCTTGCCCTTTGATATGTAGCATGAGTTGACCAGTTGGTCCTGTCTCAAGTCCTGTCCTTTGATATGTAACATGAGTTGACCTGCTAAGTCCTGTCCCAAGTCTTGTCCTTTGATGTGTAGCTGCAATTGTTGGAGCTGCTTAAGATATGTTAAAAAAGCCGACATATTACATAATGTGCCTGAATTAATACTGTAGTGTTGAATACAGATAAATTATATATATATTTTCCATCAATAATATATATAATTGTTTTATGTTCTACTTCAGTCCCTCCTGTTAACCACCTAGCGATAACCCCGGTAGGTTACCTATTACCCTCCACGTACACATAGGCAGAGCCCGTCGACTCATTTGACCTGACGTTTTGGGTAATTTGCACTCCTCTTACAGCCTTAGCCATTCCCTATTGGAAGGACCTGAGCTTGGGAGTTTTAGATTTGATTTCCTGAACTCTGTTGAAGAACTGGTGGTGTGGGTGAGGGATCAGTGGTAAAACCCTAGTTCCTCATATCTGACTAGAAGGCCAATTACTATTTCATGAATAGAAATCTCACAGTTTGGTAATAAATAATGATGCTAGTCACAGGAACTAGCACTGAGGCTTCCGATGTGGCAACTGCCCAGTGTCTCACCAATTGTGTCATGAGCTATTTACACACCAATCATCACAGAGTCTGCCAACCTGCTCACTATTCCATGCTCCAGACTGACTTTTAATTTCCTCTTCTTGAATGATTGTCCTGCCTGTTAATTACTGGATACTGCAAGCTAAACCACCTCTCTTAGTTCTCCATTTTCAGTCAGCTCTGCACTCCACCAGAGTTTAAATGACACTAACCCTCTAGTGTGAAGGAGCCTGACACTTGTGGGCAGAACGTGGATTCCAGTGGCACCAAGCAGCACAGCCTTTGCAGGCACACCATGCCTCGATAGCGAGAAAAACAGCACTGGGTTGGCGACCTCTGTACAGCCCTTAAAAAGGTAGTGATTGGCTCAGAAGAGGTTATATCAGAACTGGTATTATTTAACATATAAGCACTGCCACAAGAGAATGTAATCTAATGGACTGACTCAGTGCATTACTTACTGAGTGGTCACCTGAGCTATTACACAGATTATATTTTATAACCTCTATGGTCCTTGTGATAAACTCTGCTTTCCTAGATAAGCTTAATTACTAAAATACTAAGCAGAGCTATCTGAGGAAGGGTATACCAGTAAAGGATTCATGAAGGCTTCCACATTTCCACGCCATTGCACAAATCACCACCAGTTCACTACTAAATTAACTACTTTAAATTATCATGTTTAACTTAGTCCAGTTGGTTTCACACTCTCCGAAAGCTTGACTTGTCATTGCTCAAATGCAATGTAAATAATCCATTTACTTCAGAATTAATGTAAAACTCAATTTCAGACACTAGACTAGACTTCAACATATAACACTTTCCTTGGTATCTTATAACAAAGAATATCATCAGGCGCCTCTGCAATAACAGGATATTGCACAGGCCTCTGATGTGCAAAAAATAAAATACAACACTTATACCTATACTTACATTTACCATCTGTCAGGTTATTACCCCCCTCATAGTTCAGTCCAGTTTCCCAGATAAATGGGGCATCTCTGTCTGTCCTGAAGATTGCGATCCACAGTTCAGAAAAGAACAATAAATCCTTCAACTTGAGGTCATTGGGGTGATAACTTGGTGGTCCACTAGGTCAAGTCCATCTCGGAACCCAAAAGGCCAGGTTATTTTGTCAATCCAGTCCCTCCTGTTGGGAGTTGAACACACTTTTCCAGGCCTCAAGCAGATTAATTAGAGTTGCGTTTTACGACTGATAAGGTAATGGAAGCAAGGCCTTCACTCTTCGAGCGCTCAGATATTATAACAGCTGTAATGAGATTATTTAGAAAGCAGCTACTGGTCCTACTGTTGAAGATATAGAATGTTAATAACAGAGTTTTTTTTAATCAATTTTCCTCTCTACTTTCAACTTTTTCTCACAAGATGTCCAAACAAACACGGGTCGTTATTCATTAAGACTTCATGTTGATCTGGATAGAAATCCTTCCAAATGGACTAGACGCATGCTTTTCCCTTGTCTCCTATCTGAAGAAATTATGATTGGTTGCCATTTACCTTTCAGCTCTGATCAGCCAGGGCCTACTGCTTTGTGCTCCTTCCGTGAGGTCACAGGGCTCGTGGCATCAAATTCCAGCACTTAACGGGCCAGATTTTTATGACTCTGTCAACTCCTCAGAGTTCCTGTATCTTTTTGCTGAGATACTCTCCAGATTCACTTCTTACAAGGTGTTACACCCTGCTGCTTCCATTCTGTTTCCTCTCTGAGTGAAGCTCTCTGTTGGATGTCTTAAGTATTTAAATTTCCTATTTGGGAAGCACCTGTCACTTCAGATACCAAAAGGGCCATTACCTTAACTTATCCCTTTATGACCTTAATTATATAGACATTCGTCTGTTACTCCCAAACTTGTATATTCCAATACGATTCAATACATACTTTGGCTATTTCATCCAGAAGGAATCTATATGATGTAAAAAATTCCTTAATCTCTTTCTTGTTACAAAGTGGTGCCTTTATCTACCTTTTTTAATGATGACAAAGAGTGAGACCTAAAGGTGTTATATCAGAGCAGCTTTGTTCTCCCACTGGATTGCCATTAGGGTTCTGTGTTGTCCAACACCCTATACATTCTGCATTCAATCAACTGTCGAATCCCTATTGAGAACACATTGTTAAAATTGTGACTCTGTAATTGTCAGTCTTCTCCTAGTCATAGACGACTACAGCTTTCGGAAATCTAAGTCAAACATAAAGTGAGGAAGACCACATAGTCACAACTGCCAAGACCACCCTTTACACAGTGCTGCAAACACCCTTACTCATGCCTCCATCACACTTCAACTAGATTACTGTAATAAGTTTACAGTGGGTCTCTCTATTCACCTTCTAAATAAACCATATGGTTAAAACTCCACTTTGTGACTCCTAACACATTTAAGGCACTGTGACCACATCGCCCCAACTGTGGCATCTCTGCACTGGCTCTCCATTATTCAGCACATTGACTTAAAATTTTTAACTTTTGCCCTCTGCAGTCTTATACTCTGAACCCTGCAATGCTTTAGATTTTAATTACTAACTGAAATAAGCAGGGCCTAACTCTCTGCTAAGGCACATCTTTTAATAGTTTCTTTAGTATTTTCCAGGACGTGATTTTAGCCACCTTGTTCCACAGCTCTGAAGCTCACTCCCTGTCAATTTGAGAACAATAAACTCTTTTTGAGGTCTTACTTCTAAAGTGAAGACCAGGGGTCCTAATCTTAATTTTAATCTGTTCCTTTTTTACTGCTTTATCTATCTCAGCTTTGCAGGGGATCTGGAGCTCACCCCTGTCCAACACCCTGAATGAGACTCCAATCCACCACAAGGCACACACAGATACAGGGCTCTGTACACTCACACCCTTTTTTATTTAGATACCAGTTGACCCACCAGCATGTCTTTGAACTGTGGGAAGAATCCAGAGTGTAGGAACAGAACCCACACAAATACGGGGAGAAGATATAGACTCAATGCACACACCACCCCATTAATTGAACCCAAGGCTAAGCTGTATGAGGCACGAATGCTAATTACTGTGAGATTGTGCTCTCCTCATATATTTCAGCTTTTTCAACTAAATTTATATAGCTAATTTTATACAGATACTATCTGGCTCATTTATATATCTGAGTCATTTAGGTCTACCTGTACTCTGTTAATATTTGTATTTGTACATTTTAGATATGCTTATATTTTTCTGTTCACGTGAGTTGCGTGAGTCTCTAATTTCTAGCCAGTCCGGCTGGCTAAATACACTCACATAGTCATATTTTGAAAGACGCAGTCACACACTGAGCTCTTTCACCTACACACGCGTGCACACACACATACACAGGCCGGCACACAAATTAATGAAAACACACGTACACATCTAAAGTGTTTTTGCATTAAATTTGGAAATTGTTGGATCATGTGTCGTATTTCACGAACATTTTAGTTACAATTTTTTATTATAGTTTTAGCGTAAACGTATACATTTTACTTTTACATGTGTCTGTTTTAATGGCTGTGTAACTTTTAAAACACAGCATTACGTATTCCATTTAGTTTTTTTTTTCAACAAGCAATGTTTGTTACTTCCGATCGGGTTGATCAATTTTTTTATCATACTTTTGAGCACACGTTGCGTGCTATTGTGTGCTGTATTATTCTTCCTCGCCTAACCAGGGTTGCGCTGTGGAAGGCAGAAGGTTATTCTTCACATTTATACTCCAATTTTTATATCACATATGAAGATTACATATACTAATTTTAACTTCTGTCCTCTCCACACCTCACATTCTTCTCTGTCATTGCTACCTCTCGCAGCCCGTCACTACTTTTTTTTTTACCCGTTTTGTTAAGTTGCACAACCCCTTCTTTTAACTTTGCTTTTTTAAAGATGTTTGACTTCTTTCTTGACTTAGCAAAGCTAAACAACATTCTTATGTATTCCCTTTCCATATTCTCATAATTTAACAACACTACTATTGCCATTCTGTTCATACTTCAATCTTAGTACACAACTTATTTTTCCATGTTCCCTTTACCATCAATTCTTTAGTCCTTATAAGACTCCCCTAGTGGTCTAGAACTGACCCTGCTTTATCTGGACTAGATACCATCTTCAAATCTCTCAGTGCTGCCAGCGGAGCTGACGGCACACTTACAAGTACCCTTGTGAAGCAGTCAGTCAGTGAATACGAGTCTGGTGTTAGCATACAGAACCAACTCCTCGCTTAACTCTCAGCTCAGCAGTCACTGGTGATTAAACTGCTAGCACAACTGGTCTATAATCATATTATTAAAATAATATTAACTTTAGCTTCCTTAGGAGGTGCCCACCCGGACTCAGAGGGAATCTTGCTGGCACAATACCCTCGCTCAGCTCACCTTGTTCCATTTAGGGACTTTGCCTCGACCCAGGTGGAAAGCACCCTGGTTTAGAGACCCGCCCCAAGCTCAGAGGAACTACGTCTTGTCTTGGTTTCTAAACCAAGCTCAGAGGAATCGTGTCTCAGATTAGGGATTTTTACCCTGAATCTCACAGAGACGTGTCCTTACTCTTTTCCCTATAAACGATTCTTTATATTCTCCATTTCCGGTCCTTCCCTTATGGCAACCTAATTGGGTGGTAACATAAAAAAATATACTCACCCTGTGTGCCGTCTGGGAATTACCAGAGACCTGGAGAATCCTTGCCGACTATGCCATATTGTTGTGGGAAATCCTTCATCAAAGGAGCAGGACACACTCTTGTGTGGATTCAGTTGTTTTATTGAGCTCAATAATGACTTCAACGCGTGTTGGGTCTGCCCTGCAGGACAGACAAACCGCAAGGGTTTCCCAGCTCTTATATACAGTATGATCTCAGGAAGATGTTTTGTTTCACCGCTTCATGTGTATTCGTCTTGCCCTTTGATATGTAGCATGAGTTGACTGGTTGATCTTTTGCAGAAAAAGTGCGCATTTCCTACGTTGCTTTGTTTGTCGAGAATTCAACTTTATATTTAGGCTCAGATTTTTAACTATAAATCTTACACTAATTACTAGCAGTAAATACTGATGTTTTGCTCCCCCTTACCACAAAGATATATTTGTATTGTAGCTGGGATTCACTTTTTTTCATACGTGTCTCTCCCTACTGCGGTTCAGACATGGAACAGTTAAAGATTGCGACAAGTCAAGCACCAAGAGGGAAGGGGGGGGGGGCGTCTTCCTGCCTCCATAACTAAAAAGCTAAATAGGAGTGGCTTAAGCAACATACACAGTCCTGTAACTGACAGTTTGAGGTAGCCCATCGTGTGAATTTCGCTTTGTTGCTGATAAGTTTAGCTTTTGAAACACAGCCCCAAATTCATGTGACTTGATTTTTTTGCCCTGTTTCGTTGTTTAAACGCTAGGATCACAAGCACTGCCATGTTAACAGGGATGTGTAGTTTTTTATTCACTTTGAATTATAACTGTACGTACTGTCTTTATATTTGGCTAAGGCTTTAAAGAGAGGGCGTGCCAAAAAAATTTCGATGCCGTCATCTCCACTTTGAAGGCACCCCCCTCGTGGAAGAATTTGACCTCGAACATTTGCCCATCATACTTAAAAGTTTTTATTTTGCTCTTGTCTTCACAATTTCTTTTGTGCTACAGACTCTAGTCTTCATCTTGATTTATACCTTCTAACTCTAGCTCTGTTTAATATTAGTGTAATATTGAGCACCTGAATAAGTGGCAAAAACCTGTCCCAATACTTGTTCTCACTTGAAATAAGGAGGGTAGAACACAAGTTATATTATTTTAATGTACTTAAATATGTAGGCAAAATAATACCCCAAAACTGACAATTCTATCCTTTTGCCTCATTATTTTTTTTAAATCTGAAATACAAATTGTCGAAGAAAACTCATTCTTCACTCAGGTTGGGAGATTGTCAACAGAGATCTTTAATACAATCAGCTGAAGGGGAGCACATCCAGAGATAGGGTTTCCCCTAGCACTCAACACATGCTCACTGGACTGAAGTTATACTTTCCTTTTTATACATTAAAAGTAGGCAAGACTTTAACATATCAAAGGAACATAAAGGGAAAGGGGCAGTGTCAGAAGTCAAACAACCAGGACAGGAAGATCGATTTGGCATCCTGCAATTTGTTTCATTTCTCTCTGGTTGAATGAGTGTGAGGAATCACAGGCTTTAGTTTGCAGCTAAGACAGTGGTCTTAGGTGCGAACAGAAAACCTTTCCCGCGCATAGTCACTGTCCTAACCTTTTGACTCGGTCTTCCACAAAATCATTAATACATAGTAAAACATCATTTTGCTTCATTTTTTGAATACTTATCCTGATTTAAAATTAATATGGAAATAATGTTTTCATTAACATGTGTCCATACATTAAATGTAGATATCATGGAATTCTCATTAGTTGAGTAGAGCATGCACATAATTTTTCATTAACTCTTTTCCTTTGCTAAGGTATGTGAGAGAAGGCAAAGATGAAGCCAAAAATGGAAACATGACGAAATCTTTAGAACTTTTCACGTTGGCTTATGAAATTCACCCAAGTGAAAAATTGAAAACCAGAATCAAAAAGATAAAAGAAGCCATAGAAGAAATTGCACGTCAAGGATCGGAAAGTGAAGGTGAAGATGAGTTTGTTGATGTTAATAACAGTGGTCTAATGCTTTTCAAAGAGCTACATGATAAACTATATGATCATCAAAAAGAAGGAATTGCTTTTTTGTTTGGCTTGCATAACGATGGTAAAAAAGGTGGCATTTTAGCCGATGACATGGGATTGGGGAAAACAATCCAGATCATTGCTTTTCTTTCTGGAATGTATGATTCTGAATTGATCAAGCACACTCTTCTTATCATGCCAACAACCCTCATTGGGAACTGGGCCAAAGAATTTGCTAAATGGACACCAGGCATGAGAGTTAAAGAATTTCATGGTGCTAACAAAGCAGCACGAAATAAAAATTTACAGAAAGTTCAAAGAACTAGAGGTGTCATCCTTACCACATACCAAATGATCATCAGCAACTGGGAGCTTCTCTCTAGTTTCATCAATCTTGAGTTTAGATGGGATTATGTTATTTTAGATGAGGCTCACAAGATAAAATCTTCTTCAACCAAAACTGCAAAAAGTGTTCATGCCATACCTGCTAAACATCGGATCCTTCTCACTGGCACCCCTGTACAGAACAATCTGCGGGAAATGTGGGCACTGTTTGATTTTGCATGTCAAGGTTCTCTGCTTGGTACAGCAAAAACCTTTAAAATGGAGTATGAAAACCCCATAACTCGAGCACGAGAAAAAGATGCAACTCCAGGTGAAAAAGCTCTGGGTCTCAAGATTTCTGAAAATTTAATGACAATAATAAACCCCTACTTTTTAAGAAGAACAAAGCAGGATGTGCAAAACAAAAAGCATAATGTAACAAATGAACATGGAATAAATTCAGAAGACAAAGAGACCCAAGCCCTCATTGCCAGTGCTGCGATGCCATCTCTTACAAGAAAGAATGACCTGATTGTTTGGACGTACCTTAGCCAAGTTCAACAAGACATCTATAGCCAATTCATATCTTTAGATCACATCAAAGAACTACTGACAACAACACGCTCACCCTTGGCTGAGTTGACAGTTTTAAAGAAGTTATGTGACCACCCAAGGCTTTTGTCTTCCAGGGCTATCGCCCAGTTAGGCCTTGAGGAAGGAATGGACCAGAATCTGGAGCTAGATGACCAGACTGCGGGCGGAATTGACCATGTACCTGATAAAGTACTTGTATCGGAATCTGGGAAACTAAAATTCCTTGTAGGACTCCTGGAAAGACTCGTTGAAGAAGGCCATCGCACTCTTCTATTTTCCCAGTCAAGGAAAATGTTAGACATTATCCAGCGTATTTTAGTTAACAGAGGTTTCAAACTCATGAGAATTGATGGTACTATAACTCATCTAGCGGAACGAGAGAAACGCATTGCAATTTTTCAGACCAATAAGGAATATTCTGTATTTCTCCTTACCACCCAAGTGGGAGGCGTAGGAATTACTCTGACTGCTGCCAACAGAGTTGTGATTTTTGATCCCAGCTGGAATCCAGCAACGGATGCCCAAGCTGTGGACAGAGCCTACAGGATTGGGCAAAAGGAAAATGTTGTGATTTACAGGCTAGTGACCTGTGGGACAGTGGAGGAAAAGATCTATAGACGTCAAGTCTTTAAAGATTCCTTGATCAGACAAAGCACTGGAGACAAAAAGAACCCCTTCAGGTATTTCAGTCGACAAGAGTTGAAAGAACTTTTTAAACTTGAGGACACTAAAATTTCCACAACGCAACTTCAGCTTCAGTCACTCCACGCAAGACAAAGACGCACTGATCCTCAGCTTGATGAGCATATAGCATATTTGCATTCTTTGGAAATGTTTGGAATCTCAGATCATGACCTGATGTTTTCACATGATGCAGCATCAACTGATGATGAGACTGGGGACCACGTGGCTGATCAGTACATTGAAAGTAGAGTTCTGAAAGCTCAGGAGTTGATGAAAGCTGAATCTGAACTGAACCAACAAGTGATGGCAAACATGGATTACACAACTGAGCCAACATGGCTTCGAAACCTGGAGCCACCTAAAAGATTCGACGAGAAACAAAGTAAAACAGAGCAAAGCGTCTCAACGGTCAGTGAAAATGATGGTGCAGTTACAGAGGCATTGGTAGTACTCACTGAAGAGTCTAAACCTGATGAGGCAGTCCACAAGATTAGTGCTAAAATTACTGATCTTGTGCTAGATAATAGCCTTGAAGAAGCTCGAGAGCATAATATTGAATATGATGTGACAAAAGAGAATGAACTTGCAAATCATTCTAAAAATGAAATTCTTTTGGATCACTCTCTACTTGATGTTTCTTTTGAGGGCAAAAAGGATGTGTTGAGTACTGCATCTGAGTCTGAAGAAACTGCTGTTAAAACATCACCATCCCTAGATGAAAAATGCTTATCTGTTGATCTTAGTTTAGAAGAGGAAGCTTCTCTCTTCCTTCAAAATAAAAATTTAAATCAAATCAATCCTCAGAACATTGAGAGGTCTGCAGAATTTTGTCACATGCCATTAATCCATGACAATTCAATGAATGATGAACTGCTCCCTGTCACTTTACCCAACAGCGCAAGATTATCTAGTTTTCAGAAATTGGAATTTGAACATGAATACTATTACAATGACGCAGATTCAAAGCTAAGTTTGCAGTGTGATTTCAATCTCCAGCTGGAAGAGAGCACTGGTGATATTTTGGAGGAGAATAATTCTGCCAGCAAAAATGAAACTGCCTGGCAGCTTCACTCAGAAATCACCTCAAACACACACAGACCATCTGAGTCTGAGGATCTGCAAGTCAACCTTTCAAAGAACTTCTCAAACTTTACTTGCATCAGTGACGATAACCCAGTGTCAGATGATTCCTTTATTCATACAGGAAAGAAAAAGAAAAAAACACAAGTACTGTATGACAGTGAAGAAGAACAAAATTCAGACAATGTGATAGAAGCCAGAGAGAGGTCCTATTTTGAAAAACGTTGTTCTGTCAGTAGCCCTTTTGGTGAGCCCTTCAAGGAAATTGGTGCCTCCACTCCAAAGCCAACCAAATCTCAGAGTCCTTTTGCTTTGATTACTTCTCACAGAAAAAGCTTAGGTGGAAACGCGTCTGTGGCATCCAGAAGGTCTTTTGTGGAGGCTGTTGTGGAAAGCCTAGAGGAGGAGGAAGATGATGTGGTTGAAATGGAAAACTCCAAATATTTATGCAACTTAGGAGATGAGGAACAATCTGATTTTTCTGTATCTGAAGAGAAACTTTTTGGTGAAACATTAGGGACAGAAGATGAGGAGGGGGAGGAGGAGTCTGAAAAAGGAGAAGATGACAGTGTCCTGGAGGAATCTACTAGTGATGCTGAACTGAGATCCAGTGAAGAAATGGACTTGTGTGCTCATGAGAGTCTGATCCCTCCCCCCACTGAGTCTAATTCTGATGCACAGGACTTAGTTAACAAATCAAGTGACTATGAAAATCTAATTAAAATAGGAAAAGACCTTTATAAGGCAGAAAAATTTAAAGAAGCTTTACGTTTCTTTTTGCAAGCTCTTGATATTAAGAGTGGTGATCCTGAAGTTCAGTTGATAACTATACAGCTATATCGGAAGCTCAGTGAATGCTAATGTTATAGTTAACTGCAGCATGCATATTTAAAATCATATATCGCATGTAAGTAGCCCTCGTACTGTATTTTTCTCTGATTATAATTAATCTAATTTGGCAAAGATGTTAAATGGCATTTTATGTAGTCCTATATCTGTTTCTAATTGAAAAGTGTCAAAAGATCCAGCAGGGCTCTAGGCCTTATGCTGATGTTGCCAATTTCTGATGTAAACCATATTTTTGTGCCATACTAAATGGATACCCTATTTATATTTACAATGTGTAATAATTTGCATCACAATACAAATGGCTATTTACTTAGATTTTGAAGTTGGACAATTGTTTTTTCCACCTAATTTTTCATGGTTCCATTCATTTTATAGGACTTTTACATTTGCAATTGAATGCAAACCTACTTGTATTTTGGAACTAAAGGCCATTAAGGTATGTTTGTGCAACTAGATTTTTTAGGTAAGTCACACTAGACGCGTCCTTTGCCAATACTTATTTTTTTCAACACAGAATAGCAAAGTGATACAAAGTTAACTATTATCAATACATGCAGTTGGTGATACTACTAGTGTTGCCTATGTACTTATTTTAAATACATTATTTTAAACATTAAAATCAGTGCAAGTCTTAGGTTGTAGTGTAATAAGTATCAGCTTATTAAGTTACACACTAGGTTCTTACAATCCTAGAAACTAATTTTGGATGGCTTGTAGAAATTAATTATTATTATTTTGATTCACTGGAAAAATGTTTTCACTGTAAGCTATGTCAAGCAAATACCATTAATTGTAGAAAAGATAAATGAGAAAATTAGTTCTGGTGAATGCCATGTCTAGTTTAGTAGTTCTTCCCCATTTTTCAGGTCCCTAATTTATAAAAACATCAGTTGGAAAAAAATACTGATCTACTCATCTGTGTCAAAGTAAAAACTTGATTGGTTGTTCATTTCAGAACTTAAGGCTTATCACATATTTAAATACCCTTTGTCAAACACCAGTGACATATCTGTTGAAATACAGAATGAGTGCCAATCTTGAGATGTGTGTGCCGCGTGTTTAATAAATTGGAAGCTTTTGTGCATATTATGTGTCCGTTTTTTGTAACGCTATCAGTACTTTTGTACAGATAAAGCTGTTCATTTGGGAAATCTTTTGAAGCTGAACAACAGACTGTTAATAGTTAAGTTTATTTTACTGATGTAGGTAGCACATGCATTAAGGTTTTTGAAACCCAACAAGTGGTAAGGATTGAGGGTTAATGCAACTCAACTTAAATTTATACACACATTCAAATGTCGTTTACAGAAAAAATAACTTACTTAGCTAAGACATTTAAGATTGTTTAAATGGCATTCTGAGCTTTACCACCAAAAGCAGATACACGTATTACACTTGTACATACCTTTTGTCATACTTATATATATCATCCTTGTGTGTTATGTTTTTAGTATTAAATTAACACACCTTAAAGGCAGCCTTTGTTGTTTTTTTTTTCCAAAATTACATGAGTTTATGGTTGTCTTGTGTAACACCTTGCAGAATTTTGTGATGTTTTTCAAACCCATCTCCAGACACCCCAAGAACATTAACAAGTAAGAAGTCATAAAAGTAGTCTTATTGATTTGTTGTCCTTTTTAATCCTCACCCATGCAAACTTGTACTTTCTGTTATGTTATTCATGTTACTTGTTATTCATTCTGTTCAGATGCTAGCGAGTACATCATTTGTATGAATAATAAAAGTGCATGTTTTCCACAACAACATTCTTTGATCTGTTTTTTATGTGTTGTAAGATGTCAATTAAGGATTAAAAGGCACTGACAAACCCTATCCTCAATTTTGGAAGTTGTATGAAAACAGAATTCTGACACAAGTAATATGTGCAATTTATTTTAATATCTTTGACCATGCTTTAATCTCAAGGATCTCATAAAATCTTGTTACATTATGCGCACAGATAAAAAAAAAACAACAACAAGTTGCTTAAATACCAACCCTGATGACAATTTTAGCAGGGCACTGTATTTGAATATATTAGTTATTCCAGTTATATGTGCAAACCCTTCATTACCATAGGAGGTGGAATCTTTTATCCAGTAGTGTAAGCTGTGTATTCTTCTTGAAAAATTAACTTCCATAGCATTGTTAATGGTTTAGCTATGCAAAATAATCCTTTATTAAAATAATTGAATCAAGTGGCAGATAAGTATATCAGTCTTTTACAGATTCATCGGTCAAACAGATTGATGTTTTCATATTTGAACAGACCAAAAAGTGTCATACGCAGAGGTGTAATACCAAGATGTTTATTATGGTATGTGCGTTCCAGTTGTGCAACCCTTATTATTCTCTCCTGTAATAGAAATTCTTCTACATTATATGTATTATTGCAGACTACAATTCATGGGTTTGTCACGTAATTGTAGCATTATTATAGATTTGTTACAGCACTTAATTTATATGCTTATAAAACTTATTTTTAATTGTATTGTGGATCAAGATCTGTTCCCTGTGTTCAAAAGCAGGGACATGTACAGCTTTTGCATCACTTTAATCAATAATGGCATGAGGGAAAAGAAAGTAGCTTCACAATTTTGTTTCCTGCTAATTTAAAAGTTTACTACAGCATCATTATTTTGAGAGCCAATCTGTGCTGTGTCAGAGTAGCCTTTCATATGACTTGTGCCTTTGCTCCAGTAGTACAATCATTTTGTTTGTGGAACTTATAACAGTACGAGGAAGAGCACTACTACATTTGATATATTACATTTATAATTCATTTATTTAGTTTGAGCCTCATGTGGAGCTTGAGGTTTGTGAACGTTAATTGTGGAGTTTAGGGAAATGTAACTGGTAGGCGGACGGAAAATAACCCTTTTAAATTGAAAAGATTATAACTTGACCTCAAATGTTTAAAATCCACAATGACATTGACAGAGTTAATCCAGTCCATTTCTTCAGAATGAGAAGTGAAATACAAATGGGTGTAAGTGGAAACAATGGATAAGTGCGTTTAAAGCTAAGAACATGAGGCACTTGTAGAAGTATGAAACAAGCTGCCCAGCTATGTTATTCATGTCTTCTCATACAATTGCAATATTCCACATGCTCAGACATTTGAAATGCAACTATTTTTTGGAGGCTTCAGAAGGGAATCAGTATAGTTATAGTACATTATTATGGGTAAAAATAATTATATACTATTTTTCTTTTTAATTTTACATCATATGAAAGAAGGGAATAATATGACTTTCCTTAAAATACAAGCAATGTATGTAGCACAAAACCAGGATCGATTATTTCCGTATTGTCTCCAAAATGGGTACTGAAATCCCGTTGATTTATTGCTAGTTTATACAAAATGCTTTTTATCAAAATTGCTGACTAGGTGTATTAGATGATCCTTTGACAACACACTACAGACTAATAAACTCTTGATAACAAAAACATTATTAATGGTTTTATTTTTTATTAAGTAGAAATGTTACCATGTGTATTTTTAACACTTTTACACTTTTAACATTTTTAAAAACATTTTTAACACAGAGTGAAGCTTATTAAATTTAGTTTAAGGACTTGACAAATGCATATTTAAAAAGGAGTTGTAGTCTTCTGCATGTATTTTTCATTCCCTGACATTGAGTCCATTTAATATTTTTATGCCTGCTAAATGTTTTCTCATTTGCAAAGGAGAATCCTGTTAACTGCACTGAGAATCTACAAATCTTAAAACCATTTGATATTTAAACACTTTGATAAACTAAAAAAGCATTGTATGTATAGAATATGTACTCAAATATATTATTAGTAGTATAAAGCGACACCTTTCGTCAAACTTTTGACAGGTACCACGCCCCCTTTTCCAGCCAATGGTCGTCCGCGGTGTTTGGTTGTCCCGCCCCCCTGCCATCCAATGGCGTATTGTTATTTCTGCATGTCCCGCCCCCTCAGGAGCCAATGGTGTGGGTCGGAACCACTGCCTCCCCCCGGCCGGTCAGCCTGGCGCCTCAGGGTCCCAAAGCCCCCAGACGGCGCATCCCTTGCTTTAGGTGTGTGCAAGTGTGTATTGGTTTGGAAGGGGACCATGTCTGCCGCAGGCTTGAGTGCGCTCTATTATAACTCCAGGAAATCGGGCAGTTACGGCGGCGCAGGGGGTCTGGTGTGGGCCGCGAGATCCCGGGGTGTGAGTGGCGCCAGCCGCGGCCGGGTGGTCGAGTGGTTGTCCGGCCAGGCTGCTTATACGCTGCACAAGCCGGCGCGCATACGTTTTAAGAGAAACAGGACGCTGGTGTCCGAAATGGACTGGCAGTGCATTTGGAAAGGTCATCGTCAAGCTGCATTTCAGACCTGTGAAAGCGTCAAACATCTAAAAGGATGACGGTCATCAAGAGCTACGGGGATCCTTCTTTGTATACGCACTACTACAAACAACAGGCTGGTTATGGATTACCAGGATTTTCAGGGCTACCGGTTCAATACGGCGCTGGTATCGGGGGTATTTTCAGAGCGCTATTTAGAAAAGCTGTGCCTTTTCTGAAACGCGGGTTTGAAATAGCTATGCCGTACATGGCATCGGCAGCTAAAAACATCGCCAAAGACGTGGTCGGCAACGTTACAAGCGCGGTCATGTCTAAGGTGGCTGCACATCAGCAGGAAGGTTTGGGTCTAGCATACATCTGCAGGGGTGTCAAGAGAAAAAGACAGACGTCATCATCGCACCGTCGGGGGCCGCCGAAACCTGATAAAAGAACGGCTAAGCGCAGACAGGCAACTCATAAAAGCTTCAGGTCGACCAAGAAGAGCGTGACACACCACAATCAACGAGACACGAAACGAGACATATTTTAAACATGGCTTTTGTTCACGGCGGGTCTGCAGAATGCGCCAAGTCGAAGCTGGACATATTTCAATTAGCACCTACCCAAACAAGCGTCGAGAAAAGCTTTTACATAGAAGTTCCACCCCTCACGGCCCTCACGGAAAACGCACCTCTGGAGTTCTACGTCGCAGGCAACGGAGAAGATTATTTCGATTTAAACAACACGCTGCTCTATTTGACCTGTAAAATAACGGAAGCAGACGGTCGGGACATTGATGCGGCAGCCCGTGTGAGCCTGGTGAACTACCCCATCGCAGCCATCTTCAGCCAGGTTGACATCACCGTAGGAGACCGATTGATCAGCCAGAGCAACAACTGCTATCCTTACAGAGCCTTTATAGAGTCGGTCCTGAACTACAGTGAAGAGACGCTGAAGACGCAGTATTCAACAGGGCTCTTTTACAAAGACACTGCCGGGGAACACGGGTCCACAATTTTGGATGGTCCCTATCAGGGGTTCCGAAAAAGAGCATCATACACAGCGCAAAGCCGAAAACTGAAGCCCCTGGGTCACATTCACGCCGACCTGTTTTTTCAGGACAAACTACTACTGAATGGCGTAGACCTGAAAATAAAACTCACGCGAAACAGAGATGCTTTCTGCTTAATGAACAATGCCGGAGAACACAAACTGAGCGTACTCTCTGCATCTTTGTTTGTGAAAAGAGTCAGAGTGTCACCCGGGGTCAGACTGGGACACGCCGAAGCACTCCTGACGGCCAACGCTAAATACCCCATAGACCGCGTACAGATGAAAGTCTTCAGCCTGCCAGCAGGGAGCCGTGTGTGTAACCAAGAAAACCTCTTTCTCGGACAGTTACCCAAAGTGGTCATTTTGGGGTTTGTGGACAACGCGGCATTCAGCGGCAGTTTTACCCAAAACCCCTTCAATTTTAAACACTACAACGTTAACTTTCTGGCTCTCTACGCGGACGGTGAACAAATCCCCACTAAACCGCTTCAACCAGACTTCCAGAATGGACATTGCGTCTGTGAATATTTTAATCTGGTGGAAACAGCCGGGAAGCGTCTGAAAGACAAACCACTTCTGGTGGACCGCGATGAGTACGCACGCGGTTACACATTGCTCGCTTTCAACCTCAGCCCCGACGACGAGTGCACAGGACATTATTCACTTTTCAAAACGGGTAATCTGAGAGCTGAAATACGCTTCGCGACCCCGCTACCCACTACAGTTAACATGGTTGTGTACGCGCTGTTCGACAACGTGATAGAGCTGGATATGAGACGTCAAGTCATTTTCGACTTCAACTAAAAAGCACTGGGAGGCCACACAACCTGTACATAAAGATGAACACCAAACAGCTGGAAGACATTCTAACCCGAGACCGCTACACCCGAGACAGTTTTCTAGGCGTGTTCCCTAGTTATGCCCTACCATACGAGAGACTGGCGCGGTGCCCGTTGTGTTTAATAGTTAATACTCACCCACACGACCGCCCCGGTGAACACTGGCTGGCTATTTACTTACCCGACGACGAGGGCGCAGAATTTTTCGACTCCTACAGATTTCCACCCGAAGCCTTTCTTTCCCAAGAACATTATTGATTTCTTAAACAGAAATGCTAACTCCATATTTTACAACAACAGACAATTGCAAGATTCTTTTGCAGTGACCTGCGGTCTACATTGCGTCTTTTTTCTATACCATTGATGTAAAGGTTTGTCTTTTAGAAACATTTTAAAACTTTATACTACGAATGCAATCCAGAATGACCGCCTGCTGGAAATGTTTCTGAAAAACCGACGTCGTGTGAGACGGAGACCCCTGTACCCTTTCAATGTCATGTATGAGCATGTCATAAATATTAATCGATCGTCTAAAATAAAAATGAAATCGAACCATTTCGACGTCTGTGTGGTTATTATTTAAAAAGAACACAAAACATGAATGAAAATCAACACAATATTTTTATTATACATTCGCTGTTATAGCGCTCAAGCTTTTTTTAATACATGTTACAGACAAACCATTTTTAAACATATTGCGCACGCTTTTTAATATACATTTCAAGTCATTTAACACAAACACACATACCCAGAGAAAAAATGTTACAAAGACAACCATGTGGGTCTAGGTATTAATGATCGTCTCCTTTCAGCGGTTATCTTAGAGACCGGGTCGACCATCGACAACTCTACCGGTTGTTTTAAAGTTTTGACCGACGCTGCACACCCCGGCGGCTAGCAGCGGTTACCAGCGTTGGCTAGCAGGGTGCCCGGCACGTTGATTTCTGCCATAGCCTCCATGAACACATCCCAACCTTTTGGCTTCTTACCGACAGCAACTGCTTGCTGCTGCGTGAGAGCCCTGACAAGATCAATCATGTGAGACCCCTCAACGGGTGCCCCCTTGTACACAAATTCCCCCTTTTCATTCCAGGCTATTAATGGTTCATTGCGGGCCATGGTCTTTAACAATATCTCGGCATTTCTCCGGAACCTCTGAGACACGCTGTCCAAAATATACCCAAAGTCAGCTTCGCTCAATGATGGCGGTTGTGCTAACGTGCGTGATAGTTCGGTGGGTGCATTTTCCGGTAGTACAACAGTTAAAGTCCCCTTTTCGGAAGTCTCCTGGCGTACTTATGTCAAATACCGTTGTAACACCTGGCTGTACAATTTCACTTTTTCATATTCGGTCAGATGCGAGTTCTGCAGAATGTCACGCATTTCATCATCCAGCCGACGGGCGGTTATTTTTCTTACATCGCTTTCGAACCCAGACCGCTCTCGGAGTCGATCGAGCTGTTTCTGAGGTACCAGGTACATTTTTTCAGCGTGCTCCATTATCGACGTTGTAGAAGCCCCGTAATCAATGGTACTGCAATACTCAACAGGGCCCCGATAAAATTACCGGACTGGTTCACCAAGAGTCTCTTTCTTTTAAGAGAAAGACCCTTTCGACTCAAAGTCTTTATAAGCTTACGCTTTCTCTTCAGGGTCCCAAACTGCTTAGCAGATAATGGTATATTCCCTTTCAAGGTATTCAAGGCGATTTCAGCTATGGCCTGTACAAGATCATTTGTAGCCCCGCAGAGAATAGCTTTCCGCTGCTTGGGAAGCGGCTTTTACCAGAAAATTTAAGAGAGTCAGGTTTCTCCGAACGCGTGAAGACATGACGACGCCCCGAACGTGTTTTTTCGACTGAGTCTGTGGTTGTGAGATCACCGACTTTTAGATTTTTTAAATACATAAGCCGTTGGTACATCTGGGGGGAAAAGACCTGTTCGCAAGCGGTAGTCATCTGGAGTGTTGGCATTTAAATCCACCAACAAGTAACCGAAAGGTTTTTTAGTAGTGTCATCGAACGCTTCCAAAAAAAATTTGGTTTTTAAACGGTTTTTAAACAGCACCATGTACTTTGTATTTAACGCGATGGTTCTACTTTTCCGGCCTTGACAAAACACATTTTGGACGATATACATGATGCTGAGGTTTCGGTGGTGTACGTATTTGGTAAAAGCTTTTTCTATCTCATTATTTTCACACGCAGACTCCATCAAATCATCAACTATAATCAAATTTACTCCACCCGGCGGCAGTAGCTGGTCGTCGGAAAACAACGTCGGTAGTCCTTCTATAAACTGAATGTATGGAAATTTCACAAGCAACTCATCGTATAGAGGTTGCCAGCAGCTGTAAAAACCAGACTATGTTTTCGGGTTTACGAGTCATAACGGTATCACCGCTCTCCAAGAGCTGTTTTATAAAATAACTTTTACCGCAATTCGAGGGTCCGGACAAAATGCATGAAAAAGGGTGTTTTAACCTGACATCCATCGTGTTAATATCCGTAGGGCAAAGATGTCAAATTTTCTTGCAGCACCCGCTTGTCCTACACCACCTTCTGGGTTTTCTTTAAGGTCCGGGTCTCAATGCGCCAATCCTTTTTAACACGCACGATCATCGGCTGTTGAATAGAAATGTGTTTAAATTCCCGGCACTCTGCATAAGGGTTAACGCCATAGTCAAAAACCAAGTCCCGCAGACTCTCAAGGTTAACTTTTTCACAATTGTTCACATTGAGCGTAATGCCTTTTACCTTTAAACAGGCTTTCCCTCCAGACAGTTTGTACCCGTACGACTTGGGTCCTGTTGACACAAACTCGGTGATGTGTTGACCAGCATCGATTTCGCTGGTCAGCTCACCCAAGTAGTCGCCCAGTTCCGGATTCCACTCACCCTCCCGGCTCACAAAGATAACGGAATCTGTGTCATGGTAGAGACAACGGCCTTGCAAAGCATTTAGCAGATTGTATAACTCCAAGCGGTCATAGGCGGTTGTAAAGCTAGCGCTGAAAATGTTAGTGTTTGAATGGCCCGTATAGTGGTGTTAAGTGTGTTTCCACGTAACACAGGCTGTGTTTTCATCGATAAACTCGCAGGCTGACACCTCATGATATGGCGTAAATAAGTACCTGAACAATTCATCGGGGTTTCTCACAATGGTGGTCTGTGGTAAATTGTCTCTTTGCCCATACTTGCCCCACAAACTGTTCAAGACAATTTTTGAAAGCTTTCTTTTGGCCGGATTCTTTTTAATGTTGCCGGGGTCCAGCCGGGCACCCTCTTTTTCATAATATTCGCTGATATATCTTTGTTGTTTCGCGACATCTGTACACCACTCTGGAAACCCCGAAGCTTCCTGTTTCCCTTTCAGATGCAGTTTGATGTAGTCGGTTAAAAGATCGTGTAAGGCCTTTTCGAAATGCCAAATTTAGTAAATTTTACAGACTCTATACCCCAGATCTAAGGCCATCTGTAATTCGGGGGTGCACCAGACACCAGTCAAGGCGCGATTTTCATCACCGTGCTCACAGCGGGTGGTCTGTTTTGTTTCAGCACACGTACGACACAGTGTGAAAAACAGTTTTTTGTCAATTTTGGTGGGAAGAACTGGAAAGTACAAACGTCTCGGTGGGTAAACTTTCACCTTCGCTAAACCGAAATACCGTTTTAAATCTCCAAAGTTGTTATATATTATTCGGGGGTGCCCCAGTGGGTATTTTTTAGTTTTGTTCACAAACGGATACAGACTGGTGAAATCATAGTAATGAATTTTTTCACCGGGCTGCGCTGTGTAATGCAAACAAATCGCATTTGTTCTCCCCCCAAAAAGCGACTCGCGAGGTTGCAGAGGCTCTGGTAATTGCGCGGCTGTTAGAAATTTAGCCAAACCCCATTTTTAACAAGCGTGTCTCTGAACTCGTGCTCCCACAAAACAAGCACGTTAAAACCTCTCATTTTGAGAAAATTAATTTTGACCATCGTCTTTCTGTACAACCAACCAAAAGTAGTGTTTGTCAGCGGATTAAAATCATTTTCACAATAACAAACGCTACAACCGTGAAAAAAGCAACCGTTGAACTCAAAGGCTGTCGGCACGCCGTCAATTACAGCATAACCATCCAGAAAATATGGGCCAACCTTGAACTCACCGGCTATGGTTAACGCGTGTTGGATTTTAACGCGCTCTGTGTGTTCGATGTACATAAGCCATTGAATGCTGGGTGTAGAAAATCATTTTTGCTGGCTGTGGTAATTGTCATGGGGTATCAATGCAATCGTCTCTTCCTGTAAAAACATAAGTCTGAACATGGCCATGCAGACACTAGCGATGGTCACAAACTGAAAGGGGTCGATGCAGACAACGCAGGCGGCCCCTGACTCAGTCACGCGTGTCTGTCTGGTCATATTCATGACCTCGTCCCGAAACCTGATACAGCCTTCTCTTAGAATTGCCACATCCAACTGGCAGTAACGTTTCAACTCTCTCTGTAAGTTAAACACACTTCCCCTGCATTCTTCATACCAAACCAAAAACTCGGCTTTCTCGCTCGGCAGCATGTAGTTAACGCCGTAAAGTTCAGGCGGAGGCATCGGTCCGACATAATTTTGGTTTTCTGAAGTGTTCATCAAGTGTGGAAAATTACCCTTACACCCGGGGAACCCCATGGCGGCCGGCAGTTTGCTTAATTTCATAGGCAGAAAGTTTAAAGAATCGATAAATCTGATGTTCAGAGCTTTTACGGTCATACACATTATCTTACCACCCTGATTAATTAGTTCAATGTCCATCTTTTCAGCTAACAACTGTCTGATCACTAGGTAATTGTCATATCCCTTGCCATTGTGCGATATGAACGTATGGTTTTTTAAACGTCTATCGATAAATTTACACACAAAATCCTTTAGACAAGTTTCACCATAAAATTCCCAGCTTCGTTTATTGTCAATATGAAGGGCGTGGACGTAATTTGGTATGTGTGTCCCCGTTTCTTGCATGCATTCAAAGTCGAAAAAAATGTACTTGTTTGAAATTTTGGGGTTGTCAGAGTGTCACCCGACACCAAAGGCGGTATGTACCACAAATGTGTGTCAGGGGTGTCGATCACGTTGTTACAACGCGAGCACAGTTTCTCTTTACATTTGTGACTTGCGAGGTTATAAACCCCACATTTCTCACAAAAGACCCTGCGCTCACACTTACTCACACCCGTCGCCGCATTCCGCAAGTGTCTCGCCAAACACTGAGAGCTACGACAAAAGACCTTACAGGCCGGGCAATTCTGACTTTCAGCATCAATTTCACAACACTGGGGATCTAAACAGGTTTTACAAGCTGTAACACAGGCGTGTGCGTTCTTGTGGCTATACGCCACGTGGCACTTAGTGCAAAAATACGCCGCCCCCACAAAAGCTTTAATATTTAAAACCCCATAAAAATGCTCTTCATGCAGTAGAACAAAAAGTATTTTAGAATTTGGTGGTGTGGGCCCCGTTGTAAAATATTTCCAATCACCCTGGTCGTGGTACAAAATTTTAATGACCACCTTTAAATGTTTTTCAAAAGCGGTAATGTCTGACAAACTAATTTTCCGATTCTCTGGAAAACCCAACTCTTTGTGCATTCGTTTAGCGCCCTGTAACATTTCCCCATCGGTACAACCCTCATTCAACAAACCGTACACACTCCCGGCGAAACACAGATTACCGCCCGTGTAATGTAAGTCGATAAGGTGCGCTTTTTTCTGCGCAATTACCCGGCTGTACAGAACGGATTTAAATCTTCGGCGGGCACCCCCCTGCATATTCCTAACTATCGTCACCACTAAGCAGAGGCTGTCATCGGTGAGAACCTCTGTGTGGCTCTGTAAGAGGTCCGAGATGTGGCTTAAAAAATCGGCAGCATTTAATTCTCCGGGGTGTCTCCTGCGTGAGAACAAGGGTTTGTTAAAACCACCCGCAGTCAAACGCACCTGTACAAAATCATTCGCCCCGATGTTTGGAGAAAGTTCATCCAATATTCTCTGGACGAAATTCTTCATGGTGCTCTGTTGCTCTAAAATTATTATAAGACCTGTTATAACTACGAATACGCTCCAGGAAAACTATGGGGTCTCTATTCGCCCCAGCACCGCCACCAACCTGATTCAGATCGTTCAGTACAACCGGTTCTGGGTTACCGCCATCCTGTTCTGCTTCAACAACCTCAGGCCTTAAGTTATTTTCTACCACTGCATTTTCATTGCGTGGCTTGGGCGACCCTTGGGAAATCTGATGCCTCTCTCTGAATCTTTGACGACGCAACAAACATGCTTTTGCCAGTTTAATTCTTTTATTTATGTACAAAAGCTTGCGGTTGGCAAGCGGTCGGTCTTTTAAGCACTTTTTAGACCGCATGTTTAGTCATTTATCACCGGGGATTTGTACCAATGAAGCATGAAATATCATCATCATGGTCTGAAATTCTGAGTTTAGAGCGGCATCTTCTGTAGAAATTATATCTAAGAGGTTAGCGGTGAGAACCTGGATCTGTTTTGGAAACAAGGTCTGTACACCGGCTAAAACCGCTCTTAGACACTCTAAAGCTCGTTTTTTGGCCACCTCATTAGTGAGCGCCGTTGATAGTGACTGTGTAATACTGCGCACTGAATCTAGCACATCACCTCACCCAACACCAAGTCTTTAGGCGCGTTATTATTTCGCTCCGCAGGCTTGACACGTCTGGCTTTGGTCAGCATCTTAACAGCCGTCTCCGATGCAGTCACCACCTTGGGGTCCGACGTTTCCGCTGCATTTGTTTCGCCGCGCGTCGATACAGCTGCTGTGTGAAAAAATAAGACTTTATTACCACGCCAATGCTCCACATCTCAAAATCTGAAAACTACACTGTGATAAAAATAAAAGACTTTTCAGCACAACAATCAATGAAATCTAAACTGTCAAAGTCAGAAAACTACGATAACTATGATAAAAACGCCACACATGTGGTGCATCCTTACACAAAGGGCTGCGGGTGAATGGAACAAGTTACCCGGACATGTTGTTACACCGGTTTCCTTGACGGCTGTGGTGGCGCTACTGGGTCAAGCGGCGTGCTAACGGCCTGTAGACCCTCGCACAGACCAGTCGCTTTTAACTTTAAAAGCTAGGCAGTTTTAAAATAAGGTTTTTTAACACCCCCAAACAGAAAACTACGTGAAGTAGGATCTTTCAGCGAATTAACATCCTAACAAAAGAAGTAACGTTTACCGTAAGTGGCTCATAACACATCTTGACCACGCTTAAATTATATTAACCTTTGCTTGTTGATTTCAGACGTTTTGAGCTCGTTGCCCCAGTTAACTTATATATAACTTATATATAATACCGACCTCTTCTCTCAGGCGCTCTGATAATATCCCCCGCACCGTCTGGTATGACGTGAACATCTGCCTGTGTCTCCACAAGGTTTTGGGTTGGTAATGCAAACCCCAAACGAGGTTTTTTGAATGTGTAGCGACTTGTCCCTTCGCCCGCGTCTGCGGAATAGACACATACGAGTTTTGGTGTGGCTTATATACCCCTGTGTCTTTAAGACTCACATGGTCATAAAGCGTTATTCAAAACATTGTCGTAATTACTCACCAGTGTTGTGCTGTGCCGTAACTGGTCTTTTTACAGATGTGGTTTTCGGGGCTAATGGAAATGAATGGATACACACAGTCACGACCACATTACGGCACCAATCCCCGGTAATTCCATTATAATCATTCAATATTGCCTAGTATACAAATATCATACAACGTTTTGTAACTATAGCTAACACGAGACATGCACCGTGACGTTGTAATTGTCTCACAATAAGCCAGATATACATACCGCTGAAATTCGTGGAATCCTCGTCTTCGTCTATCGAACAGTGTTAAGTCTGTAAATAGACTATCTTCGGACTGTTGTAATTGATCGGCGTGATCCATTCTGACGAGTTAGGCGATAATGTGAGACTGTAGGAATTGGATTCCAGCCAAAACTTCGCCTGTTAAACTGCTGGTACTTATACTCAATCCGATAAACATTCTCTTCTAAGAAACACACATGGCCCCCCATAAAACCATTAATCTTAGGTATCGTTGAGGGTGCACGTACTGGTCTGTAGAAATTATTTTAAGAAACATTTTAGAAAACGTTTTAGACCGTTATAATGTTAAAATCTATATTATTTTAAGGCATACAATGGTGTCTAAAATTTCATAGCTGTTAAAACGTGGCGAAAATGTGCCGCGGTGTCTTTGTTTGATTCACCAACAGACCGCTAAGAATATTATCAAGCAAAATGTTTTTTATTATGTATCTGTTCTTTATAGGGACGTGTTCACAAACCAAGCTTGACGTTTTGAGGTTTCATTTTTTCGGTTAAGAACATTTTTGCGTGAAATACATGTGGTGCTTGTAAATTAGAAAACTTTACATGAATTTAAAATGTTTGTAAACTTTCCCTGGTGTCAATTTTAGCAGCACCCTCCGAGTCTGCATTCCAGAGCCTTTAACTAAACCCCCCCACACACACACCCCGTCTCCAATAACGTCACAAATTATCTCTACAGGGAAACAATTTTAAAACTTTAAGAACAATCCGTTAAAGTCTGAAGAACAACACCCCACCATTTGTTGTCTGTTAACACCTTAAAGACTTTTATGTCTTTTTTACTGTGTGGAAATTTATCTCAAACTTTTGAAAAAGCTGTCGCGAATGTGTTATTAAAAATAAACTGTGTCTTATTACGTTATTTTAAAAACTTTAAGACCAACCCCACGTGTTTAAAATTTCTTTTCTGGGCAAACACATCATTTGTGTTTGCGTTGTGTGTTAATACTTTTAAAGTTTAAAACTTATAAACTGATAAGCGAATATAGATATACTTATAAACTGATAAGCGAATACTTTTCGCTCTCGATAAATCAGGGTGTCATCACAACCAATTGAAAAATGTCTTGTGTTATGTAGGCGTGTTACACCATTGGAGCATATTCTTAAACGCTCTGACCTGACAGGGCCGCAGTGCGTGCTTGGAGCTGTCAGACACCGCGGAGCTGCTGAGATGGCTTCTTTGTGTGGAGAAACAACGGGGTCCGCTACTCCACAAAGTGAAGAGGTAGGCGGCTAAAATATTTTATGTGAGTTCAGCTGGGGTACCAGATGTTGAAGAACAGCCGGGTGCTAGCAATGATACCATGCTACAAATGGTAAATATTAACGAAAAACCTTAGCTCAAAAGTGCGTTAAATGCTCGATATTTTAGGTGCAAAGCATGTCTATTTTGTTAAGCCTTCCTTTTCTTTTTCCTTTAATAGAATAAAGAGGATGTGGACGGGTCAATCTTCAGCCTACCGACACAAGTGAATGTCTCGTGTCTATGCTTGTTTGTTCGCCCAAATGTTAATAAAGCTGATGCCCCTGTCCCTAATGAGCCCGATGTTATGCCCCAGATTGTGAAAGCAGTAGTTTATTGCATCTTCAAACACTGTTTAAAGGGGATCCTGGTTGATGACTGCCCGGCCTGTTTGATTGAGCACCCCGGGCAGCGGGGTCACACATGCCTGTCTGGCGGCTACGCAGATGGGTGTGAAGACGTGACGTTTGCCGCTTTAGAAATTTATAAGTCTCTCAGTTTAGCCCAAATTTTATCGGCTGTTCTGTACACCGCCCGGTGTCTGGGTTCGTACACCATTACAAATGACACTGAGCGGTGCATAAAACAGTTGCTAAAAAATATAATTGAGGACCGCTCCCCATACGAGCATGTACACGCCACCCTTGAACAGCTGGATGAAAAATTAGTAGACGTGACTTTTGATGAGTTGCAAAAGAAACACTATTCTTATTTTTACAGACGCAAAAAAAAAGATCTATGTAAAATGTGAATACAGATTTCACTCTGTTTTACAGACCCGGGTGTGCCATCGACCGAAGAATGAAGAATTTCGAATGTATACGTCTGAATTCTTACTAAGAGTGCTTTACACACTTCTCTCTACAAAGCTTGATATGCAAAACAAAGAGTCGAATGCTAATGTCCTTAAATTTGTTAAGGAGATAGATGTGTATGACGAGAATTGAGTGAAATTATTACAGATCTGATGTTTTCAGATCAGAAAAGGAAGCCTGGGGGGTTCTACAGTGTGTATTCCAAAATACAGAGTGTTTTGCACAGAACCTGTGGTAACACCATCCCGCTGATTACGCAGGCAAACTTTTTTGCCCTGCTAGATCGGATCGCCCAGTGTGGTTTGCATGGCTTTAGACACGGGGAGCGGAAGGGGGTTACGAATGCTTTTTCAGATGCTGCAAAGTTTCTCAGCAATGTGGGGGTGGTGGTTACGCGTACCGAACTAATTTTCCGCACCAACATTTAATTGTCGAATGCAAACAGGAGCCGGTAACGCATGTGTGCTGCGTTGTTTCACTGTTTGAAAACCCCCTGTTGAAATAAAGCGGTTCATATTTCACATACTTGCAAACTGGAGTCTGTAACTTGTGTAAAAAGTGCTGCTGCGTTGTTTCAGTGTTTGAAAACCCCCCCTGTTGAAATAAAGCGGATCACATTTCACATACTTGCAAACTGGAGTCTGTAACTTGTGTAAAAAGTGCTGCTGTGCTGTTTCTGTGTTTGAAAACCCCCTGTTGAAATAAAGCGGTTCACATTTCACCTGGTGTTTGTCCTGCGAATTCTTTCCGTGAGACTTTACGCAGTCAGTGTGTGTGTGTGTGCTTGCACCCCTGCTGTTTTGGAGACTCGGCTTGTGCAGCATATAAGCAGCCTGGCCGGACAACCACTCGACCACCCGGCCGCAACTGGCGCCGCTCACACCCCGGGATCTCGCGGCCCGCACCAGAACCCCTGCGCCGCCGTAACGGCCCGATTTCCTAGGGTTATAATAGAGCGCACTCAACCCCGCGGCAGACATGGTCCCCTTCCAAACCAATACACACTTGCACACACCTAAAGCGAGGGATGCGCCGTCTGGGGGCTTTGGGACCCTGAGGCGCCAGGCCGACCGGCCGGGGGGAGGCAGTGGTTCCGACCCACACCATTGGTTCCTGAGGGGGCGGGACATGCACAAATAACAACACGTCATTGGATGGCAGGGGGGGCGGGACAACCAAACACCGCGGACGACCATTGGCTGGAAAAGGGGGCGTGGTACCTGTCAAAAGTTTGACGAAAGGTGTCGCTTTATACTACTATTATTTAATTCAATTAGTTCTTTGCATTTTCTAACAAAACATCTTAAAAGGATGAGGTACACCAAATGAGTCATGTTCTCCCTACACCAGAAATAAAGATATTAGTTTCATTCATAAATTCACTTCTTGGGGTAGATTAATATGAATATGAATGAATCAAATTGTTAAATCTGATTGCCACCAATTGCTTAGATGCTTCATAGCTAAAAATATTTGTTGAACCGCTAAGAGGCAAGTTCCATTAATCAGAATAAATAAATTGGCTCTAAGATGATTTATTCTGATCTAGATTAATGATATATTTTTAGCATTAGGCATTATTTTGTATTATGCATGTAATGACAAAAAATATTGCCTAAACTACAGTAGGCTTTCTAAAATAGTATTTAAATAGAGCAAGCTAATGGGATTTTGGCATTTTAAAATGTGGCTTCTCAAAGTGTTTTACAGAAAAAAAAACAACATAAAAATAAAAAAGCACCATTTCAGTGAGAGGGGTGAGCCTGTTTAGTCGAGCAAAGCAGATGTGAATTAATTTTTCGAGCCTTGATACAATTCACAACAGTCTTACAGATTTTAAATCGTCAGGCATTTTCTTGATGGCAAAGATCTCGCGGTGGATGTTGCAATGAAACCATTAATTTCTGGAGCAACCTCTCTAATTCGTGCAACTACACCGCTGTGTCGGCTTGTCATTGCTCTAGCACGGGTCTGTACAAACGCCGACACATTTTATCCAGTCAATGCCATTCTCTTCGATAAATTCATTCAGAAGCTGAAATACGTGCTCTCCTGTAGTTCCTGTTGGTAGCGGCTTACAGAACAGAAAGTCCTCATGGGACATACCCTCAAACTCGTATCTAACGTAAACGAGCAAATTGGCCAAATCGACTACAGGCTCATCTAATTGCAGTGAAAAACATCTGCTCATCTAACCGCGCACTGTCAGTGTACTTTTAATATAATATTTCATTTCAATAATTCTATGAATGACTGTGTCTTTCGGGGGGGGGGGGGGGGGGGCAGGTCGAGCTGTTCAGCAGCTTTTTCTCCACACATAATAGTGTGGGGTTTACCTGCTTTAGCCATCCGCAAGCACGCATTTTTCCACGTTTCCGTTTTTATTTCAGTGTTTATTTATTTCATGCACATGGGAGAGAAACACAGAGACGTTCTGTGTATTTTTCTCAAATTAACTTAGAACAGTTCTTAAATATTTTTCTGTTTTTTTTCACGCTTTCCTGTGCTCACAAGATTACCAGCGTTCGTAGCACGCATTTCTATGCATTCCTGTGTTTACAACGTTGGCATTGTTCCAAAATCACGCACATTCTCATTTCTCCCTATGTGCTGGAGATACAGTAGCTTTTTTAAATACAATTGGTCACTTGCGTCCGTAGCACGCATTCCTATAGAGTGGTATAGAATTACAGAGTATCTCTTGTGTCTACTGAAGTACTAGCGCGCACTGTATCGTAGTACGTAGGCTGCATATTCGACACGTATAAAAATACAAAATATGAAAACCCGTCTCGATTTTTTCAGCGCACACAACACAGTTCCAGGGTCATTTGGCGTACCACCTGGCGGCAGGCCATGTACCACTTCCGGTACGCCTACCACAGTTTGAGAACCACTGCTATAGTGCCACTACTTTGAAGCTCATGAGCTCTGTGTTGATTCTGTACTGGGACATCTGTCTGAAATTTTCAGTTTTCCTTATGTTTGCATGGGTTTTCTCTGGGTGCTCTTGTTAAGTTCCACTTCCTATTGAAGACAACAAAGTCTTCACTCGGGTTATGAGATTGTCAAGCACAGAGCACAGACATAGCACAGAGAAAGGTATTCCCCTAGGTCTCAGTACATATGCTCGCTCGATTGAAGTTACACCTTTCTTTTATACATTAAATGTAGGCGAGACTTTAACATATCAAAGGATCACACAAGGTAGAGGACATTTACATAAGTCTTTCAAACACAAACAAAACAGGAAAGGAACATTCCATTTGGCATCCTGCAATCTGTTTTATTTCTCTCTGATAAAACACACGGATGTGAAAAATCACAGGCTTTATTTGCAGAAAGAGAGTCGTCTTAGGTGCAAACAGAAAACCTCTCCCATGCATAGTCACAGTCTTGACCCTTCTCAAGAGTTCATCTTATTTATGTCTTCCACACTCCCAAAGACTAGCTAAGTTACTTGATATCTCTAAATTAAGAGATCTATGAAACATTTCAAAATTGAATCTAAGATTTTTAATCCATCTCTGGCTATTAAAAGAAACAGTTCAAAAGTATCCAACACATAAGATAAATCTCATAATATTTTCACAAAACAGATCATGTACAATGTTTACATAATTGAGGACAAAATGGTGGTTACAACTGTAGTTTTGGGTTTAAATTAGATGACTGAACAGTGTTCCACAGAATTACAAGATGTTGCAGTGGAATCATGCATTCCATCATGGTAAAATTTAAACAGTCCCTACTAACAATACATAAAATGTTACTTAGTTCATGCAAAAAAACAAACTCAATAGTGTTAGCCAATCATACCCTTTGCAGTTTTGCAAAAATTGTGAAAATGTCTTAGATTTGCAACTTTACACTGTACAGAAATGTAGAATTGTATTTTTTATGTTAAAGCATGGCCCAGCCAACAAATAGGGCTAAATATAGGTTGGTGTGATATCCTATTGTTCCAAATGTGGGATTATGAAAAGGGTGAAAATCAAGATTTGTTTTATTATAAATTGATCTTTAATTTAAGACTAAACAAGTGATATCTATGGAACAAGTAATAGGTTTATTCCATGTTGAAAAAAGAAGAAAACACAGCTCTTATCTCTCCTTGAGAGAGAGGTTCACAGTTCACTTCTTGTAGCCTTTTTGGAACCACGAGGAATAACAAATCCCTCATTATTCAAAGATCCAGGCACGAGGACTTGTTTGTTAGGGAGAACAGAGTACAACCACACCCTAACACCAAATAATATGACTTACACTTTCTACAGTGGCTTGTATCTAGCAAGTCCCTGAGCAGATCAATAGCAATTTCCTCATTATTGCGGTTTACTGTATATTGCACTCACAACTAAGACCACGAAATCTTTCAGGTTCAATATCTTCTCAAGTGTGGCAAACGTCCGAAAACTCCAATAGAGGGTTTAAAGAAAACTAGTTATACCAGTCATCTGACCACCAGAGAGTAAGCCAGCAGCTATATCACCCTTTCAGTCTACAACTAGTAACTCACTGAAGTGGATGTGAGCCTAGCCAGTGCCTGGATGGCAGGTCACTGCTGTCACTGTATCTTGCACTGCCAGACAGAACACAGAGAAAGTGGCTGTGATTAATCTTTCAATTTTCTAATTGTTTTATCCAACACAGGGTTGCAATGGCATTGTTATACTCAAACCAACATGCTTGTAACAATTCAATCTGTAGAGGGGTTTATGTGCTGCACCCACATTCTCTGAAATTGATCAAAGCATTTATTAAAAGGCATTGTATTATGAGTTGAGACACAACACTTATTGTTCCAATTTTGGATGTTAAGCATTGTAAATCTCCGTGTCTAGAAAATTAGTTATTTAAATCTTGTTAATGAGTTTTGTGTATAAAAATAAAACCTCAATCTCTACAGTCACACAGAAGATGAAATTTGAGATTTCTGGTGAAATGTCATTCACATATGAGAGGGTACAGAACTACTTCTACTTCTGAAGTATCACCGTCAGGTTAAGTGATATTTTCACTAATTAAAATCATCAGTGGACTAATAAATTATTATAAGCAATGGTTTCGTGATTAAAGAAAATTTTTGGAAACCAGACTGCAAAAAATATTAGTAGGCCCAGATAGCAAACCCAGAACACCTTGGAATACACAGAGAAAAAAACCCTTTTAGCCCAGCACCACCACCTTTTATGTTAATGTAACCCAGTTCTAATAGAAAAATAATTTAGGTCAACTCATGGAGGACCTTAAAGTTGCTGTATCTTTTGAATCTGAAGAAATTATGCTTTGATTTTGTTCTACAAAAGTTTCTAATGTAAAAAGGATGTTAAAGGGTACAGAATACCATTTTTTCAAACTGATATATATATATAAACAGCATAAGATGGATTTGAAAACATTGCTGTAAATTCATGTTAATATACCTAATTGATAGGGGATGATTAAACAGAGTAATGATAGACAGTACACCACTTTCTTAACCATAAACCATGCCTTACCTTATATGTGTGTTTGCACTAATCTAAGGGGTTGAGACTATTACCAAAAATTACCATACAGCACAAGCAAATGGAGGTGCTCCATGCCTACAGGAAAAGGCGGTGTTATCAAGGAAAGAAGAAAGCATATAATATTAATTAAATACATAGAATATCTTACATTTTCCAAAATATCAATTGATTCCAATCTAGGGATTGGCAAAAGCCACAACAGGCATTTAAATCAGTATTTACCATACAGATTCATTGAATTGTAATGTTCAGATCACCATGTTGTGAATTACCCTGTGTAGATTTACATATTATGCTATACTGCCCCCTTCACCATATCCTTTTTTTAACCCCTTATCACCTTGATAAGTATTATTATTACAAGTAGTAATGACTATGCAAACTGTAATAGTTTTTATTTTGTATCTCTTAGTGCACAGCCAGATTGCAGGTTTTTACAATTGTGTATTCCTCTGCAAACACCAGGGAAGGCAAACCTGTTTATAGAAGCAGTAGCTGCAGAGTCCAGCAAAATCTTATCCTGCAACCCTTCTGTCATCATTCGCGCTTTGTTGCAGGGGGTTCTAGCTGAAAGTCTACTGTTAGATCACATAAGGGACAAGGCCTTGTTCAAGATTGTGAATGGGGTCAAATGGTGTGACATTGCTGATTTAGGTTTTCCCTTTGGTGGGTGACAGTGTGGTGAAATGTGTGGTATGTGAGTTGTTCAGAATTGTTCACTAGCCCACAAATTTTGCACATTCCCCCCTTTTGGAGCATCCTCTTCTACCAGATAAGGGAACACCTAAACAGATCCGTAACAATGGTTTGAGCTGTTTTCCTTTATTTCCTCTTATAAGAATAAGGGAGGATAATTTATCAAGTGGCATTGAGGCTTAGGCTTTCAAAGACCGT
This sequence comes from Lepisosteus oculatus, assembly GCF_040954835.1. Lineage (NCBI taxonomy): Eukaryota > Metazoa > Chordata > Actinopteri > Semionotiformes > Lepisosteidae > Lepisosteus > Lepisosteus oculatus. The sequence goes on along the minus strand of NC_090703.1, from coordinate 28,479,640 downwards.
CAATATTCTTGTGGGGTGGCAGCAAGCCCAAGAAATCCTCAAGCAACAGAAGGAATTCTATATGAAGCTCCAGTTGAGAGCAGTTTACAAATGCAATATCCTTGAAACCATTGAGCTCAAAGTAAAACAAAGCCACCTAAGAATGAAGCCTTAGAAAAATTCCTTAAAGGGGGATGCTCTCAGATTAATTCACTGAGGAACAAAAACACTGGCCTGATAGTTTGAAATAAATAAAGAAGCCAAAAATCTTATCATGCAATTTGCAGTCCAAAGATGGGGTCCATATTTCATTCAGAGCATAATGTCCAGTGAGTGCAAGATTCAATGAAAGCTAAGGATGAAAACTAGGACCAGGCCAGTCCAAAAATTCCAGTAACTAAGAGAAAAAGTTGCCAGGTCAGCAGTGAGTCAGAGGCAGCAGAAATTAAACTTAATTTTCCTTGTTTCCAAACAAAAAAGAAAAGTGAAGTGGCACATTCCATTTGATAGATTTGGCATGCTATCTTACCAAAGACCTTTTTTGACATTTTTGGTGATGGAATTCCATCCTGGTAAGGGCGTGTTTTTTTGGCTCACATACAACATGCAATGCACTGCTATCCCTCTGTCAAATATTGTAATCACTGGTTCTTTTCCAATAAATGTCATACCAGCACGTTAGTGCATCTGTAACAGGCCATCTGCTTTTGTTTTCACCATGCTAGCCCAGAGCACCACTGAAGGAGCCTGTAGAACAGGTGGGCAGCTCTTACCAGTTGCACTGTGAAATCGCTGTTGGCTGGCAAACCACAGGGATTGTTATGTCAAAGATACCCTGGCTGACTGGTACCCACACAGCTTCTGAACAATTGCAGGGAACAGTAATCAAAACTTCAGAATGCTGCTATGTCCTCCTGCATATGTGATTTATATTCAAGCAGCTATTCTACAGATACAATTCTCTCCCAATGTACTAATATCCTTGATGAAAAAGGAATATTAAATATCAGATAAAATAAAGATTTACAGAATGGATAATGTTTCTTGTTTAAAGAATTCTTAAAATGTTAAACAATAATACCATTGAACAAGGAAAAGTCACATTTGTAAAAGAAAATCCAGAAAACCCGAGTGTCTCATTCACACGCATTTCAAATTCTTTATCAATACTATAGGACCTACATTTATTAGTAATACTGATGACTAATTTATTTTATAATTAGAACATGAGATGTAGGTCTATTGTATTGAGGTTGGAATACAATTTTAGTTATATATATAAATATAACAATACCTTTCACAGTGATTGATGCTTATAGTCAATTTGTATTAAAAAAAATTGTCAGTAATAAGTTACTGCTGCATTTTGGAACTTTTCCTTGTGACCTAGGTTCCACTTAGTAGAGTACTGAATTGCTTAATTCAGTGGTTCTCAAACTTTTTGGACCAAGTACCACCCCTGATCAAACCAAAGCATCCAAGTACCACCTACTGTACAGAATCGTCTTCTCAAAGGAACCCCAGAAAATCTCAATGACCAACATGAGCGCGTATGCATGCACACACTCACATACACATATAATAAATATTATAATAAACTTTATTTGATATAGCGCCTTTAAAGGTGGCTTTTCAAAGTGCTTTATAATATGACAACAGGAACAACAAAGCAGATGTGAATTCACTGGTCGAGCCTCGATACAATTCACAACAGAGTCTAACAGATTTTAAATCCTCAGGCATTTTCTTGACAGGCAAGGCCTCGCGGTGGATGCTGCAATGTGTCCATTTCATATCTGGAGCAACCTCTCTAATTCGTGCAACTACACCGCTGTGTCGGCTTATCATTGCTCTAGCACCGTCTGTACAAACTCCAACGCACTTTTTCCAGTCAATGCCATTCTCTTCGATAAATTCATTCAGAAGCTGAAATATGTGCTCTCCTGTAGTTCCTGTTGGTAGCGGCTTACAGAACAGAAAGTCCTCATGGGACATTCCCTTAAACTCGTATCGAACATAAATGTGAAAATTGGCCAAATTTACGACATTTATAGACTCATCTAATTGCAGTGAAAGCATCTGCTCATCTTAACGTGCTCGATCAGCATACTTTTGACATCATCCGCCACATCAATAATTCTTCGAGTGACTGTGTCTTTTGGAGGGGATGGGAGCGTAATGGGATGTGCATGGGAGCGTAACACAGAGGTATATTTTTCTCAAATTAACCTAGAACAGTTCTTAAATATTTTTCTGCTTACAAGATTGCCAGCGTTCGTAGTATGCATTTCTATGCTTTCCTGTGCTTACAACATTGGCATTGTTCCAAAATCACGCCCATTCTCCCACCTACCTATTTGCTGGAGATAACTTTTCTTAAATACAATTGGCCGTTTTTCATTTGTAGCACGCATTCCTATACAATGGTATAATAAGGGTCATATGGCGTACCGCCTGGCGGCGCTACGTGTACCACAGTGAGAACCACTGGCTTAATCTATAACAACAGTTGTGCTAACTTAGTACCGTACTTTAGTATATTCTAGAGGACAGCAGCTGTTACTTTGGGGTTGTTGCAATTAACAACATTTTTAGTATGGAGCAGGAAACAAATTTCAGCAACCACGTTTGTTGCAGTTGGTATTAACATACGGAACTGCATACTTACCACAGGATCATACCTATTCACTATGTTGCTTTTTGTTCATTGCAATTGACACTATAGATACAGCCACTCACAGTGCATGCTAGCATTCATTGCTGCATTAGACATACTACATTACAGTGTGGCATACTATGCTGGCCATAGACAATCAATGGGTAGCACTTTTGGAACGCATCTTTTAATCCACTTATGGAATATTAATATGTAACTAAAGGGAAATTTTGGTACCTAAAAATAAAAACACACATCTCTGAACGTCATAAACAATATTCTCATCTATCTGCTACACAGAGCTAACTCTCACCTAGAGAAGACGGGGAGCATTGTGAGAGTTATGTTCTTTGATTTCTTCCATGCCTTTAACACCATCCATCCCCCATTACTGAGAGATAAGCTAAGGGCGGCGCAAGTGGACACTCCCCTGGTGTCCTGGATTATAGACTATCTGACCTGCAGGCCACAATATGTATGGTTACAGAGCTGTGTGTCCGAAGACGTTGTTAGCGGTACTGGGGCTCCACAGGGGACTGTCCTTGCTCCATTTCTGTTCACTCTTTACGCCTCTGACTTCAAGTACAACTCTGAGGCATGTCATCTGCAGAAGTTTTCAGATGACTCTGCAATTGTGGGGTGTATTAGTGAGGGGAGGGAGGAAGAATATAGAAGCTTGATTACCAACTTTGTGGAGTGGTGTCATCATAACCATCCCCAGCTAAACACCAGCAAGACTAAAGAGTCATGGACTTTCAATGGAATAAGTCTCCGCTGAACCCTGTTTCCATCCAGGACGAGGACACAGAGGTGGTGCAGTACTACAAGTACTTAGGGGTACACCTAGATGATAAGCTGGAGTGGACTGTTAACACTGATGCCCTGCACAAGAAAGGTCAGAGCTGACTCTATTTTCTTAGGAGGCTTAGGTCCTTTGGTGTATGTGGAACACTGCTACACATTTTTTATGAATCAGTGGTGGCAGCGGCCATCTTCTATGCTGTTGTGTGCTGGGGCAGCAGCATCATGACAAGAGATGTAAATAGGCTCAATAAACTCATCAAGAACGCTGGCTCTGTGTTGGGGCTGAGCTTTGACCCCCTGGAGGTGGTGGCTGAGAGGAGAATGCTGACCAAGCTTACAGCCATCATGAACAACGCCTCTCATCCACTACATGGGACTGTAATTAGGCTGTGGAGCACTTTTAGTAACAGACTGCTCCAGCTACGGTGTTCAAGGGAAAGTTTCTGCAGGTCCTTCCTCCCGGTGGCTGTCAGGGTGTATAATGCTGCCCTAGGCTAGGACTGTTAGCCCTTCATCTACTCGTCTATGGACAGCATGTTGCACTATTGTACTTTTTCGACACTCAATCTGTATATACCTGTGCACATTTTGCACATATTTTATTGTTTTTACAGTGACTATGAGCATATTTTGCACACACCTAATTATGTATTTATTTCATATTTATTTTGTATTACTATACCTATTTTAATTTTTCGTCTTCTGATGTCTGTTTTTGCTTGTCATGGGCTGGGCTGCTGTAACACCTCAATTTCCCTTCGGGATCAATAAAGTCTTATCTTATCTTATTACTTTATGAATATACAGTGCCTTGCGAAAGTATTCGGCCCCCTTGAACTTTTCAACCTTTTGCCACATTTCAGGCTTCAAAAATAAAGATATACATTTTTTATTTTATGTGAAGAATCACCAACAAGTGGGACACAATTGTGAAGTGGAACGAAATCTATTGGATTTTTGAAACTTTTTTAACTAATAAAAAAATGAAAAGTTGGGCGTGCAAAATTATTCGGCCCCCTTGCGTTAATACTTTGTAGAGCCACCTTTTGCTGCGATTACAGCTGCAAGTCGCTTGGGGTATGTCTCTATCAGTTATGCACATCGAGAGACTGAAATTCTTGCCCATTCTTCCTTGCAAAACAGCTCGAGCTCAGTGAGGTTGGATGGAGAGCGTTTGTGAACAGCAGTTTTCAGCTCTTTCCACAGATTCTCGATTGGATTCAGGTCTGGACTTTGACTTGGCCATTCAAACACCTGGATACGTTTATTTGTGAACCATTCCTTTGTAGATTTTGCTGTATGTTTGGGATCATTGTCTTGTTGGAAGATAAATCTCCGTCCCAGTTTCAGGTCTTTTGCAGACTCCAACAGGTTTTCATCCAGAATGGTCCTGTATTTGGCTGCATCCATCTTCCCCTCAATTTTAACCATCTTCCCTGTCCCTGCTGAAGAAAAGCAGGCCCAAACCATGATGCTGCCACCACCATGTTTGACAGTGGGGATGGTGTGTTGAGGGTGATGAGCTGTGTTGCTTTTACGCCAAACATATCGTTTTGCATTGTGGCCAAAAAGTTCGATTTTGGTTTCATCTGACCAGAGCACCTTCTTCCACATGTTTGGGGTGTCTCCCAGGTGGCTTGTGGCAAACTTTAGATGAGACTTTTTATGGATATCTTTGAGAAATGGCTTTCTTCTTGCCACTCTTCCATAAAGGCCAGATTTGTGCAGTGTAAGACTGATTGTTGTCCTATGGACAGACTCTCCCACCTCAGCTGTAGTTCTCTGCAGTTCATCCAGAGTGATCATGGGCCTCTTGGCTGCATCTCTGATCAGTCTTCTCCTTGTCTGAGCTGAAAGTTTAGAGGGACGGCCAGGTCTTGGTAGATTTGCAGTGGTCTGATACTCCTTCCATTTCAAGATGATCGCTTCCACAGTGCTCCTTGGGATGTTTGAAGCTTGGGAAATCTTTTTGTATCCAAATCCGGCTTTAAACTTCTCCACAACAGTATTACGGACCTGCCTGGTGTGTTCCTTGGTCTTCATGATGCTCTCTGCGCTTTCAACAGAACCTTGAGACTATCACAGAGCAGGTGCATTTATACAGAGACTTGATTACACACAGGTGGATTCTATTTATCACCATCAGTCATTTAGGACAACACTGGATCATTCAGAGATCCTCGCTGAACTTCTGGAGTGAGTTTTCTGCACTGAAAGTAAAGGGGCCGAATAATTTTGCACGCCCCACTTTTCATTTTTTTATTAGTTAAAAAAGTTTCAAAAATCCAATAGATTTCGTTCCACTTCACAATTGTGTCCCACTTGTTGGTGATTCTTCACATAAAATAAAAAATGTATATCTTTATGTTTGAAGCCTGAAATGTGGCAAAAGGTTGAAAAGTTCAAGGAGGCCGAATACTTTCGCAAGGCACTGTAAATATATCGTACCTAATGTGCATACAGTAGCTGTTAGTATTAGCTAAAAATAAAAAAAAATAATATATGCGATTAGTATTCCGCCTTCTTCATAAACATTTTCTGTCAGTCACTGGCCATAGTTATTTTGGGAAGGTTTAGATGCGCTCATCTAACTAGATAAACTTGATATACTTTATAAAATCTTTTCTATGAATACTTGCTGTGATTATTGTAAAAAAGCTGTAAAATCCACTTGATAGGGAATATTAATATGGAATCATGTAACTAAGTGGAAATGTTGTTAGTGTAGCGGCGAGGCTTATTAATAAGGCAGAATTAAGTGTTTCTGAGCTTTCCCAAATGAGGCCCCATTTCTCTGTTCATCTCTGTGGTGCAGCCACAGAGAAACTATTCATGCAGGCTGATTTAAGGTTTGATAAGGACAGCTCCCAAAGGGGGATGCACTTAGCTAAGCCTGGCTATCATGATCAATGGTCATCCATTGGTGCCTATTTGTCTAGGGAGTGCCAGATGGACATCTGGACTGCATTCCTAAGTGTCAGGAGTAAGTGACTCATATCTCACCTTGATCAACCAATCAGGGACTGGTAGGGCAGAGTAACCCACGTGGGACTCTGATGCCCATGGAACTTTCAGCCAATCAATGAGCTGAAGTTCCTCCAGGTAAAAACAGGCAACACAGAGAGCCTGAGAGATTCAGATTCAGATTCAGATTCAACAAAATTCAGTAAGATTCTGGAGAGGATTCTGTGGACTGTTCTAAAGGGAATTCAAAGGAGAATTCCAGGGCAGGACGGCCCAGGACCAGAAGGCTCCCAAGGGCAGGACATTCTCGCAGCGCGCCTCCTGACCATCCTGAGACTCAGCCCGGACAACCACGGAACGGCCAGTGTGTCTGAGTGCCAGAACTTTCCTTTGTTCTAAGAGTCTAGAGTGGAGGTTGCCAGAGAGTAACCAGCAGCAGGCCTCGTGAACAGGTCCGAACTGTGGACAGCGGAATCACTATTCAGAACTAGCTCTTCATCAGGAACGAACCGGTCCTCTTCCTGACTTGCTGGGACCCACAGTCATCTTTTCTCCTGTGCACAAACTTTGCTAGTTAAAGCCGGTCAGTGAGCATCAGCAGCGCACCGTCGCAAGCCGCACAGCACAGCCTGGCACCGAGCCAGAGAGCGCGGATTGGACAGCAACAGCCTGCAACTGTTTCTTTGTGCCCGCAGGAGATCTGAATCCCTAGAAATTGGATGAGTATTCAACTTCAATGCATTACAGCTCGAGAATTCAATTGTTATCCCAACCAGTTGATATCAATTTAATTCCTAAGAGTTATGTACTTGTTTTGAGTACCTAATGTAGAAGTTGTAACCAAGTTCATTTACGAAACGATCTTAATGAATGATATACTGAACGTATGTCCTCTTGATGTGTAACTCTTTGTAACTGACCGAATATACCTTTTGTATTCTGATAACCCTCTTGATAAGATCTGTTAGGTTTACATGCATATTCTATGTATTAATAAATGTATCCTCGTGTATTAGTACCTGTGTGTGCGCGTTGTTTGAGTTATGTTGCATGGTTGGATTCTAAAGCCATCAAAAGAATCAAATTTGTGATTTACTGCTACAATTAATAATTGTCTCAGTAAATGCCCAAACCCTACAGAACTGGTGCCTTCAGAGGGCCACTACATTTAATTTTGCTATGGCAACGTTACATATTTGGCGTCCCTGAGCCGTTTTTTCTTACATTAGTTAAAAAATAACTAAAGTATAATAATATCTCTGAATGTTTTTTAAAATAATGATAATAATGTGCATGAAATAATAATTAAATGAAAAATAATATACATGTATAGCAGGCAGTGGTAGCTAGAAATAAACAATTTGTTACACATCAGTATCCCACCTGCTTCAAAAACATTTTCTGCATCAACATCTTTAACTCAGTCTTTTGCCGTGGTTATTATGGCAGGGTGTTAAAGTGCTCCTTTAGCTACATCTGTTGTAGTGGAAAATCAAATGTCAATCAGAGCAAGGCATTGGTGGCTCAGTGGTAGGATTCTGCGCCGTCAAGTGTCTGAGTGCAATTCCAGCCAAAACCTGAGTTACCTTTTTAACAAATTCTCCCTTGGGCATAATAAAGACTTCTTCTCACAATAATATATGCAAACTATATTCACATTTCTGATAAATTGTATACCACAGTGTACCAAATATGAAAAAATATTTTTAATCAAATAATAATATGAATAATTAAAAACCTCCAGGTTTATCAGAGATCTCCAGGACTCTCGGAAAGAGCAAGGGAATTTAAAGATGCCCTTAAACATAAATTCATTTTAAATACAAATTTTAATGACAATATGTATATTTTAAATGATAATATTTACAATATAAATATAAAGATGTTTTATTCATGCTTTTTCTTCTTAATAGTTGATATAATTATATCAGTTATATGTGATAGGTGAGTGTACATAATGGTACATGGCACCTATATCTGTGTAATTTTTCTGTTGTAGCACTTGTGGAAATGTTTTGTGCCTTGGTGGTGCTTTGTCTCCTAGCAGTGGTGGTGGAGACTGGGAGTGGCCTTTTTATTTTCATTTTCCACCTTCAATACACATTCCCAATAGTCACTGATGTAGCTTTAGCCTAGAAACTCCAACTCCCATGAACCCCACTAGACAACTTCCGGGCATCATCTTTGTCTCCTGGTTACTAATGCTCCTTACCATAAGGCAAGTTACAGAATGCAACAAATTCATTCAAATTACTACTCCAAAGTTTGTTTTAATCTGTCCTTTTAAAAACAAATATATTTAAGGTAAAAAGTAAAGGTTTATTCCATGCTGAAAAGAAGAAAAAAAACACAAAGTTTCATCTGTGGAGATTTTAAAGTGACTATGTCTAATAAATTGTTACAAGTGGGGGGTAACGAAAATAGTGAAAATCAGGAATTGTCCAAGCGGTTTGGTCAATAAGTAAAATAATTATTCATAACCCCCAACTTGTAAGTAATTTTTAGCAATATACCTGAGCATTTGGTATAATTGGAGTGAATTATTTGTTCTCTGGCACAGCTTTGTTGAGAAGACTAATAATCCAGGCACACTTGGTTAAACAAATATTTATTACAATGACAAAACACAAACTACAATACACACAACATACAACACACAAGTTACTTTATGTACAGTATTTAGAAACCAGACATTTCAGAGGTCTTATATTCTGGTCACCCGGAAAACCCCAGACTGATACTAAGCATTAAACTCTTAATATGCCTACAGAGGCCACAGAAGAGATGAGCTGCATTCTAACTAAATACAATGCGACCTGCAGTTAATAGAGTCTCTCTCTCTGCAGTCCAGATGCCATAAAATGAATGGGAGCCTATATCCCTATCAATAAAAATAGACCCTAAGCAGGAAAGATGTTTCTAACTGAGGTATCCTTTACTGAGGAAACCCAAGTTCCCTAAAACACAGAATAGCTTGCTCTCTCTTAACAAGGCTCAAATACTTCAACCAGGTTTGGTTTGGATGATCATGAAATAGGGGCTCTCGCCTGGTGCAAGTTTCAATTCCCAACTCCTCAGGATTCCTCTCTCTTCTCTATGTCCCCTGCTTCTTGTTTTTTTTTCTCTCTCTGTGCTCTTAATGTTATCCTTTATTGTTTGTTTCTGTCCTGCTCCTTTACAGTCATTAACCCACAACTTACTGTACCTAGGTATACTACGATAAACTTTACAATTGTTTCTCCTCAAGGGATCCCCAGACCTCAGCGAATAATCCTCTCTCCTTTGAAGTTAGAAGTGTTGTGACAAGTGTCACAAACTTTATCTAAAATCCAAGAGACACTTATCGGTCTCCCAAAGCCGTAACAACAATATTTTTATAAATACAGCTTTAAAATAACTTAATATTTTACAAGTCTAATATATAACTTAGATTATATAATTAGATTATATCATTAATCTAATCTAATAATTAAATTATTATTTGTGTATACTATATTGATGTTTTCTTTTTTTATATCACATTATGTTAAATATTCAATTAACATTCATAAGTTAACTCATAACAGTACAGGTAACATAGCAATACTCATAACCTACCCGATATCCTGCCACAAGGAAATTATAAAAAATAAAACTATAAAATTATAACTGTAAAAAAATATGTCAACTTTCAAGATTTTTGTAACAATTATGACATTCCTAAAACATTAACCTTCTTAATTTATGAAGTATTCACTATCACATTAAAATATTTATCTTAAATTGCAAAAAGGAACAGGTAAACATTTATTCCATGCTGAAAGGAAAAGACAATTTCAGCTCTGAAGCCTTCTTCAGGTGTAAGGGAGAGAGGGAAACCCTTAGTTAATAAATCTTTGTTTATATAACTTTTAATAACCTTATTAATAATAATAATAACTTTTAATAATACTATTAAATGCTGGTTTTCTCTCTCTCCTTCACACCCGAAGAAGGCTCCACAGCCAAAATGTTGTCTCTTTTTGTTTCCTTTCAGCACGGAATAAACCTGGTCCTTTGCAGCCTATGCATGCTGATGTACCTACCTACTTGAACTACTTCTTAAATTACTTTAATTTTAAATTTTAAATAAAATCAGCAGCAGTGATATATTCAATTTACAGATGAAATAGTGGTGTCATTTTTATAATATAGCAAATATATAATATTAAAATATAATATAGCAACTTCACAGAGTGATGCCACACCCCAAAAAATAAGGTGCTATATCTCGGGAACAAAATGTGGTGGGTGTCATTTTTTGTGCTGCCCTTGAGTACAATTCTTGGTGTGTTATCTGTGTGGAGTTTGCATGTCCTCTCTGTGTTTGCGTGACATTCCTCCCACAGTTCAAAAACATTCCAGTAGATTATAGAATGTTTCTGGACATGGGTGCTGCCTGTCCAGGGTGGATCCTGGTTTGCGCTTGTTTCTTGCCACAACTCTGTAAATGATAAAGAGATTAGAAAATGGACGGACTATTGAATTTATAATAGTAAAAGCATTCCAATTAAAATGCAATGTGAAAAATATTGGTTTTAAGTAAACTTAGTACAAAATGCTTTTTTAAATACATGGCTCAACAGACAGATTGAAACTTAAAATGTTCTTTGAATTGTCTAGTTATTTAAAAAGGATTAAACAAAAAACTGGTTAGAACCATCTTCAATTTAAAAAAAATCGACACAGCTACAACGCATTATGACAATTTCTAGTTAAAGCCTTTTTTAAGAAAATGTAATTGCTTTCTAATTTTTCCTTTTTAAGGCTGAAATGCTAACTATTGTGATTTTTGAAAAGAGTTTTTATTTTACTGTTCACACAATCACAGAAAACTTACTAACGTTTTCTGGTTGAGTAAATCAATCTCCTTATCCACTAGTCCTCATTTCATCTTCCTCAGTATAATCAAAACAAACACCCGCTGTGCACACTGTGATTACACATGGAGGTGTGAAACACAGTAGGGTAAATAACTTCTGTTTTATAAGATTTCAGATTTGTTCGTAAATATTAATACAATGGCAAATATAATTGCAATTCTACTGTTTATCACCTAATATTGCATGTCATACATGTGAGTTATTGGTTGGCTGTACACAGTTACTTGCAGGTTCAGTCTTAGCATTTTCACATTGAAAAAAATATGCATTGCTGTGTTGATGTTAGTGATTAACCTTTTCTATTACTTACTCATCATCATTACTTCATCGTTTGGCACTTCCTCAAAGACTGTATGTAGAAGACACTAAAACAGAGCGCAAACAGAGCACAAAGCAAAACTCATAGCAGATTTGGATAAGTAATAATTTTTTAACAGACTTTTCTGTGTTCTCTTGAAGATTGTAGAACACAGTTGAGGACATTCAGAAATGTAATTTCACAAATGCATTTGTTTTGTCTTAAATTGTCAGATTATAAAACAAAACAATTTAACTTAACACTGGAGTGTGATGTTAATAAAAATAGATTAAATAACATGAATCTGACACTGCCTGTTCCTTGATAGTGTCCAATAATACTGTAGATTTATATTTTGTATAATTTTGTGTATAAACAGTACAACATATATACTGCAAAGGAACAAGTAATAGGTTTATTCCATGTTGAAAAGAGGAGGGATTAAACACATTTCGACTGTGGAGCCTTCTTCAAGTGAACCACAACACATATACTGTTGATATGTACTGGAAATGTCTGTAAATGTGATAATTATATATGCTTTTGCCAACATATTTGTTTTCAAGCACAGAACATTGCTCATGTAATCCGCACATTGGAGATCTTATTTAGATTACAAGCTTAGTTTAAAATAGCACTTACTTAGCTGGTCTGTTTGACTCTCAGTACCTGCTGAAAAAAAAATAGTAGTCTGTTTTACATGAGTAGTTGGAAAGATCTGTGCACTCTCTGCAGCATAACAGTTACTGGCAGCAGAAACGTTACTTTCTACAGCATATTTTTTGTGTGATTAAAGGTGGTCGAACTCAATTTTTATTGAAAGATGGTATGGTCTCTTTCCTTCACAATGTGTGTACTGGACTGTAGTTTAAAACGTCGGCCATGTGAATCAAATACATAAACAAAGACTACAATTCCTAACGGCCCACACACATGCAAATCAAATGAAGTCATATCCCTAGATATGCTGAAACAATAGTGTACAATGAACTGTAGTATGATTGGCATACTGTATACATATACTGTATATACAGTAAATGCAGTATGATACTGTAGGGTTATAAACCACTACAGTACATTATGTGTAAAATTTTTCCCTAATTACTTGATGCCAAAATTAGCATTAAGTGCAACAAACGTAGCATATCACAGAGCATAAGGCTTAATTTTATAGAATTGAGTGCATATATACAGCCAGCGGCCATATCACCCTGCAACTCACAACTGGTAACCCACTGAAGCTAAGCAGGTGTGAGCCTGGTCAGTACCTGGTCAGTATCTGGATGGGAGGCTTCCTGGGAAAAACTAAGGTTGCTGCTAGAAGAGGTGTTTGTGGGGCCAGCAGGGGGGGCTCACCCTGCGGTCCATCTGGGTCCTAATGCCCCAGTATAGTGATGGGGACACCATACTGTAAACAGGCGTTGTCCTTCGGATAAGATGTAAAACCTGACTCTCTCAGGGCATTTCTCAAAAAGAGTAGGGGTGTAACCCTGGTATCCTGGCCAAATTTCCAATTGGCCCTTACCAATCATGGCCTCCTAATAATCCCCATCTTCATTGCTCTGCTCTCCTCCCCACCGATAGCTGGTGTGTGGTGAGAACTATGGCTGCCGTCGCATCATCTAGGTGCTGCACATTGGTGGTGGAGGAGGGGAGTCCCATTACCTGTAAAGCGCCATGAGTGGAGTGTCCAGAAAAGCACTATACAAGTGTAAGTTATAATTATTATTATATAAATGTAAAATAAAAAAAAGAAATGCTAATGTGTTCACTTAAGCATCTAAAGTATCGCTTAAAATTAAAACAATAATAATACACCACATGATTCTCATGAAAAGTATTTTAGAGCAAAGTAAAAATTATATATTAATGTCGGCCTATGCAATAGCTTACTGTTCTGAAAAATTCAAATGATCTGATTCAGAGCCCTTTTCAGTTCCTGTTGGATAGGACAACAAAAATGTTTAATCCTTAGTACTGTACTAACAATTGGATCATCTGATCAGCTTTGTTCCAAATATTTTTTTATTGCAATTAAAGATTTTTTCATTACAATTGAGCACACAGCTCAACTAGTATGAAATATAGTACACAGCTCCATGCTAAATCCACAGAACACATTCATTGCAATTCTGTAGGTTTTTTTCTATGAATTCACAGTAAATAAATTCAGATTAATTAGTATATATAACTTTAATTTTGATATATAAAAAGAGTCTAGACCGTGTTTCTAATAAGATTGATATTAACTATTTCTAATCAATATATAATTAGATTTGTGCTTACAATTGTCTTTAAACATTAAACAACACTAGAGGGCATTGTGTCTTTACCATATTGTATAATGAAGTTCAGTTACTCTTTCCAAAAGTTAAATTGATGTCCACAATATTTTTTGTTTACCAACTTTTATTGTGAGAGTAAGTAGAGGACAACTCAACAACTCAGACCCTTCAGCCATCATAATCAACTTAAAATATGACATGCTGTATAACTTTGTTTTTGTATTAAATCATGGTCTTTAATTGTAAATTTCCCAATCGTATATCCTTTATATTTACATAAATTATACTAATTAAAGGTCTCTTAAACATTGTGAAGTTTGGGGAAATATTAACTTCATATCTTATTCACTACTAATTCAATTTGCAAAGTAACCAATACATTTATGGATTTTTTTTCCATCTGGAACAGTGAGAAAGAGAGAAAGATGGCATAATAGAGTGTGTTCCAATTCCCGCATCTGAAGTTTTGCTGCACTTGTGCAAGACAGAATAGTAGATGAAGGGCTTTTTTCACAAGATTAAGAAGCAGAAGCTGGGAAAAAGCAGAAGTAGGGCTGGGCGATAATTCAATAACGATAATTATCGCAATAAAATTTTCCTTGATATAAATTTAAAAAAAGTTCGATAAATGTTCAGTATATGTTTATGCTTTGCGCATGGTATGCGCATGCACACAAAATACTGCGCGAGTGCGCATGCGTGTTGCAGACCAGGCTGCTAACGTGGTGTTGTTTACCCACACGTTGGTGGCTGTAGTTAGAAATGAGCGACACTGAAGCAAATGTAGTGCTGCCAACAACCAGCTCGAAGGACGATGACATTGTCAACAGAAAAGGTCATTCAACTTCGGTAATTTGGAGATATTTTGGCTTTTTACGATCAGACATAAAACAGAGCACTTTAAACTTTGCAGTCTGTCTGAGCCATCTTCTATGTGTGTTTTATCACACTGCAGTATTTAATTTTTCTATTAAGATTTATTTTGTAAATTTTACTCATGCATATTTTGATATAAAAAAGACTTGAATACTCTATTCATTTGTTTAATGTTTCTGCTGTTTGGCAAGTGTTTGTTGTGTTCTTAAAATAAAGAGTTGTTTAATGTTCCAATTAACTGTTTCTTCAACTTTCACTCAGAAGAAAAAATCTGCCTTTAAACTTGAAAGAAATAATGATTTGAGATTTATCATGATAATTATCGATATCGACTGATATGAACATTTTTATCGTGATAATGTTTTTGGCCATATCACCCAGCCCTAAGCAGAAGCCTAGTATAAGCATTCTGAGTCAGGCTGGCACACCTCTAAGAATGCAGCACTATAACCAGGCCGGACAAAACAGCCTTTGTTAGTATTCTCCTTGTGCCTGGGTAAAGAAGCTGTGAATTCTGTTCAGCCTGAATAAAAATAACATGTTTGCTTGTTTCCTATAAATCCAGAGAATACTGTTTCAACAGCTGAAGCTAGCTAACGCATTTAAAACTGACACACTTCACACTGAGCACACAAGGAAAAATAAATTAAATTCTAAGCGTTTGTCGAGAAGTGTAGGGGTGTAACCCCGGCGTCCTGGCCAAATTTCCCATTGGCCCTTATCAGTCATGGCCTCCTAATAATCCCCATCTATGAATTGGCTTCATTACTCTGCTCTCCTCCCTACTGATAGATGATGTGTGATGAGCGTTCTGGTGCACTATGGCTGCCGTCGCATCATCCAGGTGGATGCTTCACATTAGTAGTGGTGGAGGGGAGTCCCCATTATCTGTCAAGCGCTTTGAGTGGAGTGTCCAGAAAATATATAAGTGTAAGCAATAATTATTAATAATAAATTCCTCCATGAAATAAAGCATATGAAACTTGCTACAGATGCAAACTATAGAGGTTTATTTAGTAGAACAACCTTACTCTGAATTCCTGATAAAGGCTGACAGAGGGACTGCAAGTGGTTGACGCTCTTTATTGCTAGCACAGCAAAGACAACGAGAGACAAAGACCGCGTAACCAGCCTATAACACACTAGAGTCACTTGGGGTACAGGTACATAAGTTTAGGGTAGTTAAGTGGGTACAGGTATAACTATTTATATGGCAACCCAACAGCCCTCAAAAGTGTGCAAACCGCACCAGATGATCAACCTGCGCTGGTCAGTAGTCCTCAGTCCCCCCTTTGGCTCCTCCTCCCATTCTGCCCCTCACCGCCCACCTCAGTCGTGTGCTCTTTGACCACAATGCCAGGTGAGGACGCCACACTGCCCCCACCTGAGACGTCTGGCATCCCGCGGACATTGAATATCCTAGCGAGGTTGCACACGAAATCCTCCAGCCTCCGCCGCGCCCGGGGAACCCGCCCACTGCGTCGGGGTGGAGTATGGTGGTCCTGGGTGGAATCTGGGCCTGGCTGCTCCCTGGGTTCCGCTGGGCCCTACCGTTCAAGCGCCATCTCACGAGCAGGATCGCCACCCTCCCCTGGTTCCTGAGCCAGACATGGTAGCAGACTTCCTCCACGACCTCCAGGACATTCCCAGGTCCCTCCCACAACCCTTGTAGCACCGCAGGTTGTAGACTGAGTCAGGCTTCGGGAGAAGCTGTGATCGTAATCTGGCCTGGCTGTGCCAGGTCTCCTCCAGGCAGCGAACCAAATGCCAGATCCACAGGGGTATGCAGCTCCCAGCCCAGCAGGAGGCCCTGGAGGCGCCACAGGGTTTTTGCAGAGCTGAAGTGCCCCACACCTGACTTGCCATGCACTGCCCGGAGAACTGCCCTGCAGAGCGACTGCGGCACCACCAGCTGCCACCTGACCTCACCGCTGGAGGGTACCCGCCACCCCCGGTGCAGCAGGTGTAAACCTGAAATAACTATTTATATGGCAACCCAACAACACAAAACAATGTGCAACCGCACCAGATGGTCAAACCGCGCTGGCCAGTAGACCTCAGTCCCCCCTTTGGCCCCCCCTCTCATCCTGCCCCTCACCGCATGCCTCAGCCAGGCACTCTTCAGCCGCAACGCTAGGCAAGGGCACCACAGTATGAATAGGAATTCTGTTAAGTAAAGAACTTGGAGGGAATAAAAAAACAGCAGGTCTGGAAGTTTGCAAAACATACGGAAGCTTAAGGTCAAATCTGGTTTCCTAAGTCAGATTTAAAACTCTTTAATGTATATTAAAATCACAACTTTCTATCAACATAGATTTGAGTTTTTGAGTTTACACAGAAACCAAGTAGTAATGTGGAAACAACTAGCTGACCTAAAAATATGGATTTTTATGGATTCTAAGAATTCACTGCACTGATATGTGGATTACCATCAGCATGTCTTAAATACTTAGTACCTGTCAAAAACAGTTATATTCTGCCTCAAAGCTCCACACATCAACTGTTTTCCTTCCCAGTGTGCCCAAATCATTCTGTGAAACAGAATAATTCCAGACTAGAAAATAATATACTAGTTTAGCCTTAAGCTCTCTCTTCAAGAGTGAATAATCATCATTAGATCTGGCATTTTGTCCTTGCTGTGGTAGAACAAGGCTACACTGAGAGTATGTTTCTTTTATACAAAAAGATTTCAGCATTTGAACCAAAATGGGTATTATTACTTCAATGCACAATGCCAGGCGTGATGTCATAGAAAGGTTAATCAAAATGAGACCAATTCTGATTTTTTTAGCTCTGTTTATAAATAAACAATAACACAGAATGTGCTGGATCTGTTATCATGGCAGAGCATAATGTTAAATGTATAGTGTTAAATGAAGACTCATTGTTGATGTTGATTATATGCAGCAGTTTAAATGTATTGAACTTTAATGGAAGGTGAGTTGTAAATTAATAACAGCACATCTTGTCAGTTTAAGAAAAGAAATGAGTCTACCTTCATGCCTAATAGTCTAGTATTATTACTAATTTATTATTGTGTGCTGAAGTCAGTGAAAGTGGTTAAACGTGATCTTATTAATCACTGACATTTTTCACTTTGAAAGGAATATACACATCTGTCGGAAACTAACATTTACAGTATACAGACTTAATTATGCTAATCTGAAGACAAATGAAACAGTTTAGCAGTTTGTGCTGCTGTTCAATTTGAATTTCTAGATCTTGTCAGATGGGGTCAATTTGCAACAAATCTTCAGATTTAGCACACAGTTTCATACGAGGTTGTGGACTAGTTAATATGATACCATCTGGAGATCATCTCCAACTTTGAGCTCAATTGCAAGGAAAAAACAAACAAAACAAAGCTGAAGACCAGCTGAACCTGTGCTTAGTACACTGCTAAGGGCTCAGCATTGTTGTTGTTCTAATTATCATGAACTGCAGGGGGATCTAAATCAGAATATTTCAATTAATGTGCTCAGTAAGTTAATATATAAAACATAATTATTTCTTTTTCTGTCTCATGTTAGTATCTAACTGAATGTCTCTGGCAATTTAATGTAAGTTTTTAATTTTAAGAATGGGATTTATTTTGAAATATACCAGATAAAGGAACGTAACTACTAATCCAATATTCAGTTGCAATTAGTACCGAAACAAATAAGTATAGCAGCTGCAGGACTGAGTTTGAACCTATATAAGAGAGATAGAGAGATCACTTTATTAGCTATATACAATTTCTTGCATTAGGAATTTGTCTTTTCACATACCCCAGCTTGCTCTCCATGAGACACACAGGCACACAGATGGGAAGAGAGAAAAGCTTTTTTGGGGTCAGCACAATGGAGCTAGACCAGGGGCTGTGGCCTTCCTCGATGACGTCCAGCTCCAACATCCTCTGGACTTCCTTTTGGATCTCCTCTCGCTTCACTTCGGGTACCCGGTAAGGGGACACCCGTACAACACCTCCAGGGGGCGTCTCTACATGATGTTGTACCAAGCGCGTCCACCCCTGCAGATCTTGGACCCCTTGATCAGTTAATATTTCTTTAGGCAAGCCGAAACGGGTGAAGAGATTTACCATCTCCTTAGTGATCCAGGTACTGACGGCCCTACGTAGTGATATCGCCTCCGGATACCTGGAAGTGTAATCCAAAATCACGAGGATATATTTGTGTCCTCGAGTGGATTTAGGAAGGGGACCTTTTATATCCATGGCGATACGAATGAAGGGCTCGTCAATGACAGGCAGGGACTGTAATGGTGCTCAGAACTGTGGTTTCGACTGTAGCTGCCTTAGACGCTTACTTTACACCACGGAGAAATGTGGTTTTGGAACGGCATAAATTTAGGCAGAGAACTCAATCAGCAAAATGTCTACACTGTAAGAAAACAGGACATTATGCACAAGTGTGTAGAAAGAAAGACAGTTCCCATCAGGAAAAGAAACTTAATACAAATAAGGAAGAGACAAAACTGCGAACAGTTCAAGAACCTTCTTCAGACTCAGATGAATTTGTTAATTCCATTGACCCTGAAGGTAAAGATACTGTTTGAATAAATGGCCAAGAGATAAAAATGGTGATAGATACAGGAAGTCAAAGAAACTTCATTGGAGTAGAACTTTTCAAGAAAGTGTTTGCACACAGAACTGAACTTCAGCAGACTAAGAAGAAATTTTATGCCTATGCAGAAATTAGTCCACTTAAGTGTGTTGGCTACTTCGAGGCACAGCTGAAATGGCAGAAAAATGTAATAAAGGACAAGCGTTGTTGGGAAGAAAAGCATGTTTTGATCTGAAGATTCTGAATGTAGGAGACACTGTCAATGTGGATGACCAGTCTTCAGAGAGATTTAAGCAGTTAGCACAGGAATATGAGTCACTCTTTAAAGGTTTAGGACTGATCAAGGGTTACAGTCACAAGGTTACAGTAGATGAGAAAGTTTCGCCAGTAGCTCAAAGTCTGAGACGAGTACCCTATCCGATGATAGAAGCTGTTAATCAAGAGTTAGATAAAATGTGGGATGATGGAATTATTGAAGACGTGAATGAAGGTGCAGAATGGATCTCAAATATTCTGATAATACCTAGAAAAGACACAAAGGAAGTGAGACTGTGTGTGGATCTGCGAGAAGTGAATAAAGCAGTTATCAGAGAGAGACATCCAGTACCAATGGTTGACAGCATATTGCAAGCAGTGCAAGGAGCCAAAGTTTTTGCAAAGTTAGATGCTCGAAAAGGGTTCTGGCAAGTTGAGTTGGCCCCGGAATCAAGACACCTGACTACCTTCATCACACACAGGGGTTGTTACCGTTTCAGAAAAGTTCCTTTTGGCTTGTCTAGTGCCCCAGAGGCCTATCAGAAGGCTATGGACTCGATGTTGTGTGCAATGCCAGGTGTTGTATGGTATTTGGATGATGTTGTAGTACATGCGGAAAATGAAGAACAACTAGAACAGAGGCTCAGGCAAGTATTCCAAAGATTCCAAGACAGAGGCTTAACTTTAAATAAAGGTAAGTGTACCTTTGGCCTGAAAGAGATCGAGATACTCGGACATTTGGTCACTGAGACCTGAGAATGTTGCACTTTTGCGCTCGTTCTTAGGCACTTGTGGATTTTTTATGAAATTCATTCCAAATGCAGATATATCAGAACCCCTTAGAAAACTAACGAGGAAAGGACAGAAGTGGGAATGGACATCGGAAACTGAGAAAGCCTTTGCCGAGTTGAAAAGAGCACTTGTAACTGAACCATGTCTGGCATACTTCAAACTAGATGCGCCAACAGTAGTGATCAGTGACGCGAGTCCTGTAGGACTTGGAGCATTATTGCTGCAAAGACAAGAAGATGGACAGAACAAGCCAGTGGCGTATGCAAGTCACTCACTTACCCCAACAGAAAGGCATTACTCACAAATAGAGCGTGAAGCCTTGGGTTCTGTTTGGGCAGTGGAACATTTTAGGACATATTTATGGGGAGTTAACACTTCAAATGGATCATAAACCCCTCATTTACATGTTCAATCCCAAAAAGGCAACATTGTTACCACCCAGGATACAAAGACTTGGATTGAGATTACGGCCATATGATTACAAAATTGAACACATAGTAGGGAAAACGAATGTTGCAGACTCATTGTCACGTCTTCCTTTACCAGACACAGAAGACACTGGTTATGTAGACACCTATGTTGATAGAGTGCTTTCAATCAGCTCTTATGAACTGCATGCACTGACACTTGAGGAACTTAAACAAGCAACAAACGAAGATGACACATTGAAATTGTTGATGTCCATAGTGGAAAAAGGACAATGGCCTAATCCAATTCCAGAAGAACTGCAGCCATACCACAGGTGTAGGGTGGAGTTATCTACATATGATGGTCTGCTTTTAAGAGGACAGAGGATTGTGTTACTGAAAACAAAAATCAGACAAGCATTGAAAATAGCACATGAGACACATCAGGGTGTGGTTCATACAAAACAGTACCTGAGAAGCAAATTTTACTGGCCCAACATGGACTGTGATGTTGAAAGACTGGTCAGGAATTGTTCCACTTGTGTGTTGAATCAGCCATTGCAGGAGGATCAACCTCTCCAACCACTTGAATTACCACCAAGGCCTTGGACAAAATTGGGCATTGACCTGGTAGGTCCCATTCTGAATGAATGTCATAGACTATTATACTTCTTACCCTGAGGCGGTTGTTGTATTAGACATATCTTCAGCCACAGTTATTAGGGAGCTGATGAACATCTTTGCACGATTTGGTTATCCACTAGAGGTAGTAACAGATAATGGTAGGCAAGTCATAGGACAGTTGTTTGAATCATTTCTGACTAACTGTGGAATTAAACACATCCGTGCATCACCTTACTATCCAAGAAGTAATGGCAAAATTGAAAGATTTCACAGATACCTGAAAAAGGCCTCAAGAGCAGCTGCGAATTGAAGGAAAAAAATGGAGAGAGGAACTCCCTAAGATTCTGCTGGCTTATAGATCAACACCTCACAGGGCATCCGGAGAAACCCCAGCTAATCTTATCTTTAGACGTGATATCTGGACTAAACTACCAAACGTGGAAAAGAAAGAAGAAGAACCAAGGGACATTCAAAATGCTAAATTGTTCTATATTGTTTGTTATCTATGTAGGGCGTGATCTGTATAGTTAATAAAATAGTTAAAATAATAAAATAATAATAATAATAATAATAATAATAAAAACGGCTCCTTATTAAGATATACAACAATGTACAAAAGTACCTGACGTCGGCGTATACTTCAGGCCAGAAGAACCTTTTCACGTTTCGCTCCCAGGATTTGTCTACAGCTAGATGTGCTCCCAGCAGACGTGTGTGCGCCAGGTGGAGGACAAGCCGGTGGTGTTTCGAGGGGACGAGAAGACGCTCCTGATTGGGACCATGGCATTGGTACACCAGGTCATTCTTTAGAATAAAAGAATTTGGGTGTCCCTGATGAGCCCCCACCGGTTGTCCTTTTCATTTAATCGCCTGGGCTCGGGCATGGGTCAGAGTAGGGTCCTCAGCTTGGTCTCGGGGGAAGTCTGCTGTGAGTTGTCAAGGGGGTCTCTTTGTGTCGTAGAAGGCCCAGCTTGCTTAGATCTGGGGGGCGAAGACGGGGACGTAGATGCATTCGGTCTAGTTTGGGTAGCGCCCCCTTTTCTTTTGCAGTTTCCCAAGGTGCAAATGCCTATGTCTGGCTTGGAGTTTTGTCGGAGCTCCCGTTTCTTTGCCGAGTCGCAGTTCGTTCTAGGGCTGGTTCCAGAATACAGCTCGCTGAACAGGAGAAAATTTCTTCTGAGAATAAGAGGGTGTGGCACCAGTACTATGGCAGCTGTGATAACTACAGTCCGCCCTCTGAAACAGAGCAGTAGATGGGCTACTGAGTGTTTTTGTTTTTCCCCATAAATGCAGCCCACGGTGATTTCATGGTGTTTTTCCACCTGGTGTGGTCGGACTACATCTCTGTTGTCGCCAAACAGGTGGCGCTCCCAGAATCAACGAGAGCTAGGAGGGGTTGTCCATTTAACAGCATGGGTACCACTGGAGGATTCGTATGCACCATCTCCCTCCGCGAGTTACAGGATGTTGCAGTCCATTTTTCCAAGGTTGGCCGCGGCCAGGTGTCTTTCAAGGGTGGCCATGAAATCATCCACTGTCTGTGGATCATGCTGGGCCACTGAACGTCACAGCTTGGGGGGCAATTGCTGCAGGTACACGTCTAGCACAACCTGTTCGACTAGTTGACTCAGAGTCAAGGTATCTGGCTCAAAACATTTTTTGGCCAGATATATTAAGTCGTACATCTGAGAGGAGACGGAAACCCAGGGGTCATAGCGCCACTGATGGAGCCGTTGGGCTCAGACACGAGTTATGACCCCTTCCAGGTTGAGGATTTCAGGCGCTCCGCCATTTGCTCGAAGGCTCTTAGGTAAGCCTCCACATCATCTTCAGGTGTCATCTTCTGCAGGACATGACTGGGGTGGACCTGAGCTGGTGCTGGTGATGCGGGCGTGGGTGCGGGTGATGTGGGTGAAATCTGAATTTTTTTCTCCAATCTGCCGGCACAGGTTCTGTAAAGCAGTTACTTGTTCCTGCAGACATCTGGTTTGGGCAGACGCAGAATCCTGGAGGGAGGAGATCTGTCTCTGGAGGGTGCCCTGGGCTTGTCACTATAACTCGTTGGTTTCGCGTTGCACCATTATAGAGGCAGTGAGGGCTCAGATTGCCTCTTCCATAAGGGTTAGATGATCGGTCAAGGTGACTACAAAATCAGGCAGCCCCACGTTGAGCGCCAAGTGTGATAGTGTTGGATCTGATAGGGTACTGCCTGAGCACCGGCAGAGCATTTTCTTTTCTTTTCTGCGGTGTGCCGGTGTGTAGTCGTCTTTGGAGGTGACTGTTCTCCGGTATACGAGAGAATACTCGACGTACGAAGAGAATAAGTCCTCTTTTAAATAGAGGACTCTGTTCAGTAGCCGGCTCGTGAACCCACTCGGTTCTCAGCTTGAACGCCGTCTGCGGGCGCCTGGGGATCTTATAGCATAGCCCTGATTAGCCTCCGGTGTGCTAGCTGCATATTCCCACGTGCTGTGGAGTGGGGAGTGCAGTGGGAGGTGTGTTCCACTGTCACACAAGGTTTTGAGTCGCACTATGTTATTAACATGAATGGGAGTTTAAGAATCAGCATTCTACTTATGGTCCAGTGGCTATTCTTGTTGATGTTGTCCTGCCTTTCAGCAATTTCTTTGGTGTCACGTACAACAGCAGATGTCGTTTCTAAAATTCTCTAAATCCTGGTCAGGATACCAGGTCAATCACCCCAGGCCAGAGCACGTCCATTAACAGCCGGTATCATCACTTTGGCATGTGCAGTCCTGCACAACCTTGATATCGACTGAGATATAGACCTATTCTGTGTCCAAGACTTTTGGCACATTCTGGCTATTTCACACCATTATTGGACCACAGCCACAAGACAGAGAAGGAACACTGTTCTGAGGAACTGACATAAATAATCACTTTTAAAAAGATGTCAATAAGGTATTTTTCTTTCTTGACTTACCTTTGCATTAGCCTACACAACTTATTCTCTGTACCCTTCATTCCTCACCATCCCTTCTTTCCCCTGAGTAACACAAATGTAGAGTCCCATCACCATAAAACATATAACAAATCTATTCAATTGACACCCAGATGTGAGAGAACACATTTAAGACTTACACTTCATGCAAGGATATCTGAAAATTCAGTATCACATACTAAAAGCTCTCAATACATATCTTTATTGCATCACTGCAATAAAGATAACCATTAAAATTCAATATTAATCAATTACATTTTTATTAATAAACACATGTATTAATAAACTTCAATATGAATGATTGTGGTATGACTGTAAAGCATTTTTAGTTAAATTATCACAATAATTTTCCAGAAGGTTCCAGTGTTCCACTTAGTGGAAGATTTTCAATTCTCAGGCATTTTCTTGACTGCCAAGGCCTCGCAGTGGATGCTGCAGTGCATCCACTTCATATCTGGAGCAACCTCTAATTTGTGCATCTATACCGCTGCGTTGGCTTGTCATCGCTCTAGCACTGTCTGTACAGACTCTGACACATTTTATCCAGTTGATGCCATTCTCTTCGATAAATTCATTCAGAAGCTGAAATATGTGCTCTGTTGTAGTTCTTGTTGCTTACAGAACAGAAAGTCCTCATGGGACATACCCTCAAACTCATGTCTAACATAAACATGCAAATTGGCCAAATCAAAGGTATCTACAGACTCATCTAATTGCAGTGAAAAGTATCAGCTCATCTTTAGGTGCTCTATCAGCATACTTTTAATTTTTCAGTGCACACAACAAATTTCCAGGGTCATCTGGCATACCACCTGGGGGCTCTCTGCGTACCATAGCTTGAGAACCACAGGCTTAAACAATATGAAGTCCCCAACTTTAGTAACCTCTACATGTGTCTACAGGGCATAGGTTGTTACTTTGGATTTGTTGCAATAGATAACAGGTTTCATGCAGTCCTGCAGACTAATTTCAGCTGCCAAGTTCATTGCAATGTGTTTTAAGATACACTACACTAGTTTAACATGGAGCTGCATGCTAACCACAGGTTAAATTCCAGTAGGTACACTGGTTTTAGTTTGTGGCAATTGCCACATGGACAAGCATAAGTGAATTGGATGGTCTTGTTTTGATTATGTACATTGACTTGCCAGAAGCCATATCACCCTGCAGTTCTCAACTGGCAACCCACTGAAAGTAAGCAAGTGTGAACTTGGTCAGTACCTGGATGGGAGACCTCCTGGGAAAAACTAAGGTTGCTGCTGGAAGAGGTGTTAGTGGGGCCAGCTGGGGGTGCTCACCCTACGGTCTATGTGGATTCTAATGCCCAAGTATAGTGACACTATACTGTAAAAAGTTGCCATCCTTTGGATGAGATGTAAAACTGAGGTCCTGACTCTCTGTGGTGTTGTGCCAAACAAAGTGTGTTAAAAGTTGCTTTTATTTCATATGCATATGGGAGTCTTTCTCTTGTACACAAGACTCAAGAGACAACACTTACAGTGCTCTATTATACAGTGAAACAAACAATACAAGATACAGTCCCACATGACTCTCTGCTTGCATTGTGGCTATACTGTATATGGTCATTCTAGAAAGCTGAGTACATATATTTTCTTTACTACTGGCTTGCGTGATAAGCAGCCCCTTCTGCTGAATAGACCATTTGTTTCAGGAGAGGTCACTCGCTCATTTCCCTGAGAACTATGCCAGCTATGTGTAAAGACACCATGTGGCTATATTATCTTTTGAGACAAGACATCCAGAGACAGAGTCAGTAAAATATAAGTACAGAAATACATAGCCAACAAGCTTTAAATCAAACTATTAGTAAAAATGTTTAGTTAACTCGCTCAGTGCCCATTCATAATAATAATAAAAAACTTAATTTTATATAGCGCCTTTAAAGGTGGATTCTCAAAGCGCTTTACAAAATGAGAACAACAATAAATAAAAAGAATATACAAGATAAAACACAATTACAATATATAGAGGAGACCGTGGATGGTGGTACTAAGAAAAGCAGAGGGATGGAGAATGGAACCAGTTAAGTAAAGGCTTTTCTAAAGAAGAGGGTTTTGAGTCTGGATTTGAAGGAGTTTAGAGAAGGTGACTCTCTGATATCCTTGGGGAGAGAGTTCCAGAGCTTGGGGGTGTAACAGGAGAAGGCCCTGTCACCCATACAATGTAGACGGGCTTGGGGGACAGTAAGGAGAGCAGAATTAGAAGAGCGAAGGTTGCGAGGTGGGGAGTAGGGTGATAATAGTTCAGACAGGTACTGAGGTGCAAAGCCATGTAGAGCCTTATAGGTGAGCATGAGGATTTTAAAGTCTACATGGAATTTTACCAGAAGCCAGTGCAAGGACTCCAGGATAAGAGTAATGTGATCATTTGCACTAGACCTGGTCAGGATTCTGGCTGCTGAGTTTTGGACATACTGCAGTTTGTTCAAAGTAGATTTAGATACCCCAGCGAGTAGAGCATTACAGTAGTCAATTCAAGAGAACACAAACTTGTTGATCAGCTTTTCAGCCACAGTTACTGATAGCATAGGGTTTAGTCTAGCGATATTTCTGAGGTGAAAAAAAGATTTTTTGACAGTATGCTGCACACGTGGGTCGAATGTTAAGCCAGAATTGAATATAACCCCAAGATTTTTCAATTTAGATTGAAGCTCAAGTACAGAACCATCTGCAGATAAGGTTACAGGACTGGCTGTACGAAGTTGATGGGGGGTGCCAATAAGCATGACTTCAGTCTTGTCACAGTTAAGATGAAGGAAGTTTTGAGTCATCCACATTTTTATGTCAGAGATGCAATTAGATAGAATAAAGACAGCCACATCAGTGTCAGGTTTGGTATGGATGTATATTTGTTGTATCGTCAGCGTAGAAATGAAAGCTGAGGCCATGTGATCTTTAAAGCTGACCAAGTGGAAACATGTAAATGCTGAAGAGCAAGGGGCCCAGTGTTGAACCCTGAGGAACAGCAGACTTAACGAGACCAATTTCAGACCTGTACCCATTAAGAGAGACAAAGTAACAGCGATCAGTGAGGTAAGGTTTGAACCATTTGAGAGCAGTGTCAGAAACTCCAAACACAGTCTCAAGATGAGAAAGTAGGATGTTATGGTCAACAGTGTCAAAAGCAGCACTGAGATCAAGAAGGATGAGTATAGAAAGAGAACCAGAATCAGGAGTTATTAGAAGATCATAAGTGACTTTGACCAGGGCAGTTTCTGGCTGTGAAGTTGACGGAAGCTAGATTGGAGGGGTTAGAAAAGGTTGTTTGTCATGAGGTGGTTATGTAACTGAAGTGTGTCAGCACGTTCTAGAATTTTTGCAAGAAAGGGAAAGTTTGGAAATGGGGCGAAAATTGTTAAGATTGTCAAGAGCCATGCTAGGCTTTTTTGGCACGGGGGTAATGGCAGCAGTTTTGAGGACCATTGATACAATGCCAGTGCTCATGGATTCATTTATAATATTGAGGACAGTGGGACAGAGAGAAGAGAAAAAGGACTGAAATAAAGTGGTGGGAATGGGATCTAAAATAGATGTGGTGGGTTTCATGTGTGTAACTAGTTTATTGAGGGATGCTGAGTCAAGAAGGGAGAAGCTGGAGAGGAGGGAGACAGAGAAGTTGGATGGGGAGGGAGGAGGTATGGAAATCATATGCGTAGTGGAGAGATGTTGTCAATCTTTGAACTAAAGAAATCTAAGAATGTGTTGCAAAGTTGTGATGAGGCAGGTAATGTGGTAGGGCAGTTTGGCTTGAGCAGTCTGTTGATGGTGGAGAAAAGATGTCTGGGGTTGTTTTGGTGATTTTCAATGATGTGAGAGAAGTAGGTGGATCTAGCAGACTCTATAGTAACCTTATAATCAGATAAGTAATCTCTCCAGGCCTGATAATGTACATTTAGGCCGGAAAGACGCCACCTACGCTCAAGTTTGCGAGAGGCTGCCTTCATGAAACGCAGATGGTCATTGTACCAGGGGGCATGGCGAGAGAAGGAGATTGTTCAAGCTTTTAAAGGAGCAAAGGTGTCGAGGGTAGATAAAAGAGCATCGTCAAATAACTGTATTTTGTCCTCTAGAGGGTCAGAGGAAGAGAAACAGGATAAGGAGGACAGAACAGAATTTGCAAACCTTGGGTGATCAATTAATCGCCATTTGTGGAAATTTACAGAGCGTGAGGGGGAAGTGTTAGAAACAGGTAATTCCAGATTGAAGAGAATGGCTAAGTGGTCAGAGAGGCCTAGATCAAGGGGAGAGCAGTGGGAGACAAAGGAGTCATTTGCAATAATTAGATCTAAGGAGTGTCCTTTGTTATGTGTAGGGGTACAGACAAACTGAGTAAGGTCAAAGCATCCCAAAAGAGAAAGGAAGTCTTTAGCCAGACTGGAAGAGCTTGAATCAATGTGTATATTAAAGTCACCTAGAATAAGGATCCTTTAAAACTTAGGGATAAGAATGAGAGAAAATCAGCAAACTCACCTAAGAAGACTCCACTGGGTTTGGGTGGTCTATAAACTGTGGCAATAATAGTAGATTGGGGGATAGAAACATTTAAAACCAGACACTCAAAAGAAGAGGGAGGAGGTATACTTATAGAACTTAGAATGGTCTGCAATTTGAACTGTTGGCTGCACATAATCAGTGGGATAATTCGATTAAAGGTAAAAAATTGGCATGGTACCTTGAGGGAGAGCAGTACAGGTTCTGAACCTATTACAGGGAGAGAAGGCACAGAACTATAATGAACTTGTAAATGTTTTAACATATGGACAAAATCAGCGTGAACCACCCAGGGTGCAGTACAGCAATCGGACAAAGAAAAGCGATGAAAGTTATGTAAATTTGGTGAAGGATCTACAATGACTGTTCCGGAGTGCACACCCAGAAGTTCCAGACAGCTGTAGCAACTCCCTGTTAGCGGAATGCTTTGTGAATGCAGTGACTGATCAGCTCATCAAACTTGAAGTACGGAAGGAGGCCAAAACTACTTTTGCTGGTGTTGTGGAGGGAGCAACTCAACTGGAGGCAGTGTTCACAGCAATGCAGCAGGAGAGAAGAACTACACTTCCGGTGTGACTGACAAGGACTGTGACTCTGGGGACTGTGTCTAGTGAGGAGCCTGACAGCAATATAAAAGGGGGGGCAGTTTTAAATAACTTAGCTAGAAAATTGGGTAGTATTAGTGTGGCTATGAGACCTAAACGGTATTGTAAACAGAGAGGTCACAGGTCACAAAACATTTGTAATATGTATAAAAAGCAACAGCAGAGAGATAATGAAAATACAGCAGTGCCACAGAAAGAGGTGACACCCATAAGGTCCTCTTTACCTGCAGGTTTGGTTAACTAGTCACTTCTCAGATGAGGGGGCACATCCAGGGAAGTGAGCCACCAGTCCCAAAGACAGGGTTCAGATTGGGTCATCTATAGGTTTTAGCTGAAGGGATAACCCTGGACAGCGTATGAGAAGGGATCCAAATCCAGGTTGTAATTGACACAGGATCAGAAGTAACGATAATAAAGTCAAAACTGTTTGAAGAAATCATGAAAGACAAGGTTGGTTTGTCACATTATGAGGAGAGTCAACTTCGTACTGCATCAGGGCAGACTACACCTGCATTTAAGGCAGGGGTAATGACTTTCAACATAGGGCTAGCAACTGTGCCTCATGAAGTATGGGTGGGTGAAATTATTTACCCTTGTATCATTGGTTTGGATTTCTTAATAAAAAATGGTGGGGAAGTAGATCTCCCCAGAAATACACTAACGGTGCTGAATGTTGAAGTTATGCTAAACCTTGAAACTGACTCAAACTCCACATGCTGTAACCAGTTGGTAACGAATAGTTAAGTGAGGCTCAGTGCTCAACAGGAGTGTATCATTACTGTTAGCTGTGAATGCACTGTTAATCAAAGAATGGGAACTGGCCTTGTACAGGGCATAAAATTGAAAGATGGTTTATCGGATATTATTATTGGGAACACGCTAGTGAATTTATGTAGCAAGAACATTCCTGTACACTTTAATTTCATTGATAATGAGAGAGTTATAATAATTAATAATAATTGCTTACGCTTATATAGCGCTTTTCTGCACACTCCACACAAAACACTTTACAGGTAATGGGGATTCCCCTCCACCACCACCAATGTGCAGCATCCACCTGGATGATGCGATGGCAGCCATAGTGCACCAGAACGCTCACCACACATTAGTGGGGAGGAAAGAAGAGCAATTAATTCAATTCCTAGATGGGGACTATTAGGAGGCAATGATTGTAAGGGTTAATGGGAAATTTTGCCAGGACGCCAGGGTTACACCCCTACTCTTTTCGAGAAACACCCTGGGATTTTTAATGACCACAGAGAGTCAGGACCTCGGTTTTATGTCTCATTCGAAGGATGGTGCCTGTTTACAGTTTAGTGTCCCCATCACTATACTGGGGCATTAGGACCCACAGGGACCAGAGTGTGAGCGCCCCCTACAGGCCCAAAAATCCAAACCTACATGGCCCTGTGTGAAAAAGTGATTGCCCCCTAAACCTAATAACTGGTTGGGCCACCCTTAGCAGCAACAACTGCAATCAAGCGTTTGCGATAACTGGCCATGAGTCTTTTACAGCGCTGTGGAGGAATTTTGGCCCACTCATCTTTGCAGAATTGTTGTGATTCAGCCACATTGGAGGGATTTCGAGCATTAACCACTTATTTAAGGTCATGCCACAACATCTCAATCGGATTCAGGTGAGGACTTTGACTAGGCCACTCCAAAGTTTTCATTTTGTTTTTCTTAAGGTGGACTTGCTGGTGTGTTTTGGATCATTGTCCTGCTGCAGAACCCAAGTGCGCTTCAGCTTGAGGTCACAAACAGATGGCCGGACATTCTCCTTCAGGATTTTTTGGTAGACAGCAGAATTCATGGTTCCATTTACCACAGCAAGTCTTCCAGGTCCTGAAGCAGCAAAACAGCCCCAGACCATCACACTACCACCACCATATTTTACTGTTGGTATGATGTTCCTTTTCTGAAATGCTGTGTTACTTTTACACCAGATGTAATGGGACACAAACCTTCCAAAAAGTTCAACTTTTGTCTCGTCAGTCCACAGAGTATTTTCCCAAAAGTCTTGGGGATCATCAAGATGTTTTCTGGCAAAACTGAGACGAGCCTTTATGTTCTTTTTGCTCAGCAGTGGTTTTTGTCTTGGAACTCTGCCATGCGGGCCATTTTTGCCCAGTCTCTTTCTTATGGTGGAGTCATGAGCACTGACCTTAAGTGAGGCAAGTGAAGCCTGCAGTTCTTTGGATGTTGTTGTGCTTTTTTTTGTGACCTCTTAGATGAGTCGTCGCTGCACTCTTGGTGTAATTTTGGTTGGCAGGCCGGCCACTCCTGGGAAGGTTCACCACTGTTCCATTTTTTCGCCATTTGTGGATAATGGCTTTCACTGTGGTTCGCTGGAGTCCCAAAGCTTTGGAAATGGCTTTATAACCTTTTCCAGACTGATAAATCTCAATTACTCTGTTTCTCATTTGTTCCTGAATTTCTTTGGATCGCAGCATGATGTCTAGCTTTTGAGGATCTTTTGGTCTACTTCACTTTGTCAGGCAGGTCCTATTTAAGTGATTTCTTGATTGAGAACAAATGTGGCAGTAATCAGGCCTGGGTGTGGCTAGAGAAATTGAACTCAGCTTTCCAAAGATGTGATAAACCACAGTTGATTTATGTTTTAACAGGGGTGGCAATCACTTTTTCACACAGGGCCATGTAGGTTTGGATTATTTTCCCTTAATAATAAAAACCTTCATTTAGAAACTGCATTTTGTGTTTACTTGTGTTATCTTTGTCTAATATTTCAATTTGTTTTATGATCTGAAACATTGCAGTATGACAAACATGCAAAAAAATAAGAAATCAGGAAGGGGGCTGTAGCGGTGAGGCTTATTAATAAGGCAGAATTAAGTGTTTCTGAGCTTTCCCAAATTAGGCCTCATTTCTCTGTTCATCTCTGTGGTGCAGCCACAGAGAAACCATGCAGGCTGATTTAAGGTTCCTTTGATAAAAGACAGCTCCCAAAGGGGGATGCACTTAGCTAAACCTGGCTCAATGGTCAATGGTCATCCATTGGTGCCTATCTGTCTAGGGAGTGCCAGTTGGACATCTGGACTGCATTACTAAGTGTCAGGACTAAGTGACTCATATCTCACCTTGATCAACCAATCAGGGACTGGTAGGGCCGAGTAACCCACGTGGGACTCTGATGCCCATTGAACTTTCAGCCAATCAACGAGCTGAAGTTCCTCCAGGTAAAAACAGGCAACACAGAGAGCCTGCGAGATTCAACAAGATTCAGATTCAGTAAGATTCAGTAAGATTCTGAGGAGAATTCTAAAGGGAATTCAAAGGAGAATTCCAGGGCAGGACGGCCCAGGAGCAGAAGGCTCCCAAGGGCAGGACATTCTCGCAGCGTGCCTCCTGACCATCCTGAGACTCAGCCCGGACAACCACGGAACGGCCAGTGTGTCTGTGTGCCAGAACTTTCCTTTCTTCTAAGAGTCTAGAGTGGAGGTTGCCAGAGAGTAACCAGCAGCAGGCCTCGTGAACAGGTCGGAACTGTGGACAGCTGAATCACTATTCAGAACTAGCTCTTCATCAGGAATGAACCGGTCCTCTTCCTGACTTGCTGGGACCCACAGTCATCTTTTCTCCTGTGCACAATCTTTGCTAGTTAAAGCCAACACTAACTAGCCGGTCAGTGAGCATCAGCAGTGCACCATCGCAAGCCGCACAGCACAGCCTGGCACCGAGCCAGAGAGCGCGGATTGGACAGCAACAGCCTGCAACTGTTTCTTTGTGCCCGCAGGAGATTTGAATCCCCAAAGATTGGATGAGTATTCAACTTCAATGCATTACAGCTCGAGAATTCAATTGTTATCCCAACCAGTTGATATCAATTTAATTCCTAAGAGTTATGTACTTGTTTGAGTATCTAATGTAGAAGTTATAACCAAGTTCATTTACGAAACGGTCTTAATGAATGATATACTGAATGTATGTCCTCTTGATATATGTAACTCTTTGTAACTGACTGAATATATACTTTTTGTATTCTGATAACCCTCTCGATAAGATCTGTTAGGTTTACATGCATATTCTATGTATTAATAAATGTATCCTCGTGTATTAGTACCTGTGTGTGTGCGTTGTTTGAGTTATTTCGCATGGTTGGATTCTAAAGCCATCAAAAGAATCAACTTTGTGACTTACTGCTACAATTAATAATTGTCTCAGTAAATGCCCAAACCCTACAGAACTGGTGCCTTCAGAGAGCCACTATGATTACATATTTGGCGTCCCTGAGCCGGTTTTCTCTTACAGGGCAAACACTTTTTCACACCACTGTATAAGGAAGTCATTTTAAGGAAGTCTGAAGTAATTGACAAGGTTGAGCCGGTACTTTCTGTTCGTTTGCTAACTGAGCCTAGTCCCATTCAAACTGGGGAAATGGTTGAAAGTGAGTCGATTCCCTCATTCTTGCTGGATTTGTATGCATGCAGCACAGAATCACTTTACGGAGTAACAGCGAGCCCAAGTCAAAACCTTCTTAATCAAAGAACAGAACATCTTTTCTAGAGGAGAGAATGATTTGGGATGTACCTCTGTAGATAAACACAAAATTAACACTGGCACAGCAGCTCCAATTAAACAGGCTCCCAGACGTGTGCCTATCCCAAATGAGAGGAAGTAAAAAAAAACTATAGCTCAAATGGAGGCACACAGGGTGATAGAGCTTTCAGTCAGTCCCTGGGCTTCACCTATTGAGTTAGTGAGAAAGAAAGATGGCAGCAGCCGGTTTTGTGTGGATTATCGTCAGCTCAATGACATTATATTAAAAGATTCATACCCTTTGCCAAGGATTTATGATACACTAGATACCCTTTCTGGTTCTGTGTGGTTTTCAACATTGGACTTGAAAAGTGGTTCCTGGCGAGTAGAAATGGAAGAGAAAGATAAGGAAAAGACTGATTTTACAGCTGGAACGGGATTGTATCAATTAAATGTAATGGAATTTGTGCTGTGTAATGCACCAGCCACCTTTGAAAGACTGATGGACCGTGTGCTAGCTGGTTTGCCATGGGATGTCTGTTTAATTTATTTAGATGACATCCTGTTGCATGCCTCTTCATTTGAACAACATTTAGAAAATCTAAGCCAGGTTTTTTTCCAAATTGCGTGCTGCTATTTTAAAACTAAACCCCAAGTGCCAGCTATTCAGAAGGGAAGTGTTGTATCTAAGGCATGGTGTTAGGTTAGTGAACAGGGGATACAAACAGATACAAACAAGATTGAAGCAATCCGTTCGTGGCCTCAGTCTAAGACTGTGTCTGAAGTAAGATTTTTTATGGGACTGTGCTCTTACTACAGCAAATTCATGCCAAGGTTTTCCAGTATAGCATGAGCCCTGCATGGGCTAACTAAGAAGGGTGTAAAATGCCTGTGGTCAGTAAACTGTCTTGCTAAACACAGATACCATGCACATGGCTTACCAAGAATTTTGTCTCAAGTACAGGATGGACAAGAAAGAGTCATCCCATACTTCAGTCAAAATTTTACTGGACCTGAACTGAACTACTGTGTAACTCGCAAGGAACTGCTAGCTGTAATGTAAAGCTAGCCAGCAGCCATATCACCCTGTAACTCACAACTGGCAACCCACTGAAGCTAAGCAGGTGTGAGTCTGGTCAGTACCTGAATGGGAGACCTCCTGGGAAGAACTAAGGTTGCTGCTGGAAGAGATGTTAGTGGGGCCAGCAGGGGGTGCTCACCCTGCTGTCCATGTGGGTCTTAATGCTCCAGTATGGTGATGGGGATACTGTACTGTAAGCAGGCGCTGTCTTTTGGATGAGACGTAAAACCGAGGTCGTGACTCTCTGTGGTCATTAAAAATCCCATGGTGTTTCTCGAAAAGAGTAGGGGTGTAACCCCGGCATCCTGGCCAAATTTCCCCTTGGCCCTTATCAATCATGGCCTCCTAATAATCCCCCTCTATGAATTGGCTTCATTACTCTGCTCTCCTCCCCACTGATAGCTGATGTGTGGTGAGCGTTCTGGCGCATTATGGCTGCCGTCGCATCATCCAGGTGGATGCTGCACATTAGTGGTGGTGGAGGGGAGTCCCCATTACCTGTAAAGTGCTTTGAGTGGAGTGTCCAGAAATACATATAAGAAATGCTATATAAGTGTAAGCAATTATTATTATTATAAAGCATTAAACATTACCTGTATGATAAACAGTTTAGAGTGCACACAGACCACTTGGCTTTACAGTGTTTATTTCAATTAAAAAAATTGAAAGGACAAATAACTAGGTGAATGCAACGTCTGCAACAATATGACTTTAAAATCAAATTCAGAGGTGGAACTAAGCACAAAAATGCAGATGCATTGTCCAGGCGGCGACTTTGCTGGGCTTCAGCTTGTAAGTTTTGTTTGAAGCCAGAACAGAGTGAAGGTATTGAATCCAAACAACCAATCATAAAACAAACTGAGATTGTGTGCACTGAAGCTGTTAAGATGACTAGGCAAGAGAAAGCGGTACTTTTTGATGCTACAGCTCTGTTGCCAGGATATTCAGTGACAGAACTCCAGAGTAAACAACAGATGGATGGTACTATAGGACACATACAGTACAGTGGAACACATCTGGGGTTAAACCCAGTTTAAACCCAGTCTAAACCAAAGGTTGTACACAGGGACAAATTGTGGAAATATGAAGGGACTGAGAACACCCTGTGGCCCACCCCATAAAAATAAAATCCACAGTGTTTGCTGTTTGTTGCTGTTTCCTGAATGTACCACTTTTGTTCTAATTTACAATGTTAAAGCTTAGGTCTGTTAGTTTAGTGCTGCTATTCAAATGCACCTTTCATGTCAAAGTGTTAATCAGAGACTCAGGTTTATAGCAGCATTGCATTGTCTTCCAAGCAGTGGAGACCAGAACACCCTACCATTCCCAGTGTTGTCTAGGTAAAAGATAACTTGGATTATTCTCCTTTGAAGTTTTACCTGGGAGTTTTACCAAATCTTCTAATGTCTTATAGTTACTTCAAACAAAGTCACTTTGAAGGAAGGAAAAGTAACATGTTTTCTCACTTTTATAGTAGATAACATTAACAGCAGTATCTGCACCTTTGTTGTAGCTTAAGGGTTTTCTTGAAGTTTTAAGAGTAGATTTTAATGATTCATACTGAAGAGCATATTTTGATTAGGGAAGTGTTTTTTATAATAAGTAATGGACACCTCTGTGTGTATTGAGTCAAAAGAGCTGTGTTCTATAGAAAACAATTTGGTCTGTCACTGAACAGGGTTTGCGAAGTATCATTTAGAATTTAGTAAGCCACACTTGGGGTAGTAATGGGAGGAGTGGTGGCTCTGTGCCTGTGGCTGGAAGGTTGCTGGTTCAAATCCTGCAGCTGGCAGAGGAATCCTATTCTGTTGGGCCCCTGAGAAAGGCCCTTAACCCCAACTGCTTGAGGGATGCTGTATAATGTCTGACCTGTGCTCTGACCCCAACCTTCTCTCCCTGTCTGTGTCTCATGGAGAGCATGCTGGGGTATGCAAAAAGTTGAGATCCTAATGCAAGAAATTGTATAGGGTTAATAAAGTGATGTTGTTGTTGCTGTTAATCAGCTTTCAGAAGCAGAGGCTGAAATCTGTGAATCCCATAAATAAGGTGACTTCCACTGTTTAGTACAGTTTTGTTGGGCCCACTTGGGGAACCTTTATGCAAAGTTTTGCATTGTTGTCATAAAACGACATAGTGTGATTGTCCTAATGTTGCCAGTTGGACAACCTCTTAATAAGCCTATAGTTAAAGGAAATCAAGTTGGAAAAACACTAAGCTCTGTAATTAAAGGATACTAGTTTTCTCTTAAAACTGGGGAATTTAAAATTAGAAACCTACTGAAATATACTTCAAGTACCTTTCCTTCCCCCATGTAATGACCTTTCCACTCCATAAGGTCACTTGATGAAAACAATTATTGGGGACAATAATTTTAGAGGGGTATATTGTTACAGCTTTGGGTGATTTAAGAATTTAGATACAGTTTGTGACACTGGAAAGAGTAAATACTTCTAACTCCAAAGCAGAGAGGATGTTTGCTGAGGTCTGGGGGGTCCCTTGATCAGAAAAAAATAATAAAGGTTATCTTAGAATGCCTAGGCAAGTTTCAAATTAATGATTGCAAAGAAGCACGGCAGAAAGACATAATATACGTTCACCTTTAGAGCACAGAAGAGAGAAAGCAGGAGAGGCAGGGGGAAGAAGAATGGAGAACAGAGAGAAGAGAGAGAGGATTCCAGAGGAGATGGGACTTGCGCCAAGCAAAAGCCCCTACTTCTTGGTCATCCAAACAAAACCTGACTAGAGCTAAGTATTTGAACCCTGTTAGAGAGAGCATGCTATTCCGTGTTTTTAGGGAACTTGGGTTTCCTGATACCTCAGTTAGAAACATCTTTCTTGATAAGGTGCATTTTATGGATAGGGATATAGGCTCCCATTTATTTTGTGGCATCCAGGGTGCAGAGAAAAGATTTAACTGCAGGTTACTTTTTATTTAATTAGAAGATGAAGTTGAGTTAATCTCTTCTGTGGCCTTTGTAGGCCTTTGTAGACAAATTAAGAGTGTAATGCTTAGTAGCAGTCTGGGTTTTTTTTGGGTGACCAGAATGTTAGGCCTCTGAAACGCCTTGTCTGTAAATACTGTGTATAAAGTAACTTGTGTGTTGTAAATTATGTGCAGTGTAGTTTGTGTGTTTTGCCATTGTAATAAATATTTGTTTTAACCAAGTGTGCCTGGATTATTACTCCTCTAATCAAAGCTGTGCCAGAGAATAAAGAATTCAAGTGCCTTTAATTATACCAGCCGTTCAGATATAGAAATCACTTACAAGTCAGGGGTTATGAATGATTATTTCACTGATTAACTAAACCACTCAGTCAATTCCTGATTTTCACCAGTTTCATAACACCCCATTTGTAACAATATTTTTCCTTTAATTTCTGAAATGTATATCGTGTTTTATCATGTTTTGTGTGTCTATTTATATATAGCATGTCTGTATGTGTATAGTGTATGAGCAACTCACCAAATCAAATTCTTTGTAAGTTAAAACTTACTTGGCCAATAAAGTAAAGTAAAGGTAAAGTATTGATCAAGACATGTTCTACACTGTATTTCTGTCAACATTGTCACAGTAGTCGGGTCAGACTCCTGTGAAATGCATGACGGCAT
This sequence comes from Lepisosteus oculatus, assembly GCF_040954835.1. Taxonomy (NCBI): domain Eukaryota; kingdom Metazoa; phylum Chordata; class Actinopteri; order Semionotiformes; family Lepisosteidae; genus Lepisosteus; species Lepisosteus oculatus. Next base: position 28,440,968 of record NC_090703.1, on the reverse strand, counting down.
AATTCCGGAAGTGTTTGGAGATGGACATCAGGGAAGACACAGCAGGACCAGGTTGGGTAGATAGACAGGGGGTGGTGACTGCAGTGATCCAGTGCTCGGGGAGCGTGGCATAGATAAACGAGTCCAAGGAATCCAACAGGGGTAATTAGGGTGCAGTCCAAAATTCAAGAATCTGAGAGGTCCATCCATGACAGAGACAGTTAAAAGCAGGGAACTGGGAAGTGGAACCAAGGACATGGAAGATTAAAAACATAACAGGACAAGGTGCTCTGAGCCCCCGACTCAGAGGTCAGGACATCTGGGGAAAAGGTCTATGCCATCGTGCTACTCCTGAGCCCGGTGGTAGGCAATCCTTCAGACGTCCGTCTTCCAAAGCTGAACCTGGAATTGTGGAGACGCTGGGGTTAAGTAACAAAAAGGGGGACAAGACAAAGTTGAAGGTACTTAAACTAAACATAATACAAAAAGGTAGGAATGCCCTTTAGAGGAGGAATAACGACCGTGACAAGCATTTTCGTAAAAATAATGCATTTGTTTGTAAAATGTCATTAGGATTTTTCCATACATTTAAAAGACTTCAGCTTTAAAGATCTTTGATAGTGATCATTTAATTTTCTTTTCTTTAAGCTCCATTTGTTGCAAGAACATAATGCCTAGCTGAGAAAGGTGTTACATGCTATCAGGTATTAAAGCATGTTAAGAGTCTGGCTTAAGATTGCCAACAGTAATACAAAATGTTGGATTTCTTTGGAATATGCAATAAACATGTTAAAATAATTCAATCCTGATTTATCCTGATTTAACAAAAACAAGAATTAAGAATTAAGGTTTTCAATGGAGCCATTTGTACAAGTAGAGACCAAGGATTGATGATTTCTATGATGAGACTGGGATCTGCAAACAGGATGACACATGCAATTTAACACAATGCTTGAGTAGCTGTGAATTAACTCTAAATGACAAAGGATCACTTTGGTTTCTCTTGTTTAATGAAGTCACGAAAATTTAATCCAACTTGAAGATCCTTCCCCCACACTTTCCACTGCCCTATATAAGGCAAACTGAAATGAAACATCTAGGAAATATCTAGCATTATACAGAAGAGCAATGGTTTGTATGGTAGGAAATTATAGAAAAATGTAATGGATCAATCTTCATGAAACAGGGTGATGCAAATGGCACAAAGTGGAAAGTGTCAAAATTATATAGTGACCCCAATATGCAGGAACTGTAGTTTATTTTGCCACCTAGCAATTTTAGGTTTGCTGGAACCATTCTCTCTGCAACAGTTTTTTTGTATCCCCCATAACCACCAGACCACAAACAGACCAGCTCCCAACAGTTATCCTGTGTTATCTTACATATTTGCCTTGTTTTATTTCTCTAGCAATTACAATGTATTACTATCTACTCAGAATGAAGACCAAGAGAGAACAAAAATATTTATAAGCATTACATATATTCACATATTCACAAATGAACACTATAGTATGGCCACCTGTAACCCAAAACCAATGTCCTAAAAAAAAATCTAGCAGCACCATTCTCTTGAATCAGCTCTGTCCAGTGAGGCACACTTCCTCACTTTCAAAAATAAATGCAAAACCATACATGGTTCCATTACTATCAATAAACACATTTTATAAGCAATAAATACAGGTTAGAAGGGGAGAGAACATGGTGTCTATACCTACCTCTGCTCCTCTCTGTTGTGTTCCCTTCTCTCTCCAGTCTCTCCAGTCCTCCCCTATGTGCTGTGATGCAGCTGTTTTAAATCTTAATAGAAATCAAAAGCTTCAGTTATGAGCCCAGTTCAAGAGCTCAAGAGTGTGATATCACTGACTCAAAAAACCTGTACAGTTGCAGCCGTAACTGCAGTAAGTGCACAGTATGATGAAGAGCACTGCATTATGTTTTTATTTTTTCATATAATCTGACAGGTGGTGCAGTAATTCCTTTAAACAATGCAGCTATGTGTGGTTGTCAGACAAATCAGTAAGTAGTAAATGTTTATTAAGTAGTTCAGGTGGGTAGCTCTGTCAGCATGCGTAAGCTGCAAAGGAACAAGTAATAGGTTTATTCCATGCTGAAAAGAGAAGAAAGTAAACATAACATGTTTGTTAAGGGCATCTTTAAATTCCCTTGCTATTTCCAAGCATCCTACAGATTGTTTGTCTGGAGGGTCATTCATACTATTACTTTGTTATTAACATTATTTTATTGTTTAACATACTGTGATATATACATTAACAGAAATGTGAATATAGTTTACATATTGTTGTATTATTAGAGAAAGTCTTTATTATGCCCAAGGGACAATTTGTTAAAAGTGTAACTTACATTTTGTCTGGGATTGAACCCAGATCCTGTCATACAAAAGGCAAGAATTCTACCATTGAGTCACACAGATATGTGTTTTTCTATTTCAAAAGATGTAGTTAAAGGGGCATGTCAACACTTTACCAAAATAACCACAGCAAGTAACCAAGTTAAAAATGTCGATATAGAAAATAATTAGAGGAAATGTTGTGTATGTTATTTTTAGCTATGACTACCAGCTATATATGTATATTATTTTTCATTATTTATTATTCTCAAATTAATAGTGTTAATGACATTCGGATATGTTATTACACTATATTTTTATTTATAGCTACCAAAATTTCCCTTTAGTTACACAATTCTATATTAATATTCCCTATTAAGTTGATTTAAAGAAGTAGAGTAGTGTCACTGTAAATGAAGCAGTTATTTCACTAATATCTAACACACCACAAGTACCACCTATTGATCTTCAGGCAATGAAAAGTTGTCCCAAATGATATTGGCTTTAAGCTGCAACAAACTTGCCACAAGAAAGACATCTAATAAGCATTCTGAATAGCTCCATCTGTAGTACCCAAGTTGCAAAATTGAGCCCAGAAACCCAGCACTGAAAGGCAACAATACTAACATCTGCACCACCATACCACCCCTTTTTCTTTGCTCAGCTAGTGAAAATAAGTTTTTTTTATTGTTATTGTAATATGTTCTATCCAGAGTAAATATTTAGTTGTTTCCTGCTGACTAATGCATTGCTATAGAAAGATAGCAAAAACACAGCTAGTTTAAACAGCTTAATGAAAATTTGTGTTTTTCTGGTACTCAACTTACAATGAAGGTCACTTTGAGGAATATCCTGTCATTCCCATGATGGTGGAATGGTTAATAGATAGGTGGGCATAGCATGCAGTAAATTGTGTTACTGAAACAAGACAACAATGTAATTAATTGATTTGTACTTTTTTTGCTTTGGAAAACTATATTATCCCCAAGTATTTGGGAATTATGAATGCTAACTGCAGCCTAGGCTGGGTGCTAGCAAATGAAACATCAAGCAAACCTCCTAAAAATAACAAATAAGGTCAGACTGATAATGCATCTAAAGCTGTACACCACAGTTCTACTGATTGTGGTCATGGATTGCTGTGTGAGCCCCATTAATATTGAAAAGCTGACACTATTAGCTTCCTGAGATGCTTTTCAAATTTGACATCAGTTAAATGATGGCAAGGTATCCGAGTAAATGAAGTACGATGGTCTTTTAGGGTGTTACTGTGTAAACTGAAAGCTGACTTCGGCAACATTTGGCTGCAAGTTGTGTATAGAATATGTAACTGACATATTTTATGGATTAAAAAAAAGGCCTATTCTTGGAAGTGCAATTTAAAGACTGAAATCTAGAAGCATTTTATAAACTAAAAAAATGTAAAGATTGTCATTTAAAGATGTTGATAATGTTCAGTTTCCTTCATAATGTGGTCAGTGAGTTGTTATAGTGCCAAGAATACAGTATATAGTATTCTTGTGCTGTTAAGTGCTTCAGCAGGCTATTATAGAATGGAACATTCAAAATACAAATTGCATTATGCTTTAAAAATCTCTAGTAACAGTTTGCTTCTCTTTGACATGTTGTAACACAGATCTTTCACCAGTAATACAGAAAGCTTGTCACGATATTAGTTCCCCCTCCTTAAGGGTGCTCCAGCCCTTTTACGTAAGACTTTATTCTCTGCACCTGTTCCCTATTCCCAGCCCACCTTAAAAGCCAGGCGCTGACGCTCACCCAGGCTCTGCATCTGATTTCCGTATCGTGCGAGTCCGGGACCTGGAAGCGCCTGGTCCCGTTAAGGTTTTAATCTCGGTTCCCGTTCCCTGTCCGCCGATTCCGACCCGGCCTTCGTGTTTTAATTCCGCGTTCTGATGGATCTCCTGGTTTTGGACTTACCCTTGTGTTTTGGATATACTCTAAGGACTTCTCTTTTGGATTGTTTGCCTCGGCCACACCTCCCCCGTGCACCAGCGCACCTTGGACACGCCCCCCCGTCTTCAGCCCCGTTTTCCTGCATGACGTTTCCCCAGTGTTTCCCCACTCCGTCGGACTGTGTCGTCCACATAGGGTCCGGAAAGAACTGTTCGTTACAGAATGCAGAGCCAACACCTGGACCCCGCGGACGGCACCCTGGCAGCCTGGATTCCATCGGTTTTTTTTTCTCCCCTTTTTTTTTCTTAGGGCTTCGGAGCCGCCCTGAAAAGGAGGGGCGTACTGTCACGATATTAGTTCCCCCTCCTTAAGGGTGCTCCAGTCCTTTTACTTAAGACTTTATTCTCTGCACCTGTTCCCTATTCCCAGCCCACCTTAAAAGCCAGGCGCTGACGCTCATCCAGGCTCTGCATCTGATTTCCGTATCGTGTGAGTCCGGGACCTGGAAGCGCCTGGTCCCGTTAAGGTTTTAATCTCGGTTCCCGTTCCTGTTCCCTGTCCGCCGGTTCCGACACGGCCTTCGTGTTTTAATTCCACGTTCTGATGGATCTCCTGGTTTTGGACTTACCCTTGTGTTTTGGATATACTCTAAGGACTTCTCTTTTGGATTGTTTGCCTCGGCCACACCTCCCCCGTGCACCAGCGCACCTTGGACACGCCCCCCTGTCTTCAGCCCCGTTTTCCTGCATGACGTTTCCCCAGTGTTTCCCCACTCCATCGGACTGTGTCGTCCGCATAGGGTCTGGAAAGAACTGTTCGTTACAAAGCTTTTGTCATATCCTTTGTTTATGGTGGGGGGGTTCCATAAAGATTCTGATTAGAGCTTGCATTGTTTATTTTCCAAAAGGTGGCTCCTTCAGATGAAAATATCAGTGCTCTGTAGACAACGGATCTAATTGGTCAGGATGAAAACTATTTTTAAATCTCATTTGCAGTAACACTTAAATAGACTGAATCATAGGATAGGACTTTTTTGTGTTTGACTGATATTGATTTAGAGTTAAATTTTCATTACTGATGATGCCCAATATGGAGAGTATTTTTAATGACATACAGTATGAATTCAATACTTTATGTATTTCTTACATTATTATTTGTTTGTTTTTTAACATTGTAAGATGATCAACTTATCAAGGACTCTGAGATACTACATGTATTAAGAAATTCACAGTTTATAATAAGTGCAATCTTTAGAAATTCAGTTTCATACACATTTGTGTTAGAATGTTAAGATGTCTGTATAATTCATGGTTAAGGAATATGTTAATGACCGAATTCCCAAAAAATATTTCTTTGACTTGACAAAAGGTGTTGCACCATTTAGTGAAATGTCTTTTTGCTGATTGAAACAAAACTTGAAAGTCTCTGGGACTGAGGACTTTCCTTCTAAACTTGAACCTGGATATTTGATATATTTCATATCTTTAAATTTTCAGGAACCACTTATCCAACTTAGGCTCAAGGTGGCCTGGAGCCTATCCCAGGAAATATTGGGTGTATGCTGGGACACACCCCGGACACCAGTCCATTGCAGAGCACACACAGAGGCAAACATGGATATACTCACAGCAGGGACACTTTTTTACAGAAGCCAGTTAACCTATCAGTATGTCTTTGGACTATGGTAGGAAAATGGAGCACCTGGAGGAGAACGTGTGCAAATAGTGCCCCAGGAATTGAACAGCACTGCTAACTGCTCCACTGTGCTGCTCTTGTTTCATATCTCTTTTTGTTTAATTTAAGGGAATAATTTTTAAATTAAGACAAGCCTTCATTTAATTATGTATAATATTTAACCTGCTTTTCAGGGTTATCTATTTTTCTCAGGGTATACTTTTTTATTCTGCCAGATTTGTCTCTGCATACATAATGATTTTGCTAGTCTGCATCTTCAAAATTAATAAAGATAAATGTATTAGATGTGGTTAAAATCTCCAAGTGCTTGTCAGTAAGATGAAAATATCAATACCAAGAACTGTCCTAGAAAAGCCTGTTTTTGAGTGAACATACATTTTTGGAACATTCTCTCTCACTTGTGCTTGGTACTCTTCTATAGATCTTTATCATTAATCTCCATGGAGAAAAAAATACCAAGCCATCGGTATTCTTCAAGAAGGAATGTTATGTCCTTCTACTGAAAACTGTAATTTCTGTGCCAGTTGCACTTTCTAGCTTCCTAGTCTACAAATCTTAAAATAAATCCTTATTTTGAAGGTTATCATAGCTTGTTTTGCAAATGCAATTGGAAAGTTATTGATCTAATGTTTGTACTTATTAGTTTGTTTGTTAGTTATTAGTTTACGTAAGAATGATATTGTTTCAAATGGGGGCTAAGAAAAAGGTGAAAATCAGGAATTGACTGAGCGGTTTAGTCAATAAGTTAAAAAAAATATTCATAACCCCATAACTTGTAAGTGATTTCTTCAGAATATACCAGAGCAGTAGGTATAATTAGAGGCACATAAATTCTTTATTTTCTGGCACAGGTTTGGTAATAATCCAGGCACACATGGATTAAACAAATAATTATTAACAAGGACAATAAAACACTACTTTACACACAAGTTACTATGTCTGTAGTATGTACAAACAAGGTGTTTCAGAGGGCTAACATCCTAATCATCCAGAAAACCCACACACTAAGTATTAAACTCTTAATGCCTACAGATGCCTTTCTAAATAAATACAGTACAACCTTCAGTTAAAGTCAGTACCTGGATGGGAGACCTCCTGGGAAAAACTAAGGTTGCTGCTGGAAGAGTTGTTAGTGGGGCCAGTAAGGGGCACTCACCCTGCAGTCCATGTGGGTCCTAATGCCCCAGTATAGTGACTGGGACACTATACTGTAAACCCTTCAAATGAGACATAAAACTGAGGTCCTGACTCTCTGCGGTCATTAAAAATCCCAGGGTGTTTCTCAAAAAGAGTAGGGGTGTAACCCTGGCATCCTGGCCAAATTTCCCATTGGCCCTTACCAATTATGTCCTAATAATCCCCATCTATGAATTGGCTTCATTGCTCTGCTCTCCTCCCCACTAATAGCTGATGTGTGGTGAGTGTTCTGGTGAACTATGGCTGCCGTCGCATCATCCAGGTGGATGCGGCACATTAGTGGTGTTGGAGGGGAGTCCCCATTACCCGAAAAGTGCTATATAAGTGTAAGCAATTATTATTATTCTAAAAATGCACTCAAGCAGGAAAGATATCTCTAACTAAGGCAACTTTTACCCAGGAAACTCAGGTTTCCTAAAAGCACAGAACAGCAAGCTCTCTCTAGCAAGGTTCAAATACTTAGCTCCAAATAGGTTTTGTTTGGATGATTGTGAAATAGAGGCTCTTGTCTGGTGTAAACTTCAACTTTCAACTGCTTTCCTGTGGTCTGACATTCTTTCTCTCCTCTATCCTTGACTGGTTCTTGTTCTCTCTTTTTCTGTGATCTTACTGTGATCGTATATGGTGTGTTTCTGGACTGCTTATTGACAGTCATTATCCCACAACTTACCTAGGTATACCAAAGTAAACTTTACAGTTGTTTTTTTAAATGGGGACCCCCTATATCTCAGCAAACATCCTCTCTGCTTTGAAAATGAAACTGTTTACTCGGCAGACTCACAAACTTTATTTAAGCTTTTAGAGATGCTTCCTAGTCACCTAAAGCTGTAACAATATAAATAAAAATGATTGTTATGGTGCTCCCTTCTGGTAAAAATCAGTCTAAGGCCCAAGCATTGTTTTCCATCAAAAAAGTTTTAAAGTTCTATAAACAGTTTTACAGTCGTAAAGGGCTCTGACTCCACACTGAACACGCCCCTGCATAGTGCCACAACAGGTATGGGACTACATCAAGTCAAGTCAAGTTCAAGTTCAAGTTTATTGTCATTATACTCATATACAGGTATATGGTATAACAAAATGCTATTTAGCTAGCTCTCAGACAATAAGTAGTACAAAAAAACAACAATACAATTGTATAATAAAAGAAAGACAATGAGAACAGGCAGTGTGCAAAACAACAAAAAGGTAACAGGTAATGTGCAAAAACAATATCAGATGTGCAAAAACATGCATCAACAGAATGAAATAAAAGGATAGAAATTATGGGGAGGGAGCTTTTTGACATGTAAGGTAGAGGTGTGAATTTTTGGTAAGAAAGAAGGCACTGTGAGGTTCAGATCATAGGTGAGGGGTGAGGTGAGAGTGAGAGAGGCTGGGAGTTTAATAGTTTGGTAGTGTAAAAACTGTCTCTGACTCTGGTAGTCCGGGCCCGAATGCTCCCGTACCGTTTTCCAAATGGTAGAGGGTCATACAGTCCGTAGCTGGGATGTGTGGGGTCTTTGATGATGCTTAGAGCTTTCCTCAAGAACCGTCTGTCATAAATGTCCTGTATAGATAGGAGAGCAACCCCAGTGATGGACTGGGCAGTTTTCACTACCCGCTGTAGGGCTTTGCGGTCAGCAATACTGCAGTTGCCATACCACACTGTGATCCAACTTGTCAGTGTCTTTTCTGTAGTGCATCTGTAAAAGTTAGTGAGGATCTGGGGACATATCTTAGCGTTCTTCAACCGTCTTAGGAAGTACAGGCGCTGTTGCGCTTTCTTGATCAGACAGGTGGCATTGAGAGACCATGTGAGGTCCTCGGCACACACACCTGGGGGACCCCAGTGTTCAGAGTTAATGTGCCAGAGGTGTGGTTTCCAAGCCTGACAGCCTGAGGTCTGCCTGTCAGAAAGTCCCGAATCCAGTTGCAGAGGGTGGTGTTGAGACCCAGTGCACTGAGTTTCTTGACTAGTTTCTCTGGAATGATAGTGTTAAAAGCTGAGCTGAAGTCGATGAATAGTAATCTTGCATATGTGTTCTTTTTATCCAGATGAGATAGGGCAGTGTGTATGGCAATGGAGATTGCGTCATCTGTGGATCTGTTGGGCCGGTAGGCAAATTGGTACGGGTCCAGTGTGTTTGGAATGGTGTCCTTAATGTGCTTCATGACCAGCTTCTCGAAGCACTTAACGATGACAGGTGTTAGTGCCACCGGTCAGTAGTCATTGAGACATGTCACTGTAGTTTTCTTCGGTATTGGGATGATGGTGGTTGTCTTGAAGCAGGTGGGGACTACGGCTTGGGCCAGAGACATGTTGAAAACAAAGTGCATTTAGGTATTTTCATTTTAATGTGACACAACTGTGCCTTATTTAAATATGCTTTATATATCATATATAACTGACATAATAGTTTAAACTGTTTCATGCATTACCCCCTTTACAGATCTGTGGACAAACCTTTTCCCATCAGTATGTACCCAGAAGCTTTGCTACAGGAACAGTAACGGGAAGTGGTGTCCTTTGTGGATGTGTCAGATATCATTGCATTTATAAAGTCTTATGTATGATTAGCAGAAAAATGTTTTTTAAGCAGATTTTACCTTGTTAAAGCAGTTTACATTTGTATGAGATTCACAATTACAATGTTGTCTCTACTAGAAGATGACGTGATCGTGTTTGAGATAAGCATGTTGCATTCTTTAATCACATATAATACTCTAGTAGAGTAACATGTATGCAGCCATCTTCTTGTGTCTACTTAGTGTTTGTTTCTAAATTATAAAAACAAGGATGTGACTTGGTAAGCATGTAAAGTGCTCATCCATCTTTAATGGGATTTGACAAGAACAGTCTCTGTTTCTGAAGGGAATCTGAAACTAGGTCAGTGATATATTCTTGTATGAGCTTCGCCTTCTGTTTGGCTGGGCTATATCTTCAGATCTATAATTAAATAGAACCTTTCCCGGCTGAAGCAAAGGACATGAAGAAGTGCCCACTAAATAACAAATCTTAATGTAATTACTGAACCCTTAATATTGATATCAGTGATGAACCCTACTTCTGAGAATTTCTAATTTCCATAAACATGCTATGATAACGGGATTTTGTTGTAGAGCTTACATTTTTTCATATGTTTTGATTAAAGTGAAGTGCAATAATGTAAAGTATATGATAACCTTGTCAGATGCCTTAACAGCTATTTTGGCAAGGACATCATAGTATTGCTTACATATTGGAGTAAATTTTATTGCTAGCATTCGATAAGTAATGATGTTCCTTTATCCAGCTGCATTTCTGCCAAAGCTGATTCAGTACATAATAAAGGGGATTCCTAAAGGTTTGTTATGTACTGCAGTATTTTCAATGGTTACATGCTTAATTTGGATTTACTGGTTCTATTTTATGCCTATTAGCATTTTAATTTGTGAGACCTGCCACTATTTAAACTACAGAAGTAAAAACAAATTAATGTGGGAATATTAATCATCACATTTATCACATTTGGACTGTTTCACATTCTTTCAGTTTAAGTACAGTACAGTTGATTTGAAACAGTTGTAAAAGAAGCATACAAACATGAGCCAGAATTAATAACAGTATAACAAGAATGCTGTAAACAAATAGAATAATGTCAAAAGCTATGATTTTGTAGCAAGCTATCATACAGATTTGTTACTTTCCAAAAACTTGAAATTGAAGCAATGGAAATTTGCAAGACTGTCCTTGTACTTACTTTTTTATTATCTGTTTGTTTCTAACTTAAAAATCTGCTTTGTTCTAGTGGAAAAATTAGCCATTACCTTGAGGATTGAATTCCTATCTTAGTCAGATACTGCAAACTTCATCTAGGGTATTGCCAACAGTAGCCTTCTGCTGCTTAGACTTCATAGTTGTTATACCCACGGACTGAAGTCCGAGTCGGGTCTTGTAGTAGGCTGGGCAAACGATTTTTAAATTTTTAAAAAAATAAATAAATAATGAGATATAATGAAGTGTTCCTGCTTAACTTAGACATTGCACGACTTTAAAACATATAAAAACAGGTTTCGAGAGTTAAAAACCACTTTTTATGCGCGAAAAATGGGTGATTTTTCTTCCTCGTGATCAGCTCAGAATCTTTGTGTACGCTGTAAGGTTTTTACTTCTTAATTAAACGTTTAAAATACACGAATTTCATAAAGACAACACACGTTTCGAAGAGAAAAAATCCCATTCTTTTCTCTTCCTGGTGTGTGAATCTGATCAGCAGGTCTTTTTTTCCCAATCAGAGGCTCTGAAAATAGCGTACCGCCCACTGCGCTCCGTCAGAGAGGGGCGCGGCACCGAGGCGCGGAGCTCAGCAGTACAGAACGAACGTTCTACTGCCTGGAGCGCTTATGGCAGCGATCGCGTCTGCATTTATAACTTAGTTTTTAAAATTAATCAAGCAATATGAACCATCTCTTTTTACTTTTAAGTCACTTAATTATCATTAAGCACAGCTTTCTCACCACCTAGACTACTTTTTGATACCATCCTTAGACAAAGCAGAAACTTCTTGTTCTGTCTAATGACATTACAAGTGGAAAGATTACAGATTTTAATCGTCTTTAATTTTGTTACGTTATACATTTTAGAAACGTTTCATCCATACAAACACCACAAAACTATTCTCGATTGTATTTCTGAATGGTATGTTACACTTAGTTCACTGTTTTAAATACATCTAATTAAGAAAGTTAGGTGTTAGCATAAACTATTAGCAATCAATATTAAATTTAGCACTGTAATAATTTGTTGCACTTTCCCCCGCATCTTGTAAAAATATATTTTCATTGTTCAAATATACATTAAATCTGACTATCATATAATAAGTTAAATACAAACTAAAGAAAAAATAGGGTTAAATATAATTCAAAATATTTTGCTAACAATGTTAACTGTTTATAAATAATAAATTGTATTAACTAAAGAGTAGGATGGCACAGTTGTTAGTATGCTTTTTGTTTTGTTTCTTTTTCATAAATACAACAGTAGTACCTGATGTCTCAGTGGCTTTCAAAATTAAATTTTGCATGCAAACCTGTGAACTAGAAAGATAACTAAGATATCCATCCATTTATAATGGTGGCAAAGTGGTTAGCATTGCTATCTTGGAGCACTGGGGTCCCAGGTCCCATCCTGTGTGTGTGGGGTTTGCATGTTCTCTCTGGGTTACATGGTTTTTCTCCATATGTGTGATATGACTCCCATAATTGGTTTATGGAAAAACTGGCCCTGGTGTGTGTGTTTGTGTCTGTCTGTCCTGTGATGGACTGGCGCTATGTCCAGGGTGTATTCTGCCTTGTGTCCGTTGCTTACTGGGATAGGCTCCAAATCCTCTGTACTGGATAAAGAGATTAGAAATGGATGGAAGTAAAGGCACTGTGTGGATTGAACTATACACAGTGTTAGAAACCCACTATGAAATGGCAGCATCTCACTGAGAATAAAATATTTTATAGTGCTGGCTTAAGTAAACAGCCTTTCCACCTCTCTTGCACATCAGTATCCATACCTAGTTATTTAAACAAATTGCCTCTAATTATAAACATCTTAATATGCTGGCTCTGTGGATCCGCATCAGCGATGTTTGCCCATTCCTTCAATTCATGTGCATCCAACACACAGTTCAATGCTAGCAACTACACAAAATCTAAAATACAATCCTCATTTCAGTATCTATGTAAACATACAGTCTGTTAACTTCATCATCTTCATCAAAAGTATGCCTAACCCCATTAGGAAGTGTTCTTGTTATCAGTGTATTCATCAGCTATCCCAAAATTATCTTCTTACCAACATCTCTAGTTTTTTATCCTGCAATAACTCAGCCAACACTTAAATCTCGAAAAGCTGCTTGTGTTCATTTCTTTAAATCACAAATATCATGTGTAAATACTGTCCATATAATTCTCTGCATTGTGGAATAATAGTTTATTTTAAAGGGAACTAGAGAAACTAAGAACTAGAGAAATTAAGAAAGGCTTTTTTTTCTAGAATTAATAAATGCACATCCTGTTCACTTGGGAAGTTAAATCCACACTGAGCAATCTTCAATATGTTCAGAATATGACAGCGAGAATCCTATCAGGGATGCATTACACCTGTTTTCAAGTCCTTGCATTGGTTACCTATCAGGTTTCGAGTCAACTTCAAAATCCTCATCCTCATTCAGTACCTACAGTATATGGCTTATTATCTGTCTACTCCCCACCTTTGTCCGTCTGACTCTGGTCTTCTAGCTGTCCTCAAGAACATCTACATTCTGTGGGTGACAGGGTCTTCTCTAGCTGCACCCCAGAGCTCTCAATTTGTATTCCCAGTGATATCAGTCACGTACCCTGAGTGCATTTAAATCTAACCTCAGAACCTTTCTTTTCAGAAGACTTAGTGTCTGTATCTGCTTCATTTTCTAATTTTGGTAGCACCTCTAACTGCTTGTCTTTCTTATATGTATTTTCTTTGTAATCTGTGGTCCTTTTATCTGTTTTTATATCTACTGTATTGCTTTGAGATGCCACTTTTAAAGGTGATATATAAAATAACGTTTTTTATTATTGTTATAGAGAAACATGATCAGTTTTCCCTGGTCCAGATAAAAAGATCTAAAGCATACTAGTTTGTCACTCTTCTCATTCCCTTTGCTAAATAACTTTTCATACTAATCTGATCAATCTAACTGCCTGTTTTCTGTGCTTTCTCTATCCTGCTAGATTTGCAATTATTCTGAACATTTTCTTCTTGAAATAACTCATTTCTAAATACCTTTTTTCACTGTTAACATCTTGCAGCAAAGCTGCGACAAAATATACACTTAGCACAGTTCATCCTGCTACCAACATTGAATAACAAAATCTTAAGATTTCTATATTTATGTCTTTATTTAGTGGTTTCATTAGTGACAAAGGCTAAACTTTCTTGGAAAAATGTCTTTTATGTGTTGCAGAAAAAACTGACTTGCTTTAACAAAGTATGTTTACAAATCCTTTCACCTGGCAATCTACCTGAATGCCCAACTATCTGAGAAGCCCTCCATGAAACCATGGTTGCTATTAATTCATTTAGGGCTCATTGACAGAATTGCTGTTTTTTATGCATGCTAATTTTCTGATTCCTCACTCTGTTTCATGTTTATAGATAAGACTTTATTGATCGTGAAGGGAAATTGATGTACATGATGAACGTTTGCATGTTCTTTTGTAACATACACCTTTTTGTGTTTTTTTTTGTATATCTAAGCAAGCGTTCCTGCATCCCTCTTCTGCACTTTAGTCATGGCTTTTTTTCTGTTTGCTTATTTCAAAGCAACACCTGCTCCATTTCTAAAACTTTTTACTCATGTGCATTTTTGTATTTTTTACACCTCTAGCACTTTAACATCCTGAATTTTCATTTGCCTTAATTTGTAGAATGAACTTGAGTTTTAGCCTAAAGAAGTTTTCATTTTCTTTTGTTTCTTGTCCTACAACTGTTATTATTGATCACCAAATTATTGTTCTTGACATGACTTCATTCAACCTTTCCTGAACGTCTATGACAGGCAGAGAGAGTGCTGTTTCTGGTGCGATCTTTTGCAGCTGACATTACACTGTTTTAAACGAACAAGAAATTAGATTGCTCATAGATCACTTATCCTATATAAATACAGCGTAATTGCCCTCCGAAAATCCTCTTTTTCTTGTTCGTTTTAGAGACCTTGATCGAAACTGATTTTAGATGTCAGAAAGGATTTCTTTTCTCTGTATTTCCTACATTGCTTTGTCGAGATTTTAACTTTATATCTAACTTTATATCTAGGCTCAGATTTCAACTATAAATCGTACAGTAGTTAATAGCAGTAAATACTGATGTTTTGCGCCCTCTTACCACAAAAATATATATGTTTTGTAGCTGGGATGAACTTTATTTCGTACGCGTAGCTACTGCGATTCGGACACGGACGGTTAAACATGGCGGTAAATCAGACACCCAGAGGGGGGGGGCGTCTTCTCGCCTCCATAACTAAAATGCCAAATAGGAGTGGCTTAAGCGACATACACAGTCGTGTAACTGACAGTTTGAGGTAGCCTATCGTGTAAATTTCGCTTTGTTGCTGATAGGTTAAGCTTTCGAAACTCTGCCCCAAAGTCATGTGACTGATTTTTCGCCCTGTTTCGTTGGTTAAACGCAATGATCACAAGCACCACCATGGTAACTGGGATGTGTAGTTTTTAATTCCGTTTGAATTATAACTGTACGTACTGTCTTCGTATTTGGCCAGGGCTTTAAAGAGAGGGCGCGCCAAAAATTTTCGGTGCCGTCGTCTCCGCTTTAAAGGTACCCCCGTCGCGGAAGAATTCGATCTCGGGACGTTTGCCCAGCGTACTTGTAGTAGACCCTATGTGATGCGGTAAGAGCTGGAGAAAACAGAAGGCGTGGTATGTCTTCGGAAATGTCTGTTTCAGTTTCACTCATTTCCACATGATTACATCTGTGGCGTGATGGCTTAAGCGTGTGCCTTATAAGCCTGGGGTTGGGTGTTTGAACCCAGCTGTTACCATGAGTTTTCTTTCAACATTTCTTTGAACAACTAAAATAGCAAATATTATGGACACTATATTGACATTTTTTATATTTCTAAATATGGCAACATGTTCGAAGCCAAGTCACTTATTAATAACAATGAATAATTTGAAGCTACTGCAGTTGTTATTACTGATGATAAATATTATCTACACTGTATTAAATTTGTTGGTTTTTCTAAATATTACAAAGTTAAGTGAGTTAAGTGATTACCACTTTCCGTGAATGCTTTCGCTCGTTATCACAGTCAACGAAAATATCAGCCATATACAATTTACATAATATGTTAATGTTCATCAGAAACATTATGCTCCACTTCTTTTTATGCTCAGCTACTTAAATTTCCCTTTAGTTGTAAAATTCCATATAAATATTAAATACTAAGCAGATTAAAACATGCACAGTAAAGAGATTAAATGATTAAAACTTTTCACAACGACCAATGCACCATGAGTGCCCCTGTCAGTCATTTTGGTCAGCCAATCACGTATCACAGTACAACGCAGTGACTTGTGGGTAACTGCATGCGGTGTGGGTTTGTTCCGCGCATTTTGAATGGCTGAATCTGTATATTAATTTGGGAATATAAATATATTATACAAACCCTATATGGCTGGTAGTGTAAATATAAAATACAGTATCTCACTTTCTTCATAAACATTTTATACATCAAAGTCTTTCACTCACTCGCTTACTGTGGTTCACAAAAAATGACAACAGCCGAAGACTGAGAGAAAGTAGAATTGTTTATTGAGAAACAAGGACTTGGCTTAACCCGCTTGGCTGAGGACCAACCTCCCAGCCATTGGACAAGGAGGATAGGGCCCCCAAAAAGAACCAAGTAGGACCCCCAATCACCAGTGCAGAAAAAACAATGGTCATTGACCTAAGTTCATCTGAGGAGAGAAAATGCTTGTTTGAAGATATCAGGCTTGGTTTTAATATACAGATGCAGCCATTCAAAGTGCGCGGTACAGACACGTACCGGAGGTAATTGGCTACGGCGTCGCGCATCATGACACAAGATGACGTGGGGTACCACGGTACGTGATTGGTGGTCCATTGGTCTGTCGTAGAAAGATTTACAGTAAACGTCTTTACTGTGCCCGTTGCAGTATTGAATATTCATATGGAATTTTACCACTGAAGGGAAATCTTAGTGCCTGAGCATAAAAAGAATAGGAGCATACTACAACGCGTGTGAAGGCCATAAACGATATTAATTTTGGAACATAAACATACAGTATATGGCTGGTCTCGGTACTTTAAAGAAAACATACACGAAACATGGTTTCATTATGACCAGAATCGGTCTTGAGAAATTTTTAACTTGATTTACAGTATTTGAGAGTTATGTCTTGACACCGATACTACGTAAATACTGCTCACGTATATGTTTCTAGGTTTATATTATGCATTTCATACGGTCAAATTACTTTTGAGCAACTGATAAGAAGCGCGAAACGGTATGCCCAGGGCATTTTAGTTTTCGTTTTGTTTTAATGCAGTGCAATGGATTGATTAGAGATATCAAGTACATACAAGTCATTTTTTAAATGTTGTAGTTCGTCTTGTAAAAATGTTACGAGTACATTATCTGTCAACAATAACACAGGTTCTGTTTCCATATTGCGGATTTTGGTTACGTAATATTATTTTCTAATTTCACGTTGTGAATTTATGATTTGGGCAAACAGAGCCGCAAAGAAGAACATTATGGGTTGTTGTTTTTTTTTTGCAGTTTTATCTAGAACAAGCGATGCTTAAACCTTTGTCTGATTCTTGTGAAACTATCCACACGACAGTTACCTAGGAGTTGACTTCAGTGATGTCACTGATGGGATGTTTCTAAAAATTTTACGTTGTAAAATGTCTTCTCTAGTTGTCCTGCATATGTATTCGCTAATGAAGCTGTGTGTTCTGAGCCTGGTTCTCTACATTTCTGTATGAACCAGCTTAGAGGGCTAAAGACAGCTTGTGTTTAAATTGAGTGTAAGGTAATTTATGCTTCTAAAGTCATGGTCAGCATTTATTATTGTACTGTGCTGTAAACTTGTTCTGTGCCTAATTACATTTTTTTATAGCTTTATCAAATCTGTACATTGTCTGTCGATAATTTTCTGTAGTGCTTTTTCAGCCCTCAGTATGTGACCTGTGGGTTAGGTACCTGACTCCCGTGTCACACAGTCTGTGATTGAATCCCATGGAACTATGTTTTTTTTTTTTAACAAACATTTCTTTGAAAAAATGAAACGTTTCCCTTGGTCAGAGATTAAATAAAACCTCACTCGCACCAAACAAATTTATATTTCTAAATATTACTACATGATCGAATTTAAGTCTTTTTAATAACAATGAATAGTCACCTATGCATTACAAAATAAACATTTATATTGATTTGAATCGCGTTTTGATTTAAATCGTAAACGCGTGTTTAAATATATGTGTTTAAAGGCGATATGTAAAAGCGTTGATTCTTATGGAATTTCTGTTCTGCCGGGGATTCAGAAAGATTATTTTTTTTAATCGCGTATCTAAGGAAAATAGCAGTATAACTTTGTTCATGCACATCATTATACAGTATCTCATTTTGTATTTCTATAAAAAAAAATCGTTTGCCCAGCCACTATTGTTGTTATTGTTTTTATCCTGTAAAGCGCTTTGAGTAGCACAGCTTTTTCACCACTTAGATTACTTTTTGACACCATCCTTACACAAAGCAGAAACTGATTGTATTTTCCAATGACATACTGTACAAGTGCAAAGATTACAGATTTTTTTCTGAACCAGGGAAAATCTGATCATGTTTCTGTATAACAATAATAAAAAACTTTATTTTACATATCACCTTCAAAAGTGGCATCTCAAAACAATACAGTCGATGTAAACCACAGATTACAAAGTAAATACCCAGACAAACGCAAACGCGTTTTTAATAAAATGCTTTCATTCATTCAACAGAGAGAGAGAGTAAAATCTGGGTGTACACAGCTGTTCCTTTTTCTGATCACTCGCTCTCTGAGATACATGAGAATCCAGGCTTTTTTATCAACGCTTTCTTTTCCGTATATCAGATATTATGGAACCACTTCAGAAGGGAGTCAGCCAGTCAGATTCCAGGAATCGGTACTTTAAAGGAAAAATACACACCGGTATTCCATTTTTCCCTAAACATTTTAAGCATCGAAGTATTTAACTAACATGTGAAATAGCGTGTGAAAAAGTGGTAGTTTTAAGCTTTTCTGCTAATATAATATGGAATCGCGTATCTAAAGAATTTAATAACGATATGATTATATTGGTGTACTGCGACAGGGCTGTGTAGGGCTGTTTTGCCTCTCTCTTCATGCGACTGTACCAGGAAGAGGATTTCTTCCTATTCGAAACGTGTATTTTAAAAGTTTAAGAAGTAAAAACCTTACAGCGTACACAGATTTCTAAACTGATCAGGATCGTTATCTTTGTCTTATGCATAATAATGTTCAGCGCTCTGTCCAGCAAATTAATAATAAACTTTATTTTATATAGCGTTTTAAACGAATAAGTAATTAGATTGCTCATAAACCTAATCACTTGCTTTTTCTTTTTATTTAGGCTCAGATTTCAACTATAGATCATATTATTAATAACCATGATAACAACCAACAAACAAAAACAACCATATAAACAAAATGCCAACCAAAAACATAAATAACAACCACAATACAAAATCAAATATATCAAACCAATATACTCTCGCAAATTTCTCCAATTATCATAATCCCACCCCTTATGCAAAACCAAACCCTCCTCCCATCCCAGTTTATCCTCTTTATCATAAACAAAATCCACCTCAATTTTCAACATAAAACATTACACAAAATCAATACCTCAACACTCCATACTCAACAACGATAATTCACAAACAGCCAGAACAAGTAACTCCATATTTCCATAGCCCCACCCCTTATGCAAAACCAACATCCCTCCCCTGTTCTCTCTCTCCCCTGGCGTTTGTAATCGTTTTTATTTTCAAATAAATTTTAGCAAAGTCATGTATTTTAAAAATCTTAAGATTTCTATATTTATGTCTTTATTTAGTGGTTTCATTAGTGACAAAGGCTAAACTTTCTTGGAAAAATGTCTTTTATGTAAACCATGTTTGCTATTAATTCATTCAGGGCTAAAATATGTTCATTGTCTTCAAATGAAAGAAGGGTTCCTTTCGCCGTGGTCGGGTTGAAATTAGAAGCTTGCCACGCCCGGACTGTTACACCAACGTATTAGCATGTTAAAACGATTTCATTGAGGAGCCTAGCCTTTCTTAATTAGTGCTGTACTTTGAGGGGGGGGAAGTGTCTTTCACTGTGAAACCAGTTTAATTCGTCACAGCCAGCACTCCTGCAGAGAGGGGGGTTGTACTTGCAGTGTATACAGTAGATGGGAAAGCCAGACCTGACCTCCATGCCGCCCACGTGTTATGCTCTTCCTTAATGTCTAAGCCGGAACACATCATTATATCTCATTTTGTATTTCTTAAAAAAAAAATTGTTTACCCAGCCTAACAGTATTGTTGTTATTGTTTTTAACCTGTAAAGCGCTTTGAGGAGCCACCTTTAAAGGCGCCATATACAATAAAGTTCATTATTATTACTATTGTTGATTTGCTGGACAGAGAGGTGAACATTATTACACAGAAGACAAAGAAAGCGAATTACGTTGCATTGTGCATTGTGTTGCTGTAATACAGTTTTAAATAATTAAAAGTCTAAACAGTATCAGCTTTATGGGTTTTAAATAAAGGCATTTAAACGCGATTTAAATCAAAATAAATGTTTATATTGTTACGCCTAAGTGACTATTAATTGTTATTAAAATGACTTAAATTCGAACATGTTGTGATATTTAGAAATATAAATTTGTTTGGTGCGAGTGAGGTTTTTTTCCCCCCAACAACTTTCCAGAGGAGCTATAAATATTTTAAATAAATACACACAGTATTGCTCATACGGTCTGCTGTTTGAGGTCCAGTTATTTAGATGCATACATCTTATCTTATCTCAGCTTTTCAGCTGAGATACAAAGATCATACATAAACAATGCAGTAAAAAAATGTCTCATCAAGTATTTAATCATTAGGTATAACAGTTTCCCTTTAGGCCTCTGAAAACACCACCTTCTACCTTGTGAATACCAGTACCTCCTTATTGTCTAAAGGTTTTATTTAAAAATAAAAAAAAACTGATGTGCTGAAACAGTACAATTAAACATGCTCTGCAGAAAAAGGGGTTGGTTGTTAGGTCAGCTTCAGTTTTACACGTACAGTACACATTTGATTTCATTAAAATTATGAGGTACCCTGTATCTGCAGGACTCAAGAGGCTCTCAGTCATGTCACGTTGCAGTTGATGTCTCCTAGAGGTTCCTAGATTCTTATTGAAAATAAAAGGAACAGCATGCAGTGGGACTTTTTCAAAAACGGGGAACAAATTTCAAAATCAGACTGCACCGAGCACACAAATATTGGTTCTAGGCTCCTGAATCACCTTTGGTCCCTGGATCATTGCTTTTAACCATTTACACAAGGTTTTTACTGTAAAGCACTTTCACAGCTCAACATAAATGGACCTTCTGGGGCACAGGCTTTAAAGGAGCTTTTTTTAAAAAAACAGACTTTGCCTTTCCTGTTATAAGCTATTCTTTTAGCATATGACAAGCATGCCCTTATTATGGCGATATCCTCCTAAACATTAGAGAAATAACTCTAGAAGTTCAATTAAAACATAAATGCTTCAAATCACTTGGGATACAACAAAAAAGTGGTGTATTATAAAGTGTGTTAAAAATGTAGCTAGTTTGTTTTCATATCTTAGATTATAATAAAACCTCACCATTTAACACCAACAGGTGTTTTCTTGAAGTCTGCTAGCTTCAAAGTTTATGATTTGGCTTTTGTGTATAATGATAGTGAACTGCATTGGAATTGTAGGAAAGTAAGCATTAATAAGCAGGAAAATTAAACCAAGAAACACCTAAAGTACTGGACTATATTGCAGATAAACTACCGATCTACCTTTTAAGCCTGTACAACCTGCAGAACTCCAGCTTTAATTGATTGGACTCAACAGCCTAAGTTTTAAGGTTATCCTTACAAGTGTGGAAAAGCACGGGCGTAATGTTGCAGCCTTCACTGTTGTTATAGAAGTTGTTTTTTCCAGCTGTACATGAACATTTCTGTCTTGAGTCTTTCTTAACAATATGGTGTAAACAGTGTCTGGTTTCTACTGTGATTATTATTTCATTACTGAAGTAGCCTTTTGATATTTGCACAGTAATTTTTGTTGTTATGGCTGTTTTCATATTCGTAGTTTTCTTCTGTTAAAACTTAAAATCTCTCGCATTAAATTGGCTACAAATGCAAGAATTCAACCAGATATTCTTACTTGTAAAATGTCTACTGTTGCATTGCAGTTAGTTAATGTATTTAGTCCATAGTCAGCAAACTAAACTTTATTGTTAAGCTTTAATGATAGATGTTGTACCAGTAACCTTTAGAAATACTATAGTACTTCACAAATGCTTTGTGTGTTTGGAAATCTTTTGAGTAAAAGCCTTATAAAAATAGGTTTAGTTTTTACAGGACATCACAAAGAAATAGGATGGTATAATTCTTATAATTGCTTAGTGATTGTATTTGGAAGATTATGGACTAAACAGACTTCAGGGATGCCAGTGGATCATTGTGCAATTTGGAATTATTCCAAAAATCAAGTGACCTCTTTGCTGTAGTATCTTTAGTATTATTTATTTAGTATTAATAAAGAATAGATTTATTAAAGTCGTGCGATGTGTAAGTGGGATATGTAAAATTATGTAAAATAAAGTTTTTATTATTGTTATAGAGAAACATGATCAGATTTTCCCTGGTTCAGAAAAAAGACGATTAAAATCTGTAATCTTTCCACTTGTATGTCATCGGACATTAACGAGTACAACCCCCCTCTCTGCCGGAGTGCTGGCTGTGACGAATTAAACCGGTTTCACAGGTATTTTCAAAGTAGGAAGTACAGTGTTAACTAGTAGCTAGGCTCCTCAATGAAATCGCTTTAACATGCTAATGCATTGGTGTAACAGTCCGGGCGTGGCAAGCTTCTAATGTCAACTCGACTCCATTGGAAGACAATGAACGTATTTTAGATCTAAATGAATTAATAGCAAACATGGTTTACATAAAAGACATTTTTCCAAGAAAGTTTATAATAATAGGATCTATAGTTGAAATCTGAGCCTAAATATAAAGGAAAAGCATTTTCAGAGAGCAATCACGCTGTGTTTATGTAGAAAAAGCGATTAGGTTTATGAGCAATCTAATTAACTATTCGCTTAAAACGCTATATAAAATAAAGTT
Organism: Lepisosteus oculatus; assembly: GCF_040954835.1. Lineage (NCBI taxonomy): Eukaryota > Metazoa > Chordata > Actinopteri > Semionotiformes > Lepisosteidae > Lepisosteus > Lepisosteus oculatus. Next base: position 28,417,874 of record NC_090703.1, on the reverse strand, counting down.
TATTTAAAGATGAATGATAAGTGTCGCAGTTTAAATAATTTTCGTAGTAGGGCTTGGACAGATTCCAAGTGCATTTTTCCAATTTACATTGCATTGTCCAATGTGCTGTTGTAATACAATTTAGAATACAGTAAGTCTAAACTGTATCATGTTTATTTATGGGTTGCAAAAAAAATTTTTTTTGAATCCCCCGCGGAACACATTCCATAAGAATCAGCGCTTTTATACAGTATATCGCCTTTAAACACATATATTTAAACACGATTTAAATCAAAACACGATTCAAATCAATATAAATGTTTATTTTGTAACGCATAGGTGACTATTCATTGTTATTAAAAAGACTTAAATTTGATCATGTTGTGATATTTAGAAATATAAATTTGTTTGGTGCGAGTGAGGTTTTATTTAATCTCTGACCAAGGGGAACGTTTCATTTTTTCAAAGAAATGTTTGTTAAAAAATAAAGTCATAGTTCCATGCGATTCAATCACAGACCGTGTGACATGGGAGTCAGGAACCTAACCCACAGGTCACATGCTGAGGGCTGAAAAAGCACTACAGAAACATTATCGACAGACAATGTACAGATTTATATATAAAATAATGTAATTAGGCACAGAACAAGTTTACAGCACAGTACAATAATAAATGCTGACCATGACTTTAGAAGCATAAATTACCTTACACTCAATTTAAACACAAGCTGTCTTTAGCCCTCTAAGCTGGTTCACACAGAAATGTAGAGAACCAGGCTCAGAACACACAGCTTCATTAGCGAATACATATGCAGGACAACTAGAGAAGACGTTTTACAGAGGATGGATTTTTAGAAACATCCCATCAGTGACATCACTGAAGTCAACTCCTAGGTAACTGTCGTGTGGATAGTTTCACAAGAATCAGACAAAGGTTTAAGCATCGCTTTTTCTAGATAAAACTGCAAAAAAAAAAAACAACAACCCATAATGTACTTCTTTGCGGCCCTGTTTGCCCAAATCATATATTCACAACGTGAAATCTAGAAAATAATATTACGTAACCAAAATACGCAATATGGAAACAGAACCTGTGTAATTGTTGACAGATGATGTACTCGTAACATTTTTACAAGACGAACTACAACATTTAAAAAATGACTTGTATGTACTTGATATCTCTAAACAATCCACTGCACTGCATTAAAACAAAACGAAAACTAAAATGCCCTGGGCATACCGTTTCGCGCTTTTTATCAGTTGCTCAAAAGTAATTTGACCGTATGAAATGCATAATATAATATAAATTTATGCTCAGGCACTAAGATTTCCCTTCAGTGGTAAAATTCCATATAAATATTCAATACTTAAACGGGCACAGTTAAGACATTAAATACAGTTTGCATACGGTAATATGTTTATGTTCCTAAATCAATCTCTTTTATGAGCACGTGAAAGCATGGTGAATCGATTCTCAAAAATTACTGTACTCTGCATGATTGGAAAAAAATGCTTGAATCTGCATGATTGAAAAAAAACTGCAGAGTTGTTTGATAAGATACTCTGGGATGTCTTGTCAAACAGCGGAGGAAGTGGTCCTTGTTTTGAAGAAATGGCCAGAGAATTGATCAGGGGAAATCCAACAGTTAGGAGTATGTTGTGAAAGTGAGAGAGAACCAGCCATGGTTCACAATAAGCCCTTTTAGTTTACAAACAGAGGCCCAATAGGAAAAGCTCTGGCCAAGGTGCGAAGTTGCGAGAACCTCGTATGGGCTGATGTAAGAATGGATTTTGAAATAATATATAAGGGTGTCAAATCCAAACTGATCAGTTTTGCTTTTCTTGAGATAAAAGGTTTAAGTTTCGGGAGATAGGATATTGATATCAAATAAGCAAGGTTAGGAAGAAGGATCAAAGGATGTGGAAGTAGCAGTCAATTCTGTTAGCTACTGACGTGGGGAATACAACAGTGCTTCTAGATCTTAGTGCTACCTTTGACACGGTTGACTACTCTGTTTTGTTACACAGGCTTGAGTTTGAGGTTGGCTTATGCTGAACCATCCTTAAGTGGTTTACTTCATATTTAACTAACCGTTTTCATTATGTTCAAATATCTAATAATTGTACTGATTCGTCAATGTCACCAGTTCAATTTGGGGTACCACAGGAATCAGTGTTGGGGCCAATATCATTCACTCTGTACATGCTGCCGCTAGGTAGGATAATATGAAAACATAATATTAACTTCCATTCATATGCTGATGACACTCAAATATACATTTCGTTTACACCTAACGACTACTCTTCTATTATCACTGTAATTAATTGCTTACTTTCTGTAAGTAAGAATTCTATTGTAGCAGTACATATACCGGTTACATATGGCAATAAAGTTCAAGTTCAAGTTCATTAATGAAGTAAACTCAACTCTGATAAAACTGAGGTTCTGTTGTTAGGAGGCAACAATACTGATAGGACTACTTATAACTTCAGCACTTAACTAGGAGGATTTAAAAATTTGCCTCAAAGACTCAGCACATAACGTAGGCATCATATTAGACGCAAGGCTCTCATTTAACTCAAATGTTAAAACAGTATCTAAAACATGTTTCCTACAGTTAAGAAATATTGCAAAACTAAACCAGTTTCTCTCCACTCAGGATACAGTGAAATTAATACATGCTCTTGTATACAGCAATGTTAGACTACTGCAATGTCCTACTATCAGGGAGTACCCACCGCTCTTTCACCTTACAATGAATTCAGAATGCAACAGCTAGAACTGTTACTAGGAGCAGAAAGTAAAACCATATAACCAATATTCTTAGCTCTCTTCATTGGCTTCCTGTCAGGTACAGGGCAGACTTCAAAATCCTTCTACTTACTTACAAGGCACTCGGAAGTCAGGCACCTGTCTATCTAAAGGAACTTATTAATGTATGCAGGTCTTCTTCATATTCCACGCATTAATAAAAAACAGTTGGCAGTAAAGCCTTTAGTTACAGGGCCCCTAGCTTATGGAACAGTCTCCCACCCCATGTTCGGGATCCCGAGCCAATCTCAGTATTCAAATTCAGACTGAAAACCTATTATTTCAGCCTAACCTACTCACACCTTACATTATAGCCTGCTCCAACCACAGTTGCTGGTGCTGCTGTACATGCCTTTGTGTGTCTATGTGTTGGCCCACCAGGTATATACAATTATTTTGACCAAACTATCCTATTCTCCTCCCTACATGTCCGTATGGTGCCTGGGCTGGGCACCATCTGAGCTGGATGCTGCATCACTGCCATGGATCCAAGAGGGACATCGTGGATATAGCTATCGTTTAGGAGGATTTTTCTGGTCTACAGAGATCTGCATGGAATACTAACCAACAGAAGACATGATGGATGGATTAATACCCTCATCGTTTCCTTTTTTTTAGCATGCCCAAAGGGGTTGGGCAGCCAGTTGACCTTGGACCCCTAGAGGTTTATTGTCTCCTTACTAAGGAGTTTTTGATTCCTCTCTGTTCTGTATTCACAAAATGTATGGTTACTTACATTGTTAAACACCTTGGGGCAACCTTGTAGTGAAAGGTTTTATAAAATTAAATTGTATCGAATTGAATTGAATAAATTCAAAGCATCCCAGGAAGCTGATGAATGTCAGCAGCAATAGAGATTCCAATGTGCTGTCAACCCAGGGTGAGTGGTAACCAGATACGAAAACATAAATGCAGGATTCCAGGATGTCCGAGGTAAGTGGTGTGTATTAATTCAGAAGGGGTTTCTCAGATTGCTGGAAGCCTTATAGAAGGAGAGTTATTTGAGGGTGAATAAGGAATGGACAGGTCGTGCCAAAAAATGGAGTTTGTGGAAGAACTGGATGCCGCTGAGGTATGCCTTAGTAGAGGATACCCGCACTTTGGGTGAGTTTCTACAATAGCAGATAAAAGATGATATGGTCAGAATATTAAAAGATGGGAACTTATGTTTATGGAGAGGTGGAAGGATTAGAAACCTTTCCAGGCAGTCCAGTAAGAACTGAGAGTATGAGGAACAATCCCTGACAGGATAGGTTGCTGGGCCAGCTGGAGGTAGCAATGGAAAGGATGATTGAGAGGAATTTCAGTTCTGAATAAGTTGGTATTGTGCAAGGTTTCAAATTTACTTCTGGTGCAAAGTCCCCGAACTTCTGAAATGGAAAGTAAGAGAGAGAATCGGCTATAATAGATTTAGATGGAAACCTTCCTTTGTTGATTATATGAACTACTGCAATGTTATCTAAATAAATAAGAACAGATTTTATTTTCCAATTGTGGCCTCAAAGAGAAGCAGCAACAAAAATTGGGAAGAGAATTCAGAAGGCCAAGAGGTAGTAGCTTCCAAAGCCAATGGAGGGGCTGCATTGGTAAAAAGCTGGATATCCTAGGGGGCAGACAAGAGATAATTGTATAAGAAAGATATGCTGTTCCAGTTGGCCAAGAGTAGCTGCCATAGCCTGAGTTCAGATTTCCAGTTAACAGAAAGGCTTACATGATGACGAAGAGAGGATGCTGAAGCGGCAAACTCAAGAAGGTAGGAGATGAATGACCGGCCTTGAGGAATAATGCATAATTAAGGTGGTCAAGCAGGGAGAAAATTTCCCTTTTTGTGCAAAATTTAGCAGAAGAGTAGGTAGAAATATATAGCTGGATGCAGTCGAGCTTTTCGTGAGGCAGGAAGGCAGAGAAATTGATGGGATTGAGCATGATCCCAAGGAATTGAATGGTATGGGAGGGGCCAGATGTTTTGTCCAGGGCGAGAGGCACCCTTAGGTTCTTAAAAACGGAAATAAGTGTGGAGGAGGCTGTTGTAGTGGGAGCATGAGGAAAAACTATAGTGAGGAATTCATCAAGAAGATGGATAAGGAAGGGGAGCTTGTAGTTATTTAAGATGATCCAGCAGAGAGCTTCAGCTAAGGTGTAAAAAACTTTTGGGCTACTCTTGCACCAGAAAGTTAGGCGGACTGCAAAGAAGAACTTATTCCACCAACAAACTCCGAAGAGATGCCAGAAGTCGAGGTCATGAGGCATCATTTTAGAGGCGATGGAAATGTCAGTCTTAGAAGCCAAACACCTTGACCTGCCATTTTGATGAGTGGAATGGCATCATCAATCATGATATAATGCAGGGAGAAGTCGGATCTGGGAATAAGACTATTGATGCTTGGCACACAAGAGATATGCAGAGCTGAGAGGTTGATTATGAGGCTTTTTTTTATCCTGAGTATTTACAGACTGCTATACCAATGGGATTGATACAGTATGTGGGAAATGGCGGATAATCAAAGGGCTTATCATGAAACCTTTCTCAACAAATTGCAGGTTCCTGCAGATGGCAGGGGAAGATCGTCAAGTTCCTGTCGATGATCGGGAAAGACAGAGCACATGATGTCGCGAAAGATGCTGAAAGCCAGGCAAAACTCATAAATTGTTAGGAATGAAGTCGAGTGAGAATCAGAAGATTTGAGAATAATGAAGACTGTACTGCAGTCGACTGTTCTGGAGTAGGAGTTGTAGTAGAGGAAGAGAGAAGGTGAGCTAGACTGCCATCTGTACCTCATAAAATTTGCTGCTGGAGTGAGAGGAATGGGATGAGGCCTAAACACCATTGTATTAGGAGGAGCTGGAAGAGGAACAGCTGTTGGGAGAGAAACATCCCTGTTTAGGAGGGATGAGGTAGGAGTAATGGGAGCAGGAGTGTGACCAGCTGGTGGTGCGGGAGGGAATGGTGTGTTGGACTAAGTAAAAGTTAGGAGTTGGACAGTTGGAGCCACCACTGAGCTATGTTGGATGCCAGGGGATAGGAGAGACAAAAGATTTAGTAGGATGCCTGCAGACTGGACTTGAGGTAGGATGCTGGGCACACCCGGGGCCGAGGTACCAGCAGTGCGGTGGACAGAGAGATTGGAATCTGGGACGGAAGGCATTAGATGACTGATGCCAGGTGGGACGCCGGGGATAGGGGAAGTTAAGGACAGAAAAGGAGTAGAAAGCAGACTGTGGAAGGAGGGGTTAAATAGACCTGGGGCCTGACGCTCAGTGGCTTGGGAGATAGAAGTCAAAGGATGTTGTGGAGGAGCTGGAGTGCAAGTGTGGGCTGGAGGATGAGCGTAGAAGGCTATCAAGTTGTCTTGGACACCAGGGGTGGGGAAGGGTGTGGGACACCTGCTGACTGTGCTGAAGGTAGTTTGCTGGATGAACTTGGTGCTGTGGGGACAGCAGCAGGAGCAGCGGGAGCTGAAAGAGAAGAAACTGGGGCTGAAGGCAATTGGAAGTTGGGCCATGTTGCACACTGGAGGCAGAGACAGAAGAGAGTGCAGAAATTAATTTAAAAAGAGAGGAAGGGGATGGGGGAGGTGTGTGGACCTGAGGCCTTAAACTTGGCAGCATGGGGTTTAGAGAAGGAAGCTGAACAGAAAATCCAGGGTGCAGTTGCTCAGAAAACATATGGGTTGCTTGAGCTGAAGATATAGTGGGACAAGACACAACAGAAGACACAACAGGCAAAGGCACGGGCAGCCTAGGGGTCCTCTTATTAGGCTGGAGAACAGAGGTGTGGGTGACATCAGCAGAGAGTGCTGGGGAATGCTGTGGAACTGGAGTTTGCTTTTTGTAGATGGCAGATAGATATGGTGAAAACTGACATTTTGGGGAGCATTTCATTTAAACTGGACACTGTGTTTTTGGAGCATTATCTGAAGGCTTGTCTCAGTTCAGTCAGGAATCGCGGGAGACAACCCAGGAGAAAGAGGGGTGGATATACAAAAACCGCAGTGGGGACATTTACATGTGAGGCAGGGGCTGCCTGGAGAATTCACCGTAGGTGAATGAGAGGGCTGGATTTGTGATGTGGGAAGGACGATGACAGCAAAACATAATCTTCAAAGAGAAGCTGAATCCTGTGAGGACTGGCCAGGAGATGAGCGGTGCTGATAGGAACAAGCAGTGAATGGAGGTGACAGGATGGTGGTAAAAGAAGTACGAGGAACAATGTGGTCAAGAGAGTAAGGGAACCCTAAGTGCTATCTAAAAGTTCTTCATCAGAGCAGGAGATTTGCAGATCCATGGGTTATTGAAAGACAAGAGCAGTGCAGGGCAGAGCACTGACTGTGTAATGCAAAATGAGCGAAGAAGAAGAGAGGGTAATGTTCGGTGTGTATGGAGACTGAGTGCTTACGTCACACTTACATTGTTTTAACCTTTTCTATGAATACTTGTGCTCGTTAAAGCAGCAAACAACGTGTATTTCATAGAATCTGCTTAATAGAGAATATAATATGGAATCGTGTATCTAAAGAAATTAATAATGATATTAATTTAAGGATCTAAATATAATATATTTATATAGGTCAAAGTATTACATAGTCCACTTTCTTTAGAAAAATCTGCATCAATTTGACTCATTCACTCGTGATTACTTTGGAAACATTTTGCCTGTCCTTTTTAGCTATACACCGCCTATAGAAAGTCTACACCACCTTTGGATAAAGTGAAAAAGAAATCCAGACATTTTACTAAATTAATTTAAAATAAAAAACAAAATAATTGAATGTATAAGTATTCACAGAGACAAGGTTCTTGAAAAATACCAGTCAGGACAAGGATATAAGAAAATTTCCAAGGCATTGAATATACCTTGAAGCACAATTAAGTAAATCATTAAAAAGGTGAGAAAATATGTGATTCTGCCCAGAACTGGCCATCCTCCAAATTTGAGCATCTGAGTAAGAAGAGCAATAGTAAGGGAGGCCACCAAGAGGTCTACGGCAACTTGTAGTTACAGTACTCCATGACAGAGATGGAAGAAACTGCATGATACAAACAATAGCATGCACATTTCATAAATCTGGCTTGTACAGAAGGAGTTTGCCCAAAGGCATGTAAGAGACTCAACAATTGGGAAGAAGATTCTATGGTCTGTCCATCCCTGCAGTGAAGCATAGTGGTGGCAGCATCATGCTTTGGGGATGCAGCAGAGAATAGAAAACTCATAAAGATAGAAGGAAAGATGAATGGAGCTAAGTAAAGAAAACTTCTGGAGAAAAATGTGCTGCAATCCGCAAGAGCACTGGGCCTTTGAAGATGATTCATCTTCCAACAGTACAATGAACCGAAACATACAGCAAAATCCACACTGGAGTGGCTTAAAACTAAAAAGGTTAATGTCCTGGAGTGGCTCAGTCAAACTCCAGACCTATATCCAATCTGTGGAATGACTTAAAAATTACACAAATGTTCCAACTTGATGGAGCTTTAGCAATTTTGCCAAGAAGAATGGGCAACAATTTCAGTGTCAGGATATGCAACGCTGATAGAGACTTAGCCAGAGAGACTCACAGCTGTAATTGCTTACCAAGTATTATCTCTTGGGGGGGGGTGAATACTAATGCATTCAATTATTTTCTGTTTTTTTCTTTAATTAAAATGTTTTGATTTTTTTTTCTTTGACATTATACTTAGTTTATATTATACTTCGGGGCAGAGCAGTGGCTCTGTGGCTAAGGATCTGCTCCTGTCACTGGAAGGTTACTAGTTCAAATCCCGTGGCTGGCAGAGGAATCCTACTCCGTTGGGCCCCTGAGCAAGGCCCTTAACCCTAACTGCTCCAGGGGCACTGTACAATGGCAGACCCTGCACTCTGACCCCAAGCTTCTCTCCCTGTCTGTGTCTCCATGGAGAAAAGCTGGGGTATGCAAAAAGACAAATTCCTAATGCAAGACATTGTATAGGGCTAATAAAGAAACATTACATTATTATTAGTGTTGATGAGTGGCAAAAATTCTTAGTTAAATAAATCATGGTTCCATGCTGTAACACAACAAAATCTGACAAAATCAAAGGGGGGGTGTAGACTTTCTAAGGTACTTAGAAGTTTCCAAGCAGTGTGTTGGTGCAATGGCTTCTGACCCTGCCTTGCTTTCTGGAACCCCATGTTCTATTCTCGCTCAGGGAATGTGTTTTCCTTTAACAAATAAACATTCCTTTTAAAAAAAAACAACTGAAATAGTAAATATTATGCACACACTTCATTGATTCTTTGGTATTTCTAAATATCACAACATATTCAAAGTTAAGTTATATTAGCAACATGAATGGGCAAACATGAATACTGTCAACAGTGGGAGTAAAAACCAATTCAACCAGTTTAATTCAAGTCAATTCAAAATACCTTATTCATTCATGTGGGGCAATTAAATATAAGCTTACAACAAGCCTTAAAATGAAATCATATATATTATTGTAACGCAACGGGGGCTCAGGCGGGCGCCCTTGCCGCATCTGGTCGGCCCAAATTATAGGTGGCTCGAACCCGGGACTTCCGCGTCTCTCTGCAGCGACCTAGCCCCGTGAGCTAAAGAGAGATCTCTCCACAGCCCAGTAGCTGTGGTCCTGCTATCACAGGGAAGGGCAGTGACGTACGCTCTGGTACACCAGCTCTTACACACACTGCTTGTCAGCCGTAAGCGTTACACTCTCCCCCACTTAAATCGCCATCCCCAGCAAAGGGCTATCCCACCCCACTTCAGACACCAATGTAACACAACAGGGGCTCAGGCAGGTGCCCTTGCCGCATCTGGTCAGCCCAAAGTATAGGTGGCTCAAACCCGGGACTTCCACGTCTCTCTGTAGCGACCTAGCCCCGTGAGCTAGAGAGAGATCTCTCCACAGCCCAGTAGCTGTGGTCCTGCTATCACAGGGAAGGGCGGTGACGTCACCCGCTCTGGTATGCCGGCTCATACACACACTGCTTGTCGGCCGTAAGTGTTACATTATAATTATAATCAAGAAAAAAAATAGTATTAAAAAGAACACTAAAACTGAACAGTAATAACGTATCTAATAATTATTAATATGATTTTATTAATAACAACTCAGAATTTCTAATTGTATTTTGAAATTGTATTTTGTTCAGGGTGATTTATCACTGTTATCACAACCTTCACTTTCTTTTTAAAATGTCTATTTTTGATATAGGGTATTCCAGACCTTTCTTTAATTTGTGAAACTCCCTCTGTATTATGTCTTCACACATATAAGAATAAACTACATATGCAAATCTTTTCACAGGCAGAAAGATGTTCTGTGCTCAGTAGATCTTTCACCACAGTATGCATCGTTACATTTTTGGGCATCAATCGAAGCATTCTGAAGTCTGTCAAAATCGTAAAAAATGTAATCACTTTTTCACACAGGGCCATGTAGGTTTGGATTTTTTTTCCCCTTAATAATAAAAACCTTCATTTAAAAACTGCATTTTGTGTTTACTTGTGTTATCTTTGTCTAAAATTTCAATTTGTTTGATGATCTGAAACATTTCAGTGTGACAAACATGCAAAAAAATAGGAAATCAGGAAGGGGGCAAACACTTTTTCACACCACTGTACATGCCTGTGGCAGAGTTCAGCATTTTAATTTAATGAGAGGCTGTGTCGATGTTAGTGGTTTATAATAATAATTAACAAACAGTAGAGTAGAGATATGAAAGCTTAACGTGGCATGTGAAGCATTTGGGCTGTCACCAGAAAACGCCTGGTTTCAAATCCCAGTCAATGCTGAGGAAAATACCTTTTCCAATTACAAAATTTAAGTTGTATACTGTTTAGACTTTTAATAATTTTAAACAGTGTATTGTAATGTTAAACTTTAAACTGATTAAAAAGTAGTATAAAAGTATATTTTATAAAAACAAGGTTGCTCAGTTGTACATAACTACACAACAGTATTCCACTGTAGCGGCAATGCTTGTTAATAAGACAGAATTAAGCGTTGGTATGCTCCTAAAAGAGGCCCCATCTCACCCTCCATCTCTGTGGTGCAGCCACAGAGAAAGAATTCATGCAGGCTGATTTAAGATGTTTTTCTTTTGATAAGAAACAAGCTCCCAGACGGGGATGCAATTAGCTAAGCCTGGCTATCATGATCAATGGTCATCCATTGGCACCTATCAGTCTAGGGAGTGCCGAATGGACATCTGGACTGCATTCCTAAGTGTCAGGAGTAAGTGACTTATATCTCACCTTGACCAACCAATCAGGGACTGGCAGGGCGTGGTAATACCATGTGGGTCTCCAATGCCCCCAAACTCTCAACCAATCAGCACACATCTGGGTCTTGATCAAAAAGGAGCGCAAGCTCAGTTCTGAGCTCTCCTTGGCCATTTTCGCGCATCCTCAGAGACAATCACGTGACAACTGCTGTTGTCTGCAAAAGGACTTGGACTTTGTTCTAAGCGCGAGGCCGAGGATCCCGTACGTACTCAGAATTCTACCAACGTGAATGCTCCGCTTGATCAACGGCAGCCTACAGTTGGACCCTCGTCGACAACATGAAAAGCTTATTCCGAACGACTGCCCTGCGCGCCGCAGTCAGATTCCTCCGCCCGTCCTACTCCGAGCTGCACCTCGACTGGTTGGCCGGTAGCCAGAGGACGCCGACACAACGCCCATTGGACAACCGCTGGAACAGAGGCTGCAACAGAGCCTGTCAGCTGGTTTGGTGTTCGTGCCGGGAAATTCCAAATCCAAACACAGTGGATAAGTAAACCCCATGTTCTGCATTGCGTCTCGAGAATTCAATTGTACCTCAACACAAGTTGTTACCAGTTTAATTCATGAGTAATGTATTTACTTCCGAGCTTAGAGTAACAGTGGGTAATAACACTGATTAGCGATTTGGTAACCGAACAATATATATTGACATATATTCTCTGTTGTGTATCTCTTTGTGTTTGCATCTCTTCGAGATTATATACCTTGTATATTGATAACCCTCACAGTAAGGTCTGCCGCTCGTATCCAGGCAGACTAGTATATGTTTGGTGCACAGTTTATATTAATAAATGTATCTCGTGTATTGAACCCGTGTATGTGCGTTGTTAGTTGTTCTGACGATTGATTTTCTAAAAGCCCCAACGAACAACCTCGTGATTACTGCTACAATTAATAATTGTCTCAGTAAACCCATCAAACCACTACACCACCTTCTTCATAAATATTTTACGCATCAAAGTCTTTAACTTGGTAACTTACAGTGGGTTATGGTTTTAATGTTCTTGTTCTAACATTATAAAGTTTATATACTGTACTTCATAAAGTAAAAAGTGATCCTTAAGAGTAATACTTTTGGTATATGTTTTATGTAGCCGGATGTGTAAAAATAGTTTCTCAGTTTACAGCTCGTCCATGGTATAACTATATAACATATATCTCTTCAGTTTACAGAATATACGGTTTAAAGTTTTAAATTTAAAGTTAAATTGTTGCCTGATTACTGGCTTTTCTGATTGAGATTTTCTGCATTCAGATGTAAACCTGAAAGAGATACATTGCATTCACAACAAGCTATAATAGTTGACTATTTTTCTATATTTGGCTATGTAAGAAACAACACAAAAGTAATTCTCTGGAACAAGTGAACGGTTAATTCCGGAAATGCTTTCAGCATAGGATTGCATAACAAACAATAACGAAAGAGACTGTAAATTCAGCCCCATCCCCCAGGCAAAACTGCTTCTTCAAAATTACAAACATAGTGGGATGTATCAGCTCCACCCTTTATAACACACATAATGTTTGTTAAAGAAGTTGGAGCAGGGACCGTCTTTGCATGTGTAAGCTGCAAAGGAACAGGTGATGTTTAACATAAGGCAATCAGCAATAAAATGGTCTGTTTTATAAACATACTCATTTTTCCTGTACTGTAGTTTTAAAACATGAACAAAGACTACATTCCCCATGTGCCACATGCACAAATCACATGAAGTTACATCCACATATATGCTGAACTGATTGTGTACGATTAACTGAGGGTATACTATTGAACTATACTGTATGTACAGTAAATACAGCATGATGCTGTATGGTTTTAAAGCCAATAAGAAACTTATTGGCAGTTATTAAAAAATTACGAAGCTTTCGAAAATGATATGATTGTTATACATTAAGTGGATTTTAAAAAGTACAAGTTTTTTTTTTACAGTAACAACAGCATGGTGTTGGGGTATGTACCACATTCTACTACATTTCTTGCCGTGCATTATGAATGGCTGGATCTGCACACATAAAAACCTCAATCGCAATTTCTGTTTAAGGGCATCTTTAAATTTCCTTACTCTCTCCAAGTATCCTGTAGATTATTGGTCATGTGGTCAAGTGGGTGGTATAACTGGTTTTCTTTACTTGTATTTGCTAGCTTGTATTAGGAATATTTTTTAACATGTATTTAAACTTGCTAAACTTGCTAACATTTTTATTAGGATAATTGTTAAATTTGGTAAAGCTATTGTTAGGCATTTGGTTAGGTTTTGAGTGGTCTGCACCTAGACCTATTTTTCCCATAAGCCCTGTTATTTTTATTCTGCCTTTTTTTCATAACACAAGGTTTTACAGTGTAGGCATCCTCTCACGAGGCACCAGTAAATGTAGGGGTTTTGTGCTTAACTGGGACAATTATTAATGTAGCAGTAAGTCACAAAATGATTCTTTGATGTCTATTTGAATCAACCTTGAGGGATAACTCAAACAACGCGCACACATGGATACTGTTACACGACAATACATTTATTAATACATAGAATGTGCATATAAATGTAACAGATCTTATTGTGAGGGTTAGCAGAATACAGAAGGTATATATTCAATCACGAAGAGTTACAAACCAAGAGGGACATACATTCAGTATATCATTCATTTAGACCGTTTCGTAAATGAACTTGGATTACAACTTCTACACTAGATACTCAAAAGCAAGTACATGACTCATAGGAATTAAATTGATATCAACTCATGTTGAGATAACAATTGAATTCTCGGGCTGTAATGCAGAATGTTGAATACTCATCCAATCTGTGTGGATTCTGATCTCCCATAGACACAAACAGTGGCAGGCTTGTTGCTATGTCCAATCGGTGTTCTCTGGCCCAGTGCCAGGCAGTGCTGTTGTGGCTTGCGACATGGTGGGAGAGATTCCTGCTGCGATGCTCTAGCAGTGGGCTCTCTGAAGACCGGCTAGTTAGTTCTGGCTTACTAGCAGAGTTTGTGCACAGGAGAAAAGTGACTGCGGGTCCAGGCAGATCACATTCTTTAGACAGGAAGAAGACCGGTTCATTCATGATGTAGCACTAGTCCTGAATCCTTTGATTCCGCTGTCCACAGTTCCGACCGTAGTTCACTTGTTGATCAGGTGAGCTTTCCCGGTGGGTTCACGAGACTTGCTGCTGGGCTAACCTCGGGTGGATCCTTTGGTTACGCGCTGATCTGAGTCTGAGAATTCCCAGAGGGAGCCGGGAGGCGCCTTGTGCTGCCTGTTTTACTACGGTCGTTCATTGGTTGAAAGTTTCATGGGCATCCGAGACCCACGTGGGGTTACCCTGCCCTACCAGTTCCTGATTGGCTGATGATGAGTAACAATGCACTCTGGCCTTAGAGTTGTAAACAATTTGGGATGAGACTCCCTTGGAATTTCCCAGACTTTAAGGTGCCAGAAATGACCATTTATTAGGATGGCTGGAGAATCTCAGCATTGGGAGTTGTTCCTTATCAGGACACTCTATCAGCTATAAAAACACCTTAATTTTGAACCTAATGGAATGGCCTTTCTGTATCAAGCACCACTGAGATGAAGGAGAGAGGGACTGGCAAGGGAGCAGCAAACTGAATTCCTGTACTTTAATAAGCCTTGCCACTACACCAGGAATGCATCTATCATGTTATAGTAGAGACACCTGTACAAAAAAATGGGTGCGGTATTTTGCGGCATACCCCAGTGGGCGTGTCGCGGTGTCACACGGTGTCACGCAGTATCACATGGTTAATCGCGCGACATTTGACGTCATGCCGGAAACTATCTGGTTTCACCTTGTAAAACCGCCAGGGGCAGCTTAAGCTCTCATGTACAGCATTTGAGCTTTTAATTTTGAACTGTGTATTACAGCATGTTAATCATCAGTCATTAAAATGTTGGTATATTTTATGAGAGCAAGATTGCTCAGTTGGACAAAAGTACACAACCTAACTTTATCAGAAATATTTATGCATCAGAGCCTTTACCGAAGATATTACTAATAGTATTAATAATGGATGACTTTGGACAAGCTGTATACACAAAGTATAATTTCTTTAGCACATTTGTACAAGCACTTGGAATCTGTCCAAGCCATACTTTGTCAGGCATTTTGTTTTACTTCAACGGGCATAAAAACTTCCTTGCTTTTAACAGGGCATTTAATAATTTCTAACTACGAAAATGATTTAAAATGCGACACTTATCATTCAACTAGAGCTCAAAATATCACAAGGATCCTCAAGAGCACAGCAAAGACTGTATTAAAAGATACTTGTATGTATCAAAGCTTTCTTTTCCGTATACCAGATTTTATGGAACCACTTCAGAAGGGTGTCAGCCAGTCAGATTCCAGGAATCGGTACTTTAAAGGAAAAATACACACCGGTATTCCATTTCTCCCTAACGATTTTAAGCATCGAAGTATTTAACTAGCATGTGAAATAGCGTGTGAAAAAGTGGTAGTTTAAAGTTTTACGCGTATCTAAAGAATTTAATAATGATATGATTATATTCGTGTACTGCGACAGGGCTGTGTAGGGCTGTTTCGCCTCCCTCTTCATGTGACTTCCCCTGTAGCCTGCTGGTCTACATGCCTGATTACCAACTCACGGGTTGTGTGTTCAAATCCAGATCGTGCTGGACTTTTCTTTTAACAAACATTTCTTCGAAAAAATTGAATAGCGATATTATGGAAAATCAATTGACTTTTATATTTCAAAATATCACAACATGATTGATTCTAAGTCATTTTTGATAACAATGAATAGTCACCTTCTTCCCTTCTGACAACGGTCCCTGCTTCTGCTTCCTGCTTCTATTGTGTGTGTGCAATAGATTAAATTTTTATAGAGAAATGCAGGCTGGACAGTATGCGTTACAATATAGACATTTATATTGATTTAAATCATGTTCTGATTTAAATCGCAAACGCGTGTTTAATTATGTGTTTTTTAATGATAATCAGGCTAATGCAACATAAATTGATACAGTATCTTTGTCTTTTAAGTATCTTAAACTTTCAGCATAGCTTTCTACCCGTTTAGATTTATATTTCTTGGGATTTTGGGATCAAACGTGGAAGGATTAGATTGTAATCGTTTTTATTTGTCAAATACGTGATTGTATTTCTGAATGTTATGTTACACCTACAGTAGTTCACTGCTTTAAAAACATCGAATTAAGAAAGTTATGTGTAGCACTTTAGATCTTTTTTTCTGAACCAGGGAAAATTTGATCATGTTTCTCTATAACAATAATAAAAAACTTTTACATATCACCTTTAAAAGTGGCATCTCAAAGCAATACAGTAGATCGAAAAACAGTTAAAAGGGACCAAAGTAAATACCAGACAAACGCAAACGCGTTTTTAATAAAATGCTTTTATTCATTCAGCAGAGAGTGAGAGGGACATCCAGCAGAGAGAGACACACACACCGGTTTCCATTGACAAAATTGTTTTTTTTTCAATACCTCTTGTCTAACAGGAATATTTTGTTTGTGGTTAGAGTAGAGGAAAAGAGCGCTTCCTTCTACGAAGCATTTCGTTGATCCGATCACGAATTCTTTTCCAGTCGCACATTAGTTGTTTTTCAGGAAGTTAAAAAAAACACTTGAATTACTTATCCAGTCTATCAAAATAAAGTTATTTTTCAAGCAATGCAACAAACGTCGGGCAATGTGTTTTTTTTAATCCAACATTGACAGCCACATCTTAAATCTTGTCAGTCAGGTCTTTTTTTCTCTATTTGAATTGTGGTTTACACATCGCACGACTTTAAAAGCTAGAAAGACAGGTTTCGATTCACATTAGCTGGCGAGCCTTGTTAACAAAAAAACTAATAATAATGTAACATGCCACTGTTTGTTCATGAACAGTTATACTGAGATTTCCTTAGATACGCGATTAAAAAAAAAAATTTGAATCCCCGGTGGAACACATTCCATAAGAATCAGCGCTTTTACAGTATATATCGCCTTTAAAGGTGGCTTCTCAAAATGCTTTACAGGATAAAAACAACAAGAACAGCAACAACAACAATATTGTATTTCATTGCACTTTGAAAACTAAGTAATAACTTAACTATAAATGCAAACGTTTCATATGTTGCTGTTGTGAATGCCTGTGGAGTGTATCTTATTTGCCTTGAGTCCCGGTTATCTCTCTCCCCCTCCCTCAGTTCAATTCAATTCAAGGTGTTTTATTTGCATGACAGATGGGTACAATCAGTGTTGGGTATTTACTTTGCTTTGAGATTCCAGAGAAGGTGATATATAAATTTTTGACTAAAATAAATTGATATCTTTGTCTTCTAAGTATCTTAATAAACTTTCAGCATAGGTTTCTACCCGTTTAGATTTATATTTCTTGGGATTTTGGGATCAAACGTGGAAGGATTAGATTGTAATCGTTTTTATTTGTCAAATACGTTTTAGAAAAGTGTTATCTATACCTGCCCAGACTGTACGCCTTCCTAAACCTCGCCTTTCACTCCTGTCCTGCTCTTCCCCACGCACCCCAGCCGGGCGCTCTTCGGCCTCTGCCCGGGACAAATGTATATTTTGATATTTACACCCGGCGCGGCACCGAGGGACCGTCTGCATTTATAACTTAAAATAAGTCAAGCAATATGAAGCATCTCCTTTTACTTTTAAGTCCCTTAAATACATTGAGCACAGCTTTCTCACCATTTAAGATTGCTTTTTGATACCATCCTTACACAAAGCAGAAACGTTCCGATGACTTACAGTACAAGTGGAAAGATTACAGATTTTAATCGTCTTTAATTTTGTTATGTTATACGTTTTAGGAACGTTTCATCTAAACAAACACCACAAAACTATTCTCGATTGTATTTCTGAATGTTATGTTACAGCTACAGTAGTTCACTGCTTTAAATACATCGAATTAAGAAAGTTATGTGTAGCACTTTAGATCTTTTTTTCTGAACCAGGGAAAATCTGATCATGTTTCTCTATAACAATAAAAAATAAAATAATAAATATAACAATAATAAAAAAAATATTTTACATATCACCTTTAAAAGTGGTAGTACCTTTTTTAGTACTATATTTTTGTATTATATTCCCTATTAATCAAACTCTAATTGAGTTTGTATTGGCTTGTCAGTAAGGTAAAGACAGGTTTCGATTCACATTAGCTGGCGAGCTAAAAAAACAGACAATACCCATGGAGGGGGAGGTCAAGCCAGAGAGAGAGTTTTTTACCCTCTGCCTAAAAACCCAAATAACCCGGGGCAGAGACTCCGCGGGGATCATTGCGTAATTTTTGAGAATCGATTCACCATGCCTTTCATATGCTCATAAAAGAGATTGATTTAGGAACATAAACATATTACCATATGAAAACTGTACTGTATACAGTATGTATATGTATATTTAATGTCTTAACTGTGCCCGTTTAAGTATTGAATATTCATATCTAATTTTACCACTGAAGGGAAATCTTAGTAGCTGAGCATAAAAAGAATAGGAGCATACTGCAACGCGTGTGAAGGCCATAAACGATATTAATTTTGGAACATAAACATACAGTATATGGCTGGTCTCGGTACTTTAAAGAAAACATACACGAAACATGGTTTCATTATGACCAGAATCGGTCTTGAGATATTTTTAACTTGATTTACAGTATTTGAGTGGTATGTCTTAACAGCGATACTACAGTATGTAAATAATGCTCACGTATATGTTTCTAGGTTTATATTATGCATTTTATACGTAAAATTACTTTTGAGCAACTAATAAGAAGCGCGAAACGGTATGCCCAGGGCGTTTTAGTTTCGTTTTGTGCTGGAACTCTGCTTTTAACAATGTCGCCGTGGATTGATTAGAGATATCAAGTACATACAAGTCATTTTTAAAATGTTGTAGTTCGTCTTGTAAAACTGTTACGAGTACATCATCTATCAACAATTACACAGGTTCTGTTTCCATATTGCGGATTTTGGTTACGTAATATTATTTTCTAAATTTCACGTCGTGAATATATGATTTGGGCAAACAGAAATGCAAAGAAGTACATTATGGGTTGTTGTTTTTTTTTTTGCAGTTTTATCTAGAACAAGCGATGCTTAAACCTTTGTCTAATTCTTGTGAAACTATCCACACGACAGTTACAGTACCTAGGAGTTGACTTCAGTGATGTCACTGATGGGATGTTTCTAAAAATCCATCCTCTGTAAAACGTCTTCTCTAGTTGTCCTGCATATGTATTCGCTAATGAAGCTGTGTGTTCTGAGCCTGGATCTCTACATTTCTATATGAACCAGCTTAGAGGGCTAAAGACAGTTTGTGTTTAAATTGAGGGTAAGGTAATTTATGCTTCTAAAGTCATGGTCAGCATTTATTATTGTACTGTACTGTAAACTTGTTCTGTGCCTAGTCACATTATTTTATAGCGTTTTTATAGCGTTATCAAATCTGGTGGCGCTGTGTGTTAGTTTCCTGACTCCTATGTCACATGGTCTGTGATTGAATCCCATGGAACTATGACTTTATTTTTTAACAAACATTTCTTTGAAAAAATGAAACGTTTCCCTTGGTCAGAGATTAAATAAAACCTCACTCGCACCAAACAAATTTATATTTCTAAATATCACAACATGATTGAATTTAAGTCTTTTTAATAACAATGAATAGTCACCTATGCGTTACAAAATAAACATTTATATTGATTTGAATCGCGTTTTGATTTAAATCGTAAACGCGTGTTTACATATATGTGTTTAAAGGTGATATACTGTATAAAAGCGCTGATTCTTATGGAGTGTGTTCCGCCGGGGATTCAAAATTTCTTTTTTAATCGCGTATCTAAGGAAAATTGCAGTATAACTTTGTTCATGCACAAACAGTGGCATGTTACTGTCACGACAACCAGGCAGTCAAGAACAAAGCGTAAGCGAGCTAATCAGACCCAGCAGCGGGTGATTATTAACAAACGCCGCCGCACGAGTTAAACCATCTGCGCACTGCTATTTAAACCATCTGCACCTGCTTCCCTCTGCTCGGTATTGAGTCTACTCCTTGAGAGCTCTACCTGGCGGTTTTCCCCGTACCTCGTTTATTCTGGTTTTTGGATTCCCCTTCTGCCTTTTCGACTTTGCACCTCGCCTCTCGACTCGGACTGTCTGCTACCGGTGAACTTCCTGGATTACGACTTGCCTTTCGCCTTTTGACTACGACCTTGCCTCTCGTTCTGGTTTGTTCGCCTGCCTCATCTATCACCCGTGCCTGCGTCTGCACAGGATCCGTGTATCTTCTCACCAGGGATTCCTAACAGATACATTATAATTTGGGTGTCTCCTCTTGCCAGAAAGCTCTAAATTGCATTTTGAGTGCGGTTTTTGACTTTTTCTAAATTGTCATATTGACTTTTTCTAAATGAAGTCATATTCACAGATACCCAAACATTACAGTACATTATCTACAGTATAGTACTGATTAGAGTTGTTCTTGCAGACTGCTTTTTTCTAGATGCCTTTACTAACACCATTGTTTTGCAAGCAGTCATTAAAATTATATTGCATAAACGTTTTTGAACTGAGCATACTGTACCCCAATAGCAAATTGTGATATCAACAATATAAATATTTTGGTCTAAATGTAGTGCAGACTTGTATTAGCTGCAATGCATCTTTACAGTCATAATTGACAAAGTCATTTAAAACCAATGTTTTTTTAAAATCTGGTCTCAGTTTTCTTTTCACACTACATGTGTATTTTCTTTAAAGTACTGTACAATAATGGTATGATTTTAAAGCCACGGAGTATAATATACTGTATTTTTCAAATTAAAATCTAGACTAAAATGATGTGTTTAATTACTATTTATATACAATTACTAATAATTCTATATTAGTGGTCTCACTCAGTAGTGGCATATTTGTGGTCTCAACATCGTAACAACATCCTGTTTCAACAATGTAATTATTGTATTTGATGCAATTGTCGCTAATACAGTTACAGTCACTTACAGTATGATTAACAAAGGAAAGCAATAATGGGTTAATAAACATTAAATACTGTACTGAGTTGTGTGAAAGCCAGCAGCTGCAGTGCTTTAACGATTCACTGTGCCTGGGAGTTTTACAGAGTGGTACAGTCCTGCATCAGATTATGTGGAAAAAAAAAACAGAAAATCTTGGTGCTGTTCGTCATGATGTGATGCTTACTGCAGTATGGCGCCTGACACCTAGCACATTCTGGATGGACTTCTGTAATCTGTAGGTTTCTATAGCTTCTTCTTACTTGTGCTCCTAGGTTGTGGGAGATTTTTCACAAAGAATTGAGCAATGTGACTGCTTAGTAACTTTCACATCATAACTTAAAACAATACCTCTTCAGAAGGTACCTTTCCCTTCCTATTTAGCATGTACACAGTGGTATTCTGACCCATTGTAATATAAAGGATAGCTAGGACCTAATTTAGAAAATCAACTTTTGTAAAGCAAAAAAAAAAACATAAAATGGAACTGAACCTTTAGAAAACAAATCAAGTACATTTTAGCTACATACACACAAATCATAAAAACAGATTACATAGTTACCAGGAGAAGGAATAAGCAAACAAACCCTCCTTGGGTTGGTACTAGCATTACTTATGATTATTGATTATTATGATAAGATTATCTCTGGAATTATTATCCAGTGAAAATTATGGACAATCTATAAGTATTAAGCCATGCTGAAAAGAGAAGAAAAGAAACACAGCAATTTAACTGTGGAGCCTTCTTCAGATGTGAGAGAGAAAGAAAAATCAGCATCTGATAAGGTGTGGGAGAACAAAAACCAGGAGTGGAGAAGAGGTGGGAGCAGAAGAGAAGCTGATTTGATGCTCAGGTAGTGTGAAGTCAAGAGAGGTGAGGAGAGGTATGAAATCAAAACCTGCAGATTAGAAGGAAATGATCTGTCATTGAGAGAAGGGGGAGAGTGTGATCCTAGTTTCAGGATAATTTTGGTCTTTCTCTAATAGAAGTTCCAAAACGCAGATGGAGAGATCAGTATGATCATGGCTGATAGAGGTGAAATGAGAAACAAAGGGCTTGGAGAGATCTTTGATCTTCACATCTGTGACATGTTCCCTTAAATGGTCTCCCGGTCTCATTCCTGTTTAACCAATGTTGATAGCTGGGCATTTACTGCAGGACATGCGGTAAATAAGATGGCTGGAGATACAAGATGTCATCTGAGTGATGCGGAATTGTCCAGAGGGGCCTTAAATGTATATGGTATTGGATATATATTTCCAGGTGATGCAGCAAGTTCTGTTGGAGGGAAAAGTGACTGGTGTGGATGATTGCTGACGGCGGTCAAGTGAGCTACGAACAAGAAAGTAACGCATATTAGGTGGTCGGCGATATTCATGACTTGGGGGGGGGGGTTCAGAATAAAGGGTAGCAGTGGAGGGATCATCCTGTTAGATGGGGAAATTGTCATTAATGGTTCTGGGCATAGAAAGGGTGTTAGGTTGGTAGGGAAGCACCAATGGAATGCATCTGGGAGGCCAGGAGTTGATAATGGGCTGATGATCTGAGAGGGCTATGTGAAAGGATCCTGTCAATAACATGGGTGGGGTATCCTCTGTTAATAAAAAAACAGTGCATTTTGAGGGCTCAGTTTTGGAAGTCCGTGCAGTCACTGCAAAGTTGTAAGGGCCCGAGGAACTGTGAAAAAGGGAGAGAATTTTTAGTATATGTGGAGTGAAATGCAGCAAGGTGATGCAGCAAGTTCTGTTGCAGGGAAAGGTGCCTGGTGTGGATGTCACCACACACATTTAAGGCCCCTCTGGACAATTCCGTATCACCATCAACTCCTGGTCAGCAGTTTTAAATTCCTGGAAATTACATCACAGAGGACTTAACCTGGTCTAACCACACCAACATCGTGGTTAAAACAGCATGGCAGAGCTTATTCTTTCTCCACAGGCTAAAGATGCTTGGCATGCCGTCACATATCCAGGCCAGCTTCTACAGGTGCACTATTGATAGTATCCTGACTGGTTACATCACTGCCTGGTATGGGAACTGCTCCGCCCAGGAATCCAAAGTACTACAGAGGGTGGTGAAGTCAGCGCAGCTTATTACTGGCTGTGAGATACCAAATATCCAGGATATCTACTCAGCTAGATGTCTTAAGAAGTCCAGGTCCATTCTCAAGGACCCCAGTCATCCCAGTCACAAACTGTTTTCTCTCCTACCGTCCGGTAAACAGTACCGAAGCATTCAGTCAAAGTCCAACAGATTACGGAACAGCTTCTACCTCTAGGCAATAAGACTGCTAAATAGCTAACCTACAGCTCCTTAACAAATCACCGGTAATGGCTACATGGACATACTGTTTTCACTGTACTGTGCATACTGCACTACTTTTGCTCCGTTTCACTTCCCTTTTGGTTTTCGCTTTGCTTCACTTCGCTTTTGGTTTTGCTTCAGCTTTGTTATTTTGTTGGTTTCTGTTCATCTCTTTGTACTTTTGTTTGTTTGTGTTATCCTTATTTTGCCATTACCTTGCCCAAACTTGTTATTGTATCAGCCTCTGTGTTCTTTTGTACCATGTTACTTGTCTACTCTCGTTTGTATTCATAGTTCACTTGTGTATTTGTGTGAACGTGTATAGAGTTAATTCAGGTTGTTGGGTACATTTTGCACAGATGTAGTTGATTCTTGTATTAGTCACACTAGTTTAGCACGGGTGGGTGCCATTTGTCTTGTATGGTTTTGGGTAGAAGACCATGTGTTTCGTGTTTTCTTTTGTAGTCAGGTTAACTTTCCCTCACTTTCTTAGCCAGCTCTATTTTGTTTTTTATTTTATTTTCTTTGGCACCACTCTAGTTCCCTTACCCTGTCTGTTATTGTGTCCAATTACAAACCAGTCACTTATTCAACTTAAAATCATCACTTTTGCACCGACCTTTGTTATCACGCTTCCTAGTCCCTCACCAGAACCCACCTGCTTCCAAAAAGTATCCTAAATGTTACACCCCTTTGCCCCTAGACACTTGGGGTCGTAACATCTGTGTTCATTGTATTCAATTTCTATTACATTATATATTATTATGTAACCTTATTTTTTGTAACCTTAATTTTGTGATTCCCCCCCCGGTGAGCTCATAGAAAAGACATGTCACAGCATGTAGCAGTAGTTGCTGGCAATATTGTTGTGCATTCGATAAATCAACTTTGATTGATTGATTGATTGAAAGGAGCTAATGGATAGGTTTATGTCCAGCTGTGCATTTGTCTAGCTTGAGGGCTGTAAGACCATCATTGTTGGGAATGATGGTGTATAAGGCTTGCATGACAAGCAGCCCCTTGTGCTAAATAGACCATTTGTCATGGAATGACAGGAGAGCGAAAACGCCCTATGCGTAGCGGCGAGACGGGGGTTAGCCCGGGCTCAGCTGTTCAGGGAATGCCGTATAGAAACCAATGCCCTTACGTAGCGGATGTGGGGCAACCTGGTGCTAGGCGGGTCTCAGGACATCCGAATGTTAATGCTGAGCCAAGGCAGAATGAAAGACCCGGAAATATATAGCCCCAGAGAGAGAGAGAGAAACACCGGAAGGACAACAGAGAACCGGAAATGAAAGACAGGACAGAGAAGGAGCGCCCTCTGGCTGCAGAGGGCGTGACACATTTATTCTAGTTGAGGTCACTGGTCATTTTCCTGAGAACTATGCCAGCTATGCGTAAAGTCCCCATTTGGCTGTTATCTTTTGAGACCAGACACCCTGGGACGGATTTAGTAAAATATAAGTAAAAAGATACATAGTTAACAAGATATAGTACAAACTTTTAGTGAAAACATTTGGTTAATTCCCTCAGTGGTAAAAATGAAACATTCTAGGCCCTGAAACTGGAAAAACATTAAAAAGTTGGAGAGCATGGTTGGTGTTCATAATATATGAAAGAAGGTCTTTGATATATGGGTGTTTTTGCCACACCACAACAGTACCACCTTTTTCTGCTGGTTTGAAGACAATTTCTCCTTGGGTGAGGGTAGACATGGGTTTACTGGGTGTGGAAAGGGTCTTGGAAGCTTGATTTTTGCATTGGTTAATGAAGTAATCTACTGAAAGAAAAAGGCCAAAAGGGGGAGTCCAACAGCTCTGTTAAGGATTGATATTGTTAATGGCATCAGTAACCAGGTTGTCATCAGCTGCCAGTGAAGAGAAGTCATCAGCAAAATGTGCACTGAGCCAAATCCTGCAGTAAAAGCGGTTGAGGTCAACTTGGGTTGGGGAGATGTCCAGTGTCTGGTCGCTTGGCAAGGTGGTCCCTGAGTTGTAAAATTAGTAACATTCCACTGCCATGTCACCAGTAACTACAGTAACTCAGAAGGTTTAAAAAGCACTAAGGAACACATATCGAAATGAAATGAGATTCCCACGGGCTACTAGGCTAGCTGCTGGATATAATTATTCCAGTGTGTCCTGGGTCTGCCCTGGGGTCTGTTCCTCATTATCACCAGATGCCTAAACCCCCTCAAATGGCTCCTCTCAATCCAGAAGAGCACCAAGTCTGCGGATGTCTATGAAGCGGAATGTCCTTGTACGCACTGTCCATCTATTGAAGCAGAGTTTTAAAGTGCTTGTGCGTTAATGCAGATTGAGCAACAAGTAAACTAATTATTTTCACCACTGCAGTCATCATAATACAATGAAACATATTTCAATAATACAATGAAAATATACTGTGGGGTGTCTAATGTGATCTTTACATATCTCTTCTGTTTTGCGATCATAGCAGAGGCGTCATCAGTCGTCACAGAAGAGATTTTCTTGATGTCAGTTCAGTTTTAGGCAGCACAGCTCTTCCTGGATTCCATCAGTTACAGTATGTCACAAAAACTGCTAATCGCGGAATGTTGCTTATATCCACGTACTCATCAAGCATAAGACTAAATCCTTATGTCTTTTAATGCCAATGTCTTTTTTTAACATTTACAGCAGCTATATCACCCTGCAGCTCTCAACTGGCTACCTAAGCAGGGTTTAGCCTGGTCAGTACCTGGATGGGAGACCTCCTGGGAGCTATGGCTGCTGCTGGAAGTAGTGTTAGTGGGACCAGTGGGGGGCACCCACCATGCGGTCTGTGATACCCACTCATGGTAGCGGGGACACTATACTGTAGTGGGAACCTCTTCGGATGAGATGTTAAACCAAGGTCCTGATTCTCAGTGGTCATTTAAGATCCCCGGGCATTTCTCGATAAGAGTAGGGAGTTATTCCAGTGTCTGGGCCAAACATCCCCCCTTGGCCTTTACCTTGGCCTACAAATTGTCCCCATGTATGATTGGCTTGCCCTTGCCCTGCAATGGATTGGTCCATCAAGGGTGTACCCTGCCTTGTACTCATTGCTTGCTATGTAGGTTTGCACACCGTATGGTATAAAGTGGTTTTGCAAATGACATGACATTTCACTGAGATGATCTCTTTGTTGTACAGACCATTAAATAAAACATATGGACATCTAAGAAAGGCCTCTTGTATATATTGCCAAAATTAACTGTCTTTCTAAGTTTTGCAACACGTTGTGCAATTTAATAACTTGCTTCTGTGGCTTGATTTTTACTCGCACGGAAATTAGAAAAGATGCTGCTTTGTTTTCTGTACCTCATTATAGCCCATTTGATAGCCTCATCCTTGAACAGTTTTGTCCTGTTTTGTCTGAAAATGTATTTGGACACTTGATGTGTGACAAATGATGCACTCACAATGTAATTTACAAACAGCATTGTCTTTATGTTGAACAAATAAATATTAATCTCTCCAAAAGGGCTGAAATTAGTGAAGCAATTTACATGTTGTCCAAAGTGTTTAACTTTACACTTAATTGTCAAAAATGTTATTGGTGGCACAGATTGCAAGCTTTTCTGTGAAAACAATAGGCTAGCCCGTCTAAATATAATTCTGTAACAATCCAAATGAAATTCCAAAAACAGCTTTCACGGTGTAGTATGTTGTAGAGAATTACATAACAGTCATGCATGTTTTTATCTTTTTTAACTTTATTTCATTGTGCATTATTAGATTTTTATGGCACATTCCACATCACTACACTTGCCATTAAAAATCCCTTTGTGCACTATAGATTGCTGACCACTTGTCTAGCTCCTTTGCCTGACATAGAGATTAAGCCCAGCAACTCTATAAAGAAACCAAATTCTGCTGCTTGTATCTGTAATCAGTTCTTTCAGTAACTACCCAAAGCTTGTGACCACAGTTGAGGATGTGAACCTAGATTGACCAGAAAATAAAGAGCTTTGGTAAACATGATTTGGTACAGCATCTGCATTACTACAACTGCTACACCAATCTGCTGGTCAGTCTCACGATCCCCTCTGCTTTCAATCATGAACTAGACCCCAGGGTACTTAAATTTCTTCCCTTGGGGAAGCTGTTCCCCCACACCAAACCACTCTTTTATGGAACAGAACCATTACTCAGGTGTGAACCTCTGCAGTGTGTACCGGAGATCAGTCAGATGAGACAGTGGACAACATCATCCGCAAACAGCAGAGATGTAACCAACATCTAAACTGGATATACTCCAAACCTCAGCTGTGCCTTGATATCCCGTCCATGAAAATCACAAAAAGAAGAGGAGAAATTACACTCCCTTGGTGGAGTTTGACACCCACCTTTAATGTGCTCAAATTAATGCAGAGAATTCTTGCTCTACTAATACAGGGACTGAATGGCATGCAGAGCGGCCACAGCACCTAATCTTGCAGCACCTACCATAAAATACTCTGGGATAAACACCTATAAGCCTCCTTCAAGTCCACAACACATCTGCACACATGGGTGGCAACCTTCCATGCCTCCTTAAATATCCATGTGAGGACAAATTGGTCTACTGTTACACAGCCAGGATAGGATCTGCTTTGTTCCTCCTTGTTTGCATACTCAACTATCGGGCTGAGCCTGCTCTGCAGCACACTGGCATAGGTTTTTCCTAAGAAGGCTGAGGAGTGTGTTCCATCTGTAGTTGGAACACCACCTCTGGTCCCTCTTTTTTTAAAAAAAAAACCCAATCACCAATCTAGAGGTACTGTCCATGACTTTCCAAGCAACATTGAAGAGGACACCATGACACTCCAACAATATCCAGTGCCTTCAGAATTTCTGGACAGATTTTAGCCACTCCAACATCTCTAACACTATTTCAAACCCAGACCTAATGTCATATGTGCTAGACACTCAAGTACGAAGATGAGAAGCTCTGTCTACTGATAACCACTTGGTAGTGATTTGGGTCAAATGGATGTGGCTTCAGCTAGAAAGACCTGGGAGGCCCAAAAGGAAAGAGGGGGTATCCTAAAAGCAGCTGGCAGATCCCTCTATATAAGATAAAATCACTTTATTAGCCACATACAATTTCTTGCATTAGGAATTTGTCTTTTCACATACCCCAGCTTGCTCCATTTGAGACACACTGGCACACAAACGGGGAGAGAGAAGCTTGGGGTCAGAGCGCAGGGTCACCATTTATACAGCGCCCCTGGAGCAGTTGGAGTTAGGAGCCTTGCTCGGGGGCCCAGCAGAGTAGGACTCCTCTGCCAACTGTGGGAATTGAACCAGCCACCTTCTACCCCTGGGAGGATGGGATATGGGATGACGAGTTCTGACATTCAGAAAAGCTTCTCCTTTATCATGGAGAAGGTCGGGGAAATTGAGTCCAATTGGAACTTTTTCAAGAACATAATGGATTTATTTGTATTTTTATGAAGGATTATTGCTGCACTGAATTGTTAAACATATAAAGCAAGGGAAGTGGGTGTGTACTGTGACAGGCTAAATAATCTTTTTGGTCTTGACCAGATGAGGTTACGATGGATCCAGATTCAGATCTCCAAGGGCCTTGACAAAATTCAACCCACTGGATATCTTTAAAACCAAAAAGTGAAAATCAAACCTGAGGGGACAAATGAAAGCTATGGCAATATATAGGCGAATGAAAGTCCATAAAACCAGGAAATACAGAAATCCAGCAAGAAGTCCAGGGTGAGTACAATTATGCTGGGAAAACGTTCCGAGGTCAAATTCTTCCAGCACGGGGGTACCTTTAAAGCAGAGACGACGGCACCGAATTTTTTTGGCGCGCCTTCTCTTTAAAGCCCTGGCCAAATATGAAGACAATACATACAGTTATAATTCAAACAGAATTAAAAACTACATATCCCAGTTATAATGGTGGTGCTTGTGATCATTGTGTTTATCCAACGAAACAGGGCGAAAAATCAGTCACATGACTTTGGGGCTGAGTTTCGAAAGCTTAACTTATCAGCAACAAAGCAAAAATTACACGATAGGCTACCTCAAACTGTCAGTTACACGACATTGGCATTTTAGTTATGGAGGAGAGAAGACGCCCCCCCCCCCCCCCTCTGGGTTCCTGATTTGCCACCATCTTTAACCATTCCGTGTTCTAATTGCAGTAGCTACGTGTACGAAATAAAGTTCATCCCAGCTACAAAACATATATATTTTTGTGGTAAGAGGGAGCAAAACATCAGTATTTACTGCTATGAATTAGTGTACGATTTATAGTTGAAATCTGAGCCTAAATATAAAGTTAAAATCTCAATAAAGCAATGTAGGAAATACAGAGATAATAAATCCTTTCTGACATCTAAAATCAGTTTCGATCAAGGTCTCTAAAACAAACAAGAAAAAGAGGATTTTCGGAGGGCAATTACACTGTGTTTAAATAGAATAAGTGATTTATGAGCAATCTAATTTCTTGTTCGTTTAAAACAGTGAAATGTCAGCTGCAAAAGATCGCACCAGAAACAGCACTCTCTCTGCCTGACAGACGTTCAGGAAAGGTTGAATGAAGTAATGTCAAGTACAATAATTCGGTGATCAATAATAACAGTTGTAGGACAAGAAACAAAAGATAGTGAAAACTTAAGCTTTTTAAGGCTAAAACTCAAATTCATACTACAAATTAAGGCAAATGAAAATTGCTAGAGGTGTAAAAAATACAAAAATGCACATGAGCAAAAAGTTTTAGAAATGGAGCAAACAGAAAAAAGCCATGCCTATAGTGCAGAAGAGGGATGCAGGAACACTTGCTTAGATATACAAAAAAAATCACAAAATGGTGTATGTTACAAAAGAACATGCCAGGGTTTCTGCAACACATAAAAGACATTTTCCCAAGAAAGTTTAGCCTTTGTCACTAATGAAACCACTAAATAAAGACATAAATATAGAAATCTTCAGATTTTTTTTATTCAATGTTGGTAGCAGGATGAACTGTCAGGTTGAGCTTAGTGTATATTTTGTTGCAGAGTTGCTGCAAGATGTTAACAGTGAAAAAGGTATTTAGAAATGAGTTATTTCAAGATGAAAATTTTCTGAATAATTGCAAAGCTAGCAGGATAGAGAAAGCACAGAAAACTGGCAGTTAGATTGATCAGATTAGTATGAAAAGTCATTTAGCAAAGGGAATGAGAAGAGTGACAAACTAGTATACTTTAGATCTTTTTTTCTGAACCAGGTGTGGTGTCTCCGGGGGAATAGATAAATGTAATAAGTACGAAAGTACTCCACTCCACTCCACTCCACTCCACTCTCTTCTCCGAAATGCATTCACCTACTGGCTTCCGCGCCAGTTAACTGTTTCCGGGGCATATATATTTTGTTTCTTGATGAGACCCACCTGCTTCTCGTTGTCTTTCAGACTGAGCCCTTTCCATCTGTGGGTCAGCTGGTTTCTCTTAGCGGCCATCTTGGTCAGGTCTAAGTCAAGTATAGCGTACAGATCGTTCCTAAAATACCTGTCCAGGATGACCCTTTCTCTGGTCCTCTTACACAGGGAAAATCTGATCATGTTTCTCTATAACAATAATAAAAAACTTTATTTTATATATCACCTTTAAAAGTAACATCTCAAAGCAATACAGTAGATGTAAAAACAGATTGTAACGCAACGGGGGCTCAGGCGGGCGCCCTTGCCGCATTAGGTTGGCCCCCCACCATCGGGGGCTCGAACCCGGGACTCCTGCATCACTCAACAGGGACCCTGTTGAAGCAGGGTGGGATAGCCCTTCGCCGGGGACGGCGATTTAAGCGGGGGAGGGTGTAGCACTTACGGCTGACAGGCACTGTGTAAGAGCTGGCTTACCAGAGTGGTGATGTCGCCGCCCTTCCCTGTGATAGCAGGACTACAGCTACTGGGCTGTAGAGAGATCTCTCTTTAGCTCACCGGGCTGGGTCCCTGCTGAGTGACGCGGGAGTCCTGGGTTTGAGCCCCCGACGGTGGGGGACCGACCTAATGTGGCAAGGGCGCCAGCCTGAGCCCCCGTTGCGTTACAAGATAAAAGGACCACAGATTACAAAGTAAATACATATAAGAAAGACAAGCAGTTAGAGGTGCTACCAAAATTAGAAAATGAAGCAGAGACAGACACTAAGTCTTCTGAAAAGAAAGGTTCTGAGGTTAGATTTAAATGCACTCAGGGTACGTGACTGATATCACTGGGAATACAAATTGAGAGCTCTGGGGTGCAGCTAGAGAAGACCCTGTCACCCACAGAATGTAGATGTTCTTGAGAACAGCTAGAAGACCAGAGTCAGACAGACAAAGGTGGGGAGTAGACAGATAATAAGCCATATACTGTAGGTACTGAATGAGGATGAGGAATTTGAAGTTGACTCAAAACCTGATAGGTAACGAGTGCAAGGACTTGAAAACAGGTGTAATGCATCCCTGATAGGATTCTCGCTGTCATATTCTGAACATATTGAAGATTGCTCAGTGTGGATTTAATTTCCCCAGTGAACAGGATGTGCATTTATTAATTCTAGAAAAAAAAAGCCTTTCTTGATTTCTCTAGTTCCCTTTAAAATAAACTATTATTCCACAATGCAGAATATTAAATGGCCAGTATTTACACATGATCTTTGTGATTTAAAGAAATTAGCACAAGCAGCTTTTGGAGATTTAAGTGTTGGCTGAGTTATTGCAGGATAAAAGACTAGAGATGTTGATAAGAAGAAGATAATTTTGGGAAAGCTGAGGAATACACTGATAACAAGAACACTTCCTAATGGGGTTAGGCATACTTTTGATGAAGATGATGAAGTTAACAGACTGTATGTTTACATAGATACTGAAATTAAGATTGTATTTTAGATTTTGTGTAGTTGCTAGCATTGAACTGTGTGTTGGATGCACATGAATTGAAGGAATGGGCAAACATAGCTGATGCGGATCCACAGAGCCAGCATATTAAGATGTTTATAATTAGAGGCAATTTGTTTAAATAACTAGGTATGGATACTGATGTGCAAGAGAGGTGGAAAGGCTCTTTCCTTCAGCCAGCACTATAAAATATTTTATTCTCAGTGAGATGCTGCCATTTCATAGTGGGTTTCTAACACTTTGTATAGTTCCATCCACACAGTGCCTTTACTTCCATCCATTTCTAATCTCTTTATCCAGTACAGAGGATTTGGAGCCTATCCCAGTAAGCAACAGACACAAGGCAGAATACACCCTGGACATAGCGCCAGTCCATCACAGGACAGACAGACACAAACACACACACACCAGGGCCAGTTTTCCCATAAACCAATTAACTTGCCAGTATGTTTTGGAGTGTGAGAGGGAGTCATATCACACATATGGAGAAAAACCATGTAACCCAGAGAGAACATGCAAACCCCACACACGCAGGATGGCAGGAATTGAACCTAGGACCCCAGTGCTGCAAGATAGCAATGCTAACCACTTCGCCAACATTATAAATGGATGGATATCTTAGTTATCTTTCTAGTTCACAGGTTTGCATGCATAATTTAATTTTGAAAGCCACTGAGACATCAGGTACTACTGTTGTATTTATGAAAAAGAAACAAAACAAAAAGCATACTAACAACTGTGCCATCCTACTCCTTAGTTAATACATTTTATTATTCATAAACAGTTAACATTGTTAGCAAAATATTTTGAATTATATTTAACCCTATTTTTTCTTTAGTTTTGTATTTTGTATTTTGTATATGATAGTCAGATTTAATGTATATTTGAACAATGAAAATATATTTTTACAAGATGCGGGGGAAAGTGCAACAACTTATTACAGTACTAAATTTAATATTATTGATTGCTAATAGTTTATGCTAACACCTAACTTTCTTATTTTGATGTATTTAAAACAGTGAACTTAGTGTAACATACCATTCAGAAATACAATTGAGAACAGTTTTGTGGCATTTGTATGGATGAAATGTTTCTAAAATGTGTAATGTAACAAAATTAAAGACGATTAAAATCTGTAATCTTTCCACTTGTAATGTCATTAGACAGAACAAGAAGTTTCTGCTTTGTCTAAGGATGGTTTCAAAAAGTAGTCTAAGTGGTGAGAAAGCTGTTCTTAATGATAATTAAGTGACTTAAAAGTAAAAAGAGAGGCTTCATATTGCTTGATTAATTTTAAAAACTAAGTTATAAATGCATACGCGATTGCTGCCATAAGCGCTCCAGGCAGCAGAACGTTCGTTCTGTACTGCTGAGCTCCGCGCCTCGGTGCCGCGCCCCTCTCTGACGGAGCGCAGTGGGCGGTACGCTATTTTCAGAGCCTCTGATTGGAAAAAAAAGACCTGCTGATCAGTTTCACACAACAGGAAGAGAAAAGAATGGGATTTTTTCTCTTCGAAACGTGTGGTGTTTTTATGAAATTCTTGTATTTTAAACGTTTAATTAAGAAGTAAAACCCTTACAGCGTACACAAAGATTTTGAGCTGATCACGAGGAAGAAAAATCACCCATTTTTTGCGCATAAAAAGTGGTTTTTAGCTCTCGAAACCTGTTTTTATATGTTTTAAAGTTGTGCAATGTCTAAGTTAAGCAGAAACACATCATTATATCTCATTTTTTATTTATTTTTAAAAAATTCAAAAATCGTTTGCCCAGCCTAGTACAATGAAGGATGAATTGTAGAGTTCAGGAGGTTGAAAACACTACAGAACAAGAATTGAAGCCAGAGCAGGGTTTAAGTAGGCTTGGGGAGGTGAGTGTGGTGATGTAATGACACTAGGCCAACCGGTAATGGCTATTGATGTTTCATGTTTCACTTTCTATTCCTTAGTTGCTTTTCCATCCTTTGAATGTTTCTTTTCACCCATTCCAACCACAAGTATGAGTCTCAAAAATATTTTCATGTTTGCCAACTTATATATTGTTCTCTAAAATGTAAACTCCTCCAATTCTAAAACTGTTCTTTCTAACAATTCTTTAACTTCTAAAACTCATAACCTGAGCTGCACTTCATTTTAAAGTAAGAAAGATTTTAACAATAGATGATCTGAAGAAAAACTGAAATCGTAATCAAAATAATGTGTGCATCCCAGATTCCTGCTTAAATTGAAATCATGGATACATGGTTACCATTGTATTTCAGCCAAAGAAAATATTTCTGTATAGACTAAATCATCGTAAGACATTCTTTCAAAATACTTTTTACAAAGCTCGCTGATTTACCTTATCAGATTTTTCCTAAATTCTCCAAACACTTCTAATTGCTCAATTACTTCCAGGGGCCATAAACATTTAAAAAGGTAATCCTCTAACCCAAGTAATCCAGTTGTAGTCACCCCCTACTTACTCTTTCTTCAATACTTAATTGACAACATTTGACTCCTCTGTAATCCTCAGTGGCATTACTACTTCTGCCTTCTGCATTACCACGTAGTTTCGTCCCTTTGTATTTAATGTCATACTGGTGGGCACCCAGGAATTGTGACCATCACTGTAGCCGTGACGACATCATCACTGAGACACCTTTCCTGGAGTTGAATATTGAGACCAAGGACTGATGGTCCGTAACCATGGCAAACCTTTGACTGTATAGGTAGTGATGGAATTTTTTAATACCCCATACAAGACTAAGGGCTTCCCGGTCTATTTATGCATAGTGGCACTTGGTAGTTGTCAGGGATCTGGAGGCCAAGGCTATTGGCCTTCCTGAGCCATCTGGAAATGTGTGACAGCACAATTCCATTCACAGCCAATTCCATATGGCGATGCATCATGCACCAGTCTGATGGGTAAGGATGCACTGAAGTGCACTACATCAGAAGTTATGAATCTCTTCATCTTTTGGAAAGCTTGTTCACAGCTGTTTTTCCACTTCCACTGTGACCTTATCTGCAACAATGCATTTAAAGGGTGCAGCAGAGTAGAAAGGTTGGGTAGGAATTTGGGGTAGTAGTTCACAAGCCCTAGGTATGAACAGAGTTGAGACACATTCTATGGCTGTGGTGCCTTAAGTATAGCTTCAATTTTATCTTGTGACCTGTGGAGACCATCCTTATCTATCACGTGTCCACAGTAAGAGATCACTGTTTCAAAGAACTCACACTTGTCTTAATTGGCTCTGAGTCCATACTCCCACAGCCTAGCCAGGACCTGCTATAAATTATTTAGATGGTAATTGTCGTCTTTCCTCGTCAGAATTATGTTGTCAAGGTAACACTGTGCTCTGAGAATGCTTTGCAACACTTGGTCCATTGCCCTCTGCCAGAGGGCAGGGGAAGAGGCAATTCCAAAAACTAGACAGTTGTACTGGTAGAGCCCTTTATGTGTGTTAATGACTAAGAACTTCTTTGAAGTGTCCTACATTTCCATTTGAAGGTAAGCTTGGGATAGATCAATTTTTGTGAAGTGTTCTCCACCTACCAGAGATGCAAATATATCTTTGATACGTGGCAGGGGATATTGTATTGTATAAAGTGCTGGATTTAAACTCACTTTAAAATCACTGCAGATGCCCACGTTTCTTGTCTTTCATTTCTTCATCACCAGGACTATGGGTGTGGCCCACTCACTCCCCTCTACCATAGATAGAATTCCTGACTTCTTCAAATTCTCTAACTCTGCCTCCACTTTGAAGCTAATTGGAGGTAACTAAGTGTCAAGCCTTATGGAACTTTGGAGTAGTGTCTTCTTTCAGTTAAATTTTTACTTATATCCCTTTCAGCGTTCCTTTCCCTCTCTCAAACACTTGTTCGGCATCTGCTAGTATCTGAGCCAAACTCTTACTTGTGTCCTTGTTAGTGCCATATGGGAACACATTCAGTGCTTTTACAGAGTGCCAGTCCAGTAGTATTTTTCTTAGCCACTCGCATCGGAGTAATGCAGGGCCTTCACTTTCCAGTACATACAGGTCTAACTGCTGCTGTTTGCCGTTGTGTTTCACATTCACTGACATTTTGCCCTTTGGGGACACCTTTTCCTCTGTATATGTGTTTAATATCCAAATTACTCTGTGATCTGTCTCGGTAATGCTATGCAAGACAAAATAGATCATCAGTGTCTGAACTGGATTCACTTGTATTTGATTCATTTTCGGTCACCTTGTGCACATTAATGGTTTTATGCTTCTCTTTATGTTTTCTGTCTTATGCGTGTTCTTTTTCTCTCAATGTGGCTTTTCTTATGACACTTTCTACACTGCTTCTCCTTAAACCAACAATCATTTGCATCATGAGATGCTTTACAGCAATGGTAACATTTCTGCTTTTTTTCTAGTTTGACTAACATTTTACTTGTTGCACATTCTATTTCTCCTTGTTGCAACTCTAATACATCCTGTGCTGCTGTCTCCATAGATATTGTGATATTCAGAGAACGCTCTAGTGCTAAATCTTTCTCTGTTACCTCTGTATGCTCTCATTATTAATCCCACATACAAGCCTGTCCCTTATTGCATCTGCCAGTCCAGCTCCAAATTGACAATGCTCTAAAAGTCTATACAGCTCTGCCATATATTCTGAAATACTTTCACCTTTAGATTGGTTCTATTTGTGGAATCTGAACCTTTCAGCTTTTACCAGAGGTTTTGGATTTAAATGTTCATGAAAAGTTTCAACAATTTCCTTAAATGTTTTGTCTGCTAGTTTGTTAGGGGCTAACAAACTACGGAGCAATCCATATGTCTTTGCGCCTATCACATTCAGCAAGACAGACACTCTTATCATCTGCTACATCATTTGCTTCCCAGTACAGTTCCACTCTTTCAATGTAAGTTGCCCAATCCTCAGTGCTACTATTAAATGCTTTAATAGTTCCAATCCTCAAAATTTTTGTTCATTCCACAGTCCATTTTCCTCACATGTTAATTACCTCATGACAGCCACTATAAATTTACTATGTGCATTTCAATGAACTCACGCATTCCCTTTTTGTTAGCAGTTAGTGTGTTTCATTTCACTTTCCTCTCCACTCCTGTTTTCTAATGTTCCTGTTATCCAGAGCATAATGGGAAATCAAAGCAAAGATGTGAATCACGTCAGGAAATGCAGATCCATCCGAGTTGCCAATTTAGTCGTGTATGTGTGATAATACAAACTACTGAATGAAATAAAAATAACAGGAGGCAAGGACTGTGTGTTACGATCCCTGCTTCCCGGCAACGGAAGAAGCAGAAGAAGGCATAGCCCACGTTGAATTAGACAACCTATAAGACCACGTATTCACCACCACACCTCCGTTTCATCGTGTACTTAAGCACAGTTTTTCCCCAACCTCCTCGTTCAGTATTGGTTTTCAGTTTGAGCTACTTTGTTGCGCTATGCCTTATTCCCCTTGTCACGCCCGACATCCCTCCCTAGAGGG
Organism: Lepisosteus oculatus; assembly: GCF_040954835.1. Taxonomy (NCBI): domain Eukaryota; kingdom Metazoa; phylum Chordata; class Actinopteri; order Semionotiformes; family Lepisosteidae; genus Lepisosteus; species Lepisosteus oculatus. The sequence continues at coordinate 28,380,153 of NC_090703.1, read as the reverse complement.
CGCTCCACTGCTCCCATTATTGTCCGAGTGATTAAGCTCCCCAGGTGTACCCTTTTAGTGTTATTACTTAAAGACCAGCTCCTCCAGTCCTCGGGGCTCATCATTAGGGTAAGATGTCGCGAGGCCGGCCTAGCACCAGGAAACCCTACGTCCATCTCCTGAGGGCATAGGTCTCATCCCCGATACCTCCCACTTCCTGAGCCCGGGGTCTGGAGGATCTCGCCCTGTCACCCTTGGACCTCCATGTTTTGTTTGTCCATGTGCTCCTCCCTCCCGGGGATTTTAACTTTGTCGCATCCCAGGATGGATTCCTTGTTGATGGACTCTCGGACTGTGTTTTGACCTGCCCTTGGACCCGTTTGGATTTGGATGCTGTTTTGTCTTCCCCGTACACTGTCTCACGGACTGCCACTATTATTTTGTGCACTATTAAACCCTTGTTGTTCCCTTTTACCACGCCTCCAGCTGCTCTTCTCATTTACTGGACTGAGCAGAACTACTTTCCAATCACGCATTACATATAACATAGCCACCAAGGAGGTATACATTTGCCGAAGGAAACAGATCCAGCAAACAAATCTCCATTTATTAAAATAATCATACCACTACCATTACCAAATGCCTCAGTTTAACAAATCGTAGTAGAAAACTATACCTCTATTTATTTCTCTATGGAGAAATGTCATAGATGCCCATAATTTTCAGAAACTAAAAATACCTTCACAGCCACATCTTATTGATTCAGTCCGTAACAATACTTAAATTGTACTATTTTGAGTGTAAAAACAAAGACATAAGTAATATGGCTCAAATTAAGATTTCTGTAGTTCAGAAGAGGAGGATGGATTTAGTGGTTTGTTAAGAAGAGTAAGCAGAGGGAATTTTTTTTGCGAAAAAGTGGATTTTATGGTATAGTACAGATGCAGCCATTCAAAATGAGCGGTAAAAACCCGCGGTACAGTAACCAACCCACAGGGCATTGCAGGGCAAGTGATTGGCTGGCCAAAATGACCGACAGGGGCACTCGTGGTGCATTGGTTGGTAGTGAAAAGATTTAATCATTTAATGTCTTTACTGTGCACATTTCAATCCGCTTAGTTTTGAAAATTTATATGGAATTTTACCACTAAAGGGAAATTTTAGTAGCTGAGCATAAAAAGAAGAGGAGCATAACGCACCTGAAGGTCATAAACAATATAATTTTGGAACATAAACATACAGTATATAGCTGGTCTTGGTACTTTAAAGAAAAAAATACACACCAGTATTCCATTTCTCCCTAAACATTTAAGCTTCGAAGTCTTTAACTAACGTGATACCGGAGTCAACAAGCATACTTTTAGAATTTGATTAAAAGGGAATATAATATGGAATCGCGTATCTCAAGAAATTAATAACAATATAATTATATTCATGTTGCAAAAGAACTGCAACGGACATAAAAACTCCCTTGCTTTTAACAGAGCGTTCCATAATTTCTAACTACGAAAATGCCAGGTGAAAGGATTTGTAAGCATATTTTGTTAAAGCAAGTCAGTTTTTTCCACAACACATAAAAGACATTTTCCCAAGAAAGTTTAGCCTTTGTCACTAATGAAACCATTAAATAAATACATAAATATAGAAATCTTAAGATTTGTTTTATTTAATGTTGGTAGCAGGATGAACTGTCAGAGTGTATATTTTGTGGCAGAGTTGCTGCAAGATGTTAACAGTGAAAAAGGTATTTAGAAATGAGTTATTTCAAGATGAAAATTTTCAGAATAATTGCAAATCTAGCAGGATAGAGAAAGCACAGAAAACTGGCAGTTAGATTGATCAGATTAGTATGAAAAGTCATTTAGCAAAGGGAATGAGAAGAGTGACAAACTAGTATACTTTAGATCTTTTTTTCTGAACCAGGGAAAATCTGATCATGTTTCCCTATAACAATAATAAAAAACTTTATTTGATATATCACCATTAAAGGTGGCATCTCAAAGCAATACAGTAGATGTAAAAACAGATAAAAGGACCACAGATTACAAAGTAAATGCATATAAGAAAGACAAGCAGTTAGAGGTGCTACCAAAATTAGAAAATGAAGCAGATACAGACACTAAGTCTTCTGAAAAGAAAGGTTCTGAGGTTAGATTTAAACTGGCCCTGGTGGTTGTGTGTTTGTGTCTGTCTGTCCTGTGATGGACTGGCGCTATGTCCAGGGTGTATTCTGCCTTGTGTCCGTCGCTTACTGGGATAGGCTCCAAATCCTCTGTACTGGATAAAGAGATTAGAAATGGATGGAAGTAAAAGCACTCTGTGGATGGACCTATACACAGTGTTAGAAACCCACTATGAAATGGAAGCATCTCACTGAGAATAAAACATTTTATAGTGCTGGCATAAGGAAACAGCCTTTCCACCTCTCTTCCACATCAGTATCCATACCTAGTTATTTAAACAAATTGCCTCTAATTATAAACATCTTAATATGCTGGCTCTGTGGATCCGCATCAGCTATGTTTGCCCATTCCTTCAGTTCATGTGCATCCAACACACAGTTCAACGCTAGCAACTACACAAAATCTAAAATATGAGCTCTACTTGCCACTTACAATACCAACAGTACCAGCTAACTTTAGTAGTGACATTTTCATGGATCTTTTTAACAATAAAATTTACAACATCAGACTTCAGACGCAATTAAACAGGCCTCAAAAAAGTCTGGTACAAACATTTTCAGCATGGAATAAACCGTTACTTTAATGGTATAAACCTTAAATGGGTTCATATTCTCAATAAGATTTGGTGCTCAGTAACATGACTTAGAAAATGACAGAAGACATACGTATCATGCTTATCCTTCTATTTTTCATAATCGTAAACTCCTTAAGGCAGTTACATTTTCTCTGTTCTGACCTGGAGTTACAGAGAAATTTAATTCTAATAATAGATTTGTAATGAGGAAAGTCATGTGTTTATTTTGCAGTTTGAGTCTATGGCATTCCTTTGGGGGTTTATACTCCAAGGCATGACTTTTTTATGGGAACATGACATTTTTTTAAAGTCTTTTAATGCAAGCTTCATATAAACCCTTAGCAGTGGTTACTGTCTGGAGCAGGTACTTGAATGGCACAGATTCATTGAAATGATTCAATTTCTTTTGAAAATATTTGGGATAATACATATTCCAGAAATCACAGCCATTGAATTATCCAGAAATTAATTTCTCTCAGGGTGTATTTAACCCCTCATGGATGGCATTGTATGAAATGAGTTTGTAGTTCCCCATTTGCCTCTATTATGAGATGCTGTGGACACAATTTTATACATTTTAGGAGTGTCCATAGGAAGGTATGTTCTAGAAAGAGTGAACTTCTGTTTTGCCATTATTTTTAATAGGGACGTTACATGTTTACACTTGGTGCTCCTACTAGAGGAGAGGATATGATTAATCTAGGCTTATCACAGAAACTGAAACACATCTGGTTGGTGAGTCTACTGTGGGTAAAATGTTACTGGTACCGCATGTTGTAAAGCTCGGTATTTTCTCTCTTGGCCTGACTTTTTTTAATGTCTGAGTGTTAGAATCCATGTTGTTGCTGGTAAGGGAACGGTAGGTGCTGTGATTGACACAGTCAAAGCCTTGTACAGAGATACCATTGTAGCTGTTTGACAGTATTTTAGATGCCCTTAGTTAAAAGCATGGGAGGAAGTACTGCCAAGGGGAGGGGGGGGGAGCAAGGATTTTTTCTTTGAGTTTGTGAGGTTATTTTTTGTTATATTGTGTTTCAGAAAGCAAGAAAATAAAATTTACTGTATGATAAAAAGAGAAAGAGCTGGAGTAGATCCTCAGATCAGTTTGCTACCAGCAATCAAACAAAAAAAAATGGAAAGAATTGTCTCCTCCTGATTGGAACCTTTCTTACTGTCTTATAATTTATCAGGCTACCTTTTAATTTCCACTGAGAGAAGGAAGTCACTTGTCATGCAGCTATTTTATTCTTCATTGCACAATATGCTCTAAGTTAGCAAATGAAACATGAACACTTATTGAAATAAATCAAGAATACGATTAACATGAATGTATAAACATCCAAACTATACTTTATCACATTTAATTATTGTTTACATCTTCCGCCTGAGAACAGTCACCCGTTGCTACCCAACGCAGAAACACAGCCACTAACTAGCAGAGAGGACATTAGCTAGCCAATATGATAAAGAAATAAATGATTATTTTGTTTATTTCTTTTGCACATTTATTTGAACATTTCCATCGATTGTACAAGCACTTGGAAACTGTCCAATCCCTAGTGCATCAAGCATTTACCGGTCTGGCACCGGTCTGTGTCTTCTAGGATATAATGCCAGCGAACTCTTGTTTTTATGTCCACTATACAGTAACTTCGCTGGGCAAACGTTCCTAGGTCAAATTCTTCCAGCACGGGGGTACCTTTAAAGCGGAGACGACAGCACCGACATTTTTTGGCGCACCTTCTCTTTAAAGCCCTGGCCAAATATGAAGACAGTACGTACAGTTATAATTCAAACGGAATTAAAAACTACACATCCCAGTTACCATGGTGGTACTTGTGATCATTGCGTTTAACCAACGAAACAGGGCGAAAAATCAGTCACATGACTTTGGGGCAGAGTTTCGAAAGCTTAACCTATCAGCAACAAAGCGAAATTTACACGATAGGCTACCTCAAACTGTCAGTTACACGACAGTGTATGTCGCTTAAGCCACTCCTATTTGGCATTTTAGTTATGGAGGCGAGAAGACGCACCCCCCCCCCCCCCTCTCTGGGTGTCTGATTTGCCGCCATCTTTAACTGTTCGGTGTCCGAATTGGAGTAGCTACGCGTACGAAATAGAGTTAATCCCAACTACAAAACATATATTTTTGTGGTAGGAGGGTGCAAAACATCAGTATTTACTGCTATTAATTACTGTACGATTTATAGTTGAAATCTGAGCCTAGATATAAAGTTAGATATTAAGTTAAAATCTCGACAAAGCAATGAAAATAAATCCTTTCTGACATCTAAAATCAGTTTCGATCAAGGTCAGGCTGAATGAAGTCATGTCAAGTACAATAATTCGGTGATCAATAATAACAGTTGTAGGACAAGAAACAAAAGATAGTGAAAACTTAAGGCTAAAACTCAAATTAATTCTACAAATTAATGCAAATTAAAATTCAGGACGTTAAAGTGCACAAAAATGCACATGGGCAAAAAGTTTTAGAAATGGAGCAGGTGTTGCTTTGAAATAAACAAACAGAAAAAAAGTTAAGACATTAAATATACATATACATACTGTATACAGTACAGTTTGCATACGGTAATATGTTTATGTTCCTAAATCAATATCTTTTATGAGCATGTGAAAGGCATGGTGAATCACTGTACTTTGCATGATTGGAAACAAATGCGTTATTGCGAAATGCTGTGGTGTTACTTTTACAAAGACGGTCAATGAAAAAAAGAATGTTGACCAGGGCAATACTTTGAGTTTACACTTACAGCTTGTCCAAGGTCATTCATTATTAATACTATTAGTAATATCTTCGTTAAAGACTTTGATGGCCACAGCTCAAACATGAGAGGTTGATCTTTATTAGCTCCACCTTGCGGAAATTCCGGATACTATTATTTTGCTTGTCATATTATAGGAGAATTTACGGTAACTCGCGGTATTTACCGGTAGCTTGCGGTAGACTGCGTACAGCGTACCCCAAAATAATGCGGTATCGCCCGCGCATTTTGAATGGCTGCATCTGTATATAAAACATGTGAGGGCAGATGTTGCAGATGTTTAGCCATGCCCCTTGGACCACACCTACACATGCAGCCATTCAAAGTGAGCGGTACAGACAAGTACCGGAGGTAATTGGCTGCGGCGTCGCGCATCTTGACGCAAGTTGACACGGGGTACCGCAGTACGTGATTGGTTGACCGACATGGGCACTCGTGGTTCGTTGGTCTGTCATAGAAAGATTTACAGTACAGTAAACGTCTTTACTGTGCCCATTGTAGATATTGAATTTTACCACTGAAGGGAAATCTTAGTAGCTGAGCATAAAAAGAATAGAAGCATACTGTAACGCGTGTGAAGGCCATAAACGATATTAATTTTGGAACATAAACATAAAGTACATAGCTGGTCTAGGTACTTTAAAGAAAAAAATACACACCAGTATTCCATTTCTCCCTAAACATTGTAAGCTTTGAAGTCTTTAACTAACGTGATACCGGAGTCAACAAGCATACTTTTAGAATTTGATTAAAAGGGAATATAATATGGAATCGCGTATCTCAAGAAATTAATAACGATATAATTATATTCATGTTGCAAAAGAACTGCAATGGACATAAAAACTCCCTTGCTTTTAACAGAGCATTCCATAATTTCTAACTATGAAAATGCCAGGTGAAAGGATTTGCAAACATATTTTGTTAAAGCAAGTCAGTTTTTTTCCGCAGCACATAAAATACATTTTTCCAAGAAAGTTTAGCCTTTGTCACTAATGAAACCACCAAATAAAGACATAAATATAGAAATCTTAAGATTTGTTTTATTTAATGTTGGTAGCCGGATGAACTGTCAGAGTGTATATTTTGTGGCAGAGTTGCTGCAAGATGTTAACAATGAAAAAGGTATTTAGAAATGAGTTATTTCAAGATGAAAAAGAAAACATACACGAAACATGGTTTCATTATGACCGGAATCGGTCTTGAGATATTTTTAACTTGATTTACAGTATTTGAGAGGTATGTCTTAACACCGATACTACAGTGCTTAAGTACTGCTCACGTATATATTTCTAGGTTTATATTATGCATTTCATACGGTCAAATTACTTTTGAGCAACTAATAAGAAGCGCGAAACGGTATGCGTTTTAGTTTCGTTTTGTGCTGGGACCCGTGGATTGATTAGAGATATCAAGTACATACAAGTCATTTTTTAAATGTTGTAGTTCATCTTGAAAAAATGTTACGAGTACATCATCTATCAACAATTACACAGGTTCTGTTTCCATATTGCGGATTTTGGTTAGGTATTATCAAATCTGGTGGCGCTGTGTGTTAGTTTACTGAGTCCCATGTCACATGGTCTGTGATTGAAACCTGTAAAACCGGTTTAATTTGTCACAGCCAGCACTCTTCAGGTGTGAGGGTCTTCTGCTCAGAATGAAACGCTAAAATGTTTGTGTATATTTTAATGGTAGTGGGGGCAGGGTGTGTGGGAACAGGTTTGGTTGAAATTGCATTGGAGATCTATGTTCTTCACACCTGAAACATTTTCTCTGAAAGCATTTTCTTTGCAGTTTAACCGATCTTGTTACAGCATGTTACAGTTTACTATTATTAACCATATTAATTTTAAGTGCTTAATGTAAAATCTTGTAAAAATATATTTTCATTGTTCAAATATACATTAAGTCTGACTATCATATAATAATTTAAATACAAAACTAAAGAAAAAATAGGGTTAAATATAATTCAAAATATTTTGCTAACAATGTTAACTGTTTATGAATAATAAAATGTATTAACTAAAATGCTTTCAGAGAAAATGTTTCAGGTGTGAAGAACATAGATCTCCAATGCAATTTCAACCAAACCTGTTCCCACACACCCTGCCCCCACTACCATTAGAATATACACAAACATTTTAGCGTTTCATTCTGAGCAGAAGACCCTCACACCTGAAGAGTGCTGGCTGTGACGAATTAAACCGGTTTTACAGGTTTCAATCACAGACCATGTGACATGGGACTCAATAAACTAACACACAGTGCCACCGGATTTGATAATACCTAACCAAAATCCGCAATATGGAAACAGAACCTGTGTAATTGTTGATAGATGATGTACTTGTAACATTTTTTCAAGACGAACTACAACATTTAAAAAATGACTTGTATGTACTTGATATCTCTAATCAATCCACGGGTCCCAGCACAAAACGAAACTAAAACGCATACCATTTCGCACTTCTTATTAGTTGCTCAAAAGTAATTTGACCGTATGAAATGCATAATATAAACCTAGAAACATATACGTGAGCAGAACTTAAGCACTGTAGTATCGGTGTTAAGACATACCTCTCAAATACTGTAAATCAAGTTAAAAATATCTCAAGACCTATTCTGGTCATAATGAAACCATGTTTCGTGTATGTTTTCTTTTTCATCTTGAAATAACTAATTTCTAAATACCTTTTTCACTGTTAACATCTTGCAGCAACTCTGCCACAAAATATACACTCTGACAGTTCATCCTGCTACCAACATTAAATAAAACAAATCTTAAGATTTCTATATTTATGTCTTTATTTAGTGGTTTCATTAGTGACAAAGGCTACACTTTCTTGGAAAAATGTATTTTAAGTGCTGCGGAAAAAACTGACTTGCTTTAACAAAATATGTTTACAAATCCTTTCACCTGGCATTTTCGTAGTTAGAAATTATGGAACGCTCTGTTAAAAGCAAGGGAGTTTTTATGTCCGTTGCAGTTCTTTTGCAACATGAATATAATTATATCGTTATTAATTTCTTGAGATACGCAATTCCATATTATATTCCCTTTTAATCAAATTCTAAAAGTATGCTTGTTGACACCGGTATCACGTTAGTTAAAGACTTCGAAGCTTACAATGTTTAGGGAGAAATGGAATACTGGTGTGTATTTTTTTCTTTAAAGTGCCGATTCCTGGAACACCCCTCTGAAGTGGTTCCATAAAATCTGGTATACGAAAAAGAAAGCGTTGATAAATACAAGTGTCTTTTAATACACTCTTTGCTGTGCTCTTGAGGATCCTTGTGATATTTTAAACTCTAGTTGAATGATAAGTGTCGCATTTTAAATCATTTTCGTAGTTAGAAATTATGAAACGCCCTGTTAAAAGCAAGGAAGTTTTTATGCCCGTTGAAGTAAAACAAAATGCCTGACAAAGTATAGCTTGGACAAATTCCAAGTGCTTGTACAAATGTGCTAAAGAAATTATACTTTGAGTATACAGCTTGTCCAAAGTCATCCATTATAAATACTATTAGTAATATCTTCAGTAAAGGCTTTGATGCATAAATATTTCTGATAAAGGTAGGTTGTGTACTTTTGTCCAACTGAGCAATCTTGCTTTCATAAAATATACCAACATTTTAATGACTGATGATTAACATGCTGTAATACACAGTTCAAAATTAAAGGCTCAAATGCTGTACATGAGAGGTTAAGCTCCCCCTGGCGGTTTTACAAGGCGACGCTGGATAGTTAGTCACGTGACACACGTGAACTGCGTGATACCCCGGTGGGCGTGTCGCAGTATGCCACAAAATACCTCACCCATTTTGAATGACTGCAACTGTAGGTGTCACATAACATTCAGAAATACAATCACGTATTTGAAAAATAAAAACGATTACAATCTAATCCTTCCACGTTTGATCCCAAAATCCCAAGAAATATAAATCTAAATGGGTAGAAAGCTATGCTGAAAGTTTATTAAGATACTTAGAAGACAAAGATACTATATCAATTTATGTTGCATTAGCCTGATTATGATTAAAAAACACATAAAATTAAACACACGTTTGCGATTTAAGTCAGAACACGATTTAAATCAATATAAATTTTTATATTGTAACGCATACTGTCCAGCCTCCATTTCTCTATAAAAATGTACTCTGTTGCACACACACACACAATAGAAGCATTAAGCAGAAGCAGGGACCGTTGTCAGAAGGGAAGAAGGTGACTATTCATTGTTTTCAAAATTGACTTAGAATCAATCATGTTGTGATATTTTGAAATATAAAAGTCAATTGATTGTCCATAATATCGCTATTCTATTTTTTCGAAGAAATGTTGTTAGAAAAATAGCCCAGCACCAGTTGGATTTGAACACACAACCTGCCAGTCGTTAGTCACGCACGTAGACCAGTAGGCTACAAGACAGCTCACATGAACAGGGAGGCGAAACAGCCCTACACAGCCCTGTCGCAGTACACGAATATAATCATATCGTTATTAAATTCTTTAGATATGCGATTCCATATTATATGAGCAGAAAAGCTTAAAACTACCACTTTTTCACATGCTATTTCACATGCTAGTTAAATACTTCGATGCTTAAAATCGTTAGGGAGAAATGGAATACCGGTGTGTATTTTTCCTTTAAAGTACCGATTCCTGGAATCTGACTGGCTGACACCCTTCTGAAGTGGTTCCATAAAATCTGGTATACGGAAAAGAAAGCGTTGATACATACAAGTATCTTTTAATACAGTCTTTGCTCTTGAGGATCCTTGTGATATTTTGAGCTCTAGTTGAATGATAAGTGTCACATTTTAAATCATTTTCGTAGTTAGAAATTATGAAACGCCCTGTTAAAAGCAAGGAAGTTTTTATGCCCGTTGAAGTAAAACAAAATGCCTGACAAAGTATGGCTTGGACAGATTTCAAGTGCTTGTACAAATGTGCTAAAGAAATTATACTTTGAGTATACAACTTGTCCAAAGTCATCCATTATAAATACTATTAGTAATATCTTCAGTAAAGGCTTTGATGCATAAATATTTCTGATAAAGGTAGGTTGTGTACTTTTGTCTAACTGAGCAATCTTGCTTTCAGAAAATATACCAACATTTTAATGACTGATGATTAACATGCTGTAATACACAGTTCAAAATTTAAAGCATAAATGCTGTACATGAGAGGTTAAGCTCCCCCTGGCGGTTTTACAAGGTGACGCCGGATTGTTTCCGGCATGACGTCAAATGACGCGCGATTAACCGCGTGATACTGCGTGACACCGCATGATACCGCGCCCACCGGGGTATGCCGCGAAATACCCCACCCATTTTGAATGGCTGCATCTGTATACCTTCTACCTCATTATGATTTCTTATTTATTTATTGCACATCTCCAGTCATTGTTTACACATCTTAAAGTTACACAGTACTTGTACATTGTCTACTGTTTGTTTGTATATTGTCTTGAAGCACTGTCTGCACTTTGTGTTTTTATACTTGTTTTTTAACAATCAAGAGACTTTCTGTAAGAATTCCATTGTACCAGTATATGTACCGGTTACATATGGCAATAAAGTTCAAGTTCAAGTTCACGTGCCGGCACACAAATTAATAAAACACACATACACATCAAGAATATATTTTTTCCATACTACAATGTGCTGTATTTTGTTTCACCTCTACATGTATCTCTTTTTAACAGTGTAACTTTTCATTAACACAAACGTCACCTATTCCAAAATCTGTTTGTTTATCCTTACACCACTGCTCAGACATTTTCCGACAGTCCTGCTCAGACCAAACACTGTCTGACAGTCTGTACCCCTTTTCAGCTTTTGATGTTCCTGCATAGCCTGTTTTAGCTTTTTGTTCAAACTAAAGGAGTTAAAGGAGTACATTATCTTTTCTTTTATTTAATGCTTTCAGTTTTTCTGTAAGCTCCTTTTTTAAACTATTCCGATTTCTCTTTTGCGTTTAACTGCCACCGCAGGTGCCGGCTGAACACCAGGGCTGCAGCTACATCCTTGTGCTTTTGCCAATACTCACATGCTTTCTTACAGGCATCTTCGCCCCAAACTCCCTCTGATAAACTCAGCTTCTTCCTATATTTTTCCTCCTTTTCTTTTAACTTACACTTGTCTGATTCATAATCAGACACCTCCACCACATTCTCAAACACCCAGTTAGCACAAATGTTCGGTACTGAATATTTACTGTGTTGTGTGTGAGGTAACTGTTCATAGGCAGATGCTTTTACTTGGAAATCCTGTGCATTAATGCACTTATGCAACTAAGGGCGTCTGTCACCTCCAAATCTAAATGTCAAATCTAAAGGACTTACACCGCACTGTTCACAGGTAAGAAACAAGAACACAAGCAATCCTCTTCCTGGATCAGTAATTCACCATCCCCAGAACACCCGCATTGCTGCTTTTGCCCCGGGGTGGACTTACACACCGGGCTCCAGTCAGAGCTATTCTCGGATTTCAACGTCCTTCAAATCCTGTTACTGAGTGATTTGTTCTTTTATTATGAGGTGTGTTTATGTTAGAGTGTTGTGCAGATGTGTATGTTCACAAACAAGGAAAACAGATAAAAACTTACATATTATCTACTTCCCTCCTGATCCCTTTAAAAATAAAAAACCACGTCACTTCGTGTACAATCAAGGCACGACTCAGCTCAGGACCCCGTGCGCAATTAAGGCACAAAACCAGTTCTGACCTCTGCAATAAAGGCCCAATTCCATCCAAAACTTCACGCGCAATTAAGGCATCTTCTGGAGAATCCTGTTCATGACGCCAAAAATTGTTGTAACAGACAAATAAGTTCTGAATCCCGAGATAAAGTTTAAACAGCTAAGTTTTATTGCATGCAAGGATCAATAAGACTGATGTATTGTTCGAAGTATAAGTACAAAACTTCTAGTTTATATAGCACATTTAGACCGCTTCTGACGTAGTTCGTTTCCATGGTAATAGGGAGAGGTCATGGTGTTCGGACAGTCCCCAGACTTTGACCACTCTTAATGGTCGGTTTTAGGTTTCATTTAATTGGGGGGGGGGGGGGTTCTAGCTGGTATCTGGAATCCTTATGAGTTAACCCACTTTCCTGCCATAACTTAAAGCCTGGAATGTCTTGTGTCACAAGAAGTCCAGTCTTTGTGAAGAATAGGTTAACTGATTCCTTTCTTCACATCTTTCTTTTTTCGTTATTAATACATGATTTAGTTGATAATACATAATACAATAGTTTCAGACATGTTGTGATATTTAGAAATATAAAAAATGTCAATATAGTGTCCATAATATTTGCTATTTTAGTTTTTCAAAGTAATGTTTATTTGTTAAAAGAAAAATGATCGCGACAGCAGGGCCTGACCCACAGACCTCAGGCTTATAATGCACACACTTAGGCCTTCATGCGACAGATTTAATCATGTGGGAAGTAGTGAAACAGAAGGACATATCCATAGAAAGTGTATTATACTACTATTTGAGCTACAGTACATTAATATAATTATACCATTATTAATTTATTTAGATATGCTATTACATATTATATTTCCTATTAATCAAATTCTAAAAGTATGCTTTTGTTTACTCTGATAATGAACATATTCACAAAAAAGGTTAAAACATTAGGACTTTTCACAAAGTATATAAACTTAATATGGTCAGAAGGAGCACTTAAAAATATTTCTGAAATAACCACATGTAAGACTCTGATGCTTAAAATGTTTAGGTGTAATACTGGTGTGTATTTTTTCTTTAAAGTACCAATATGTTTATATTCCTAAATTAATATCGTTTATAATCATCAGATGCGTTATGCTCCTCTTCTTTTTATGCTCAGCTACTAAAATGTCCCTTTAGTTGTAAAATTCCATATAAACATTCAATTCTAAGCGGATTAAAACATGCACAGTTAAGAGAAGTGAACAGAAATAATCATTGGTGAAACATATCTAGTTGTACTGATTTGCTTGTGTTGGATGGGAATCCTGGAAAAGACCTGAGAATTAACTAAAATGAACTAGGGAGGTGTAGGGAAAACCGGTTCAGGGACGCCAAATATGTAATCATAGTGGCTCTCTGAAGGCACCAGTTCTGTAGGGTTTGGGCATTAACTGAGACAATTATTAATTGTAGCAGTAAATCACAAAGTTGATTCTTTTGATGGCTTTAGAATCCAACCATGCGACATAACTCAAACAACGCGCACACACAGGTACTAATACACGAGGATACATTTATTAATACATAGAATATGCATGTAAACCTAACAGATCTTATCGAGAGGGTTATCAAAATACAAAAGATATATATTCAATATATATTACATATATCAAGAGGACATACGTTCAGTATATTATTCATTAAGACCGTTTCGTAAAGTGAACTTGGTTACAACTTCTACATTAGATACTCAAACAAGTACATAACTCTTAGGAATTAAATTGATATCAACTGGTTGGGATAACAATTGAATTCTCAAGCTGTAATGCATTGAAGTTGAATACTCATCCAATTTCTGGGGATTCAGATCTCCTGCGGGCACAAAGAAACAGTTGCAGGCTGTTGCTGTCCAATCCGCGCTCTCTGGCTCCGTGCCAGGCTGTGCTGTGCGGCTTGCGACGGTGCGCTGCTGATGCTCACTGTCCGGCTAGTTGGTGTTGGCTTTAACTAGCAAAAGTTTGTGCACAGGAGAAAAGATGACTGTGGGTCCCAGCAAGTCAGGAAGAAGACCGGTTCGTTCTGATGAAGTGCTAGTTCTGAATAGTAATTCAGCTGTCCACAGTTCCGACCTGTTCACGAGGCCTGCTGCTGGTTACTCTCTGGCAACCTCCACTCTAGACTCTTAGAACAAAGGAAAGTTCTGGCACTCGGACACACTGGCCGTTCCGTGGTTGTCCGGGCTGAGTCTCAGGATGGTCAGGAGGCGCGCTGCGAGAATGTCCTGCCCTTGGGAGCCTTCTGCTCCTGGGCCGTCCTGCCCTGGAATTCTCCTTTGAATTCCCTTTAGAACAGTCCACAGAATCCTCTCCAGAATCTTACTGAATTTTGTTGAATCTGAATCTGAATCTGAATCTCTCAGGCTCTCTGTGTTGCCTGTTTTTACCTGGAGGAACTTCAGCTCATTGATTGGCTGAAAGTTCCATGGGCATCAGAGTCCCACGTGGGTTACTCGGCCCTACCAGTCCCTGATTGGTTGATCAAGGTGAGATATGAGTCACTTACTCCTGACACTTAGTAATGCAGTCCAGATGTCCAACTGGCACTCCCTAGACAGATAGGCGCCAATGGATGACCATTGATCATGATAGCCAGGCTTAGCTAAGTGCATCCCCCTTTGGGAGCTGTCCTTATCAAAAGAAAACATCTTGCATGAATAGTTTCTCTGTGGCTGCACCACAGAGATGAACAGAGAAATGGGGCCTCATTTGGGAAGGCTCAGAACACTTAATTCTTTCTTATTAATAAGCCTCGCCGCTACAGAGGGAAGATCAAATAAGACTTGCAGACCCAATTTCCAAGATACCTCTTATCAGAGTGAACCCTTTGAATTAGAAACATGGACTTCACTGAGCGCTTTTAACCCAGTGAAGAGTCTGTCTGGATCAGTAGTGGTATAGGAAGACACTTATCTGAATTCTGGGCCAATTCTCTTTTGCTCATATCAGGGTTATAAAGAGAATTTCAGTTTTGGTTTTGAGAGATAAAAGGTTAAAATCAAGCAAGATTCTTAGCATTAAAATCTATGCTTATATATAATTTCAATAACCTATTCTAGAAATGTGTTTGAAATGTTTTCAGGTGTCCTTATTGACTCTGAGCTCTGAATGACTCATCTGGTAAAGACATCTGTTGGGCTTTATGAATCCCAAAGTTAAAAATTCAGTTTGTGTTATATCATTAGCCAACTCCAATTGTGATTTCCTAAGAAGTGATTTTGAGTTTTAAGAACTTTCTTTTCTTGTCACAAATAAATACAAAGAATTACTAAACTAAAAACTTTACATTAATATATATATATATCTAAAACAGTATATGTTAATACATCTTATTAAGGTTAAAAAGTCTATAGTTAGTCTTCCTCACCACAGCCCTATCTAACACAGCAAGGGCTGGGAGTGAAGGAGTGAAGCCCCTGCTGTACAAAAAGGTTTGTACTGGTGTAGTGGCAAGGCTTATTATTAAATACAGGAATTAAGTTTGCTGTTCCCTTGCCAGTCCCTCTCTCCTTCATCTCAGTGGTGCTAGATACAGAGAGGCCATTACATTTGTTTCACAATTAAGGTGTTTTTCTAGCTCATAGAGTGTCCTGATAAGGAACAACTCCCAAAGCTGAGATTCTCCAGCAACCCTAATAAATGGTCATCTCTGGCGCCTTACTGTCTGTGAGATTCCAAGGGAGAGTCTCAACCCAAGTTTGTTTACAACCCTAATGTCAGAGTGCATTGTTACTCATCCTCAGCCAATCAGAAACTGGTAGGGCAGGTTAACCCCGCGTGGGTCTCGGATGCCCATGAAACTTTCAACCAATGAACAACCGTAGTTCCACTGGGTAAAACAGGCAGCACAGGGCGCATCCGGGCTCCTTCTGGGAATTCTCAGACTCAGCTCAGACAATCACGTAACAGACAGTGTGTCCAAGTGCCAGGACTTTCCATTGTTCTAAGAGTCGAGAACGGAGGTTGCCAGAGCGTAACCTAAGGATCCAACCGAGGTTAGCCCAGCAGCAAGCCTTGTGAACCCACCGTGAAAGCTCACCTGATCAACAAGTGAACTACGGTCGGAACTGTGGACAGCTGAATCAAAGGATTCAGGACTAGTGCTACATCAGTGTAGCGTCGAGGCTTATTAATAAGAAGAATTAAGTGTTTCTGAGCTTTCCCAAATTAGGCCTCATCTCTCTGTTCATCTCTGTGGTGCAGCCACAGAGAAACTATTCATGCAGGCTGATTTAAGATGTTTTCTTTTGATAAGAAACAAGCTCCCAAAGGGGGATGCACTTAGCTAAGCCTGGCTATCATGATCAATGGTCATCCATTGGTTCCTATCTGTCTAGGGAGTGCCAGTTGGACATCTGGACTGCATTCCTAAGTGTCAGCAGTAAGTGACTCATATCTCACCTTGATCAACCAATCAGGGACTGGTAGGGCCGAGTAACCCACGTGGGACTCTGATGCCCATGGAACTTTCAGCCAATCAACGAGCTGAAGTTCCTCCAGGTAAAAACAGGCAACACAGAGAGCCTGAGAGATTCAGTAAGATTCAGTAAGATTCTGGAGAGGATTCTGTGCGCTGTTCTAAAGGGAATTCAAAGGAGAATTCCAGGGCAGGACGGCCCAGGAGCAGAAGGCTCCCAAGGGCAGGACATTCTCGCAGCATGCCTCCTGACCATCCTGAGACTCAGCCCGGACAACCACGGAATGGCCAGTGTGTCCGAGTGCCAGAACTTTCCTTTGTTCTAAGAGTCTAGAGTGGAGGTTGCCAGAGAGTAACCAGCAGCAGGCCTCGTGAACAGGTCGGAACTGTGGACAGCTGAATCACTATGCAGAACTAGCTCTTCATCAGGAACGAACCGGTCCTCTTCCTGACTTGCTGGGACCCACAGTCATCTTTTCTCCTGTGCACAAACTTTGCTAGTTAAAGCCGGTCAGTGAGCATCAGCAGGGCACCGTCGCAAGCCGCACAGCACAGCCTGGCACCGAGCCAGAGAGCGCGGATTGGACAGCAACAGCCTGCAACTGTTTCTTTGTGCCTGCAGGAGATCTGAATCCCCAGAAATTGGATGAGTATTCAACTTCAATGCATTACAGCTCGAGAATTCAATTGTTATCCCAACCAGTTGATATCAATTTAATTCCTAAGAGTTATGTACTTGTTTTGAGTATCTAATGTAGAAGTTGTAACCAAGTTCATTTACGAAACGGTCTTAATGAATGATATACTGAACGTATGTCCTCTTGATATGTGTAACTCTTTGTAACTGACCAAATATACTTTTTGTATTCTGATAACCCTCTCGATAAGATCTGTTAGGTTTACATGCATATTCTATGTATTAATAAATGTATCCTCGTGTATTAGTACCTGTGTGTGTGCGTTGTTTGAGTTATGTTGCATGGTTGGATTCTAAAGCCATCAAAAGAATCAACTTTGTGATTTTCTGCTACAATTAATAATTGTCTCAGTAAATGCCCAAACCCTACAGAACTGGTGCTTTCAGAGAGCCACTACATTTACATTTTGGCTATGATTACATATTTGGCGTCCCTGAGCCGGTTTTCTTACATCAGGAACGAACCGGTCTTCTTAGTGTCTAAAGAGTGTGACCTGCTTGGACCCGCAGTCACTTTCCTTATGAGCAAAAACTCTTGCTAGTGCAGCCAACACTAACTAGCCGGTCTTCAGAGAGCATCAGCAGCACGCCTCAGCAGAAATCTCTCCCACTTCTCCATTGTTGAACCAGCACTGCCTGACACCAGGCCAGAGAAAGCCGATTGGACAGCAACAAGCCTGCCGCTGTTTGTGTCTGCGGGAGATCTGAATCTACACAGATTGGATGAGTATTCAACATTCTGCATTACAGCTTGATAATTCAATTGTTACCTCAACCCCAGTTGATATCAATTTAATTCCTATGAATCATGTACTTGCTTTTGAGTATCTAGTGTAGAAGTTGTAATCCAAGTTCATTTACGAAACGGTCTAAATGAATGATATACTGAATGTATGTCCCTCTTGGTTTGTAACTCTTCGTGATTGAATATATACCTTCTGTATTCTGCTATCCCTCACGATAAGATCTGTTATGTTTATATGCACATTTTATGTATTAATAAATGTATTGTTGTGTATTAGTATCCCTGTGTGCATTGCTGAGTATCCTGCTGGGTCGGTCTTCTAATAGCCATCAAAGAATCATTTTGTGACTTACTGCTACAATTAATAATTGTCCCAGTAAATGCACAAAACTCCTACATTTACTCGTGCCTCTGTGAACGTTGTACAGAAATCTAGAGGATGCGTGTTTCCACACCTTTCTTGTTTGGGCTGATATTAAAATGCCCACAGGGGTCAGCTGATTGTTCTGAGGTGCGACGAGGTCTTCCAGTTTTTGGATGCTGGATGAGATCTTAAAAAGCTTTTAACTGTCCCGTAAATTGCAGGGCATGTAGCAGAGAATGGGACTTCCAGCATGGGTCTGATACCCCACTCTCTGAACACCTCCCTACCTTACCAAAGCTTGGCAAAATGAGTCCAGATACATGCTTCAGGTGCTGTCGTAAAACCTCTTAGAACAGAGGCCAGAAACTAGCACAGTAACTTCCTAGCAATATCTGGGACAGACTCGTCCCCCCAAGGGTAGCGGCCTGTACATTATTTCCCTCCTGAGTCCTTCCTGGTTCCTACCCCATAGAAATTGAAACATCAATCTCAGCACCACTGTGACATGGTGTGGAATTGAAAAGGTAGAAGCCAGGAAATTCAAGACGGGCAAGAGCTCAGCTTTAATAACCAGCATCTTCCATGTCATGGTGAGGTCCTTCCATTGTATCAGTTTTTTATTTAAGATTGGCA
This sequence comes from Lepisosteus oculatus, assembly GCF_040954835.1. Classification (NCBI taxonomy): domain Eukaryota; kingdom Metazoa; phylum Chordata; class Actinopteri; order Semionotiformes; family Lepisosteidae; genus Lepisosteus; species Lepisosteus oculatus. The sequence continues at coordinate 28,361,038 of NC_090703.1, read as the reverse complement.
ATTTGTTCTGCCAATTCACTGTTTCCATCTCTTCTCCAAAATGCACCCCCAGGACCTTAATTCTCTTCTCTTACAGCCTGAGATCAGATTCTTCTTTTGGCTCCCTCCAGTTCTGATAAAAAATCTCACTCTTGGATTTATTAATTTTTGCAGAGGAAGGCAAAGAGAACCGATCACAGCACTACAAGCTCTGCTGACAGAGGCATTGTGAGGGAGGAGGTGTCATGATTGTAATCCCTCCCCGCGGTTTCGGCGCTTTCACATTTTAGTTGATTATGTGAACCTGCTCCCTTTTCCAGCCTCCCTATAAAAGCCAAAGGCTCACTCTGTTCTGGACTCTGCATTGGAACACGGACGCTCTGAGGCCCGCCTACCACCAAGTCACCTTACGTCCGCGGCTCGAGGGCATAGGCCTCCTATCGGCGTCCTGAAACAGCCAACTCGGGGAGCTGGAGCGCTTGGTCCCATTAACCCTTTTTTTTATCTCCCCGACCCTTCACCAGATCCTGCTCCACTTTTTAACTTTGTCCGCCAGATCTCGCTCTGCTTTTTAACTTTGTCATGTCTCTTGGATTGGATCACCCGGCTCTGGACTTTTGCTTTGGACTCACCTTGAACTGTTTGCCTGGACAATGCCCCCCTGAGCACCTGCGCACCTTCATCACACCCCCCTGTTCATCTACCATCCCAGTTCCTTGTCTCCTCTCCGTGTCTGTTCACTCCCTTCCGGATACTGCTGTCTGCATAGGGTCCTGAAAAAACGCTTCATAACAAGAGGAGAGTGACGTCATCAAAGTACAGACACATCTCCTCCCCCGCTTCCAGGCACTGGTATCCCTTTAATGGCCTTATACTGGCACAAGATCCCATAGCCAAAGCCATAGCCAAAACGAATAACAAGGGGGATAATGGGCAGCCCTGCCTCACCCCAGAACAGACTTCAAATGGATGTAATCTATAGCCATTTACCATTTTCCTGATGTTGCTCCCTGTGTACAGCAGGTTAATCCATTTACTTATGATGGGGACAAACTTCAGGTGCTCAAGTACCGATGGTTAGTACTGCTGGTTTAAGCGGTCAAAGGGCTTTTCTAGCTCTACACCTAAAATGCACAGAGGGAGGGAGCAGTCCTCAGAGGACAGACAGACATCCCTCAACAAGGCCATGTTATCACTCATTAGGAGTCCTGCTATCCCACAAGTCTGTTCTTTCCCTTCTAGCGAGACCACTACATGTTATAGGCGCAGGAAACTTTCACTACTTTCTTAAACAAGTGAGAGATAGTGCCTTCTTTTAAGGAGTCAGGCAGCAATCCTGTCTTGAAGCTTTTCTCGTATAGGTGCAGAAGAGGACCTTTAAGCAGATCCCAAAAGGTTCAATAAAATTCTTTTGAAAGCCTGTCAGCACTCGAAGTTTTCCTCTTCTGTAAGTAGGCTGGACAAATGATTTTTTTTAATTTTTAAAAAAGAAATAAAAAATAAGATACAATGATGTGTTCCTGCTTAACTTTGACATTGCATGACTTTAGAAGCTATAAAAAAGGTTTAAATAGTTATAAACCACTATTTATGCGTGAAAAATTGGTGATTTTTCTTCTTCCTGATCAGCTTAGAATCTTTGTGTACATGTAAGTTTTTTACTTCTTAATTAAATGTTTAAAATACTTGAATTTCATAAACACAACGTGCGTTTTGTACAGAAAAAAAGAACAAATTCTGTTTTCTTCCTGTTATGTAGGACAGAGCAGCAGGTCTTTTTTCCCCAATTAGAGGCTCTGAAAATAGCATACCGCCCACTGCGCTCCATCAGAGGGGGAAGCAGCACCCAGAGAGGGAGGAGGCGTGGAGGTCAATATTACACAATGACCGTTCTATAGCATGTAGTGCGAATGGCACCAATTGTGCCTGCATTCATAACTTAGTTTTGTTTACAATTAAACAACGTAAATCATTTTCTTTGACTTCTAAGTCCCTTAATTATCATTAAGCACAGGTTTCTCACCACTTAGACTACTTTTTGATACCACTGTTAGACAAAGCAGGATCTTATTGTACTTTCTAATGACATTACACATGGAAAGATGACAGATTTAAATCATCTTTAATTTTGTTATATATTTTAGAAAAGTTATACAAACACCACAAAACTATTCTCGATTGTATTTCTGAATGTAATGTCACACTTAGTTCATTCTTTTAAATACATCTTATTAAGAAAGTTAGGTGTTAGCATAAACTATTAGTAATCAATAATAAATTTAGCACTGTAATAAATTGTTACACTTTTCCCCGCATCTTGTAAAAATATATTTTCATTTTTAAATATACATTAAATCTGACTCTCAGAAAATCCTTTAAATACAAAATTAAAGAAAACATAGGGTAAAAAATAATTCAAAATATTTTGCTTACAATGTTAACTGTTTAGAAAAATAAAATGTTTTAACTAAGGAACAGAATGGCACAGTTGTTAGTATGCTTTTTGTATGTTTTTTTTCCATAAATACAACAGTAGTACCAGATGTCTTAGTGGCTTTCAAAATTAAATTATGCATGCAAACCTGTGAACTAGAAAGATAACTAAGCTATTCATTCATTTCTAATGGTGGCGAAGTGGTCAGCATTTCTATCTTGCAGCACTGGGGCCCTAGGTTCAATTCCTGCCATCCTTTGGGTGTGGATTTTGCATGTTCTCTCTGGTTTCCGTGGGTTTTCTCTATATGTGTGATATAATATTCTCTTGTATTCCAAACATACTTGTAGGTTAATTAGCGTATGGGAAAACTGGACCTGATGTGTGTGTGTTTGAGTCTGTTTGTCTGTTCTGTGATGGACAGGTGCTATGTACAGGTGTATTCTGCCTTGCACTCGTTGCTTGCTGGGATAGGATCTAAATCCTCTATACTGGATGAAGAGCTTAGAAAATGAATGGAAGTAAAGGCACTGTGTGGATGGAACTATATAAAGTGTTAGAAACCCACTATGAGATGGCAGAATAGTTGGCTTAAGGAAACAGCTTTTCCACTTATCTTGCACATCAGTATCCATACCTAGTTAGTTATTTAAATATATTACCGCTAAATATAAACATCCTAAGATGCTAGCTCTGTGGATCAGCATCAGCTATGTTTGCCAATTCCTTCAATTTATGGGCATCCAACACAGTTCAATGCTAGCAACTACATAAAATCTAAAATACAATCCTCATTTCAGTATCTACAGTATGTCAACATACAGTCTGTTAACTTCATCATCTTCCTCTGCAGTCTATAACATCTCCTGTCATTTTGTTAAAAGTATGCCTAACCCTATTAGGAAATGTTCTTGTTATCAGTGTATTCCTCAACTTTCCCCCAATTTTTTTTTCCTACCTACATCTCTAATCTTACATCCTGCAGTAATTCAGCCAACACTTCAAATCCTCAAAAACTTCTTGTGTTAATTTGTTTAAATTACAAATATCATATGTAAATACCATGTAGTACTCTGCATTGTGGAATAATAGTTTCTTTTAAGGGGAACTAGAGAAACTAGGAACTACAGAAATCAAGAAAGGCTTTTTTTTCCCTAGAATTAATAAATTCACATCCTGTTCACTGGGGTAATTAAATCCACACTGAGCAATCTCCAATATGTTCAGAATTTGACAGCCAGAATCCTGATTGGGTTGCATTACGCCTGTCTTCAAGTCTTTGCACTGGCTTCCTATCAGGTTTCAAGTCAACTTTAAAATCCTCATCCTCATTCAGTATTTATCTGGCTTATTATCTGTCTACTCCCCACCTTGAAACCTTTGTCTGTCTGACTCTGGTCTTCTAGCTGTCCTCAAGAACATCTATATTCTGTGAGTGACAGAACCTTCTCTAGCTGCACCCCAGAGCTCTGGATTTGTATCCCCAGTGATATCAGAGTCACTTACCCTGGGTGCATTTAAGTCTAACCTCAAATCCTTTCTTTTCAGAAGACTAAGTGTCTCTATCTGCTTCATTTTCTAATTTCGGTAGCAGTTCTAACTGCTTGTCTTTCTTATATGCATTAACTTTGTAATCTGTGGTCCTTATAACTGTTTTTACACCTAATGTATTGTTTTGAGATGCTAGTTTTAAAGGTGCTATATAAAATAACGTTTTTTATTATTCTTATAGAGAAACATGATCAGATTTTCCCTGGTTCAGAAAAAAAATCTCAATTATACTAGTTTGTCATTCTTCTCACACCCTCTTTGCGAAACGGCTAAATGGCATACTAATCTGATCAATCTAACTACTACTTTCTCTATCCTGCTAGATTTATAATGATTCTGAAAATCTTCGTCTTGAAATGAGTAATTTCTAAATACCTGTTTTCACTGTTAACATCTTGCAGCAACTCTGCAACAAAATGCACACCGAGCTCAACCTGACAGTTCATCCTGCTACTGTAGGCATCCTCTCACAAGGCACCAGTAAATGTAGGGGTTTGTGCATAACTGTGTCACAAAATGATTCTTTTGATGGTATTAGAATCCAGCCTTGCGGCGTAGCTCAAACAACGCACACATGGGTACTAATACACGAAAATACATTTATTAATACATAAAATGTGCATATAAACATAGCAGATCTTATCGTGAGGGTTAGCAGAATACAACAGGTATATATTCAATCATGAAGAGTTACAAGTACCAAGAGGGACATACGTTCAGTATATCATTCATTTAGACCGTTTCGTAAATGAACTTGGCTTAGAACTTCTACACTAGATACTCAAAACCAAGTACATCACTCTTAGGAATTAAATTGATATCAACTCTGATTGAGGTAACAATTGAATTCTCGAGCGGTAATGCAGAATGTTGAATATTCATCCAATCTCTGGGGATTCAGATCTGCAGACCCAAAGAAGCAGTGGCAGGCTTGTTGCTGTCCAATTGGTGCTTGCCAGGCAGTGCTCGGTGCGGCTTGCAACATGGTGGGAGAGATTCCTGCAGCAATGCACTGCTGATGCTCTCTGAAGACTGGCTAGTGTTGGCTGAAACTAGCAAAGTTTGTGCACAGGAGAAAAGTGACTGCGGATCCCAGCAGGTCAGGAAGAAAACCGGTTCTTTCCTGATGAAGCACTAGTCCTGAATACTTATATTCAGATTGGGTTAATGAAGCTTGCTCCGTTCTTGACTCTTAGAACAAAGGAAAGTTCTGGCACTTGGACACACTGAGGATGTTCAGGAGGTGCTCTGAGGCTGAGAATGTCCAGGAGGCGCACTGCGAGAATGTCCTGCGCTTGGGAACTGGGATTAGAGCAGTGGATTCTAATAGGCTGTACAAGCTCATCAGGAGAGCAAGCTCTGTCATTGGGTCTGGCCTGGACCCCCTGGAGGTAGTGGCTGAGAGGTGTCCAATTAGAGGCCATCATGGTCTCCCATCCCCTCTATGACATGCTTGAAGAAATGAAGAGCACGTTCAGCAATAGACTGATTCATCCACGGTGTGACAGGGAGCGCTACAGGAGGTCATTCTTGCCTTCTGCCATAAGACTGTACAATGCATCCACCTTGCGCCTGGGCAGAGGCAACATTGACAGTGACCTGTTTCTGGACTAAACAGTAAACTGATACATCTGTTCTTTGTTCTTTTCCCGTTTAAAACCATTTTTGTGCAATATATGCCAGGGACCTGTGCAATACATTTATATTTATTTATAGTCATATTGTGTAATATGACTTTTTTGTGTACTGTTCTGTTATGGTTTGTTCTTTGTGTGTTCTGGACTGTGAGTAACTCTTCTTAATGCACTTCTCACTGTACTGATTGTATTGTATTATTATTGTATCATTCGTTACACTGTGTCTGTTTTGGCTGTGTTAAGCTGCTGTTGCACTGCAATTTCCCTTAAGGGATCAATAAAGTATGTATCTACAGATGCAGCCATTCAAAACAAGCAGGCGATACTGCATTATTTTGCGTTGCGCTTGACGCAGTGTACCGCAAGTTACCGTATTAATAACGTAAATTCTCGCATAGTGCCGCATGATACCACGTGGTGCCGCAAGTAAAATAATAGTATCCAGAATTTCCGCAAGGTGGAGCTAACAAAGCTCAACCTCTCATGTTTGAGCTGTCGCCATCAAAGTCTTTACCAATGATATTACTAATAGTATTAATAATGAATGACCTGGACAAGTTGTAAACTCAAAGTATTGCCCTGGTCCACATTCTTTTCTTCATTGACTGTTTTTGTAAACGTAACACCACAGCATTTCGCAATCATGCATTTGTTTCCAATCATGCAAGTACAGTAATTTTTGAGAATCTCCAATTCACCATGCCTTTCAAATGCTCATAAAAGATATTGATTTAGGAACATAAACATATTACTGTATGCAAACTGAACTGTATACAGTATGTTTATGTATATTTAATGTCTTTACTGTGCCCGTTTAAGTATTGAATATTTATATGGAATTTTACCACTGAAGGGAAATCTTAGTAGCTGAGAATAAAAAGAATAGGAACATACTGTAACGCATGTGAAAGCCATAAACAATATTAATTTAGGAACATAAACATACAGTATATGGCTGGTCTCGGTACTTTAAAGAAAAAATTCACACCAGTATTCCATTTCTACCTAAACATTTTAAGCATTGAATCTTTAACTAACATGTGAAATAATGTGTATAAAAAGTGGTAGTTTTAAGCTTTTCTGCAAATACGCTCAATAAGCATACTTTTAGAATTTGATTAATAGGGAATATAATATGGAATCGCGTATCTAAAGAAATTAAGAACTTTATAATTATATTCATTTACTGCAACAAGGTAGTACACGCTGTACAATGTCTGTTGATTCTGTATGTGTAGGGCTGTTTCAACTCTCCTCTCATGGCCTTGCGGGTGGTACTGTTGTCTATGTTCCCAACTTCTAGACCAGAGGTTGTGTGTTCAAATCCAGCTGGTGCTACAACGTTTCTTTTAAAAAAACAATTCTTTGAAAAAATAGAATAGCAATATTATGGACAATTAATTGACAATAATTATAGAAAAGCACATATTAAATTTGGGAAATAGTTTTAATATGTAAATAGTTCCCTGGTTCTGCACCCCTGGGTGTTTCTCTCTCTCTCGCTCATTCGCTCGCCCTCCCCCCCCTCTCTCAATTCAATTCAATTCAAGGTGCTTTATTAGCAGGGCTCGTCGTGTGTCTCTCTCTGGTCGGGGCACGGGAGAGCTCGCTGGCAGGTGGTGACGGAGAACAAAATAAAGGCAGCTTTTAACTCCCCAAGTCTGAGTTTTTGGGTCCGTCCTATCTGAACCCGAAATTGTTACACTATAATTCTGTCCATCGAAAACCTGTTTATATGTGACTTTTCAGAACACCTATCTGTTTTCTTCGTAGCACAATTTATGAGCACTCTGTGATTAAATTAATTCTCATTACGTTATCATTCTCACTGTCCATAACAAGGAAGATTAATAAACATTACGTTGTCTAATGACAATTTATTGTTTATCTCATGGCTAAATAGTCAAGTCTAGCCGAAAGAGGAAACATTGACTTTATTTAAACTCCAGTGAAAGTATTAATGGTTTTTAATTACCATACTTTTATGGTAAATGACTTTGCTAAAATGTATTTACACTTGTAAAAAAAACATTCCAATGTTAATGCGACATGGAAGATAATGTGGTGTATTGGTCGTTAGTGAAAAGATTTAATCATTTAATCTCTTTACTGTGCACATTTTAATCCGCTTAGTATTGAATATTTATATGGAATTTTACCACTAAAGGGAAATTTTAGTAGCTAAGCATAAAACGCAGAGGAGCATAACGAAGGTCATAAAGGTAATAAACAATATTAATTTGTGAACATAAACATATTATGTAAACTGTATGTTGCTGTTATTGGTATTTTAAAGAAAAAATACACACCAATACTAACATTTTAAGCACCAAAGTCTTACATGTGGTTTTCATCACTCTTTGCGGGAGTGCTGGCTGTGATGAATTAAACCGGTTTCAAAGGTATTTTCAAAGAAGAAGGGGTCGAGTCTTCAGCGGGAGGGGGGAACAAGCTGCCCAGCCGTGTGGAATGCTACAGAACCCTAAACAGACAATACACACTAGCCGAATATTTGACCAAGATATCCAGACACAGCTGTATGAGCTCCACCAGTAAAACTCAAAGTATTACGCTGGTCCACACTATTTGCAACCGTCATTTTAAATGAAAAGACTTTATTTTTTCATCGACAAAAAGTAACACCCACCACAGGATTTAAATGATCTTACTAACAAGGATGGGACATTAGCTAGCCAATATGATAAAGGAATAACTTTTTTGTTTATTTCTTTAGCACATTTATTTGAACATTTCCATCGATTGTACAAGCACTGAAAAACTGTTCAATCCAGTTCGTCAGGCATTTTCTTTTACTATAACAGATATAAAAACTCCCTTGCTTTTAACAGAGCGTTTCATAATTTCTAACAACGAAAATTTGTTAAACTGCGACACTTTTATCATTCAAAGATAAAAACATATATAAAAGATATGTGTATAAGATACTGTCCATGGGAATACAAGCTTTTGTATCTACGCTAAGAAGTAGTCTTTAAAATTTCTTCATTACACAGTGAAGTCAAAATTCTGGGATGTGCCTATATTAGTACGCTGGGCAAACATTCCGAGGTCAAATTCTTCCAGCACGGGGGTACATTTAAAGCGGAGACGATGGCACAGAAAAAGTTTTTTTTTTATTCAATGTTGGTAACAGGATGAACTGTCAGATTGAACTAAGTGTATATTTTGTCTCAGAGTTGCTGCAAGACGTTAACAGTGAAAAAAGGTATTTAGAAAAGAGTTATTTCAAGAAGAAACTTTTCTGAATAATTGCAAATCTAGCAGGACAGAGAAAGCACAGAAAATAGGCAGTTGGATTGATCAGATTAGTATGAAAAACCATTTAGCAAAGGGAATGAGAAGAGTGACAAACTAGTATACTTTAGATCTTTTTTTCTGAACCAGGGAAAATCTGATCATGTTTCTCAATAACAATAATAAAAAACTTTATTTTATATATCACCTTTAAAAGTTGCATCTCAAAGCAATACAGTAGATGTAAAAACAGTTGAAAGGACCACAGTTTACAAAGTAAATACCCAGACAAACGCAAACGTGTTTTTAATAAAATACTTTTATTCATTCTTTATCAGACTCACATTCCCGAATGTCCCCCGCCCCGGTCAACAATCTTAGGAAGAACACAAAACAGCCTATTAATAAAATTGTTGCAATTTTGTTCAGTCAGTTCTTCCCCCCAGAATTTATAGATCGCATCGATCAGTTCTTGCTTTTTGCTGGGTTTAGCAGTTTTCCAAACATAGTCTTTCAGCGAATGCCAAACCATCTCTATCGGATTTAAATCTGTTGATTCGGCTGGAGTTTTCACCCAGTTCACTCCTTCTACTACAAGCCTCGCCCTTGCTGCTGTGTGTTTCAGATCGTTGTCTTGAAAGAGTCTTGGTCCAAAGTGCTCCCTGATATATGGGGCGGCATGCTGTGTGACCACGACTTCCTCAAAGAATTCACAATCCATAATTCCTTCGAAAATAAGAAGTGGTCCCGGGCCTTTTCTAGATATACCCCCCCAGACATGAACCTTCAGTGGATGTTTGAGCTTTGGCTTGTCCACATATCTCCCCTTTTTACAAAATTACATTGTTGAAAACTGTTCCAGAGCCACTGTTGTTTCGTCGGTGAAAAGTACATCATGAAATGCCTCCCCCTGTTCAATCCATTGGAGCACCTGTTTGAGTCTTTCCTCTTTTTTAGGTCCTCGGTTTAGATTCTCTTTGCCTCCTCTCTCCTTTATAATGTCGTCTCACTGTGCTTTCACAAACGAAGATGTCCATGGAAGCCAAATGCTTTACAATGTCTCGTGTTGACTTCAAGTTTCTTTTCATCTTCATTATTTGGTGTGAGAGAGTCTTCATGATTTTGGCCATAGTCTGTCCCCTTACCAAAACGATTCAGTGGTGCAGCTTGAAGTCTGTACCTGTATACAGTATGGTACAGATAAAACGTACACCATACCGATAAGCTACTACCAGGGAAAGGCACTCCTATATTATTTAAAACACAATATGCCAGGAAATGTGTCTGATGCATTAGCAAATTTAAAAAAATTGCTTCGAAAAGCCAGGCGTAACAATTGTTTCCTTTTTCTGATCACCCACTGTCTGGATACTCGTCTCACCTGCCCTGTTCTTGTTATTTGCTGAGTACTCCTGCCCACTCCTGCCTTCACACCTAAAAAAGACTATTTTACATTTCTTTGTGCGGTCCATAGTGCAATTAACCCTTGCTAATACATTTGCGGCCTTTTCAAAGTATGTGTTGGCCTTAAAAAGCGAGATGATCTCTGGTTCTTTGACAAAACAAGGCTCGCCAAATAATGTGAAAAAGACATGCATCGAAACCTGTTTTTATAGCTTTTAAAGTTGTGCAATGTGTAAGCAGGAACACATCATTATATATTATACATGAAAAATACATAATATAGCTCCCAAACAAATGCAAACGTGTTTTTAATAAAATGTTTTTATTCATTCATAATCTAACTCGCACACTGTAACTCACATTCCCGAGTGCCCCCTGCCCCGTCTGACAACTTCAGGAAGACTAAGGAAGGACTAAGGAAGTTGTCATCTGTTGTTGAAGCTCTGTGAGCTCGATGACTTTGAGACCACTTGTTATCCCAAGTTGTTTGAATCGCCACAATTCAAATAGAGAAAAAAGAGCTGACTGACAAGATTTAAGATTTGGCTGTCAATGTTAGATAAAAAAAACACACTACCCGACGTTAGTTACATTGCTTGAAAAATTATTTTATTTCGAGAGACTGGATAAGTAATTCAAGTGTTTTTTTAACTTCCTGAAAAACAAGTAACAATTTAACAATATGTGCAAATGTTTTATGATATGTCGCTGTTGTGAATGTCAGTGGAGTGTATCTTATTTGCCTGCTCTGGCTGGTGGAGCTCATCCAGCTGTGTCTGGATATCTTGGTCAAATATTCGGCTAGTGTGTATTGTCTGTTTAGGGTTCTGTAGCATTCCACATGGCTGGACGGCTTGTTCCCCCCTCCCGCCCCTCTCTGTGTACAGTAGAGCCTCCTGTACTGGCTGGACAGGAGGCTCTACTGTACACAGAGAGGGGCGGGAGGGGGGAACAAGCTGTCCAGCCGCGTAGTTGAAGCTGATACCCTGTATTCTCTCCAGACACAGCTGTATGGGCTCCACAATCCAGGACAGGAGGCTCTACTGTACACAGAGAGGGGCAGGAGGGGGGGATAAGCTGATACATACTCTTAGAGTTTGATTAATAGGGAATATAATATAAAAATATAGTACTAAAAATAAGATACACTCTACAGACATTCACAACAGCGACTGTCAGAACATAGGACACAGCTACTCAGACACCCATTGAATGGAAATGGGCACTTTAATATTCTGTATGGCTAATATTAAAGCCAATACTTTAATATTCTTTTCTGTATGTTTAACAATAGTGGGTACTGGCCTAATTCAGCCCTGCACACGTTGTTAGGTGTTTTTCTCTGCACAAGGAGGATGTTTCTACAGATCTCCATGTGCAGAATTTCTGTGAGGTGTTTGTCCCATTGAGTGTACTCCTGGTCTGTGAGGGGACCCCACACTTCACTGCCGTACAGGGCAATGTGTTGGACTACACTTTCAAATATTTGGAGCCAGATTCTTGTTGGTGGATTGATGTTGAAGAGCCTCCTTCTTATTGCATAGAAAGCCTTCACTGCCAGGTCAAAACTTCCAGATGAGCTGATGGTACAGTACAGTATATGTGATACAGTATGTGATATGCCAAGATATGTGTAACTGGATGAGTGCTCCAATGTGTTGTTGTTAAGTGTGAATTTGTACCTGTTTCCCTGAGGTCTGGCTTTTTTCTGGAAAACCATAACTCTGGTCTTTTCCAGATTGACTGTCAGCGCCCAGGTCTGACAGTGCTGCTCCAGCAGTGCCAGGTTCTACCGCAGCCCCTGTTCTGTGGGCGACAGCAGGACCAGGTCATCTGTATAGAGCAGGAACTTTGATTTCTGTGTCATGTAGTGTGAGACCAGGAGCCACAGATTGTTCCAACATTCCTGCTAATTCGTTGATATAGATATTAAACTGTGTTGGGCTCAGGCTGTAGGCCTACAGGCCTGGGCTCAGGCTGCAGCCCTGTCTCACCCCACGGCTCCACGGCCAGTGAAATCCAGGAAACACTCAATGTCCTCTTTGAACTTTGGAAGGGAAACACAGAAAGCCTTAAAACGTGTTAAGTTCCCTAAAGCTTTCTCAGTGAGGTATGTTGTGAATGTTGTGAATGTCTGTAGATTGTATCTTATTTTTAGTTTTTGTTTTGTTTCACATTAATTTTATAAGGGAGAGTGTCATAGAGACGACTCCCTTAAGCCCCATCTTGATTTAAGTATTTTTATTTTTTCACAATCTGGCAATGCCAGACAGAATTCACATTTGCTGCAGCCAAATGGCCTTGCAGATCAGAAAATCAAGGAACAAAACAATTATTGCGCCCGGCTCCTCAATGGGATAGCTTTAACGTGCTAATGCATTGGTTTAACAGTCAGCATGTGGCAAGCTTCTAATGTCTACCAACTTCGGCAAAAGGAACCTGTCTTTCATTGGAAGACAATGAACACATTCTAGCCGTACATGAGAATATAACATAAATACACCAAGGGATTGGGTGAGTTCCCATCACAAAAAAAAACAGTAAAAAAAACTGTACACAGTACAGTATGGAGACCAAGACCTTTTACGGGAAGAGACGAGTTGCTTCTGCCGCCCCAGCTTGCAAAGAGCAAGGGTAAGCAAATACAGCAGGCTTCATCTGAAATATGCGATTATAGTGCATATTACAAGGTATTATTGCAGTTTTGAATTATACATTCAATTATAAATATTTCTTCACAGCCTGTTCTTCAGGAAAACACCACATGGGCGAAACGATCTTCGAAATCTACCACCAGGACAGTAAAAAAGAAAGCGGTAAGACGGATGAAAAGAAAAGTTTATTTTGAAGTCTGTTCCGCAACTGATGAATACTACTGTCTGACTTTATTTCTTACATATATTATGTTATTTTGCCACAGACTGTGGGTCTCTGCTCTCGGCCACTGGCCATGGTGCCAACCTGTAGAAGCAGCACCTGTATGGAGACTTTTCGGCAGCAGCGGGAGCAGTACGACGCATTACTGGGGAGGATTGGGAGGCTAGAGACACTCCTGAAGATGCAGAAGAAGGAGACAGTATGTTCCAGCAGTCAAACGGTAGAGCAGCTGTCTCCCGATAAGTGCCTCTCCCCACCACGCAGGTTGCAATGCCTGGTGGATGCTCTGCCCCCCACAGAGCACACACCGCCTCAGGACACTCCATCCCCGCCTCTCTGCTCACGACCGCGCAGGAATTGGCTGATGCTGTCCCCGCCGTCTATCTCCCCTCAGGAAGCACTGTTTACAGAGCGGAATTCACAGACGCCAGAGGGACTAACAATTCTCCCAGATATCCAACTGTTGCCCATCACTCAAGGGAAAGAGGGGTTGTACTTGCAGTGCATCGGTATAGATTGGAAAGCGAGAGCCGACTGCTACGCCGCCCTCTTGTTTCGAAATCTTGTGACTTTTGAAATTTACTGGGGGTGGACCACATTGGTAAATTTCGATGGGTCCAGAAGTAAAAGTGCCTTGCCTTGCAATCTCCGAGAAACCATTAGTAGCATGGTGAATCGGATTTTCTCAACACTTACTTCGTGCGACTGGAAAATAATTTGTGATTGGATAAATGAAATGCTTCGATGAAGGCAGCGCTCTTTTTGTCTAGTCTAACAGTCTGTAAAGAAACAAACATTCCTGTTAAACAAGAGGAATTTAAAAAAAATTGGTACAAAACTAAAAAAACAATTACTTTTTGACAATGAAAACCGGTGTATGTGTGTCTCTCTCTCTCTGCTGGTGTGCAGGCGCGGTGGGGTACCGTGCCAGCCATACAGAACAATAATGTGTCCCTTTCCATTCAACGGGTGTCTGAGTCGCTGTGTTCCAATGTCACCGAGCTTAACCCAGAACAAAGGAAGAACTGATCAATACGATCTACAAATTCTGGGAGGAAGAACTGACCGAACAAAATTGCAACAATTTTATTAACAGGCTGTTTCGTGTTCTTCCTAGGATTGTTGAGGGGGGACATTCGGGAATCTGAGTCTCATTAAGAATGAATAAAAGCATTTTATTAAAAAGGCATTTGCATTTGCCTGGGTGCTGACAAATTAAAAAAACAATTACTTTTTGACAATGAAAAACTGTGTGTGTGTCTCTCTCTCTCCGCTGCCGTTTGTAATTGTTTTTATTTTAAATACATTTTAGCAAAGTCATGTACCATAAAAGTATGGTAATTAAAAACCATTAATACTTTCGCTGGAGTTTAAATAAAGTCAATGTTTTCTCTTTTTGGCTAGACTTGACTATTAAGCCAATAAACAATCGTTTGTCGTTAAACAACCATATGTTTATTAATCTTCCTTGTTATGCACAGTGAGAATGATAATATAATGAGAATTAATTTAATCACAGAGTGCTCATAAATTGTGCTAGGAAGAAAACAGATAAGTGTTCTGAAAGGTCACATATAAACAGGTTTTTATATGAACAGAATGATAGTGTAACGATGACGGACACAAAAACTCAGACTTGCGGAGTTAAAAAAAAGTTCATTCCAGCTAAAATACATATATATTTTTGTGGTAAGAGGGAGCAAAACATCAGTATTTATTGCTAGTAATTAGTGTACGATTTATAGTTGAAATCCTGAGCCTAAATATAAACATCTCAAATCAGTTTCGATAAAGGTCTCCAAAATGAACAAGAAAAAGAGCATTTTCAGAGAGCAATTACGCTGTGTTTATCTAGAATAAGTGATTAGATTTATGAGCAATCTAATTTCTTATTTCTGAACATTATTATGCAGAAGACAAAGGTAGCGATTTACATTGCAGTGTGCATTGTGCTTCTGTAATACAGTTAAAAATAATTAAAAGTCTAAACAGTATCAGCTTAATTTATGGGTTGTAATTTAAAAAAAGTCAAAACAGCACTCAAAATGCAATTTAGAGCTTTCTGGCAAGAGGAGACAACCAAACTAATAATGTAACATGCTACTGTTTGTGCATGAACATAGTTACAGTTGTAGTGTGCTCTCTGAAGGCACCAGTTCTGTTGGGTTTGGGCATTTACTGGGACAATTATTAATTGTAGCAGTAAATCACAAAATTGATTATTTTGATGGCTTTAGAATCCAACCATGCGATATAACTCAAACAACGCACACACAAAGGTACTAATACACGAGGATACATTTATTAATACATAGAATATGCATGTAAACCTAATAGATCTTATCGAGAGGGTTATCAGAATACAAAAGGTATATATTCAATCAGTTACAAAGAGTTACATATATCAAGAGGACATACGTTCGGTATATCATTCATTTAGACCGTTCCATAACTGAACTTGGTTACAACTTCTACATTAGATACTCAAAACAAGTACATAACTCTTAGGAATTAAATTGATATCAACTGGTTGGGATAGCAATTGAATTCTCGAGCTGTAATGCATTGAAGTTGAATACTCATCCAATCTCTAGAGATTCAGATCTCCTGAGGGCTCTCTGGCTCCGTGCCAGGCTGTGCTATGCAGCTTGCGACGGTGCGCTGCTGATGCTCACTGACCGGCTAGTTAGTGTTGGCTTTAACTAGCACAGTTTGTGCACAGGAGAAAAGATGACTGTGTGGTCCCAGCAAGTCAGGAAGAGGACCAGTTTGTTCCTGATGAAGCGCTAGTTCTGAATAGTGATTCAGCCATCCACAGTTCCGACCTGTTCATGAGGCTTGCTGCTGATGCTAACCTCGGGTGGATCCTCTGGTTACTCTCTGGAACCTCGCTCTAGACTCTTAGAACAGAGGAAAGTTCTGGCACTCGGACACACTGGCCGTTCCGTGGTTGTCCGGGCTGAGTCTCAGGATGGTCAGGGGGCGCGCTGTGAGAATGTCCTGCCCTTGGGAGCCAATTAATTGTCCATAATATTGCTATTTTATTTTTTTAAAGAAATGTTTGTAAAAGAAGAGTCATGGCGCTGGCTGGACTTGAACACCCAACCAGTGGTTCAGACATCAGGAACATAGACCACAATACCACCCACAAGATCGCTTGAAAATAAGTGAAACAGCCCTACACATACAGAATCAACAGACATTGTACAGCGTGTACTACTGTGTTGCAGTATGAATATAATTATATTGTTATTAATTTCTTTAGATACGCAATACCATATTATATTAGCAGAAAAGCTTAAAACTACCACTTTTTATACACGCTATTTCACATTAGTTAAAGACTTCGATGCGTTATGCTCCTATTCTTTTTACGCTCAGCTACTAAGATTTCCCTTCAGTGGTAAAATTCCATATAAAAATTCAATACTAAAACGGGCACAGTAAAGACATTTAAATCTTTCTACGACCGACCAACGCACCACGAGTGCCCCTGTCGGTCAACCAATCACGTACCGCGGTATGACGTGCGATGATTCGTGATGATGTAGCCAATTACCCACGGCACGTGTCTGTGCCGCACACTTTGAATGCATTTCAGATGCAGCCATTCAAAACAAGCAGGCGATACAGCATTATAATGCAGTGCGCTTGTCGCGGTATAACTCAAGTTACCATATTAATACCGTATATTCTCGCATTATACTGCATGGTACCGCAAGTAAGATAATAGTATCCAGAATTTCCGCAAGTTGGAGCTAATAAAGCTCAACCTCTCATGTTTGAGCTGTCGCCATCAAAGTCATTACCGAAGATATTACTAATAGTATTAATAATGAATTACCTTGTACAAGCTGTAAACTCAGAGTATAGCCTTGGTCCACATTCTTTGTAACCGTCTTTGTAAACGAAAAGATTTTATTTTTTCATTGACCGTCTCTGTAAAAGCAACACCACAGCATTTCGTTGATACAATCACGCATTTGTTTCCAATCATGCAAAGTACAGTAATTTTTGAGAATCTCCGATTCACCATGCCTTTCACATGCTCGTAAAAGATATTGATTTAGGAACATAAACATATTACTATATGCAAACTGTACTGTATACAGTATGTATATGTATATTTAATGTCTTTACTGTGCACATTTTAGTATTGAATATTTATATGGAATTTTACCACTGAAGGGACATTTTAGTAGCATAAAAATAATAGGAGCATAACGTGTGTGAAGGTCATAAACAATATTAATTTTGGAACAGAAACATACAGTATTATGTAAACTGTATATGGCTGGTCTCGGTACATTTTTTTGAAAAAATGAAACGTTTCCCTTGGTCAGAGATTCAATAAAACCTCACTCGCACCAAACAAATTTATATTTCTAAATATCACAACATGATCGAATTTAAGTTATTTTAATAACAATGAATAGTCACCTATGCGTTACAATATAAACATTTATATTGATTTGAATCGCGTTTTGATTTAAATCGTAAACGCGTGTTTAAATATATGTGTTTTTTGATTCACAATCAGACAAACGCAACATAAATTGATATCTTTGTCTTCTAAGTATCTTAATAAACTTTCAGTATATCTTTCTCCCCGTTTAGATTTATTTTTCTTGGGATCTTGGGATCAAACGTGGAAAGATTAGATTGTAATCGTTTTTATTTTTTAAATACATTTTATAAAAGTGTAATCTATGCTAAAACGTTGTACACCACCTGCTATAAAGATACATATTGTAATACTTTCGGGTTCGGATAGGACAGACACAAGAACTCAGACTTGCGGAGTTAAAGCAAGTTAAAGCCTTGATTTTATATATCACCTTTAAAAGTGGAATCTCAAAGCAAAGTAAATACCCAACACTGCTTATACCCATCTGTCATGCTAATCAAGCACCCTGAATAGAATTGAATTGAGGGAGAGAGGGGGGAGGGCGAGCGAGAGAGCCAGGACAGACAGGCAAATGAGATACACTCCACAGACATTCACAACAGCGACATTGTCACAGACGTCCAAAGGGACTAACCGTGGGGAGCAGGAGAGCAGAAAAGACCCATATGCGTAGCGGCGAGACGGGAAAAAGGCCCGGGCTCATTAGTGCAAAGAGTTCAGGAATGCCGTATAGAAACCTATGCCCTCAGGGAGCGGACGTGGGGCGCCCTGGTGCTAGGCGGGGTCTCAGGACATCCGAACATTAATGCTGAGCGCGGACAGAGTGCAAGACCCGGAAATATATAGCCCAAGGGAAAGAGAGGGACAGGAAGGACAGCAGACCGGAAACTAGGGAAAGGACAGCGAAGGAGCGCCCTCTGGCTGCAGAGGGCGTGACAGACATATCATAAAACGTTTGCACATATAGTTAAGTTATTACTTGGTTTTCAAAGTGCAATGAAATACAATATTGTTGTTGTTGCTGTTATTGTTGTTTTTATCCTGTAAAGCGTTTTGAGAAGCCACCTTTAAAGGCGATATATAAAAGCGCTGATTATTATGGAATGTGTTCCGCCGGGGATTCAAACATTTTTTTTTAATCGCGTATCTAAGGAAATCGCAGTATAACTTTGTTCATGCACAAACAGTGGCATGTTACATTATTAATTTGGGTGTCTCCTCTTGCCAGAAAGCTCTAAATTGCATTTTGAGTGCGATTTTTTCTAAATTGCAACCCATAAAAAAAGCTGATACAGTTTAGACTTTGAATTATTTTAAACTGTATTACAGCAGCACAATGGACAATGCAACATAAATTGCAAAAATGCACTTGGAATCTGTTCAAGCCCTATTTTGCCAGGCATTTTCTTTTACTGTAACGGACACAAAAACTCCCTTGCTTTTAACAGAGCATTTCATAATTTCCAACACCGCAAATTATTTAAACTGCAACACTTATCATCCAACCAGAGCTCGAAATATCACAAGGATCCCCAAGAGCACAGCAAAGACTGTATTAAAAGTATACTAGTGACAACTAGTATACTTTAGATCTTTTTTTCTGAACCGGGGAAAATTTGATCATGTTTCTCTATAACAATAATAAAAAACATTATTTTACATTTCACCTTAAGGACAGCACATACAAGGGTTAATTGCACAATTAACCACGCCAGGAAATGTAAAATAGTCTTCTTTAGGTGTGAGGGTAGGAGTGGATCGCAGCAGGCATAATCAACAAACTAGGAAAACAAAGAACAGGACAGGTGAGACGTGTATCCAGAAAGTGAGTGATCAGAAAAAGGAACAGCTGTGACGCCCAGGTTTTCGACGCAATTGTTTTAACTTGCTAATGCATCAGACACATTTCCTGGTGTCTTGTGTTTTAAATAAAATGGGAGTGTCTTTCCCTGGTATTAGCTCATCGGTATGGTGTAAGTTTTATCTGTACCATACCATACAGTATATAGGTACAGAATTCAAGCTGCACCACTGTATCGCTTTGGTAAGGAGACGGACAATGGCCAAAATCATGAAGACTCTCTCACTCCAAATAATGAAGATGAAAAGAAACGGGAAGTCAACACGGGACATTGTACAGCATTTGGCTTCCATGGACATCTTCGTTTCTGAAAGCACAGTGAGACGGCATTATAAAGGGGAGAGGAGGCAAAGAGAATCTAAACCGAGGACGATTCAAAGGTAAATAATTATAATGCTAAAAAACAAAGAGGAAAGACTCAAACAAGCGCTCCAATGGATTGAACAGGGGGAGGCATTTCAGGAAGTACTTTTCACTGACGAAACAACAGTGGCTCTGGTAGAGTTTTCAACAATGGCATTTTGCAAAAAAGGGGAGATATGTGGACAAGCCAAAGCCCAAACATCAACTGAAATGTTTCCATTTATACAATGGAATATATACAATTTCGAGAAACGTCTCTTCTATCCTGTTTCAGGTTACGGAATGTTTATTATTTAATATGACAAAAGCTGATCTAGTATGTTGGCAGAATCCATTTGCTGTTGAAAATATATGAAAATCTGAATGGTTGTCTGTGTTCAATAAAGTTCTGCATTAATTTTAGTATTATCATAACTACAGAAAATTATGCACAATTTGTGTTTCTGATTAAGTAATCAATATTGAAAAAAAAACATTTAAAAAACTGTTAAGAGCTGCTACCAAAATGCTTCACAATGAATGCTCCCTATTTTTTCTCACACCGAGCAAAAGTCAATATTAACAACTTAAGAGTAAAAACGTTGAATTTGGTCATGCCCAAAAGATTTGTTTTAAAATAAAGGGGAAAGTTTGATTCATTTCTAAAATACTTTAATAGAGCAGTAGGATCTGGAGTAAGTGAATAATATTATATCTGTAGAAGGAAGAGTAACGACCAAAAGAGAGAACATAGTCAGCATTCATATTCTTTGTGTGGATATTAGAAAAACCGACTTCAGATGTTGGCAATCTGATTTATCAGTATAAAAGAGGTTACCTTAAAAGGAATTTCATCTAATCTGAGTTTAGGACTAGACCAGGTCCCGTGGTGAGACATTGAGCATTGTGAAATTTCCACTTTCAGAAGTGAAACTAAACATTACATTTATCAGATTTTCGTTTTTTGTCAACTGACATTTGATCTTTCACCATTTTTGGGCTAATGAAAGTAAGGCACTGCTTGCTGTATGAAACAAAGACACTATTTCTAACACAGTAGTTTAATGGACAAACCCATATGCCAGTGTAAGGAAGAGTTAGTTAAGTTCCACTCCATTTTTTATTTTTATGCTTCTTTCCATTTATCCATCCGTTTTCTAACTGTTTAATCCAATACAGGGACACACCAGAGCGGAACCCTATCCCATCCAGCAATGGGCACAAGACAAGATACAATCTGGATGGAATGCCAGTCATATTTCTTTCTGTCTCTAGAATTTTGCATTCCTTTAATGTTGATCATTCACATTACCTAAACCAAAACAATTTACAAGACTGTTGTTCAAAATTATCACAAATTGTCGGCTTTTGTATCAAATTAATACACAATTATGTGTTGTAATTTTCAGTTTTAATTGTCTCCTAAACTATAACGATATAGAATCTAAGTATAGCAAATACTGATGTTTTGAAATGCAGCTTATTTCACCTTGCTTATTACAAGTTTTATTAAAGATTTTCTTTGTTCTCTAATTTCATGTTTTTGCAGATAAAGGTATTTATTGAAAATGTTTTAAGAAAACTAGGCAGTTTTATATTAAATATTGTAAACAGACCTTTATAACATGTTTTTACCATGTACCATTAAACTAATTACATTATTTGTTAAGTGAAAAGAATATAGTTAACGATCAATGACATATACAATAATGTAATATTCCTAACACTCCATTAAAATCTAATTTCTGACTTCTGTACCCAGTTCTCTACCATTAAAGTAGTCAAAAGGTTGAATCATGCAGGAAAGATTATCAAAGCTGTACCTCCTGACTAGAAGATATCTTTATGCTGCCAGCAACACTTGAATTATTTACTCTATTAAAACAATATTTGTTATGTGTTGGTGATGCAAGTGAAGTCCCTCAAAGTGAGCAAATGCTTCATAGATGTTTCCCAAATATCTCACTTCAGAAACCAATGGTGTGGTAGATATAGGCTGAGATATTATAAATTATTTCCATTATAAAGCACTTTAGCCTTGTGTGGGCATTATCTCCCTTGAATATCCATTTTCAAATATTTAAGCACATTATAGTGTAATTTGAGTTCAACATTCTAGATTTCAGTAATTCTACAATACATGTAATTTTTAGAGTTTATTTTCTAATGGAACAGAATTATTCTAGTGACAGTACAGATTGATTTTGTTAGTTTGTTATATTGAATAACAGGAATTGACCAAGCAGATTAGTCAATAAATAAAATAAATTATTATAACCACCAACTTGTAAGGACTTTTCCAAAAATATACCTGTGCAGTTGGTACAGTTAGAGGCATGTGAATTCTTTGTTTTCTGGCACAACTTTGGTTAAAAAAGTAATAATCCAGGCACACTTGCCCAAACAAATATTATTAACACTGACAATGACACTCACGACACTACACACAACATAAACATACAACACACTCTTTACTGTATTTAAAAGTTTACAGGTAAGGCATTTCAGTGTCCTATGTCTAGTCCACCCAGAAAACCCCAGGCTGCTACCAAGTACTTGGCTCTTAAATAATGCCTACAAAGGCCAAAGAAGAGATAAGATGCACTCTAAACTAAATGAAATCAAACCTACAATTAAATCTCTCTCTCTCAAACCTGGATGCCATAAAATAAATGGAAGCCTATCTCCCTGTTCTAAAATACACCCACTAACAGTAGATTAAGTTATATTCTGAGGGATTCCTCACTCAGGAACTCCAAGTTCCCTATATAGAAAGCTCTCTTAGCGAGGTTCAAATACTTAGAACCAATTGGGTTTTGTTCAGATGATCATGAAGTAGGGACTGACTACTTGTCTGGCTGAGGCTTCAAGCTCCAACTTCTCCTTCCTTTCTTTCTTTTGGTCTGACTTTCATTTTCCTCCTTTCTCTCCCCTTTTTACTGGTCTTGTATAATCTCTTTCTGGACTGCTGATTGACTTAATTAACTAAAGTAAACCAAGGTGAATTGTATGATTGCTTTGACCACAGACCCTGGACCCCCTACATCTCAGCAAACATCCCATCTGCTTTGAAACTGGAAATGTTTACACAGCCATGTGTTACACACTTTATCTAGATACTTATCTAGATTTATCTAGAACCTGTCTCAAACTGTAATAATACAAACAATACATTTACTTTGATCTAACTATACAATGCTTTAAAAAAGGGATATTTATTTGTATTACATTAGTCATTGTTGGTAATACTGTGAGATACAGATGCAGCCATTCAAAATGAGTGAGGTATTTCGCGGCATACCCCGGTGGGCGTGTCGCGGTATCACGCAGTTCACGTGTGTCACGTGGCTAACTATCCGGCGTCGCCTTGTAAAACCGCTAGGGGGAGCTTAACCTCTCATGTACAGCATTTGAGCCTTTAATTTTGAACTGTGTATTACAGCATGTTAATCATCTTTATCAGAAATATTTATGCATCAAAGCCTTTACTGAAGATATTACTAATAGTATTAATAATGGATGACTTTGGACAAGCTATATACTCAAAGTATAATTTCTTTAGCACATTTGTACAAGCACTTGGAATCTATCCAAGCCATACTTTGTCAGGCATTTTGTTTTACTTCAATGGGCATAAAAACTTCCTTGCTTTTAACAGGGCGTTTCATAATTTCTAACTACAAAAATGATTTAAAATGCGACACTTATCATTCAACTAAAGCTTAAAATATCACAAGGATCCTCAAGAGCACAGCAAAGAGTGTATTAAAAGACACTTGTATTTATCAACGCTTTCTTTTCCGTATACCAGATTTTATGGAACCACTTCAGAGGGGTGTCAGCCAGTCAGATTCCAGGAATCGGCACTTTAAAGGAAAAATACACACCGGTATTCCATTTCTCCCTAACGATTTTAAGCATCGAAGTATTTAACTAGCATGTGAAATAGCTTGTGAAAAAGTGGTAGTTTTAAGCTTTTCTGCTAATATAATATGGAATCGCGTATCTAAAGAATTTAATAACAGTATTCGTGTGCTGCGACAGGGCTGTGTAGGGCTGTTTCGCCTGCCTGTTCATGTGAGCTGTCTTGTACCTACTGGTCTAGGTGCATGACTACCAACTGGCAGGTTGTGTGTTCGAATCCAGCTGGTGCTGGACTTTTCTTTTAACAACCATTTCTTCGAAAAAATAGAATAGCGATATTATGGACAATCAATTGACTTTTAGATTTCAAAATATCGCAACATGATTGATATTTGCGATATTTTGAACATATCTTCCCTTCTGACAGCGGTTCCTGCTTCTATTGTGTGTGTGTGTGCAACAGAGTAAATTTTTATAGAGAAATGGAGGCTGGACAGTATGCATTACAATTTAAACATTTATATTGATTTAAATCATGTTCTGATTTAAATCGCAAACGCGTGTTTAATTATATGTGTTTTTTAATCATAATCAGGCTAATGCAACATAAATTGATACAGTATCTTTGTCTTCTAAGTATCTTAATAAACTTTCACCATAGCTTTCTACCCGTCAAGATTTATATTTCTTGGGATTTTGGGATCAAACGTGGAAGGATTAGATTATAATCGTTTTTATTTGTCAAATACGTGATTGTATTTCTGAATGTTATGTGACACCTACAGTAGTTCACTGCTTTAAATACATCTAATTAAGAAAGTTATGTGTAGCACTTTAGATCTTTTTTCTGAACCAGGGAAAATCTGATCATGTTTCTCTATAACAATAATAAAAAACTTTATTTTACATATCGCCTTAAAAGTGGCATCTCAAAGCAATGCAGTAGATCGAAAAACAGTTAAAAGGGACCAAATTAAATACCAGACAATCGCAAATGCGTTTTCAATAAAATTATTTTATTCATTCAGCAGTTTGTGAGAGGGACATCCAGCAGAGAGAGACACACACACCGGTTTTCATTGACAAAAGGTAAATGTTTTTTTTCAATTCCTCTTGTCTAACAGGAATGTTTTGTTTGTGGACAGACTGTTAGACAAGAGGAAAAGACTGCCTCCTCCTACGAAGCATTAATCGCGTATCTAAGGAAAATTGCAGTATACCTTTGTTCATGCACATCATTATACAGTATCTCAATTTGTATTTCAATAAAAAAAATCGTTTGCCCAGCCACTACTGTTGTTATTGTTTTTATCCTGTAAAGCATTTCCTTTTTCTGCATTTTCCATTTCCTTTTTCTGATCACTCGCTTTCTGGATACACATCTCACCTGTCCTGTTCTTTGTTTTCCTGGTTTGCTGATTATGCCTGCTGCGGTCCACTCCTACCCTCACACCTAAAGAATACTATTTTAAATTTCTTGGCGCAATTCATTAACCCTTGTATGTGCTGTCCGCACCCAAAATGCAATAAAAAAAAGTCAAAAACCGCGCTCAAAATGCAATTTAGAGCTTAATAAGATACACTCCACAGGCAAAATTAAAGACAAAATTAAAGACGATTAAAATCTGTAATCTTTCCACTTGTACTGTGAGTCATCGGACAGTTTCTGCTTTGTGTAAGGATGGTGAGAAAGCTGTGCTCAATGTATTTAAGGGACTTAAAAGTAAAAGGAGATGCTTCATATTGCTTGACTAATTTTAAAAACCAAGTTATAAATGCAGACGCTCCCTCGGTGCCGCGCCGGGTGTAAATATCAAAGTATACATTCCCAACAAGAATTGTACCCATCAGTCATGCAAATAAAACACCTTGAATTGAATTGAATTGAGGGAGAGAGGGGGGTAGTGGGACAGAGATACTGTAGACAGACTCAAGGCAAATAAGATACTTATGGGTACGCAGCCATTCACAACATACGACAGCAACATACGAAACGTTTGCACGTACTGTATAGTTAAGTTATTACTTGGTTTTCAAAGTGCAACGAAATACAATATTGTTGTTGCTGCTGTTCTTGTTGTTTTTATCCCGTAAAGCGTTTTTAGAAGCCACCTTTAAAGGCGATATATACTGTAAAACCGCTGATTCTTATGGAATGTGTTCCGCAGGAGATTCAAATTTTTATTTATTTATTTTTTAATCGTGTATCTTAGGAAATCTCAGTATAACTTTGTTCATGAACAGTGGCATGTTACATTATCATTCGTTTTTTTAACAAGGCTCGCCAGCTAATGTGAATCGAAACCTGTCTTGCTAGCTTTTAAAGTTGTGCATGTGTAAACTGTACTAGAGGGCATGCAAGTTACTCTGCCCCTTTCAGCTGCAGGGAGTCCCTTTGCTGCAACACACAGCAGACAGAACGGGAGACTATTTCCTTTCATATCTGACACCAGTGAAGTAAAAGGGGTGTCTAAAGGGGTGATTTCAGACCACATTTTAGTTACTTTATTTTGTTTACTTTTAACATTTCTGTAATTTACAGTAGATGTCACAATAGAAGCCCGAAGCCTATTATACTCAGTCTAGCCTTGGATCCTCTGAGTCCCATGACTCAGTCTTGTCTGCTTTCCTAGAATAAAACCAGTTAAGTCTTGTGTACTATGCAATTTATATTTTCCGATTCCATGCATTCCCTTAATGTTTAGAGTTTACTATATTCTCTAGACTGAAACACATAAGTACTAATAGCTCTGTCCCTTTAGGAGACTCTTTGCAGTACTGTGTCCCACTACCCCCATGAATTCTTTAGGTTGGGTCTAATATTTTCCAGTAATATACAGAATGGGATACAAAATGCTGTCAGGCAGGTAACAGAAAAGAGAAAAATATAAATATTTCCATTTTACAGACGTTCACACATTTATAACATTTTGGCTCAATAAAAAGCTAACCCAATAATTAAATGTGATAAAGTATAGTTTGGATGTTTATACATTCATGTTAATCGTATTCTTGATTTATTTCAATAAGTGTTCCTGTTTCATTTGCTAACTTAGAGCATATTGTGTGATGAAGAATAAAATAGCTGCATGACAAGTGACTTCTCTCAGTGGAAATTAAAAGGTAGCCTGATAAATTATAAGACAGTAAGAAAGGTTCCAATCAGGAGGAGACAATTCTTTCCATTTTTTTTGTTTGATTGCTGGTAGCAAACTGATCTGAGGATCTACTCCAGCTATTTCTCTTTTTATCATACAGTAAATTTTTTTTCTTGCTTTCTGAAACACAATATAACAAAAAATAACCTCACAAACTCAAAGAAAAAATCCTTGCTCCCCCCCCTCCCCTTGGCAGTACTTCCTCCCATGCTTTTAACTAAGGGCATCTAAAATACTGTCAAACAGCTACAATGGTATCTCTGTACAAGGCTTTGACTGTGTCAATCACAGCACCTACCGTTCCCTTACTAGCAACAACATGGATTCTAACACTCAGACATTAAAAAAAGTCAGGCCAAGAGAGAAAATACCGAGCTTTACAACATGCGGTTCCAGTAACATTTTACCCACAGTAGACTCACCAACCAGATGTGTTTCAGTTTCTGTGATAAGCCTAGATTAATCATATCCTCTCCTCTAGTAGGAGCACCAAGTGTAAACATGTAACGTCCCTATTAAAAATAATGGCAAAACAGAAGTTCACTCTTTCTAGAACATACCTTCCTATGGACACTCCTAAAATGTATAAAATAGTGTCCACAGCATCTCATAATAGAGGCAAATAGGGAACTACAAACTCATTTCATACAATGCCATCCATGAGGGGTTAAATACACCCTGAGAGAAATTAATTTCTGGATAATTCAACGGCTGTGATTTCTGGAATATGTATTATTGTTGCCATCTTTAACTGTTCCATGATCTAACCGCAGTACAGTCATGTAACTGACATTTTGAGATAGCCTATTGTATAAATTTCACTTTGTTGATGATAGGTTAAGCTTTTGAAACTCAGCCCCAAAGTCATGTGACTGATTTTTCGCCCTGTTTTGTTGGTTAAGCTCAGGATCACAAGCACCACCATGTTAACAGTTAACTACATGTGTAGTTTTCAATTCAGTTTGAATTATAACTGTACGTACTGTCTTCGTATTTGGCCAGGGCTTTAAAGAGAAGGTGTACCATAATTTTCGGTGCCGTTGTCTCCGCTTTAAAGGTACCCCCCTCATGGAAGAATTTGACCTCAAATGTTTGCCCAACGTACTTAAACGTTTTTATTTTGCTCTTGTTTGCTATTAATTCATACAGATGCAGCCATTCAAATTGCGCGGGCGATACCGCATTATTTTCCGGTACACTGTTCGCAGTCTACCGCGAGTTACCGGTAAATACCGCTAGCAAAATAATAGTATCCGGAATTTCCGCAAGGTGGAGCTAATAAAGCTCAACCTCTCATGTTTGAGCTGTCGCCATCAAAGTCTTTCACGAAGATATTACTAATTGTATTAATAATGAATGACCTTGGACAAGCTGTAAGTGTAAACTCAAAGTATTGCCGTGGTCCACATTCTTTTTTTAATTGACCGTCTTTGTAAAAGTAACACCACAGCATTTCGCAATCACGCATTTGTTTCCAATCATGCAAAGTACAGTAATTTTTGAGAATCGATTCACCATGCCTTTCACATGCTCATAAAAGAGATTGATTTAGGAACATAAACATATTACTATATGCAAACTGTACTGTATACAGTATGTATATGTATATTTAATGTCTTTACTGTGCCCGTTTAAGTATTGAATATTAATATGGAATTTTACCACTGAAGGGAAATCTTAGTAGCTGAGCATAAAAAGAATAGGAGCATACTGTAACGCGTGTGAAGGCCATAAACGATATTAATTTTGGAACATAAACAAACAGTATATGGCTGGTCTCGGTACTTTAAAGAAAAAATACACACCAGTATTCCATTTCTCCCTAAACATTTTTAAGCATTGAAGTCTTTAACTAATGTGATACCGGAGTCAACAAGCATACCTTTAGAATTTGATTAAAAGGGAATATAATATGGAATCGCGTATCTAAAGAAATTAATAACAATATAATTATATTCATGTACAGCAACACAAGAATAGTACACGCTGTACAATCTGTTGATACTGTTTCTGTAGGGCTTTTTCACCACTCCTCACATGGCCTTGCCAGTGGAGCTGTGGGCTAGGTTCCTAACTTATACATCATTCGTTGGGTGTTCAAATCCAGCTAAAGCCATGATTTTTTTTTAACAAACATTAAAATAGGGTTAGTGTTAAGGTTACTGTCAAACTTTAAATCAACAATTGATTTAAGGACGCTCTGTCAAAGTGCAATGAAATACAATATTGTTGTCATTGTTATTGTTTTTTTATGCTGTAATAAGCGTTTTAAGCGCTTTGAGAAGCCACCTTTAAGGGTGCGATATAAAAGCGCTGATTCTTATGGAATGTGTTTTCTTTCTTCGTTTTATCAGCATGGAATAAACCTATTACTTGATTCTTATGGATGCCTGGTTCCGCCGGGGATTAAAAAAAAAACATTGAATCGCGTATCTAAGGAAATAACCTTATTCATGCACAAACAGTGGCATTTTACCTTATTAATTTGGGTGTCTCCTCTTGCCAGAAAGCTCTAAATTGCATTTTGAGTGCGGTTTTTTACTTTATTCAAATAACAACCCATAAATAAAGCTGATACTGTCTAGACTTAATTATTTAAAACTGTATTACAGCAGCGCAATGCACAATGCAACGTAAATCGCTATCTTTGTCTTCTGCGTAATAATGTTCACCTCTCTGTCCAGCAAATTAACAATAGTAATAATGAACTTTATTGTATATAGCACCTTTAAAGGTGGCTCCTCAAAGCGCTTTACAGGATAGAAACAATAAGAACAATACTGTTAGGCTGGGCAAACTATTTTAAATTTTTTAAAAAAGAAATAAAAAATGAGATATAATGTGTTCCGGCTTAGACATTAACGAAGAGCATAACGAAGGTCATAAAGGTCATAAACGATATTAATTTTGGAACATCATTATGTAAACTGTATGTTGCTGTTATTGGTATTTTAAAGAAATACTGTAAAATCCCGGGTTCGGTAAAATGTTTCAGGTATTCATGTGAAGGACAACAGAGCTTCCACTGGCCAATTATCAAACTTTATTGATAGAACAAAAACAAAAACTATCCGACCAAACCAGAAAAAGAAAAAAAGAATCAAGAATAAGGGCCACAGCGTGAACCTGCATTCTCTCCTCATGTACAGCATTTGAGCTTTTAAATTTAAACTGTATTACAGCATGTTAATCATCAGTCATTAAAAAGTTGGTATATTTTATGAGAGCAAGATTGCTGAGTTGGACAAAAGAACACAACCTAACTTTATCATAAATATTTTAATTATGCAGAAATATTTTATGCATCAAAGCCTTTACCGAAGATATTACTAATAGTATTAATAATGAATGACTTTGGACAAGCTGTAAACTCAAAGTATTATGCTGGTCCACAGTCTTTCTAACCGTCATTTTAAATGAAAATACTTTTATTTTTTTCTTTGACAAACACCACAGCATTTCGTTGATCTAACGGGAACAGGACATTAGCTAGCCAATACGATAAAGGAATGAGTTTTTAGCACATTTGTACAAGCACTTGGAATCTGTCCAAGCCCTACTTTGTCAGGCATTTTCTTTTACTGTAACGGACATAAAAACTCCCTTGCTTTTAACAGAGCGTTTCATAATTTCAAGCCACGAAAATTATTTAAAGTGCGACACTATAAAATATCACAAGGATCCTCAAGAGCACAGCAAAGACTGTATTAAAAGATACCTGTATCAGATTCATGAGAATCCAAGCTTTTTTATCTACGCTTTCTTTTCCGTATACCAGATATTATGGAACCACTTCAGAAGGGTGTCAGCCTGTCAGATTCCAGGAATCGGTACTTTAAAGAAAAAATACACACCAGTATTCCATTTCTCTCTAAACATTTTAAGCATTGAAGTCTTTAACATGTGAAATAATGTGTAAAAAAGTGGTAATTTTAAGCTTTTCTGATAATATAATATGGAATCGCGTATCTAAAGAAATTAATAATAATATAATTATATTCGTGTACTGTGACAGGGCTGTGTAGGGCTGTTTCACCTCTCGTTTCATGTGACTTCCCGAGTAGCCCACTGGTCTGTGTGCCTGACTAATACCCTATAGGTTGCATGTTCAAATCCAGCTGGTCCTGTAACTTCTCTTTTAACAAACATTTCTTTGAAAAAATAGAATAGCAATATTATGGGCAATTAATTGGCTTTTTATATTTCTAAATATCACAACATGATCGAATTTAAGTCATTTTAATAACAATGAATAGTCACCTATGCGTTACAACATAAACATTTATATTGATTTAAATCGCATTTTGATTTAATTTGCAAACACATGTTTAATTATGTGTTTTTTGATTCACAATCAGACAAATGCAACATAAATTGAAATCTTTGTCTTCTAAGTATCTTAAGTAATATGTCTTTTATGTGTCACAATAAACTGACTTGCTTTAACAAAATATATTTACTAATCCTTTTGCCTGGCAATTTACCTGAATGCCCAACTATGAGAAGCTATCTGTGAAACCAAAAGAACCGCAATTGAACGAGTGTTGATAATAAGAGAGAGAGAGTCCCCTTTACCCCCATTTTGGTTTAAATCGCAAACGTGTGTTTAATTAAATGTCTTTATTGATTCACAATCTGACAAATGCAAGATTTTGATTTATTTTTCTTGGGATTTTGGGATCAAACATGGAAAGATTAGATTGTAATCGTTTTTATTTTTTAAATACATTTTAGAAAAGTTTAATCTATACTAAAAAGCTGTACACCACCTGCTATAAAGATACATATTGTAATACTTTCGGGTTCGGATAGGACGGACACAAGAACTCAGACTTGCGGAGTTTAAGCAAGTTAAAGCCTTTATTTTTCTTCTCCGTCACCACCTCCCAGCCCGGCTCTCCTGCACCCACCGACCAGAGACAGACAGCCCCCGCCCACCAACAGTGCGAGCCAACACACCGCCCGCACGCCCGAGAGAGAGAGAGAGAGAAAAGAGAGAGCTAGCTCTGGGTGCCCAGAGAGGACAGGCTGTGCTACCACTGCCAGCGGGGAGAAATAGAGGTGCACTTCCTACTGCACTGTGACAGATACTCTGGGATTAGAGAAACATTCTTCCCGAAATTCAGAAAACTAATCCCAGAGTTCCCACACCTGCCAAAACCACAACAGGTCCCAATCCTACTGGGAGAGGGAAGAATCTCCTGTCACAGCCTGAGAAACAGGCTCCAGCCGCCTACAGTATATGTCAATATTTTATAATACGTCTTTGTTGTAAATGTCTGTAACATGTCTGTTGATTTTATTTTACTTCTATTTTTTGTTTTGTTCCATGTAAATTTTATTATTTTTATTTGCTTTGGCAATACTGGTTGTACCCATCGGTCATGCTAATAAAGCACCTTGACTTGAATTGAAAAGAGAGAGAGTAACACCCTGGGTTGCAAAAGCAGGGAACTATTTACAAGGAAAACGGATACCTCCCCAGACTGTACACCCCCTTCACTGTGGGACAGCCGCACTGGTCAGCGGCCTTCCTAAACCCCGCCCTGACCACTTTCACTCCTGTCCTGCCCCTCCCCGCGCACCCCAGCCGGGTGCTCTTCGGGCTCTGCCCGGGGCGAATGTATATTTAGATATTTAGACCCGGCGCGGCACCGAGAGAGCATCTGCATTTATAACTTCCTTTTTAAAATTAGTCAAGCAATATGAAGCATCTCTTTTTACTTTTAAGTCCCTTAATTATCATTAAGCACAGCTTTCTCACCACTTAGACTACTTTTTGATACCATCCTTAGACAAAGCAGAAACTTGTTGTACTTTCTAATGACATACAAGTGGAAAGATTACAGATTTTAATCATCTTTAATTTTGTTACGTTATACATTTTAGAAACGTTTTATCTATACAAACACCACAAAACTATTTTCGATTGTATTTCTGAATGTCATGTTACACTTACAGTAGTTCACTGTTTTACATACATCTAATTAAGAAAGTTAGGTGTTAGCATAAACTATTAGTAATCAATCATATTGAATTTAGCACCGTAATAAGTTGTTGCACTTTCCCCCGCATCTTGTAAAACTATATTTTCATTGTTCAAATATACATTAAATCTATCATATAATAAGTTAAACACAAAACCAAAGAAAAAACAGGGTAAAATATAATTCAAAATATTTTGCTAACAATGTTAACTGTTTATAAATAATCAATTGTATTAACTAAGGAGTAGGATGGCACGGTTATTAGTATGCTTTTTGTTTTGTTTCTTTTTCATAAATACAACAGTAGTACCTGATTTCAAAATTAAATTATGCATGCAAGCCTGTGATACTGGCCATGTGATACCCTGCATTGTGGAATAATAGTTTATTTTAAAGGATAGAGAAAGCACAGAAAACAGGCAGTTAGATTGATCAGATTAGTATGAAAAGCCATTTAGCAAAGGGAATGAGAAGAGGGACAAACTAGTATACTTTAGATCTTTTTTTCTGAACCAGGTTAAATCTGATCATGTTTCTCTATAACAATAATAAAAAACTTTATTTTACATATCACCTTTAAAAGTGGCATCTCAAAGCAATACAGTAGATGTAAAAACAGTTAAAAGGACCACAGATTATAAAGTAAATATCCAGACAAACGCAAACATGTTTTTAATAAAATGCTTTTATTCATTCAGCAGAGAGAGAGACACACCGGTTTTCATTGACAAAAGGTAAATGTTTTTTTACATTCATCTTGTCTAACAGGAATGTGTTGTTTGACAGACTGTGGTGGCAGCGGCAGGTGTCGCTTTGGCTTGTCGGAGCTGCAGGGCGAGCATGCCAGAGCTGACTCCCAGTAGGCCGGAGGCCGCCAAGCAGTGACCTCGCCCCTGGAGGGCACAGCCACCCCCGGCGCAGCACCCCGTCCCTCATGCCCAAGTCAAGGCAACCACCCACCTGCTGCAACCAGTCCAACGCCAGGATACAGTCCTCATGGACTGGAGCAAGGTAGAAGGGGTGTTTCACCCTCGCAGCTCCAAAGTGCACGGTGAGCGCCCTGGGAGTCCGGCTGCCTCGGTGCCCGGCAGGACACCAGGCCGCAGCAGGGTGATGGTGGAACCAGAGTCGACGAGGGCCTGGCAGGGTCTGCCCTCGGTAAGGCAGGGAAGGAATAAGCCAACTCTTCCCACAGCAGGCGGGGTGAAGTGCACCTTCTTGCTTAGAATATTATGGACAATCAATTGACAATAAATATAGAAAAGCAGATATTAAATTTGGGAAATTTGTTTTCAAAAGTTCTCATATCAACGATGCCTATACTGTTTTCCTCTACAGTATGCTAATCTATTGTCTGTGCTCTCTCGCTCACCCTCCCCCCCAATTCGATTTGATTCAATTCAAGGTGCTTTATTATCATGACAGATGGGTAGAATCAGTGTTGCCAAAGCAAATAAAATAATAAAATTAACATGGAACAAAACACAAAATAAAAGTAAAATAAAATCTACAGACCTAAAACAGACAATTACAACAGAGACATATTATAAAATATTGACATATACTGTAGACAGAAGGAGCATTATTGGGAGACGGGCTCACTGTTGCTCAGGCTGTGATAGGAGATCACATACTGGGCTGCCAGTTCCACTGAGTTCCCTCCTCCCTCTCCCAGTAGGATTGGAACCCGTTTTGATTTTTACATATACTGTAGGCATGATGTAGACAAATACGTGTTTCCCTGTATGCTGGTGTAGTCTGCCAGTGTGCCTGTTCATGCATTGAGGTCACTACTGAGCAGCACGTTTCCCTGGCCCTGGAAGTGACCGATCTCTGTGTGGAGACTGGGGAGAAGTCCCTCACTTTAGGGGGATTCTGAGGGTGGGATGTAGACAGACATCTTTCTGTACAGATGATATTTCTTTTGATTTTAAGCAAAACTCGTGACTCTTCTCTCTTTACTAATCGTATGGAGTGACTGAGCTCCGCTCTATAACACAAAATGATCCCCCCCAGAGTCTCTGCCCCTAGTGATTTGGGTTTTTTTGACAGAGGGCAAAAAACTCACTCTCTCGCTCGCCTACTCCCTCTCTCTCTCTCTTGCTCGCCCTCCCCCCGTGTATTGTCTGTTTAGGGTTCTGTAGCATTCCACATGGCTGGACAGCTTGTTCCCCCCTCCAGCCCCTCTCTGTGTACAGAAGAGCCTCCTGTCCTGACTGGTGGAACTCATACAGCTGTGTCTGGAGAGAATCCGGGGTATAAGCTTCAACCACATGGCTGGGCAGCTTGTTCCCCCCTCTCACCCCTCTCTGTGTACAGAAGAGCCTCCAGCCTCCAGATTAAGAGTTCCCGTCACCCCCATTTCCTTTTAAATCGCAAACCCGTGTTTAGTTAAATGTCTTTATACACAGCTGTGTATACAGCTTTATACAGCTGTGTATAAAGACATTTAATTAAACACGGGTTTGCGATTTAAATGGAAATGGGGGTGATCTAAATAAAAATGAAATAAATAAAACAGGTTTCGATTGTTAATAACCACTTTTCATGCGTGAAACACCTGGTTTCCCAGAGAGGACAGGCTGTGCTCCCACTGCCAGCAAGCAGGGAGAAATAGAGACAGAGGTGCACTTCCTACTGCACTGTGACAGGACACGGGAGAAATGGAATACTGGTGTGTATTTTTTCTGTGAAATACGGTACCAAGACCAGCATTTTGGGTTGTTCCTATACCAGAGATTATGGTAGGCTTCAGAATGGTGATTGGCTGACACCATCTGATTGGGGAAAAAAAACCTGCTAATCTGTTCTACACATGCAGCCATTCAAAATGCGCGGTAAAATCCTGCGGTACAGTAACCTACCCGCAGGGCACCGCGGTAAGTGATTAACTGGCCAAAATGACCGACAGGGCCACTCGTGGTGCATTGGTTGGTAGTGAAAAAATTTAATCATTTAATGTTTTTACTGTGCACATTTTAATCCGCTTAGTTTTGAATATTTATATGGAATTTTACCACTAAAGGGAAATTTTAGTAGCTGAGCATAAAAAGAAGAGGAGCATAACGCATCTGAAGGTCATTAACTATATTAATATTGGAACATAAACATTACTGTATGTACATAAACTGTACTGTGTATGGCTGGTCTTGATAGTTTAAAGAAAAAATACACACCAGTCTTCCATTTCTCCCTAAACATTTTAAGCATGAAAGTTTTATGAAACGGTACCCAAATATGTGATTGCTATATAGAATGAATTTTAATTTTTAAAAATTATTTAACACGGAAATTAAGCTGTTTACATCTTCCGCCTGAGAACAGTCACCCGTTGCTACCCAACGCAGAAACAGCCACTAACTAGCAAAGAGAGGACATTAGCTAGCCAATATGATAAAGAAATAAATGATTATTTTGTTTATTTCTTTTGCACATTTATTTGAACATTTCCATCGATTGTACAAGCACTTGGAAACTGCCCAATCCCTAGTTCATCAGGCATTTTCTTTTACGCTGCGGGCATTCTCCTGGTCTGTGTCTTCTAGGATATAATGCCAGCGAACTCTTGTTTTTATGTCCCCTATAACAGACAATCTCCTTTGCTTTTAACCGAGCGTTTAATAATTTCCTAAAATGATTTACTTTATTTCCCTCACAGGATCAATAAAAGTATCTATCATCTGTCTAAACTATGGGACAGAATTCTGGGGTCTCCCCATACCAGAGATTATGGTAGGGCTTCAGAATGGTGATTGGCTGACACCATCTGACACCCCTCTGATTGGAGAAAAAAAGACGTACTGGTTTGCTATACATACAGTACTGTACCAGGAAGAGGAATTATTTCTGTTCGAAACATGTATTTTAAAAGTTTAAGAAGTAAAAACCTTACAGCGTACACAGATTTCGTCATCTTTGTCTTATGTATAATAATGTTCACCGCTCTGTCTAGCAAATTAATAATAAACTTTATTTTATATAGCGTTTTAAACGAATAAGTAATTAGATTGCTCATAAACCTAATCACTTGCTTTTTCTTTTTATTTAGGCTCAGGTTTCAACTATAGATCGTATTATTAATAACCATAATAACAACCAACCAACAAAAACAACCATATAAACATAATACCAACCAAAAACACAGATAACGACCACAATACAAAATCAAATATATCATCCATTTTACTCTCCCAAATTCCTCCAATTATCATAATCCCGCCCCTTATGCAAAACCAAACCCTCCTCCCATCCCAGTTTATCCTCTTTATCATCCTCAAAATCTACCTCAATTTTCAACTTAAAGCATTACTGCTTACTGGGTTTTTGAAGGGGGTGGGGGGGAGGTGTCTTTCGCTGGAAATCTCGCCTGCTTCCACTTTACTCAACTCCCTCTCTGCCGGAGTGCTGGCTGTGACGAATTAAACCGGTTTCACAGGTATTTTCAAAGTAGGAAGTACAGTGTTAAGTGGTAGCTGGGCTCCTCCCTCAATAGAATCGCTTTAACATGCTAATGCGTTGGTTTAACAGTCCGGGAGTGGCAAGCTTCCAATGTCAACTCGACTCGATTGGAAGACAATGAACGTATTTTAGCCCTAAATTAATTAATAGCAAACATGGTTTACATAAAATACATTTTTCCAAGAAAGTTTATAATAATACGATCTATAGTTGAAATCTGAGCCTAAATATTAAGGAAAAGCATTTTCAGAGAGCAATCACGCTGTGTTTATGTAGAAAAAGCGATTAGGTTTATGAGCAATCTAATTACCTATTCACTTAAAACGCTATATAAAATAAAGATTATTTAGAGATGAATGATCAATTTCGCAGTTAAAATAATTTTCGTAGGAGGGCTTGGACAGATTCCAAGTGCATTTTTGCAATTTACGTTGCAATTTAGAGCTTTCTGGAGGAGAGGAGAGGAGACACCCAAATTATAATGTAACATGCCACTGTTTGTGCATGAACAAAGTTATACTGCAATTTTCCTTAGATACGCGATTAAAAAAACATTTTTTTTAATCCCCCGTGGAACACACTCCATAAGAATCAGCGCTTTTATACAGTATATCGCTTTTAAAAACATATTTAAACATGCGTTTACGATTTAAATGAAAACGCGATTCAAATCAATAAAAATGTTTATTTTGTAACACATAGGTGACTATTCATTGTTATTAAAAAGACAAATTCGATCATGTTGTGATATTTAGAAATATAAATTTGTTTGGTGCGAGTGAGGTTTTATTTAATCTCTGACCAAGGGAAACGTTTCATTTTTTCAAAGAAATGTTTGTTAAAAAATAAAGTCATAGTTCCATGGGATTCAATCACATTTATACATTTTAGAAACGTTTCATCCATACAAACAGCACAAAACTATTCTCAGTTGTATTTCTGAATGGTATGTTACACTTAGTTCACTGTTTTAAATACATCTAATTAAGAAAGTTAGGTGTTAGCATAAACTATTAGCAATCAATAATATTAAATTTAGCACTGTAATAAGTTGTTGCACTTTCCCCCGCATCTTGTAAAAATATATTTTCATTGTTCAAATATGCATTAAATCTATCATATAATAAGTTAAATACAAAACTAAAGAAAAAATAGGGTTAAATATAATTCAAAATATTTTGCTAACAATGTTAACTGTTTATAAATAATAAATTGTATTAACTAAAGAGTAGGATGGCACAGTTGTTAGTATGCTTTTTGTTTTGTTTTGTTTTTCATAAATACAACAGTAGTACCTGATGTCTCAGTGGCTTTCAAAATTAAATGATGCATGCAAACCTGTGAACTAGAAAGATAACTAAGATATCCATCCATTTATAATGGTGGCGAAGTGGTTAGCATTGCTATCTTGCAGCACTGGGGTCCTAGGTTCAATTCCTGCCATCCTGTGTGTGTGGGGTTTGCATGTTCTCTCTGGGTTACATGGTTTTTCTCCATATGTGTGATATGACTCCCTCTCGCACTCCAAAACATACTGGTAAGTTAATTGGTTTATGGGAAAACTGTCTGTGGTGTGTGTGTGTTTGTGTCTGTCTGTCCTGTGATGGACTGGCGCTATGTCCAGGGTGTATTCTGCCTTGTGTCTGTTGCTTACTGGGATAGGCTCCAAATCCTCTGTACTGGATAAAAAGATTAGAAATGGATGGAAGTAAAGGCACTGTGTGGATGGAACTATACACAGTGTTAGAAACCCACTATGAAATGGCAGCATCTCACTGAGAATAAAATATTTTATAGTGCTGGCTTAAGGAAACAGCCTTTCCACCTCTCTTGCACCTCAGTATCCATACCTAGTTATTTAAACAAATTGCCTCTAATTATAAACATCTTAATATGCTGGCTCTGTGGATCCGCATCAGCTATGTTTGCCCATTCCTTCAATTCATGTGCATCCAACACACAGTTCAACGCTAGCAACTACACAAAATCTAAAATACAATCCTCATTTCAGTATCTATGTAAACAAACAGTCTGTTAACTTCATCATCTTCATCAAAAGTATGCCTAACCCCATTAGGAAGTGTTCTTGTTATCAGTGTATTCCTCAGCTGTCCCAAAATTATCTTCTTCTTACCAACATCTCTAGTCTTTTATCCTGCAATAACTCAGCCAACACAAAAGCTGCTTGTGTTAATTTCTTGAAATCACAAATATCAAGTGTAAATACTGGACATGTTATACTCTGCATTGTGGAATAATAGTTTATTTTAAAGGGAACTAGAGAAACTAAGAACTAGAGAAATCAAGAAAGGCTTTGTTTTTCTAGAATTAATAAATGCACATCCTGTTCACTGGGGAAATTAAATCCACACTGAGTAATCTTCAATATGTTCAGAATATGACAGCGAGAATCCTATCAGGGATGCATTAAACCTGTTTTCAAGTCCTTGCATTGGTTATCTATCAGGTTTCGAGTCAACTTCAAAATTCTCATCCTCATTCAGTACCTACAGTATATGGCTTATTATCTGTCTACTTCCCACCTTTGTCCGTCTGACTCTGGTCTTCTAGCTGTCCTCAAGAACATCTACATTCTGTGGGTGACAGAGTCTTCTCTAGCTGCACCCCAGAGCTCTCAATTTGTATTCCCAGTGATATCAGTCACGTACCCTGAGTGCATTTAAATCTAACCTCAGAACCTT
Organism: Lepisosteus oculatus; assembly: GCF_040954835.1. Lineage (NCBI taxonomy): Eukaryota > Metazoa > Chordata > Actinopteri > Semionotiformes > Lepisosteidae > Lepisosteus > Lepisosteus oculatus. The sequence goes on along the minus strand of NC_090703.1, from coordinate 28,321,121 downwards.
TCTTTTCAGAAGACTTAGTGTCTGTCTCTGCTTCATTTTCTAATTTTGGTAGCACCTCTAACTGCTTGTCTTTCTTATATGTATTTACTTTGTAATCTGTGGTCCTTTTATCTGTTTTTATATCTACTGTATTGCTTTGAGATGCCACTTTTAAAGGTGATATATAAAATAAAGTTTTTTATTATTGTTATAGAGAAACATGATCAGTTTTCCCTGGTTCAGATAAAAAGATCTAAAGCATACTAGTTTGTCACTCTTCTCATTCCCTTTGCTAAATAACTTTTCATACTAATCTGATCAATCTAACTGCCTGTTTTCTGTGCTTTCTCTATCTTGCTAGATTTGCAATTCTGAAAATTTTCTTCTTGAAATAACTCATTTCTAAATACCTTTTTTCACTGTTAACATCTTGCAGCAACTCTGCAACAAAATATACACTTAGCACAGTTCATCCTGCTACCAACATTGAATAAAAAAAATCTTATGATTCTATATTTGTCTTTATTTAGTGGTTTCATTAGTGACAAAGGCTAAACTTTCTTGGAAAAATGTATTTTATGTGTTGCGGAAAAAACTGACTTGCTTTAACAAAGAATGTTTACAAATCCTTTCACCTGACAATCTACCTGAATGCCCAACTATCTGAGAAGCCCTCCATGAAACCATGGTTGCTATTAATTCATTTAGGGCTCATTGACAGAATTGCTGTTTTTTATGCATGCTAATTTTCTGATTCCTCACTCTGTTTCATGTTTATAGATAAGACTTTATTGATCGCAAAGGGAAATTGATGTACATGTTCATGTACATGATGAACATGTTTGCATGTTCTTTTGTAACATACACCTTTTTGTGATTTTTTTGTATATCTAAGCAAGTGTTCCTGCATCCCTCTTCTGCACTATAGGCATGGCTTTTTTTCCTGTTTGCTCCATTTCTAAAACTTTTTGCTCATGTGCATTTTTGTATTTTTTACACCTCTAGCACTTTAACGTCCTGAATTTTCATTTGCCTTAATTTGTAGAATGAATTTGAGTTTTAGCCTTAAAAAGCTTAAGTTTTCACTATCTTTTGTTTCTTGTCCTACAACTGTTATTAGTGATCACCGAATTATTGTACTTGACATGACTTAATTCAGCCTTTCCTGAACGTCTATGACAGGCAGAGAGAGTGCTGTTTCTGGTGCGATCTTTTGCAGCTGACATTTCACTGTTTTAAATGAACAAGAAATTAGATTGCTCATAAATCACTTATCCTATATAAATACAGCGTAATTGCCCTCCGAAAATCCTCTTTTTCTTGTTCGTTTTAGAGACCTTGATCGAAACTGATTTTAGATGTCAGAAAGGATTTCTTTTCTCTGTATTTCCTACATTGCTTTGTCGAAATTTTAACTTTATAGTTAGGCTCAGATTTCAACTATAAATCGTAAACTAATTAATAGCAGTAAATACTGATGTTTTGCTCCCTCTTACCACAAAAATATATATGTTTTGTAGCTGGGATGAACTTTATTTCGTACACGTAGCTACTGCAATTAGAACACGGAATGGTTAAAGATGGCGGCAAATCAGGAACCCAGAGGGGGGGGGGGGGCGTCTTCTCTCCTCCATAACTAAAATGCCAAATAGGAGTGGCTTAAGCGACATACACAGTCATGTAACTGACAGTTTGAGGTAGCCTATCGTGTAAATTTCGCTTTGTTGCTGATAGGTTAAGCTTTCAAAACTGCCCCAAAGTCATGTGACTGATTTTTCACCCTGTTTCGTTGGTTAAACGCAATGATCACAAGCACCACCATGGTAACTGGGATGTGTAGTTTTTAATTCCGTTTGAATCATAACTGTACGTACTGTCTTCATATTTGGCCAGGGCTTTAAAGAGAAGGCGCGCCAAAAAATTTCCGTGCCGTCGTCTCCGCTTTAAAGGTACCCCCGTGCTGGAAGAATTTGACCTCGGAATGTTTGCCCAGCGTACTCCTAGGTACTGTAACTGTCGTGTGGATAGTTTCACAAGAATCAGACAAAGGTTTAAGCATCGCTTGTTCTAGATAAAACTGCAAAAAAAACAAAACAACAACCCATAATGTACTTCTTTGCGGCTCTGTTTGCCCAAATCATATATTCACAACGTGAAATCTAGAAAATAATATTACGTAACCAAAATCCGCAATATGGAAACAGAACCTGTGTAATTGTTGATAGATGATGTACTCGTAACATTTATACAAGACGAACTACAACATTTTAAAAATTACTTGTATGTACTTGATATCTCTAATCAATCCACGGGGACATTGTTAAAAAGCAGAGTCCCAGCACAAAACGAAACTAAAACGCATACCGTTTCGTGCTTCTTATTAGTTGCTCAAAAGTAATTTGACCGTATGAAATGCATAATATAAACCTAGAAACATATACGTGAGCAGTATTTACGCACTGTAGTATCGGTGTTAAGACATACCTCTCAAATACTGTAAATCAAGTTAAAAATATCTCAAGACCGATTCTGGTCATAATGAAACCATGTTTCCTGTATGTTTTCTTTAAAGTACCGAGACCAGCCGTATACTGTATGTTTATGTTCCAAAATGAATATCGTTTATGGCCTTCACACGCATTGCAGTATGCTCCTATTCTTTTTATGCTCAGGCACTAAGATTTCCCTTCAGTGGTAATATGCAAAAAAATCAACTACATACAAGTCATTAAAATTCCATATAAATATTCAATACTTAAACGGGCACAGTAAAGACATTTAAATCTTTCTACGACCGACCAATGTACCACGAGTGCCCCTGTCAGTCAACCAATCACGTACTGCGGTATTTTGCGTCATCGCGTGTCACGATGAGCGAGGCCGTAGCCAATTATCCCTGGTATGTGTCTGTGCCGCGCACGTTGAATGGCTGTATCTGTAGGTCTTCAGTCTAGATTTGAATATTGAGATTGACTCGGCTTCCCAAATATGGGGTGGGAGACTGTTCCATAAGCTAGCGGCCCTGTAACTAAAGGCTTTACTGCATTTTGACCTGCATTCTGTGATCTAAGCACGTGAGTTGGATGGTGAACATTAATAAGTTCCATTAAATAGACAGGTGCCTGATTTTGAGGTCCGCCCTGTACCTGACAGGAAGGCAATGAAGAGAGCTAAACATGGGGGTTATATGGTTTTACTTTCTGCTCCTAGTAACAATTTTAGCTGCTGCATTCTGAATTTGGTGTAAGGTGTTGAAAGAGTAGTGGGTTCTCCCTGATAGTAGGGCATTGCAGTAGCCTAACCTGCTGTATACAAGATAATCTATGAATTTCTCTGTGTCTTGAGTTGAGAGAAACTGGCTTATTTTTGCAATATTTCTTAACTGTATGAAGCATATTTTAGATACTGTTTTCACATAAGAGTTAAAGAAGAGCATTGTGTCTAATATGATGCCTAGGTTATGTGCTGAGTTTTTGAGGCAAATTTTTAAAGCCTCTGAGTTAAGTGCTGAAGTTCTAGTAGTCCTATCAGTATTGTTGCCTCCAAACAACAGAACCTCAGTTTTATCAGATGGAGGTTCTTGTCAAAACTACATTCCCCAGAATGCAGTGGGAATTAATGTGCCACCCTCAGTCACCTGACCAGCTGATGCACTGCATCTGAGAGAATGGCTGTAGGATAAGACCATTAAGAGTGAGTTCATAAACCCAGAATTATGTCCCATAATTACGGGATAGTCCCTACGTCTGCAAAACACCTAATCAACTATGTAAAGCTCTCAGTGCTTTGTGTATATTCCAATAGCTGAGGGGGCAGGGTGTGTGGGAAAAGGTTTAGACGGCAATTGAATTGGCGATCTGTATTCTTCACACCTGAAACCTCTTGACTGAGAAAACTTTAGAGAACTTTACATTTTTATTTTCAACAAATTGTAAATATGATGTTTACATTGGCATTTTTCTCCTGATGGTAACTGTAACAATTTGTCATATTTTACATTCTTGCAAAACAATCATGATGTTCTCATCCAATCTAATCTTCTGTGTGACATTACCATCGGAATGTACTTACAAGTGTAAAAAATGGCGATACACAACGTCTCTCCTCTATAACTCTTCAGTTTACAGAGAAATTCCACCAGAGCCAAACAATATTGTCCAATAATACTCTTCTTGTGTCTAATTTCTAGTTTAGCAGGATTTGCGTGATAAGTACAATGTTTAATGGGGATGACATTACCTATGTCTATATCACTGTACAACACAGGTTGGAGTCAGTGTCTGTTTAATAAAACAGAGCACCTTCCAATACATATAACTATTGCACGAATCCTTTATCTGTTTCAGCTAAATGAGGAGAATTAAATCAGACAGAATCTCGGAGTGCCAACTGTAAACTCAGCAAAGTGATTTACAAGTTCTGGGAGGAAGAGCTGACAGAACAAAGTTGCAACAATTTTATTAACAGGCTGTTTCATGTTGTTCCTAAGGGAAGGACATTTGGGAATGTGATTTCACAGATGCTTTTGTTCTGTCTTGCACTGTCAGATTGTGAATCAATAAAAGTATTTAATTATACATGCGTTTGCATTTTAATAAAAAATGAAAATAGTATGAAAATACTACTTCTTCAGCTTCACAGCCGAAAAGTGTTTTCTCTCTTCTCTTTCAGCATGGAATAAACCTATTACTTGTTCCTTAACAATTACAACAGTGCATACTACTGAAAATTCCTTCCCATCCCCTAGAACTGTTCTGGCCCATTCTATTCAACATAACATTACACAGTGGGCTGTTGACAGTCCTTGCCTTGTGCCTTGTGAAGGCTGTGTTATATAGCATTCCCTACGTGACAAACTGTATATGGCTGGTATTGGTATTTTAAAGGAAAAATACAAGTATTCCACTTTCTCCCTATACATTTTAAAGCATCAAAGTCTTACATGCCAGCAGCCATATCACCCTGCAACTCACAACTTGCAACCCACTGATGCTAAGCAGGTGTGAGCCTGGTCAGTACCTGGATGTGAGACCTCCTGGTGAAAACTAAGGTTGCTGCTGGAAGAGGTGTTAGTGGGACCAGCAAGGGGCGCTCACCCTGTGGTCCATGTGGGTCCTAATACCCCAGTATAGTGATGGGGACACTATACTGTAAACAGGTGCTGTCATGCAGGTGAGACGTAAAACTGAGGTCCTGACTCTCTGTGGTCACTAAAAATCTCAGGGTGTTTTTCCAAGAAAAGAGTAGGGGTGTACCCCGGCATCCTGGCCAAATTTCCCATTGGCCCTTACCAATCATGGCCTCCTAATAATCTCCATCTATGAATTGGCTTCATAACTCTACTCTCCTCCCCACTGATAGCTGATGCGTGGTGAGGTGGATGCTGCACATTGGTGGTGGTGGAGAGGAGTCCCCATTACCTGTAAATGGGTGGAGTGTCCAGAAAAGCGCTATATAAGTGTAAGCAATTATTATTATTATTACAGGTGGTTATTTCTATACGTTTTTACGTGCTTCTTTGTTCAGAGAGCACTACATAACAAACTCCAAGGATTTCATTTTGAGCTGAAGACCCTCACACCTGAAGAAGGCTTCACAGCCGAAACGTTGCGTTTTCTCTCTTCTCTTTTCAGCATGGGATAAACCTATTACTTGTTCCTTTGCAGACTACACTACTTCTTTGTTAAACATTTGAAATGCTTTAATTTTGTAAACTTAACATGCATTCCATTCGCAAATCAATATTGTTTTCTACAGTTGTTAAACAGATTAGCAGGTTTCTGACAAAATAGAGCACCATCCACCACTGCCCAGCGATATAACTTTAATATAAACAAGATCTAATACCTCGTGCAGTTTTTACAAAAAACTTTTTTTAAATTAATCGAATCCCAGGTGTGAGTTCATAAGGCCTGATTTACGTACTATGCCTATTTCTGTGAAACACTGTTTTTTCTGAAAGCTTTGTCGTTAATAATTTTTCACTTAACTGTATGGAAGAGTGTCAGCTGTCAATGAGAGCAGACCCCCCCCCCCCCCCCAGGCAGGGCAAACCTTTTTTTTTTAATTAAGGCAAATGAAAATTAAGGAGGTTAAAGTGCTGGAGGTGTAAAAAATTAAAAAATGCTAATGAGCAAAAACTTTAAGAAATGGAGGAGGTGAAAGGATTTGTAAATACATTTTGTTAAAGCAAGTCAGTTTTTTTGCAAAACATAAAATACATATTTCCAAGGAAGTTTAGCCTTTGTCACTAATGAAACCACTAAATAAAGACATTAACTTAGAAATCTAAAGATTTTTTTATTCAATGTTGGTTGCAGGATGAAGCGTTGGGTTGAGCTTAGTGTATATTTTGTTGCAGAGTTGCTGCAAGATGTTAACAGTCAAAACAGGAATTTAGAAATGAGTCATTTCAAGAAGAATATTTTCAGAATAATTATAAATCTAGCAGGATAGAGAAAGCACAGAAAATAGGCAGTTAGATTGATCAGATTAGCATGAAAAGCCATTTAGCAAAGAGGGTGTGAGAAGAGTGACAAACTAGTATACTTTAGATCTTTTTTTCTGAACAGGGAAAATCTGATCATATTTCTCTATAACAATAAAAAACTTTATTTTATATCGCACCTTTTAAAGTGGCATCTCAAAGCAATACAGTAGGTGTAAAAACAGTTATAAGGATCACAGATTACAAACTAAATACAGTACATACAGTATACTGTAAGAAAGAATAAGTTAGATGTGCTACCAAAATTCGAAAATTAGAAAAAGCAGATTAAGACACTGTGTCTTCTGAAAAGAGAGGTTTTGAGGTCAGATTTAAATGCACTCAGGGTAGGTGACTCTGATATCACTGGGGAAACAGATTCAGAGCTCTGCGGTGCAGCTCGAGAAGGTCCTGTTACCCACAGAATGTAGATGTTCTCGAGGACAGCTAGAAAACCAGAGTCAGACTCGAAACTCAAAACCTGATAGGAAGGCAGTGCAAGGACTTGAAGACAGGAGTAATGCATCCCGATCAGGATTCTGGCTGTCAATTTCTGAACATATTGGAGATTGCTCAGTGTGGATTTAATTTCCCCAGTGAACAGTTTGTGCATTTCTTAATTCTAGAAAAAAAGCCTTTCTTGATTTCTCTAGTTCCAAGTTTCTCTAGTTCCCTTTAAAATAAACTATTATTCCAAATGCAGAGTATTACATGGCCGGTATTACATATGATATTTTGTGATTTAAACAAATTAACACAAGAAGTTTTTGAGGATTTAAGTGATGGCTGAGTTATTGCAGGATGTAAGACTAGAGATGTAGGTAGGAAAAAGATAATTTGGGGAAAGTTGAGGAACTGATAACAAGAACACTTCCTAATGGGGTTACAGATACTTTTGACAAAATGACAGGAGATGTTTTAGACCGCATAGGAAGATGATGAAGTAAACAGACTGTATGTTTTCATAGATACTGAAATGAGGATTGTATTTTAGATTTTGTGTAGTTGCTAGCATTGAACTCTGTTGGATGAACATGAATTGAAGGAATGGGCAAACATAGCTGATGCTGATCCACAGAGCCAACATCTTAAGATGTTTATATTTAGAGGCAATTTGTTTAAATAACTAGTTATGGATCCTACAGTATGTTTCCTTACGCCAGCACTATAAAATAATTTGTCCTCAGTGAGATGCTGCCATCTCATAGTGGGTTTCTAACTGTCACGCCCTCTGCAGCCAGAGGGCGCTCCTTCTCTGTCCTGTCCCTAGTTTCCGGTCTGCTGTCCTTCCTGTCCCTCTTTCCCTTGGGCTATATATTTCCGGGTCTTGCACTCTGTCCTCGCTCAGCATTGATGTTCGGATGTCCTGAGACCCGCCTAGCACCAGGGCGCCCCACGTCCGCTCCCTGAGGGCATAGGTTTCTATACGTCAATCCTGAACTCTTTGCACTATGAGCCCGGGCCTTTTTCCCGTCTCGCCGCTACGCATATGGGTCTTTTTCCGCTCTCCTGCTCCCCACGGTTTGTCCCTTTGGACGTCCGTGACACTAACACTGTGTATAGTTTCATCCACACATTGCCTTTACTTCCATTCATTTTTTAACCTCTTTATCCAGTACAGAGGATTTGGAGCCTATCCCAGCAAGCAACAGATGCAAGGCAGAATACATCACAGGACAGACAAACAGACTCAAACACACACACACTAGAGACAGTTTTCCCATAAATCAATTAACTTACCAGTATGTTTTGGAGTGCGAGAGGAAATCATATCACACATATGGAGAAAAACCAAGGAACCCAGAGAGAACATGCAAAGTCTACACACACAGGATGGCAGAAATTGAACATAGGGCCCCAGTGCTGCAAGATAGCAAAGCTGACCACTTTGCCACCATTAGAAATGGATGGATAGGATGGATAATTTTGAAAGCCACTGAGACATTATGGTACTACTGTTGTATTTATGAAAAAAAAACATACAAAAAGCATACTACAACTGTGCCATCCTGTTCCTCAGTTAATACATTTTATTTTTATAAACAGTTAATACTGTTAGCAAAATATTTTAAATTATATTTTACCCTATTTTTTTCTTTAATTTTGTATAAACGTATTTTCTGATAGTCAGATTTAATGTATATCTGAACTGTGAAAATATATTTTTACAAAATGTGGGGAAAAGTGCAACAATTTATTACAGCTCAAAATTTAATATTATTGATTACTAATAGTTTATGGTAACACTTAATTTTCTTAATTAGATGTATTCAAAACAATTAACTTAGTGTGACATAACATTCAGAAATACAATCAAGAATAGTTTTGTGGTATTGTATAGATTAAACTTTTCTAAAATGTATAACAAAATTTAAAATGTTTAAAATCTGTACTCTTTCCACGTGTAATGTCATTGGAAAGTACAATAAGTTCCTGCTTTGTCTAAGGATGGTATCAAAAAGTAGTCTAAGTGGTGAGAAACCTGTGCTTAATGATAATTAAGGGACTTAAATGTTAAAGAAACTGATTTATGTTGTTTAATTTTAAGACTAAGTTATAAATGCAGTAACAATTGGTGCCATTCACACCCTGCTCTGTAGAACGGCCATTGCTCCGTGCCTCCTCAGTCTCTCAGTGCCACCTCCCCCTCTGATGGAGCACAGTGGGCGGTACGCTATTTTCAGAGCCTCTGATTTAGAAAAAAAGACCTGCTGATCTGTCCTATATAACAGGAAGAGAACAGAATGTGATTTTTTCTGTTCGAAACATGTGTTGTCTTAATGAAATTAATGTATCTTAAACGTTTAATTAAGAAGTAAAAAACTTACAACATACACAAAGATTCTAAGCGGATCACGAGGATGAAAAATCACCTGTTTTTTGGGCATAAAAAGTGGTTATTAACTATTGAAACCTGTTTTTATAGCTTTTAAAGTCATGCAGGGTCAATTGCAACGGACAAGGGCTTAGTATGCAGCTGCGGTTTAAACTTGTGCTACACCTTAAGACCAATTGCACTGAACTTTGCCGCTGTGCTTAGTCTGCAGCACCCTACTAAACCTGTTCTGAATAGCAATGAACACAAAGTAACAGCTGCTGCCCTCTAGAGGTGACTAAAGTAGCAGACTATCTTAAACCACCTCTTCATATGGTTTAAGCAACTTAGTACTGTACTTGGCATAACGCTAGATTGCTTTAGAAGGCTCCTGAATGTAGTGGAAATAATATTGTCACTACGTACTGAATTTATGCATCTGTCGCTTGGAAACTTATTGTAATATTTAACTCAAATTGCTTAACACTCATATCACATTTATTAATAATGAAGTTTATTAGTAAGTGTGTATTAACAAAAGTGTAATTTACTAATAATTACATTTAATGTCAAATATAATTACTAGCTGTGAATTTTAAGATATCCTAGGGAGTGAAGAGAACAGAACTTAAGCAAATAGTTATATAATTGAAGCATGAGCCTTTAATGTGTTCTTTAAAATATAGGAGTCAACTGAATATTTTTGTTAAATATTTTTTGTGGTTATCAGAGGAAAGCAGGGACAATGAGGAAATGGATGGTACAGAGAGTAATATCTGTAGGCAAATGCAAGCATACATTAAAGAGAAAAAAATTGTCAACTTAAAAGTGATTATTTATGATAGTTCTTTGGAACACTGTCCCTTATCTGTACATATTGCAACATCATCGACTGTCTCAAACATAGAACACATTTCAGATATAACATCCCAACAGAAAGGACATTCTCTGCAGCCACAAGACGAGACTGACTCTGACATCGAAGGTCCCTCTGGTCTTGACACTCATGTAAGCCATTGTAGTGGATCAGCCAACATGATTTAGCAGAGCAACACGCCAGCAAGCTCTTCCCCACTTTGAAATGATGTTAGAACTTACTACCAAAGAACTTAATTTGAAAAGTACTGTAAGCTGAAATTGACACAGGAGGAGAGAGAGAAAATTATTTCAAGAGAAAATGTTCTCAAAAGTAAGCAAAAAGGTACACCATGGTAAAGAAATGAACTTAAAAAAACAGAAATGCTAAGAAAATCAGAGGGACAATAAACGTTTCTTTTTTGCTTAATTAATTTTGTAAGTTTAATTTCCAGTTCTGTTAAAAATAAAACTGTTAACTTTACTGGTCATTAGTTTGTGTCTTTTGTAACAGTTTAGCAATAGCGATGTGTTAGCTTGTTTGTCTGGAGTGTCTTGTTAAACAAAGGAAATTAAAGCCGCAATAATACAGTAGCGTTCTGTTTCAAACGTGCAGCTGCGGTTCTCATTTGTTTTTCGGTACTAATAGCAATTGAGTTTCTCATTAATAACTACGTACCCTCATCCAGTAAATTGTAGCCTAAATGCAGTTAAAAACTAACATTAATTTTTCAGGAAATTGAGTTTAAATATGAACAAGAAACAGACAAAGTAATAATTGAATATTAACGTGGCCTACGTATTAATTCACCAATCAAATTAATTGAAATGTTTTGATGCACAGTCCACTGCAGTTCATGCTAGTACAACAATGCTGAGCCCTGAGAACTGGATTAAGCACAAGTTCAACTGAACTCCATCCTTGTTCTGGACATATTTTCACTGCAATTGAGCTCAGAGCTAGAGATGATTTCCAGAAAGTACTGTACTAACTAAACCGCAACTTAGTAAGCACCTGTGTACTAACTTGGGAATTTCGTTGCAGTTGACCCGCAATGTCTAAGTTAAGCAGAAACACATCATTATATCTTTTTTTTTAATTAGAAAAATAATTTGCCCAGCCTAGTATTAGCGCACGCTGTATTGTCGTAGCAAATTACTTAGGCTGAGTATTTGACACATAAACTAATTTGATTAAAATAGAAAATATGAAAACCCATCCCAATTTTTCAGTGCACACAACAAATTTCCAGGGTCATCTGGCATACCACCTGGGGCCGCTCCGCGTACCACAATTTGAGAACCACAGGGCTAGAGACTTGACGAAAGCAAATCAAGAAGCAACTTACGTGTCTGGAAAATATAAGATCATTAAAAGCTGTATGTAGACAAATACCAGTGCAGTATAGGTGGATCAAATAAGTTAGATAAACAAAGTATCATAATATAGTATAAAAAATTGTTAAAACACAAGTTAAAATGAAGACAGTACAGTCTCTCAGTGGTTAGCATTCATGCACGGTACCGTTGAGCCTGGGGTTCAAACAAAAAAAAGAACAGGTGAAATGTAAGGTTAGAACCTCTGGTCTAAATAGCTACTGTAAGTCTTTGTTTTAGAAGTAAACCTGCAAGAGTTTATAGTTCCCAGATTGACAGGGAGTGAGCTCCAGAGTTGTGGAACAAGGTGGCTAAAAGAAATGCATCTTAGCACAAGCCCTGCTTATTTCACAGTTAGTTATTAAATTGTTAAGCATTGTAGGGTTTGGTGTATAAGGCTGTAGAAGTTGAAAGTAAAAGTTTGAAGTAATTGTACTGAGTAATGGGGAACCAGTGAAGACATGTCACAGGTGGGGTTATATGATCACTGAGCCTTGAATGTGTTGATTTTGGAATATGTTTTGTTTAGAAAGTGGGTAGGGAGACTCACTGTAAAGGCTTATTACAGTAGTCCAGTTGAGGTGTGATGAAGGCATGAATCATGTTGTTTTTAGCAGTGTAAACAACAAATGTGGGTAATGTTTCTGACATGAAGATTAGAATTTAGAAGTGTCTTTTATTTTTTAATCAGACCAGAGCTCAAAATCAAAAGTGACCTAAAGATATCTCATAATAAGATATAATTTGGGACTACTATTTATTACCTTTATTGTGTCAAAGGAAATTTGCTTTGTAGGCAGAATGGAAGCAGCGGGGTGCAACACCTCAGAAGGGAATCTAGAGAGATTCCCAGCAGAGAGATACAGGAACTCTGAGGTACTGATAGAGTCACAAGAGTCTGGCCTGTTAAAGCAATGAAATTTGATGCCAAGTAATTGGGCAACACAGTCAGTTATTATGATTGATCTTTTTTCATACTTTCCATGAATATTATAAATAAGGAAAAGTGGACAGAAGTCAGCATTTCATTAAAAAAAATATTTCCCAGAAACAGCTGGAAGATATTCAGCTAGTATAGAGAAAATGGGTGAGTTTTGTTGACGGAATTCAAAGCTTTCTTTTTTCCTTTCTCCTTTGAGTATTCAGGCTGTTGAAAATGTAACAGTAGTCAATGAAATAATTTATAAACTGAGTACTAAAAATGCAATAAATTAGTATTACAATAGCATTTGTTACTTTTTTATTACATCTCATAAATTTAATTGAAAAAATTGCACTATAAAAAGCACTTTCATATCAAGAGTGTAGGACCTATAAATGTGTATGCATAAGTAAGACCTATATGTGACTCATATAAGGAATGATATATGTTCCCTGTTTTTTGTACAGTGAAATTATGACTTATAATAATAATGTCTGACTGATTATTTTTATCAAGGTGAATACTATAAACAAAAAAAGGCTTTGTGGAGCGCTGGCACTGCAGCTAAGGATCTTTGCCTGTGGCTGGAAGGTTGCTGGTTCAGATCCCATGGCTGACAGAAAAATCCTACTCCAGTAGGTCCCTGAGCAAGGCCCTTAACCCCAGTTTCTTCAGGAGTGCTGTATAAATGACTGACCCCAAGCTTCCCTCTCCCTGTCTGTGTGTCTCATGGAGAGCAAGGTGGGGCATGTGAAAAGCCGAATTCCTAATGCACAGTTTTGACATTTAATTGCTTCAAAAGTTTACAGTAATGACACTTTGAACTAGCAATTAGTGTTTCTTATACGTACAACCTTCTCCACATATTCAAAGAAAAAACAAAAATTAATTTCATCGCATTGTAATTCTACATAATGGGATACCATATGCAGGATCTAAATACAAAGTACTGTACAATCATACTTTTTAGCCATTTGCTTTGTTCTCTTTTTTCCTGTATTTTAGGTACTGTATATACTGTTAGTTATTGCCAGCTATGGTATTACCGAGCCATTTATTGTAAAAATGACTTGCATATGATTTAAACTGTTTTTTACTGCGCTGTTTATTGCATAGCACAATGCATATACAGTATGGTAGTTAGGGGATAATATAAGAGGAGACCACTGAACCATTTTTTCTCATTTTGTAGTTTAGAAACTTAGTGGGACATTTTATCAAGGCGTTTTTTAAAATAAAAAAATCTTAGTTTGTGTTTCAACCTATTCCAGATGTCTGCATTTTACTGTATGTGTAAAGAAGCATTTCCAATTTAAGTTCTAAAAGAATTCCATTTTAGCTTTCAATCATGTGTCTTTCTTTTGCTGCTCAGTGTGACATATTAAGGTCTCCTGGGTTGCTTAAGTGAACTGTACCCTGTAGAATTTTATATATTTTGATAGAATCCTCTTTTAATTTCCTTTGCTCTAGACTAAAGAGATTTAGTTTACTTAATCTCTCCTTGTGTGTCAATCCCTTGAGACAAGGAATCATTGTTGCTATTCTTTGAATTCCTTCTAATGCTATATATTTTAGTAGCATAGTGGCCAAAACTGAATATTATCTTTTAAATTAGGTCTTAGTGCATTGTAAAGCTTGAGTATCACTTCACTGAATTTAAATTCCACAATTCTGCTATAGTATATCAATTATTCTGTTTGATTTTTCATTGCTTCCCCATATTTTTTATGGAGGATATATAAGAATTAGCTTAGGGTCAATTGAGTATAGTTAATGCATGAACTACGGCATGTACAGTATCATGTTCTCTAATCAGTATTAAATGTCATTTACCAAGTGTCTCTTCCCACTTCCAAATTTCTTTTTATGTAATTCCTTTGATAAGTGTATCAGAATCCAAATTGTTGATCAGGAAGAACAGTGGTCCTAGAAGAGATCCCAGAGGTTCTTACATCATTCATTAATTACATAAGCCCAGTATGAGGTCATGCCCATTAAGATAATGTTAGACAAATGTTAAGACATTTTTGATGTTTATATATTACTTAAAATTCCTATGACTTTGGATTTGATAGCCTGCCTTGTAATGATGGACCATACACCTTATGGAAATCTAAATAAATTACGTTATAGTTATTTATTATTGTTGTTTGTAGGAAGAATTTAAATTTAAAGAAGTTACAGCAAATAAGACTTCCTCTTTCTAATTCCATGTCTGCTGCTTTGTTTGGTCATTGACAATAAAAATAACAGAAGTACAATGTCTGTGAAAATCATAAATGATATTTATTAATAAATACAAATATATTTAAATAATAATATAGGGTTTGTCCCCTTTTTTATAAATATAAATACATTTTAAGATGAGTAGTTAAATGTGGCTCATGGTATAATTATAAAAATGTTAGCACTACTATTTTGATCTTGGCTTGCCTATCAAAGGATACAGATTATACATTTCCTTGTAGATTTACCCTGGATTTACTCACACAGTTGTTTGATCCTGATTTATTTTGTAACTGCATCAGACATCAGTCATGCTATTGCTTTTGAAGAAAATGTAAAACATCTTTTACAATCATATTGTTTCTTGTCAACTTGTATCATGCCCTCATTCTATCACAGAAGTTCACATTGTATTCTGCTTCAAAAAGTGAAGGATGGATATATGGAGATGAGAAATTATTTTGTGCTAGAGGGCACTAGAATTGCAGAGATGCTGGTGATTTTATATTTAAGGAACACACTGGCAATGTTAGTGCTCTCTGTGTCCATATAGTGTTGGTACAGATGCAGCCACTCAGAACCCACATTAAAATTCATTGCTGTGTTAGACATACTACAGTATGATGTGGTGTACTTCATTGTGTGGCTCATACAGTAGATAGGCGATAGGTCACACTTGTGTTACATTTCACGTTAGATGTAAGTGAAATGATAGCTTCATTAGTCTGTTTCCTTACTGTACATTTTAAATCCACTTTATATGGAATATTAATATTGAATTGTGTAACTAAAGGGAAACTTTGGTAGCTGACAATAAAAATACCAGAAGTAAAATGTCTCTGAACATCAAGCACATGCTGGACAAGCACACAGTGCTTGATCCACCCACCCACACCCTTGTACGCCTTGCAGAATTGATACTGACACTGAATGCATTCTCGTTTAATAACTTTTTTACCAGCAGGTTAGTGGAGTCACCATGGGCACCAGAAGGGACCCAGCTATGCCAATATTTTTGTTGGCTGGGTAGAAGAATGCTTCTTCGCTTCCTACACTGGCTTTTTCCCTGACCTCTACAAGCGATACATTAATGACTGCGTCGATGCCTGCAGATGCTCTATTGACCAGCTAGAACACTTCCTGCATCACTTCACCAACTTCCAAATATACAGTTAACACATTTTCCACTACTCTTCCATTTCTAGACATAAACCTATCCATTAACCATTCCCAACACTCTACTTTGGTCACTCCCTATTTCACAGTTCCTTCGGCTATGACAACTCTGCAGTGAACCATGGATTTTCCAAACCAAGCACTCCAGATGCACTCTTTTTCATCAACAGAGGATACCCCACCCGTGTAATTGATAGGGCCCTCACCCAAGCCAAAAACAGCCCTCAGACTGTGAACTTGATCAGGAACTCCCGGCCTAACAACCACATTATTATGGTGCTACCCTTCCACCCAAACACACTTTCTATCCCCAGGACCATTAACAACAACTTTTCCATCCTACAAGATGATCACTCCGTTGGGACCCTCTTTTGTAACCGCCCCATCATCTCATATTGCCAACCACCTAATCTGCCTAACCTTCTTGCTCCCATGACCGCCCTCAGCAATCATCCACACCAGGCACTTTCCCCTGCAACAAAGTTTGCTGCATCACTTCCAAGTACATATCTACAGAAGCAGCCATTCAAAGTGCGCGGTACAGATACGTACCGGAGGTAATTGGCTATGGCGTCGCGCATTGTGACGCACGATCACGCGCGGTACCACAGTACATGATTGGTTGACCGACAGGGGCACTCGTGGTCCGTTGGTCTGTCGTAGAAAGATTTACAGTAAACATCTTTACTGTGCCCGTTGTAGTATTGAATATTTATATGGAATTTTACCACTGAAGGGAAATCTTAGTAGGTGAGCATAAAAAGAATAGGAGCATACTGTAATGCGTGTGAAGGCCATAAACGATATTAATTTTGGAACATAAACATACAGTATATGGCTGGTCTCGGTACTTTAAAGAAAAAATACACACCAGTATTCCATTTCTCCATAAACATTTTAAGCATTGAAGTCTTTAACTAACGTGATACCGGAGTCAACAAGCATACTTTTAGAATTTGATTAAAAGGGAATATAATATGGAATCGCATATCTAAAGAAATTAATAACGATATAATTATATTCATGTACCGTGACTTCTTTTTTTAACAAACATTTCTTTGAAAATAAGAAATGTTTCCCTGGGTCAGAGATTAAATAAAACCTCACTCGCACCAAACAAATTTATATTTCTAAATATCACAACATGATCGAATTTAAGTCATTTTAATAACAATGAATAGTCACCTATGCGTTACAATATAAACATTTATATTGATTTAAATTGCGTTTTGATTTAAATTGCAAAAGCATGTTTAAATATATGTGTTTTTGATTCACAATCAGACAAATGCAACATAAATTGATATCTTTGTCTTCTAAGTATCTTAATAAACATTCAGCATAACTTTCTCCCCGTTTAGATTTATTTTTCTTGGGATCTTGGGATCAAACATGGAAAGATTAGATTGTAATCGTTTTTATTTTTTAAATACATTTTAGAAAAGTGTAATCTATACTAAAAAGCTGTACACCACCTGCTATAAAGAAACATATTGTAATACTTTCAGGTTCGGATAGGACTGACACAAGAACTCAGACTTGAGGACTTAAAGCAAGTTAAAGCTTTGATTTTATATATCACCTTTAAAAGTGGCATCTCAAAGCAAAGTAAATACCCAACACTGATTGTACCCATCTGTCATGCTAATAAAGCACCTTGAATTGAGTTAAATTGAGGGAGAGAGGGGGGGAGGGCGAATGAGAGAGCCAGGACAGACAGGCAAATAAGACATTCAAACAGCGACATATCATAAAACATTTGTACATACAGTTAAGTTATTACTTGGTTTTCAAAGTGCAATGAAATACAATATTGTTATTGTTGTTTTTATCTTGTAAAGCGTTTTGAGAAGCCACCTTTAAAGGCGATATATAAAAGCGCTGATTCTTATGGAATGTGTTCCGCCGGGGATTCAATTTTTGTTTTTTAATCGCGTATCTAAGGAAATAGCAGTATAACCTTGTTCATGCACAAATAGTGGCATGTTACATTATTAATTTGGGTGTCTCCTCTTGCCAGAAAGCTCTAAATTGCATTTTGAGTGCGGTTTTGGACTTTTTCTAAATTGCAACCCATAAATAAAGCTGATACAGTTTAGACTTATTTTAAACTATATTAAAGCAGCACAATGGACAATGCAACGTAAATTGCAAAAATGCACTTGGAATCTGTCCAAGCCCTACTTTGTCAGGCATTTTCTTTTACTGCAACGGACATAAAAACTCCCTTGCTTTTAACAGAGCGTTTCATAATTTCTAGCTACGAAAATTATTTAAACTGTGACACTTATCATTCATTCCATTCCATTATCAGTCTTCCATTTCTCCCTAAACATTTTAAGCATGAAAGTTTTATGAAACGGTACCCAAATATGCGATTGCTGTATAGAATGAATTTTAATTAAAAAAAATTATTTAACACAAAAATTAAGCTGTTTACATCTTCCGCCTGAGAACAGTCACCCGTTGCTACCCAACGCAGAAACATTAGGAAACAGAGGACATTAGCTAGCCAATATGATAAAGAAATAAATGATTATTTTGTTTCTTCTATTTTGTTTATTTCTTTTGCACATTTATTTGAACATTTCCATCGATTGTACAAGCACTTGGAAACTGTCCAATCCCTAGTTCATCAGGCATTTTCTTCTAGGCTGCAGGCATTCTCCCGGTCTGGCGCCGGTCTGTGTCTTCTAGGATATAATGCCAGCGAACTCTTGTTTTTATGCCCACTATAACAGACAATCTCCTTTGCTTTTAACCGAGCGTCTAACCCCTCTGATTGGAGAAAAAAGACGTGCTGGTTTGCTATACATACCGTACCAGGAAGATGATTTCTTTCTATTCGAAACGTGTATTTTAAAAGTTCAAGAAGTAAAAACCTTACAGCGTACACAGATTTCTAAACTGATCAGGATCGTTATCTTTGTCTTATCCATAATAATGTTCACGGCTCTGTCCAGCTAATTAATAATATTTTTTTTATTTTATATAACGTTTTAAACGAATAAGTAATTCTATAATTACTATAAATAAACCTAATCACTTTTTCTACATAAACACAGCGTGATAGCTCTCTGAAAATGCTTTTTTAACTATAGATCGTATTATTATAAACTTTCTTGGAAAAATGTATTTTATGTAAACCAGAATATGTTCATTGTCTTCCAATCGAGTCGAGTTGACATTAGAAGCTTGCCACGCCCGGACTGTTACACCAACGCATTAGCATGTTAAAGCGATTTCATTGAGGAGCCTAGCTTTCTTAACTAGTAAGTACTGCACTTCCTTGGCTTTGGAAGGGGGAGGTGTCTTTCGCTGGAAATCTCGCCCCTGTAGGGAAAACCGGCTCAGGGACGCCAAATATGTAATCATAGTGGCTCTCTGAAGGCACCAGTTCTGTAGGGTTTGGGCATTTACTGAGACAATTATTAATTGTAGCAGTAAATCACAAAGTTGATTCTTTTGATGGCTTTTGAATCCAACCATGCGGCATAACTCAAACAACGCACACACACAGGTACTAATACACGAGGATACATTTATTAATACATAGAATATGCATATAAAACTAACAGATCTTATCGAGAGGGTTATCAGAATACAAAAGGTATATATTCAGTCAGTTACAAAGAGTTACACATATCAAGAGGACATACGTTCAGTATATCATTCATTAAGACCGTTTCATAAATGAACTTGGTTATAACGTCTACATTAGATACTCAAAACAAGTACATAACTCTTAGGAATTAAATTGATATCAACTGGTTTGGATAACAATTGAATTCTCGAGCTGTAATGCATTGAAGTTGAATACTCATCCAATTTCTGGGGATTCAGATCTCCTGCGGGCACAAAGAAACAGTTGCAGGCTGTTGCTGTCCAATCCGCGCTCTCTGGCTCGGTGCCAGGCTGTGCTGTGCGGCTTGCGACGGTGCGCTGCTGATGCTCATTGTTGGCTTTAACTAGCAAAGTTTGTGCACAGGAGAAAAGATGACTGTGGGTCCCAGCAAGTCAGGAAGAGGACCGGTTCGTTCCTGATGAAGAGCTAGTTCTGAATAGTAATTCAGCTGTCCACAGTTCCGACCTGTTCACGAGGCCTGCTGCTGGTTACTCTCTGGCAACCTCCACTCTAGACTCTTAGAACAAAGGAAAGTTCTGGCACTCGGACACACTGGCCGTTCCGTGGTTGTCCGGGCTGAGTCTCAGGATGGTCAGGAGGCGCGCTGCGAGAATGTCCTGCCCTTGGGAGCCTTCTGCTCCTGGGCCGTCCTGGAATTCTCCTTTGAATTCCCTTTAGAACAGTCCACAGAATCCTCTCCAGAATCTTACTGAATCTTGTTGAATCTCCCAGGCTCTCTGTGTTGCCTGTTTTTACCTGGAGGAACTTCAGCTCATTGATTGGCTGAAAGTTCCATGGGCATCAGAGTCCCACGTGGGTTACTCGGCCCTACCAGTCCCTGATTGGTTGATCAAGGTGTGTCATATGAGTCACTTACTCCTGACACTTAGGAATGCAGTCCAGATGTCCAACTGGCACTCCCTAGACAGATAGGCGCCAATGGATGACCATTAATCATGATAGCCAGGCTTAGCTAAGTGCATCCCCCTTTGGGAGCTGTCCTAGGAAACCTTATCAAAGGACCCTGCATGAATAGTCTCTCTGTGGCTGCACCACAGAGATGAACAGAGAAATGGGGCCTCAGTTGGGAAGGCTCAGAACACTTAATTCTTTCTTATTAATAAGCCTCGCCGCTACACCCCCTTCTACTTTCAAAATACCTGTGAAACCGTTTAATTCATCACAGCCAGCACTCCCGCAGAGAGGGGGGTTGTACTCGTTAATGGCTTAGCCGGAACACATCATTATATCTCATTTTGTATTTCTATAAAAAAATCGTTTGCCCAGCTTAACATTATTGCTGTTATTGTTTTTATCCTGTAAAGCGCTTTGAGGAGCACAGCTTTCTCACCACTTAGATTACTTTTTGATATCCATCCTTACACAAAGCAGAAAGTTCTTGTATTTTCCGATGACATACAATTGGAAAGATTACAGATTTTAATTGTCTTTTTTCTGAACCAGGGAAAATCTGATCATGTTTCTCTATAACAATAATAAAAATCTTTATTATACATATCACCTTTAAAAGTGGCATCTCATTCAATACAGTAGATGTAAACCACAGATTACAAAGTAAATACCCAGACAAACGCAAACGCGTTTTTAATAAAATGCTTTTATTCATTCAGCTGAGAGAGAGCGTAAAACCTGGGCGTAACAGCTGTTCCTTTTTCTGATCACTCGCTCTCTGGATAAACGTCTCACCTGTCCTGTTCTTTGTTTTCCTAATTTGCTGATTATGCCTTCTGCGATCCACTCCTGCCCTCACACCTAAAGAAGACTATTTTAAATTTCTTTCTGCGGTCCACTGTGCAATTAACCCTTGTATGTGCTGTCCTTAAGGTGATATCACATAAAGGTGATATGGAAAATTATGTTTTTTATTATTGTTATAGAGAAACATGATCAGATTTTCCCCGGTTCAGAAAAAAAGATCAAACGTATACTAGTTTGTCACTAGTATACTTTAATACAGTCTTTGCTGTGCTCTTGAGGATCCTTGTGATATTTCGAGCTCTGGCTGAATGATAAGTGCGCAGTTTAAATAATTTTTCGTAGTTAGAAATTATGAAACGCTCTGTTAAAAGCAAGGGAGTTTTTATGTCCATTACAGTAAAACAAAATGCCTGACAAACTAGGGCTTGGAAAGATTCCAAGTACATTTTTGCAATTTACATTGCATTGTGCATTGTGCTGCTGTAATATAGTTTAAAATAATTAAAAGTCTAAACAGTATCAGCTTTATTTATGAGTTGCAATTTTAAAAAAGTCAAAAACTGCACTCAAAATGCAATTTAGAGCTTTCTGGCTAGAGGAGACACCCAAATTAATCATGTAACATTCCACTGTTTGTGCATGAACAAAATTATACTGCGATTTCCTTATATACGCGATTAAAAAAAATATTTATTTTTTGAATCCCCGGCGGAACCGGGCATCCATAAGAATCAAGTAATAGGTTTATTCCATGCTGAAAAAAAGAAGAAAGAAAACACATTCTATAAGAATCAGCGCTTTTATATATTGCCTTTAAAGGTGGCTTCTCAAAACGCTTTACAGGATAAAAACAACAATAACAACAACAACAATATTGTATTTCATTTCACTTTGACAGATCGTCCTTAAATCAATTGTTGACTCTTTTCTCTTTACTACTTGTTTGGTGTGACTGAGCTCTGCTCTGTACCATACAATGATCACCCCAGGGTCTCTGCCCCAGGTGATTTGGGTTTTTTTGACAGAGGGCAAAAAACTCTCTCTCGCTTGCCCTCCCCCCCTGTGTATTGTCTGTTTTTTTGTGCTGTCCTTTGACAAAACAAGGCTCCCAGATAATGTGAATTGAAACCTGTTTTTTGGGCTTTTAAAGTCGTGTGATGTGTAAGCAGGAACACATCATTATATCTTACATATCAAAAATACATAATATAGCTCCCAAACAAATGCAAACGTGTTTTTAATAACATACTTTTATTCACTCATAATCTGACAATTTCAGGAAGACTAAGAAAGGACTAAAGGAATTATCATCTGTTGTTGAAGCTCTGTGAGCTCAGTGACTTCGAGACCACTTGTTATCCCAAGTTGTTTAAATCTCCACAATTCAAATAGAGAAAAAAGAGCTGACTGACAAGATTTAAGATGTGGCTGTCAATGTTGGATTTAAAAAAACACGTTGCCCGACGTTAGTTGCATTGCTTGAAAAATAATTTTATTTCGAGAGACTGGATAAGTAATTCAAGTGTTTTTTTAACTTCCTGAAAAACAGGTAATAATTTAACTATATGTGCAAACGTTTTATGATATCTTGCTTTTGTGAATGTCTGTGGAGTGTATTTTATTTACCTGTCTGTCCTGGCTGTGCTCTCTCGCTCGCCCTCCCTCCCCTCTCAATTAAATTCAATTCAAGGTGCTTTATTAGCATGACAGATGGGTACAATCAGTGTTGGGTATTTACTTTGCTTTGAGATGCCACTTTTAAAGGTGATATATAAAATCAAAGCTTTAACTTGCTTTAAGTCCTCAAGTCTGAGTTCTTGTGTCTGTCCTATCCGAACCCGAAAGTATTACAATATGTTTCTTTATAGCAGGTGGTGTACAGCTTTTTAGTATAGATTACACTTTTCTAAAATGTATTTAAAAAAGAAAAACGATTACAATCTAATCTTTCCATGTTTGATCCCAAGATCCCAAGAAAAATAAATCTAAACGGGGAGAAAGTTATGCTGAATGTTTATTAAGATACTTAGAAGACAAAGATATCAATTTATGTTGCATTTGTCTGATTGTGAATCAAAAAACACATATATTTAAACATGCTTTTGCAATTTAAATCAAAACGCAATTTAAATCAGTATAAATGTTTATATTGTAATGCATAGGTGACTATTCATTGTTATTAAAATGACTTAAATTCGATCATGTTGTGATATTTAGAAATATAAATTTGTTTGGTGTGAGTGAGGTTTTATTGAATCTCTGACCCAGGGAAAAGTTTTGTTTTTTCAAAGAAATGTTTGTTAAAAAAAAAGTCATGGCTTCGGTTGGATTCAAACACTCACCATGTGACATGGGAGTCAGGAACCTAACCCACAGCGCCACTAGCAAGGTCACATGTGAAGTGCTGAAAAATCCCTACATAAACATTATCAACAGACAATGTACAGCGTGTACTATTCTTGTGTTGCGGTACATGAATATGATTATATCGTTATTAATTTCTTTAGATACGCGATTCCATATTATATTCCCTTTTAATCAAATTCTAAAAGTATGCTTGTTGACTCCGGTATCACGTTAGTTAAAGAGTTCGATCCTGTTTAGGGAGAAATGGAAAACTGGTGTCACGATGTGTGAGGCCGTAGCCAATTACCTCCGGTACGTGTCTGTGCCGTGCACTTTGAATGGCTGCATCTGTATAATGAAATTTGTAGTAATTTTATATATCACACAATGTCAAATATTAAAATACTTGTGGTGGGGTGGACGTTTTGCATTGGAATTCCAGTATTTTCTGTGTATTTGTGTCAATAGTAAAATGAAAATAATTTCATTTTCTTAATGCCTGCAATATCGTAATGCCATTTTAGCCTTAAAAAGGGAACATTAACAGAATTATCACATTTTCATAATTGGATACAGTATTCAGAAATTATTAGTTTTTCTTTAGGGTTTATCTTTAATCATAGAAGGGTTGAAACCAATACTTTCACAAAATGCATACAGTAATTATAATCTATTTTGACTTAGTGGCATTTGGCTTTTTATGACTATATTTTTGCATAAATACCTGCTGAACATTGATTCTTGCAGTATAAACTGATGATAATGCAAAGAAAAAAAGCTAAACTTTCTAAATATGCAATTACATCATAGATACTACTATATTTGAATAACGTTTGCAAAAAAATCACAAGCAGTGGTCTTTTAAACATCATTGGTTTGGGGGAAAACAAAACTACAGGGGCACCAATAAAGGGATATCCAGTCCACACACTCAGAACTTCTATTAATAATGGTTTATTTTACAATATTGAAACAATACGAGATATAAGGTAACATTGCAATGTTTTCCTGATGTTGTAATTCAGTAATAAAGAACACGTAATTCAGGAAAAATAAATATTATGATACTTGTTATAATTTAAAGCTACAATATTTATTTTGCTTTTTTTTCCTATATCATTACTCACACACTCTGGGGCACTGTGGTGGCTCTGTGGCTAAGGATCTGCACCTCTGGCTGGTAGGTTGCCAGTTTGTATTCTGTGGCCGGAAGAGAAATTATATTATTTTGGGCCCCTGAGCAAGGCCCTTAACCCCAACTTCTCCAGGGGCACTGTATAAATGGCTGACCCTTTGCTCTGACCCCAACCTTCTCTCCCTGTCTGTGTGTCTCATGGAGAAGAAGTGGGGGTATGCAAAGAGAAAAAATCCTAATACAAGAGATTGTACAGTACATGGCCAATAAAGTGATGTCATCTTCTCTTAGTTAATAACTTTGTTTAGAATTCAACCAATAAGTCATTATCATAACTGGTTTCTGGGTCTATTACACGATGTAGCGGCGAGGCTTATTAATAAGGCAGAATTAAGTGTTTCTGAGCTTTCCCAAATTAGGCCTCATTTCTCTGTTCATCTCTGTGGTGCAGCCACAGAGAAACCATGCAGGGTGATTTAAGGTCCTAGGACAGCTCCCAAAGGGGGATGCACTTAGCTAAGCCTGGCTATCATGATCAATGGTCATCCATTGGCGCCTATCTGTCTAGGGAGTGCCAGTTGGACATCTGGACTGCATTCCTAAGTGTCAGGAGTAAGTGACTCATATCTCACCTTGATCAACCAATCAGGGACTGGTAGGGCCGAGTAACCCACGTGGGACTCTGATGCCCATGGAACTTTCAGCCAATCAATGAGCTGAAGTTCCTCCAGGTAAAAACAGGCAACACAGAGAGCCTGGGAGATTCAACAAGATTCAGTAAGATTCTGGAGAGGATTCTGTGGACTGTTCTAAAGGGAATTCAAAGGAGAATTCCAGGACGGCCCAGGAGCAGAAGGCTCCCAAGGGCAGGACATTCTCGCAGCGCGCCTCCTGACCATCCTGAGACTCAGCCCGGACAACCACGGAACGGCCAGTGTGTCCGAGTGCCAGAACTTTCCTTTGTTCTAAGAGTCTAGAGTGGAGGTTGCCAGAGAGTAACCAGCAGCAGGCCTCGTGAACAGGTCGGAACTGTGGACAGCTGAATTACTATTCAGAACTAGCTCTTCATCAGGAACGAACCGGTCCTCTTCCTGACTTGCTGGGACCCACAGTCATCTTTTCTCCTGTGCACAAACTTTGCTAGTTAAAGCCAACAATGAGCATCAGCAGCGCACCGTCGCAAGCCGCACAGCACAGCCTGGCACGGAGCCAGAGAGCGCGGATTGGACAGCAACAGCCTGCAACTGTTTCTTTGCCCGCAGGAGATCTGAATCCCCAAAGATTGGATGAGTATTCAACTTCACTGCATTACAGCTTGAGAATTCAATTGTTATCCAAACCAGTTGATATCAATTTAATTCCTAAGAGTTATGTACTTGTTTTGAGTATCTAATGTAGACGTTATAACCAAGTTCATTTATGAAACGGTCTTAATGAATGATATACTGAACGTATGTCCTCTTGATATGTGTAACTCTTTGTAACTGACTGAATATATACCTTTTGTATTCTGATAACGCTCTCAATAAGATCTGTTAGGTTTATATGCATATTCTATGTATTAATAAATGTATCCTCGTGTATAAGTACCTGTGTGTGCGCGTTGTTTGAGTTATGTCGCATGGTTGGATTCTAAAGCCATCAAAAGAATCAACTTTGTGATTTACTGCTACAATTAATAATTGTCTCAGTAAATGCCCAAACCCCTACAGAACTGGTGCCTTCAGAGAGCCACTATGATTACATATTTGGCGTCCCTGAGCCGGTTTTCCCTACAACGATAAAGTCACCTATGACACAATAGAAGGAATCTTCCTCTGCTCAGCACTAGAGGCCCCCTAACAACACCAATGCAGCCCTCTAGATTGTTTTTCTCTCCTCGATTGCCACGTGAGGATGTCTTTCATCAGCGCCACCTGAACATCTAATTAAGAGCCCTATATTAAATCCTCTCACAACTGCCTCTTGTTCATTTCAGAACCACGCCATCAGGTAGTCAACTAAGATGCACTCTTTTCTTACACTGATAAACCAGAGAATTATACTAATGTTTCCCTCTTGAGCTTTACTGTTCACCTTTAGAGAGCTCAATTCCCATTTTATATTATTGAAGAAACCTAACTATGAGCAACTGCACATCTGCTGTCTACCTCTATTCGAGATATCAAACCTCTAGTGAAAAAGGCACGGCTAAAGACCCATACCTTTAATAACATTTCTAGCAAAAAGTGGGCAATTTATATCTTAATGTTTATATCTGTTCATCCATGTCATTGCTACTTTTAGAAAGAGGAGTTGTTTTAACAACCTAGCTTTACAAGTGCTTCATTTTCCATTCCACAGCAAAAAAAAATATTATATATTAATTACAGATAAAGTGAAATCAAGACCAAAACCTGAAGTCTGTTTTATTTGTAAATGAATCTACAGTATATGAATAAAAAAGCTGAACAAAAATTTGCATGAATGTACTGAGAAACACACTAAAAACATTTTGTTGCGGTTTCTGTGGAGTTATTGTGGCAAAAGTGTAGTTTCCTTGAAGAAAACCTTTTATATAATACAGACTTATAATATATTGCTCAACTTACTGTACAGTACATGGCCATTAGTCATTCAAGTCACTACTGAGCACTGTTTTTTTATTTGCTTTTAAATATGATATATTTTAGTATAATATACTATGATAAATATACTATAAAAAATAATAAAGTGGTGTGAAAAAGTGTTTGCCCCATTCCTGATTTCTTATTTTTTTGCATGTTTTTCACACTGAAATGTTTCAGATCATCAAACAAATTGAAATATTAGACATAGATAATACAAGTAAACACAAAATGCAGTTTTTAAATGAAGGTTTTAATTATTAAGGGGAAAAAATCCAAACCTACATGGCCCTGTGTGAAAAAGTGATTGCCCCCCCTGTTAAAACATAAATCAACTGTGGTTTATCACATCTTTGGAAAGCTGAGTTCAATTTCTCTAGCCACACCCAGGCCTGATTACTGCCACACCTGTTCTCAATCAAGAAATCACTTAAATAGGACTTGCCTGACAAAGTGAAGTAGACCAAAAGATCCTCAAAAGCTAGACATCATGCTGCGATCCAAAGAAATTCAGGAACAAATGAGAAACAGCGTAATTGAGATTAATCAGTCTGGAAAAGGATATAAAGCCATTTTCTAAAGCTTTGGGACTCCAGCGAACCACAATAAGAGCCATTATCCACAAATGGCAAAAACATGGAACAGTGGTGAACCTTCCCAGGAGTGGCCGGCCGACCAAAATTACCCCAAGAGCGCAGTGACGACTCATCCAAGAGGTCAGAAAAAAACCCACAACAACATCCAAAGAACTGCAGGCTTCACTTGCCTCACTTAAGGTCAGTGCTCATGACTCCACCATAAGAAAGAGACTGAGCAAAAATGGCCTGCATGGCAGAGTTCCAAGATGAAAACCACTGCTGAGCAAAAAGAACATAAAGGCTCGTCTCAGTTTTGCCAGAAAACATCTTGATGATCCTCAAGACTTTTGGGAAAATACTCTGTGGACTGACGAGACAAAAGTTGAACTTGGTGTTGGAAGGTGTGTGTCCCATTACATCTGGCGTAAAAGTAACACAGCATTTCAGAAAAGGAACATCATACCAACAGTAAAATATGGTGGTGGTAGTGTGATGGTCTGGGGCTGTTTTGCTGCTTCAGGACCTGGAAGACTTGCTGTGGTAAATGGAACCATGAATTCTGCTGTCTACCAAAAAATCCTGAGGGAGAATGTCCGGCCATCTGTTCGTGACCTCAAGCTTAAGCGCACTCGGGTTCTGCAGCAGCACGATGATCCAAAACACACCAGCAAGTCCACCTCTGAATGGCTTAAGAAAACAAAATGAAGACTTTGGAGTGGCCTAGTCAAAGTCCTGACCTGAATCTGATTGAGATGTTGTGGCATGACCTTAAAAAAGCGGTTAAGGCTCGAAAACCCTCCAATGTGGCTGAATTACAACAATTCTGCAAAGATGAGTGGGCCAAAATTCCTCCACAGCACTGTAAAAGACTCATTGCCAGTTATTGCAAACGCTTGATTGCAGTTGTTGCTGCTAAGGGTGGCCCAACCAGTTATTAGGTTTAGGGGGCAATCACTTTTTCAGACAGGGCCATGTAGGTTTGAATTTTTTTTCCCCTTAATAATAAAAACCTTCATTTAAAAACTGCATTTTGTGTTTACTTGTGTTATCTTTGTCTAATATTTCAATTTGTTTGATGATCTTTCAGTGGGAACATTTCAGTGGGAAAAAACACTTTTTCACACCACTGTATGTGTATAATATATTTAAGGATCAAATACATGTAGATAATGTAATGACTTCAGGTTCACTCAGGATAAATGACAAGAGGAGACGGTGTAGGCACACAAGCACCTGCTTTTATTTCCTTTTACACAACAAAGACAAAAATACAGGATTTACATACAGATTAGGGGACAGACGGTACATGTTAGGGTGGTAACTGTTTAACTGACTCTACAAACTTAACTTATGGAACACTAAGCTTCAGAGAACACGTTAGCTAACGCAGGTCTATTCACATAGCAGGGTCAGTTGCTGGTCATCTTATGGACCCCCAGACATCCCCTGGCTACAACTCCCAGCTGGTGAGGCAATACCCTCAGCAACTTGGTGCACTTCCTCCTCACCACCGGGCAAGGGCGCTACACTTCCCCCACTTGACTCATACCAGGCTGTACTCATAGTCAGCTAATGGCTGTGGAACCCTGTGTGAGCGGCCGCTGCACCGCAGAGCGGATTCCCCATAGTCAGCCTCCCTGCCGACCTAGTAGGGTACCAGGTGGTCTCGGTGTAGGACCACCACTCTCCCCCGCTTTCGCAACCGGACACGGTGACAAACCTTGCCCACTACCCCTAGGATCTCAGCGGGTCACTCCCAGGACAGTGCCACCCCGGACTGGAAGGCAGGCCCCCTGCAGAGCAGATCGTAGTGCCACTTTTGCCAGATCCCTGCCTGAGTCAGGTGAGTTCGAGCAAAGCTGTGCACTCGCCACATCCACTGCTGCAGGTCCCACATCGGTCTGGCCGGCAGTGCTAGCCCATCTCAGGGCGGGGGAATCAAAGGCCAGATCACATCTCCTGGCCCAGCATGAGCGAGGCCATGGTGCACCAGGTAGATTTCTGGACCGCAGTCCGGTACGACTAGAGCACAAGGGGGAGGTGGCGGTCCCATTCCTACTGATGCTGGGACACCAGGGTGACCAGCTGGGTGGCAAGCATCCAGTTGAACCGCTCCAGCAGCACATCACTCTGGGGATGCAGTGGGGTGGTCTGTGTCATAGAGATCCCCAGGTGCTGGCACACCCTGGCAAAGACCTAGGACTAGGAAAGTTACACCCCTGGTCACTGTATAACTCCTCTGGTACCCCCAGCCTGGCAAACATCCCTCCAGTGAAACATCGGCAACCGTAGGGGCACTTTGGTCTGGGAAGGCATAGGCCTTAGGCCTCTTGGTGAATAGTCCACTTTCACCAGGACGTAGCAGTTCTCGCACTCAGTGCATGGAAACGGGCCCAAAATATCCACCCCTACTCGCTTTATCGGAGCCCCCACCTGGTGTTGTTGGAGGGGGGCCCCCACTTGCTGCAGCAGGTCCAACCCCAGGATGCAGTCCTCTTGAATGGGTGCTAGGTAGCAAGGGGGGCACACTGTCGCTGCACCCAGACGGATGGAGAGTGTCTGTTTGCCCCGGATCGCGGCAAGCTGTCCTGTCATGGTCCTCAGCCGCAGGTCGGTGGCCTCCCATCCTGGGGGATTGGTGCCCTCGGTGTCGGGGAAGATGCCAGGCCGGGGTAGGGTTACCGATGAACTGGTGTAAAGCAGGGCCAGGCAGTGCTGGTCCTCGATCTGGCAGTGGAGGTACAGGCCCCAGCTTCATTCTACATGCCCCATGGTGGTGTACGGGGCACCAGTCTTCGCGGTGCTCTCTGAATCGGGGGTTGAGGTCTTCAGGGGTGGCCGTCCCTATGCTGAGCTATCCTGCTCCCATTTCCTGACGCCGACCTCGGAGTGCAAAGCTCTGGGGCCCGGTGTCCCCTCTTCACACAGTATCGACAAAACAGCTGCGGGGCTGCTCTGCGGGGGTTACTGCACGAGCTGGCTCCTCTTCCCCCTCACTGGACTCCTCTGTCGCTGCCTCGGTAAGCCAGCAGGGCACACTCCATCTGCTGGTGCTGCCAGCCCCACCGAACACGGCCAGCTGTAAGTGGGGCTGCAGCTTTTCGGGTAAGAGGGCCTTGAGAAAGGCCTGGAGAGCCATTTCCAGCTGCGTCTCCCGGGGGAATGCTGGGTATCCTCGGCAGGTGAGGAAGAAGACATCAGCTACGACCGAGCCCACTTGCTTTCCCAGTCAGCGCCGCCACAGGGTCAGCCTCTCCTGTATCAGGTCCGGTGCCTCCTCCACCCCGAAGCGTAGCTGGAGAGCGTTGCATAGTCAACCCCCCTCCTTCTCTGGGAAATCCAGGAGCACCTGGCAGGCTGCTCTTTCCAGCGCCGCCGCCAGCTCCGTCTCGGCCCGCAAGCTGGAACTGTGCCTCATACGTCTCCCATGACGCTTCCCCATCAAAGCGACTGGGTTGTACCCACACCGGAAGGTGCAGGAACAGCTGGCCAGCCCCTGAGGAAAGCGCATCCCCTCTCTGCAGTGTCTGCTGGACAGGAGTAGTGGGGATTCACTCCGCTTCCCCAGGCGGGGCCACTACTGGGCAGCCCTTGCAAGGGCTGTGGCCAACCGTTGCACCCAGGAGTTGCTCAGGCTCCAGGTGTTCGCTGATGCTGGGTCCGGTCTCTTTTAGGGTCTGCTGGCGCTTGACAGAGTCTGCTTACATCTGCCACGGGTTGTCCATCCTGCTCGCTTCTGACACCAATTGTAACGACTACAGGTTCACTCAGGATAAAGGACAAGAGGAGATGGTGTAGGCACACAAGCACCTACTTTTATTTTTTTTTCACAATAAAAACCAAAAACTAGGATTTACACACACACATTAGGGGACTGATGGTACACATACACAGGTTAGGGTGGTAACTCTTTAACGGACTCTACACAATTAACTTATGGAACACTAAACTTCAGAGAACACTTTAGTTAACACATGTCTATTTAAATAGCAGGATCATTTGCTGGTCATCTTACGACAATTCCCGGCTACAGCTCCCAGCCAGTGCTGTGATATCCTCAGTAACTGGGAGCACTTCCTCCTCACCACCGGGCGAGGCTGCCACAATAATAACTATTGCAGTACTGTTATGTACTGTACACTAATAATTCAAGGTACTGTGATTGTTTCACTTGATCCAGCAGCATGAATGAATAGCTCTTATATTTACTGGGGGGTTGTGCATTGTAGGTTTAGGACTAAACCGGGGCATTCTTTTGCTCTTCAGCCTGCTTACCACTACAGAAACCCTGAGTAAGTTCTGGCCCTATAGAACACTTACTTTTGTGAAGGTTTGAATAAAACAAAGGTTATCTGATTAGCATTGTTTTGCAATGCATTCGTTTTGCATCCAACTGCGTTTTGCAATGCGATGAAACCAAGCACTGTGTGCAAATAATTGTTAGAGTTCATACATCACTGTTTTGAATATATGTCAGTTTTACTAATAGATGACCTTCATTGTAATTATTTTTCCCGGTTATTTTTAATGTCGTTGAGTCGTGTTTTTAACGTAGTCTAAATGGTTGTTCACGAAAGACGACTAGTTATAGCTTTCATTATTCTGAATATTACGAATGGTGTATTCTTTGCTCATAATTCTCCATTACTAATTAACTTTTGAGTCTTTAACAACCTGACATTTACATTTATGAAGGGGATAGGACTTCCATCCTTCCCTCTTCGGAGAGTAGAGCAGCTTATGCGCCAGCTCTGTCGCCTTTGCTTTTCCTTTTGCATGGGTGGGAGGAGCCGGTTTCCTGCGATTGTCTGTCTCTTTTTTTTTCTCTGAAGTTGCATATTCAAAACCTTAGCCTTTTCACTGAGCAGCCAGTGTTTGTGCTGCTAACCAGCAGATCAGCAGTCAGATTTGTTCTTGCTACGCCACACGGAGACTGCGTTTGTGTTGCTTTCCTTCCTGGCTAGGAGCTCTCCTTCACTGCGTTTTTCTCCAGGCTTCAAAGATGACAGGGGAAAGGATTGTTTGGCATAGTAAGCTGGTAGGTGACTGTTAGCCCTCCCTTCAGTGTGTGTCTCTTCTTAGTGTTTCTGGTTCGTGTCAACACTCTTTTCCTGAGAAAAGCCAAGAGAGAGTGAAGCAAAGCCAGACGTTTAGATGACTGCGTAACCAGTGAAAGAGTATACCAAATACTGGAGCAATTCAAAGCATATTTCGGTTCTGATAATATACGAGGAAAATAATCATATATTATGTACTATATATACGATATATAGCATGTACTATAAAAATGCCAAGCATTGCTTGATTACCTGAAGACAGACTTACATTTACTGAACTTTTTCTTTCATTCTGTAATGCATTCTGTCGATAATTTTCTAGATTTTGGGTGTCTATAGGACTGGTAACAATGTAAATTATTTTTTGGGTTGGTTTGCAATGTCTTTTTCCTTAGCGATGTTTAATGTTTAGCACTTCTAAATGTTAACATTTAACTGCACGAAAATAGAATTATAGTAACTTGTTCACGTTTATAAATAATAACTGAAAAAAACTGCTGGGTGTAGGTGGGTTTTAAGGCAAATGCACGGCTTTATCATGAGACGAGGTGATTGTGTTGGTGTAGATTTTCTGTAATCGCCTGTACGCCCAGATGTGTTCCACCTTTGTGCCTCTGAGAAATTGTAGTATCAAAGCTACGGTTTTTGAAAATGATGTCGCTGGTGTTTTGTTCACTTCATTATAAAGGTAATGGCAAAGGATACATATATTTATTTCCTCCCAGAAAAGACTTGCAGATTTCTGTCAGTGATTACACCGATGTAAAGTAAATTATATAAACATACAGTATCAGTGTTTTCGTGTGACAATTACAATAATGGCTGTATGATATTGTGAACATTTTATATTTAGCATTCACTCTTGACGCGGTCTCGGTTTTCATATTTTTCCTTTTAAAACACCCTTTAGATTTTATGTAATTAATTTTTATTTAATAATCGAATAACGTTATAAGACGGCAATGATCTTGTTAACATTTGTGGTAAAATAAATTGGTTCATTTTGTTCCCGTAACAAGTTTCTGGAGGTTAAGTGTTTAATTGTTAAGGACTTTAATAAAGATTAAACATTAAGAAAAATCAGTACTTGAATTAGTTCATCATGATCAACTTGAGATCGAAACATTTTAAACGAGTGACATACTAAAACGAATAACAAAATTGAATGACCATAGACTATAATGGGGAAAAAATAATTTAATAGGCTATAAGCCTTAACAGAAATAAAACCATGATTATCTTTGCTATTAAGTATTCCAATACTTAGAAAATCCTAACTAAATAAAAAATTGATTGATTGATTGTTCTTTTCTAATGAATGACAAGGGAAACAAAAAAACATGAAAAAGTTAACCTTTTGAATAAAAAAATCATATACAGAAAAAAATAATATTCTTACTCAAATTGCATGTTCATAAATATATTTTCTATGAAATATCCTAATGTAGAAATAGTTATTTTCTATGGAATGATGGGTATTTAAAAAATATGTGTAAATGGAGATGGAAACAATGCTGAAAATATCTGGAACCATCCAGATTCTGAATTCCATTAATATTAATTTTTTGAAACAAATGTTTCTTGAATAAGAAGACCTTTATTTTTTATTTAAAAATTTAAAGCTATTAATGACATAATGGTTACTACCGAGTGCCTGTTTTTTTCTGTGCAATAAATTATTCCAACAAGGAAGATAAAGGTCTGTCCAAATAATAAGACTTATATAACAAAAGACATTAACATGCCACAAATATGAGGAAGCTTGCTTTTAAGAATAAAGATGTTGATGAAATAAAACAAGACTAAAAAATAACAAATGGAGAATCTTAGGCAAAGCACGCATTTAAGCAGCATTTGGAGGATGTTTTTTTTTTAAAGCTAATAGCTGTAGAAGACTCTGGGAAAGAGTATGGCAGGAATGTCTGCACTCAGGAAGCTGATTGTGAATAGTAAGTTATGAATGCTTTTCTGTCAGGGTGTCTCGGAGCAGGTAGTTGTCCGAGGATCCTATGCATAGCTGTGAGCTCTGCCGGTTTAAGAGGTAAACAATCCAAAATCGTAATCCAAAAAGTGAGATCAAAAGGGAAAAGTCAAATCCAAAAGCCGAGTAAGCCAACAAGAAAATACCGTGCACTAGAAAACTTAAGAGGCCTTACAATAGTGAGCGGGGTTTGGTGAAGGAACTTTAAATACTGAAGGGAGAGGAACATGGTTGTGTAATGGGTTCAGGAGTGAGAATCTGTGGAATCTGGTGCCTGTGAGAATGTGATTGGTTCAGTTAGGAGTGAGAGCATGAAACAGTGCGTTTGGGAATGTAGTGGGGTTTGCGAGGGCGAGTGCGGGATGTGACAGTATCCCCTTTTAGGGTCGGCTCCTGATGACCCCATTGAGCGTTCATGGAAGAAGTCATCAATGAGGCCATGATCCAAAATATCTCCCTCGTAAACCCATGAACGCTCCTCAGGGCTATAGCCCTCCCAGTCGACAAGAAACTGCCCTCGGCCCCGGAGCCAGTGGGTATCCAGGATCTTGTTAACTGTGTAAGAACGTAGGCCGTCAATGATTTGTGGAGGAGGTCGAGGTTGGGAGAGGGGAGATCTGTGGTAGGGTTTCAAGAGAGAAACGTGGAAGGAGGGATGCACCCTGACAGTTGGAGGGAGGGCAAGACGATAGGTGACAGGGGTGATCTGGGAAAGGATGTGGAAGGGTCCAATATAACGGGGTCCCAAATAATGTGAAGGTTGCCTAAGGGGTAAATTCCTGGTAGATAACCAGACGAATTGTCCTTGTCGTAATCTGGGCACAGGTCATCGATGATGATCAGCGGTGGTCTTCTGTCTCAGAGAGCATTTCAGAAAGGAGGATCTGGCATGCCTCCAGATCTATTTTAGAGAGGTAAGGCGGGTTTGGAGGGAAGGAATATCCGAGTAGGGAACAGAATCTGAGAGAAGGGAGGGTTGGTATCCCAGGAAACAGTAGAAGGGGGACATTCCAGTCGTGGAGGAGGAGAGTGAATTATGTGCATACTCCGCCCATGGGAGAAGAGAGGTCCAGTCATCTTGTGAAGCCAATATGTAAGTTCGGAGGTAAGTGAGGAAGTCTTGGTTGGTTCTTTCTTTCAGGCCATTGGCTTCAGGGTGATAGCCGAATGTAAGAGATGTGGAAGTCCCTAGAGATTTCCAAAAAGCTCTCCAAAATCTAGAAATGAATTGAGGTCGCCGATCCGATACTATGTCTGCAGCAATACCATGAAGTCTGAAGATGTGAAGAACAAAGAGATCAGCCATCTTGTGAGCGGATGGAAGAGCAGGAAGGGGAATGAAATGCGCTGACATGGAGAATCTGTCTACCACAACCTTGTAGTCTTTCCTTAACTCCTAGGGAGATCCGTCAGAAAATCCACCGAGATGTGGGACCACGGTCTTCTAGGAATCGTAAGTGGCTGAAGTAGACCGGCCTTCTTGAGATGAGAGGATTTTGCACTGGGACAGATGGAACAAGCCTGCACGAACCCAATAACGTCGGTCTTCATAGAAGGCCACCAGAAATATCTAGAGATTAATTCCAGGGTGCATTTGACACCTGGGTGACCTACAAAACGCAAGTCATGACCCCAGTGGAGAACCATAGATCAAACTGAGTCTGGAACAAAAGTCTGTCCAGACGGCACTGGGGAGGAACGCTTTGGTTCATAAGTGCATGTTTGATCTGGTCCTCCAGATCCCATCTAATTGCAGAAATGAACTTCTCAGGGGGTATAACAGGTTCAGGAGGATCTACAAAGTCAGATGGATCATGGAGACGAGATAGGGTGTCAGCCTTTACATTCTTGGACCCTGGTGTATAAGTAATGAAGAAGTGGAATCTCGAGAAGAAAAGCGACCAGCAAGCCTGGCGTGGGTTTAACCGTTTGGCAGCCTGCAAATATGGTTTGTGAGGATAGTGAGAGGGTGTAGGGCCCCCTCCAATGTCGCCATTCCTCCAGGGCGAGTTTGATAGCCAGGAGTTCCCTGTCTCTGACATCGTAATTTACTTCAGCCCGAGACAGCTTCTCGGAAAAAAAGGTGCAGGGGTGGGGAATACCCTTCTCTCTGTGACGTTGGGATAGTTCGACACCGACAGCATTGGCTGATACATCTACCTCCAGAACAAAGGGGAGGTCTGGATCTGGATGACAGAGCAGAGGAGCTGTAGTTAAAAGTTTCTTGAGGTGAACAAATGCTCGGTCTGCTTCAGAGTCCCATTTGCCTCAGTTAGTGCTTTTTTGAGTCAAGGCAGTAATCGGGGAGACGATAGAGTTGAATTCCTTATAAAATGGCGATAAAAATGAGCAAATCCCAGGAAATGCTGAATTTGTTTTAAATTCCGGGGAGTAGGTTAGTTCTGAATGGAGTCGGTCTTGGTAGGGTCAATCTCAATGCCCATTGGTGAGATGATGTAAACAAGGAAGTGAATTCTGGAAACATGGAAAGTACATTTGTCCAGTTTTGCGTAGAGTGTGTTCTTTATCAAACGGTGAAGTACCTCACCCACATGGGAGATGTGATCCTGAAGACTGCTGGAAAAAATGAGAATGTTATCCAAATACACCAGGACAAATTTGTGTAGGACATCCCTAAAAACGTCATTCATGAAGCCCTGAAAGTCAGCAGGAGCAATTGCCAACCCAAAAGGGATTACCTGGTACTCATAGTGACCATGGGTTGTTATGAACACCGTTTTCCATTCGTCACCCACTCGAATGCGGATTAGGTTGGAAGCTCCGCGGAGATCCAATTTGGAAAAAATAGTGGCACCTCGGAGTGATTCCAGAGCTGACGAGATTAAAGGAAGGGGGTAATTATTCTTGATTGTTATATTATTTAGAGCGCGATAGTCAATGCAGGGCCTGAGGGACCCATCTTTCTTTTTAAAAAAAAGAAACCAGCGCAGACAGGTGAGGAAGAGGGGAGAATGAAGCCAGAGCTTAAAGATTCCTGAATGTAATTCTACATAACCTGCGTCTCTTCATGGGAGAGGGAATAGATATGACCCTTGGGAGGAAGAACTCCTGGAATTAAATCTATGGGGCAATAGTAAGGGTGGTGAGGAGGGAGGGATAGAGCCTTGTGTTTACTAAATGCCAGGTGTAGATCGGAGTAGCGAAAAGGTATTTTGGAGAGATTATTGTGAGGAATATAGGAAACGGAAAGTTTCCGGTGGAGTACTCAACAATGTGAAAGACTGTGAGCTCCCCAGAAACCAAGAACCACTGGGTGAGAACGGGATTGGATGATAAGGAACTGAATAGCTTCCTGGTGGGTGGCACCAATACGGAGATTGAGAGGAGGTATCTGCCATTTCACCCAACTTGGGGAGAGGGAGGATCCATCAAGCATGAGCAGACGAATAGGAGGCGTAATAGAGGAATGTTGTGAGAAGAGGAGAGTCCGGAGTCCAGGAAATTCCCCTTGGATCCCGAATCAACAAAAACAGAGAGAGGAATTTGCTCTTTGTTCCATGAAAGATCAGCTGGGAGAAAAAGCCCCGATCCAGACGAGGAAGATGAAGTAACACTGACCCTGGCTATGGGTGGAGAGGTGCAGGGTGGACCTCTGGGGCAGGAGGCCCGGAGGTGATCACGGGAACCACAGTAAAGATAGTGCCCCTTGTTGATTCGGCAGCTTTTCTCCTCAGAGGGAGATCCAGAAAGGGAGAGGGAATAGGAGGGGGTTCGATTATTCGATTTACATTGTGAAGCCTGATCTCAAGTTCAAAAACCCGTGCAATGAAAGCCTCAAGTGATGGGAAGTCCAGGGGTTGATGCATAATAAGATCCTTAAATTTATCTGATAATCCAAGGCAGAACTGGTGAATAAGGGCCTCGTGACTCCAGCGGACTAGAGCAGCCAGGAAGCGGAACTCACTTGATGTAGTCCTGAAGGGAATGGGACCCTTGAGTAAGGGAATTGAGGCATGCAACTGTAAGGTGATGCGAGTGAAGTTTCCCAAAGATTGAAAAAGTGAAATCCAAAAACCGAGAAAGCCAACAAGAAAATAACGTGCACTAGAAAACTCTAAGAGGCTTTACAATAGTGAGCAGGGTTTGGTGTGTGAGGAAACTTTAAATACTGAAGGGAGAGAAACGTGGTTGGATAATGGGTTCAGGAGTGAGAATCTGTGGAATCTGGTGCCTGTGAGAATGTGATGGGTTCAGTTAGGAGTGAGAGCGTGAAACAGTGGGTTTGGGAATGTAATGTGGTTTGCAAAGGCGAATGCGAGACGTGTAATTTTCAAGATGCAACTATTTGCAAGACAACTGGTCCAGATAATATAAGCGTATTTATTTTGAAATGCTTTGCATAGTAATTCACTCCAGTACAGCAACCAATTTTCAGTGTGTGTAGACAAGCATAATATGCTTGAAGTTTGAAAAACTTCCAATATTATACTTCTTCCTAAGAAACCTTTTCTGATTGATTACAAAGACTATAGGCCAGTTGCTCTTGTAGCAGATTTAATTAAATCATTGAAGAAGATTTAATGAAAAGTTAATGTTAGAAAAGTTAATGTTAGCCCCCTCCAGCTATGTAATGCTAGATTAATTAGCTACAGATGCAGCCATTCAAAATGGGTGGGGTATTTCGCGGTATAAAAGTATCCGGCATCAACTTGTAAAACCGCCAGGAGGAGCCAATAAAGCTTAACCTCTCATGTACAGCATTTGAGCTTTTAAATTTAAACTGTGTATTACAGCATGTTAATCATCAGTCATTAAAAACTTGGTATATTTTATGAAAGCAAGATTGCTCAGTTGGACAAAAGTACACAACCTACCTTTATCAGAAATATTTATGCATCAAAGCCTTTACCGAAGATATTACTAATAGTATTAATAATGAATGACTTTGGACAAGCTGTAAACTCAAAGTATACTTTCTTTAGCACATTTGTACAAGCACTTGGAATCTGTCCAAGCCCTACTTTGTCAGGCATTTTCTTTTACTGTAACGGACATAAAAACTCCATTGCTTTTAACAGGGCGTTTCATAATTTCTAACTACGAAAATTATTTAAACTGCAACACTTATCATTCAACTAGAGCTCAAAATATCACAAGGATCCTCAAGAGCACAGCAAAGACTGTATTAAAAGATACTTGTATCAGATACATGAGAATCCAGGCTTTTTTATCAACGCTTTCTTTTCCGTATACCAGATATTATGGAACCACTTCAGAAGGGTGTCAGCCAGTCAGATTCCAGGAATCGGTACTTTAAAGAAAAAATACACACCGGTATTCCATTTCTCCCTAAACATTTTAAGCATCGAGATGCCACTTTTAAAGGTGATATGTAAAATACATTTTAGAAAAGTGTAATCTATACTAAAAAGATTTAAATCAAAACGCAATTTAAATCAATATAAATGTTTATATTGAAACGCATAGGTGACTATTCATTGTTATTAAAATGACTTAAATTCGATCATGTTGTGATATTTAGAAATATAAATTTGTTTGGTGCGAGTTAGGTTTTATTTAATCTCTGACCCAGGGAAAAGTTTTATTTTTTCAAAGAAATGGCCACTTGTTAAAAAAAAAAGTCATGGCTTTAGCTGGATTCGAACACTCACCATGTGACATAGGAGTCAGGAACCTAACCCACAGCACCACCAGAAGGTCACATGCGAAGTGCTGAAAAACCACTACAGAGACATTATCAACAGACAATGTACAGCTTGTACTATTCTTGGGTTGCGGTACATGAATATAATTGTATTGTTATTAATTTCTTTAGATACGCGATTCCATATTATATTCCCTTTTAATCAAATTCTAAAAGTATGCTTGTTGACTCCGGTATCACGTTAGTTAAAGACTTCAATGCTTAAAATGTTTAGGGAGAAATGGAATACTGGTGTGTATTTTTTCTTTAAAGTACCGCGACCAGCCATATACTGTATATTTATGTTCCAAAATTAATATCGTTTATGGCCTTCACGTGTGTCACAGTATGCTCCAATTCTTTTTGTGCTCAGCTACTAAGATTTCCCTTCAGTGGTAAAATTCCATATAAATATTCAATACTAAAACGGGCACAGTAAAGACATTTACTGTAAATCTTTCTACGACCGACCAATGGACCACGAGTGCCCGTCGGTCAGCCAATCACGTACCGCGGTATTTTGCATCATCGCACGTCACGATGCGCAAGGCCGTAGCCATTTACCTCTGGTATGTGTCTGTACCGCACACTTTGAATGGCTGCATCTGTATCTTACCAAATATCTTATTGTTGTATTATACTGAACAAAATAATATTTGACCACAATAACTAGTTTGATTTTATGGAATTAATCAAAGATGCAGGTTATGATAAAAAATGAATGTTGATTTGAATTTTTATAACAAATCTGGGTTGAGTTTCCCAAAAACGATGAATCTTAGAGACTTTCGAGACACTTTATGATGTTCATACTTAACATACGTGCTACTTTTTCGTACGTTTCCCAAAACCCCTCTTAAATGGTCCTTTTACGAGCAGGTATGAAGTACTTCTTTGTTAACCCCGCCTCCGATGTCGCTTAGCAAAAAGCATAACAGGTAGATTGAAAAACAATCGATTGACAATACTTTAATTATACTGTGTCTGTTTTGGTCCTTCAGTGGAATGAAATAAAGTTGTGAAAAGGAATATGAAGTAAACATGACATCATAATTTAACAACCATTTAAGCGAAAGCATATACATAGGCACAAAATGGGACACTTATTGTTTCTAAGAGAAAGTAAAATAAATGACTGACATTTCGTAAAAAAAACAAGAATGACTGCATGGACAGTATTTGGGTCCTGCACGACTTTTCATTTAAAGCAATATTTTCTGGGCGCGCCGCCATTGTCGGTGTTTCAGGAGAAAATACTGTTGTTATTATTGTTATTGGGTGTATAGGACCTATAATCAAATTTAACAACAAGTAGGTCTAAGCTTTACTATCAACAATCACGACAGAACATAAAAAGGTATTCGAACTTTAAATATTGTATTGACCGAGGGTTTCAGTACGGAATGGAGCAGGCGTGGGAC
Organism: Lepisosteus oculatus; assembly: GCF_040954835.1. Lineage (NCBI taxonomy): Eukaryota > Metazoa > Chordata > Actinopteri > Semionotiformes > Lepisosteidae > Lepisosteus > Lepisosteus oculatus. The sequence continues at coordinate 28,279,151 of NC_090703.1, read as the reverse complement.
TCAGGGAATGGGGTTGAACAACACATTTAATAACCAGAAACGGGGAAAGGTACAAGCACAGGGGTTACAACGCTGCACCTACACTAATTCACACACACACACAAAAAGGGAGGTCTCCCAGCCTCTGTCCCACTATATACAGTCCCGTACTCCTGCACCCAGGCACTGTTCTCAGCCTGCCTTGCGTGTGCATGGCTTAAGCATCTTGCATGGCACTACATTATAAATACATAATAGGCCCAATGATTTAACTTAATGCATTACAGCATTTCATCATGAAAATCATATCATCTAGTCAAGTATAAAATTGATTGGGGTTCTCTGGGCATGTGTCCTCGCCGCTCCCATACAAATACAAGTAGAGGAGAAAATACAGATAAAAGAAAGAATTCATAAACAGAACACAAAACAATTAACTGCCTGCGGTAATGAGGTCAATATTTATGTGACCAAGTTATATTTTTACATATATCAAATGCTTTCATTGCTTTAGCATTTTTCACATTCTTTATGGAATTTAAATAAAATTTAAACTACACCTTAAAAGTACTAAAAGAGGGAGTATTATTGAACCATTTGACTTATGAATATGAAATTTACCCAGGATGACCAATAAATCCATTGCTGTATAAATAAATGTTCTTTTTCAAAATTTCCTCTTACATAGTACTACAAATCTAAAAATCCTTAAAATAAAATCTTAGTATTCTAAATTTCCAGAGAATTGTCATGACGTGAATTTAATGTGCTCTGGTGATCTCTGTCGTGGAGGTTGGCGCAGGAGATAGCCAGTTTAAGAAGCACTTAGTGATTAATGAGTGGGTTGGGGAGCACGTAGATTATGAAGAATTTAATGTGCTACTTTAGTTACGATGGATTTTGGGAAACACTCGTAAATTAACGATAGATCTTAAAATCGAGTTTCCAATGTTCTTTGTGCTACAATGCTTTCAGGAAACTCACCCCTGAAATCATTAATAACAATTTAATTAATTAATTACACTATCTTATCTTGCTTTAACTTCACCACCACATCCAATACAGAAAACAATAAGAAAGCTCTTCAATGAGCTTCAACCAGTATTTTTAAAATAAAAACAAAAACAGAAACACTCTGAACTCATGCAAATTCAGTCACTGGTTCTTTAATATCCAGTTTTCTACCTATTTCGTGCTCTGTTTACCTTGTGGCAAGTCCAGCAAGTCTATCTTGCTACAATGTTGAACAGTTAAAAGAATGCATAGAGCTCTAAACATGTTTAGAATACTGTGAGTTTATTTTCACAAACTTCAGATGTTCTTTGGCACTGGAATCCAAGATCAGAGCAAGGTCCAATCACCATGTGAATCTTCTTCCTTCCGTTAACTCCCTCTCATTCTCTCTCCTTTGTCTTTCTATGCTGTATTGTGTGTGTTTAGTGTTTATTATTTATTATTTTTAAGCAGAGTAAAACATTATTTTGGATCTTCTATGTATCATAGCACTTCTAGAGATAAACAGCTCAGCTTCTACTCATTGTTTTTTAATTTTATGATCTTGTAACATTATTATCAAATGTATCTTGATAATAAAAATAAAAATACATATCTTCTGGACCTTATTTCATACAGATGCAGCCATTCAAACTGACCCGTCCCGCATGCAACTACCCACAAGCCACTGCGGAGTAACTCGGTACGTGATTGGCTACCCAAAATGACTGACGGGGTACTGGTGGTGCATTGGTCGTTAGTGAAAAGATTTAATCATCTCTTTACTCTGCACGTTTTAATCCTCTTAGTTTTGAGTATTTATATGGAATTTTACAACTTAAGGGAAATTTTAGTAGCTGAGCATAAAAAGAAGAGGAGCATCTGATGGTCATAAACGATATTCATTTATGAACATAAACATATTATGTAAACTGTATATGGCTGGTATTGGTATTTTAAAATAAAAATACACACTAGTATTCCATTTTTTCCCTAAACATTTTAAGCATCAAAGTCTTACACGTGGTTATTTTGGAAACATTTTTATGTGCTCATTCTGACCATATTAAGTTTATATACTTTGTGAAAATTGATAATGTTTTAACTTTTTCTGTGAATTCACTCGTTATCGGCATAAACAAAAGCATACTTTTAGAATCTGATTAATAGGGAATATAATATGGAATTGCGTATCTAAAGAAATTAATAACGATATAATTCTATTCATATACTGTAGCTTAAATCCTGCTAAACTAAAAATTAGACACAAGAAGAGTATTATTAGACAATGTTGTGAGGCTCTGGTAAAATTTCTCCATAAACTGAAGAGTTAAAGAGGAGACAAGTTGTGTATTGCCTCTTTTTACAATTGTAAAAAGGAACATCCCAATGTTAATGTGTGATGAAAGATATTATTGATAATGTAGCGCTTTCGGGCTTGCGTGGTTTTTGCGCCTTACACCCTGCGGGACAGCTGTGTACATACACCTGTTCACAATGTGAAAAATACTGCTCAATACAAGTTCGTGTGAACACCCCACATAGGTGATATTCAGAGATATTGTAGTATTTTCGGCGATGATGGGCACAGCGATTTAGACACTACTCTTCTTGTGTCTAATTTTGAGTTTAGCAGGATTTGTCCAAAAAGCACATTGTTTAATGGGAATGACATTACCCACGTCTATTATCACTGTACAACACCAACTACTTTCAGGTTGTGCCGAAAAATAAAGCACCGTTTTTTCATTCAACAAGTGTCTGAGTCACTGTGTCCATCCTTGCCGAACCAGAAAATGCCCAATATTATAAATGGCTGGGCAAACAAAAAAGTTTTTAATTTTTATAAAATAAATAAGTAATGAGATATAATGATGTGTTCCTGCTTAACTTAGACATTGCATGATTTTAAAAACTTTTGATACAGGTTTTGATAGTTAATAACCACTTTTTGTGCACGATAAACGGGTGATCTTTCTTCCTCGTGGTCAGCCTAGAATCTTTGTGTATGCTGTAAGTTTAACTTTTTTCTCTTTTCTCATCTGCTGCGATTCGGGCACAGAAGGGTTAAAAAAAAGTCAGACAGGGAGGGGGAGGGGTGAAACTGTTACCTGTCCTGGATAAAGTGGTTGGAAAATAAGTCGATTTCCACCTGTGAAAAGTGTTCAAATTTTAATGCAGGCACAGCCTGTAATGTCTGACATATGCGTTAAATATATTGTGTCTAATTTTTAGTTAAGCAGGATTTGAGCTACAGACCATAAAAAACAGGATTCACTTTTTTCACATATTAAATATTCATATATTAAACTTAATGTGTTCAGAAGGAGCATGTAAAAATGTTTCCGAAACATATAAGACTTTGATGCTTAAAATGTTTAGGAAGAAAGTGGAATACTGGTGTGTATTTTTTCTTTAAACTACCTATACCAGCCATATACAGTTTGTAATGTGGGGATTTTTATATTTATGTGTTTAACTAGTTGTTACAATAGTGACAAAGGCTAAACTTTTAGCTTCAGTATGCCGTATGGCCAGCATTACATACAGATGCAGCCATTCAAAATGGGTGGGGTATTTTGCGCTATACTGTGGTGGGCGTGTCGCATCAAAACGCGTTATCACGCGGGGTTTCGCGTCATTTGACAGCATGCCGGAAATTATCCGGAATCACCTTGTAAAACCGCCAGGAGGAGCTAATAAAGCTTAACCTCTCATGTACAGCATTTGAGCTTTTAAATTTAAACTGTGTATTACAGCATGTTAATCATCAGTCATTAAAAAGTTGGTATATTTTATGAATGCAAGATTGCTCAGTTGGACAAAAGTAACCAACCTACCTTTATCATAAATGTTTTAATTATGCAGAAATATTTTATGCATCAAAGCCTTTACCAAAGATATTATTAATAGTATATAGTAATAGTGGACAAGCTGTAAACTCAAAGTATTATGCTGGCTCCACATTCTTTCTAACCGTCATTTTAAACGAAAATACTTTTATTTATTTTTTTGACAAACACCACAGCATTACGTTGATCTAACTAACGAGGACAGGACATTAGCTAGCCAATACGATAAAGGAATGACTTTTTTTGCTAATTTCTTTAGCACATTTGTACAAGCACTTGGAATCTGTCCAAGCCCTACTTTGTCAGGCATTCTCTTTTACTATAACGGACATAAAAACTCCCTTGCTTTTAACAGAGCGTTTCATAATTTCTAACGAAAATTATTTAAACTGTGACACTTATCATTCAACCAGAGCTCAAAATATCACAAGGATCCTCAAGAGCACAACAAAGACTGTATTAAAAGATACTTGTATCAGATACATGAGAATCCAGGCTTTTTTATCTACGCTTTCTTTTCCGTATACCAGATATTCAGAAGGGTGTCAGCCAGTCAGATTCCAGGAATCGGTACTTTAAAGAAAAAATACACACCAGTATTCCATTTCTCTCTAAACATTTTAAGCATCGTAGTCTTTAACTAACATGTTAAATAGGGTGTAAAAAAGTGGTAGTTTTAAGCTTTTCTGCTAATATAATATGGAATCGCGTATCTAAAGAAATGAATAACGATATAATTATATTCATGTACTTCGACAGGGCTGTTTCACCTCTCCTCATGTGACTTCCTCAGTAGCCTGCTGGTCTATATGCCTGACTATCAACCCATAGGTTGTGTGTTCAAATCCAGCTGGCGCTGTGAATTTTCTTTTAACAAACATTTTTTTGAAAAAATAGAATAGCAATATTATGGACAATTAATTGACTTTTATATTTCTAAATATCACAACATGATCGAATTTAAGTCATTTTTAATAACAATGAATAATCACCTTCTTTCCTTCTGACAACTGTCCCTGCTTCCTGCTTCTATCGTGTGTGTGTGTGGATCCCTTTAGATCTCCCTTCAGATTTAAAAGGTTATTAATCATATCTTCGGTGTCGCATCTTCCCAATGTAGCTGATCTTTTGCTGCCTGGGTAAACTATCACAAAGCTTTAGAGAACTTAACATTTCTATTATCAACAAATTGTAAATACGAAGTTTACATTGGCATTATTAATTTTTCACTTGGGTGTATGGAGGATTGTCAGCTGTCACTGAGAGTAGACCCCCCCTCTTAGGCTGCGCAAATGATATTTTAAATTTTTATAGAGAATTACAATATAAACATTTATATTCATTACAATCGTGTTTTGATTTAAATCGCAAATGCGTGTTTAATTATATGTGTTTTTTAATCATAATCAGGCAAATGTAACATAAATTGATACAGTATCTTTGTCTTCTAAGTATCTTAATAAACTTTCAGTATAGCTTTCTACCCGTTTAGATTTAATTATATGTGTTTTTTTGATTCACAATCAGACAAATGCAACATATCTTGATATCAAGTATCTTGATAAACTTTCAGCATAGCTTTCTCAGCATTTAGATTTATTTTTCTTGGTATTGTGGGTATTCTGCTGTTGAAGCTCTGTAAGACTAGACTCACACATGGCTAGAGTTGACTCGGCTCTGGCTTTCCCATCTTTACCGATGCACTGCAAGTACAACCACCCTCTCTGCGGGAGTGCTGGCTGTGATGTATTAAACCGGTTTCACAGGTATTTTCAAAGTAGAAGGGGGTGAGATTTCCAGCGAAAGACACCTCCCCCCCTCCAAAACCCAGTAAGTACAGTACTTACTAGTTAAGAAAGCTAGGCTCCTCAATGAAATCGCTTTAACATGCTAAAGCGTTGGTGTAACAGTCCGGGCGTGGCAAGCTTCTAATGTCTCCCGACTACGGCGAAAGGAACCCTTCTTTCATTGGAGGACAATGAACATATTCTACCCATACATGAGAATATAATGGTGGCGCATGGGCGCGGTGGGGTGCTGTACCAGCTGTCAAAAAAAAAGTCAGTTGAGTGTCCATAATATTGCAGTAAGTGAAAAGACCACGGGCATTCTTCCTCCCCCTACATTCTCAGAGTAGAATAGAATTTTCTTTTGGCAAAACAAGGCTCGCCAGATAATGTGAATCAAAACCTGTTTTTCTAGCTTTTAAAGTTGTGCGATGCGTAAGGAGGAAAACATCATTATATCTTACATATGAAAAATACATAATATAGCTCCCAAACAAACGCAAACGTGTTTTTATTAAAATGCTTTTATTCACACATAATCTGACAATTTCAGGAAGACTAAGGAAGGACTAAGGAAATTGTCATCTGTTGTTGAAGCTCTGTGAGCTTGGTGACTTTGAGACCACTTACTATCCCAAGTTGTTTGAATTGCCACAGTTCAAATAGAGAAAAAAGAGCTGACTGACAAGATTTAAGATGTGGCTGTCAATATTGGATTAAAAAAAACACGGTGCCCGACGTTAGTTGGATTGCTTGAAAAATAATTTTATTTCGAGAGACTGGATAAGTAATTCAAGCGTTTTTTTTTAAACTTCCTGAAAAACAAGTAATAATTTAACAATATGTGCAATGTTTTTTTTATGATATGCCGCTGTTGTGAATGTCTGTGGAGTGTATCTTATTTGCCTGTCTGTTCTGGCTGTGCTCTCTCGCTTGCCCTCTCCCCCCCCCAATTCAATTAAATTCAAGGTGCTTTATTAGCATGACAGATGGGTACAATCAGTGTTGGGTATTTACTTTGTAATCTGTATTGCTTTGAGATGCCACTTTTAAAGGTGATATATTAAATCAAGGCTTTAACTTGCTTTAACTCCGCAAGTCTGAGTTCTTGTGTCCGTCCTATCCGAGCCCGAAAGTATTACAATATATATCTTTATAGCAGGTGGTGTACAGCTTTTTAGTATAGATTACACTTTTCTAAAATGTATTTAAAAAATAAAAATGATTACAATCTAAAATTTCCACGTTTGATCCCAAGATCCCAAGAAAAATAAATCTAAACGGGGAGAAAGCTATGCTGAAAGTTTATTAAGATACTTAGAAGACTACACAGCCCAATTTATGTTGCATTTGTCTGATTGTGAGGCGAAACAGCCCTACACAGCCCTGTCGCAGTACACAAATATAATCATGTCGTTATTAATTTCTTTAGATACGCGATTCCATATTATATTAGCAGAAAAGCTTAAAACTATCACTTTTTTACACGCTATTTCACATATTAGTTAAAGATTTCGATGCTTAAAATGTTTAGGGAGAAATGGAATACCGGTGTGTATTTTTTCTTTTAAGTACCAATTCCTGGAATCTGACTGGCTGACACCCTTCTGAAGTGGTTCCATAATATCTGGTATACGGAAAAGAAAGCGTTCATAAAAAAGCCTGGATTCTCATGTATCTCATACAAATATCTTTTAATACAGTCTTTGCTGTGCTCTTGAGGATCCTTGTGATATTTTGAGCTCTGGTTGAATGATAAGTGTCGCAGTTTAAATAATTTTAGTAGTTAGAAATTATGAAACGCTCTATTAAAAGCAAGGAAGTTTTTATGTCCGTTGCAGTAAAAGAAAATGCCTGACAAAGTAGGGCTTGGACAGATTGCAAATGCTTGTACAAATGTGCTAAAGAAATTAGCAAAAAAAGTCATTCCTTTATCGTATTGGCTAGCTAATGTCCTGTCCTCATTAGTTACAGATGCAACCATTCAAAACAAGCGGGGTATGCTGCAGTATAACACGGCGGGCGTGTCGCAGTACACCGCATCATACCATATGCAAATTAGATTATGTTAATAGTATCCGGAATCACCTTGTAAAACTGCCAGGTGGAGCTAATAATAATAATAATAATAATAATAATAATAATAATTGCTTACACTTATATAGCGCTTTTCTGGACACTCCACTCAAAGCGCTTTACAGGTAATGGGGACTCCCCTCCACCACCACCAGTGTGTAGCATCCACCTGGATGATGCGACGGCAGCCATAGTGCGCCAGAACGCTCACCACACATCAGCTATCAGTGGGGAGGAGAGCAGAGTGATGTAGCCAATTCATAGAGGGGGATTATTAGGAGGCCATGATTGGTAAGGGCCAATTGGAAATTTGGCCAGGACACCGGGGTTACACCCCTACTCTTTTCGAGAAGCGCCCTGGGATTTTTAATGACCACAGAGAGTCAGGACCTCGGTTTTACGTCTCATCCGTCTAATAAAGGTTAACCTCTCCTGTACAGCATTTGAGCTGTCACCAGAAAACGTCAGTTTTGAATCCTGATCATTGCTAAGGGACACTCTTTATTCAATTAAGAATTAAAGTTGTATACTCTTTAGACTTTTAAATTTAAACAGTGTATTACAGCATGTTAATCATTAAACATTAAAAAGGCGGTATATTTTATAAAAGAATGATTGTTCTGTTGGACAAAAGTACACAACCTACCACTTTTATCATAAATATTTTAATTATGCAGAAATATTTTATGCATCAAAGTCTGTACTGAAGATATTACTAATAGTATTAATAATGAATGACCTTGGACAAGCTGCAAGCTCAAAGTATTACCCTGGTCCACATTCTTTGTAACCGTCTTTGTAAACAAAAAGAGTTTATTTTTTCATTGACAAAAAAGTAACACCACAGCATTTAGTTGATCTGATCACGCATTCGTTTCCAATCATACAAAGTAATTCTTGAGAATCTCCGATTCACCATGCCTTTCACATGCTTATAAACAATATTAATTTAGGAACATAAACATATTACTGTATGTAAACGGTACTGTATTTTGCTGGTCTTGGTAGTTGAAAGAAAAAATACACACCAGTATTCCATTTCTCCCTAAACATTTTAAGCATCAAAGTCTTACATGTTGTTATTTGGGAACTTAATTGTTTTTACGTGCTCCTTCTGACCATATTAGGATTATATACTTTGTGAAAAGTGATAGTTTTTTAACCTTTTCTGTGAATTTGCTTGTTATCTAACAAATGCATACTTTTAGAATTTGATTAACAGGGAATATAATATGGAATCGCATATATGTTCTAGCCCTAAATGAATGAATAGCAAACATGGTTTGCATAAAATACATTTTTCCAAGAAAGTTTAGCCTTTGTCACTAATGAAACCACTAAATAAAGACATAAATATAGAAATCTTAAGATTTTTAAAATACATGACTTTGCTAAAATTATTTAAAAATAAAAACTATTACAAACGCCAGTGGAGAGAGAGAACAGGGGAGGGAGTTTGGTTTTGGCTATGGAAATGAGGTCTATTTGGAAATGAGGAGTTACATGATCTGGCAGTTTGTGAATTATCGTTGTTGAGTATGGAGTGTTGAGGTATTGATTTTGTGTAATGCTTTATGTTGGAAATTGAGGTGGATTTTGTTTATAATAAAGAGGATAAACTGGGATGGGAGGAGGGTTTGGTTTTGCATAAGGGGCAGGATTATGATAATTGGTGGAATTTGAGAGTGTTTAATGGTTTGATATATTTGATTTTGTATTGTGGTTGTTATCTATGTTTTTGGTTGGTATTATGTTTATATGGTTGTTTTTGTTGGTTGGTCGTTATTATGGTTATTAATAATACGATCTATAGTTGAAATCTGAGCCTAAATAAAAAGAAAAGGCATTTTCAGAGAGCAATTACGCTGTGTTTATGTAGAATAAGTGATTAGGTTTATGAGCAATCTAATTACTGATTCGCTTAAAACGCTATATAAAATAAAGTTTATTATTAATTTGCTGGACAGAGCGGTGAACATTATTATGCAAAAGACAAAGATAACGATCCTGATCAGTTTAGAAATCTGTGTACGCTGTAAGGTTTTTACTTCTTAATTAAACTTTTAAAATACACGTTTCGAATAGAAAGAAATCCTCTTCCTGATACAGTATGTATAGCAAACCAGCACGTCTTTTTTCTTCAATCAGAGGGGTGTCAGATGGTGTCAGCCAATCACCATTCTGAAGCCCTACCATAATCTCTGGTATGGGGAGACCCCAGAATTCTGTCCGATAGTTTATGGTGATAGATGATAGATACTTTTATTGATCCCGTGAGGGAAATAAAGTAAATCATTTTCATTTTAGAAAATTATTAAACGCTCGGTTAAAAGCAAAGGAGATTGTCTGTTATAGTGGACATAAAAACAAGAGTTCACTGGCATTATATCCTAGAAGACACAGACCGGCGCCAGACCAGGATAATGCCCGCAGCGTAAAATAAAAAATGCCTGATGAACTAGGGATTGGACATTTTCCAAATGCTTGTACAATCGATGGAAATGTTCAAATAAATGTGCAAAAGAAATAAACAAAATAATCATTTATTTCATTGTCATATTGGCTAGCCAATGTCCTCTCTTTGCTAGTTAGTGGCTGTGTTTCTGCGTTGGGTAGCAACGGGTGACTGTTCTCATGCGGAAGATGTAAACAGCTTAATTTTCATGTTAAATCATTTTTTTAAATTAAAATTCATTCTATACAGCAATTGCATATTTGGGTACCGTTTCATAAAACTTTCATGCTTAAAATGTTTAGGGAGAAATGGAAGACTGGTGTGTATTTTTTCTTTAAACTACCAAGACCAGCCATACACAGTACAGTTTACGTACATACAGTGATGTTTATGTTCCTAAATTAATATTGTTTATGACCTTCAGATGCATTATGCTCCTCTTCTTTTTATGCTCAGCTACTAAAATTTCCCTTTAGTGGTAAAATTTTATATAAATATTCAAAACTAAGCGGATTAAAATGTGCACAGTAAAGAGATTAAATGATTAAATCTTTTCACTAATGACCAGTGCACCACGAGTGCCCCCGTCGGTCATTTTGGCCAGCCAATCACATACCGCAGTACACTGCACTGGGTTGTGGGTAGTTGAGTGTGGTACGGATTTGTATTGCACAGTTTGAATTGCTGCATCTGTAGTTATTAATGAGATACTCAATTGCTATTAGTCTCAAAACAAATGACAACCTCAGCTGCGCGTTTGAAACGGAATGCTACTGTACTCTTGGGGCTTTAATTTCCTTTGTTTAACAATACACTACGGACGAACAAGCAAACACATCGCTATTGCTAAATCGTTACAAGAGACTCCAACTAATGACCAGTAAAGTTAACATTTTTATTTTTGACAGAACTGGAAATTAAACTTGTAAAATTACTTGAGCAAAAAAAGAAACGTTTATTGTTCCTCTGATCTTCTAAGCATTTCTCTTTTTTAAAGTTAAGACTTAACTTAAGTTTCTTTACCACAGCCTTTTTGCTTACTTTTGAGAACTTTCATTTTTTCTTGAAATAAGCTTTTCCCTCTCTCCTCCTGTGTCAGTAGGAGCTTACAGTTAACCACAAATATAAAATAAAACTGATATAAAATATAAAATATTTAACAAATCTATTCAGTTGACTCCTGTATTTTAAAGAACACATTAAAGGCTCACGCTCCATTTATATATCTATTTGCTTAAGTTCTGTTCTCTTCACTCCCTAGAATATCTTAAAATTCACAGCTAGTAATAATGATTGACATAAAATTTCCAAGTGACGGATGCATTAATTCAGTATGTAGTGACAATATTATTTCCACTACATTCGGGACCTTCTAATGTGATCTAGCATTATGCCAAGTACGGTACTAAGTTGCTTAAACTTTATGAAGAGGTGGTTTAAGATAGTCTGCTACTTTAGTCATCTCTAGAGGGCAGCACTTGTACTTTGTGCTGTGGACTAAGCACAAAGTTCGTTGCAATTGGTCTTAAGGTGGAGTGCAAGTTTAAACCACAGCTGCGTACTAAGCATGTGTTGAACTCTTGTTAGTATGCTACTTTCAGTTCGTTGCAATTGACCCGCTATGTTGGAATCAAAGCCAGTGGATTTTTCTTTGTGTTTTAAACTACTCCAGAAGTTCTGGTATGTTTTTTTTCAGCACAGCTTATCTTAATTTACTGCTTCTGTTACTTTATCCCAGAGTGAGTTTTATGTAGGTACTGTCCCAGAGAAGTTGTAATGGTTTACTCTGTCTGTAAAGTACTGACATAAGCAGCAAGCACACTGAAATGCTATAATTGTATTACCAGTTCTTGTAGCCTTGTAGTGCTGGAAAAGGTTAGGAAGAGAACTGATTTGCATATGATACTCTATTAGCATGTCAGTTTGTGTTTGGCAGGCCTTGATCTTTCTAAAGCTAAGTATAAATATGTGCCAACAAAAGACAAAAAAAATATGATTGTAGACATAAAACTATAAATAACAATCTGATATATTTGATAGTTGCTCCAGATACTTTCCATTCCAGTTTCCTCCTTTCCACTTTTGTTGATTATCTTAATTGATTTTATTTTTTTTCAAAGAGCTACTGTGTTTTACCACAACAGAAAATCACAGTATTTCTTTCTTTTAATTATTATCACAAGCTCTTCCAGAGTGATGTTTGTATAGATACGATTGGCAGCCTTCTCACCTGGAAATACAGTTTTTGAGGACACCCTGTTCTTCACAGTTGTGCCAGATTTTCAGATTTCTTCATAAATCTACTGTGCTCACTGTGCTCTGTGGGGTATATCTAATTCCTTGGAATTTGTTAATGCATTTTCCCTGATTTGTGCTTATAACCCTATCCCAGAAAGTTCCCATTGTCTTCATGGAGTAGCTTTTGTTGGAAGCTGTACTAATCAACAGTGTGATTTCAAAGAGAAGATATATTTACACATGTGAAACACCCTAATTGCACATAGGTGGACTCCATTAAAAAAATTGTTACTTATAAAGACCTTTTGTTGCATCAGAGCCTGTTTAGTTGTGTCATAGTAAAGGGGATGAATTCTTAAGCAATCACTTATTTTCTGTTTTATATTTATAATTAATTTAGGAGGATTTATAGAATTATGTTTTCACTTTGATGTTATAGATTGCAAATGTTGATCAATGGCAAAAAGGAGCATATGATTACATTGTGATTCTATGTTGTTACTCTCATGCTCAACCAAGTGCCAGTGACTGGTCTTGCATACACACCTCCTGGCGCTGTTAGAACACGCTCTGGCAGAATGTTTACAGTGGGTGGCCAATTAAATCAACATTTAATAATTATTTCCTTATTAGTTCCATTTTCCTTAAATAATTCCCTCTCCCTTCACTCAGGGCTCTGTCATAAGCTTAGCTACTGTGCGTTTGCTACTTCGTAGTTTCTTATGCCAGTTTTCCCTTTTCTCTACCTGTTTGTCCTTGCTTAATTATTTCAACGCTTTCCCTGTTCTTTCCAATCACTAGTGTTGGGTTTATCTTGTGTCTTTCTTTTCGTTTTGACTCTCCTTTTTCTCTTGTTACGATGTTCCTCACCATGCTGTTGCCTGAGACCTGATTGTGAGCTCTCAGCTATTTTTCACCTTGCCACATCATTACAGTTGTAATGTGAAAAATCCAAGGGGGAGTGAATAGTTTTGATACCCACTGTATTGCTCAGAAGCTTTATCTTGTGTCCAAACAAGGTAATTCAAGTTTTTTATATCAGGCAATATTTTTAAAATTGGTCATTATGTGTTCAAAGTTGCAATATTGGTTCAAATATATCTTATTGCCTGTATATGAGGAATTATTTGCTAAAAATAACAGATTTAAATAGAAATACCCTGCCTAGTGCAGGCCACGGCTAAAATATTAGGAACATCCAATTAAATTAACATAACCTTTCAGTGGTAGGCAATGTGTGGTTGGCATGATGAGCAAACCTCGGTCCTTAATCCTAATGACTTTATAACTGTTCATATGTAACTATACAACTTCAGGAAGAAGTATGGAATGAGCTGGTGTTCCTTCCTTGCGTGGAAGTAATTGACTTTACAATTGCTGACTAAGGAAAGGAGAAACAAAATCATAACATTCCAAGGAAATCCCTTTATTAAATATCTTTAGATAAAGAGTGGAAGCAGGCTTCAGACTGAGAATATTAACTTGCAGCTGCCCTTTTTACAGTGTTATGTTAGTTTCTCATGGTCTCTAATGGCATACTGGGTCTCATCAGCATTACACAATTTGCATCAGACTCCTAGGTTTACTGTACTGTATTGCTGGTTGGGATTATTTTGCTAGCAGCAGGTAGTAACTGTTAATGAGTAGGTAATAGTTTCCATTGTATGATTCTGGATTTTATTGTTTAATGCAATTAATTAGACATAACTCTAATAGTATATATAATAGTATAATATGTTCTAGTATACATCTGTTATCTCACTTTTTCAGTCTTTTACTTTAGATGTATTTAAGTCCATTGGTTATTTTAAGTAAAAACCATATATTTGATTGGATAGACTATATACATTATGCTATTGAAATGGCAGTGACTGGAATTGTTTAGCAGTTTTCCTTTAGTCTTGATTTGTCAGCATCTTTTATCTGAAAGTAAAAACAAGTCGACGATATTCCAAAACCTCCTCAGTTGCTCAATTCTAATCCTATAACTGTTCATACATATAATGTTTTATACAAATAACAGTGTTTTTATAAAGTAAGAGTCTATTTTTGTTTTGCTGTTCTCTTCAACTTTTCAGAAGTGATAGTTTGGCAATTTGTGAATAAATACAGGCCAAGGTGGTGTCCTAATTATTAACATCATGGTAACTTTATTGAGATTACTGCCTCAATGGAAAATATAGCTTGCAGTGGCGATCAACTTTCCACACTGTTCTTCAAAAGTGTCAAACAAGTTGTCGGAAATTATGATTGCAAGTCACCTGTGGGCGGAGTGGTGACCGTGTGGCTAAGGATTTGCGCCTGTGGCTGCAAGATTGCCAGTTCAAATTACATGGCCAGCAGAGGAATCCTACTCCTGGACTTGCGGGCTGCAAGATTGCCAGTTCAAATTACATGGCCAGCAGAGGAATCCTACTCCTGGACTCCTGAGCTAAGCCCTTAACCCCAGCTGCTCCAGGGGTGCCATTTAAATGGCTGACCCTGCGCTCTGAACCAAAGCTTCTCTCTCCCTTTCTGCGTGCCTGTGTCTCTCATGGGGCGCAAGCTGGGTTATGTGAAAAGACAAATTCCTAATGCAAGAAATTGTATATGGCTAATAAAGTGATCTTATCTTAAAAAAATAATAATTTATGAGGGACATTGAATATTTGTAGACATTTAAAGTTTTGATGTCACATATCTGTTGGTATCCTGATCTTTCTTGATAATGCTACTGGCAACTGCTTTTATTTTTAATTGAGTCTTGTGTTTAGCAGTTGGTTTGTCTTACACTGTAAGCCTTATGCCAAATCCCATTTTCTTCTTGGTTTTACTAAAAGTTGAAGCATTTTTTTATGACCATAAAATAAGGAGGACATAATGTGATACAAAAATGCATGGTTATAGCAACTAGGTTAGTATAGCTTTTGAGAACAATAAAACAGTCTGTTTACACATTATATAACTGCTTTATGTCTTTAAAATATGCATTTTATTTAAGGAGAAGAATAGTTTGTTTATTGGTATTTTCTATGAAGTATTTATTGGTATTTAAACTCTAAGTGGAAATATTGACATCGGTGTCTAGATTCTCAGAGACACCTCCACTGTCACCTTTCTTAGCCTGTAACAGTATGAATTAAGAATAAATACAATATTGTATCTGTTTACATTGCACTGCAAATTTATAATCTCTTTAATGCAAAATGACCACCATATATTTCCATATATGCCTATCAAATGATATATCTATTAATTTTTGCACTGATTGTATGGGGCACCAGATTAAAAGTTTAACTTGCAGTTTTTGAAATCATGTTTACAAATAGGTTTTTCTACAGAATACATTCTGTTTGTGTTTTCTACTTAAACTAACTTCGTTTGACTCCATTTAATTAGTAACTTCTTTTGAGGCCAAGGGAATATACGGTAAAGTGAATTGTCTGAAACAGTATTTTGAATGCAGATTTTAAATATCTGATCTGTAACATTTTACAAAATCCATAAGAATTATTCTGGGGATTTTTGACCTCCCAAGGGACTTTACTGTTAAATGGTAGCAATTAAACCTGAACACAAGTTGTGTTTAAGATCCAGATGCCATGTTTTTTTTTAAGGCAATTAACTGAAATTGTTTTCAACCCAATAGTATTTCTGTACTGAATGCATTCTCCTTGATATTAACTTGACTTATAAATGTGTACAACTAATACATTTAATCTTCCAGTTAATGTTTGCAGGTCTATGTGTAGGACAAATTGTAGTTGAATTATGATTTATCCAGGTTAGTGGTACAAATGTTAAATAGTCATATAGCCATTGGTGAAAAAAGTCCTGTGAACACTGTTTGTTACTACTGAGCTCTGAAAACAGGTGTAATGAATTCCCAGATTTAACAGCAGAAAAGGAAAAATGTGTTAATAATGGTTCAAAAAGAAGTGCTCACTAAGAACAATTTGTAAAATCGATGGACATGGATAAAATGTAGCGAGGAAAGGTTTATCAATATTTAATGAAATATTGCACTTGGCTTCACACATGATTTTAGTTATTTTATATTTCTAGACCTCTAGGAAAACCAAAAAGTTTTGTTTAGTCTGGTAATGCGAAGAATGATCAAAAGAAGTATTCTTGCCTTCTTAGAAGAGTCTGGCTTTCAGAATTGCATTATAATTTATAAACGTTCTTCACTTTTCCTACTGCAAAACACTCTCATTCTATTCTGATATGCTGATCTATCTGACAACAATCTGATGACATCAGATGAATAGCTAATCAGCTGCTGCCTTTGTTTATGGCAACAACTGTGGCAAAACAGAAAACAGTTTTTAATCCCAAGATGTTCTGAAAGCTCCCTACAGTGTTCAGTCAAATGTGGAATTCACAGTTATATAATATTCAGCAATATGACTGTTTTAGTGTAAAAACTAATTCTGAAGAACTTGTCTGTAGTCATCCTGAATTGTGGAAATCTTAACTACTTTATATATATTCCCTTTGCTTGTGTTGGAGTTTTGTGAATTTACTGGGACAATTTAATAATTTTAGCAGGTATTAGAAAATCTTTATGGGTATTAGAAAATCAATTGATCAGCGACGCACACATACGAATTCAATACACGAGATACATTTATTAATACACAAATTGTGCATATAAAACATATAACAGTCTGCCTGGATGCAGATAGCAGATCTTACTGTGAGGATTATCAAAATGCAAAGAGATGCAAAACACAAAGATACAAAGAATATACTTAGGGCTGGGCGATATGGCCAAAAACATTATCACAATAAAAATTCTCAGATCAGTCGATATCGATAATTATCACGATAAATGTCAAATCATTATTTCTTTCAAGTTTAAAGGCAGATTTTTTCTCCTGAGTGAAAGTTGAAGAAACCAGACAGTTAATTGGTAAATTAAACAACTCTTTATTTTAATAACACAACAAACACTTGCCAAACAGCAGAAACATTAAACAAAACTGAGCTAGAGAGTATTCAAGTCTTTTTTATGTCAAAATATGCATGAGTAAAATTTACAAAATAAATCTTAATACAAAAATTAAATACTGAAGTGTGATAAAACACACATAGAAGATGGCTCAGACAGACTGCAAAGTTTAAAGTGATTTAAAGGATCATATCAGAAGAAGTGGCGAAGAATGGCACCATTTGCAGCTGCCGCTCTACCATCTCCCTACACTCTGCATACAGTACAGCCGAGGAAGTGCAGTCAGTGCAAAATGTTTCTGACCAGGTAGCTCGTATCTGGGGTCAAGGACTCTGATAAGCTTCTTGAATCCCTCATTTTCGACAGTGTTAATGGGAAGCATGTCTTTTGCAATGCAATATGCAACTGCATTTGTGATGTCTTTATGTCTTTTCGTTTTTTTGTCGTAAGGCACGGTGCTCGAAAATGATGCTACTATGGTTTGCTACTGTGTAGTCGCACTGAATACTGGCCTGGTGCTTATAGATGGTCCCCTTCCACTAACAACAGTAGTTTGTGACTGTAATTTTTTACTTTCTGTGTGTTCTAACGGGTGATGTTGTTTTAAATGGTGAAATAGGTTTGTGGTGTTGCCTGTCTTTGCTGGCACGGATCTGCGGCACAGTTTGCAGTGCACGCTGCTCTGTTTTATGTCTGATCATAAAAAGCCGAAATATCTCAAAATTACTGAAGTTGAATGACCTTTTCTGTCGACGATGTCATCGTCCTTCGAGTTGGTCGTTGGCAGCACTACGTTTGCTTCAGTGTCGCTCATTCCTCTGCTCTAACTACAATCCTGTCAGCCACCAGCGTGTGGGTAAACAGCCCTACGTTAGCTGCCCAGTCTGCAACACGCATGCGCATATCATGCGCAAAGCATAAACATATATATCGAACATTTATCGAACTTTTGTTAAAATTATATTGAGGAAAATTATATCGCGATAATTTTTGTTATTGAATTATCGCCCAGCCCTAAATATACTTCAGTATACCATTCGGCTATACTGTTTCGTTAACCAGTCTCATTAATACTATTTCTACATGAGTATTTACTCAAAAGTAAATACATTACTCATATGAATTGAATTGAGCTGCAATCCAGGTAACACTGAGTGGTGTTTCTATGTTTGTTCCTCTGGTTACACAATGACTTTACATTTCATAAGATTTTAAAATATAGTTTTAGGATCTTGATATCTGCAAAGTTAACATTTTTTAATTAGCTTTTTTACAATTTGTTCTGGCCGACATGGACTGGAATGAAAAGAGAAGAGCAGAGCGGGATGAAACCAAGCTGAACATTTTTAACCACAACTTTTGGATTATCAGTGGAACAGATTGTGAGATGAATCTAGCCTCCCTGCAGTCTGTCCAAGTACCCTCTACCTAGCATCCACATCTAAATGTGTGGGGCATGGCAGGCTGCAGACACTTTTAGGTTCACTGACAGTTTTTGCCCATTGCATAGTAATGGGGAGTGCTAATCATAGACAGAAAGTGCAGGTTGGACACAGATGTGGGATTTATGTTGTTTATTTTAACAAACTACTATATGTTTGTGATTTCTGTTTTTTCTTTTAGTTGATCAGTGTTATTCAACTTAAGGACAATGCATTAGGACATATATCATATAAAGGAGTGTTACTTACTTCTTGTAACCATACTGTTTATGTGACGGAGTGGACTTGGTTATATGCAAATTTGTCTATTCACAAAGTTTCTCTAAACCAAATGCTTGCTAATGATAGCTTAAATAGAATTGAGCAATGATGTGAATAATTAAGTCTGGCAGGCCATTCTATGCTTCTTGGCAAATGCTATAACTTTGATTGATTTGTATTTTTGGGTTTTAGCCAAGTATTTTACTTGATTTTTTTTAATAGAGCTCCTTTAAATAAATGGTTTGCATCTTGGAAGAATGTATAGTAGCATTACACTTTTTGCATATGGATCTTTTCCTCAAAGCAGCTCAAATCTTTTAAAATGTCAAATGTTGAGCATTAAAGGAATGCATAGGAAGACAGATCAGATTAGTTAAGGTTTAAATATTTTTCAGTTTGGCAGTTGTGTAAATATGCCTAGACAGCAATGATAATGTCATTCCTAAATCACAGATCCAACATTCAGAGTTGCCAAGCAGAGAATGAAATGATAAGCGGTTTAATCTACCATTGTGCTTTCAGTATAACTTTATGGCTTTCATTATTTGTGAAAGTAGCATCTTTAGTATGAAAAGTTAAAGGAATGTGATTATAAAGTGTGATTCATTGCTTTTAAGTAACATAGCCTGCACTTAACATTCCTATCAAATCAAAAATCAATAGTGATCCAAATAGTTTTAACTAAAAAAGCCATGTTTACTAATCATGTTGAAATACTGAATTGTTTTCCTTCTGAATTTTACAAGCATTAAAACATGTTGTTTAGACACAATTTTGAACTATAATCTGGTTTAATCAGTGTGGAATATTGAATACTTAATGTGTCTATTCTGTGAAATTTGCTAGCTGTTAGACATCTCTTACTGCCTATATTTTTGCAATTTTATGTATTCAGTATTGTTTTGGTAGCAGTTTCGTTACGCACTTGATTCAAACAAATGTATTTGTGTTACTTTGCTTGCTTTGTTAAACATCAATAGAAGTAGAGTAAAAAAAGAACTACTTTCAGTATACAAGGACCATCCAAATATACTGTAAAGAAAATAATGGTTTGTATCCAAAGGGGAAATGCCATATGTTTATTATAAATAGAAACTTGTGACTTATTAACATACAAGATAAAAACACAGTCCCCTGCGTCAAAGAGAGAGAGGGGTCTTTACAATATTTTTCCCACCCCTTCTTGTCAGTTGGATTTGTAATAATCTTGTTCCTGTTCTTCACATCAGCTGTTAATTTATAAATAACTGAATCATGTTTTTTTAAAACCTCCAGGGAATTGTCTTTTTTGACTAGTGTGAAGAAAAAGTTTCTTGTGGAGCCCTGTTTCAATCCGTAGAATTCTTATCTACCAAAAGATGAATCAGTAATGTCCTGTAACTTTGTCAAACTTTGTGCTGTACATGAATCTTAATGTATGAAACACATCACAATCTGCAAGCTGTGCAGTACCACATAAGCTTTTAGTTATCAAAGTATAGGACTATAACAGTGTAAAAAAACAAAAACAAACTTATTTTCCAAGTTCTGAGAGGAGACACATGCTAGGTAGACGCTGCATAAGTCCAAAACAGGAGAAACACAAATTAAATACAAACATGCATTTCTAAACAATGCAAGCATAAACTTTTTACTTGCCATCACTATATACTACTGGAAGTGGGTGGTCGGAAGTGACAAAAGCAGAGATCTCAGAGGCATGCTCAGTTAAAGGGACTTGCTAATAACCCTTCAATAAGTCAAGCTTGCTCATTTGGTAAGCGGACTCAAGGTGATCAGTACAATCTTCCATTCTAGGAAGAGGAAATTAATTTGGTATTCACTTTTCTGTAGTCCGTAAAGAACTGCTTCGTCGCATCAGGCATAGGTACTAGTATAGAAGGAGAACTCCACGGACAAATACTCGTTTACGCTAGACCATGCTCAAGCAAAAAGTCTACCACCTTCTGCAGAAGTGCATGTTTCATTGAGTTTACTCTATAAGGATGCTGTTTAATTGGAGGGTCATTTCCCAAGCCAATGTCATGGTGATGCACAGTAGTTTGATTCATAGTGTCAGGTAATAAAACAGAAGGTTTTTAAATGAGAGACATTATGTCTTTTCTTGACATTATGTATTTTCTGTCAAATGAGACAGGTAGGAAGACAAGTCAGTCAGGACTTCTGAGTTCGCTAATCAGGCACACTGTATTGACACATTACGCATTTCAAGTTAATCTGTGTCTGGGCAATATTCACTGCTGCTAGCCACAGATGCAGAAGCCGAAGGAACTACCACGTTATTAACTGACTCATTTCCAGGATGGCCTATCATAGTACGGTTTTAACATATTAATGTGACGCACACGTGTTTGTTGTTTATGGTTTGGAGTGAGAATACATAATTAGTTGCACTCAGTTTATAGTCAATAATATACAGGCCGGAAAATCATGCATGTAAAGCCGAACCAGATATTGTTAATAGGAATAAAACCTTCTCTCCTGACTGAAAAAAGGATTTAGTGTCCTATCGAGTCTTCATTTTAGACTGCGAAGAAGACAGAGACTTTTGAGCAACAGAACAAGCATGATGTAATCTCTCACGAAAAGTACTAACACAGTCCAATAAATTATGATTATTGTCTGAATATTCTGAGCTTCATTTGTCTTTTAAGAATTTCAAAGGACCTCTAACACTATGTCCAAATAAAGAATTCCTGTGTAGTTTCCCTCACAGCAAACAAAACAAGAGGTACACCCTCATCCCAGTCTTTTACTGTGTCAAAGCAATATGCATGCAGCATGGATTTCAGAGTCTGATAGAATCTTTCAAGCACACCTTGAGACTCTGGATGATAAGTGCTAGAAGTGGCATGCTCAACAGACAACTGTTTCATGACCTGTGCAAAGAGATTAGACATAAAATTCAATCCTTTGTCAGTTGGTATCACTTTTGGCAACCCAAAGATAGAAAAGAATTTAAGCAGAGCCTTCACAATTACCGGAGCCGTAATTTTACGAAGTGGTATAAGCCTCAGGGAAGCGAGTAGCAGCACACATCACGGTGAGCAAGTACAGGTTGCCACATTTAGTTTTCGACGACAGACCAACCAGTCTCCAAAATGGTTCTCCAAAGATGGTATAGGATAGAGCGGAGCAGGGGGAATAACCTGATTTGGTTTTCCTGTTAATTGACAGGTGGGGCACGTTTTACAGTACTGGACCACATCTGCCTTCAGACCCGGCCAAAACAAATGTCTTAAAATATGGTTATATGTTTTCGTAACTCCTTAGTGTCCAGGCAAACAATGGTCATGAGCTAAACACGGGACAATAAGCATTAGGCACGATTATCAGAATTCCAAACCATCAACTCTACAACTGGGAGGAATCAACTTGCACATCAGGATTTCCTTATCTATAAAATATGCCATTTTTTATAAAATATTCTCTATAACCTCTTTTGAATCCACAACAGCAGACCAACAAGCAGCGAGAAAAGAATCAGCTTTCTGTGCTGCAATAATCTGTTCTCTAGTTACGGGCAATTTCTGTCACGGACGTCCAAAGGGACTAACCGAGGAGAGCAGGAGAGCGGAAAAAGACCCATATGCGTAGCGGCGAGACGGGAAAAAGGCCCGGGCTCATTAGTGCAAAGAGTTCAGGAATGCCGTATAGAAACCTATGCCCTCAGGGAGCGGACATGGGGCGCCCTGGTGCTAGGCGGGTCTCAGGACATCCGAACATCAATGCTGAGCGAGGACAGAGTGCAAGACCCGGAAATATATAGCCCAAGGGAAAGAGAGAGACCAGAAGGACAACAGACCGGAAACTAGGGACAGGACAGAGAAGCAGCGCCCTCTGGCTGCAGAGGGTGTGACAATTTCAGCATAGACATCAGGACACTCTCACTAAATTGCATCTGAGTCCTTTTAACACTACTTGATTCTGGACAAATCAAAGGAATTTTATCCTCTCCAATAGAAGTAGTGGAGCTGTGGTAACTCAGACGGCAAGGGCGTCCTGTCCAGAAGGTCCCAGGTAGAGGCAAGCGATGTAGCTTGCTCCAGTTCCTTCCAGTGTAACAACACATGCAGAAAATACATCAGGAAAAGTGTGTATTAAGTCATCCAAACAGCTAGTGAATTTTGGTTTATCTAAAACTTCTAAAACAGGTGACACTCTTCCACCAGCCAAATCATTCCCTAAAATAAAAGATACCCCTTTAATAGGAAGGCTAGGACGAATGCCAACCTTAACAAACCCAGTAACCAAGTCGGACAGCGAACTTTCACATACCCCATCTCTATGCCTTGCACTAACACACTGGAGTCACAAAAATCTGGTTCGAAAGAGGCAAGATGTCTGCAAGAATAAAAGACTAAGCAGGTCCTTCGGATCACCGGTTATTGACAACAATCCCTCAAAAATAAATGGTTCATACACTTTATTAGTGTCCAGTTTTGCGGTACACTCAATTTCACGAGCATGTGCCTGAGCCAAAACAACACTTTTGGAATTTTGTTGTTTGCCTTTTAACCGGAATCAGTCAGCAATTAAATGACTGGATTTATGTAAATAAAAACACTCTTGTTTTTCTTTTAAGCGCGAAAGTTTGGGATTAGGATCGGGAGTCACTACAGTTGTCAAATTAGTTTATTTTTTGTCAATTCCCAGAGAAGAGGTTCAAACAAAAAGAGGAAAACACATTTTTTTGTGTCAACACAAACTCGGCTGCCAAAATGGCTGCTTGGGAGAGTGAGTAAACTTTCTGTTAATTCAGATACATTTTTGAATTCTTTAAGTAGAGTTGGCTGCTTAAGTTGAACAAAATCGTTTACAAGCGATACATCATTTTTCCAAACAAACTCTTTTCTCCCGTGCAAATTCAACAAATGTCTGATTTACAGATTTCCTGTGATTTCTAAACCTTTGACAGTATCCCTCAAGGACTAGTTCATAGGCATGCAACACTGCAGCCTTGACCATGTCATAGTCCAGACCTTGCTCTGGAGTTAACGCTGAACAAACACCTTGAGCCTTACTAGGAAAACGGCACTGCAGCAACAGAGGCCAGATTTCCTTGGGCCAGGATAAAACTGCAGCAATACGCATAAAAATATGAATCTACCACTGCTTCCCGGTATGGAGGCACTAAATGCAGATGTCTACTTATATCGATGGCAGCTGGAGCATCGGAGGGATTAGACAATAAGACGACGGGACTGGACTGTGCAGCCAAGACCTCAGCAGCTCTCAGGACCTCAACCTCAAGCTGTCTCAGCCAAACCACTCTCTCTGCTTCAACCTCCAGTTTTCGAAACTCCACTTCTGTCAAAGCCAGTTGCAGCTATTTAAGACAGACTGCTCTGGCAGCATCCTTGGACTCTAAATGCCTAGCAGCCACGAGCACAGGCACAGGGCCAGGAGTTGGGGAGGTTTTTACTTCAGCCTCCGCTTCCGCAACTGGACTCACCTCCACCCAAGCAACACTCATATCCATAGGCTTTACCTCAGTGGCAGGTAGGATCTGCAGCTCCACCAATTTACTTAGAAGAGTAGACTTAATCTCCTCCTTCGTAGCTGACTGGGGTACAGAGACATTTAAGAAATCTGCTATCAACAAGAAATCTGCCTTACAGCAGTTCTCAATCTGCTGCACAGTCGGGCACAAGGTAAACTTTTTGAGACAAAATGCCATGACAACACAGGACTACTAAGTCATAGCACCAGACTTGGCCATTAGCCTCGGCTTAAGTGTTGCCTTCCCGTTCCTCTCCACCCATTCATGCAGTTGGTCGACCACATTCGGCCTCACCAAACCCCTCCAAGGATTAACTTGCAACCCCAAATACGTCTCCTCCTCCAGTGACCCTATTTTGGGCACCTCCATACAAAAGTGTATTTGCAAAACGTTTAAAAAATCGAATCATTTCCAACAGTTCTCCAACATTACCACCCTTAGCATTCATAAAAACATATTAAACATACACCACTTCCAGACAACCAAAAATCTTAAAATTCTCAGCAGACATGATCCAAAAGCTGACTTCCAATAAAACGAAAAACAAGGCGCTATAGATCAGGAACAAAATACTGCTTTAATGACACGAAAAGGCACAAATGGAACACAAACAAATCTGGAGGAGGGGGGGGGGGTGGTCATTGTTAGTGCTGTTTGTAGAGGGGTCAACTTCACGTAGCTAAATTCTACCTGGATACAATTTGATCTTTCCCAGTGAAACTGAAAATCCAGACTTTTGTCAACATATTTACTTGTGTGCTTTTTTAAATATTCTGTTCTGGGACTGCAGTATTTTGGAAAACCACCAGGTGGCTAGTGAATGCTTAATGTGGCATGTGGAAGCATTTGGGCTATCTCCAGAAAACAACTGATTTCAAGTTCAGGTTCACGATTGTAGGACGATAGTAGATTCCAGGGTTTTGAGGAGCCTGACAGCCTGCGGGAAGAAGCTGTTACTGAGTTACAGAGCCACACACTGCTATATCTTTTCTCAGATGGTAGAAAGGGAAAGAGTTTGTAGGATGGGGGATGATTGTATTAAATGCTGAACTGAAGTTAATGAACAGCATTATTACATAAAAATCTTTCTTAATTAGAGAAATAATTAGAGAATTATTTTATATATTAAAGATTTTAATTATAGAAATTATTAGACATAGCGATTTTAAAAGCATCGTAGCGCTAAGAACATCATAAACACGATCTTAAGATCTATCATTAATTTAGGAGTTTTTCCCCAAACACATTAAATCCTTTGTAATCTACATGCTCCCTGACCCTTTCGTTAATCACTAAGTACTTCTTAAACTGGCTACCTCTTGCCCCAACCTTAGCGACAGAGATTGCCGGACAGAGCACATTAAATTCACATCATGACAATTATCTGCAAATTTAGAATACTAAAATTTTATATTAAGGATTTGTTTTTTGTAGTACTATGTAAGAGGAAATTTGGGAAAAGAACATTTATGTATACAGTAATTTATTAGTCATCCTGGGTAAATTTAATATTCATAAGTCAAATGGTCCAATAAGTACTTTAGTACTTTTGAGGTGGACTTTAAATTTTATTTAAAATGAACCTCTGTTAAATGGTATGGACAAGCAACAGCTTCATACCCGCTTTGAGTTGAAATCTACAATCACCTCAGCTTATAGTAAATATTCACCCTGTATCTGGAGAGGTTTTAAAAATCGACAAAGCAGAGGTACGTAGGTTTTTTAGGAAAATCAATATTAGGAAAAGTGTGGGTCCAGATAATGTCTGTGGTAGGGTCCTACAATCTTGTGTAGATCAGCTGTTACAGACAGCGTCTGCAGTCCATGTAGTAGACACTGTGCGATGCGGTAAGAGCTGGAGGAAACAGGAGGCGTGGTATGGGAAAACACACAGGGATTTAATGTTGCACAAAATAATAGTGACAGTCTGTGAGACAGTGAACGGGTGAGACAAAGAGTGGCATCCAAATCCGAGCAGGTCCAAAGGAGGGTCATGGGCACAGTCCAAGAGTCCATTAATCATAGATCTATCCTTAGAGACGACAAGCATAAAATCCCTGGGAATGGGGAAAACAGGTACAGACAACTGACATGGAGATCCTGGGATAATGGGGCGAGATCCTCCAGACCCTGGGCTCAGAACACAGGAGGTGTTGGGGATGAGGCCTATGCCCTCAGAAGAAGGACGTAAGGTATCCTGGTGCTAGGCGGGCCTCGTGACTTCCGTACCCTAATGTTGAGCCCTGGGCCCTGGAGGAGCTAAGAATACATAGGGGGAGACACAACAAGGCACACCTGGAACACATGTAAACGATCACAGGGAACTATTGACAAGAGTAAAATGGAGCACCCTATAGGAGAGGGATGTCAACCTTAACATCAGCTTAGCACTATTTTTAGTTTTTGCTTCTAGATGTCCTTATACTTACAGGTCATTTACTCTCTGTGGAAGAAATCCATCATTTTTCCTATTCCTTAAACTGCCAAGCCTAGTGGCCTTAACAGCTACAGGCCGGTTGCTCTCACATCTCTCCCAATGAAAACTCTTGAGAGAATAGTGAAGCAACACATCACAAAGAGCACACACACCCTCATTGACACACTGCAGTTGGCATACAGGGAAAGGAGGAGAGTAGACAATGCAATACAAACATTGTTAAATCTGGTCTATCAACATCTGGACCAACCAGGGACCTTTGTAAGGATTTTATTTGTTGGCTTCTTCCCCACTTTCAATACAATACAACCACTGTTGCTTGCACAGAAACTCTCAAAGTACTTCAATCTGAATGTTAACTTGATAAAGTGTGTGCTAGACTTCCTAACTAACAGGTCTCAACAGGTCAAAATGGGGAAGTATTTATCTGACATTTGCTACACATCAATTAGATCAGCACAGGGCTGTGTTCTTTCCCCTTTGCTGTACATTTTGTACACTAATAATTGCATAAGCAAACACACAGATAGACATCTCATTATGTTTGCTGATGAAACAGCCCTGGTCAGTTTATTACAGGACATAGAATACCATCATGGGCCCATGCTAAATTATTTTACTAACTGTTGCAACGAATTCTCCATAAAGTTAAATGTTTCAAAAACAAAATTTGATTTTAGGAAAAATACCACACCCCCTCAACCCGTTATAATTGGTGGTCAGCCTGTTGAAATTGTCGATGACTATAAGTACTTGGGACTGGTCATAGACATAAACTTAAAATGGGACAAATGTTGTAACAATATAAAAAAGGCCAGCAGAGACTCTTCTTTCTTAGGAAAATCAGCTACTTTAAGGTAGATAAAACTATTCTTACACTTTTCTACAAAACATTCATTGAAAGAATCTTAACATACTGTTTCACTTGCTTGTTTGGCAACATAAGTACCGGTAATTGTAATATGCTGGGTAAGTTAGTGAATATAAATTAGCAAAATAATCAGGAATAATCAAATCAACTTACGTATCCATTACAAACAGAGGTTGACTAAGAATGCCAAAAGCATCATGGAATTTGTGTCTTACCCCCTCCATTCTGAATTCACAGTTCACCCATCTAGGAGATGCCTCTGTGTCCCCAGATGTAAAACCAACAAACTCATGAAATCTTTCATTCCCACTGCAATGACACTCTTAAACAATGCAAAGTAACTACCTTGTCTCTTGTTTCTTATCTCCTGTAACACTACTGTATTCTATTCCCTTTTGGTGATGTTTATTTGTCATTGTATTGTGTTTGACTGTGCCATAAAACAGATTTCCCCTAGGGGACAATAAAGCTTGAATTGAATTGTTAATACAATGGCAAATGTAATCGCGGTTCTACTGTTTATTGACTAATATTGTCATACACATGAGTTATTGTTTGGATGAAAACTTACAGGTTCAGTCTTATTGTTTTCATATTGAAATAAATGTGCATGTGCTGTATTGATGTTAATGGTGTTTTGACAAATAAGGTTGCTTTATTACCTCATCATCATTAGTTTATAATTTGGCATGCAAAGCCTATATTTGAAACAGATTAGGCTTAATATTTAATATTAATATATTATATATATATATAATATATATATAATAAATTGAACAGATTTGTTCAATTTACAATTGCATACGCCATTGATCAAAATCCTGTACTAGTACAGATGAAAGAACAGGATTCCAATTTATTGAAAACAGAGGAAGAAATGAGACAGAATTGAACTAAAGTAGATTTGTGTGATTAAAGGCGATCCAACTACATTTTTATTGTGAGATGGTATGATCTCTTTCCATCACAGTATGTGTACTTTACTGTAGTAAAACGTCTACCACGTGAATCAAATACAGCCATTCCAAATGCGCAGAGTACGCTGCGTTAAAACGCAGTAGGTGTGGCGCATTATACCGCATGCAAATTAAATTATGATAATAATATTAGTAAGCACCTTAAAAAACCTTGTAATAAAGCTAATAAAGCTTAATGTCTTATGTACAGCACTTGAGTTGTTGCCAGAAAACGTCTGGTTCCGAATCCCGGTCAATGCAGAGAGACAATCTTTTTCCAATTAAGAATATAAGTTGTATACTTTTAATAATTTTAAACTGTGTATAACAGCATGTTAATCATTAAACATTAAAAAGTCAGTATAATTTATAAAAACAAGATTGCTCAGTTGAATAAAAGTACACAAGTACCTTCCACCTAATTAAATTATTCAAAAATATTTTATGCATCAAACTCTTTAACTTGGTAACTTAGTGGGTTCTGTTTTTAACGTGCTTGATCTAACATTATTAAGCTAATATTGTGTACTTCATAAAAAGTTATAATGTTTTATCCTTTTCTAAGAATATATAGTGAGAACACTTGCTGTTATTGTAAAAAGATAAATGTTATAGTGATTTAACATCACTTGATAGTTATATGCTATCTGGTAGGCTCCTGGTAGACTCTCGGGGCGGAGTGGTGGCTCTGTGCCTGTGACTGGAAGGTTGCCAGTTCAAAGCCCACAGCTGGCAGAGGAATTCTACTCTGTTGGGTCCCTGAGCAAGGCCCTTAACCCCAACTGCTCCAGGGGTGATGTACAATGGCTGACCCTGTGCTCTGACCCCAAGCTTCTCTCCCTGTCTGTGTCTCAAGGAGAGTAAGCTGGGGTATGTGAAAAGATGAAAACAAGAAATTGTATAAGGCTAATAAAGCAACATTATCATTATTATCATATGCATATGGAATTGTGTAACTAAGCACCTAAAATTTCACAGGTGGACATTTCAGAAACATTTTGACATCAGTTTCTTTTTAAAAATCTTTTATTGTCCTTGTAGTGGTAATGGACAAAGCACTGCACCCAATGGTTCAAAGCGCAATCAGAGTATTACTTTTGGTTTGTTTCTTATATAGTCTATACATAAAAATAGTCCACTATTATAGCTGGATAAAGAACTATTATATGGATAAAGAAATCATGCAATAGTTACATTACATTACAGTATAGGTATTGCAAGGTGCTCTGTTTTATTAACAGACACTCTGACTCAAACAAGTGTTGTACAGTGATATAGATGTGGGTAATGTCATCCCCTTTAAGCAATGTGCTTATCGTGAAAATCCTGTTAATCCTGCTCTGGCGGAATTTCTCTGTAAACTGAAGAGTTATAGAGGAGATACATTGTGTATCGCCTCTTTTTACTTGTAAAAAAGAACATTCCAATGTCAATGCGACAAGGAAGATATTATTAATAATGTAGCACTTTTGGGCTCACATGGGTATGCACCCTACACTGTTGGGGGATCAACCCCAGGCCTCTGGTGTCACTCAACAGGGAACCAGCCAGTTGAGCTAAAGGGAGATCTCTCCTCAGCCCAGCAGCTCAGGTCCCTGCTATTCACAGAAGGGCAGTTATCTCACCGCGCTGGCAAGCTGGCTCGCACAACCTGTAATGTCGGCCATATGCATTACAATACCCTTTTAAATCTCAAGCTGTTTACTCTACTTCACACTGGCATGTCATAATCATGGTTGCAAAATAGAAGAAACATCAAACCTTTGATTGGATGAGAATGTCATGATTGTTTCGCAAGGATGTGAAACGACAATTTGTTACAGTTACCATCAGGAGAAAGAAAGTTTATTTTTTAATTTATTTGTTGCTGGATAGTTATTTCTCAGTTGCTTTGTCAGTTTATCCGTGGGGGAAAGGGGGACTTGTACACTAGGCAAACGATCAAGGTCAAATTCTTCCACAAGGGGAGTACCTTTAAAGCGGAGATGACGGCATCAGAAACTTTTATTTGCAACACATAAAATACATTTTTCCAAGGAAGCTTAGCCTTTGTCACTAATGAAATCACTAAATAAAGACATAAATATAGAAATCCCTACATTAAAAACTCCAAGCTTTTCATTTTGTCTATTGCTACATTGCTACATTGTCAAGATTGTTGATCAAGTTAACAGTCTGGGTGTGGCGAGTTTCGACTGTTTTCTGCCAGTCTTGGGTGAAAGGAATCTGTCTTTCATTGGAAGGTTCACCTATTCTGCTCGTACATGAAAATATAGGGGGGAAGGAAAAGATAATTTTTTTCATTGACAAAATTGTGTTGTGTTAACAAAAACTATGCTTAACAGCCGCTTGTAAGAGCAAAGTGACTTTCTGCTATCTAAACCATTTTATACAGCTTTTAAAGTCATGCAATGTTTGAGTTAGGCAGGAATACGTCATTATATCTTATTGTTTATTTTATTTTTATAAGTAAATATAAGTCAACCAGCAATCAAATGTCCTGGTTTCTCTTAACACTCGTTTTTCCATACTGTAGTTTGAGTCTTTGTTTAAAATGTAAGTTATTTTTATTTCTTAATTAAACATTTGAAACACTTTAATTTTGTAAACTCAACAAGCATTCCGTGCAGAAATAAAATCATGTTTTCTGAAGGTGTTAAGCAGATTAACAGGTTGCTGACAAAACAGTGCACTGTACACCACTGCCCGTGATATAACTTTAATATAAACAAGATCTAGTACCTGGTGCAGTTTTTTTAAACTTATTTTGAATTAATCAATTCCCAGGTGTGAGTTCATAAAGCCAGAATTACGTACTATCCCTACGTCTGCAAAACACCTGATCATCTACTGTAAAACTTTTAGTGCTTTGTGTATTTTCTAATCGCATTGGGGGCAGTGTGTGTGGGGACAGTTTGAGGCTGCAGTTGAATTGGGGATCTGTATTCTTCATACCTGAAGCATTGTTTTCTCTGATAGCATTTTCTTCCCTGTTTAGCTGATCTTTTTCTGCCTAAGCATGCTAACACTGCTCCCTGTCTCATTGACAGCTGACACTCCTCCATACACTCAGGTGAAAAATTAATAACGCCAATGTAAACGTCGTATTTACAATTTGTTGATAATAAAAATGTTAAGTTCTCTAATGCTTTCTCAGTCAAGTATGATAATTTACCTAGGGAGCTGTATAAGCATGCGTAGGCAGCAAAAGATCTGCTAAACTAGGAAGATGCGACACCGAAGATATTATTAATAACCTTTTAAATCTGAAGGGAGATCTAAAAGGATCCACACGATACAGGTTCCTGCTACTGGAGCGATTCAGAGGAAAAGACGGTGATTATTCGTTGTTATTTAAAAATGACTTAGATTCGAACATGTTGTGATATTTAGAAATATAAAAAAGTCAATTAATTGTCCATAATATTGCTATTTTAGTTTTTCAATGAAATGTTTGTTAAAAGAAAATATGTGGTGCTAGCTGGATTTGAACAGCTGACATCTCACTGATAAATCAGGCACTTACAGATGCAGCCATTCAGAGTGTGCGGTACAAACACGTACTGCAGGCATTTGGCTACATCATAACACGTCATACCGCGGTATGTGATTGGTTGGCCAAAATGACCGACAGGGGCACTCGTGTTTGTCGGTCGTCTTAAGATTTAAATGTCTTTACTGTGCCCATTTTAGCATTGAATATTTATATGTAATTTTACCACTGAAGGGAAATTTTAGTAGCTGAGCAGAAAAAGAATAGGAACATAACGCATGTGAAGACCATAAACGATATTATTTTTGGAACATAAACATACAGTATTATGTAAACTGTAAATGGCTGGTCTCGGTACTTTAAAGAAAAAATACACATCAGTATTCCATTTCTTCCTAAACATTTTAAGCATCAACGTCTTTAACTAACATAAGAAATAACATGTGTATACAGTACTCTGATAGTGTTTAGACTTTTAATTATTTTAAACTGTATTACAGCAGCACAATGCACAATGCAACATAAATCGCTACCTTTGTCTTCTGCCTAATAATGTTTAGAAATAAGAAATTATATTGCTCATAAATCTAATCACTTATTCTACATAAACACAGCGTAATTGCTCTCTGAAAATGCTCTATTTCTTGTTCGTTTTGGAGACCTTGATCAAAACTGATTTGAGATGTTTATATTTAGGCTCAGGATTTCAACTATAAATGGTACACCAATTACTAGCAGTAAATACTGATGTTTTGCTCCCTCTTACCACAAAAGTATATATGTATTGTAGCTGGAATGAACTTTTTCTCGTACATGTCTCTACTTACTGCGACTCGAACAGGCACCCAGAAGTGTGGGGTGTGTCTTTCCGCCTCCATAACTAAAATACCAAATAGGAGTGGCGCAGCGCGGTTTTCATCACTCTCTGCAGGAGAGCTGGATGTGACGAATTAAACTGGTTTCACAAGTATTTTCAAAGTAGAAGGGTCTAGCAAAGTCATGTACCATAAATGTATGGTAGTTAAAAACCATTAATACTTTCGCTTGGGTTTAAATAAAGTCGATGTTTTCTCTTTTGATTAAATTAATTCTCATTACATTATCATTCTCATCATTCTCATTCTCATGTGCATAACAAGGAAGATTAATAAACATAAGGTTGTTTAATGACAAACTATTGTTTATCTCATGGCTAAATAGTCAAGTCTAGCCAAAAAGAGAAAACATCGACTTTATTTAAACTCCAGCGAAAGTATTAATGGTTTTTAATTACCATACTTTTATGGTACATGACTTTGCTAAAATGTATTTAAAAATACAAATGATTACAAACGCCAGCGGAGATAGAGAGAGACACACACAGTTTTTCATTGTCAAAAAGTAATTGTTTTTTACTTTGTCAGCACCCAGATAAATGCAAATGCGTTTTTAATAAAATGCTTTTATTCATTCTTAATTAGACTCACATTTCCGAATGTCCGCCCCCCGCCCTGCTCAACAATCCTAGGAAGAACATGAAACAGCCTGTTAATAAAATTGTTGCAGTTTTGTTCGGTCAGTTCTTCCTCCCAGAATTTGTAGATCGCATTGATCAGTTCTTACTTTGTGGTGGGTTTAACTCGGTGACATTGGAACACAGTGACTCAGACACCCAATGAATGGAAAGGGACACTTAAAGTTCTGTATGGCTGGCACAGCACCCCACCACGCCCGCGTGCCAGCAGAGAGAGAGAGAGAGAGAGAGAGAGAGAGAGAGAGACACCGGTTTTCATTGGCAAAAAGTAATTGTTTTTTAACTTTTGTACAATTTTTTTTTACATTCCTCTTGTTTAACAGGAATGTTTTGTTTCTGGACAGACTGTTAGACTAGAGAAAAAGAGCACCTCCTTCTTTGAAGCATTTCGTTGATCCAATCACAAATTATTTTCCAGTCGCACAAAGTAAGTGTTGAGAATCTCCGATTCACCGTGTTACTAATGGTTTCTCGGAGATTGCAAGGCAAGCCACTTTTGCCTCTGGACCCATCAAAATTTATCAATGTGGTCTACCTCCAGTAAATTTCAAGTCACAAGTATGCTGGAACATGCTGTCTCCTTCTTCTGCATCTTCAGGAGTGTCTCTAACCTCCCAATCCTCCCCAGTAATGCATCGTACTGCTCCCACTGCTGCCGAAAAGTCTCCATACAGGTGCTGCTTCTACAGGTTGGCACCCTGGCCGAGAGCAGAGACCCACAGCCTGTGGCAAAATAACGTTATTCATGTAAGAAATAAAGTCACACAGTAGTATTCATCAGTTGCGGAACAGACGTCAAAATAAACTTTTCTTTTCATCCATCTTACCGCTTTCTTTTTTTTCTGTCGTGGTGGTAGATTTCGAAGATCGTTTCGCCCATGCTGTGTTTTCCTGAAGAACAGGCTGTGAAGAAATATTTATAATTGAATGTATAATTCAAAACAGCAATAATACCTTGTAATATGCGCTATAATTGCGGATTTCAGATGAAGCCTGCTGTATTTGCTTATCCTTCGCTCTTGGCAAGCTGGGGCGGCAGAAGCACCTCGTCCCTTCCCGTAAAACGTCTTGGTCTCCATACTGTACTGTGGTCGCTGTAGTGCAGAAAAAACACATTGCCTGAAGTTAAAAAGGCATCTTGCATCACATTGCTTGAAAAATAATTTTATTTAGAGAGACTGGATATTCAACATTCGACTGTTTTTTAACTTCCTGAAAAACAAGTAATAATTTAACAATACAGTATGTGCAAATGTTTTATGATATGTCGCTGTTGTGAATGTCTGTAGAGTGTATCTTATTATCTTATTTGCCTGTCCTGACTGGTGGAGCTCATCTTGCTGTGTCTGGAGACTCAGACCAGGGTATCAGCTAGGGTATCGGCTTGTTCCCCCCTCCTGCCCCTCTCTGTGTACAGTAGAGCCTCCTGTCCTGACTGGAGGAGCTCATACAGCTGTGTTTGTCCTTTGAAACTCATAAAAAAAGATACACTCACCAGAGCTTGCACAACTATTGTATAACTTAAAAAGACCTCTTCACTGTGTGAAAATACAACTTTTATAAGTTTATGCAGGTAAATAATTTCTATTAGGAATTATTTTTTAATCTATCAATGTTAGATTAAAAAAAAACACATTGCCCGATGTTAAAAAAGCATCTTGCATCACGTTGCTTGAAAAATAATTTTATTTCGAGAGACTGGATAAGTACTTCAAGTGTTTTTTAACTTCCTGAAAAAGAAGTAATAATTTAACAATGTATGTAACATGTTTGCGTTTGTTTGGGAGCTATATTACAGTATGTATTTTTCATATATAAGATATAATGATATGTACCTGCTTACACATTGCACGACTTTAAAAGCTATAAAAACAGGTTTCGTTTCGTGTCTTTTTCACATTATCTGGCGAGCCTTGTTTTGTCAAAGAACCAGAGATCATCTCACTTTCAGAGGACAGCACAGACTCAGAAGGCCGCAAAGATACTACAGTAGCGAGGGTTAATTGCACTATGGACCGCACAAAGAAATGTAAGGTCTTCTTTAGTTGTGAGGGCAGGAGTGGATCGCAGCAGGAATACACAGCAAATGAAAACAAAATACAGGGCAGGTGAGACGAAACAGTGAGTGATCAGAAAAAGGAAACAATTGTTACGCCCGGCTTTTCGACGCAATTTTTAACTTGCTAATGCATCAGACACATTTCCTTGCGTATTGTGTTTTAAATAAGATAGGAGTGTCTTTCCCAGGTATTAGCTCATCTGTATGGTGTAAGTTTATCTGTACCCTACTGTATACACGCAGAGACTTCAGGCTGCACCACTGTATCCCTTTGGTAAGGAGACGGGCTATGGCCAAAATCACGAAGACTCTCTGACAAAGTTAAAAAGTTACTTGACAAACTGTGTGTGCGTCTCTCTCTCTCTGCTGGCATTTGTAATCGTTTTTATTTTTAAATACATTTTAGCAAACTCATGTACCATAAAAGTATGGTAATTAAAAACCATTAATACTTTCGCTGGAGTTTAAATAAAGTCCATGTTTTCTCTTTTGGCTAGACTTGACTATTAAGCCATGAGATAAACACTAGATTGCCATTAAACAACCTTATGTTTATTAATCTTCCTTGTTATGCACAGTGAGAATGATAATGTAATGAGAATTAATTTAATCACAGAGTGCTCATAAATTGTGCTTGGAAGAAAACAGATAGGTGTTCTGAAAGGTCACATATGAACAGGTTTTCTAAGTACAGAATGATAGTGTAACGAATTTGGGTTCGGATAGACTTGCGGAGTTAAAAGCTGCCTTTATTTTGTTCTCTGTCACCACCTGCCAACGAGCCCTCCCGCGCCCCAACCAGATAGAGACACACACAACGAGCCCTGCTAATAAAGCACCTTGAATTGAATTGAATTGAGGGAGAGAGAGGGCGAGTGAGCGAGAGAGAGAGAGAGAAACACCCAGGCGTGCTAAACCAGGGAACAATTTATGCATTAAAATTATTTTCCAAATTCAATATGGGCTATTCTATATATATTTATTGTCAATTAATTGTCTATTATATTGCTATTCTATTTTTTTAAAAAAATGTTTGTTAAAAGAAAAGTCACAGCGCCAGCTGGATTTGAACACTACCTCTGGTTTAGTAAGTGGGGACGTAGACCACAGTACCACCCCAAAGTCGCCTGAAGAGTTATGAAACAGCCCTACACAAACAGTATCAACAGACATTGTACAGCGTGTACTATTCTTGTGTTGCGGTACATGAATATAAATATATCATTATCAATTTGTTTAGATACGCGATAGCATATTTTATTCCCTATTAATCAAATTCTAAAAGTATGCTTGTTGACTCCGGTATCGAGCGTATTCGCAGAAAAGCTTAAAACTACCACTTTTTATACACGTTATTTCACATGTTAGTTAAAGACTTAGATGCTTAAAATGTTTAGGAAGAAATGGAATACCGGTGTGTATTTTTTCTTTAAAGTACTGAGACCAGCCATATACTGTATGTTTATGTTCCAAAATTAGTATAGTTTATGGCCTTCACACGCGTTACAGTATACTCCTATTCTTTTTATGCTCAGCTACTAAGTGGTAAAATTCCATATAAAACGGGCACAGTAAAGACATTAAATATACATATACATACTGTATACAGTACAGTTTGCATACACTAATATGTTTATGTTCCTAAATCAATATCTTTTATGAGCATGTGAAAGGCATGGTGAATCGGAGATTCTCAAAAATTACTGTACTTTGCATGATTGGAAACAAATGCGTGATTGAGAAACGCTGTGGTGTTACTTTTACAAAGACGGTCAATGAAAAAAAGAATGTGGACCAGGGCAATACTTTGAGTTTACAGCTTGTCCAAGGTCATTCATTATTAGTACTATTAGTAATATCTTTGTTAAAGACTTTGATGGCAACAGCTCAAACATGAGAGGTTGAGCTTTATTAGCTCCACCTTGTGGAAATTCCAGATACTATTATTTTACTTGCGGTACCACATGGTATCATGCGGCACTATGCGAGAATTTACGGTATTAATACGGTAACTTGCAGTACACTGCATCAAGCGCACCACAAAATAATGCGGTATCACCTACTTGTTTTGAATGGCTGCATCTGTAATTATATTCATGTACTGCAACACAAACAGTAGTATATACTGTACACTTACTGTACTATGTCTATTGATATGTGTAGGGCTGTTTCACCACTGATCATGTGACCATGCGAGTGGCATTACGATCTAAATGCCTGACTTCTAAGCGAGAGGTCGGCTGTTTAAATCCAGCTAGCACCGCCAATTTTCTTTTAACAAACATTTCTTTGAAAAAATAAAATAGCAATATTATGGACAATTAATTGACTTTTTTATATTTCTAAATATCACAACATGTTCGAATCTAAGTCATTTTTTAATAACAATGAATAGTCACTGTCTTTCCCTCTGATACCGGTTCCTGCTCCAGAAGCAGGAACCGGTATCGTGTGGGGGTCCCTTTAGATCTCCCTTCTGATTTAAAAGGTTATTAATAATATCTTCGGTGTCGCATCTTCCCAGTTTAGCTTATCTTTTGCTGCCTACGCATACATACACAGCTCCCTGGGTAAACTATCATACTTGACTGAGAACTATCACAAAACTTTACATTGGCTTTATTAATTTTTCATTTGAGTGTATTGAGGAGTGTCAGCTGTCAATGAGAGCAGACCCCCCCTTCTTAGGCTACGCAAACGATTTTTTAAATTTTTATAAAGAAATGGAGTCTGTATGCATTACAATATAAACATTTACTGTCAAACTTTTGATTTAACAACAATTGATTTAAAGACGATCTGTCAAAGTGCAATGAAATACAATATTGTTTTTGTTGTTGTTATTGTTGTTTTTATCCTGTAAGGTGCTTTGAGAAGCCACCTTTAAAGGTGCTATATAAAGGCACTGATTCTTATGGAATGTGTTTTTTTTCTTCTTTTTTTCAGCATGGAATAAACCTATTACTTGATTCTTATGGAAGCCTGTTTCCGCCAGGGATTAAAAAAAACACACTCTCTTGTTTAAAGCACCACGTCTCTTCCCGTTAAAAAGAGGAAACACTTTACACTTTAACTCTTCAGCTCACAGCGAAATTTCACCAGAGCCACTCACTAATAGTTTATGCTAGCACCTAACTTTCTTAACACACAGCAGTCCCCCCGGGTTCCAGTTACTGCTGATTTTGCATCAATGAAAAACTGGAAGTTTAAAAAAAGATAATTAGCTTACTGATAGTTTTATGTGGAGGCTGTGAACATTTTCACAAGTTGTGGTCTTCAAAGTGCATTTGGTTTGAAGGCTTTCTGTGTTTCCCTTCCAAAGATATGGACAGAAGAATATTTGAGTGTGGTCAAAAAAATGGCTTAAAAACGACATTGTAAAGGCTGTGAAAACAGTCACAATGTGACACAAAGCAAGTGTTTTCGTAACTCTAGGAGGTTTCTTGAAAAAGCTACAGGTGTGCCAATTGTAATCGTTTTTATTTTTAAATACATTTTAGCAAAGTCATCTATACAAAAAAGTTGCATTTAATACCACTCGACAGCTGGCTGGCTGTGCCGAAAAATAGATAAAAACTGGTTTTAACAACTCTTAAGCAAACTTGTGTTTTTGTTAATGCAAGTTTAGCAGTGAAAAGCCCACGGGCATTCTCAGAGCCCTTGTTAGTTTGGAGGCGTGGAAATTCTGACAACAATTGATTTAAAGACGATCTGTCAAAGTGCAGTGAAATACAATATTGTTGTTGTTATTAATGTTTTTATCCCGTAAAGTGCTTTGAGAAGCCACCTTTAAAGGCGCTATATACAATAAAGTTCATTATTATTACTATTGTTAATTTGCTGGACAGAGAGGTGAACATCATTATGCAGAAGACAAAGGTAGCGAATTAAGTTGCATTGTACATTGTGATGCTGTAATACAGTTTTAAATAATTAAAAGTCTAAACAGTATCAACTTGAATTCTTATCTCCATTAATGTAACTATCAAGTGGTATTGAATAAATACAGCTTTTCAGTATAGATTACACTTTTCTGTAATGTATTTAAAAAAACTCCCATCTTCTTTAAAACACAATAGGCCAGGAAGTGTGCTTGGCGCATTAGCAGGTTAAAGCGATTCCATTGAGGAGCGAGGCGTGATAATTTTTTTGTTCCTTGATTATCTGATCTGCAAGGCCCTTTGGCTACAGCAAATGCGAATTCTGTGTGGGATTACCAAATTCTGAAAAAATAATGCTTTCAGAGAAAATGTTTCAGGTGCGAAGAACACAGACCCCCAATGAAATTTCAACCAAACCTATCCCCACACAACCTGCCCCCACTGTGATTAGAATATACACAAAGCACTGAAATATTTCGATACAGATGCAGCCATTCAAAGTGCGCGGTACAGACACGTACCGGAGGTAATTGGCTACGGCGTCGCGCATCGTGACGCAAGATGACGCGGGGTACCACGGTACGTGATTGGTTGACCGACAGGGGCACTCGTGGTCCGTTGGTCTGTCGTAGAAAGACTTACAGTA
Source organism: Lepisosteus oculatus (assembly GCF_040954835.1). Lineage (NCBI taxonomy): Eukaryota > Metazoa > Chordata > Actinopteri > Semionotiformes > Lepisosteidae > Lepisosteus > Lepisosteus oculatus. Next base: position 28,238,776 of record NC_090703.1, on the reverse strand, counting down.
CAGTAAACGTCTTTGTAGATGTAGATACTGTTGTAGATATTGTATTTTACCACTGAAGGGAAATCTTAGTAGCTGAGCATAAAAAGAATAGGAGCATACTGTAACGCGTGTGAAGGCCATAAACGATATTAATTTTGGAACATAAACATACAGTATATGGCTGGTCTTGGTACTTTAAAGTAAAAAATACACACCAGTATTCCATTTCTCCCTAAACATTTTAAGCATCAAAGTCTTTAACTAAAGAGATACCGGAGTCAACAAGCATACTTTTAGAATTTGATTAATAGGGAATATAATATGGAATCGCGTATCTAAAGAATTTAATAACGATATGATTATATTCGTGTACTGCGACAGGGCTGTGTAGGGCTGTTTCACCTCCCTCTTCATGCGACTTCCCTTGTAGCCTACTGGTCTACGTGCCCGATTACTAACTCACGGGTTGTGTGTTCAAAATTCAGCTGGTGCTGGACTTTTCTTTTAACAAACATTTCTTCGAAAAAATAGAATAGCGATATTATGGACAATCAATTGACTTTTATATTTCAAAATATCACAACATCATCGATTCTAAGTCATTTTTGATAACAATGAATAGTCACCTTCTTCCCTTCTGACAACGGTCCCTGCTTCTGCTTCCTGCTTCTATTGTGTGTGTGTATAATAGAGTAAATTTTTATAGAGAAATGGAGGCTGGACAGTATGTGTTACAATATAAACATTTATATTGATTTAAATCGTTTTTTGATTTAAATCGCAAACGCGTTTAATTATATGTGTTTTTTAATCATAATCAGGCTAATGTAACATAAATTGATACAGTACCTTTGTCTGCTAAGTATCTTAATAAACTTTCAGTATAGCTTTCTACCCGTTTAGATTTATATTTCTGGGATTTTGGGATCAAACGTGGAAGGATTAGATTGTAATCGTTTTTATTTTTCAAATACGTTTTAGAAAAGTGTCATCTATACCTGCCCAGACTTTTCCCTTTGTCAGAGATATAAATATATAATATATAAATAAATTACATTTAACTAACGTGAAATAGCGTGTGAAAAAGTGGTAGTTTTTAGCTTTTCTGCTAATATAATATGGAATTGCGTATCTAAAGAATTTAATAACGATATGATTATATTCGCGTACTGCGACAGGGCTGTGTAGGGCTGTTTCGCCTCTCTCTTCATGCGACTGTACCAGGAAGAGGATTTCTTTCTATTCGAAACGTGTATTTTAAAAGTTTAAGAAGTAAAAACCTTACAGCGTACACAGATTTCTAAACTGATCAGGATCGTTATCTTTGTCTTATGCATAATAATGTTCACCGCTCTGTCCAGCAAATTAATAATAAACTTTATTTTATATAGCGTTTTAAGCGAATAAGTAATTAGATTGCTCATAAACCTAATCACTTGCTTTTTCTTTTTATGTAGGCTCAGATTTCAACTATAGGTCGTATTATTAATAACCATAATAACAACCAACCAACAAAAACAACATATAAACGTAATACCAACCAAAAACATAGATAACGACCACAATACAAAATCAAATATATCAAACCATTATACTCTCTCAAATTCCTCCAATTATCATAATTCCGCCCCTTATGCAAAACCAAACCCTCCTCCCATCCCAGTTTATCCTCTTTATCATAAACAAAATCCACCTCAATTTTCAACATAAAGCATTACACAAAATCAATACTTCAACACTCCATACTCAACAACGATAATTCACAAACAGCCAGAACATGTAACTCCACATTCCCAAACAGACCTTATTTCCATAGCCCCGCCCCTTATGCAAAACCAACATCCCTCCCCCGTTCTCTCTCTCCCCTGGCGTTTGTAATCGTTTTTATTTTCAAATAAATTTTAGCAAAGTCATGTTTTTTAAAAATCTTAAGATTTTTATATTTATGTCTTTATTTAGTGGTTTCATTAGTGACAAAGGCTAGTGACCTTTGTTTCATTAGTGATAAAGGCTAAAAGGGCTTTTATGTAAACCATGTTTGCTATTAATTCATTCAGGGCTAAAGTATGTTCATTGTCTTCAAATGAAAGAAGGGTTCCTTTCGCCGTGGTCGGGTTGAAATTAGAAGCTTGCCACACCCGGACTGTTACACCAACGTATTAGCATGTTAAAGCGATTTCATTGAGGAGCCTCGCCTTTCTTAACTAGTACTGTACTTACTGTTTTTTTTTGGGGGGGGGAAGTGTCTTTCGCTGGAAATCTCGCCTGCTTCTACTTTACGAGTACAACCCCCTCTCTGCCAGAGTGCTGGCTGTGACGAATTAAACCGGTTTCACAGGTATTTTCAAAGTAGGAAGTACAGTGTTAACTGGTAGCTAGGCTCCTCAATGAAATCGCTTTAACATGCTAATGCGTTTGGTGTAACAGTCCGGGAGTGGCAAGCTTCCAATGTGAACTCGACTCGATTGGAAGACAATGAACGTATTTTAGCCCTAAATGAATTAATAGCAAACATGGTTTACATAAAATACATTTTTCCAAGAAAGTTTATAATAATACGATCTATAGTTGAAATCTGAGCCTAAATATAAAGGAAAGCATTTTCAGAGAGCAATCACACTCTCTGTTTCTGTAGGTTTATGAGCAATCTAATTACCTATTCGCTTAAAACACTACATAAAATAAAGTTTATTTAGAGATGAATGATAAGTGTCGCAGTTTAAATAATTTTCGTAGGAGGGCTTGGACAGATTCCAAGTGCATTTTTGCAATTTACGTTGCATTGTCCAATGTGCTGTTGTAATACAGTTTAGAATACAGTTAGTCTAAACTTTATCAGCTTTATTTATGGTTTGCAATTTAGAAAAAGTCAAAAACTGCACTCAAAATGCAATTTAGAGCTTTCTGGCAAGAGGAGACACCCAAATTATAATGTAACATGCCACTGTTTGTGCATGAACAAAGTTATACTGCAATTTTCCTTAGATACCCGATTAAAAAAAATAAATTTTTTGAATCCCCGGTGGAACACACTCCATAAGAATCAGCGCTTTTATACAGTATATCGCCTTTAAACACATATATTTAAACACGCGTTTACGATTTAAATCAAAACGCGATTCAAATCAATATAAATGTTTATTGTGTAACGCATAGGTGACTATTCATTGTTATTAAAAAGACTTAAATTCGATCATGTTGTGATATTTAGAAATATAAATTTGTTTGGTGTGAGTGAGGTTTTATTTAATCATTGCCCAAGGGAAACGTTTCATTTTTTCAAAGAAATGTTTGTTAAAAAATAAAGTCATAGTTCCATGGGATTCAATCACAGACCATGTGACATGGGAGTCAGGAAACTAACACACAGTGCCACCAGATTTGATAACGCTATAAAAATGCTATAAAATAATGTGACTAGGCACAGAACAAGTTTACAGTACAGTACAATAATAAATGCTGACCATGACTTTAGAAGCATAAATTACCTTACACTCAATTTAAACACAAGCTGTCTTTAGCCCTCTAAGCTGGTTCATACAGAAATGTAGAGATCCAGGCTCAGAACACACAGCTTCATTAGCGAAAACATACGCAGGACAACTATAGAAGACATTTTACAGAGGATGGTTTTTAGAAACATCCCATCAGTGACATCACTGAAGACAACTCCTAGGTACTGTAACTGTCGTGTAGATAGTTTCACAAGAATCAGACAAAGGTTTAAGCATCGCTTGTTCTAGATAAAACTGCAAAAAAAACAACAACAACCCATAATGTACTTCTTTGCGGCTCTGTTTGCCCAAATCATATATTCACAACGTGAAATTTAGAAAATAATATTACGTAACCAAAATCCGCAGTATAGAAACAGAACCTGTGTAATTGTTGATAGATGATGTACTCGTAACATTTTTACAAGACGAACTACAACATTTTAAAAATGACTTGTATGTACTTGATATCTCTAATCAATCCAGGGCGACATTGTTAAAGCAGAGTCTCAGCACAAAACGAAACTAAAACGCCCTGGGCATACTGTTTCGCGCTGCTTATTAGTTGCTCAAAAGTAATTTGACCGTATGAAATGCATAATATAAACCTAGAAACATATACGTGAGCAGTATTTACGTAGTATCGGTGTTAAGACATACCTCTCAAATACTGTAAATCAAGTTAAAAATATCTCAAGACCGATTCTGGTCATAATTAAACCATGTTTCGTGTATGTTTTCTTTAAAGTACCGAGACCAGCCATATACTGTATGTTTATGTTCCAAAATTAATATCGTTTATGGCCTTCACACGCGTTGCAGTATGCTCCTATTCTTTTTATGGTCAGCTACTAAGATTTCCCTTCAGTGGTAAAATTCCATATGAATATTCAATACTTAAATGGGCACAGTTAAGACATTAAATATACATATACATACTGTATACAGTACAGTTTGCATACGGTAATATGTTTATGTTCCTAAATCAATTTCTTTTATGAGCATGTGAAAGGCATGGTGAATCGATTCTCAAAAATTACTGTACTTTGCATGATTGGAAAAAAATGCATGATTGCGAAATGCTGTGGTGTTACTTTTACAAAGACGGTCAATGAAAAAAGGAATGTGGACCAGGGCAATACTTTGAGTTTACACTTACAGCTTGTCCAAGGTCATTCATTATTAATACTATTAGTAATATCTTCGTTAAAGACTTTGATGGCGACAGCTCAAACATGAGAGCTTGAGCTTTATTAGCTCCAGCTTGCGGAAATTCTGGATACTATTATTTTGCTAGCGGTATTTACCGGTAACTCGCGGTAGACTGCGTACAGCGTACCGGAAAATAATGCGGTATAGCCTGCGCATTTTGAATGGCTGCATCTGTAGTTGATCAGGTGTTTGCCAGACGTAGGCTTAGTACGTAATTCAGGCTTTATGAACTCACACCTGGGATTCGATTAATTAGGGTTATTAATTATTAGAGTTTATCAAGTCTGATTTGAAACTTGTTTTTGGAGCTTTTAAAGTCGTGCAATGTCTGAGCATGAACACATCATTATATCTTATATTTGACAAACGCAAACGTTTTTTAAATAAAATGCTTTTATTCATTCATAATCTAACTCGCATAACTCACATTGCCAAATGCCCCCCACCCCTTTTAACAATTTTAGGAAGACTAAGGAAGGACGAAGGAAGATGTCATCTGCTGTTGAAGCTCTGTGAGCTCGGTGACTTTGAAACCACTTGTTATCCCAAGTTATTTGAATCACCACAATTCAAATAGAGAAAAAAGAGTTGAGTGACAAGATTTAAGATGTGACTGTGTTCTTCCTGCATTTGCGTTTGTCTGGGTGCTGACAAAGTAAAAAACAACTACTTTTTGACCATGAAAAACTGTGTGTGTGTGTGTCTCTCTCTCTGCTGGCGTGGTGGGGTGCTGTACCTGCTGTACAGAAAATAACAGTGCCCCTTTCCATTCAACGGGTGGCTGAGTCACTGTGTCCCATCTTCTGACAGTCGCTGTTGTGAATGTCTGTAGAGTGTATCTTATGAGCTTCACCAGTCAGGACAGGAGGCTCTACTGTACACAGAGAGGGGTGGGAGGGGGGAACTAGCCGATACCCTGGCTTCTCTCCAGACACATCTGGATAAGCTCCTCCAGTCAGGACAGGAGGCTCTACTGTACACAGAGAGGGGTGGGAGGGGGGAACTAGCCGATACCCTGGCTTCTCTCCAGACACATCTGGATAAGCTCCTCCAGTCAGGACAGGAGGCTCTACTGTACACAGAGAGGGGTGGGAGGGGGTAACAAGCTGCCCATCCATGTTGTTAAAGCCGATTCCCTGGCTTCTGTCCAGACTCAGCTGGATGAGCGCCTCCAGTCATGAGAGGAGGCTCTACTGTACACAGAGAGGGGTGGGAGGGGGTAACAAGCTGCCCATCCATGTTGTTAAAGCCGATTCCCTGGCTTCTGTCCAGACTCAGCTGGATGAGCGCCTCCAGTCATGAGAGGAGGCTCTACTGTACACAGAGAGGGGTGGAAGAGGGGAACAAGCCTTCGCTTCGTTTGTTGAAAGCGTTCAAAGCAAATGCACTTTGAAGACCACGACTTGTGAAAATGTTCAGAGCCTCAACAGAAAACAATCAGCAAGATAATTCTCTTTTTTTAACCTCCCTGTTTTTCACAGATACGTAATCACACACTAACTGGAACACCCCGCAGCGGGTGGGCGGGACGCCGTGTGTTAAGAAAGTTAGGTGTTAGCATAAACTATTAATGAGTGGCTCTGGTGGGGGGTCTGCCCTCAGTGACAGCTGACAATCCTCCATACACTCAAGTGAAAAATCAATAACGGCAATGTTAACGTCATATTTACAATTTGTTGATAATAAAAATGTTAAGTTTTCTAAAGTTTTGTGATAGTTTACCCAGGGAGCTTTGTAAGCATGCGTGGGCAGCAAAATATCAGCTAAACTGGGAAGATGCGACACCGAAGATATTATTAATACCCTTTTAAATCTGAAGGGAGATCTAAAGGGATCCCCACATGATAGAAGCAGGAACCGTTGTCAAAAGGAAAGAAGGATACTATTCATTGTTATTAAAAAATGACTTAGATTCAACAATATGTTGTGATATTTAGAAATATAAAAAGTCAATTAACTGTCCATAAGATTGCTATTTTATTTTTTCAAAGACATGTTTGTTAAAAGAAAAGTCATGGGACTGGGTAGATTTGACCAGCCAACCTCTTACTTACAAGTCCAGTACTTAGACCACCACACCACTCACATAAAGAGTGCTGAAACAGTCCTACACATACAGTATCAACAGACATTGTACAGCGTAAACTATTGTGTTGCAGTATATGAATATAATTATATTGTTATTAATTTCTTTAGATACGTGATTCCATATTATATTCCCTATTAATCAAATTCTAAACGTATGCTTGTTTACTCCGGTATTTGCAGAAAAGCTTTGCAAAGCTTTTTTATACACGTTATTTCACATGTTAGTTAAAGACATCAATGCTTAAAATGTTTTGGGAGAAATGGAATACTAGTGTGTATTTTTTCTTTAAAATACCGAGACCAGCCATATACAGTTTATATACTGTACTGTAATACTGTAATGTTTATGTTCCAAAATTAATATCGTTTATGGCCTTCAACGTGTTATGCTCCTATTCTTTTTATGCTCAGCTACTAAGATTTCCTTTCAGTGGTAAAATTCCATATAAATATTCAATACTTAAACGGGTACAGTAAAGACAATTAAATCTTTATACGACCAACCAACTCACCACGAGTGCCCCTGTCGGTCAACCAATCACGTACCGCGTTATGACGCGCGATGAAGCTTGATGACGTAGCCAAATGCCTGCAGTACGTGTTTGTGCCACGCATTTTGAATGGCTGCATCTGCATTTGCAGCTGCAAATGGGGGTATTCATAGATAAAAACAATAACAACAATACTGTTAGGCTGGGCAAACAATTTTTTTTAAGAAATACAAAATGAGATATAATGATGTGTTCCGGCTTAGACATTAACGAAGAGCATAACACGTGGGCGGCGTAGCGGTCAGCTCTGGCTTTCTCATCTATACCGATGCACTGCAAGTACAACCCCCCTCTCTGCGGGAGTGCTGGCTGTGACGAATTAAACCGGTTTCACAGGTATTCTCAAAGTAGAAGGGGGCGAGATTTCCAGCGAAAGACATCTCCCCCCCTCCAAAACCCAGTAAGTACAGTACTTACTAGTTAAGAAAGCTAGGCTCCTCAATGAAATCGCCTTAAAATGCTAATGCGTTGGTGTAACAGTCCGGGCGTGGCAAGCTTCTAATGTCTCCCGACTACGGCGAGGAACCCTTTTTTCATTTGAAGACAATGAACATGGTTTACATAAAAGACATTTTTCCAAGAAAGTTCAGCCTTTGTCACTAATGAAACCACTAAATAAAGACATAAATATAGAAAACTTAAGATTTTTAAAGTACATGACTTTGTTAAAATTTATTTAAAAAAAATGATTACAAAAGCACTACAATAGATTAGCATACTGTAGAGGAAAACAGTATAGGCATCGTTGATGAGGACTTTTGAAACCAAATTTCCCAAATTCAATATGTGCTTTTCTATATTTATTGTCAATAGATTGTCCATAATATTGCTATTCTGAGCAAGGAGCGCTTCACCCTGTCTGCTGTGGGAAGAGTTGGCTTATTCCTTGCCTCACCAAGGGCAGACCCTGCCAGGCCCTCGTCAACACAGGTTCGACCATCACCCTGCTGCAGCCTGGTGTCCTGCCGGGCACCGAGGCAGCAGGATCCCCAGGGTGCTCACCATGCACTTTGGGGCTGCGAGGGTGAAACACCCCTTCTACCTTGCCCCAGTCCGTGTGGACTGTATCCTGGGATTTGACTGGTTGCAGCAGGTGGGTGGTTGCCTTGACTTGGGTGTGAGGGACCGGGTGCTGCGCCGGGGTTGACGGGTGCCCTCCAGTGGCGAGGTCAGGTGGCAGTTTGTGGTGTTGCGGTTGCTCTGTGGGGCAGTTCTCCAAGCGGTGCATGGCCAGCCGGAGGCTGCCAAGCAGTGACCTCGCCGCTGGAGGGCACCTGCCACCCCCGGCGCAGCACCCCGTCCCTCACCTCCAAGGCCTCCCACAGTGCACAGAGTGCCTTACAGACCGGGTAGGGGCAAGCTTATCTCACCGTTCTGGGAGTCAGCTCTGGCACGCTCGCCCCCGACACCTGCGGCTCCGGCAGGCCCAGGCGACCCCCGCCGCTGCCACCTCCGCTTCCTGCTCTGGTCATCCCACACACCCCAGACACCTCCCGCCCCGCCCACTGTGAAACTGATTCGTTCCCCCTGCCCCAACAACTCTCACCGGCCCAAGTCAAGACAACCACCCACCTGCTGCAACCAGTCCAACACCAGGATACAGTCCTCACGGAGTGGGGCAAGGTACTGTAGAAGGGGTGTTTCACCCTCGCAGCCCCAAAGTGCACGGTGAGCGCCCTGGGGGTCCGGCTGCCTTGGTGCCCAGCAGGATACCAGGCCGCAGCAGGGTGATGGTCGAACCGGTGTCGATGAGGGCCTGGCAGGGTCTGCCCTCAATGAGGCAGGGAAGAAATAAGCCCTGTGGCCAACCCTTCCCATGGCAGCAGGTGGGGTGAAGGGCTCCTTCTGGCTTTCCGGAGTGGGGGTAGAGTCGCTCAAGGGTGGCCGTCCCCTCTTTAGGCCACCGCGCTCCCGTTTCCTGACGGCCTCTGGAGTCCCCGGGGCTCCAGCGCCCGGTACTCCCGTGCGATGTGTCCCCTCTCCCCACAGCGGTGGCAGATGACCAGCCGTCGTCGCTCCCCCAGCATCGCCAAGCTGGGCATCTCCTCCTCCCCATCTGATTCACCGTGCGCCCCTCCGTTGGTGCCCACCGGTCTCCTCGAATACAGTATCAGCATGCTCAGCCAGAGCCAGGACCTGCTCCAAGAGGACCGGCGTGGCCAGCATCACGTGGCACTGCACCTCAGTTGGCGCCAGGGCCCAGAGGAACGCCTGGAGCGCTATCTCCCGGTGGGCCTCCTCCGGGAGAGTAGGGTAACCCTGGTGGGCTAAGTAGGCCACGTCTGCGGCTGTTACCTTCACTGTTACCTGGATGCCTCTTTATTTAGAACTCACTCTTCCCCCTGGCTGTCTGGCTTCTTTTAATCCTTCTGTGCCCGGATTGCAGCGGGTAAGATATTTTTCCAAGGAAAAAAGGAGAAATTAAAAAAAGAAATTTCACGAGCCCCTTCTCGTGTCTAATTTTTAGTTTAGAAGGATTCAAGCAGGATTTTGGATGAAAGGCAGCGACCTTAATCAAGCCCAAATCATAATTGAACCCATTCAGAGCCTACATTACATTTTAGCGTTTCATTCTGAGCAGAAGACCCTCACACCTGAAGAAGGCTTGTGTTTTCTCCTCTTTTAAGCATGTGTACAATGCTGTAATACAATTTAAAATAATTAAAAGTTTAAACAGTATCAACTAAACTCCATTAGTATAAGTATCGAGTGGTATTAAATAAATACAGCTTTTAAGTATAGATTACAGTTTTCTAAAATGTATTTAAAAATTAAAACGATTACTAATCTAATCTTTCCACGTTTGATCCCAAAATCCCAAGAAAAATAAATCTAAACGGGGAGAAAGCTATGCTGAAAGTTTATTAATATACTTAGAAGACAAAGATATCAATTTATGTTGCATTTGTCTGATTGTAAATCAAAAAATAAATTTAATTAACTGCTCTCTAATTGTTGAATTTAATTTGTTGTAATTTAAAAAAAGTCAAAAACCGCACTCAAAATGCAATTTAGCGCTTTTCCTTGCTATTTCCTTAGACACGTGATTCCATGTTTTATTTTGAATCCACGGCGGAACCGGGCATCAATAAGAATCAAGTAATAGGTTTATTCCATGCTGAAAAAAAAGAAGAAAGAAAACACATTCCATAAGAATCAGTGCCTTTATATAGCGCCTTTAAAGGTGGCTTCTCAAAACGCTTTACAGGATAAAAACAACAATAACAACAACAACAACAACAATATTGTTTTTCGTTGCATTTATACAGATCATCTTTAAATCAACTGTTGATTTAAAGTTTGACAGTAAATGTTTATATTGTAACGCATGCAACCTCGATTTCTTAATAAAAATGTAGCCTAAGAGGAGGGGTCTGCTCTCACAATCCTCCATATACTCAAGTGAAAAATTAATAACGCCAGTGTAAACGTCGTATTTACAATTTGTTGATAATAAAAATGTTAAGTTCTCCAAAGCTTTGTAATAGTTTACCCAGTTTACCCATTGTTATTAAAAATGACTTGGATTCAAACATGTTGTGATATTTAGAAATATAAATGTCACTTAATTGTCCATTTCTATATTTATGTCTTTATTTAGTGGTTTCATTAGTGACACAGGCTAAAATTTCGTTGCCATAGCCAAAATGTAATGTAGTGTGCTCTCTGAAGGCACCAGTTCTGTAGGGTTTGGGCATTTACTGGGACAATTATTAATTGTAGCAGTAAATCACAAAGTTGATTCTTTTGATGGCTTTAGAATCCAACCATGCGACATAACTCAAACAACGCACACACACAGGTACTAATACACAAGGATACATTTATTAATACATAGAATATGCATATAAACCTAACAGATCTTATCGAGAGGGTTATCAGAATACAAAAGGTATATATTCAATCAGTTACAAAGTGTTACACATCAAGAGGACATACGTTCAGTATATCATTCATTAAGACCGACTCGTAAATGCACTTGGTTATAACCTCTACATTAGATACTCAAAATAAGTACATAACTCTTAGGAATTAAATTGATATCAACTGGTTGGGATAACAATTGAATTCTCGAGCTGTAATGCATTGAAGTTGAATACTCATCCAATCTCTGGGGATTCAGATCTCTTGCGGGCACAAAGAAACAGTTGCAGGCTGTTGCTGTCCAATCCGCGCTCTCTGGCTCGGTGCCAGGCTGTGCTGTGCGGCTTGCAACGGTGCGCTGCAGATGCTCACTGACCGGCTAGTTAGTGTTGGCTTTAACTAGCAAAGTTTGCACAGGAGAAAAGATGACTGTGGGTCCCAGCAAGTCAAGAAGAGGACCGGTTTGTTCCTGATGAAGAGCTAGTTCTGAATAGTGATTCAGCTGTCCACAGTTCTGACCTGTTCACGAAGCCTGCTGCTGGTGCTAACCTCGGGTGGATCCTCTGGTTACTCTCTGGCAACCTCCGCTCTAGACTCTTAGAACAAAGGAAAGTTCTGGCACTCGGACACACTGGCCGTTCCGTGGTTGTTCGGGCTGAGTCTCAGGATAGTCAGGAGGCGCGCTGCGAGAATGTCCTGCCCTTGGGAGCCTTCTGCTCCTGGGCCGTCCTGCCCTGGAATTCTCCTTTGAATTCCCTTTAGAATAGTCCACAGAATCCTCCACTGAATCCCTTCTGAATCTTACTGTATCTCTCAGGCTCTCTGTGTTGCCTGTTTTTACCTCGACGAACTTCAGCTCATTGATTGGCTGAAAGTTCCATGGGCATCAGAGTCCCACGTGGGTTACTTGGCCCTACCAGTCCCTGATTGGTTGATCAAGGTGAGATATGAGTCACTTACTCCTGACACTTAGGAATGCAGTCCAGATGTCCATCTGGCACTCCCTAGACAGATAGGCGCCAATGGATGACCATTGATCATGATAGCCAGGCTTAGCTAAGTGCACCCCCTTTTGGGAGCTGTCCTAGGAAACCTTATCAAAGGAAACCTTAAATCAGCCTGCATGAATAGTTTCTATTGAAACAGAGATGAACAGAGAGATGAGGTCTAATTTGGGAAAGCTCAGAAACACTTAATTCTGCCTTATTAATAAGCCTCGCCGCTACACTGTCTTGCTGATAGGTTAAGCTTTCGAAACTCAGCCCCAAAGTCATGTGACTGATTTTTTGCCCTGTTTCGTTTGTTAAACGCAATGATCACAGGCACCACCATGGTAACTGGGATGTGTAGTTTTTAATTCAGTTTGAATTATAACTGTACGTACTGTCATCATATTTGGCCAGGGCTTTAAAGAGAGTGCGCACCAAAAATATTCAGTGCCGTCGTCTCCGCTTTAAAGGTACCCCCGTGCTGGAAGAATTTCACCTGGGAACGTTTGCCCAGTGTACATATAGGCACATCCCGGAATTTTGACTTCACTGTGTAATGAAGAAATTTTAAAGACTACTTAGTGTGGATAAAAAAGCTTGGATTCCCATGGGCAGTATCTCATACAGTACACATATCTTTTTCTATTGTCTTTGTTGATCTCTTGAGGATCCTTGTGATATTTTGAACTCTCGTTAAATGATAAAAGTGTCGCAGTTTAAATAATTTTCATTGTTAGAAATTATGAAACGCTCTATTAAAAACAAGGGAGTTTTTATATCTGTTATAGTAAAAGAAAATGCCTGACGAACTAGGGATTGAACCGTTTTAATAAACAAACAAAAAAGTAATTCCTTTATCATATTGGCTTGCTAATGTCCCATCCTTGTTAGTTAGATCAACAGAATGCTGTGGTGGGTGTTATTTTTTGTCGATGAAAAAATAAAGTCATTACAAATAGTGTAGACCAGCATAATACTTTGAGTTTTACTGGTGGAGCTCATACAGCTGTGTCTGGATATCTTGGTCAAATATTCGGCTAGTGTGTATTGCCTGTTTGGGGTTCTGCAGCATTCCACACAGCTGGGGAGCTTGTTCCCCCCTCCAGCTGTTTAGGGAGAAATTGAGTATTGGTGTGTATTTTTTCTTTAAAATACCAATAACAGCAACATACAGTTTACATAATATGTTTAAGTTCCTAAATTAATATCGTTTATGACCTTTATGACCTTCGTTATGCTCCTCTGCGTTTTATGCTTAGCCACCAAAATTTCCCTTTTTTGACCGGGGCGGGGGTATCAGGAATGTGAGTCTGATTAATAATAATTGCTTACACTTATATAGCGCTTTTCTGGACACTCCACTCAAAGCGCTTTACAGGTAATGGGGACCCATTTACATGTTCAATTCACATTCATTTTCTCAAAGCAGGGTACTGGAGACCCCACACCCCCGGCCAGACAAAGGTGATAAAGGTATTTTTTTAGAATTTCAAAACCTTGGAATGCTAAGGTATCCTTCAGGGACTCATTCCTAGTATAATTCAAACAAAACACCTGTTGGACACACTGTGATCTTGACATGTAGGTTTGATGTAGGGTTGTTAGCTTCTGTTTTAAAATGTTTCGGATTTATATCTATTTTAACTGTTAATACAATGGCGAATATATTTGCTGTTTTACTGTTTTTTGCCTAATATTACAATTATTATTCATGTGTGTGGTTTTTGGAGTTACAATAAATTTAACACACATTTTTTTTATGGAATAGTTTGTATTACATATTGTTAAGTCACACTGTTAGGCTATATACTGCAGTGAGGAAAGAAATTATACCAAGACTTTTTTTCTCATCTCCTGACACTCCATGTGTGTGAATCACATGAAGTTATATGAATTACATTATGTTATATCCACGGATATAGTATACCAACATAGTAGCGTAGACAGGCCAATGAACTATAGTGTGATCGTATACTGTATAAATATACCATGTACACAATATAATACTGTATGTTTTTAAAGCCTGTACTATACAATATGTGAAATATAATTTTGTAATAAAAATGTACTTGTTGCTGAAATTTGCATTAAGGCTAATTATTAATTGTCTAAATGTGAAAGTAAACCTGAAAGACGCATCATTCAGCATATAAATTAAATAAGAAAAGCCTGTGGTTTGTGCAATTACAGATGCAGCCATTCAAAATGAGCGAGGTACGCTGCGGTCAAACGAGGTTGGCGTGGCGCGTCACAATGCATCTTAATGCGTCATATCGTGTCATATCCTGTCATACCACAGTGTTGATAATAGTTTCCCGAATCACCTTGTAAAACTGCCAGGTGGAACTAATAAAGCTTAACTTCTCATGTACAGCATTTGAGCTGTCACCAGAAAACGCCTGATTTCAAATCCCGGTCACTGCTGAAGGACAATCTTTTTCCAATTAAGAATTTAAGTTGTATAATAAAAAATAAATAAAAATATTAAACTGTGTATTGCAGCATGTTAATCATTAAAAAGTTGGTATATTTGATAAATGCAAGATTGCTCAGTTGGACAAAAGTACACGACCTACCACCTTTATCATAAATATTTTAATTATGCAGAAATATTTTATGCATCAAAGTCTTTATGGAGGATATTACTGATAGCATTATTAATGAATGACCTTGGACAGGATGTAAGCTCAAAGTATTACCATGGTCCACTGTCTTTGTAACCGCCTTTGTAAATGATAAAGACTTTATTTGTTCATTGACAAAAAGTAACACCACAGCATTTCGTTGATCCGATCACGCATTCGTTTCCAATCATACAAAATAAGTTTTGAGAATCTCCGATTCACCATGCCTTTCACATGCTCATAAATGATATTAATTTAGGAACAAAAACATATTATGTAAGCTGTATATGGCTGGTATTGGTACTTTAAAGAAATAATACACATCAGTATTCCACTTTCTTCCTAAACAATTTAAGCATCAAAGTCTTCCATGTGGTTATTTTGGAAACATTTTTTACGTGTTCCTTCTGACTATATTAAGTTTATATACTTTGTAAAAAGTTATAATGTTTTAACCTTTTCTTCGAATACGCTCGTTATCTCAGTAAACAAAAGCATACTTTTAGGATTTGATTAATAGGGAATATAATATGGAATCGTGTATCTAAAGAAATTAATAACAATATAATTATATTCATGTACTGTAGTTCAAATTATCACAGTAGTACACTTTCTTTGGATATGTCTGCTTCAGACACTTGTTGATTGAAAAATGCTTTTATTTTTCGGCACAGCCAACACAACCCCTGCACCCACATGCCAGCTGAGAGAGAGATGTATCCACAATTGATAAATATACAGAAAAGAGTATTAAAGTATTGGCTACAGCTAAAAAACAGCAACCAAAATTCCTACCACCACAAAGTCCTGCTGAGCCCAACAGCTGAGCCCAAAACAGAGCCCCCTGAGAATGCTGGTCCTGAGGCTCACTGGCCCGAGCCACACAGACACCAGCTAGCCTCAGGACAGCATTGCTAGAGCACCACAATTCAGACTCAACCACATCACAGCACAGAACAAACAGCAATATCTCATGCAATGGGACACAACACAACATAAACACAACACAACACAACATAAACTGAAATGCTACAGAACCCTAAACAAACAATACACACTAGCCGAATGTTTGACCAAGATAAGAAACAGAAAAGCTGAAACAAACCCTGATGAACTACAGGCTCAGTGACCACAGCCTGACCACAGAAACTCAGCGACACAGGCAGACCTGGCTGCCCAGAGAGGACAGGCTGTGCTCCCACTACCAGCGGGGAGAAATAGAGACAGAGGTGCACTTCCTACTGCACTGTGACAGCTATTCTGGGATTAAAGAAACAGTCTTCCCTAATATCAGAAATCTAATCCCAGAGTTCCCACACCTGCCAGAATTACAACGGGTCCCAATCCTACTGGGAGAGGGAGACGGGAACTCAGTTGAACTAGCAGCCTGGTATGTGATCTCCTATCACAGCGTGAGGAACAGTGAATCTGGCTCCCAATAATGCTTAATATGTTTACAGTATATGTAAATATTTTATGATATGTCTTTGTTGTAAATGTTTGTAATATGTTTGTAGATTTTATTTTATTTCTATTTTTTGTTTTGTTTCATGTTAATTTTATTATTTTTATTTGCTTTGGCAACACTAATTGTACCTATCGGCCATGCTAATAAAGCACCTTGAATTGAATTGAATTGAGAGAGAGAATGAGGGAGCGCCAGAAAGAGCAAGAGAGTGAGGGCACAAATCCTTTTACCTGGCAATCTATGTGAACATTAAGCAAGTGGTCTCGTAACTCAAGGAGGTCTTGTGAAAATGCTACAGGCGTGCCAAAATTGTTTTCGAACTTCAAGCTAACTTTACCGCGGTTGAAAACCAAAGAAAAAAATTACTCTTAAAAAGTTACAAGAAGCTTGAAATTATTATTATTAGATTAATACTGTTAAGAATGACCAGACACATTATTATTGTTTCAGTGATATTTTTAATACCGCTTTGTTATTCTTGATCCTAATTACAATATATATGATTTCATTTTAAGGCTTGAGGCGTCTGTGAGATTGCCCCACTGCATAAAGTGTTTTGAATTAAACTGGTTGAACAACCGTTAAGCACATTGTAGTTTTTGTTAACACAACCGAACTTTATCAGTGAAAAAAATGACCGCGGGCACTCCCCCCCCCCACATTCTCAGAGGAGAATAGGCAAACCTTCCAATGAAAGACAGTCCCCCTCCCCCCCACGGAAAGACTGACAAATGTTTTCACAGCCTTCACTTTCTTGGGCGTGATTTTTAGGCAGCAGACAAAAAATGACAAAAATCTCTCCAAGCCCATTGTTTCCCATTTCACCTGATCATACTGATCTGTCTGTATTCACCAAGAGGGGTTTTGGAACTCTTATTGCAGAAAAACATCCACAACCAAAAATATTCTGAAACTAGGTACAGTATGAGTTTCAGAAAAATATTCTGAAACTCATACTGTACCTTCCCACTTCTCAAAACGACAGACTCGTTTTCTTCTAATCCTCTTTATTCATTTGCAGGTTTGACTTCACAGCTCTCTTCACCTCTCTCGACTTCACACCACCTGAATATCTACTCTGCTTCTCTTATGTTCCTGCCCCCTCTCCACTCCCAGCTTTTGTTCTCCCATGCTTTATTAGCTGTCAATTTTCCTCTCTCTCACACCTGATGAAGACTCCACAGTCAAAACTTTGTGTTTCTTTTCTTCTCTTTTCAGCACAGAATAAACCTTTACTCATTCCTTTGATTTCTTTAGACTTTATTTCAAGAATTAGATATAGCAATAAGTAATCTCAAAAATGATAAATGACCAGGTGGTGACAGCTAACATTAGAGTGGTTTAAGACATTTAGGAAAGAAGCCATAAAAATGAATATTTCAGTCTTTACCCATTGAGATCCTTCTCAAATAATTTATTGAATGAGATGAACAAACTTCTTGTTTCATTTCAAACAGGAAGAAACCAAGAATAAGATATGCAACATTACAGCTAAATAAAGATAAGGGGGTATTGCTTCTTTGGTCCTCAATCAGTCCTTTTTTCTCTGGTGAGTACAGGGCACAGAGGCTCTGGTTTCTGTCATCTAGAATGGAGACATCATTCTGACTGACATGGAAAAACTTTCTGCTTCCTGCTATTCAAACAGTTCTTGAGTGACTGTTGAGATGACTGAGAGCTGCAGCTTATTTTCACAGAGGTTTTTGGGAATGTGGTCCCGAAAGGGCTGCACTCTCATACTTCCTACAACAGGTAAATCTTGTCTTTTCAAACAATCAAGTGAGGCAAACAGAGGGGAGAGAACAATTATTATAATGTGTTTCTGAAAGTTGTTCAGATTGAGTCCAAATGAAAAGTTCAGGAAATCAGACTTTGATGAACAGTTTAAGAAAAGGAGAATGGAATTGTTATGTTGCATCTGTTGTTTAGCAGTGCTGCAGTGAGTTAACAGATCAAGACCCAAGCTCAGGGCTACAGTGGAACCCAAAAAGATGATTGGAAGGAGAGATGGCAAGAGAAAAATGAACAGGCAGACTAGCTAGATATTCAAAGGCTACAGATAGCAGTCTGTGTTCTGTCTGTGAAGGAGATTGTGAAGGAAAAGGCTTACCTGGCTTTAACAGACAGTTAATTACTTTTTCTAAATTGGAACTGGTGAAGAAGTGGGAAATCTCTTTTGGGTAAATGCTCGGATAGTTTAGTAGGATAGTGTTTTAGTGGCATGTCAGCAATAGTTTAACGCAGTTAGCTCTATTGTTGTAGCACTGGTCTAGCAGAGAGTCCTGTCTTAAATAGCCTGCCTAATGGTAATTGCCCTAATTGATTAGCATTCTGACTTAGGTTGCAAGGAACTGGTGGAGGGATGAATCTCTGAGCAAATGTGTTGGTTGCCCCTGCTCCCAGCCTGGGCGTGACAGAAATAAGATAGATATGGTATCAGTGGAAAAAGGATAGCAACACTTTGAAAAGATTGTCCTTGAAACATTGAATATATTAATCCTATGAACTTGCAAATCAAAATCTAGAAAATAGATCCCAAATAGTTCAGCAAATAAATTAGGAAAAATATAAGAGAAAAAAGCACTTAATGAAATTATTAAAAATAACAGAACCCAGTTAAAGAAAAAGAGTACATTGAACTGCATGCACAAGTTAAAATGAAAGGCCAAGAGAGAGATAAAAAGGAATATGTAAGATAACAATTAAGTAAAATGAATCCAAGTGAATGTAGATAAAATAGAATATGTGCTAAACAAACATTTTACTCAGGTGTCACAAAGGAAGAAATTAGCAATGTGCTACAGAACGCAGAAAGAAATTATTGAAACGTATTAGCATAGAAGAAGCAGAAGTGGTTCATGTACTTGAAGCACTCAAGATAAATAAATCCCCAGGACCCGCTGATAGCTTGCTAATTGTATACAAAAAAAATGAGAGGTGTGTTTACAAGCCTCTCTCAAGTCAGGGATGGTACCTGTCAAAGAAAACTCTTCACTCAGGTTAGGTGTGGTCCAGCAGAGTCCTTTATTCATGCTGATGGAGAGGATACAATCATACAGATCTGAGAGCAGCCTCTCAAATGAGATGGTAAATGCAATGGGTTTTATACAGCAGATTCACTTAGGCTAGCTCATTCTAAATTTTCATATAAGGAGTTGTTATCTCTCTACAAACACTTCTTTGTAATTGACCACTTTATTCTTAAGAAGCAATTTTACCTTGTATACAGAAAAAAGGAAGTATATAAATAAAAGGTGTGAAATTTAGCTAGATATTCTGCAGTTTCTAGCATAGCATCAAAACGTCAAATAAAATGGTTGCAATTGTCCTTTCATACTGTTGCTAGGAAAAATACACATAAGCAAAGCCAAATAGTCACCGTCTTATACACTTATAAAGGTAAATGCTAAAATTCTCCTTCATACCCATGGACAGAAGAATAGTTCACATAGTGACCATCCATAAGGAAGGTGACAAAACTGACTTAAGTAATTATTAACCTTTTAAGTTGAGCCTGTATTTCGACAATTATTTGAACTAAACTAGATAAACACCTACAGTATATGGAAATGACATACTAGGGAATAGCCAACATAGAAAATACAGGCCTTGCCTAATGGACATCCAAGTTTTTTGAAGCACTCAAGTAGGTATCTGCGTCAGCATGCGTAGGCTGCAAAGGAACAAGTAAAGACTTATTCCATGCTGAAAAGATTAAAAGAAACACAATGTGTTTCAGCTGTGGAGACTTCTTTGGGTGTGGAAGAGCGAAGGCTTTTAAATATAGCAATCTGGATGTTTATAAGTGCAGAGTGCTATCAGGGAAGCTAAAAGGCAATAGCGTAACAAACTAGAAATACAAGCTGCCTCTTCCAATGTACGCCAAATGTGTCAGGATATTCAGACAAATTCAGACAAATTGTAAAAATCTAAAATAAGCAGTGTTACATCCTCTGATACTGATTTCTCTCTACCATATGAGCTGAATGCCTATTACACTCTCTGTTTGAGAAGGGAATCATGGAAGTGCTGGTGCCAGTGTTCCCAGCCACGGGTGATACAGTCGTGTCTGTCACAGAGGCTGAAGACAGGGTAACTTGACATGAACATTCTGAAGGCGACCAGTCTGGTTGGGGTTCCTGGATGGATCCTTAAATCCTGTGCAGACCAATTGGCCACAATTTTACAGATGTTTTTAATCTTTTACAATCATCCTTTCCAATGTGTTTTAAGGAAACAACCATTATACCAGTGCCAAAGAAGAATAATGCAACCTATTTTACAGACCGCACTCACATCTAACATAATTAAATGACTTGAACACAGTGGTACCTGAGTGCTTAGATCCCCTGCAGTTTGCATACAGGCATAACTGACAACTCCATTTCCCTGTTTCTTCACACTGCCTTAGCTTGTGAAGCTTGGATGTTGAAGACAGATACGCCAGCATGCTATTTATAGATTACAGCTCCAATAGCTTTAACACTATAATTCAATCCAGACTAATCAGCATCTCTCTAGCAGCAGGATTATGGTTTGTGAGGGTCAATGAAAAGCTTTCTTCCACACTGTCAAAATTGGTGCAACTCAGGTCTGTGTGACAACCCCCTACTGTTTAGCCCCCTGCTTTCCTTGTTTACCCATGATTATGTGGCCAGATACAGCGCCAAATCCATTTACAAATATGCTAATCACACTACCATCATTGGCCAAATCACCAGTAATGATTTGGAAGATTTGGGTGAGGAAGTCTCAGGAAGGCTGGAAGTATTTCTAAGGATACAAATTATCCTGATTCCTGACTTTTCTCTCCTTCACTTTGGTAAAAGTTATACCCTTGAGAATGAAGGCTACAATTCATCCTTTCTAATTTTTTCACTTCATTTGAACAATCATTACAGAATGTTGCATGTCTGCTGACAAGTTTCTTCATGATCTTGTTTTCAGTTTTCACTGTATTTCTCATTGGATGTTTTTTTTTTAAAACTTGTCTGTCATGGAAAGGTGTCAAGGAAAGAAAAACTTTCATGTTGTAATTTCTTGTTTATCATGCTGCTTTTCCCATTTTGAGAAATTTATTAACCGTTGTATAGTGATTTTATATGTGGAATACTAAGTGCCTCCCAAAAGTCTTGGGACAGAAAAACCAAAACAAAGCAAATGCAAAAGAACATTTTTTTTTATGATCGAATAATTAATGTGTACAATCAGAATGGCAAGTACAATATAATATACATTTTAGTTTTCAGTAATCAATGCATACGTTTGATGATATCAGAATTTAATAATACTTTTTCAACCCACTGATTTCTAGTGACCATAAGATACATTCACTTTAGGTAAAGGTCAATATTAAAATATTAAAGGTATTAATACATTAAATTATTAAGCATTAAAATATTTAAAGTCCATATTTGATTGCATATCCCTCTGAAGCAATAATTGCATTAAGTCTTCGACCCATTGAGGTCTCCAAATTAATTCCATCTGTAATAATGTAATCATTGGAGGTGCTTTGCCACACTTTTGCTATATCTACTTCGGGTTCTTGACTTATTTTGAGTGTTGTGATTTTTTCTTCACTGTATAAAATGCCCCATTGACCAGTCTTGTATTTTACACTTTTTTTTCTGATGATCTGATCATCTCCTAGGTTTCATTCACTTGTTTTTGTTTAAAGATATGCTGCATGGTGAGGTGTCACTCAATATTGTTACAAATGGGGAGGGGTAACAGAAATGGTGAAAATCAGGAATTGACGGAGCGGATTAGTCAATAAGTAAAATAATTATTAATAACCCCCAACTTGTAACTAATTTCTAGCAATATAGCTAAGTGGCTGGTATAATTAGAGGCATGTGAATTCTGTATTCTCTGGCACAGCTTTGTTGAGAGGAGTAATAATCCAGGCACACTTGGTTAAACAAATATTTATTACAATGACAAAACACAAACAACACTACACACAACAAAACATACAACACACATTACTCTTTGTACAGTATTTACAAACATTCTGTTTACCCCCCAAAACACCTGACTGCTACTCTTAATGCCTACAGTAGGCTGGCCAAACGATTTTAATTTTTTTTAAAAAGAAATAAAAAATGAGATATAATGATGTGTTCCTGCTTAACTTAGACATTGCACGACTTTAAAACCTATAAAAACAGGTTTCGAGAGTTAAAAACCACTTTTTATGCATGAAAAATGGGTGATTTTTCTTCCTCGTGATCAGCTCAGAATCTTTGTGTACGCTGTAAGGTTTTTACTTCTTAATTAAACGTTTAAAATACACAAATTTCATAAAGACAACACAGGTTTCAAAGAGAAAAAATCCCATTATTTTCTCTTCCTGTTGTGTGAAACTGATCAGCAGATCTTTTTTTCCCAATCAGAGGCTCTGAAAATAGCGTACCGCCCACTGCCCTCCATTAGAGAGGGGCGCGGCACCGAGAGAGGGAGGAGCCGCGGAGCTCAGCAGTACAGAACGAACGTTCTGCTGCCTGGAGTGCTTATGGCAGCAATCGCATCTGCATTTATAACTTTTAAAATTAATCAAGCAATATGAAGCATCTCTTTTTACTTTTAAGTCACTTAATTATCATTAAGCACAGCTTTCTCACCACTTAGACTACTTTTTGATATCATCCTTAGACAAAGCAGAAACTTGTTGTTCTGTAATGATATTACAAGTGGAAAGATAACAGATTTTAATTGTCTTTAATTTTGTTACGTTATACATTTTAGAAACGTTTCATCCATACAAACACCACAGAACTATTTTCGATTGTATTTCCTGTGATGGACTGGCGCTATGTCCAGGGTGTATTCTGCCTTGTGTCCGTTGCTTACTGGGATAGGCTTCAAATCCTCTGTACTGGATAAAGAGATTAGAAATGGATGGAAGTAAAGGCACTGTGTGGATGGAACTATACACAGTGTTAGAAACCCACTATGAAATGGCAGCATCTCACTGAGAATAAAATATTTTATAGTGCTGGCTTAAAGAAACAGCCTTTCCACCTCTCTTGCACATCAGTATCCATACCTAGTTATTTAAACAAATTGCCTCTAATTATAAACATCTTAATATGCTGGCTCTGTGGATCAGCATCAGCTATGTTTGCCCATTCCTTCAATTCATGTGCATCCAACACACAGTTCAATGCTAGCAACTACACAAAATCTAAAATACAATCCTCATTTCAGTATCTATGTAAACATACAGTCTGTTAACTTCATCTTCATCAAAAGTATGCCTAACCCCATTAGGAAGTGTTCTTGTTATCAGTGTATTCCTCAGTTTTCCCAAAATTATCTTCTTCTTACCAACATCTCTAGTCTTTTATCCTGCAATAACTCAGCCAACACAAAAGCTGCTTGTGTTAATTTCTTTAAATCACAAATATCACGTGTAAATACTGGCCATGTAATACTCTGCATTGTGGAATAATAGTTTATTTTAAAGGGAACTAGAGAAACTAAGAACTAGAGAAATCAAGAAAGGCTTTTTTTCTAGAATTAATAAATGCACATTCTGTTCACTGGGGAAATTAAATCCACACTGAGCAATCTTCAATATGTTCAGAATATGACAGCGAGAATCCTATCAGGGATGCATTACACCTGTTTTCAAGTCCTTGCACTGGTTACCTATCAGGTTTCGAGTCAACTTCAAAATCCTCATCCTCATTCAGTACCTACAGTATGTGGCTTATTATCTGTCTACTCCCCACCTTTGGCCATCTGACTCTGGTCTTCTAGCTGTCCTCAAGAACATCTACATTCTGTGGGTGACAGGACCTTCTCTAGCTGCACCTCAGAGCTCTCAATTTGTATCCCCAGTGATATCAGTCACGTACCCTGAGTGCATTTAAATCTAACCTCAGAACCTTTCTTTTCAGAAGACTTAGTGTCTGTATCTGCTTCATTTTCTAATTTTGGTAGCACCTCTAACTGCTTGTCTTTCTTATATGTATTTACTTTGTAATCTGTGGTCCTTTTATCTGTTTTTACATCTACTGTATTGCTTTGAGATGCCACTTTTAAAGGTAATATATAAAATAAAGTTTTTTATTATTGTTATAGAGAAACATGATCAGATTTTCCCTGGTTCAGAAAAAAAGACCTAAAGTATACTAGTTTGTCACTCTTCTCATTCCCTTTGCCAAATGACTTTTCATACTAATCTGATCAATCTAACTGCCTGTTTTCTGTGCTTTCTCTATCCTGCTAGATTTACAATTATTCTGAAAATGTTCTTCTTGAAATAACTAATTTCTAAATACCTTTTTTCACTGTTAACATCTTGCAGCAAGTCTGCGACAAAATATACACTTAGCTCAACCTGACAGTTCATCCTGCTACCAACTTCTTCTTCTTCTTCTTTTTCACAGCCTTAGTCCCAGACTGTCCTGGGGTCAGCTGCTTTGGTTGCTCTTCTCCATTTTTCTCTGTCAAGCACATCTTCCTCACTCACTTCACATATCTCCATATCTTTTCTCACACAATCTATCCATCTCTTTGTAGGCCTGCCTCTTCCTCTGTTACCTTCCACCTCAAATTCCATTACCCTCTTTGTTACTTCCTCAACGTCCCTCCTCATGATATGTCCATACCACCGTAACCAACATTGAATAAAAAAATCTGAAGATTTCTATATTTATGTCTTTATTTAGTGGTTTCATTAGTGACAAAGGCTAAACTTTCTTCGAAAAATGTCTTTTATGTGTTGCAGAAAAAACTGACTTGCTTTAACAAAATATGTTTACAAATCCTTTCACCTGGCAATCTACCTGAATGCCCAACTATCTGAGAAGCCCTCCATGAAACCATGGTTGCTATTAATTCATATAGGGCTCACTGACAGAATTGCTGTTTTTTATGCATGCTAATTTTCTGATTACTCTGTTTCATGTTTATAGACTTTATTGATCGTGAAGGGAAATTGATGTACATGTTCATGCACATGATTAACATGTTTGCATGTTCTTTTGTAACATACACCTTTTTGTGCATTTTTTGTTTATCTAAGCAAGTGTTCCTGCATCCCTCTTCTGCACTGTAGTCATGGCTTTTTTTTCTGTTTGCTTTTTTCAAAGCAACACCTGCTCCAGTTCTAAAACTTTTTGCTCATGTGCATTTTTGTATTTTTTACACCTCTAGCACTTTAACGTCCTGAATTTTCATTTGCCTTAATTTGTAGTATGAATTTGAGTTTTATCCTTAAAAAGCTTAAGTTTTCACTATCTTTTGTTTTTTGTCCTACAACTGTTATTATTGATCACCGAATTATTGTACTTGACATGACTTCATTCACCCTTTCTTGAACGTCTATGACAGGCAGAGAGAGTGCTGTTTCTGGTGCGATCTTTTGCAGCTGACATTTCACTGTTGTAAATGAACAAGAAATTAGATTGCTCATAAATCACTTATTCTATATAAACACAGCGTAATTGCCCTCCAAAAAACCTCTTTTTCTTGTTCATTTTAGAGACCTTGATCGAAAGTTTAGATTTTAGATGTCAGAAAGGATTTATTTTCTCTGTATTTCCTACATTGCTTTGTCGAGATTTTAACTTTATATTTAGGCTCAGATTTCAACTCAAATCGTACAGTAATTAATAGCAGTAAATACTGATGTTTTGCTCCCTCTTACCACAAAAATATATATGTTTTGTAGGTGGGATGAACTTTATTTTGTACGCGTAGCTACTGTGATTCGGACACTGAACAGTTAAAGATGGCGGCAAATCAGGCACCCAGAGGGGGGGGGGGGGGCATCTTCTCGCCTCCATAACTAAAATGCCAAATAGGAGTGGCTTAAGCGACATACACAGTCGTGTAACTGACAGTCTGAGGTAGCCTATCGTGTAAATTTCAATTTGTTGCTGATCAAGCTTTCGAAACTCTGCCCCCAAGTCATGTGACTGATTTTTCGCCCTGTTTCGTTGGTTAAACGCAATGATTACAAGCACCACCATGGTAACTGGGATGTGTAGTTTTTAATTCTGTTTGAATTATAACTGTACGTACTGTCTTCATATTTGGCCAGGGCTTTAAAGAGAAGGCGCACCAAAAAATTTCGGTGCCGTCGTCTCCGCTTTAAAGGTACCCCCATGCTGGAAGAATTTGACCTCGGAACGTTTGCCCAGCGTACCTACAGAGGCCACATAAGAGATGAGCTGCCTTCTAATTAAATATGAAGCAACCTTCAGTTAAATCTCTCTCTCTGCACCCCGGAAAAAGGAGCCTTTATCCCTATCCATAAAAAATGTGCCATAAGCAGGAAAGGTGTTTCCAAGTGAGGTACTTTTAACCAGGAACCCCAAGTTCCCTAAAAACACAGAAAAGCACGCTCTATCTAACAAGGTTCCAATATTTAGCTCCAGTCAGGTTTGATATGATCATGAAGTAGGGGCTCTTGCCTGGTGCAAGCTTCACGTCCCTACTCCTCTGGACTCCTCTCTTCTCCTCATTGCCTGCTTATTGTTTCTACCCCCTTTCTCCTTTTTTTGGGCTCTTAATGTGATCTTGTATTGTTTTGTTTCTGTACTGCTCTTTGGCAATCATTAACCCAAAACATAGTTGTGTATACTAAGATAAACTACAATTATTTCTGCTCAAGGGACCCCCCCAGACCTCAGCAAACATCCTCTCTCTTTTAAGGTTCGAAGTGTTTACCCTTTCAAGTATCACAAACTTTATATGAAATCTAAGAGACACTTCTCAATCATCTAAAGCTTTAACAATATTATTTTTATTTTCTTTGAGAATTTCATTTTCAAGGTTTTTTCAGAAAAATAAAAAGTTACATCTACTTAGCAAAAATAGGAAAGATGTCTTAAGGGTGAAAATGAGTTGGCCATATGTAGGAGGCAGAGTTATGCTTTATCTTTTATAAAATTAAGATTACATAGCCACTGGTAATAGGGACCAGGCAAAATTGTAGTGCAATACTGATTAAGAATGAGTCCCCATTTCAGTAACTAATGTTTTTCACAGCAAATCCTCCAGATTTTTAATGAGTCTGAAAAACTGACCTTCAGAACCACCTTGAAAGCTCTAGTTTATCAGTGCTTTATCTGCACCTAGTTTTTATTCCTGGTTCATATAATTGTGCTTTTTGTATGTTATTTTTCTTCACAACCTTCATTGGTAGACCTACTGGGACACTGGGAGGGTGTGATGTTACTTATTCTTTTATTTCTAGTGACTGAGAGAGAAAAACAGTTTTGGGATTCTGAATAGGCCTAAGAATAATAAAAACTATTTCATTCACTGACCAGTCAAATCACTTAGAATACTTTTTTTCATCAAAAACCTTGGTGCACCCACATCGGCAGTGTCACCAATGACTGCTTCTGTATGCTGACCATCTAGGTAGCTGAAATAAGATTTTTTTTAGTAAAATTTGTTAAAGTGCAGATATTCAAAAATAATTTTATTTCTCCTCCTTTGTTTTCCAGTCATTGTTTAAGGCAGACACTGCTACAGATGCAGCCAATCAAAAGGCGTGGTACAAACCCGTACTGCACACAACTATTACTGTCATACCGCGGTACGTGATTGGCTGGCCAAAATGACCGACAGGGGCACTCATGGTGCATTAGTTGGTAGTGAAAAGATTTAATCATTTAATCTCTTTACTGTGCATGTTTTAATCCACTTAGTATTTAATATTTATATGGAATTTTATAACTAAAGGGAAATTTTAGTAGCTGAGCATAAAAAGAAGAGGAGCATAATGCGTCTGATGATCATAAATTATTAATTTAGGACCATAAACATATTATGTAAACTGTATATGGCTGGTATTGGTATTTTAAAGAAAAAATACACACCAGTACTCCACTTTCTTCCCAAACATTTTCAGCATCAAAGTCTTACATGTGGTTATTTCGGAAAAGTTTTTATATGAAAAAAGCCATGACATAGACATAATGCATAAGAGGGATGTAGGAACACTTGCAAAATTTTAGATGTACAAAAAAAATCACAGAAAGGTGTGTATTACAAAAGAACTTGCAAACATGAAATAGATGTGGCAGAGAGTGAGGGGCTTGAATAATTAAATGGATTTCTGGCAGGGAGAGTATGAAGGTTTGATGGGAAAGAGTCAGAAAATTAGAACACATAAAAACAGCAATTCTTATATGAATTAATAGCAAACGTGGTTTTATGGAGGGCTTCTCAGATAGTTGGGCATTCAGGTAGATTGCCAGGCAAAATGATTTGTAATTATATTTTGTTAAAGCAAGTCAGTTTTTTGCAATACATAAAAGACATTTTTCCAAGAAAGTTTAACTTTCGTCACTAATGAAACCACTAAATAAAGACATAAATATAGAAATCTAAAGATTTGTTTATTCAATGTACATGTATGTAGCAGGGTGAACTGTCAGGTTGACCTAAGTGTATATTTTGTTGCAGAGTTGCTGCAAGATGTTGACAGTGAAAACAGGTATTTAGAAATGACTCATTTTAAGAAGAAGATTTTATAAATCTAGCGGGATAGGGAAAGCAGAGAAAATAGGTAGTTAGATTGATTAGATTAGTATGCAAAATCATTTAGCAAAGAGGGTGTGAGACGAATGACAAACTAGTATATTTTAGATTTTTTTTTTCTGAACCAGGGAAAATCTGATCATGTTTCTCTATAACAATAATAATAAAACTTTATTTTACAGATGCAGCCATTCAAAGTGCGCGGCACAGACACGTACCACGCATAATTGGCGATGCGCGAGGACGCAAAATACCGTGGTACGTGATTGGTTGACCGACAGGGGCACTCGTGGTGCGTTGGTCGGTCGTAGAAAGATTTAAATGTCTGTACTGTGCCCTTTTTAGTATTGAATATTTATATGGAATTTTACCACTGAAGGGAAATCTTAGTAGCTGAGCATAAAAAGAATAGGAGCATACTGTAACGCGTGTGAAGGCCATAAACGATATTTATTTTGGAACATAAACATACAGTATATGGATGGTCTCTGTACTTTAAAGAAAAAATACACACCAGTATTCCATTTCTCCCTAAACATTTTAAGCATCGAAGTCTTTAACTAACATGTGAAATAGCGTGTAAAAAAGTGGTAGTTTTAAGTTTTTTTGCTAATATAATATGGAATCACGTATCTAAAGAAATTAATAAGATATAATCATATTCGTGTACTGTGACAGGGCTGTGTAGGGCTGTTTCACCTCTGCCCATGTGAGCTCCCTGGTATTCTGCTGGTCTATGTGCTGGGTTAATCACCCACAGGTTGTATTAATTGACTTTTTATATTTCTAAATATCACAACATGATCGAATTTAAGTCATTTTTAATAACAATGAATAGTCACCTTCTTTCCTTCTGACAACTGTCCCTGCTTCCTGCTTCTATCGTGTGTGTGTGTGTGGGGGGATCCCTTTAGATCTCCCTTCAGATTTAAAAGGTTATTAATCATACATTGGCATTATTAATTAACAAATGCAACATAAATTGTTATCTTTGTCTTCTAAGTATCTTAATCAACTTTCAGCATAGCTTTGTCCCCGTTTGTAATCATTTTTATTTTTTAAATACATTTTAGAAAAGTGTAATCTATACTAAAAAGCTGTACACCACCTGCTATGTAGATACATATTGTAATACTTTCGGGTTCGGATAGGACGGACATAAGAACTCCCTTTATTTTTTTTCCCCGTCACCACCTGTCAGCCCGCTCTCCTGCGCCCCCAACCAGAGACAGCAGACAGCAGACCCCGACCGCCAACAGTGTGAGCCAACACACCACCCACGTGCCCGAGAGAGAGAGAAAAGAGAGAGAGTAACACCCAGGGGTGCAGAAGCAGGGAACTATTTACAAGGAAAACGGATTCCTCCCGTATGCCCACTTCACTGTGGGACAGCCGCACTGGTCAGCGGCCTTCCTAAACCCCGCCCTGACCACTTTCACTCCTGTCCTGCCCCTCACCGTGCACCCCAGCCGGGTGCTCTTCGGCCTCTGCCTGGGGCGAATGCGCTACAATATGTTTAGATATTTAGATATTTAGACCCGGCGCGGCACCGAGAGAGCGTCTGCATTTATAACTAAGATTACTCAAGCAATATGAAGCATCTCTTTTTACTTTTAAGTCCCTTAATTATCATTAAGCACAGCTTTCTCACCACTTAGACTACTATTTGATACCATCCTTAGACAAAGCAGAAACTTGTTGTACTTTCTAATGACATACAAGTGGAAAGATTACAGATTTTAATCGTCTTTTATTTTGTTATGTTATACATTTTTGAAACGTTTCATCTATACAAACATATTTCTGCATGTTATGTTACACTTAGTTCACTGTTTTAAATACATCTAATTAGGAAAGTTAGGTGTTAGCATAAACTATTAGTAATCAATAATATTGAATTTAGCACTGTTATAAGTTGTTGTTATATACAAAACTAAAGAAAAAACAGGGTAAAATATAATTCAAAATATTTTGCTAACAATGTTAAATGTTTATAAATACTAAAATGTATTAACTAAGGAGTAGGATGGCACAGTTGTTAGTATGCTTTTTGTTTTGTTTCTTTTTCATAAATACAACAGTAGTACCTGATGTCTCAGTGGCTTTCAAAGTTAAATTATGCATGCAAACCTGTGAACTAGAAAGATAACTAAAATATTAATCCATTTCAAATGATGGCAAGGTGGTTAGCATTGCTATCTTGCAGCACTGGGGTCCTAGGTTCAAATCCTGCTGTCCTGTGTGTGTGGGGTTTGCATGTTCTCTCTGGGTTACATGTTTTTTCTCCATATGTGTGATATGACTCCCTCTCGCACTCCAAAACATACTGGCTGGTTAATTGGTTTATGGAAAAACTGGCCCTGGTGTGTGTGTGTTTGTGTCTGTCTGTCCTGTGATGGACTGGCGCTATGTCCAGGGTGTATTCTGCCTTATGTCTGTTGCTTACTGGGATAGGCTCCAAATCCTCTGTACTGGATAAAGAGATGAGAAAATAGATGGAAGTAAAGGCACTGTGTGGATGCAACTATACACAGTGTTAGAAACCCACCATGATATGGCCCCATTCCTTCAATTAATGTGCATCCAACACACAGTTCAATGTTAGCAACTACATGAAATCTAAAATACAATCCTCATTTCAGTATCTATGTAAACATACAGTCTGTTATTTAAAAAGTCTGTTGTTTAAGTTTATTTTAAAGGGAACTAGAGAAACTAGGAACTCGAAACTAGGAGAAATCAAGAAAGGCTTTTTTTCCCCTCTTCACCTGGTCAGCCGTGATGATCAGCCTGGCCTGGGGGATGGTGCTCATAGGGCTTTTAGTGCTGCAGGTATTAATGGCGGAGGTGTTGGAGAGTGGCAGCTGTGGGGGATGGAGGAGGTGTTGGGCAGTCGCAGCTGTGAAGGGTTAGGGAGTATGTGGCTGGGGGGATGGGTGTCGAGCCACAGAGCACCCTGAATCCCTTGGTGTATTTATGCTATATTCTCATGTACAGCTAGAATGTGTTCATTGTCTTCCAATGTAAGGCAGGTTCCTTTTGCCGAAGTTGGGAGACATGCCACACCCGGACTGTTAAACCAACGCATTAGCACGTCAAAGCTATCCTATTGAGGAGCCGGGCACAATACTTGTTTTGTTCCTGGATTTTCTGATCTGCATTAATTACAGAAATCAATTTCCTGCTCTATGCAGACGACCTGGTCCTGCTGTCGCCCACAGAACAGAGGCTGCGGCAGAACCTGGAACTGCTGGAGCAGCACTGTCAGACCAGAGTTATAGTTTTCCAGAAAAAAACCTTACCTCAGGGAAACAGGTACAAATTCACACTTAACAACAACACATTAACACCTAACAACGGGTGCACGGCTGAATTAGGCCAGTACCCACTATTGTTAAACATACAGAAAAGAATATTAAATTATTGGCTTTAATCTTAGCCGTACTGTGCCCCTTTCCATTCAGCAGGTGTCTGAGCCGCTGTGTCCTATCTTCTGACAGTCGCTGTTGTGAATGTCTGTAGAATGTATCTTATTTTTAGTACTATATTTTTATATTATATTCCCTATTAATTAAAGAGTATGTTTCGGCTTGTCCCCCCCTCCTGCCCCTCTTTGTGTACAGTAGAGGGTCCTGTCCTGGATGGTGGAGCTCATACAGCCCATACAGCTGTGTCTGGAGAGAATCCAGGGTATCAGCTTCAACCACACGGCTGGGCAGCTTGTTCCCCCCTCCTGCCCCTCTCTGTGTACAGTAGAGCCTCCTGCCCTGGATGGTGGAGCCCATACAGCTGTGTCTGGAGAGAATACAGGGTATCAGCATCAACTACACGGCTGGGCAGCTTGTCCCCCCCTCCCGCTCCTCTCTGTGTACAGTAGAGCCTCCTGTCCAGCCAGTACAGGAGGTTCTACTGTACTCAGAGAGGGGCGGGAGGGGAGAACAAGCTGTCCAGCCGTGTGGAATGCTACAGAACCCCTAAACAGACAATACACACTAGCTGAATATTTTGCACATATTGTTAAATTATTATTACTATTATTATTACTAAATTATTACTATTTAAAAAACACTTAAATTACTTAACCAGTCTCTTGAAATAACATTATTTTTCAAGCAATGTAACTAACGTCGGGCAATGTGTTTTTTTTTTAATCTAACATTGACAGCCACATCTTAAATCTTGTCAGTCAGCTCTTTTTTCTCTATTTGAATTGTGGCGATTCAAACAACTTGGGATAACAAGTGGTCTCAAAGTCAACGAGCCCACAGAGCTTCAACAACAGATGACAACTTCCTTAGTCCTTCCTTAGTCTTCCTGAAATTGTCAGATTATAAGTGAATAAAAGCATTTTATTAAAAACACATTTGCGTTTGTTTGGGAACTATATTATGTATTATTCATATGTAAGATATAATGATGTGTTCCTCCTTACACTTCACACGACTTTAAAAGCTAGAAAAACAGGTTTCGATTTGTGTCTTTTTCACATTATCTGGCGAGCCTTGTTTTGTCAAAGGACAGCACATACTTTGAAAAGACCGGAAATGTATTAGCAAAGAAATTTAAAATAGTCTTCTTTAGGTGTGAGGGCAGGAGTGGATCGCAGCAGGCATAATCAGCAAATAACAAGAAAACAAAGAACAGGGTGAGATGAGTATCCAGACAGTTAGTGATCAGAAAAAGGAAACATCTGTTACTCCCGGGTTTTCTACGCAATTTTTTTTTACTTGCTAATGCATCAGACACATTTCCTGGCGTATTGTGTTTTAAATAAAATAGGAGTGTCTTTCCCTGGTATTATCTCATGGTGTAAGTTTTATCTGTACAATACTGTATACAGGTACAGACTTCAAGCTGCACCACTGTATCACTTTGGTAAGGAGACAGACTATGGCCAAAATCACAAAGACTCTCTCACACCAAATAATGAAGATGAAAAGAAAGGGGAAGTCAACACGAGACATTGGACAAGCCAAAGCCCAAACATCCACTGAAGGTTCATGTCTGGGGGGGTATATCTAGAAGAGGCCTGGGACCACTTCTTATTTTCGAAGGAATTATGGATCGTGAATTCTTCGAGGAAGTTCAAGACGATGATCCGAAACACACAGCAGCAAGATCGAGGCTTGTAGCAGAAGTAGTGAACTGGGTGAAAACTCCAGCCGAATTCCTAGATCTAAATCCGATAGAGATGGTTTGGTATTCGCTGAAAGACTATGTTTGGAAAACTGCTAAACCCGTCACAAAGCAGGAACTGATCGATGCGATCTATAAATTTGGGAGGAAGAACTGACTGAACAAAATTGCAACAATTTTATTAACAGGCTGTTTCGTATTCTTCCTAGGATTGTTAACCGGGGCGGGGGACATTCGGGAATGTGAGTCTGATAAAGACAGTCTCTAGTTTGTGGACAGTCTGGACAAAACATTCCTGTTAGACAAGAGGAATGTAAAAAAACAATTACTTTTTGTCAATGAAAACCGGTGTGTGTCTCTCTCTCTCTCTCTCTCTCTCTGCTGGATGTGTCTCTCTCTCTCTGCTGAATGAATAAAAGCATTTTATTAAAAATGCATTTGCGTTTGTCTGGGTATTTACTTTGTAATCTATGGTCCTTTTTATTGTTTTTACATCTACTGTATTGCTTTGAGATGCCACTTTTAAAGGTGATATATAAAATAAAGTTTTTTATTATTGTTATAGAGAAACATGATCAGATTTTCCCTGGTTCAGAAAAAAAGCGCTAAAGTATACTAGTTTGTCACTCTTCTCATTCCCTCATTGCTAAATGGCTTTTCATACTAATCTGATCAATCTAACTGCCCGTTTTCTGTGCTTTCTCTATCCTTTAAAATAAACTATTATTCCACAATGCAGAGTATTACATGGCCAGTATCACAGGCCAGTTCACAGGTTTGCATGCATAATTTAATTTTGAAAACCACTGAGACATCAGGTACTACTGTTGTATTTATGAAAAAGAAACAAAACAAAAAGCATACTAACAACTGTGCCATCCTACTCCTTAGTTAATACATTTTATTATTTATAAACATTTAACATTGTTAGCAAAATATTTTGAATTATATTTTACCCTGTTTTTCCTTTGGTTTTGTATTTAACTTATTATATGATAATCAGATTTAATGTATATTTGAACAATGAAAATATATTTTTACAAGATGCAGGGGAAAGTGCAACAACTTATTACAGTGCTAAATTCAATATTATTGATTACTAATAGTTTATGCTAACACCTAACTTTCCTAATTAGATGTATTTAAAACAGTGAACTAAGTGTAACATAACATTCAGAAATATGTTTGTATAGATGAAAAGTTTCAAAAATGTATAACGTAACAAAATTAAAGACGATTAAAATCTGTGATCTATCTCTTGTATGTCATTAGAAAGTACAACAAGTTTCTGCTTTGTCTAAGGATGGTATCAAAAAGTAGTCTAAGTGGTGAAAAAAGGTGTGCTTAATGATAATTAAGTGACTTAAAAGTAAAAAGAGATGCTTCATATTGCTTGACTAATCTTAGTTATAAATGCAGACGCTCTCTCGGTGCCGCGCTGGGTCTAAATATCTAAATATCTAAACATATTGTTGCGCATTCGCCCCGGGCAGGGGCATATAATTAAACACGCTTTTGCGATTTAAATCAAAACTCGATTAAAATCAATATAAATGTTTATATTGTAACGCATACTGTACAGCCTCCATTCCTCTATAAAAATGTAAAAGATCGTTTGCACAGCCTAAGAGGGGGGGTCTACTCTCAATGCCAATGTAAATGTCGTATTTACAATTTGTTGATAATAGAAGTTCTCTAAAGCTTAGTGATATGATTAATAACCTTTTAAATCTGAAGGGAGATCTAAAGGGATCCCCCCACACACACACGCGATAGAAGCAGGAAGCAGAAGCAGGGACAGTTGTCAGAAGGATAGAAGGTGACTATTCATTGTTATTAAAAATGACTTAAATTCGATCATGTTGTGATATTTAGAAATATAAAAAGTCAATTAATTGTCCATAATATTGCCATTCTATTTTTTCGAAGAAATGTTTGTTAAAAGAAAATCATGGCACCGGCTGGATTTGAACACACAACCTGTGGGTGATTAAACCAGCATGTATACCAGCAGACTACCAGGGAGCTCACATGGGCAGAGGTGAAACAGCCCTACACAGCCCTGTCGTAGTACACGAATATAATTATATCGTTATTAATTTCTTTAGATACGCGATTCCATATTATATTAGCAGAAAAGCTTAAAACTACCACTTTTTTGCACGCTATTTCACATGTTAGTTAAAAACTTTGATGCTTAAAATGTTTAGGGAGAAATGGAATACTGGTGTGTATTTTTTCTTTAAAGTACCGATTCCTGGAATCTGACTGGCTGACACCCTTCTGAAGTGGTACCATAATATCTGGTATACGGAAAAGAAAGCGTAGATAAAAAAGCTTGGATTCTCATGTATCTGATACAAGTATCTTTTAATACAGTCTTTGTTGTGCTCTTGAGGATCCTTGTGATATTTTGAGCTCTGGTTGAATTATAAGTGTCGCAGTTTAAATAATTTTCGTAGTTAGAAATTATGAAACGCTCTGTTAGAAGCAAGTGAGTTTTTATGTCCGTTACAGTAAAAGAAAATACCTGACAAAATAGGGCTTGGACAGATTCCAAGTGCTTGTACAAAAAAAGTCATTCCTTTATCGTATTGGCTAGCTAATGTCCTGTCCTCGTTAGTTAGATCAACAAAATGCTGTGGTGTTTGTCAAAGAAAAAAATAAAAGTATTTTCATTTAAAATGACATTTAGAAAGAATGTGGACCAGCGTAATACTTTGAGTTTACAGCTTGTCCAAAGTCATTCATTATTAGTACTATTAGTACTATCTTCGGTTAAAGCTTTGATGCATAAAATATTTCTGAATAATTAAAATATTTATTATTAAGGTAGGTTGTGTACTTTTGTCCAACTGAGCAATCTTGCTTTCATAAAATATACCAACTTTTTAATGACTGATGATTACAGTACATGAGAGGTTAAGCTTTATTGGCTCCTCCTGGCGGTTTTACAAGGTGATTCCAGATACTTTCTGGCATGACGTCAAATGACGCAATACACCGCGTGATACTGCTTTTTGATGCGACATGCCCACCGCGTTATACCGCGAAATACCCCACCCGTTTTGAATGGCTGCATCTGTATATAACATCTTTAAAAATAGCATCTCAAAGCAATACGGTAGGTGTAAAAACAGTAAAAACAGTTACCACTGATTACAAAGTAAATACAGAAAGAGAAGCAGTTAGAAGTGCTACTGAAGAACTGCTTCTCTTTCTGTAGCTGTGTCAGCATGCGCAGTTTACAAAGGAACAAGTAATAGGTTTATTCCATGCTGAAAAGAGAAGAGAGAAAACACTGTTTCGGATAAGTCTTCTGAAAAGAAAGGTTTTGAGGTTAAATTTAAATGCACAAAGGGTGGGCAACTCTGATATCACTGAGGATACAAATCCAGAGCTCTGGATTGCAGCTAGAGAAGGTCCTGTCACCCACAGAATGTAGATGTTCTTGAGGACAGCTAGAAGACCAGAGTCAGATGGACAAAGGTTGCAAGGTAGGGAGTAGACAGATAACAAGCCAGATAGTTACTGAATGAAGATTGGGATTTTGAAGTTGACTCAAAACCTGATACGAAGCCAGTGCAAGGACTTGAAGACAGGCGTAATGCAACCTGAACAGGATTATGTCTGTCAAATTCTGAACATTTTGGAGATTGCTCAGTGTGGATTTAATTACCCCAGTTAACAGGATGTGCATTTATTAATTCTAGAAAAAAGCCTTTCTTGATTCCCCTAGTTCCTAGTTTTTCTAGTTCCCTTTTAAAAGAAACTGTTATTCCTCAATGCAGAGTTCTACATGGCCAGTATTTACATATGGTATTTGTCATTTAAACAAATTAACAAATGCAGTTTTTGATGATTTAAGTGTTGGCTGACTTATTGCAGAATGTAAGACTAGAGATGTTGGTAAGAAGAAGATAATTTTGGGAAAGCTGACGAATACACCGATAAAAAGAACACTTCCTAATGGGGTTAGGTATACTTTTGATGAAGATCAAGTTAACAGACTGTATGTTTACATAGATACTGAAATGAGGATTGTATTTTAGATTTTGTGTAGTTGCTAGCATTGAACTATGTGTTGGATGCACATGAACTGAAGGAATGGGCAAACATAGCTGATGTTGATCCACAGAGCCAGCATCTTAAGATGTTTATATTTAGAGGCAATTTGTTTAAATAACCAACTAGGTATGGATACTGAAGTGCAAGAGAGGTTGAAAGGCTGTTTCCTTAAGTCAGCACTGTAAAATAATTTATTCTCAGTGAGATGCTGCCATCACATAGTGGGTTTCTAACACTGTGTATAGTTCCATCCAAACAGTGCCTTTACTTTCATTCATTTTCTAATCTCTTTATCCAGTACAGAGGATTAAGATGTTACTGTACGTTTATATACAGTACTTTGTAAGAAAAGTGATAGTTTTAAGCTTTTCTGCAAATACACTCGTTATTGGCGTAAACAAAAGCATACTTTTAGAATTTGATTAATAGGGAATATAATATGGAATCGCTTATCTAAAGAAATTTATAACAATATAATTATATTCATGTACTATAGGACAAACACTACTTGTTATGTGACTGTATCAGTGGTGTGGTGGCTTAAGTGCCTGACTTATAACCCTGAGGTCAAGTGTTTACATCCAGCTATCGCCACAAGTTTTCTTTTAACAAATACACATTAGGCTGGGCAATCAAATTTTTTAATTTAAAAAGAAAAGAAATAAAAAATGAGATGTATTGATGTGTTCCTGCTTAACTTAGAAATTGCAGGACTTTAAAAGCGATAAAAACAGGTTTTGATAGTTAATAACCACTTTTTGTGCACAAAAAACAGGTGATTTTTCTTCCTCATCATCAGATATTTCTTGGAAAAATGTCTTTATGTGTCGCAAAAACCTGACTTGGTTTAACAAAATATATTTACCAATCCTTTCACCTGGCAATCTACCTGAATGCCCAACTATCTGAGAAGCCCTCCGTGAAACCAAAAGAATCACAACTGAACGAGTTTTGACAATAAGAGAGAAGAGAGAAATAATAAGAGAGTCCCCATTAGCCCCATTTTAAATTAAAACATAAACGCGTGTTTAATTAAATGCCTTTATTGATTCACAATCTGGCAATGCAACGGAAATTGTTATCTTTGTCTTCTAAGTATCTTAATCAACTTTCAGCATAGCTTTCTCTCCATTTAGATTTATTTTTCATACCATCGCTAAACGAAGCAGGAGCGTATTGTGATTCCTATTGGGATCAAACGTGGAAAGATTAGATTGTAGTTGTTTTTATTTTTTAAAAACATTTTTAGAAAAGGAAATCTATACTAAAAAGCTGTATTTATTTAATACCACTTGATAGTTATATTAATAGAGATAAGAATTCAAGTTGATACTGTTTAGACTTTTAATCATTTTAAACTGTATTACAGCATCTTACACATCAAACATGAAAAAGTCGGTATATTTTATAAAAGCAAGATTGCTCAGTTGGAGAGCATAAAGCAAGTATATTTTTTAATGTTTGTAATCACTATTCTTGCAAGTACAAACACAACATTAACTGGAATGC
This sequence comes from Lepisosteus oculatus, assembly GCF_040954835.1. Classification (NCBI taxonomy): domain Eukaryota; kingdom Metazoa; phylum Chordata; class Actinopteri; order Semionotiformes; family Lepisosteidae; genus Lepisosteus; species Lepisosteus oculatus. The sequence continues at coordinate 28,199,284 of NC_090703.1, read as the reverse complement.
TACAGAACCCTAAACAGACAATACACATGAACCTAATATGCAGTAGCTGTGTCAGTCTTCTGTGTAAAGAAATCAAGGACATCATGATTTGAACATCATTGGGTGCTGTTTTTAAAAAACTGTTGAGTAAGGAATATGAATTTTCATATGTTTACGCTCTAAGTTTCAGTTTGTTTCTTTCTCACCCACAGCGATTCGGGCACAGAAGGGTTAAAAAGAAAGTCAGACAGGCAGGGGGAAGGGTGAGTTGTGAAACTGTTACCTTTCCTGGATAAAGCGATTAGAAAATAGGTGGATTTACACCTGTGAAAAGCATTCCAATTGTAATGCGATACGAAAGACATTCATAAAAAATGATCTTGTACGTTCTGTAAACTGAAATTTTATGAAGGAGACATGTTGAGTATTGCCTCTTTTTACACCTGGAAGAACATTCCAATGTTAATGTGACACTGAAGATATTATTAATAACCTTTTAAATCTGAAGGGAGATCTAAAGGGATCCACACGGCACAAGTCCGCGCTAGATATTCAGAGGGAAAGACAGTGACGTCACCAAGCAGGCGAGCAGACACACCGTCTAATGTCAGGTGTATGCGTTAAATATATTTAGATCTTTAAATTAATATTGTTATTGATTTTTTTAGCCTCACAATATTGTCCAATAATACTCTTCTTGTGTCATACACATATCAATAGCAAGTCTTATACTAATGTTTGTGCTACAGAACATGAATGTAATTACATCATTAATTTTTTTAGATATGTGATTCCATATTATATTCCCTGTTAATCAAATTCTAAAAGTATGCTTTTGTTTACTCTGATATCGAGCATATTTGCAGAAAAGCTTAAAACTATCACTTTTCTCTCAAAGTACTGTAAATAAACGTACAGTAACATGGTCAAAAGGAGCACGTAAAAACCACATGTAAGCCTTTGATGCTTAAAATGTTTAGGGAGAAATGGCATACTGGTGTGTATTTTTTTCTTTAAACTACCAATACCGGCAATATACAGTTTACATAATAGGTTTATGTTCCTAAATTAATATCGTTTAAGAGCATGTGAAAGGCATGGTGAATCAGAGATTCTCAAAACTTAACTTGTATAATTGGAAAGAAATACGTGATCCGATCAACGAAAATGCTGTGGTGTTACTTTTTGTCAATGAAAAAATAAAGTATTTTTGTTTACAAAGACAGTTATAAAAAATGTGGACCAGGGTAATACTTTGATTTTACAGCTTGTCCAAGGTCATTAATTATTAATACTATTAGTAATATCTGCGGTAAAGACTAAAATATTCCTGCATAAATTAAAATATTTATGATAAAGGTGGTAGGTTTGTCCAACTGAGCAATCTTGCTTTCATAAAATATACCAACTTTTTAATGTATAATGATTAACATGCTGTAATACACAGTTTAAATTTAAAAGTCTAAAGACGATACAACTTAAATTCTTAATTGAAAAAAGATTGTCCCACAGCAGTGACCAGGATTCGAAATCTGGCATTTTCTGGCGACAGCTCAAATGCTACATGAGACATTAAGCTTTATTAGCTCCACCTGGCGGTTTTACAAGGTGATTCCGGATACTATTATCATAACTGCGGTGTGATGCGTTGTGGCACGCCATGCCAACCGCATTTTAATGCAGCATACTCCGTGGATTTTGAATGGCTGGATCTGTATAATATATTTATATTCTTAAATTGATATCATGTATGATGTTCAGAGTCATTATGCTTCTGTTAATTGTATTGACAGCTTCCAAAATTTCCTACAGTTACAAAATTCCATATTAATGTATCATATTATGTGGATTTAACGATAGTTAACATTTGGGAAACAGATTACATGAAGCAGCTGTTTCACTAACATCTAACACACCACAGGTGCCGCTTATTGATCATCTTTGGCTAGTGAAGAAGAAAGAAGGGGCAGCAAAAACGTTTATAAAAAAATAATTTTAAAATAAAAAATGCATTGTGATCTTAGTATGTGTGTTTAAAACTAAATATTGTACATAAAAAAACTCAATTGTGATTTCTGTTTCAGGGCATCTTTAAATTCCCTTTTTCTATCTGAGCATCCTTGAGATCGTTGGTCTGGAGGTTCATTTGTATTATCATTTAATATTTATTAATACTATTTTAATATTTAACATATTGTGATATATAACATTAACAAAAATATTAATGCTATATACATTTTATTTTATTATTACAGAAAGTCTTTGTTATGCCCAAGGGACAACTTGTTAAGTAGGTAACTTAGGATATGACTGGGATCGACTTGCATGATAGTGCAGAATCCAACCACTGAGCCAACAGTGCATCACTCTAAATTGTGTGTAATTTTCTATTACAATAGATGATGTTAAAGGAGGACATCAGCACTTTTCTAAAATAACAACAGCAAGTGACCAGGTTAAAGACGTCGATAAAGAAAATGTTTATGAAAAATGTTAAATTAAGTACTGCTACCTACTAAATATGTTATTATTTTTCATTATTTGTTATTCATAAATAAATATCGTTAATAGTGTTCAAAGACATTATTATACTTCAGTTATTTTTTATTTTTAGCTGCCAAAATTTCCCTTTAGTTACATGATTCCGTATTACTATTCCCTATGTGGATTTAAAAAGTACTGCAACCTTTTCGTACAACAGTAAAAATTTGATATTCCTGCATTTTAACAGATCATTATCCCATTTTTTGTTGTATCACAGGTAGCTAGCCAGCTTCTGTGGGATATGATGTCATCTCTACATTGGTTCAATTGAAGATGGAAACACTGGAGCCGGAGCTAACCTGCCCAATTTGTCTGGAGTTATTTGAAGACCCTCTGCTGCTGCCCTGTGCCCATAGCCTTTGCTTTAACTGTGCCCACCATATCCTGGTGTCTCACTGCTCTACCAACTGGCTCGTTGAGTCCATTTCTGCCTTCCAGTGCCCTACTTGCCATTACGTCATTACACTTAATTGTCGTGGCCTGGAGGGGCTGGAGTGCAATGTTACCCTGCAGAATATTATTGACCACTTCCAGAAAGCTTGTCTGAGCAGACCCAGATTCCCTAGTAAGAGCCACGGTGAGCTCCCCTACAGTACCCAAGGCAGCACCACCACCAATATGTCACTCGAGCGCATTGGCTGTCAGTTTTGTGAGCAAGATCCGCCTCGTGAGGCCGTTAAGACTTGTGTCACCTGTGAGGTGTCGTACTGTGACCGCTGCTTACGGGCTACACACCCCAACAAGAAACCTTTCACCAGCCATCGGTTGGTAGAACCTGTGCCCGACACCCACCTGCGTGGGCTCACATGCTTGGAACATGAAAATGAGAAAGTCAATATGTACTGCATTGCCGATGATCAGCTTATATGTGCCTTGTGTAAGCTGGTGGGCCGACACAGAGAGCACCAGGTGTCCTCATTGAGTGAACGCTATGACAAACTCAAAGTAAGTTTACTTTTTGCTTTTGTTGAAGAGTAAAAAGTTGATACGGTTGTTAAATAAAATGTAGATTAGAGGTGGGATTAATTGCTAGTTGCTAGGCATTCAGAGAGTATATTTAAAATGAATTTACTGCAGTTATACAAATGCAGCCATTCAGAATGCTCAAGGTGCCTTATGGTGTACAACAAAGAACATGCTGCGGTATGGTATGCAGAGAAATTTGTTACATTGTACTGTACCGTGTGTCTGTCACAAACAGTAAATCTTATTTTAATAATTAAATTAAATGTTTATGTATGTGTTAATGCATTAGATTAAAAAATCCATCCTTTTCTGCAGTTTAATCATACTGTACAGTAATATTAATCAAACTCTAAAAAGTATGCTTTTTTTACTGTGATAACAAGCTTAGGTATTTACAGAAAAGGTTTAAAACATTATTAAAACATTAGTGGCCAATTACCAGAGACAATCATATATCCAAGAGCCAGTCTTTTCCACCTGTGGAATTTCAGTCACACTGACACCACTTAATCAGTTAAAACAGTTGTGCTGAATTTTCACTACAATAGGTGGCTTTAATTAAAACCCCCTACTTTCCCAATTACTTTTGGATACCCATGTTATAAGAAGGGAGAATTAGTGCCAGGTCACATTCTTTCATTGAGGATGCAGGGTGTATTTTATATTAAGTTGTCAATGTATTGTATAATGTTTCACTTTACAGGGTTAGGATTCTGGGTTTTGGGGTCTGTAGAATGAAGACCTCCATTATCTACTGTTTTGTAAATAGTGTAACACTAATGTTGCATGTTGTCTCTTTCTCACCTATTAAGTACCCAGCCTTCCAGTAGCCACTTCTGTCTGGAAGGATGTGTAATTCAAAAAAAGCTACATAAACCCTCATCATTACTTTTTGTAGAAGAAAATCAGTGTTTATCTGTGTTAATACCTGAACCAAATGGAATATATAGCATTTTAGAGCACTTAACAACTGTGATGTATTTCTGTATGTACTGTTCAAGGACTCTCAAACACATGTTCCAGTATTATATTTGAATAAGAAAAGGAAATGAACAGGAATATACAACATTTAGAAGCACATAGCATAACTGTTATATACAATATTTGTGTATGCACTGTTCAAGAACTGGACATAATGTTCTCAAATATATTTTCTAGTCTTATATTTAAATGAGAAAATTCAATGAACAGGTAGCTACCTATTTTAGTCTGGTTGCAAATAAATTGTTTGAAATGTAAACAAAATCTGTATGGACAGGTAGTAATGAAGCATTTATTCTTGCAATTTTATTTATTCATAAAACCCTATCAAAATCCTGCAGTGGTACTTTCAAAACTGGTACAGAAGCACTACAGCAACTGTTTTTGTGTTTCCTGTCTTTGTGTTTCCAGGTCCTTACAGAATTGCATATCTTAAAACCAATTTTTTTCTTTAAAAAATAATTAGCATTAATAACTAAGAGTTAATCTCTAAATATGAAGTAAACAACCCCCAATTTATTTTTTCATTAGATGAGCTAGACTTATAGTGATCACAAAGAATCACATAGATTCATCTAATGCATCCCTTTCACTAGGAAAGCTATTTTGTCTATATTTGAAACTAGACAATCGGCTAATGCTGCAGGACCTTGTAGTTCTGCAAGGTCATAAATGTACTGCAATGATAGGTACAAAATGGAAAGAAACTCAATTTTTCAGACAGCTGCTACAGAAAAAAAATTGGATAGTAAGGAATTGGGACAAGAAATAGGTCTGAGCATTTATGGGATATATTTTGCACAGTCAGCTACTCTCACAGAAGCTTTGCATGATAAAGGATTCACTGACTGCTATTAACACTTCCTGTCTTAGGACTACAACTATTATAATTTTTATGGCAGATGAATATCAAGCCTTCATATCATATTATTTCACAAATGGCATACTGGTGTGTATTTTTTTCTTTAAACTACCAATACCAGCAATATACAGTTTACATAATATGTTTATGTTACGAAATTATATTGTTTATGAGCGTGTGAAAGGCATGGTGAATTTGAGATTCTCAAAACTTACTTTGTATGATTGGAAATGAATACGTGATTGTGGTGTTACTTTTTGTCAATGAAAAAATAGTATTTTCATTTACAAAGAGGGTTACAAAGAATGTGGACCAGGATAATACTTTGAGTTTACAGCTTGTCCAAGGTCATTCATTATTAATACTATTAGTAATATCTTCGGTAAAGACTTTGATGCATAAAATATTTCTGCATAATTAAAATATTTATGATAAAGGTAGGTTGTGTACATTTGCCCAACTGAGCAATCTTGCTTTCATAAAATATACCAATTTTTTATTGTATGATGATTAAAATGCTGTAATACACAGTTTAAATTTAAAAGCTCAAATGCTGTTCATGAGAGGTTAAGCTTTATTATCTCCTCCTGGCGGTTTTACAACGTGATTCCTGATACTATTAACATAATCTAATTTACATATGGTAATTTGTGGTATGACGCAAAATGACGCGTTATGCCACGTTTTGATGTGACACGCCCACTGCGTTATACCGCAGCGTACCCCACTTGTTTTGAATGGCTGCATCTGTAGTAAGGAAGGTGTAAAGTGACTGTTCAATTAAATAAAGCTACAGTACAGATTTTAAATTCTTTGATCAATAATTTGGTGTTTGTCAATAAGAGCCACCACTATTATTTTGTGCACCATTAAACCCCTGTGTTTTCCCATACCACACCTCTTGTTTCTTTTAGCTCTTATCTCATTGGGTCTTCTACAAAACCGACATGTACAGCAGACCCTGTCCGTTACACTGCTGTTCCATACACGCAAATCAGATCTAAGTGTAGCGGCGAGGCTTATTAATAAGAAAGAATTAAGTGTTCTGAGTTTTCCCAAATGAGGCCCCATCTCTGTTCATCTCGTGGTGCAGCCACAGAGAAACTATTCATGCAGGCTGATTTAAGGTTTCCTTTGATAAGGTTTCCTAGGACAGCTCCCAAAGGGGGATGCACTTAGCTAAGCCTGGCTATCATGATCAATGGTCATCCATTGGCGCCTATCTGTCTAGGGAGTGCCAGATGGACATCTGGACTACATTCCTAGGTGTCAGGAGTAAATGACTCATATCTCACCTTGATCAACCAATCAGGGACTGGTAGGGCCGAGTAACCCACGTGAGACTCTGATGCCCATGGAACTTTCAGCCAATCAACGAGCTGAAGTTCCTCCAGATAAAAACAGGCAACACAGAGGGCCTGAGAGAATTCTGTGGACTATTCTATAGGGAATTCAAAGGAGAACTCCAGGTCAGGATGGCCCAGGAGCAGAAGGCTCCCAAGGGCAGGACATTCTCGCAGCGCGCCTCCTGACCATCCTGAGACTCAGCCCGGACAACCACGGAACGGCTAGTGTGTCCGAGTGCCAGAACTTTCCTTTGTTCTAAGAGTCTAGAGCGGAGGTTGCCAGAGAGTAACCAGAGGATCCACCCGAGGTTAGCATCGGCAGTAAGCCTCGTGAACAGGTCAGAACTGTGGACAGCTGAATCAGTATTCAGAACTAGCTCTTCATCAGGAACGAACCAGTCCTCTTCCTGACTTGCTGGGACCCACAGTCATCTTTTCTCCTGTGCGCAAACTTTGCTAGTTAAAGCCAACACTAACTAGCCGGTCAGTGAGCATCAGCAGCGCACCGTCGCAAGCCGCACAGCACAGCCTGGCACCGAGCCAGAGAGCGCGGATTGGACAGCAACAGCTTGAAATTGTTTCTTAGAGCCTGCAGGAGATCTGAATCCCCAGAGATTGGATGAGTATTCAACTTCACTGCATTACAGCTCGAGAATTCAATTGTTATCCCAACCGGTTGATATCAATTTAATTCCTTAGAGTTATGTACTTGTTTTGAGTATCTAATGTAGAGGTTATAACCAAGTGCATTTACGAAATGTTCTAAATGAACGATATACTGAACGTATGTCCTCTTGATATATGTAACTCTTTGTAACTGACTGAATATATACCTTTTGTATTCTGATAACCCTCTCAATAAGATCTGTTAGGTTTATATGCATATTCTTTGTATTAATAAATGTATCCTCGTGTATTAGTACCTGTGTGTGTGCGTTGTTTGAGTTATATCGCATGGTTGGATTCTAAGGACATCAAAAGAATCATTTTGTGATTTACTGCTACAATAAATAATTGTTCCAATAAATGCCCAAACCCTGCAGAACTGGTGCCTTCAGAGAGCACACTACATAAGGCCTACACATTTTATTGTGTTATAGCATGGAACCGTGATGTTTTTAATTGACAATTCTCTCTGCTTTAAGCCTCGTCATCGGTGGTGTGTGTTTCACTTCATGGACTTCTGTCTTTGAACAGCCATTTTCTCCCACAATTAACAAGAAAAAGAGCATTTTCCGAGAGTGATTACTTTGTTTTCACATATAATAAGTGATTAGATTTATGAACAATCTAATTTTTTATTCTTTTAAACAGCTGCAAAAAGATCGCACCAAAGACAGCACTAGTTCTGCTTGTCACAGACATTCAGGAAAGGGGGGTTAATAATGCAATGTCAAGTGCAATAATTCGGTGATTAGTAATAGCAGCTTAAAAATCAAATAAAAATGTATTTATCAAATGCACAACAATACAGCATGCAGCAGTAATTGCTAGCAATGAAATATCTTTTCTGCAAGCTCGGTGGGGAGGGATCACAAAGTTAAAAATGACATAATAAAGTTACATATCAATAGTGCAATAAAAATTTAATAAAATGAAAATAAACTCAATATAAATAGAACTGTTATATGTCCAGGATGTACATTACATCTAAGTATTGCAGTATGCCAAATACAATTAGTAACCTGACCATTTAATAGATTAATGTAAAAGTACTGGGAACTTCACAATTAAAGAGCTTTTTAGGACAAGCAACAAAAGAGAAACTTAAGCTATTTTAAGGCTTAAACTAAAATTCAGTTTAAAAATTTAAGGCAAATGAAAATTTGGGACATTGAAGTGTTAGAGATGTAAATAAATGTGAAAATACAAAAATGCATATGAGCAAAAAGTATTAGTATTGGAGCAGGTGTTACCTTGAAATAAGCAAACAGAAAAAAGCCATGACCAGACAGTGCAGAGGACTCCTTAAACTAGCACTATAAAATCATTTATCCTCAGTGAGATCCTGCCATCTCATAGTGGGTTTTCTATCACTGTGTGTACAATAGTTACACAGTGCCTTTAGTTCCATCCATTTTCTAATCTCTGTCCTTTACAGAGAAGAGGGATGCAGGAACACTTTCAAAAGCTTAGATAAACAAAAAATCACAGAAAGGTGTGTGTTACAATAGAACACATGAACCTGAAGCAGGTCCATCCATATTCTTATCTCTATCCTTTACAGAGTAGCTGGAGTCTATCCCAGCAAGAAGCAGGTGCAAGTCAGAATACACCCTGGACATAGTGTCAGTCCATCCCAGGGCAGACAAACACACACCTACCAGTATGTTTTGGACTGCAAGAGGAAATTAGATTACCTGGAGAAAACCCACATGAACCCAGAGAGAACATGCAAACTCCACAAATACAATAAATCAAGAACTGAACCTTGGACCTCAGCATAGCAAGATAGCAAAGCTATCCACCACTAAAAATGGATGGATATCTTAGTCACCTTTCTAGTTCAAAGATTTCCATGTATAAATTAAGTTTGAAAGCCTCTGAGACATCTGCAGCTACTGTTGTATTTATGAAAAAACATACAAAAGGTATGCTAATCACAGTGCCATCTGATTCCTTAGTTAATATATTTAATGTTTATAAAAAGTTAAGATTGTTCTTAATTGTTGATTGTTAGCAAAATATTTTAAATTATATTTTACTCTATTTTTTCTTTATTAATTTTGTATTTTACTGATTATCTGATAGATTTAATGTACATTTGAACAATGATTTGTAAATTAATATTTTTACAAGATATGGAAAAAGTGCAACAATGTATTAGTGCTTATTTTAATATTAAAATGATTACAATCTAATCATCCCACGTTTGATCCCAAGAGGAAGTACAATATGCTCCTGCTTTGTTTAACGATGGTATGAAAAATGAATCTAAAATGGTGAGAAAGCTATGCTTAAAGTTAATTAAGATACTTAGAAGACAACAATAACGATTTACATTGCATTGTAAGATTGTGACTCAATAAAGGCATTTAATTAAACACGTGTCTGCAATTTAAATAAAAATGGGGGGTAATGGTTCAATTGTCATTCTTTTGGAAACATTTTGACATGCTCCTTGTAACTACACTGCTGTCGATATTGAAGCAATATACAAAATGAAATTGTAATGTAGGGATTTCTATATTTCTATCTTTATCTAATGGTTTCATTAGTGACAAAGGCTAAACTGGCTTGCCTGCTTGCCTGCCACACACACTTCAGGACAGTGATGTCACTGCCTTTCGTATGAATCCTTTCATATGGAAACATTTTGACACTGCCTTACAATTTTAGGAAAAACACAAAACTTACTGTACAGTACTTACTTACAGTAGTACTTCTCACGTTAAGAAAGCTAGGTGTTAGCATAAATTATTAGTAATCAATAATATTACATTTAGCACTGTAATGAATTGTGCTATTAAATTCTATTCTACTCTGAGAATGTAGGGGGGAGGAAGAATGCCTGTGCTCTTTTCACTGATAAACTTGTGTCAAGCTGTCAACAAAAAACAGCTGTCAAAAAATATATATTTTTTTAAAGTTAATTGTGTGTCCATAATATTGCTATTTTGATATTGCTAATTGCTATTGCAACTGAGTCTCTGTGTCTACATTATATTGTTTGTGAACCAACCGGTTTCACAGGTATTTTCTACCCCCAACCACTGTTGTTTCATTGGTTGTTATACTGTAAAGTGCTTTGAGGAGCCACCTTTAAATGTGCTATATAAAATAAAGTTTATTATTATTATGAATATTGATCAGATTTTTCCTCCCAGAACTTGTTAATTGTTGTTGTTATTGTTGTTGTTATTCTGTAAAGCGCTTTGAGAAGCATACTGTCCAGCTTGTCAGGTGCATTCTCTTGTAAAATAATAAGTAGAGCTTTGGGGTTATTAGTGCTCCACTTACAGCAACCCCAATGTAAATGCATTTTGTCTACAAATCCACCACCACTTGTATGAATCATAGCCCTGCCAAACGATGCAAATTCCGCTGCAATGGATGTGTGAAGGAATTATTCAGTATGGCATCTCCATGTTCAAGTAAACACTGCTCTGTGTGCAAATGCAAATGCATTTTTTTTTTAAAAGCCACCTTTAAAGGTGCTATATAAAATAAAGTTTATTATTATTATTAATATTGATGATATTCTTCCTCCCAGGACTTGTAAAATTGTTGTTGTTATTGTTGTTATCCTGTAATGCGCTTTGAGAAGCATACTGTCCAGCATATTGTATTTCATTGCACTTTGGCAGATCATCTTATAATCACTTGTTGTTAGAATATCCCCCAAGAGGATATTCCCCAAAGAGGATATAGAGGATATCCCCCAGGAGGTATCCAGGTAACAGTGAAACGGACATACAGTCTGGGGACATCGCCTGTTTTCCATGTAAATAGTTCCCTGGTTCCGCACCCCTTGGTGTCTCTCTCACTCTCTCTCTGTCTCTCTCGGGCCTGGGCTCTTGGCGGGCTTGTCTTGTGTTTCTCTCTTGTCTGGGTGTGGGAGTGCTGCTGGTGGGTGGTGACGGAGAAGAAATAAAGTGCAGTTTTTAACTCCCCAAGTTTGAATCTCTGTGTTCGTCCTCAACGAACCCAAATTCATTACATTGGTGTTAGAAGCGGGAAGATGGACAGTGAACGGCCGATGATGTCGGACTCAGAGAAGCGCCGGTTCCCCCAGCAGCTGAGTGACCCCCTAAACCGCCTTTTGGGAGCAAGCAGCAGCTGCCAGGGGCCGGGACGACCCTTCAGCACCACCAGTGGCCACAGCCCTTATCAGGGCTACCCCACGGTGACCTTCTCAGCGGAAGGGGGGCCCTTTTCCGGGTCGCCTCAGGCCGTATGGCAGGAAGGAGATGCCAGACCAGCGGGGTCTAGCCCGCCACCCCTGCTCCAGCCTGCGCTGGTGAGACCGAGCCGTTATAATGGGGAGATTCCATGGCAAATGTTTTGAGGCCCAGTTCCAGATGGTGGGCCACCTCGCCTCCGTCCTGGATGTACTTTGCTGGATGTACCTGGGGACCCGAGGTACAACTACGCGGTGTTGGCATCGGCCCTCTGGAGGCCTTTTGGCAGGAGAGGGGAGGCGCAGGCGCAGGGACTGCTGCGGGCAAGGTTGGCCCAACGCTGCTGCCTAGCTGGAGAGCCACTGGGTCCAGTCGCCGCAGACGTGGCCTACTTAGCCCGCCAGGGTTACCCTACTCTCCTGGAGGAGGCCCACCAGGAGATAGCACTCCAGGCGTTCCTCTGGGCCCTGGTGCCGCCCTGGTGCCGCCACGTGATGCTGGCCGCGCCGGTCCTCTTGGAGCAGGCCCTGGCTCTGGCTGAGCAGGCTGATGCCATATTCGAGGAGTCTGGTGGGCACCAACGGAGGGGTGCACGGGGAATCAGATGGGGAGGAGGAGACGGCCAGCACGGCGATGCTGGGGGAGTGACGACGGCTGGTCATCTGCCGCCGCTGTGGGGAGAGGGGGCACATCACCCGCGAGTGCCAGGCGCTGGATCCCCAGGGACTCCGGAGGCCATTGGGAAATGGAAGCGGGGCGGCCTAAAGGGGGGAAGGCCGCCCTTGAGCTACGCCAGAAAGTGTGCTTCATCCCACCTGTTCTGGGAAGGGTTGGCCACAGACGGGGCTTTTTTCTTCCCTGCCTCATCAAGGGCAGACCCTGCCAGGCCCTCGTCGACACCGGTTCGACCATCACCCTGCTGTGACCTGGTGTCCTGCCGGGCACCAAGGCAGCTGGACCCCCAGGGCGCTCACTGTGCACTTTGGAGCTGCGAGGGTGAAACACCCCTTCTACCTTGTCCCAGTCTGCGAGGACTGTATCCTGGAGTTGGACTGGTTGCAGCAAGTGGGTAGTTGCGCTTTAGGGGGTCACTCAGCTGCTGTGGGAACCGACCCTTCTCTGAGTCCGACATCATCGGCCGTTCACTGTCCATCTTCCCGCTTCTAACACCAATGTAATGAATTTGGGTTCGTTGAGGACGAACACAGAGATTCAAACTTGGGGAGTTAAAAACTGCACTTTATTTCTTCTCCGTCACCACCCACCAGCAGCACTCCCACACCCAGATGAGAGAGAAACACAAGACAAGCCCGGCAAGAGCGCAGGCCCAAGAGAGATAGAGAGAGAGAGAGAGAGAGAGAGAGAGAGAGAGAGAGAGAGAGAGAGAGAGAGAGAGAGAGACACCAAGGGGTGAAGAACCAGGGAATTATTCACATGGAAAACAGGCGATGTCCCCAGACTGTACGCCCGTTTCACTGTTATCTGGATACCTCTTGGGGGATATCCTCTATATCCTCTTGGGGGGAATATCCTCTTGGGAGATATTGTAACAACAATTGATTATAAGACAATCTGTCAAAGTGCAATGAAATACAATATGCTGGACAGTATGCTTCTCAAAGCACTTTACAGGATAACAACAATAACAACAACAATTTTACAAGTCCTGGGAGGAAGAATATCATCAATATTAATAATAATAATAATAATAAAAAACTTTATTTTATATAGTGCCTTTAAAGGTGGCTTTTAAAAAAAAACTTTTTTGAAATGCATTTGCATTTACAGAGCAGTGTTTACTTGAACATGGAGATGCCATACTGAAATATTCCTGCACACAACAATTGCAGCGGAATTTGCATCATTTGGCAGGGCTATGATTCATACAAGTGGTGGTGGATTTGGAGAAAAAATGTATTTACATTGGGTTGCTGTAAGTGGAGCACTAATAAGCCCAAAGCTCTACTTATTATTTTACAAGAGAATGCACCTGACAAGCTGGACAGTATGCTTCTCAAAGCGCTTTACAGGATAACAACAACAATAACAACAATTAACAAGTTCTGGGAGGAAAAATCTGATCAATATTTTTAATAATAATAATAATAAACGTTATTTTATAAAGCGCCTTTAAAGGTGGCTCCTCAAAGTGCTTTAAAGGATAACAACCGATGAAACAACAGTGGTTGGGGGTAGAAAATACCTGTGAAACCGGTTTGTTCACAATGTACTGTAGACACATAGTGTTACACCAATGCATTAGCATGTTAAAGGGATTCCATTGAGGAGCCGGGCGCAATAATTGTTTTGTTCCTTGATTTTCTGATCTGCAAGGCCATTTGGCTGCAGCAAATGTTAATTCTGTCTGGCATTACCAGCTTGTGAAAAAATAAAAGTATTTTAATCAAGATTCACTTATAAAATTAACGTGAAACAAAACAAAAACTAAAAATAAGATACAATCTACAGACATTCACAACATAAACATATCGTAAAACATTTACATATATTGTTAAATTATTACTTTAAACATATACTTTAGGTTACTGAAACAGCCAGTTAATAAAATCATTGCAATTTTGTTCTTGTTTGGAGGTGGGGATATTCTGACAACAATTGATTTAAAGACAATCTGTCAAAGTACAATGAAATACAATAATTATGCTGGGTGAACGTTCCGAGGTCAAATTCTTCCGCGACAGGGGTACCTTTAAAGCACAGACGACGGCACCGAAAAATTTTGGCGCACCCTCTCTTTAAAGCCCTGGCCAAATACGAAGACAGTACGTACAGTAATAATTCAAACTGAATTAAAAACTACTCCTATTTGGCATTTTAGTTATAGAGGCGGAAAGACGCACCCCCATCTCTGGGTGCCTGAGTAGTGGCCATCTTTAACCATTCCATGTCCGAGTCGCAGTAGGTAGAGACACATTCGAAAAAAAGTTCATCCCAGGTACAATACATTATTTTTAATATTTTTGTGGTAAGAGGGAGCAAAACATCAGTATTTACTGCTAGTAATTAGTGTACGATCTATAGTTGAAATCTGAGCCTAAATAAAAAGAAAAAGCATTTTCAAAGAGCAATTACGCTGTGTTAATGTAGAATAAGTGATTAGGTTTATGAGCAGTCTAATTACTTATTCGTTTAAAACGCTATATAAAATAAAGTTTATTATTAATTTGCTGGACAGAGTGGTGAACATTATTATGCAAAAGACAAAGATAACGATTTACGTTAAAAGACATTTCATTAAACACGGGTTTGTGATTTAAATGGGAATGGGGGTTGTAATATTTGTGTGCATCAGCAGTGAAACTGCATGTTGATTGGTGGAGGGCTGAGCGGGAATAACCCTTACTCAGGGTCACAGTTCATAGTGAATGTAGGAGCTAACGGGTTCGGAGTTACAGGTAAAATAAAGAGTTTGTTCGAGTGTCACATCATCGTCCTGGGTTGTTAAATTCTACACTATACGTGTACGAGAAACAAGACAGGGGTGACGGGAACTCTCAATCTAAATAAAAATAAAATAAAACAGGTTTTGATAGTTAATAACCACTTTTTATGCACGAAACACGGGTGCTTTTTCTTCCTCCTATTCAGTTTAGAAATCTGTGTATGCTGTAAGGTTTTTACTTCTTAATTAAACTTTTAAAATAAGCGTTTCAAATAGAAACAACATATGTTGTTGACTTTCTGGTGTGTAGAGCAGATCATCACGTCTTTTTTCCCCAATCAGAGGGGTGTCAGATGGTGTCAGCCAATCACCATTCTGAAGCCCTACCGTAATCTCTGGTATATGGAGACACCAGAATTCTGTCCCATAGTTTAGATAGATAGATGATAGATACTTTATTGATCCCGTGAGGGAAATAAAGTAAATCATTTTCATTTTAGGAAATTATGAAATGCTCGGTTAAAAGGAAAGGAGATTGGCTGTGTTTCTGCGTTGGGTAGCAATGGGTGACTATATTCTCAGGCGGAAGAGCTTAATTTTCATGTTAAATATTTTTTTTAATTAAAATTAATTCTATACAGCAATTGCATATTTGGGTACTGTTTCATAAAACTTTCATGCTTAAAATGTTTAGGGAGAAATGGAAGACTGGTGTGTATTTTTTCTTTAACCTACCAAGACCAGCCATACACAGTACAGTTTACATACAGTAATATGTTAATGTTCCTAAATTAATATCGTTTATGACCTTCAGATGCGTTATGCTCCTCTTCTTTTTATGCTCACCTACTAAAATTTCCCTTTAGTGGTAAAAGTTTATATAAATATTCAATACTAAGTGGATTAAAATGTGCACAGTAAAGAGAGTAAATGATTAAATCTTTTCACTACCGACCAATGCACCACGAGTGCCCCTGTCGGTCATTTTGGCCAGCCAATCACTTTACCGCGGTGCACTGTGGTGGCTTGTGTGTAGTTGCGTGCGGTACGGGTTTGTACCGTGCATTTTGAATGGCTGCATCTGTATATTACATAATATGTTTATGTTAAAGATTTTGATGCATAAAATATTTCTGCATAAATTAAAATATTTATGATAAAGGTGGTAGGTTGTGTACTTTTGTCCAACTGAGCAATCTTGCTTTTATAAAATATTCCAACTTTTTAATGTTTAATGATTAACATGCTGTAATACACAGTTTCAAATTTAAAGTCTAAAGAGTATAGAACTTAAATTCTTAACTGAATAAAGATTGTCCCTCAACAGTGATCGGCATTCGAAACCAGGTGTTTTCTGGTGACAGCTCCAATACTGTACATGAGAGGTTTTATTAGCTCCACCTGGCAGTTTTACAAGGTGATTCCTGATACTATTGTGAGACATATTTGGTTTAGCATATTCAGCTGGTGTTCCTGGAGATGCAGATGATAGTTCAGCCTTAGGCAAAAATATTAGATGAACTGGCAACCGAGCCTCACGACCATGCACCAGATAGAATGGTGTATACCCAGTGCTAGCATATACACTTGTATTGTAGGCAAGCTGAATGGATCTCAGCAACGTGTCCCAAGCTTCATGTGTTTGATATAAACATTTGGCCAGTTGGTCCTTTAGGAACCGGTTAAATCTTTGGATTAACACATTACCTGCTGGATGGTAGGAGGAAGTTCGGGTTTTTGTCACTCCTAACTTAGAGCACAGTTCTTTTACCAAATCTGACTCGAACTGTCGACCTTGATCTGTATGGAAATATTCTGGAACTCCATGCTCACTTATGTATTGTTCAAAAATAAAGCGAGCAACTGTGACTACACTCTGGTCTTTCATGGGATACAAGTTCACATACCTAGTAAAATAGTCCTCTATAACAAGAACATACCTGTATATACCTGTACTCACCCACTGGGTGAGTTCAGTTATGTCTGCAGCCACTTTCTGGAATGGTCGACTAGCTTCAATTGTCTGCAGAGGAGCAAGGTTATGGGGTACTGGCATAGCTCTGGATTGACATGCTACACAATGGTGACAATAGCTCTCAATGTCCCTCGCCATAAAAGGCCAGTAGAACTGCTCTCGAGCTCGATGAAGTGTCTTTCTGTAACCAAGGTGCATTTGTTTGTCGTAAACTCCAGCATGCTTATCAGTCCAGCCCGGAACATTGTGAAGCTGCACATCTACAACAACAGACCCAGTATGACAAAAAAGTAAAGTACTCACCTTACCACAAGGGAGACGTAGTTTTGTTGAACGATCCAGCTCATTTACGGTGTAAACTGGCGCCACGTTGGAAAGGGCCATACTGTATCATACAGTTAATACGCCCTGCTGATGGAGATGTGGTGCTGTATGTCAGACAGAAAGACTCCCCTGATGGACCTACACGAGTTGTTCATCACAACCGTCTGAAAGCTTATTTGACACCTGCTTTTCCACAGACAGAATGTCTCCCTTCAACTGCACCTGTCGAGCTTCAGCAGACTCAAAGGGTGCCACCCCAGGACAACCCAGATGTGCAGGTACCTAGTGCTACCCCTGAGTTGCCTTCCATCATTTTCTCTGGTGTGAAGCAGTGCAGAAGCAGAGACCGCAACGTTTTAGACATTTTCAGTTGTGTGAGTGCTCTACTTTGTAAAACTGCCAGGTGGAGCTCTGAAAGCTAAACATGGTGTGTGGAGCATTTGGGATGTCACCAGAAAATGCGCAGTTTTGAATCCAGGTCAATGCTGAGGGACAGTCTTTTTCCAAATATAGAATTTAGATTGTACACTGTTTAGACTCTTATTAATTTCAAATTGTTATTATACTGGAGCTTGTGAACATGATGTGCCTCTTTCAGGTTCACATCCACAAAGAGAAAATCCAAAGGTAAATTTTGGTAGCAGAAAATAATGAGTGCTGTAATGTAATACATACCTAATGTACACATAGTAGATGGTAGTGAAAGCTAAATATGAAAATGTACATAAGAGTAACAGTAACCCTCAACAGTAACCCACTTAACTTGGTGACTTACGGTGGATTATGGTTTTAACGTGCTTGTTCAGGCATTATATACAGTTTATATACTGCACTTCATAAAACGTTACTGTATAATGTTTTATCCTTTTCCAAGAACACCTAGTAAGAACACCACTTGCTGTTATTGTAAAAATAAGTTGTACTAATTTAATACTACTTTATAGTAAAATTAGTATGGAATCATGTTACTAAGCAGCTAAAGTGGAAACAGCACTACCAGCACTTTCCCTCCCCCCTAGTGCGAGATGATAATGCACTGTCTGGCATGAAAAAATCCCTCTCGAGCTGTTTCAGAACATCTTTGAGATGGTCTGGAGGTTCATTCATGTTGTTACATCAATATTAATATTAATTTGGCTAGCAACTATGTCACCTTGCAACTCACAACTGGTAAACCACTGAAACTAACCAGGTGTGAGCCTGGTCACTACCTGGATGAGAGACCTTCTGGGAAAAACTAAGGTTGTTACTGGAAGAGGTGTTAGTTGGGACAGCAGGGGGCACTCACCCTGTGGTCCCTGTAGGTCCTAATGCCCCAGTATAGTGACAGAGACACTATACTGTAAACAGGCACCGTCCTTCAGATGAGATATAAAACTGAGGTCCTGACTATCTGTGGTCATTAAAAATCCCAGGATGTTTCTCGAAAAGAGTAGGGGTGGAATCCCAGCGCCTTGGCCAAATTTCCCATTGTCTCTTACCAATTATGGCCTCCTAATAATCCCCATCTCTGAATTGTCTTAATGACTGTTCTCCTCCCCACTGAAAGCACAGTGACTGGACACTTCGTTTCCAGATCACTTGGCACTCGTGAGGTATCCACATGAACACATACACACACATATGTAAACATTTAACTATCTAAACAAAGGCGATAACGCTGGTATCCAACGTAAACAAACTAGTCTTGATATCCGGGGATAGCCTTGCTTGCTCTGTGGGTTCACACACAGAGTAAAGTAAGGTTGTTCCCGTATTATCAAAATTAAACATTAATTCAAACCAAATACCTGTTTTCCTTTGTTTTAGAAGTGAAATGAACCAAATTGGTGATCAACTCACATGTTTCAAATAAATAAGCTGTTTGGATTTCTCACCAGCAAAATGGTTTCTCCCGCAAAACCTGTAGGACCGAAACTTTGGCATGGCAACAGGGGCTGGCTTAGTGGTGCCTGTTTCAGGACTGCACATGTGTGGATTGATTTGTAAGAAGATACCATTAAAAGGGGATAGTATTTTCTTAAACAACAGTTACGTACATAAAAGGAGTATGATATTTTATTTTTGGTAATAATATGTTCATTGTTTAATTGTGTACTTAATGAAGAAAGGTGTATATTAGAATTCTGATTATTATTTTGCTTTATAGTGGAATATTCTAGGGGGAGGAGTTTAACCTAGAAAATGAGCTCTTTAAGATAGGAGGGGAGATATAGGAGAAAGTGGGTTGTGGGGTAGAATAGGAGTTGCCTACAACAATCTATTTTTTATAGCAATTAATGTACATAATATTGTACTATAGCTTTGTGTTGTTTTCTTTTTTCCTGGTTAGTTTGTGGTTTTCACTTTGTTTAATTGGGTGTGGACTTTGGGAACACAGTTCTTTGTAATAAACGCCATTGCAATTGTGGCTTTGCCATCGTTATTGTAATATTCTATCTACGCCTCTAAACTCTTCAAAGAGAATGACAGCGCCTTGAGTGGAGTGTCCAGAAAAGCACTATGTAAGTGTAAGCAATTATTTTTATTATTATGATGATGTTAAAATTTGATATGTACAATTATCAGAAATGTGAATTTAGTTTGCATCGTGTTTTATTGTGAAAGAATCGCAATTATATTCATCTTTGTATTAACAGTTACAGCTGATATTTCACACCTGGAAAACACATTTGTTTTTTTTATTTTACTTGGAGTGTGAAAATTGAGTGACCACCGGGGCGCACAGTGAGATTAACACTGTGAGATGAAATGGAAAATGTTAGTAAATATGTTGACAAATGTCTGGATTTTCTGTTTCATGAGTCAAGTTAAAATTGTATCCAGCTGTCAATTAGCTAAGTGATGTTGCCAATGTTATATACTCTCGCAAGTTTGTTTTTTAAATGTTTGTAATCGCTATTCTTGCAAATACATCTTGTATTGTAGTTCAGTTTGTGTCTACGTGTTAGTTGGTGCCATAGAAGAGTGTTAAGACTGGTTTTGTTCTCAAAAGTAAAATACCCAAAATGCTATTTCAACTTTTCAATCTCCATTTTATCAAAAGCAATGAAAACTTACATAGTCATTGCAAATTTCAGTGCATACAGAAATTACGTGATCTGCCAAATTATGAGACTGGTACAGATGCAACCATTGAAAATGCGCGGGTGATACCGCATTAATTTCCTGTACGCTGTACGCATTCTACCGCAAGCTACCGGTAAATACCGCGAGTTACCGGTAAATACCGCTAGTTACCGTAAATTCTCCTATAATACGACAAGCAAAATAATAGTATCCGGAATTTCCGCAAGGTGGAGCTAATAAAGCTCAACCGCTCATGTTTGAGCTGTGGCCATCAAAGTCTTTAAGGAAGATATTACTAATAGTATTAATAATGAATGACCTTGGACAAGCTGTAAGTGTAAACTCAAAGTATTGCCCTGGTCAACATTCTTTTTTTGATTGACCTTCTTTGTAAAAGTAACACCACAGCATTTCGCAATCATGCATTTGTTTCCAATCATGCAAAGTACAGTAATTTTTGAGAATCGATTCACCATGCCTTTCACATGCTCATAAAAGAGATTGATTTAGGAACATAAACATATTACCGTATGCAAACTGTACTGTATACAGTATGTATATGTATATTTAATGTCTTAACTGTGCCCATTTAAGTATTGAATATTCATATGGAATTTTACCACTGAAGGGAAATCTTAGTAGCTGAGCATAAAAAGAATAGGAGCATACTGCAACGCGTGTGAAGGCCATAAACGATATTAATTTTGGAACATAAACATACAGTATATGGCTGGTCTCGGTACTTTAAAGAAAACATACAGGAAACATGGTTTCATTATGACCAGAATCGGTCTTGAGATATTTTTAACTTGATTTACAGTATTTGAGAGGTATGTCTTAACACCGATACTACGTAAATACTGCTCACGTATATGTTTCTAGGTTTATATTATGCATTTCATACGCTCAAATTACTTTTGAGCAACTAATAAGCAGCGCGAAACAGTATGCCCAGGGCGTTTTAGTTTCGTTTTGTGCTGGGACTCTGCTTTAACAATGTCGCCGTGGATTGATTAGAGATATCAAGTACATACAAGTCATTTTTAAAATGTTGTAGTTCGTCTTGTAAAAATGTTACGAGTACATCATCTATCAACAATTACACAGGTTCTGTTTCTATATTGCGGATTTTGGTTATGTAATATTATTTTCTAAATTTCACGTTGTGAATGTATGATTTGGCCAAACAGAGCCGCAAAGAAGTACATTATGAGTTGTTGTTGTTTTTTTTGCAGTTTTATCTAGAACAAGCGATGCTTAAACCTTTGTCTGATTCTTGTGAAACTATCCACACGACAGTTACAGTACCTAGGAGTTGACTTCAGTGATGTCACTGATGGGATGTTTCTAAAAATCCATCCTCTGTAAAATGTCTTCTCTAGTTGTCCTGCGTATGTTTTCGCTAATGAAGCTGTGTGTTCTGAGCCTGGATCTCTACATTTCTGTATGAACCAGCTTAGAGGGCTAAAGACAGCTTGTGTTTAAATTGAGTGTAAGGTAATTTATGCTTCTAAAGTCATGGTCAGCATTTATTATTGTACTGTGCTGTAGACTTGTTCTGTGCCTAGTCACATTATTTTATAGCGTTTTTATAGCGTTATCAAATCTGGTGGCGCTGTGTGTTAGTTTCCTGACTCCCATGTCACATGGTCTGTGATTGAATCCCATGGAACTATGACTTTATTTTTTAACAAACATTTCTTTGAAAAAATGAAACATTTCCCTTGGTCAGAGATTAAATAAAACCTCACTCGCACCAAACAAATTTATATTTCTAAATATCACAACATGATCGAATTTAAGTCTTTTTAATAACAATGAATAGTCACCTATGCGTTACAAAATAAACATTTATATTGATTTGAATCGCGTTTTGATTTAAATCGTAAACGCGTGTTTAAATATATGTGTTTAAAGGCGATATACTGTATAAAAGCGCTGATTCTTATGGAGTGTGTTCCGCCAGGGAGTCAAAAAATTTATTTTTTTAATCGCGTATCTAAGGAAAATTGCAGTATAACTTTGTTCATGCACAAACAGTGGCATGTTGCATTATAATTTGGGTGTCTCCTCTTGCCAGAAAGCTCTAAATTGCATTTTGAGTGCGGTTTTTGACTTTTTCTAAATTGCAACCCATAAATAAAGCTGATAAAGCTTAGACTAACTGTATTCTAAACAGTATTACAACAGCACATTGGACAATGCAACGTAAATTGCAAAAATGCACTTGGAATCTGTCCAAGCCCTCCTACAAAAATTATTTAAACTGTAACACTGATCATTCATCTCTAAATATACTTTATTTTATATAGCGTTTTAAGCGAATAGGTAATTAGATTGCTCATAAACCTAATCGATTTTTCTACATAAACACAGCGTGATTGCTCTCTGAAAATGCTTTTCCTTTATATTTAGGCTCAGATTTCAACTATAGATCGTATTATTATAAACTTTCTTGGAAAAATGTATTTTATGTAAACCATGTTTGCTATTAATTCATTTAGGGCTAAAATACGTTCATTGTCTTCCAATCGAGTCGAGTTGACATTGGAAGCTTGCCACTCCCGGACTGTTAAACCAACGCATTAGCATGTTAAAGCGATTCCATTGAGGAGCCCAGCTACCAGTTCACACTGTACATCCTACTTTGAAAATACCTGTGAAACCGGTTTAATTCGTCACAGCCAGCACTCCGGCAGAGAGGGGGTTGTACTCGTAAGCAGGCGAGATTTCCAGCGAAAGACACCTCCCCCCCCCAAAAAAACCCAGTAAGCAGTAATGCTTTATGTTGAAAATTGAGGTGGATTTTGAGGATGATAAAGAGGATAAACTGGGATGGGAGGAGGGTTTGGTTTTGCATAAGGGGCGGGATTATGATAATTGGAGGAATTTGCGAGAGTATAATGGTTTGATACATTTGATTTTGTATTGTGGTCGTTATCTATGTTTTTGGTTGGTATTATGTTTATATGGTTGTTTTTGTTGGTTGGTTGTTATTATGGTTATTAATAATACGATCTATAGTTGAAACCTGAGCCTAAATAAAAAGAAAAAGCAAGTGATTAGGTTTATGAGCAATCTAATTACTTATTCGTTTAAAACGCTATATAAAATAAAGTTTATTATTAATTTGCTAGACAGAGCGGTGAACATTATTATGCATAAGACAAAGATGACGAAATCTGTGTACGCTGTAAGGTTTTTACTTCTTAAACTTTTAAAATACACGTTTCGAACAGAAATAATTCCTCTTCCTGGTACAGTACTGTATGTATAGCAAACCAGTACGTCTTTTTTTCTCCAATCAGAGGGGTGTCAGATGGTGTCAGCCAATCACCATTCTGAAGCCCTACCATAATCTCTGGTATGGGGAGACCCCAGAATTCTGTCCCATAGTTTAGACAGATGATAGATACTTTTATTGATCCTGTGAGAGAAATAAAGTAAATCATTTTAGGAAATTATTAAACGCTCGGTTAAAAGCAAAGGAGATTGTCTGTTATAGGGGACATAAAAACAAGAGTTCGCTGGCATTATATCCTAGAAGACACAGACCAGGAGAATGCCCGCAGCGTAAAAGAAAATGCCTGATGAACTAGGGATTGGACAGTATCCAAGTGCTTGTACAATCAATGGAAATGTTCAAATAAATGTGCAAAAGAAATAAACAAAATAATCATTTATTTCTCTATCATATTGGCTAGCTAATGTCCTCTCTTTGCTAGTTAATGGCTGTGTTTCTGCGTTGGGTAGCAACGGGTGACTGTTCTCAGGCAGAAGATGTAAACAGCTTAATTTTCGTGTTAAATAATTTTTAAAAATTAAACTTCATTCTATACAGTGTAGGGAAAACCGGTTCAGGGACGCCAAATATGTCATCATAGTGGCTCTCTGAAGGCACCAGTTCTGTAGGGTTTGGGCATTTACTGAGACAATTATTAATTGTAGCAGTAAATCACAAAGTTGATTCTTTTGATGGCTTTAGAATCCAACCATGCGACATAACTCAAACAACGCGCACACACAGGTACTAATACACGAGGATACATTTATTAATACATAGAATATGCATATAAACCTAACAGATCTTATCGAGAGGGTTATAAGAATACAAAAGATATATATTCAGTCAGTTACAAAGTGTTACACATCAAGAGGACATACTTTCAGTATATCATTCATTAAGACCGTTTCATAAATGAACTTGGTTATAACTTCTACATAAGATACTCAAACAAGTACATAACTCTTAGGAATTAAATTGATATCAACTGGTTGGGATAACAATTGAATTCTCGCGCTGTAATGCATTGAAGTTGAATACTCATCCAATCTTTGGGGATTCAGATCTCCTGCGGGCACAAAGAAACAGTTGCAGGCTTGTTGCTGTCCAATCCGCGCTCTCTGGCTCCTTGCTAGGCTGTGCTGTGCGGCTTGCGACGGTGCGCTGCTGATGCTCATTGTTGGCTTTAACTAGCAAAGTTTGTGCACAGGAGAAAAGATGACTGTGGGTCCCAGCAAGTCAGGAAGAGGACCGGTTCGTTCCTGATGAAGAGCTAGTTCTGAATAGTAATTCAGCTGTCCACAGTTCCGACCTGTTCACGAGGCCTGCTGCTGGTTACTCTTTGGCAACCTCCACTCTAGACTCTTAGAACAAAGGAAAGTTCTGACACTCGGACACACTGGCCGTTCCGTGGTTCTCCGGGCTGAGTCTCAGGATGGTCAGGAGGCGCGCTGCGAGAATGTCCTGCCCTTGGGAGCCTTCTGCTCCTGGGCCGTCCTGCCCTGGAATTCTCCTTTGAATTCCCTTTAGAATCTTACTGAATCTTGTTGAATCTGAATCTCTCAGGCTCTCTGTGCTGCCTGTTTTTACCTGGAGGAACTTCAGCTCATTGATTGGCTGAAAGTTCCATGGGCATCAGAGTCCCACGTGGGTTACTCGGCCCTACCAGTCCCTGATTGGTTGATCAAGGTGAGATATGAGTCACTTACTCCTGACACTTAGTAATACAGTCCAGATGTCCAACTGGCACTCCCTAGACAGATAGGCGCCAATGGATGACCATTGATCATGATAGCCAGGCTTAGCTAAGTGCATCCCCCTTTGGGAGCTGTCCTTATCAAAAGAAAACATCTTGCATGAATGGTTTCTCTGTGGCTGCACCACAGAGATGAACAGAGAAATGGGGCCTCATTTGGGAAGCTCAGAAACACTTAATTCTGCCTTATTAATAAGCCTCGCCGCTACATATCCCCCCTTTTTGAAGGTCACGAGGTCCTGAGGCGTTGTTGCCTTCAAAACAAAACAGAGTGATGTCCCTTGCCATTAGAACATTAATCTTAAATGTCTACATTACTCCTCGAGAATTCATACCGGAACCAGCATTGGATACAAAAAGGATGAATAACATCTGGAGTATGTATAAACACGGTAGGAGACATTATCTCAGTCTAGGAATTACACATGAGGAAGTTCACTGTCAATATCTGATACCTCTGTAGTAGATATTTGGGGAGAAGTCACTTCCTTTCTTTTGACATGCTGCCTTTGACTCATTCATGCTACCCAGAGTACATTTTGATTTAAGAGTACAGCATTCAGAGTACACTGTCAGTCATGATCCAGCTACCCAGCAGTTATGTTACAACAACAACAGTTCCTATTCCCAGCCCCCCGATAAACCACAACACCTGTGTTGGGTATCTGCTAGGGTGGTTTGGAGGTTTGTTCCATTAAAGCAAACTAACTACCTGTACCTCTTCAGGGCTTACTGTTTCTTGGATTTCTATCCAATTCAATAGTGTGGCACCTGAAGGCATCCAAGACCTCAAGTTTGGTCTTATGTTGTCTGGTTCTAGACAGTACAGTGTTAAGTTCAAGCTGTACTATGGCCTCCTCGGGAACTTACAGGAAAACTGTTTGATTAGGTAGCTGCATTGCGGTAGCTGTATCATGCCTGTCACAAGTCATGGTGACAGTTAAATGTGGTGTGCTGACCAGCCATTTACTTCCCACCTGCTCTTCATGGGGTTCATTAACCTCCCTCTGCTCGTTAGTAGCTTTACACCCTTCATTGGTGAATCGTTTAGACACAGCCAATGGATAGCTTTGGTAGCCATACCTATCTCAAGATTTGGAACCGAATTCAATCTTGGATTGCCTTCTGGGTGAGCTATGAGCGATGGGGTTAATGTCACACACTCCTCTACTGAGAAGAGTGGAATCAAGTGGGTTGGGATTTGTGCCGTGGTTAGACTGGCTACAGTGGCACTAAACTCCCTTAACAGGTCTTGTGTCAACATTCTGGCCTGTTGCACACAAGCATAAACCCACTGTATAACACCGGCAATCATGTCCACTGGTTGGGGAATAAGGTTTAACCCTGTTGCATAGGAAGTTGCCTGTAGGGTTTCCCCTAAGCTTTCCAACTTTTGCTGCTGCTGATACAGTCTGTCACTACCCTCTGGCATCTCTGACACCTGCCTTCTTGGGGCAGTCAGGGTGAGAGTGCCAGTAGCACACAAACCTACCAGAAAAAGCAAACGTGCAACAGTGGCGGCAGCAATCAGTCCTCCCAAAAGTATTTTCGGGTGGCTGATCCTAGTCATCTCCTTCTGAGTGACTGTTGCCTTTCTAAGCTGGCGCAGCGTGTACATGGTGTCTTTCTCAGTATGCCCTGTGGCATCTTGGGCACCAACATCCTGGAAATCTGGGGAGATCTGACACAGCGGCTGATGCTGCTCCTCCGTTTCCAGGGCATCTGCTTTTTCGATTTGTTCATGCCTGTGTAGCGGCGAGGCTTAATAATAAGGCAGAATTAAGTGTTTCTGAGCTTCCCAAATGAGGCCCCATTTCTCTGTTCATCTCTGTGGTGCAGCCACAGAGAAACTATTCATGCAAGATGTTTTCTTTTGATAAGGACAGCTCCCAAAGGGGGATGCACTTAGCTAAGCCTGGCTATCATGATCAATGGTCATCCATTGGTGCCTATCTGTCTAGGGAGTGCCAGTTGGACATCTGGACTGCATTACTAAGTGTCAGGAGTAAGTGACTCATATCTCACCTTGATCAACCAATCAGGGACTGGTAGGGCCGAGTAACCCACGTGGGACTCTGATGCCCATGGAACTTTCAGCCAATCAATGAGCTGAAGTTCCTCCAGGTAAAAACAGGCAACACAGAGAGCCTGAGAGATTGAGATTGAGATTCAGATTCAGATTCAACAAGATTCAGATTCAGATTCAACAATTCTAAAGGGAATTCAAAGGAGAATTCCAGGGCAGGACGGCCTAGGAGCAGAAGGCTCCCAAGGGCAGGACATTCTCGCAGCGCGCCTCCTGACCATCCCGAGACTCAGCCCGGACAACCACGGAACGGCCAGTGTGTCCGAGTGCCAGAACTTTCCTTTGTTCTAAGAGTCTAGAGTGGAGGTTGCCAGAGAGTAACCAGCAGCAGGCCTCGTGAACAGGTCGGAACTGTGGACAGCTGAATTACTATTCAGAACTAGCTCTTCATCAGGAACGAACCGGTCCTCTTCCTGACTTGCTGGGACCCACAGTCATCTTTTCTCCTGTGCACAAACTTTGCTAGTTAAAGCCAACAATGAGCATCAGCAGCGCACCGTCGCAAGCCGCACAGCACAGCCTGGCACGGAGCCAGAGAGCGCGGATTGGACAGCAACAGCCTGCAACTGTTTCTTTGTGCCCGCAGGAGATCTGAATCCCCAAAGATTGGATGAGTATTCAACTTCAATGCATTACAGCTCGAGAATTCAATTGTTATCCAAACCAGTTGATATCAATTTAATTCCTAAGAGTTATGTACTTGTTTGATTATCTAATGTAGAAGTTGTAACCAAGTTCACTTTACGAAACGGTCTTAATGAATGATATACTGAACGTATGTCCTCTTGATGTGTAACTCTTTGTAACTGACCGAATATATATCTTTTGTATTCTGATAACCCTCACGATAAGATCGGTTAGATTTACATGCATATTCTATGTATTAATAAATGTATCCTCGTGTATTAGTACCTGTGTGTGCGCGTTGTTTGAGTTATATCGCATGGTTGGATTCTAAAGCCATCAAAAGAATCAACTTTGTGATTTACTGCTACAATTAATAATTGTCTCAGTAAATGCCCAAACCCTACAGAACTGGTGCCTTCAGAGAGCCACTTTTCTTACATATTTGGCGTCCCTGAACCGGTTTTCTCTACACCTGTGCTCTAGGAACCCTGCAGGGGGCGGTGCAGCGGTGGAGCATGCCTGACCTTTGGCTGAGTGGTCATCTGGAGCACCTGAGTGATCTGGGATTGTTACCCTATTCTCACTGTTCAGGTCCACCCTGCACACCTCCTGATTGAGGAATCCCTCTATCGGCATGTTTACAATCGTTCGCTGGGGGTAGGTGTAGGACACCTGCTCGCTCCCCCCTTCCCTCGCTAGGGGTTCAGGGAGCTGCCCCAGCAGTGGGATAGCTAGTTCACTGTCTTCGAACTCGCTATCACTCACCAGGCCCATGTCAGTGCAGGCGGGGATTCTGACACCTCTCTTTGCGATGTCCTGCACTGGCAGGCTGGTGGCTTGACCATCCAGCTCCAGTCTGGCTGAACCACTGTTGGTCAGACTCAGACTGACAGACTGAGCTGGTGGCTGTAAGAAAACCGGCTCGGCTTTCATACCCTGTCCCTTCTGGGGGACTGGGTGTGTAGGCAACCCTGCCGTTGAGGCAGGAACAATCAGGTCAGTCTCACTCACTACCTGGTAGTTGTGAGAAATAATGTTACCTGACTGCAGTTTCCCTGGGTCAAAGCAGAGGGAATCGGCATCTGGGATCAGGTGTGTCCACAGCGCAGTAGTCTCAGCGTCCAGCTGGACCTCCTGTCTAACCTGTGAATGTTGCAACAGGGGCACCTGGCGGTGGCCCTGCGACACCTGGTCAAGCAGATCCTCACTAATAGAGGACCTCTCAGGGCCAAGGGTGAGGTCTACATCACCAACCTGCTCTCCTGCCATCTGGATCCCTTCCACCACTGCGGGGTGATGTTCCTGACCCCTCTTGGGTGCCAGGGTGCACAGGGAAAGCTCCTTTTCATCGCCACATGGGGAGATCAGCTCCTCTTTAGGGATGTAAAAGGTGTGTGCTTTACCTGGTGGATCAGGCGGCTGCTTGGAGCACCGCTCCTGTGGCATGGAGGCTGTTGGGACCTCAGCCGGGACACGACTTCCCTGTATATCCGGGGAACAAGGAAATATTTTTATTTCTTGTCCAGAGGGAACAGAAGGAATCTCCGCATAGGCTTCTGTGTTCGGTGGGCACTGTGTGAGCACAGTCTGCCTCTTGGCCCCCCTTTCCTTCTGTACAGAAGGCTTAGGAGCCTTGACCTGTTTCCACACCTTGCCTTTCTGGTGATCCACCAAAGGTTCCTCTCTGAGTCGCATGCCCTTTTCTTTTTCTACCCGTTTGAGCTTGCCGTGTGACATCAAACACCTTTCAACCTCAGTGTCAATCAGTGTCTCACTGGGTAAGACATCTCCCATGGCAGCCTTGATGTAAAAACTTCTTGCTTTTCCTCTGCGTTTTACTGCCTGCTCTGTGACTTCAGGGGTGGAGTCAGCACTCGCTTGGGAGTGGCTGACCTCATCCAGGCAGGAACTCTTCCGCTCAATCAGATAGACTGAGGGAGGGAGAGGGGGCGGGTCTCCGCCTCCTCCATTGGAGAGTATCAGCTCATTCACGCTTCCGGCAGCCTTGGGGAGCGGTTGTCCCTGTCCTAATAAAGCTTGTTCAAGCCTGGCCAGGTGGGTGGCTACTGAATCCTTTTGTTCAGCCTTATCTAGCCCTTTCCCTCCCCCGGTGTTCTCATGGCACTTAGGACGCTGGGTGCGGTCCTGTGTGAGTGCTTTGGAACGGGGCTTAGCCAGCTCAGGAGCCTGTGCTCCTTCGAGCAGGGGGGAGTTAACCCTCCTGGCTCTGATGGCGAACACAGTCGCTTTAACAGCTTTTTGCTCAGAGCGACTTTGGACATCATACTCCCAGGCTTTCTGCACGAATCTCTTAATATCAGTCATTTTCGTGGTCTGTGCATCTGTATGCATTAAGATAATCTTTCTGACTGATGGGTGGAGATTCGCAATGAATAAACCCTTGAAATGTGTGTTCTCTTCGCAACCCTCATCATTTCGCCCTGCAAAATAAGTTCGTCTAAGTCTCTCGTAATATTCGCGAGGGGACTCTGCTCTCTCGTGCTTAATGTTAAGTGCGGTGGCTATCGCGGCAGTCGGGTCAATAAACGCACTGTATTCTTCGATAAGTGCTTGACATAGCTGCTCAAAATCATTACAGACTTCTTTCATCTGCCTAGCCATCCACTCATGTACAGCTCTGCTGGTAGTTTTTCTAACCAGAAACACTTTCTCCTGT
The DNA here is from genome assembly GCF_040954835.1 of Lepisosteus oculatus. Classification (NCBI taxonomy): domain Eukaryota; kingdom Metazoa; phylum Chordata; class Actinopteri; order Semionotiformes; family Lepisosteidae; genus Lepisosteus; species Lepisosteus oculatus. The sequence continues at coordinate 28,168,565 of NC_090703.1, read as the reverse complement.
TCTGTGGCGTTTGGCAGGTACTGCAGGTTATACCTGAGGTCTTGAATATAACTCTCGATATTATTCTCTGACACTGCGGGGTCAAATCTCTCTATGTCCTTCGCTAGCTCTCTCAGAGAATGGAGATTTATTCTCCTAGCTTCTCCGCTGACGGAGATATGGAAGAGATCGTGGTCAGACCTGTCGCTGCTAGAGAGAGTGCTTAATAGCGACTCGAATTCAGACCTTTTAGCAACCATCGTTAAACTTAAAGAGTATTACTTTTAAGTACGAAATCACAGTTTTACCACAGAAAACTGCTAGATCAAGTATGCAATCAACCCGGTAGATCGCAAAAGATCAAGCACTGCTTAAAGAGCAAGGGGAACTTTTTTCCTTTCGGCTTTCAGCACACTATATTGTCGTGTATGAAACCCGCGGCGTTTTATATTGAATTATTCCGCTTGGTTGACTCATTTCAGTCTTGCCACGCCCGTGCCAGGGACGCCAAATAATGTAGATTAAGCCCACCCAGGGACGCCAAATAATGTAGGGAAAACCGGTTTAGGGACGCCAAATATGTAATCATAGTGGCTCTCTGAAGGCACCAGTTCTGTAGGGTTTGGGCATTTACTGAGACAATTATTAATTGTAGCAGTAAATCACAAAGTTGATTCTTTTGATGGCTTTAGAATCCAACCATGAGACATAACTCAAACAACGCGCACACACAGGTACTAATACACGAGGATACATTTATTAATACATAGAATATGCATATAAACCTAACAGATATTATCGAGAGGGTTATCAGAATACAAAAGATATATATTCAGTCAGTTACAAAGTGTTACACATCAAGAGGACATACTTTCAGTATATCATTCATTAAGACCGTTTCGTAAATGAACTTGGTTACAACGTCTACATTAGATACTCAAAACAAGTACATAACTCTTAGGAATTAAATTGATATCAACTGGTTGGGATAACAATTGAATTCTCGCGCTGTAATGCATTGAAGTTGAATACTCATCCAATCTTTGGGGATTCAGATCTCCTGCGGGCACAAAGAAACAGTTGCAGGCTTGTTGCTGTCCAATCCGCGCTCTCTGGCTCCGTGCCAGGCTGTGCTGTGCGGCTTGCGACGGTGCGCTGCTGATGCTCATTGTTGGCTTTAACTAGCAAAGTTTGTGCACAGGAGAAAAGATGATCCCAGCAAGTCAGGAAAAGGACCGGTTCGTTCCTGATGAAGAGCTAGTTCTGAATAGTAATTCAGCTGTCCACAGTTCCGACCTGTTCACGAGGCCTGCTGCTGGTTAATCTCTGGCAACCTCCACTCTAGACTCTTAGAACAAAGGAAAGTTCTGGCACTCGGACACACTGGCCGTTCCGTGGTTGTCCGGGCTGAGTCTCAGGATGGTCAGGAGGCGCGCTGCGAGAATGTCCTGCCCTTGGGAGCCTTCTGCTCCTGGGCCGTCCTGCCCTGGAATTCTCCTTTGAATTCCCTTTAGAATCTTACTGAATCTTGTTGAATCTGAATCTCTCAGGCTCTCTGTGCTGCCTGTTTTTACCTGGAGGAACTTCAGCTCATTGATTGGCTGAAAGTTCCATGGGCATCAGAGTCCCACGTGGGTTACTCGGCCCTACCAGTCCCTGATTGGTTGATCAAGGTGAGATATGAGTCACTTACTCCTGACACTTAGTAATACAGTCCAGATGTCCAACTGGCACTCCCTAGACAGATAGGCGCCAATGGATGACCATTGATCACGATAGCCAGGCTTAGCTAAGTGCATCCCCCTTTGGGAGCTGTCCTTATCAAAAGAAAACATCTTGCATGAATGGTTTCTCTGTGGCTGCACCACAGAGGTGAACAGAGAAATGGGGCCTCATTTGGGAAGCTCAGAAACACTTAATTCTGCCTTATTAATAAGCCTCGCCGCTACAACAGCAATCACATATTTGGGTACCGTTTCATAAAACTTTCATGCTTAAAATGTTTAGGGAGAAATGGAAGACTGGTGTGTATTTTTTCTTTAAACTATCAAGACCAGCCATACACAGTACAGTTTATGTACAAACAGTAATGTTTATGTTCCTAAATTAATATCGTTTATGACCTTCAGATGCGTTATGCTTCTCTTCTTTTTATGCTCAGCTACTAAAATTTCCCTTTAGTGGTAAAATTCCATATAAATATTCAAAACTAAGCGGATTTAAATGTGCACAGTAAAGACATTAAATGATTAAATCTTTTCACTACCAACCAATGCACCACGAGTGCCCCTGTCGGTCATTTTGGCCAGCCAATCACTTACCGTGGTGCCCTGCGGGTAGGTTACTGTACCGCGGGTTTTTACCGCGCATTTTGAATGGCTGCATCTGTACACATAAAGTTTTGTAAAATGGACATGGAACTTCTATTCTTTTATGTACTGATCTGCTACTATATGGAAAGAGAGGGAAAACTTGCATATAACATAAATTATTGGATTCCAAATTTCTGTCATCACTATACAGTTATTTCTGCAATAATGCACATTTCCAAAAGGAAAATTACCTATTACAGGATTGAATGAATAGGGAGTGCTTTTTCCATAATAAAATGCTGGCTATAACATGACATAAGTATACCTGAATGAGTCACTTGTAGAATGAAGATTGTTGCATGGTAGTCTGGGGATAATAAGACATTCTTTCATGTATTGACATCAGTCTTTGTTCAACCTGCATGTGCATCAAAGTTGTTTATCTGTACTCAGCTACTATATTTTCATTTTTGGAAACACTGATATAAATATAGATGTTACAACAAGTGGCAAGTTCTGCTACTGCATGTGGTGCAAGTTAAAGAAAAGCTACAGATGCAGCCATTCAAAATGAATGGTACAACCCCATACCACACAAAATTAACCACAGTTTACGCCATTGTACCACAGTACGTGCTTTGGCTGGCCAAAATGACCGACAGGGGCAATTTAATAATTTAATCTCTTTACTGTGCATGTTTTAATGCGCTTAATATTGAATATTTATATGGAATTTTACAACTAAATGAAAATTTTAGTAGCTGAGAATAAAAAGAAGAGAAGCATAACACATCTGAAGATCATAAATGATATTAATTTAGGAACATAAACATATTATGTAAACTGTATATGGCTGGTATTGGTAGTTTAAAGAAAAAATACACACCACTATTCCACTTTCTCCCTAAGCATTTTAAGCATCAAAGTCTTAAATGTGGTTACTTCGGAAACGTTTTTACATGCTCCTTCTGACCATATTTCATTTATATACTTTGTGGAAAGTGATAGTTTTAACCTTTTCTGCGAATACACTCGTTATCGGAGTAAACAATAGCATACTTTTTAGAATTGGATTAATAGGGAATATAATATGAAATCACGCATCTAAACAAATTACTAATGATATAACTATATTCATGTACTTTAGCACAAACAGTAGTATAAGACTTTCTATCGATATGTGTATGGCTGTTTCAGTGGCATTCATGCAACTGAGTCAGTGGTGTGATAGATTAAGCTTGTGCCTTATAACCCTGAGGTTGGGTGTTGAAATCCAGCTATTGCTGTGAGTTTTGTTTTAACAAATAAACATTTCTTTGAAAAACTAAAATAGCAAATATTATGGGCACTATATTGACATTTTTATATTTCTAAATATCACATGTTCGTACTGTATGTACCCAGTGGTACCACAGAGTGTAGGGCGCAAACCCACATGACATATTTTTAAATATCACATATTCAAAGCCAAGTAATTTATTAATAACAACAAATAATTTCAAACTGCTACTGATATTATTACTGACAATAAATATTATTGACACTATAATGAATTTGTTGGTCTTTCTAAATATCACAAAACATTCAAAGTTAAGTGATTACCATTTTCCATGAATACTTGTGCTCGTTATCACAGTAAAAGTAACTCATGCTTTTCAGAATTTAATTATTATTTTGGAAGCATATAATCTTACATATGGTAAAGTCTTACATGTGGTTATTTCGGAAACGTTTTTTACGTGCTCCTTCTGACCATATTACTTTACGTTTAAATACTTTGTGAGAAACGTGATAGTTTTAAGCTTTTCTGTGAATACGCTAGTTATCGGAGTAAACAAAAGCATATTTTTAGAATTTGATTAATAGAGAATATCATATGGAATCGCGTATCTAAAGAAATTAATAACAATATAATTATATTCATGTACTGTAGCAGAATCAGTAGTATAAGACTTTCTATTGATATGTGTAAGGCTGTTTCAGTGCTTGATATGTCACTGCATCGGTGGTGTGATGGCTTCAATGACTGATTGAGGTCGGGTGTTCAGATTCAGCTATCGCCATGAGTCTTCTTTTAACAAACATTTCTTAGAAAAACTAAAATAGCAAATATTATGGACATTCTATTGACATTTTTATCATTCTAAATATCACAACATGTTCGACGCTAAGTCATTTATTAATAACAACAAATAATTTCAAACTGCTACTGATATTATTATTGACAATAAATATTATCGACACTATATTGAATTTGTTGGTCTTTCTAAATATCAGAAAACATTCAAAGTTAAGTGATAACCATTTTTCATGAATACTTGTGCTCGTTATCACAGTAAAGTAAGCTCATCCTTTTCAAAATTTAATATTTAAGCAGTAAGTCACGAGAGGCCGTGCTATATCGTGGATATAGTCACAGTTAAAAGGTGTTTTAACTGTGACTATATTCACGATATAGCACAACTCTCGATTGCCTTATTGCTTTTGTAAAACCGTCCCAAAATATGCGAGTGCTGTATAGAATACATTTTAATTTTTTAAAAATTATTTAACATGAAAATTAAGATGTTTATATTCCTCCGCCTGAGAATATAGTCCCTCGTTGCTACACAATACGGGAACACAGCCATAAGTACCATTAGCTAACAAAGAGGACATTAGCTAACCAATATGATAAATATGGGGAAAAAAGCAATTGGAAAAAAAAGACCTGCTGATCTGTACTACATACCAGGAAGAGAACAGAATATGATTTTTTTCTGTTTGAAATGTGTGTTGTCTTTATGAAATAAATGTATTTTAAACGTTTAATTAAAAAGAAAATAACTAATTATAACTAATTTATATAAATAAAATTTTGTAAAAACTGCACCAGGTATTAGATCTTGTTTATATTAAAGTTATATCACTGGGCAGTGGTGGACAGTGCGCTATTTTGTCAGTAACCTGCTAATCTGCTTAACAACTGTAGAAAACATGATTTTATTTCTGTACGGAATGCGTGCTAAGTTTAAAAATATCAAACTATTTCAAATGTTTAACTAAGAAGTAGTGTAGTCTGCAAAGGAACAAGTGATGGGTTTATTCCATGCTGAAAAGAGAAGATAAAAAACACAATGTTTTGGCTGTGAAGACCAGAGCAGGGAGCAGGGAGCAGGGAGCAGGGAGCAGGGAGCAGTTTACACGAAAATGGGTGATCTCTCCAGACTGTACGCCCATTTCACAGTAGGTCAGTGGTTCCTAATCCCCACCCTGACCACTACCACTCCCATCCTGCCCCTCACTGGGCGCTCTTCACCCGAGGTGCAAGACGAATGCACTACATTCATGTAGGGCTTTCAGGGTCATGTGGGTTTGCGCCCTACACTCTGTGGTACCACTGTGTACATACAGTACGAACATGTGATATTTAGAAATATAAAAATGTCAATAGAGTGTCCATAATATTTGCTATTTTATTTTTTCAAAAAAATGTTTATTTGTTAAAAGAAAACTCACAGCAATAGCTGGATTTGAACACCCAACCTCAGGATCTATAAGGCAGTTACTTAAGCCATCATACCACAGATTATCAAGCACTGAAACAGCCGTACACATATCAATAGAAAGTCTTATACTACTGTTTGTGCTATGGGAAATTAATATAATTATATCGTTATTAATTTCTTTAGATACGTGATTCCATATTATATTCCCTATTAATCAAATTCTAAAAGTATGCTTTTGTTTACTCTGATAACGTATTCACAGAAAAGCTTACAAATATCACTTTTCTCACAAAGTTTATAAACGTAAAGTAATATGGTCAGAAGGAGCACATAAAAATGTTTTTAAAATAACCACGTGTTAGACTTTGATGCTTAAAATGTTTAGGGAGAGATGGAATACTGTTGTGTATTTTTTCTTTAAAATACCAATACCAGCAATATACAGTTTACATAATATGTTTATGTTCCTAAATTAATATCGTTTAAGAGCATGTAAAGGGCATGGTGAATCGGAGATTCAGTGGACCAGAGTAATACTTTGTGTTTACAGCTTCTCCAAGATTATTCATTATTAATACTATTAGTAATATATTCGGTAAAGATTGATGCATAAAATATTTCTGCATAATTAAAATATTTATAATAAAGGTGGTATTATAAACACGCATTATGACACGTTTTGATACTTTTGTCCAACTGAGCAATCTTGCTTTCATAAAATATACCACCTTTTTAATGTATAATGATTAACATACTGTAATACACAGTTTACATTTAAAAGTCTAAAGAGTTTACAACTTAAATTCTTAACTGAATAAAGATTGTCCCTCAGCAGTGATCGGGATTCGAAACCGGGTGTTTTCTGGTGACAGCTCGAATGCTGTACATGAGAGGTTAAGCTTTATTAGCTCCACCTGACGGTTTCATAAGGTGATTCCAGATACAATTAACGTAATCTAATTTGCATATGGCAAAGTGCGGTATGACGCGAAATGACGCATTATGACACGTTTTGATGCAACACGCCCACCTCGTTTTACCGTAGCGTACCCTCCTCGTTTTGAATAAGGCTAGTTTTGGTAGTTTAAAAAAAATACACACCAGTATTTCACTTTCTTCCTTATTATTTTAAGCATTTCATTCGGTTACATAATTTTGGAATAGTTTTTGTGCTCCTTCTGACTATATTAAGTTTATATACTTCGTAAAACGTTATAATGTTTAACATTTACTATGAACATTTGCGATCGTTATTGCAGTAAAAACACGCATACTTTTTAGAATTTGATTAATCGGGAATATAATATGGAATCATGTATCTAAAGAAGTTAATAACGATATTTAAGGATTTAATTATAATTATATAGCTCAAAATATTATCGTATTATCGTATTAATTATAAGGCCTTTGTAAGGCCGGGCACTTAATATGTGAGAAAGCGACAACATACAACAATGGTGTTACACTATTAGATTACAGAGGTCTTCATTCTGCAGACCCTGAAACCCAGAATCCTAACCCTGTAACCTGAAACATTATACAATACATTGACAAGCTAATATAAAATACACCCTGCATCCTCAATGAAAGAATGTGACCCGGCACTAATTCTCCCTTCTTATAACATGGGTATCCAAAAGTAATTGGGAATGTAGGGGTTTTAATTAAATCCACCTAATTAGTGATAATTCAACACAACTGTTTTTACTGATTAAGTGATGTCAGTTTGAAAAAAATTCCATAGGTGGAAAAGACAGGCTCTTGGATATATGATTGGCTCTGTTAATTGGCCACTCCTGTGGATTAAAAATCTGGTGTATATAAGCAGCAAGTAGGACAAGGGCTGGAGAGTGTGTAGAGGTTCTTGAAGTAAAGGAAGAGAGTGAGCTTTCAGAATGGACTATTAGAGAGTCTAGATAGCACAGATGTAGTGTTTTGGCTGCTGTACTTCAACAGCAGCAAACAGGCTTACAGTATATGTTCCAGGAAGTGTTTGTGAGAGTGAGAATAAAGAATTTGTAGGATTTTGTTGTGATATGTACAGTGTACAAAATCCAAAGTGATATGTACAGTGTGCTCAAGAATTATTGGCACCCTTGATAAAGATGAACAAAAAAAGACATATAAAAAGACAATAAAAAGGACAGACAAATAGAAAACACATAAAAATAAATAGCAAATAATGTCACCAACTCCTTTTAAATTGTAGTGTTATCAAAACAAATAGTAATTTGCAGATGTAGGGTAGATTTTTTTCCAAACACTCTTGCTGTCTCTGCAATTATAATTTGTGATCAATTTTTGATCAATTGAGTGGATTAATGATGTATTGTGGTATAAACTTAACTTTAAAGTTAGGATATACAGATGTAGCCATTCAGAATGTGCAGTAAAAACCTGTACCTTAGGTTTTGGGCTACAGGTACGTGATTTGCTGGCCAAATATGATATAGCACCTTGTTTTTTGGGGGTCATGATGTCACTCAGCCCCCCAACAATGTCGTAGGGGAACCGGACCGGTCTCATTTGTTAGTGCTGCATTTGTGCCTGTTTGTGCCATTGAAAGTAACTTCCCAGCTGCTTTCTTTCCTTAGCTATAACATCTTCTTTTTCAGGGGGTGACGTCACTCAGCCTCCCTACAACGTCTTAGAGGAACCAGACTGTCTCAATCGTTAGTGCTACGTTTATGCCAGTTTGTGCCGTTGAAAATAGCGTTTGTTCAGCTTTCATTCCCGAGATATAGCGCCTTGTTTTTCCGGTGATCACATGACCATGCACAGTGACTTTGACTTCCAGTAACCCCATCTGCCGCCGAGTTCAAGAGCTCTGTTTCCAGCGTGAGAGTAACAATTCTGACACTCTGTCCTTCTGTTTGCCCGGGCGGGGGGCTGCAGTGGATTTTGCATTTTATATCATTTTCTTCTATGCGTTTGTGTGAACAGGAAAATTAAATTTGTCCCCAATATCATACCCGAATCAGAACTGTGGGTGTAGCTTTAAAAAGCTAACATTAGCAAACAATTTTATGTTCTTACAAAGAGGCTTTAACAAACACGTCACACGTTTAGTCACGGCACAAACCGACACAAACGTAGCACTACCGAATGAGGTGGGTTTCATCGTTTGTGTTGTCTGTAGGGGGGCAACATCACAGAGTTCTATTATGCATGTTTAATACACTTAATATGAAATATCAATAAGGAATTTTACAACAAAAGGGAAACCCTGTACCTCGGGTTTTGGGCGACAGGTGGCCGCGGTATGTGATTCGCTGGCTAAATATGATTGTCATATTGTCTAAATATATTATACATATTGTATAGTGTATATGGCTGGTAGTGGTAGCTAAAATAAAGGTAACAACAGTATTCCATTTTCTTCATTAACATTTTATGCATCAAAGTTTAACTTTAACTCAGTCACTTACTGTGGTTATTTTGGAAATGTTTTGATGTGCTAATTCTGACTACATTAAGTATTTATATACTTAATGTTTTAAGTTAAGGTTTTTACCTTTTCTATCAATTCTTACTGTCGTTATTGCAGTAAAAATGTGTATATTTTAGAATCTGCTTAATATGGAATATAATATGGAATCAAATAACCAAATAAATTAATAACAATGTTAAGGACCTAAATATATGTATTCATATAACTGGTAGTATTACTGTAATCCACTTTCTTTGTATACACGTTTTATTTTTAATTTGACTCATTCACGCTTGATTACTTTCGAAACATTTTTAAGCTGTTCGTCACAGCTATGTTTCAAAGCAGCCAGTTGGTGCTGTCTAGGCAATCTGAGTTCAAAACCCTCTTATAACACAAGTTTTTCTTCTAAGAAATACTTTTTGAAAAATAAAATAATTTAATTTATTTTGTTTTTTTTTAATATTATAGCATATTCAATGTCGCGATTTGTGAAAAATTTCACAAATTTTATTTAAACAATATCTAGTACCTGGTTGCATTTTTATAAACCTTAGTTTGAATAAAGTGGATCCCAAGTGCAAGTGACTTCATAACGCAAGAAGGCATTATGCTAATTTTTTTGTTCCTTAGTTGAAGCCTTCTGAAGTCTCTCAAAAACATAAAAATATATGATACTATTTTGTGGCACAATGGGCAACTGATTCTTTTAATTTTAAAGAAAATCAAACTTGCCTAAATAGACTGCGTGGTTTTAAAACCCATAAAAATGGGTTTAGTTAAAAACACTGAATCCACGAAAAACGGGTGTTTTCTTCCTTGTGATCATCTTACAATCTTTGTATAAGCTGTAAGTTTTTTTAACTTTTTAATTAAATATTTTAAACACTTTAATTTTGTAAATGCAACACCCATTTCGTACAGATATACTACAATCATGTTCTCCTGTCTTCCTGTGGTGTGAAGCAAATTAGCAGGTGGTTGAGAAAATAGTGCACTGCTCATTGAGCTCAGTCAGAGAAGAGGCAGAGCTGTAAAGAGACTGCTCTGCAGCTTGCAGTGTTTATGGCACTGAACGTGTCTGTCTTTAAAACTTAATAATGGAATGCAAATCATTTCTTTTAACTTGAAATCTTTTAATTTTCATTAAACATAGCTTTCTCACCAGTTAGTTTTATATTTGAAACCATTGTTAAAGAAAGAAGGGGCTTATTGTACTTTCTAATAACATTACACATGGAAAGATTATACATTTTAATTGTTTTTTCTTTTTTAAAATAATTTTTAGAAAACTTTAATCTACACAAACATCAGACTATTTTGATTGTATTTCATTAAAAATATTTTATATTCATGTAAATAAAGTCAGGTGTCAGGTGCATAAACTATTAGTAATCAATAATTAGTATTACATTTCGCACTGTGATAAATTGTTGCATTTCCACATCTTGTAAAATCATTAATTTGCAAGCCTGTGTTCAATCATATGTTAAATCTGACTATCATCTGACTTTTCTGTCTCTATCTAGTCTCTCTCACCTGCTGCAATTCAGAAACAGAATGGTTAAAATGGGAACAGGTCAGGCAGGCATAGGGAAGGGGGAGGGGGGAGGCATTTAAAATGGCAAAGAGAAATGGCTTGAAGAGCTGAAAATGTTCGGTGCCGTCTTCTCCGCTTTAAAGGTACACTCCTTGTGGAAGAATTTTCACCTTGAACGTTTGCCTACCTGCTAACACACAGAAGCAAACTGAATACAAAATGTACATGCAAGAATAGCAATTACAAACATTAAAAAACTTGCTTTATACTGTTATGCTTTACAGTGTATTAAAACACTCTAGGGTTACTACACTATGAGTAATGCTGCCCATTAAACCTCTTTTCCACAATTTCAGTGGGCAAGGTCAGATAGCTGATTAATAGCTGGATACAATTTTATCTTGCAAAAATTCAGATATTTGTCAACTTATTTATTAAAACTATCCATCTTAGTAATTTCACTGTGTAAGTCTCACTGCATGCCCCACTGCTCACTCAAGGTTCACACTCCCAGTAAAATAAAAATCCCATTTTCCACATTACCACCTCGCACCAGGGGGGGGAGGACTCATTCAAAAGGGTGTAGTGTGTTAACACAAACTCTGATTAACAAAGCTGCTTGTAAGAGCAAGGTGGCTTTATGGTCAATTAAATAAAGCTACAGTACAGCCAGATGTTAAATTCTTCAAGCAAAATTAGCTGTTAGTCAAAGTCTGCTTCTTTTCAAGCAGTACACGACGTCTCAAAAGGTACCCTTTGTCTCTTGTGCAAATTCAACAAAGTTTTATTTTTTATAATTCCAAAATGTGAACGGTATGCCTCAGGGACTCATTATAGTACTGTAGCGAATATGGTTCGTGCAGGAAAATCAACATATTATACCCTTCCCAGCCAGGTCTCACTTCCTGCTGTTCCAAAGCCATATTGTTTCAATGTGTGAAATTTCTTTTTTTACTCCAGTATTTAATCCAATCTATTTTTACCCATCTGGCTATGTAAAAAATATAGCCAAAAGGATCGCTGTAAAAGTTAAATTCCAAGCTGAAAAGACAACCCAGTGGGCAAAAGATGTATAATATACATCTATTAAACGCATACCTTAGACGTCTTAATGTGGTCTGCAATTCATCTAGAATGAAATTCTAATATACGTCTAAAGTTATACGTCAATTATACGTCTATGTTTAGATGTTCATTATACATAAATGGTTGGAGTTCTATTGTACAGATAACTTTAGAGGTCTATTATACGGATAACTTTAGAGGTCTATTATACGGATAACTTTAGAGGACTATTATACGGATAACTTTAGAGGTCTATTATACGGATAACTTTAGAGGTCTATTATACGTATATGGGTAGAGGTCTATTATACATCAAAGATAGGTTTTATAGGTGTAGAAACAAGTAAACCAAGCCAATGATTAGGTTTAGAAATTTATTCTGAAAATACACATTCACACCTGAAACATATGTATTTCAAATTATACATTGTATACAATCAATCAACAATCAACATATGGGCAATAATCATAAAAAACACAACTAGTCTTAAACTTCAGCTACAAATTCTGGTAACATGGCAATATACAGTATAGTAATGACAAACACAAACTAATTACATTAACACACTAACTCAAAACCACATTTTGATTCAAATATACATTTTAAAATGTACAACTTCTATATTTCCAAGAAAAAAAATATTACAATGGAAGTTAAGATGATTTTTGTCCACTATTTGCAAACCCTGTCTAATTGTCCTAGCAGTTAGAACCGAAAACCTATTATTTTCAGTGTCCAGATCTCCTGGCCCCCTGCCTTGCATACAGATGCAGCCATTCAAAATGGGTGAGGTATTTCGCGGCATACCCTGGTGGGCGTGTCGCGGTATCACGCAGTTCACGTGTGTCACGTGGCTAACTATCCGGCGTCGCCTTGTAAAACCGCCAGGGGGAGCTAAACCTCTCATGTACAGCATTTGAGCCTTTAATTTTGAACTGTGTATTACAGCATGTTAATCATCAGTCATTAAAATGTTGGTATATTTTATGAAAGCAAGATTGCTCAGTTGGACAAAAGTACACAACCTACCTTTATCAGAAATATTTATGCATCAAAGCCTTTACTGAAGATATTACTAATAGTATTAATAATGGATGACTTTGGACAAGCTGTATACTCAAAGTATAATTTCTTTAGCACATTTGTACAAGCACTTGGAATCTGTCCAAGCCATACTTTGTCAGGCATTTTGTTTTACTTCAACGGGCATAAAAACTTCCTTGCTTTTAACAGGGCGTTTAATAATTTCTAACTATGAAAATGATTTAAAATGCGACACCTATCATTCAACTAGAGCTTAAAATATCACAAGGATCCTCAAGAGCACAGCAAAGAGTGTATTAAAAGACACTTGTATTTATCAACGCTTTCTTTTCCGTATACCAGATTTTATGGAACCACTTCAGAGGGGTGTCAGCCAGTCAGATTCCAGGAATTGGCACTTAATCGGGAATCGGAAAAATACACACCGGTATTCCATTTCTCCCTAAACATTGTAAGCTTCGAAGTCTTTAACTAACGTGATACCGGAGTCAACAAGCATACTTTTAGAATTTGATTAAAAGGGAATATAATATGGAATCGCGTATCTCAAGAATTTAACAACGGTATGATTATATCCGTGTACTGCGACAGGGCTGTGTAGGGCTGTTTCACCTGCCTGTTCATTCGAGCTGTCTTGTAGCCTACTGGTCTAGGTGCGTGACTACCAACTGGCAGGTTGTGTGTTTGAATCCAGCTGGTGCTGGACTTCCCTTTTAACAAACATTTCTTCGAAAAAATAGGTAAGCGATATTATGGACAATCAATTGACTTTTATATTTCAAAATATCGCAACATGATCGATATTTGCGATATTTTGAACATATCTTCCCTTCTGACAGCGGTTCCTGCTTCTATTGTGTGTGTGTGCAACAGAGTACATTTTTATAGAGAAATGGAGGCTGGACAGTATACGTTACAATATAAACATTTATATTTATTTAAATCGTGTTCTGATTTAAATCGCAAACGCGTGTTTAATTATATGTGTTTTTTAATCATAATCAGGCTAATGCATTTCTACATTTTCTGTATGAACCAGCTTAGAGGTTCACACAGAAAGACAGCTTGTGTTTAAATTGAGTGTAAGGTAATTTATGCTTCTAAAGTCATGGTCAGCATTTATTATTGTACTGTGCTGTAAACTTTTTCTGTGCCTAGTCACATTATTTTATAGCGTTTTTATTGCGTTATTAAATCCGGTGGCGCTGTGTGTTCGTTTCCTGACTCCCATTATTTAAACTGTGACACTGATCATTCATCTCTAAATAAACTTTATTTTATATAGCGTTTTAAGCGAATAGGTAATTAGATTGCTCATAAACCCAATCGCTTTTTCGACATAAACACAGCGTGTTTGAAAATGCTTTTCTGAAAATGCTTTTCCTTTATTTTTAAAGTAGGCTCAGATTTCAACTATAGATCGTATTATTATAAACTTTCTTGGAAAAATGTATTTTATGTAAACCGTGTTTGCTATTAATTCATTTAGGGCTTAAATACGTTCATTGTCTTCCAATCGAGTCGAGTTGACATTGGAAGCCTGCCACACCCGGACTGTTAAACCAACGCATTAGCACGTCGCCAGTATTGGCTTTAGTATTCCCCCCCTCTCCCCTCAATTAAATTCAATTCAAGGTGTTTTATTTGCATGACAGATGGGTACAAGCAGTGTTGGGTATGTATATTGTAACGCTTACGGCAGACAGGCACTGTGTAAGAGCCGGCGCACCAGAGCAGCGCACCGAGGGAGCGTCTGCATTTATAACTTAGTTTTTAAAAGTAGTCAAGCAATATGAAGCATCTCCTTTTACTTAGTGCCTGAGCATAAAAAGAATAGGAGCATACTGCAACGCGTGTGAAGTCCATAAACTATATTAATTTTGGAACTTAAACATACAGTATATGGCTGGTCTCGGTACTTTAAAGAAAACATACACACCAGTATTCCATTTCTCCCTAAACATTTTAAGCATCGAAGTCTTTAACTAACGCGATACCGGAGTCAACAAGCATACTTTTAGAATTTGATTAAAAGGGAATATAATATGGAATCGCGTATCTCATGAAATTAATAATGATATAATTATATTCATGTTGCAGAAGAACTGCAACGGACATAAAAACTCCCTTGCTTTTAACAGAGCGTTCCATAATTTCTAACTACGAAAATGCCAGGTGAAAGGATTTGTAAACATATTTTGTTAAAGCAAGTCAGTTTTTTCCGCAACACATAAAATACATTTTTCCAAGAAAGTTTAGCCTTTGTCACTAATGAAACCACTAAATAAAGACATAAATATAGAAATCTTAAGATTTGTTTTATTTAATGTTGGTAGCAGGATGAACTGTCAGAGTGTATATTTTGTCGCAGAGTTGCTGCAAGATGTTAACAGTGAAAAAGGTATTTAGAAATGAGTTATTTCAAGATGAAAATTTTCAGAATAATTGCAAATCTAGCAGGATAGAGAAAGCACAGAAAACTGGCAGTTAGATTGATCAGATTAGTATGAAAAGTCATTTAGCAAAGGGAATGAGAAGAGTGACAAACTAGTATACTTTAGATCTTTTTTTCTGAACCAGGGAAAATCTGATCATGTTTCCCTATAACAATAATAAAAAACTTTATTTGATATATCACCATTAAAGGTGGCATCTCAAAGCAATACAGTAGATGTAAAAACAGATAAAAGGACCACAGAGTACAAAGTAAATGCATATAAGAAAGACAAGCAGTTAGAGGTGCTACCAAAATTAGAAAATGAAGCAGATACAGACACTAAGTCTTCTGAAAAGAAAGGTTCTGAGGTTAGATTTAAACTGGCCCTGGTGTGTGTGTGTGTTTGTGTCTGTCTGTCCTGTGATGGACTGGCGCTATGTCCAGGGTGTATTCTGTCTTGTGTCCGTCGCTTACTTGGATAGGCTCCAAATCCTCTGTACTGGATAAAGAGATTAGAAATGGATGGAAGTAAAGGCACTGTGTGGATGGAACTATACACAGTGTTAGAAACCCACTATGAAATGGCAGCATCTCACTGAGAATAAAACATTTTATAGTGCTGGCTTAAGGAAACAGCCTTTCCACCTCTCTTGCACATCAGTATCCATACCTAGTTATTTAAACAAATTGCCTCTAATTATAAACATCTTAATATGCTGGCTCTGTGGATCCGCATCAGCTATGTTTGCCCATTCCTTCAATTCATGTACATCCAACACACAGTTCAACGCTAGCAACTACACAAAATCTAAAATATGAGCTCTACTTGCCACTTACAATACCAACAGTACCAGGTAACTTTAGTAGTGACATTTTCATGGATCTTTTTAACAATAAAATTTACAACATCAGACTTCAGACACAATTAAACAGGCCTCAAAAAAGTCTGTTACAAACATTTTCAGCATGGAATAAACCTTTACTTTAATGGTATAAACCTTAAATGGATTCATATTCTCAATAAGATTTGGTGCTCAGTAACATGACTTAGAAAATGACAGAAGACATACGTATCATGTTGGTGATGTGGTATCTCTGTACAAGGCTTTGACTGTGTTCCCTTACCAGCAACAACATGGGTTCTAACACTCAGACATTAAAAAAAGTCAGGCCAAGAGAGAAAATACCGAGCTTTACAACATGTGGTACCAGTAACATTTCACCCACAGACTCACCAACCAGATGTGTTTCAGTTTCTGTGATAAGCCTAGATTAATCATATCCTCTCCTCTAGTAGGAGCACCAAGTGTAAACATGTAACGCCCCTATTAAAAAATAATAATAACTGAAGTTCACTCTTTCTAGAACATACCTTCCTATGGACACTCCTAAAATGTATAAAATAGTGTCCACAGCATCTCATAATAGAGGCAAATGGGGAACTACAAACTCATTTCATACAATGCCATCCATGAGGGGTTAAATACACCCTGAGAGAAATTAATTTCTGGATAATTCAACGGCTGTGATTTCTGGAATATGTATTATACCAAATATTTTCAAAAGAAATTGAATCATTTCAATGAATCTGTGCCATTCAAGTACCTGCTCCAGACAGTAACCACTTTTCTAATTTCATTTTCTAATTTTGGTAGCACCTCTAACTGCTTGTCTTTCTTATATGCATTTACTTTGTACTCTGTGGTCCTTTTATCTGTTTTTACATCTACTGTATTGCTTTGAGATGCCACCTTTAATGGTGATATATCAAATAAAGTTTTTTATTATTGTTATAGGGAAACATGATCAGATTTTCCCTGGTTCAGAAAAAAAGATCTAAAGTATACTAGTTTGTCACTCTTCTCATTCCCTTTGCTAAATGACTTTTCATACTAATCTGATCAATCTAACTGCCAGTTTTCTGTGCTTTCTCTATCCTGCTAGATTTGCAATTATTCTGAAAATTTTCATCTTGAAATAACTCATTTCTAAATACCTTTTTCACTGTTAACATCTTGCAGCAACTCTGCGACAAAATATACACTCTGACAGTTCATCCTGCTACCAACATTAAATAAAACAAATCTTAAGATTTCTATATTTATGTCTTTATTTAGTGGTTTCATTAGTGACAAAGGCTAAACTTTCTTGGAAAAATGTATTTTATGTGTTGCGGAAAAAACTGACTTGCTTTAACAAAATATGTTTACAAATCCTTTCACCTGGCATTTTCGTAGTTAGAAATTATGGAACGCTCTGTTAAAAGCAAGGGAGTTTTTATGTCCGTTGCAGTTCTTCTGCAACATGAATATAATTATATCATTATTAATTTCATGAGATACGCGATTCCATATTATATTCCCTTTTAATCAAATTCTAAAAGTATGCTTGTTGACTCCGGTATCGCGTTAGTTAAAGACTTCGATGCTTAAAATGTTTAGGGAGAAATGGAATACTGGTGTGTATGTTTTCTTTAAAGTACCGAGACCAGCCATATACTGTATGTTTAAGTTCCAAAATTAATATAGTTTATGGACTTCACACGCGTTGCAGTATGCTCCTATTCTTTTTATGCTCAGGCACTAAGTAAAAGGAGATGCTTCATATTGCTTGACTACTTTTAAAAACTAAGTTATAAATGCAGACGCTCCCTTGGTGCGCTGCTCTGGTGCGCCGGCTCTTACACAGTGCCTGTCTGCCGTAAGCGTTACAATATACATACCCAACACTGCTTGTACCCATCTGTCATGCAAATAAAACACCTTGAATTGAATTTAATTGAGGGGAGAGGGGGGGAATACTAAAGCCAATACTGGCGACGTGCTAATGCGTTGGTTTAACAGTCCGGGTGTGGCAGGCTTCCAATGTCAACTCGACTCGATTGGAAGACAATGAACGTATTTAAGCCCTAAATGAATTAATAGCAAACACGGTTTACATAAAATACATTTTTCCAAGAAAGTTTATAATAATACGATCTATAGTTGAAATCTGAGCCTACTTTAAAAATAAAGGAAAAGCATTTTCAGAGAGCAATCACGCTGTGTTTATGTCGAAAAAGCGATTGGGTTTATGAGCAATCTAATTACCTATTCGCTTAAAACGCTATATAAAATAAAGTTTATTTAGAGATGAATGATCAGTGTCGCAGTTTAAATAATGGGAGTCAGGAAACGAACACACAGCGCCACCGGATTTAATAACGCAATAAAAACGCTATAAAATAATGTGACTAGGCACAGAAAAAGTTTACAGCACAGTACAATAATAAATGCTGACCATGACTTTAGAAGCATAAATTACCTTACACTCAATTTAAACACAAGCTGTCTTTCTGTATGAACCTCTAAGCTGGTTCATACAGAAAATGTAGAAATGCATTAGCCTGATTATGATTAAAAAACACATATAATTAAACACACGTTTGCGATTTAAATCAGAACACGATTTAAATAAATATAAATGTTTATATTGTAACGTATACTGTCCAGCCTCCATTTCTCTATAAAAATGTACTCTGTTGCACACACACACAATAGAAGCAGGAAATATCAAAATATTTCAAAATATCGCAAATATCGATCATGTTGCGATATTTTGAAATATAAAAGTCAATTGATTGTCCATAATATCGCTTACCTATTTTTTCGAAGAAATGTTTGTTAAAAGGGAAGTCCAGCACCAGCTGGATTCAAACACACAACCTGCCAGTTGGTAGTCACGCACCTAGACCAGTAGGCTACAAGACAGCTCGAATGAACAGGCAGGCGAAACAGCCCTACACAGCCCTATCGCAGTACACGGATATAATCATACCGTTATTAAATTCTTGAGATACGCGATTCCATATTATATTCCCTTTTAATCAAATTCTAAAAGTATGCTTGTTGACTCCGGTATCACGTTAGTTAAAGACTTCGAAGCTTACAATGTTTAGGGAGAAATGGAATACTGGTGTGTATTTTTTTCTTTAAAGTACCAAGACCAGCTATATACTGTATGTTTATGTTCCAAAATTAATATCGTTTATGGCCTTCACACGCGTTACAGTATGCTCCTATTCTTTTTATGCTCAGCTACTAAGATTTCCCTTCAGTGGTAAAATTCAATATCTACAACGGGCACAGTAAAGACGTTTACAGTAAGTCTTTCTACGACAGACCAACGGAACACGAGTGCCCCTGTTGGTCAACCAATCACGCACCGCGGTATTTTGCGTCATCGCGCGTCACGATGCACAACGCCGTAGCCAATTACCTCCGGTACGTGTCTGTACCGCGCACTTTGAATGGCTGCATCTGTATGCATTCTTCAAGTAACACATTGCGTACTCCTTTATTTCTTTTTCTGTTGATGTAGGGTGGGAATTCAGCACCGCAGCTAGGGGAAAATTATATAATATTACTTCCCAAATAAATGATGATTAATTTCTTCTTTAGTATAATCTAAAAAATGAATGGTTTACTAAGCTCAAAGCTGAAATAAATGTATAAAATTTGGCTTGCATCATAGCAGTTGAACAATAAAGTCTGTCCTAATTAAAGAGTACCCAAAGTTTGAAAGTACAACATAGAATAAGAATAGAGAAACGGCAAAATGATTTTGTGTCAACTTCCCCATTCACACTATTTTTATGTGCCATTTTTTGCTTATTCACGTACTATTTTAATCAAAATAATATTAAGAAAGATCTGTATGTATTCAGATAGTATTATTATTGTTCATAGATACTCGTCAAAAGAGGATTGCTGAGATATTTGCGGATATACGTCTTTTGAAAAACGTGTCCAAAATGGTAACCAAACAAGCAATGCATTGTGGTATATAACCGGAAAATATGCTGGGTTAGATATTTTCTCAACGTATGCATTTATTAATATTGTCGATATTATGGTTGAAATTTAACATTATGGAATAGGATGGGGACAGGCCTGGCATCACGGGGGGAGGGAGGAATGTTTCCCCTTCAGTTTTGGGCAAAAAGATTTACCTAACTTAATTTGCGCCCTAAAAAAATAGTTGTACTTTGTCAATGGTCAGACAACACTAAATGACACGAACAGTCACTCAGTCTGTTTGATGGGCAGGAGGGCTATCCATCCAGGAACTGCACATATCAGTGTCGTTATTGAGTGTCAACATTACGATCCTGTTTGCTCAGGTGGACCGATTCCTTGCAGTAGTTTATCATTATACTTAAAATTGTTATATAACTAGGACTAGTTATAGCAGTCTGTGCTTTCTGTTGGTTTTACAACATTTTTTTCTTAACGATTCAGAACGTCCATGTAGCTGCAAAAATGAACGCTTATGGTACTTTTCGCTCCAGGCAATACAAACCGTGAGAGTGACGAAAAATGTGAAACTGAACTTCATCGCAAATAACAGATTGCTAGTCGTTATCTTCTATCATGAAGCACTAATCAATGGCATAGCTGCGAGATTTCATTTGTGTAGCTGCACCATACAGCTCCGTTTTAACCGGAATATCACCCCCCCTCAGAATTTCAGATGCCCCCCTACAGATTTTTCCCCGGGCACTGCGCACTGATGGAGGACGGGGTGTCCAGGAAATGGTTTCAACTTTTCTCAAGAAAATAAAAATAGAAACTCTATAGGCACTCAAACATTTTATGTTTTTTTTTTTAGGCAGGTGGCAAGACCCCCTCAGCAAAACCCTTGTATGCCAAGCTGTGGGCATTGATTCATCGAATATACGTATATTCACGGCAAAAATACGGCTATACGTATATATACGTCAAATTGCAACCGTAAAATCGACGACATTAATAAACGCATATATAACGTTGAAAACACATCTAACACAGTGCCTGAGGCTTTTTACTGTATGTATCGTGTGTGCCGCAATTAGGAGTAATGGCACTCTGCACAGTGTACGAAGTAAATTATTTTCGCAGTAATTAATTTACACGTGTATAATAAATATAGTAAATATAATAAATTAATTACTGCGAAAATAATTTACTTCATATACTGTGCAGAGTGCCTTATACTCCTAGTTGCGGCACACACGATACATACAGTAAAAAGCCTCAGGCACTGTGTTAGATGTGTTTTATACGTTGAGGCGACGTATATATACGTATAGCCGTATTTTCACCATGAATATACGTATATTCGGTGAATCAATGCCCACTGGGAAGTCTCAACATGTCTTCTCTAACTCTTTAGTTTACAACTTGTCCATGGTCATTCATTGTAATGAACAGCAGGCATACAGATGGTAAGTTTAATTAAAAAGTAAAAATCTTATAGCATACACAAAGATTCTAAGCTGATCACGAGGAAGAAAAATCACCTGTCTGTTGCGCATAAAAAGTGGTTTTTAACTATCTAAACCAGTTTTTTACAGCTTTTAAAGACATGCGATGTTAGGCAGGAACAACTTCATTGTATCTTATTTTTTATTTCATTTTTTAAAAATAAAAAAAAAATTGTTTGCCCATTGTGTTGATAAACTGTTCCTCAATTACCGGCAATTTTAAAAAAATAATCCTTCCCCCCTCCCTTGTTTAATTTAAAGTTTTCTGTGAAGAAACCCTTAAACACAAAACCATCATGTATAATAATTCATCCAGCTGGTTCCCTGTTGAATGACGCTGACAGACGAGGTTCAGTTCCAGGCAGTGTACTATACAGTACAGTTTAAACTTTTTTTTTTAATTTCAAGTTAAATTGTTGGCTGATTACTGGCTGCTGAAATTTGGATTAAGACAAAATATAGATTTTCTCAATTTGGGTGTAAACCTGAAAGAAACACATTATTTTCACAAAAAGCGATAATAGTGGACTATTTTTATGCATTTAGCTCTATGAGAAAAGTAATGCTCTGATCGCGCTTTGAACTGCCTGCGTGCTCATTATCACTACAAGGACAATAGAAGTTTTTTTTAAAAAAAGAAACATGTTAAAATGTTTCCAAAACATCCACCTGTGGTACTTTAGCTTCTTCGTTACATGATTCCATATTAATATAACTATCAAGTGACGTTAAAACACTACAACATTTATCTTTTTACAATAACAGCAAGTGGTGTTCTTACTACGTATTCTTAGAAAAGGATAAAACGTTATAACTTTTTATGAAGTACTTTTATGAATATAAGCTTAATAATGTTAAAAACAAGCACATTAAAACCAGAACCCATTGTAAGTTACCAAGTTGAAGACTTTGATGCATAAAATATTTATGCATAATTAAATTATTTATGATGAAGGTGGAAGGTTGTGTACTTTTGTCCATCTGAGCAATCTTATTTTTATATAATATACTGAATTTCATGATTAACAAGCTGGAATACATAGTTTAAATTTTGATGATTTTGAAAAACAGCTAATTTTGGTAAATCTTGCTCTTACAATTGGCTCTGTTAAGCATTTTGAGCAGTGGTGGCGAGTGAAATAAATGATCACCAGCACTACCAGCATTTTCGCTTTCTCCTGGTGCAAGATGATAATGCACTGGTGAGCAATCTCTCCCAAGCTCTTTCAGAACATGGTGGAGATGGTCTGGGGGTTGATTTCTTATTACATTATTATTCACATTAATATCACTATTTAATATAAACAATGATCAGAAATGAAAATATAGTTTGCATAGTATTTTATTGTGAGAGAATCCCAATTTTATCCGTTATTCTATTAACAATTACAGACGATATTTCTCACCTGAAAACACGTTTTTTTATTGAACTGGGAGTGGAAGTGCAACAATTTATTACAATGCAAATTTTAATATTATTGATTACTAATAACACCTGACATTCTTATTTAGATGTACATAAAATATTGAACTAAGTGTGACATAACATTCAGAAATACAATTATGAAATTAATTAATTAATATGAAATTAATGCAAAAATAGTCTGTGGTATTTGTATAGATGAAACTTTTCTAAAATTTATTAAAAATTTAAAATGATTAAAATGTATAACTTTCCATGTGTAATGTCATCAGGAAGTACAATAAGCACATGCTTTGTTTAAAGATGGTTTAAATTTAAAACTAAGTGGTGAGAAAGCCATGTTAAGAGATAATTAAAAGACTTCACGTTAAATACATTTACATTCTATAATTAAATATTAAAGGCAGAAACACACATTGCCATAAGTACTCCAAGCTGCAGAACTGTTTTTATGTATTGCTAAACCTCCTCTCTTCTCTGATGGGGCTCAGCGGGTGGTGTGCTGTTTCCTCAGCAACCCGCTGATTGCTTCACACCAGAAGAAGAGTGGAGAATGAATGTGAATTTATCTGTACGATATGCGTGTTACATTACAAAATCAAAGTTGTTAAAATGTTTAATTAAAAGGTTAAAAAAACGTACAGCTTACACAAAGATTCTAAGCTGATCACAAGGATCTTTTTTCCATGGATTTTAAAGTCACACAATGTCTAATTTAAGTATTGCATGCTATTGTTTCGTATTATGTTTCTTTTTTAATTAAAATAATCAGTTGCCCATCATGCAGTACAATATTGTTACATTTTTATGTTTTAAGAGTCTTCAGAACACTTCAACTGATAAATAAAACGTAGCATAATGCAACTCACTATAGCTGCCAACTGATGCTCAGCAGGTGTGAGCCTGGTCAGTATCTCGATGGGAGACGTGGAAAAAACTGAGGTTGCTGCTGGAAGAGGTGTTAGTGGGGCCAGCATGGGGTGCTTATCCTGTAGTCTAATGACCCTGTGGGGTTTTGTAAATTTATTGGGACAATTTATTAATTGTAGCAGCAATCACGAGGTGGTTCGTTAAGGCTTTTAGAAAATCAATTGATCAGCAACGCACACACACAAATTCAATAAATTAGATACATTTATTAATACATAAATTGTGCATAAAACATATAACAGTCTGCCTGGATACAGGTGGCAGATCTTACTGTGAGGGTTATCAAAGTGTATATAAGAAGGTATATAATCACGAAGAGATGCAAAACACAAAGATATACAAAGAATGTTCTTCAGTATACCTTTCAGCTATACTATCGTTAATCAGTCTACATTAGCTACTCACAAGTAAATACATTACTCATGTTTTAGATGCAATGTAGAACATTGGGTTTACTTATCCAGATATGGATTCGTATTTCCTGGCACGGACACCAAGACCAGCTACCAGCTGCATCCAATCCCTGCGGCGTTCAATAGGCATCGTCCCAGTGTCCTCTGGCTCCCACCCAACCTGTCAGGGTGCAGCTCGGAGTTGGATGAATTTGGAAGAGAGATTTCTGCTGTGGCTACGTGCCAACAGTGTGTCTCTCAGGGACCTACTAGTTGTCCGTCTGACTAGTAGAAAGTCACTATGCACAGAGGGTGACCCCGGGTCCAAGCAAGTCAATCTTTAGGGGGAAGAAACTAGGTTTGCTTCCAGTATAGCGCTGTTGCTGAATAAAAACGTATTCAGGTTGTCGACAAGAGTCCGAACGTATACTCCAGTGATCAAGTGAAGCTTCCACATTGGCGTTGTCTAGCAATTTACGTACAGGCATTCTCCAGACTGAAACAAGGTTCCAGTACCTATACAGAGAACACTGGTTCACGTGATTGTCTCTGATGCTGTGAAAAGTGGCCGGAGAAACAAAGTTTCTGAACTGTGCAGTGTCTTTTAAACCAGGACCAAGACAGGTTGTGATTGGTCGAAAGTTTAGCGGGCATTTCAAACCAAATGGGGTTACCAGCCCTACAGGTTCCCGATTGGTTGGTCAAGGTAAGAGATGAGTCACAATGACCTCTGAGATCTAGGACCACAATCCAGATGTTCACAAGAATCTCACAGACAGATAGGCACCAGGAATGACCATTGATCATGATAGCCAAGCATGGCTGGGCGCATCCCCATTTGGGAGCTGCTCCTTATCTGAGAGAAAACACTCTAAATCAGAACTGCATGAATAGCTTCTCTGTGGCTACACCGCAGAGATGAGAGAGGGATGGGACCTCATTTAGGAAAGCACAGTAACGCTTAATTCTGTCTTATTAATAAGCATTGCTGCTACACTGTAAAAAGGTGCCATCCTTTATGTGAGATGTAAAACCGAGGTCCTGACTCTCTGTGCTCATTAAAAATCACAGGGCGTTTCTTGAAAAGAATAGGGGTGTTACCACAGTGTCCTGGTCAAATTTCCCGTTGGCCCTTACCAATCATGGCCTCCTAATAATCCCCATCTATGAATTGGCTTCATGACTCTCTTCTCCTCCCAGCTAATAGCTGATGTGTGGTGAGCATTCTGGCACACTATGGCTGCCGTCACATCATCCAGGTGGGTGCTGCAAATTGGTGGTGGTGGATGGGAGTTGCCATTACCTGTAAAGCGCTTTGAGTGGAGTGTCCAGAAAAGGGCTGTTATGACCCCAGGTGTCTAGGGGTAATGGGGTGTAACATTTAGGATGGGTTTGGATGCAGGTAGGTTTCTGGTGAGGGACTTGGGGAGTGTGACAACAAGTTTGGTGCAAAAGTGATTGATTTTAAAAAAAGTTAATAAGTGACTGGTACATATACAGGTAACAATAACACACAGGGAAAAAGGAACTTGAGCGGTGCCAAAGGAAAGAAAATAACAACACCAAATGGATCTAGCTAATACAGTGAGGTCTAACCTAACTAACCCAAACAAACAAAAATCAAAAGGGTCTTCAGCATCTTCATGCGCCCTAACTAACCTACACTGAAATAACCAGAACCAAAATACACTAGTGGCACATGTGCCTAACCTAGTGTGTCAAGATAAAAACAAACCTATGTGTACACAATGTAACCTGATGACCTTACCTATACCTTTCCCCCTGGTGTACAAAAAGTTCACAGTTAGCAATAACACGTCATGAGTGAACCAATTGCACGATTATGGGAAAACGGGTAATACCGAAGAAAACACACAAGCAAGGAATAGGGTAACAAATGAGCACAAGCAAGGTAGAAAGGAAACAAGTAAAAAGTAACAAGTGCGGGCAAGGATATTACAAAATGCAGTATATCAAAACAAAAGAACAAAGCCAAAGCTAACAACGAACCAACACAAACACTAACACGCAAATGCGAATACCAGCCAAAGCAAAAGTTGAGCAAAAAGCTGACCGAAACTGAAAGCTAACTGAAGTTGAGCTGAAAGCTCTCGAGGTCAGAACTTCTTCAGTATTTAAACTGTAGATCTAGTTGCTGATTGGTCGGGAGTTGATCGATGATGATGTCACAACTGCAGTGATGGTGAAGTGATGGACCAATGGGGCTGGGGAGTACGTGAATACAGGAAGGGGAAAAAAGAAAACAAAAAACATGGAAATACACGTGGATATAACAAGCACTATATAAGTGTAAGCAATTATAATTATTGTGAATTAAATTATTTAACACCTGGGATCCACTTTATTCAAACTAAGGTTTATAAAAATGTGAATCAGGTACTAGATATTGTTTAAATTAAAGCTGTGAAAATGTTCACAAATTGTTATTTTTAAAATGCCTGTGGTTTGAAGGCACTGTGTCATTTGTTGGTTGAGTTATTCACATCTAAAGCATCCTGTCTCAAAAATAGTATAATACTAGTATTAATAAGAAAGCAAAGGTTGTGAAAACAGCAACAAATGACCCCAAACAAAATACAAACAGTTTGATTAGTTATATTATATTAATTATACAAATTAATATTGTTTATAGTGATCAGATATGTTATTATAGTTCGGTTTCAGTGGTGTTTTTAATATAATATTTGTTATTCTCAATTATAATTGTAATATATACTCTTTCATTTAAAGACTTGTTTTAAAGGCTTGTCTTGAATAGCCCCGTCTTGAATTCACTACTTTATTGTTTTTTTTTAATAATTGTGCATTGAATGTGATTCAAACACTAACTTCCTGGTTGAGAGGCAAGCATTTAATCCACTATTCCAAACCATCATTTGGAGAGAACGCTGAAAAAGGTTGAAATGTTTCCAACATAATCACGAGCGAATGAGTCAAAGAAGTTGATGCAGATGTTTACAAAGAAAATGGAATACGATAATACTTTGAGCAATATAAATATAATGAAATCCTTAAATATCATTATTAATTTCTTTAGATACGCGATTCGATATTATATTCCCTATTAATCGTATTCTACAAAGTATGCATATTTCACAGCAATAACAAGCGCAAGTATTCATAGAAAAGGATAAAACATTATAACTTTTTATAGACTATATGAAACTTTATATAGTCAAAAAGAGCACGTAAAAACGTTTCCAAAATAACCACAGTAAGTAACCGAGTGAAAGACTTTGATGCTTAAAATGCTAAAGAAAGTGGAATACTGTTGTGTGTTTTTTTTAGTTAAACTACAAATACCAGCCATATACAGCTTGTATAATATATTTATATTCCTAAATTAATATCATTAATGACCTTCAGATGTGTTATGCTCCTCTTATTTTTATGGTCAGCTACTACAATTTCCCTTTAGTTGTACAATTCCATATTAATATTCAATATTAAGTGGATTTAAAAATGCACCTGTAAAGAGATTAAATTAAGCAATCGTTTCACTAAGAACCAATGACCCACAAATACCACCTGTTGGTCATTTTGGCCAGCCAATCATGTACCACGGTAGGCTGTAGATATTTGCCCGTGGTATGGGGTTTTACAGCGTATTTTGAATGGCTGCATCTGAAGGTGATTGTCAAGAGAAAGGACAGTGCATTTAAAATAATCTATTGTTCTTTTTATCCTACAAAGAAAAAATACAGGTCCTTAAAAAAGTCTGAAAGAAAACAAAAACTGTAAAGAACTGCAGATTTTTTATTGCATATAAATAGGTTCCAATATCTTCCATTATTTCAAAAAGAAAAAGATAAGACTATTCACAGCTATAAATGATAGCAATTTTGAAAGCTTTATTCCTTTAATAATCTGCCTTTTTTAAGAGATTCTGGAACTTACAGTAAAGTACTGAAATTACATAAAAGTAATGATTTACTGTAAATCTTTAAAGTAAAGATACCCATATACAAACCAGCTTACATCTCAATATCTGTTACACGCCTCAAGTATTAGCTAATGGTTATGCAGTGTATTATTAATACAAATCAGCTCACGGAAATGCTGATGCCCTGTCTAGGCAAAAACAATCTGCCCACTTAGAGTGGACCACTCTAAGCTGGGGGGAGGGATGTGTGACAGTGGGGAGAATTTTCCCACTGTATACCATTAGAGGGCCTTCTAGCTGCCCTCTCTCTAACTAGTTTTGTGTGAGAATGTATTTTAGCACCACCCGGGTCCCTATATAACAATCTCATGCGACCTCCCTGGGTTTGCCTCAGAACCACGGCACCAGCTACAAGGCTGCAAAAGTCTGTTTTACTCCCTTATAAATTCTTCTACCCTCACGTAGATTCTCATAGCTACATTAATTTGTGTGGGCTAAAAAGAAAAGAAGTGACTACATGTCGGCTCTCCACCGGTGAAAAAGGCAGCCCGAAAACCCACTCTGTTACATTTGGCGCCCAATGTGGTACTGCCTTAACCTATAGCCACTGTGACAGACCGACTGAGTCTGTTGGAGGAAGTGGTTTGAGCCCTCACTGTGTCTATGTCCAGAGAAAAGCTAATGAACCACCATGTCGAGCTCAAGACAAGTTACAGACACAGCTCTCCACGCTCCAGGAGTCAGTCTCAGTGCTACCTGCAGGACCAGGTGACTGCAATACAGGATTGTGCTGGCAGATGGAAGAGAAGATCATGATTCCACCTTCCGAAGCCACACCTGGGACACTGGCACCGGTATACCCAGCCACGTCCTACAGAAAATGACTCCTGAGGATGATGTGGAAGCTTATCTATCAGCATTGGAGAGGATGGCAGAGTGGCTCCAGTAGGATTGTAACCTGTGGGCCAGCATTGTAGCTCCTTTCCTGTGTGGCTCAGAGGGCGTATTATGACCTGGACAGCTCCTCTGCCTCTGACAACGACTCACGTCCGAGCCCAGCGGTTCCACAAGCTGCAGTACGATCCCCAAGTGTCAGCCCACTCTCTAAATGTTCAACCTAATTTACCTGGCCAAAAATCATTCTGATTTCCAAAACCAACGGGTCCTGGCATTTTTGCAACATCTTCAGGAAGCTGAACAAAATGTTTTCAATCTGATGCATTTCCTAAACCCCGGATTGAGGAGCTCCTCTAACCAGTTTTGCATGAGAATTTATATAAGCACTACCTGGGTCCTCATTAAGAAACTCTATATAATATTCTCAAGCGATTTCCCTGCATTTGCCTCAGAACCACGGCACCAGCTACAAGGCTGTGGATGTCCATTTTACTCCCTTATAGATTCTTCTACCCTTGCATAGATTCTCATAGCTACATTAATTTGTGCGGGCTAAAGAGAATGCATTCCTGTGACTACACAGCGGCTCTCTGTCTCAACCTGAGGTATCGACCCTCCACTGGTGAAAAAGGCACCCCAAAGACACACTCTGTTAAATGAGATTTATATACTCAAAATTAACATATACATCTGTTGTTCTCAATTCAAAACATACAGTATCTAGTCAGAAATAAATTTGAATAAGAGCACAAAATGAAACCACTGGGAACACATCATTATATCTCATTATTGATTTCTTTTTTAAAAACAAAAAAAATTGTTTGCTAAGCCTAAGGGCATTTATAATATTGTAGCATTTTCGGGTTCGTCGGGTACGGACACAGTGACTCAGACACTCGTTGAATGAAAAATGGCGCTTTATTTTTCGGCACAGCCTGAAAGTAGTTAGTGTTGTACAGTGGTAATAGACGTAGGTAATGTCATCCCCATTAAACAATGTGCTTATCGCGCAAATCCTGCTAAACTAAAAATTAGGCAGAAGAAGAGTAGTGTCTGAATCACTGTACCTGTCCTCACCGAACCTGAAAATACTACAATATATATCTTTATCACCTATGCGGGTTTTTCGCATGAATTCGTATGTCAATATAGTATCCATAATATTTGCTATTTTAGTTTTTCAAAGAAGCCTTTCAAAGGCTTGAGGTGTCTGTTAAATTGCCCCCACTAGATAAGGTGTTTGGAATTAAACAGCACTGAAGCATACTGTAGTTTGTGTTAACACACAGCTTTGTCAGTGGAAAAAAATGACTGCGGGCACTTTTCCTCTCCCTCTTCATTCTCAGAGTAGAACAGGGGAACCTTCCAATGAAAGCTGTGTACTTTTGTCCAACTGAGCAATCTTGCTTTTATAAAATACAGCAACTTTTTGATGTTTTAGGATTAACATGCTGTAATACACAGTTTAAAATTAAAAGTCTAAAGAGTATACAATTTAAATTCTTAATTGGATAAAGACTGTCCCTCAGCAGTGATCGGGATTCGAAACCGGGTGTTTTCTGGTGACAGCTCAAATGCTGAACATGAGAGGTTAAGCTTTATTAGCTCCTCCTGGGATATTACAAGGTGATTCTGGATACGATTATCATAGCTGCGGTATGATACGGTATGGCGCGTTATGATACGTTGTAATGCGACACGCCCACCCTGCTGTACCGCAGCGTACCTTGCTCGTTTTGAATGGCTGAAACCTGAAAGAAGGGTTAAAACCTTTAACCCTAGAGCAGTGGTTCTCAAACTTTGGTACGTGTACCAGGAGTGGTACGGGGAGCGCCGCCACCTGGTACACCATATGACCCTGGAACTTTGTTGTGTGAACTGAAAAATCGGGACGGGGTTTCATATTTTCTATTTTAAGACGTGTCAAATACGCAGCCTACATACTACGATACAGCGTGCACTAATACTTGAGCAGATACAGAGCTACAATGTAATTCTATTCCATTCTTTAGGAATGTGTGCTACGAATGCAAGTGACCAATTGTATTTAAAAAAAACTACCTCCAGCAAATAGGGAGGTAGGAGAATGTGCTTGATTTTGGAACAATGCCAATGTTGTAAACACAGAAATGCGCGCTACAAAAGCTGGTAATCTTGTGAGCACAGGAAAGCGTGATAGGTAACAGAAAAATATTTAATAACTTTTCTAGGTTAATTTGAGAAAAATACACAGAGCCTCTCCATGTGTCGCTCCCATGCGCATGAAATAAAAAGTTCTTTTAACTTCTGAGACAGACTCCTGAAACAGAAATGGGAAAATTGCAAGCTTGCAGATTGCTAAAGCAGGTAAGCCCCACACTATTTTTGAAGAACCTTATTTACCGTTGGCAAAAGAGCTGACACGGATTATGTGTGGAGAAAAAGCTGCTAAACAACTCGACATACTGCCCTTTCTGAAAGACACAGTCACTTATAGAATTATTGAAATGGCGGTTGATAGAAAAAGTACGCTAATAGAGCATGTTAAGATGAGCAGATGCTTTTCACTGCAATTAGATGAGTCTGTAGTCGATTTGGCCAATTTGCTCATTTACGTTAGATATGAGTTTGAGGGCATATCCCATGAGGACTTTCTGTTCTGTAAGCTGCTACCAACAGGAACTACAGGAGTGTACATATTTCAGCTTCTGAATGAATTTATCAAAGAGAATG
Source organism: Lepisosteus oculatus (assembly GCF_040954835.1). Taxonomy (NCBI): domain Eukaryota; kingdom Metazoa; phylum Chordata; class Actinopteri; order Semionotiformes; family Lepisosteidae; genus Lepisosteus; species Lepisosteus oculatus. The sequence goes on along the minus strand of NC_090703.1, from coordinate 28,136,728 downwards.
GCATCAACTGGATAAAATGTGTCCGAGTTTGTAAATACGGTGCTAGAGCGATGACAAGCTGAAACAGCATTGTAGTTGCATGAATTAGAGAGGTTGGTCCAGAAATGAATGGACGCATTGCAACATCCACCGCGAGACCTTTGCCATCAAGAAAATGCCTGACGATTTAATATCTGTTAGACTCTGTTGTGAATTGTATCAAGGCTCGAAAAATGACTTCACTTCTGCTTTGCTCGACTAAACAGGCTCAGTGGTTCCGCACTCCTTCGCAATATCTTCGCAAGGGAACCAGTGCGAATTGTAATAATAATTAAATGACTGCGGGCACTTTCCACCCCCTTCTGACAGCAGGAACATTCCTACAGTATTCTTAGCTCAGCAGCTCATTACAATATAGGGTGTTCAAAATTTTTTTTTTTTACACAGTGACACAGCATCACGTTGTGAATCTGTTTTTCTGTGTTTACAAAGAAAGTGGAATACAGTGATACTACCTGCTATATAGATACATATGTTTAGATATTTAGACCCGGCCCGGCACTGAGAGAAGGAGGAGGCGCGGAGCTCGGCAGTACAGAACGAACGTGGTGCTGCCTGGAGCGCTTAATGGCACCAATCGCGTCTGTATTTATAACTTAGTTTTTAAAATTAATCAAGCAATATGAAGCATCTCTTATTACTTTTAAGTCCCTTAATTATCATTAAGCACAGCTTTCTTACCACTTAGACTACTTTTTGATACCATCCTTAGACAAAGCAGAAACTTGTTGTACTTTCTAATGATATTACAAGTGGAAAGATTACAGATTTTAATCGTCTTTAATTTTGTTACATTATACATTTTAGAAATGTTTCATCTATACAAACACCACAAAACTATTCTCGATTGTATTTCTGAATATTATGTTACACTTAGTACATTTTTTTAAATACATCTAATTAAGAAAGTTAGGTAATCAATAATATTAAAGTTAGCACTGTAATAAGTTGTTGCACTTTCCCCTCATCTTGTAAAAATATTTTTTCATTGTTTAAATATACATTAAATCTGACTATCATATAATAAGTTAAATATAAAACTAAAAAAAAACAGGGTAAAATATAATTCAAAATATTTTGCTAACAATGTTAACTGCTTATAAATAATAAAATGTATTAACTAGGGAGTAGGATGGCACAGTTGTTAGTATGCTTTTTGTTGTGTTTCTTTTTCATAAATACAACAGTAGTACCTGATGTCTCAGTGGCTTTCAAAATTAAATTAAGCATGCAAACCTGTGAACTAGAAAGATAACAAAGATATCTACCCATTTCTAATGGTGGCGAAGTGGTTAACATTGTGATCTTGCAGCACTGGGGTCCTAGGTTCAATTCCTGCCATCCTGTGTGTGTGGGGTTTGCATGTTCTCTCTGGGTTACATGGTTTTTCTCCATATGTGTGATATGACTCCCTCTCACACTCCAAAACATACTGGTAAGTTAAATGGTTGATGGGAAAACTGGCCCTGGTGTGTGTGTGTTTGTGTCTGTCTGTCCTGTGATGGACTGGCCCTATGTCCAGGGTGTATTCTGCCTTGTGTCCGTTTCTTACTGGGATAGGCTCCAAATCCTCTGTACTGGATAAAGAGATTAGAAAATGGATGGAAGTAAAGGCACTGTGTGGATGGAACTATACACAGTGTTAGAAACCCACTATGAAATGGCAGCATCTCACTGAGAATAAAATATTTTATAGTGCTGGCTTAAGAAAACAGCCTTTCCACCTCTCTTGCACATCAGTATCCATACCTAGTTATTTTAACAAATTGCCTCTAATTATAAACATCTTAATATGCTGGCTCTGTGGATCAGCATCAGCTATGTTTGCCCATTCCTTCAATTCATGTGCATCCAACACACAGTTCAATGCTAGCAACTACACAAAATCTAAAATACAATCCTCATTTCAGTATCTATGTAAACATACAGTCTGTTAACTTCATCATCTTCCTCAAAAGTATGCCTAACCCCATTAGGAAGTGTTCTTGTTATCAGTGTATTCCTCAACTTTCCCAAAATTATCTTTTTCTTACCAGCATCTCTAGTCTTTTATCCTGCAATAACTCAGCCAACACCTAAATCCCCAAAAGCTGCTTGTGTTAATTTCTTTAAATCACAAATATCATATGTAAATACTGGCCATGTAATACTCTGCATTGTGGAATAATAGTTTATTTTAAAGGGAACTAGAGAAATTAGGAACTAGTAAATCAAGAAAGGCTTTTTTTCTAGAATTAATAAATGCACATCCTGTTCACTGGGGAAATTAAATCCACACTGAGCAATCTTCAATATGTTCAGAATATGACAGTGAGAATCCTAACAGGGATGCATTACACCTGTCTTCAAGTCAAGCAGTTAGAGGTGGCTTCCTATCAGGTTTAGAGTCAACCCTCAAAATCCTCATCCTCATTCAGTACCTACTATATATGGCTTATTATCTGTCTACTTTGTCCATCTGACTCTATTCTTCTAGCTGTTCTCAAGAACATCTACATTCTGTGGGTGACAGGACCTTCTCTAGCTGCACCCCAGAGCTCTCGATTTGTATCCCCAGTGATATCAATCACGTACCCTAAGTGCATTTAAATCTAACCTCTAAACCTTTCTTTTCAGAAGACTTGTATCTGCTTAATTTTCTAATTTTGGTAGCACCTCTAACTGCTTGTCTTTCTTATATGTATTTACTTTGTAATTTGTGGTCCTTTTAACTGTTTTTACATCTACTGTATTGCTTTGAGATGCCACTTTTTAAGGTGAATAATAAAATAAAGTTTTTTATTATTGTTATAGAGAAACATCAGATTTAGAGATATAGAGAATCAGATTTTCCCTGGATCAGAAAAAAAGTGTAAAGTATACTAGTTTGTCACTCTTCTCATTCCCTCTTTGCTCTTTCCCTCGTACACTAATTAATAGCAGTAAATACTGATGTTTTACTCCCTCTTACCACAAAAATATATATGTATTGTAGTTGGGATTATCTTTATTATTTTTAAAGTTTTATTTATTTATTCGGACATGGAACGGTTAAAGATGGCGACAAATCATTCACCCAGAGGGGGTGGGGGGGTGTCTTCCCACCTCCATAACTAAAAAGCCAAATAGGATTGGCTTAACCGACATACACAGTCGTGTAACTGACAGTTTGAGGTAGCCTATCGAGTAAATTTCGCTTTGTTTGAATTATAACTGTACGTACTGTCTTCATATTTGGCTAGGGCTTTAAAGAGAGTGCGCACCAAAAAATTTAGGTGCCATCGTCTCCGCTTTAAAGGTACCACCGTGCTGGAAGAAATTAACCTCAGAATGTTTGCCCAGCGTACTAATACAGACACATCCCGGAATTTTGACTTCGCTCTGTAATGAAGAAATTTCAAAGACTACTTCTTAGCGTAGATAAAAAAGCTTGGATTCCCATGGACAGTGTAACGTTGCCATAGCCGGCCTAGTAACGCCAAAATGTAATGTAGAGTGCTCTCTGAAGGCACCAGTTCTGTAGGGTTTGGGCATTTACTGGGACAATTATTAATTGTAGCAGTAGATCACAAAATTGATTCTTTTGATGGGTTTAGAATCCAACCATGCGATATAGCTCAAACAACGCACACACACAGGTACTAATACACGAGGATACATTTATTAATACATAGAATATGCATATAAACCTAACAGATCTTATCGAGAGATAAGATCTCTCAGGGGTTATCAGAATACAAAAGGTATATATTCAGTCAGTTACAAAGTGTTACACATATCAAGAGGACATACGTTCAGTATATCATTCATTAAGACCGTTTCATAAATGAACTTGGTTATAACTTCTACATTAGATACTCGAAACAAGTACATAACTCTTAGGAATTAAATTGATATCAACTGGTTGGGATAACAATTGAATTCTTGAGCTGTAATGCATTGAAGTTGAATACTCATCCAATCTCTGGGGATTCAGATCTCCTGCGGACTCAAAGAAACAGTTGCAGGCTGTTGCTGTCCAATCCGCTCTCTCTGGCTGCGTGCCAGGCTGTGCTGTGCTGTGCGGCTTGCAACGGTGCACTGCTGATGCTCACTGACCGGCTGGTTAGTGTTGGCTTTAACTAGCAAAGTTTGTGCACAGGAGAAAAGATGACTGTGTGTCCCAGCAAGTCAGGAAGAGGACCGGTTCGTTCCTGATGAAGAGCTAGTTCTGAATAGTGATTCAGCTGTCCACAGTTCCAACCTGTTCACGAGGCCTGCTGCTGGTGCTAACCTCGGATGGATCCTCTGGTTACTCTCTGGCAAACTCCGCTCTCGACTCTTAGAACAAAGGAAAGTTTTGGCACTCGGTCACACTGGCCGTTCCGTGGTTGTCCGGGCTGAGTCTGAGGATGGTCAGGAGGCGCTCTGCGAGAATGTCCTGCCCTTGGGAGCCTTCTGCTCCTGGGCCGTCCTGCCCTGGAATTCTCCACAGAAAAGTCCACAGAATTCTCCACCGAATCTCCCTTCTGAATCTCTCAGGCTCTCTGTGTTGCCTGTTTTTACCTGCAGGAACTTCAGCTCTTTGATTGGCTGAAAGTTCCATGGGCATCAGAGTCCCACGTGGGTTACTCGGCCCTACCAGTCCCTGATTGGTTGATCAAGGTGAGATATGAGTCACTTACTCCTGACACTCTCTGGCAACCTCCACTCTAGACTCTTAGAACAAAGTAAAGTTCTGGCACTCGGACACACTGGCCGTTCCGTGGTTGTCCAGGCTGAGTCTCAGGATGGTCAGGAGGCGCGCTGCGAGAATGTCCTGCCCTTGGGAGCCTTCTGCTCCTGGGCCGTCCTGCCCTGGAATTCTCCTTTGGGTTACTCGGCCCTACCAGTCCCTGATTGGTTGATCAAGGTGAGATATGAGTCACTTACTCCTGACACTTAGGAATGTAGTCCAGATGTCCATCTGGCACTCCCTAGACAGATAGCCGCCAATAGATGACCATTGATCATGATAGCCAGGCTTAGCTAAGTGCATCCCCCTTTGGGAGCTGTCCTAGGAAACCTTATCAAAGGAAACCTTAAATCAGCCTGCATGAATAGTTTCTCTGTGGCTGCACCACAGAGATGAACAGAGAGATGAGGCCTAATTTGGGAAAGCTCAGAAACACTTAATTCTGCCTTATTAATAAGCCTCGCCGCTACAACAGTATCTTATACACATATCTTTTTCTGTTGTCTTTGTTGATCTCTTGAGGATCCTTGTGATATTTTGAGCTCTCGTTAAATGATAAGTGTCACAGTTTAAATAATTTTCGTTGTTAGAAATTATGAAACGCTCTGTTAAAAGCAAGGGAATTTTTATATCTGTTATAGTAATAGAAAATGCCCGACAAACTAGGGATTGAACAGTTTTTCAGTGCTTGTACAATTGATGGAAATGTTCAAATAAATGTGCTAAAGAAATAAACAAAAAAGTTATTTCTTTATCAGATTGGCTAGCTAATGTCCCAACCTTGTTAGTTAGATCAACAAAATGCTGTGGTGGGTGTTACTTTTTGTCGATGAAAAAATAAAGTCTTTTCATTTAAAATGACGGTTGCAAATAGTGTAGACCAGCATAATACTTTGAGTTTTACTGGTGGAGCTCATAGAGCTGTGTCTGGATATCTTGGTCAAATATTCGGCACACGGCTGTGCAGCTTGTTCCCCCCTCCCGCTGAAGAATCGACCCCTTCTACTTAAAAAATACCTGACTTGCGTAGTTAAAAGCTGCCTTTATTTTCTTCTCCGTCACCACCTGCCAGCGAACTCTCCCGCACCCCGACCAGAGAGAGACACACGATGAGCCCTGCTAATAAAGCACCTTGAATTTAATTTGAATTGAGAGAGAGAGAGAGAAGGGGGGGGGGGGGGGGAGAGAAACACTCAGGGGTGCAGAACCAGGGAACTATTTACATATTAAAACTGTTTCCCAAATTTAACATGTGCTTTTCTATATTTATTGTCAATTAATTGTCCATAATATTGCTATTCTATTTTTTCAAATAAATGTTTGTTAAAAGAAAAGTTGTGGTACTGGCTGGATTTGAACACACAACCTCTGAGTTTAGGAGTTAGGGATATAGACTACAGTACCACCAGCAAGGTCGCTTGAGGAGAGGTGAAACAGCCCTACACAAACAGTATCAACAGACATTGTACAGCGTGTACTATTCTTGTATTGCGGTACATTAATATAATTATATAGTTATTAATTTCTTTAGATATGCGATTCCATATTATATTCCCTATTAATCAAATTCTAAAAGTATGCTTGTTGACTCCGATATCAAGTGTAATCGCAGAAAAGCTTAAAACTACCGCTTTTTATACACGTTATTTCACATGTTAGTTAAAGACTTCAATGTTTAAAATGTTTAGGGAGAAATGGAATACTAGTGTGTATTTTTTCTTTAAAGTACTGATTCCTGTAATCTGACTGGCTGACACCCTTCTGAATCTCTGGTATACGGAAAAAAAAGCGTAGATAAAAAACTTGGATTCTCATGTATCCGATACAAGTATCTTTTAATACAGTCTTTGCTGTGCTCTTGAGGATCCTTGTGATATTTTGAGCTCTGGTTGAATGATAAGTGTTTAAATAATTTTCGTTGTTAGAAATTATTAAATGCTCTGTTAAAAGCAAGGGAATTTTTATGTCCGTTATAGTAAAAGAAAATGCCCGACAAAGTAGGGCTTGGACAGATTCCAAGTGTTTGTACAATCGATGGAAATGTTCAAATAAATGTGCTAAAGAAATAAACAAAAAAAATAATTTATTCTTTTATCATATTGGCTAGCTAATGTCCTTTCTTTTCTAGTTACTTGTTTCTGTGTTGCGTAGCAATGAGGGACTATATTCTCAGGCGGAGGAATGTAAACAGATTAATTTTCATGTTAAATAATTTTTTTAATTAAAATTCATTCTATACAGCAATCACATATTTTGGGACCATTTCATAAAACTTTGATGCTTAAAATGTTTAGGGAGAAATGGAAGACTGGTGTGTATTCTTTCTTTAAACTACCAAGACCAGCTATATACGATACAGTTTACATACAGAAATATGTTTATATTCCTAAATCAATATAGTTATGCTCCTCTTCTTTTTATGCTCAGCTACTAAAATTTGCCTTTAGTTGTAAAATTCCATATAAATATTCAATACTAAGCAGATTAAAATGTGCACCATAAAGACATGATTAAATCTTTCTACGACCGACCAACGCACGAGTACCCCTGTCAGTAATTTTGGCCAGCCAATCATGTACCGCGGTACGACGTAGCCAAATGCCTGCAGTACATGTTTGTGCCGCGCACTTTGAATGGCTGCATCTGTACAAATTCTTTGGCCTGGCAATCTACCTGAATTCTGAACTATTGCGTCTTTTTACACTTGTAAAAAAGAAGCTTCCAATGTTAATGCAACACGGAAGATAATATTAATAATGTAGTGCTTTTGGGCTCATATGGGTATGCAGCTGAAATGTCACCGTTTAAACGAATAAGAAATTACAGTGGTGTGAAAAAGTGTTTGCCCCCTTCCTGATTTCTTATTTTTTTGCATGTTTGTCATGCTTGTGTTATCTTTGTCTATTATTTCAATTTGTTTGATGATCTGAAACATTTCAGTGTGACAAACATGCAAAAAAATAAGAAATCAGGAAGGGGGCAAACACTTTTTCACACCACTGTAGATTGCTCATAAATCCAATCACTTATTCTACATAAACACAATGCAATTGCTCTCTAAAAATGATGGACGGTGTACTATTTTGTCAACAACCTGCTAATCTGTTTAACACCTGTAGAATGCGTGTTGCATTTACAAAATGAAAGTGTTTCAAATGTTTAATGAAGAAGTCAAAAGACCTTACAGCTAACACAAAGACTCAAACTACAGTATGGAAAAATGAGTGTTAAGAAAAAAAGAGGACATTTGATTGCTGGTTATTTTATATTTATTTTTAAAAATGTAATAAAAAATAAGATAAAATGACGTGTTCCTGCCTAGCTCAAAACATTGTATGACTTTAAAAGTTATAAAAAATGATTTAGATAGCAGAAAGTCACCTTGCTCTTACAAGCATTAAATTGTAGTGTTATCAAAACAAATAGTAATTTGCAGATGTAGGATAGATTTTTTTCCAAACACTCTTGCTGTCTCTGCAATTATAATTTGTGATCAATTTTTGATCAATTGAGTGGATTAATGACGTATTGTGGTATAAACTCAACTTTAAAGTTAGGATATACAGATGTAGCCATTCAGAATGTGCAGTAAAAACCTGTACCTCGGGTTTTGAGCTACAGGTACGTGATTTGCTGGCCAAATATGATATAGCGCCTTGTTTTTTTGGGGTCACGATGTCACTCAGCCCCCCAACAATGTCGTAGGGGAACCGGACCGGTCTCATTTGTTAGTGCTGCATTTGTGCCGGTTTGTGCCATTGAAAGTAACTTCCCAGCTGCTTTCTTTCCTTAGCTATAACATCTTTTTCAGGGGGTGACGTCACTCAGCCTCCCTACAACGTCTTAGAGGAACCAGACTGTCTCAATCGTTAGTGCTACGTTTGTGCCAGTTTGTGCCATTAAAAATAGTGTTTGTTCCGGTGATCACATGACCATGCACAGTGACTTTGACTTCCAGTAACCCCATCTGCCGCCGAGTTCAAGAGCTCTGTTTCCAGCGTGAGAGTAACAATTCTGCAACTTTGTTCCTCTGTTTGCCCGGGCGGGGGGCTGCAGTGGATTTTGCATTTTATATCATTTTCTTCTATGCGTTTATGTGAACAGGAAAATTAAATTTGTCCCCAATATCATACCTGAATCAGAACTGCGGGTGTAGCTTTAAAAAGCTAACATTAGCAAACAATTGTATGTTCTTACGAAGAGGCTTTAACAAACACGTCACACATTTAGTCACGGCACAAACCGACACAAACGTAGCACTAACGAATGAGGTGGGTTTCATCGTTTGTGTTGTCTGTAGGGGGGCAACATCACAGAGCTCTATTATGCATGTTTAATACACTTAATATGAAATATCAATAAGGAATTTTAAAACAAAAGGGAATATTGGCAGCTGAACTTAACAATAACAGGAGCATAATGTCTTTGCACATCGCATTGTCTAAATATATTATGCATAATGTATATGTCTGTTGGTGGTAGCTTAAAAAAAGGTACACAACAGTATTCTACTTTCTTCATAAAGATTTTCTGCATCAAAGTCTTAAACTCAGTCACTTAATGTAGTTATTCAGGAAAAGTTTTGATGTGCTTATTCTGACTACATAAAGATTTTATATACTTAATGTTTTAACCTTGCTGTCTACGTTTTAAAATCCGCTTAATATAGAATATAATATGGAATCGAATAACTAAAGAAATTAATAACAATGTTAATTTAATGATCTAAATATATTTATTTATGAAGCAGGTAGTCCACTTTCTTTGTAATTGTAAATGTTTCATTTTTTCTTTAACTCATTCACTCATGATTACTTTCAAGCCTTTACAATTACAATTACAAGCCTTACAATAAGGCTTGAAACGAAACTGTATATGTTATAATTAGAATCGAGAATAACAAAATGGTATTAAAGACACCGCTGAAACTATAGTAATACAGTATAACTGATCATTTTTAATAGAATTAATTTATTAATAATACATAATAATTTCAAACTTCTTGTATCTTTTTCAGTCCTTTGCTTTCTCTGGTTTTCATAAAATTATTTTTTCTTATTAAAATGCCTATTTATGAGACACAATGTTTCAGATGTCAATAACTTTGGAAAAACATCACACAGAGCCTTCAAACCACAAGCATTTTGAAGATCGCAATTTCAGAAAATTTCCACAGCTTTTATTTAAACAATATCTAGTACCTGGTTGCATTTTTAGAAACCTTATTTTGAATAAAGCAGATCCCAGGTGTAAGTGAGTTCATAATGCTGATACTACATTTTTTATGCATCAGTTGAAGCCTTCTGAAATCTCTCAAAAATGTAAAAAATGTAACATAATATTGTATGGCATGTTGGGCAACTGATTCTATTAATTAAAAAAAAAAGAAACAATAAAATGTCCCTGCCTAAATAAGACATTGCATGATTTTAAAAGCCAGAAAAAATGGGCTTAGATATTTACACTTTTATGCACAAAAAACAGGTGATTGCTCTTCCTCGTGAGCAGCTTAGAATTACTGGCAATGAATGGCAGTGTGTTCATTTATTGTATAAATATACTGTATACTGTAGTAGTTCAAGTGGGTAGCTGCGTCAGCATGCGTAGGCTGCAACGGAACAAGTAACAGGTTTATTCTATGCTGAAAAGAGAAGAGAGAAAACAACGTTTCGGCTGTGGAGCCTTCACCTGAAGAAGACTCCATGGCTGAAATGTTGTTTTTTCTTTCTTCTCTTTTCAGCATGGAATAAACCTTTTATTGTTCCTTTACTGTATACAGTATGATACCGTATGGTTTTAAAGCCACTACAGTACAGTATGTGTGAAATATTTTTCTTAATCAAAATTTAGTTACATTTCTTGTTGCAAAATTTTTATTAAGATAAAATACTGATTATCTTGATCAACAAGCTATAATAATAAACTATTTTTATACATCCAGCAAAATATTCCCAAAAGGATCACTCTAAAGGTTAATTTCAAGATGAAAAGACAAGACTCAATGTGTCTTCTCTATAACTCTTCAGCTTACAGCTCATCCATGATCATTCATTATTAATATTATTAATAATATATTTCCCATCGCATTTCAATTGGAACATTTTTACAAAGAGGTGATATACAACGTGTCTCCTCTATAACTCTTCAGTTTACAGAATAATTCTCACAGGGCCACACAACATTGTCACAACATAGTAAACAACAGCCACTGTCCCCACTGTCATGGTACGGTTTCAACATATTGATAAGCAGTTACTGACAATTGTAAAAATAACTCTTCTTCCCTCCATTGTTTAATTTAAAGAATTCTGTGAATAAATCCTTAATCATGAAACAAATCACTTTTAATAATTCATCAAGATACACACACTTACGCCAGAGCCAATTTTGCCAGAAACAACCTCCCAGTAAGTCTTTGAACTGTGCAGTACTGTATAGTACAATATACAGTTTAAAGTTTTAAAATTCAAGTTTTATTGTTGGCTGAATACTGGTAGCTGAAATTTGGATTTAGACAAAATATTGATTTTCTCTATTCGGATATAAACCTGAAAGAGACACATCACACGTCGTTCATAACAAGCTTTGATAGTGAACTATTTTTATATACAGTATTAGCCGATATAAGAAATAAACCACAAGTAATGCTCTGATTGAGCTTTAAACTGACTGGTTGCAGCAGGCTACATTACAGTCCATGAGCATTCCATTGTCCATTACCACTATTAAGAACAATGAAAGTTAAAAAAAGATACGAATGTCAAAATGTTTCTAAAACATCCACTTGTGATATTTTAGCTGCTTAGTTACACGTTTCCATATTAATATTACTATCAAGTGGTATTAAATCAGTACAACTTTTTTTTACAATAACAGCAAGTGGTATGTATTCTTAGAAAAAGATAAAACTATAACTTTTTATGAAGTATAGTATATAACTTTAAAACCATAACCCACTGTAAGTTACCAAATTAAAGAATTGATGCATACAATATTTATGAAGGTGGAATACAGCTCTATACTTTTTTATATTTAGCTACCACTACAATCTACTGTGTGTACATTAGGTATGTATTACATTATACTACTGTTTTTATTTTCCACTACCAAAATTTACCTTTGGATTTTCTCTATGTAGATGTAAACCTGAAAGAGGCACATCACGTTCACAAGCTACAGTATAAAAATAAATTATTTTTATGTATCCCACTGATTATCTTGCTTTTATAAAATATACCTACTTTTTAATTAGTTTAATATTTAAAATGCTGTAATAGACAGTTTAAAATTAATAAAATTCTATAGAGTATACAACTTAAATGTCCCTCAGCATTGACTGGGTATTTTTAAAAAGCTGCGGTACCCTGCAGCCACTGAACTGAAAAGTACTGCAGTATTCCCCGCTCATTCTGAATGGCTGGATCTATAACAATTTATAGTTTAAGTCATGTGCAACAGTATTGCCACATTCATCATGAACATAAGTTCAAAAGGATGTATAGCATTTTAATACATAAATGCCACGTCTAGAATAATTTGAGCTTGATTTTGCATTGTTTGTCATTTATGATTGTGACAGTGTGGGTCTTCAGGATTGCATTTTCACTGGAGATTCAGTGCCTTGAGTACAGTAGACAGCCAGTGTGTAGCTGAGCTTAGTAGCAGATGGAATGGTTTTGAGACAGGGAGGAACAGACAGTGGCATGAGGATTTAATATAGGGCTCTTAATTAGAAGTTGGTGGTGCTGATGAGAGACATTCTTATGCTGCAGTGGAGAGAAAAACATTTTAGATGGCTGCATTGGTTGTGTTAAGGGCCCACTAGTGGTAAGCAGGGGAAGAGTCCATCTACTGTGTCACATGATCCTTTATAATATGTGTAACATAAATGTTAAGTGTGGCGGTTGTCAGATTTCTCTCCTGGTTTTGTATGAATGTTTACACACATGATCCCTGATTTTGATGAATGCTGTAGTTGAAGGATATATTTCTTAAGATAAACCATCATAGCCAAGAATCAGTGGTGAACCTGTCTAATTCAAAGATCAAACCAAAATTCAAGCCTTAGCACACTGTATAATTGGCAAGATTGCCAGGTTGAAAGTTCGTCCTGATGAGAATTTGTATATACAGATATAGCCACTCAGAATGCTCAAGGTGCCATGCAGCATTCCACAACAACAAATTGTGGTACACTGAAAGGTACTGCCACACACCTTTTTCTATTTCTTTCAGATAATCTGATACAGGACTACACTACTGTGTTAAACTGTCTAGTGGTGCAGTGAATCCTTAATGTACCATGTGTCAGCGTATGTCTGTCAAAATACAGTAAATCTTGTTTTAATAATAATTCAATGTGTATCAATTCTTTAGTGCTTTCGTGTGCTAATCATATTGTACAGTAACACTAACTTTTTTATTTTTTGATTGCATACAGTTTACAGAATTAAAAGTACTTGTGTATAAATAGGAAATAGAAAACATATTTTATTTTTATATTCTGTTTGTTAAAAATCTATTATACATATGTAGTTTGAAAAAGATGTATTTTAAAGCATTATTTGCTTGCACAAAAAAAAGGTTAGTTGAGATTAGTTGTGATTTGAATGACTTTCACAGAATGCCTTATGGCCAAGTACTTTAAATTGCATTGGAGCTGATACAAGTCTGCACTATATACATGTTTTTTCTTTAAATAAACTACATTTTTGCCACAACAGTACTGCAATAATTACGACAACATGTTTTTGATTTATAATGTGCTGGTTTTTAGTGTGTTTCTCAGTAAATCTATGCAAGTTTTTGTTCTGTGTTTTTTTAATTCATGTCATTTCAAAGTATATCCCCTTGGACATATTCATGTTAAATAAAAAAATTCAATTATTTGCTATTTACATAATATATTTTATACTGAATAAACAACCTTAGCTCATTTTTTTTTCATTGTGAAAGCACGAAGTCTGAATGTGTAGTAATACTGTGCACAACATCACATCACAACCTACCTGTATGATTCACAGTATTGTTTCTTATTTTTGATTTTAAAAATAAAATAATTAGTTGCCTATTATGCCACACAGTGTTATGTTACATATTTTGTACACTTTTGAGAGTCATCAGCACCTTTCGACTAATGCATAAGAAATATAACATAATGCGTGCTGTAGTGATAACGTAATTGAGCACAAAACATTTTTCCTCCTGTCAAAATAATTTAATCTGTAGTTTATTCTTTTCTGAGTGAAAACAGATGTCAAAGAAAATTCCTCACTCAGGTTAGGCGTGGTTCAGCAGGGTCCTTTATTCATGTGCATGGAGAGGATACAATCATACAGATCTGAGAGCAGCCTCTCAATGATGATGCAAAGGTAATGTGTTTTATACATATTCAGGGTCACATAGCTCATTCTAAATGTCCATATTAGGAGCTGTTTTTCTCTACGAGTATTTCTGTAGCGGCAATGCATATTAATAAGACAGAATTAGGTGTTGCTGTGCTTTCCTAGTAAGGCCTCTCCCTCTCTTCTCTGTGGTTCAGCCAGAGAGGCCAGGATAGGGAGGCAACCAGCTATCATAATGGATGGCCTACTCCTGGCGCCGGGATGTCTGGTCAGAGCTTCTTGGTCCCTTATGGTCCTAGAATTAGAAATCATGGTCAGTCATTCCTCAAGTTGACCAACCAATCAGGTACCTGTAGGGCATGTGGGTCTCAAATGCCCGCAAAACTCTCAACCAATCACCGCCCCTATGTGTTCTAGTGCAGGACTCACAACTTTGCTCCTTCATCCACTCTCGCTCTCTCTCTGACTTAATCATGTGAATGCCAGCACTGCTGTTTGAGTGTGGGACTTCCAACTTTGTTCCAAGTGCCAACCCAGAGGAAGCCCATAAGTAAAGACAGAAGTCTGCCTCATAGACCCCATGAACATTAGCAGAATGCTGAGGATGTCCGCCTGATCAAAGGAGCATACGGTTGGGACTTTGTCAACAACTGGATACTTTTATCCAAAAGTAGCCACTACGCCGAAAACAAACCAAGTTTCTGCCCCAAAAAAGTGACTTTCCATGGACCACACAGTCATCCCTCTCGTGCACAGAGAGATTCCCTAGTTCAGTGCGATGTGGTCCTTAGAGGGCTAACCAGAAAGTTCTCCATTTCCCCGCAACTCTGGCCTGCACCAGGGTTGGTTGATCGGGAGCCAAGGAAGGACGGATTGGATACCGCTTCGACAGAGTCTGTCTGCTGATCCTGTGTTGTTTTTGCGGGAGATATAAATCAATAACTGGATAAGTAAACCAAATATTCTACATTGCCAATCGAGAATTCAATTGTATCTCAACACAGGTTGATATTAATTTAATTTATATAAGTAATGTATTTATTTAGGAGTATCTAATGTACAATCGGCATTAATGACACTGATTAACGAGACAGTATATCGAATAGTATAATAAATGCATATTTCTTTGTTTTGTATCTCTTCATGTTTGTATCTTTTGATATATATTCTACATCTTGGTAACTATCACAATAAGATCTGCCATTTGTATCCAGACATAATGGATATTTATAAATACATAAATTGCGCATATGCATATTAGTAAATGTATTGCGTGTATTTGAACCAACGTGTGTGTGTATTGCTGATTGTTCTGACGATTGATTCCCTAATAGCCATAAAGAACCACCTCGCAATTAACTGTTATAATTAATAAATTGTCCCAGTAAATTCACAAAACTCCTACACTTCTTTCTAATTAACCACTTTATTTTTAAGAAACAAAATTCACCTTTTATTTGGTGAAAAGGAAGTATGTAAATAGAAAGTGTGAAAAGTAGCTAAACATTCTTTGGTTGTTCTTTGGTTATAGCATTAGCATCAAAAGATCAAATAATGTGCCTGCAATTATTCTTTCATACTGTTGCTAGATAAAAACGGCATAGTAGCAAAGACAAATATTGTATCTTGTACACTTAAATGCCAAAATTCTTCCTCATTTCCCCTTTTTGTCCTTTCAAGGACATCTACATTCTATTCTCGTATCTCTTAGAGCACACATTTCAAAAAAAGTTAGCATATTTTCTTTAAGCATACGACTTTAACAATAATAATAGCCAAAATCACAATCCCATAGAAGATATACTACACTAAGGTAGCACCCCAGTGCCCAAATAAATTCTTCAACCAGCTACCAATTCCCCAATCATCAGGATTATAGTTGTGATATTTCTTACGCTCTTCCTCTATATGCTCAGCCAGGTTGCTTAAATGTTCAGAATTATATGAAATATAGGTGCAACACTCAGAGCCTATCACAGCACACTGCCTTGGGCAGCGAAAAGGTAGTCCAGTGCCATACGATTCTGCATTGAAATTCTCCTCAGTGCCACCAATTCCATGTTTATTGATCAGAATGATCAGAGATCCTCGGCTGTCTCATTTGCCAATCTCTCCAATGAAAGCCATGTTTATAGCTTCACTGGCCAACTTTTCTACTCCATAAGGCAGAAAGGCGATAGCAAAGAACCTTTCAGTTTACATGATCTTCCTTTTCTGGCAAGCAGGCTTAGACTGGAAGGGGCTGTGCTTCTGTGACCTGATATGGGGTACCACATACCCTAGATAACACAATCCCAACTGTCCCTTGGGTAGTCAGATTTAGGCATGCTCCCCTCAAATCCAAAAAGTACCATTTAGGGGTGGCTGAGGTGCGAATTAAAAGCTAGTCAACTTAAAGGTCATATTATTTAAGATAATATACCATATCGAAAGGTGACTTCTTCTCTGCCTGTTATTGAGGTGTCGTCTTTCTCACTTGTTGCCCTTGTTGTCTCATATAAAAACAAAAGTCAAGGTGTCTGTGTAGCAGAAGTCTCTATTTCATATGCATGTGGAAGAATAGCTTGAAACCACCAAATTTAAAAGTAGGTATCTAAAGATGGTGTTTTAACCCTGAAACAAACAGGTTACTACGACATATTCTGAGCGAACGATAAGACAACAACACATCCCCGTATGGTTATTAATCATATCTAAGTTACAGACTAGACAAAAGTTAGTTCCTTTCATATGTTCTGGGCACACAGCCAGCTTACCACATACATGTCCTCTTATCCTACCGACCAAGGACAGGCAGCACATTTATATATTTATATATTTGGGCGCAAAGCCGACTTCAAGCCACTAGACTGCATAGTTTGCAAAAATACAAAACGATATTATTATCTCAATTCCCAGGTGTCTCCCTTATCTCTTCACTTCACGGATACTAATACACGACAATACATTTATTAATACATAAAATATAAACATAACAGATCTTATAGTGAAGGTTAGCAGAATACAAAAGGTATATATTCAATTACGAAGAGTTACAAATACCAAGAGGGACAAACATTCAGTATACCATTCATTTATATCGTTTCGTTAATGAGCTTTGATCACAACTTCTACACTAGATACTCGCAAGCAAGTACATCACTCAGAGGAATTAAATTGATATCAACTCAGGTTGAGGTATCAATTGAATTATTGAGCTGTAATGCAGAATGTTGAATACTCATCCAATCTGTGTGGATTCAGATCTCCCGTGGACACAAGGGAACAGCGGCAGGCTGTTGCTAAGTCCAATCGGCATCCTATGGCCTGGCACTGCTGGTTTGGCATGAGGGGGGGGAGAAGGAGGGAGAGATTCCTGCTACGGCGCTGGCAGTGGGCTCTCTGAAGACCGGCTAGTTAATCCTGGCTTACTAGGGGAGTTTGTGCACATGGAAAGTGACTGTGGGTCCAAGCAAGTCGCACTCTTTAGACTGGAAGAAGACTGGTTCATTCCCGATGTAACGCTAGTCCTGAATCCTGAGATTCAGCTGTCCACAGTTCCGACCGTAGTTCACTCGTCGATCAGGTGAGCGTTTGCGGTGGTATCACGAGGCTTACTGCTGGGCTAACCTCGGGCGGATCCTTCTCGACTCTGGGCCCTGTGCTGCGTGTTTTATCCAGAGGAACTACGGCCGTTGATTGGTTGAATGTTCCATGGGCATTCGAGACCCACGTGGGATTACCCTGCCCTACCAGTTCCTGATTGGCTGATCGAGGTGGAGGATGAGTAACCATGCTCTCTGACATTAGGGTTGTAAACAACCTGGGATGCGACTCTCCCAAGGAATCTCCCAGACAGTAAGGCGCCAAAGATGACCATTTATTAGGGTGGCTGGTGAATCTCAGCCTTGGGAGCTGTTCCTTATCAGGAAACTCTATCAGCTAGAAAAACACCTGAAATGTGAACCAAATGGAATGGCCTCTCTGTATCCAGCACCACTGAGATGAGGGAGAGAGAGACTGGCAAGGGAGCAGCAAACTTAATTCCCATATTTTTAATAAGCCTTGCCACTACATCACCAACAGAGGTCTCAGACTCCTACTCTTCCAGGGCTGCTGGTCTGGCAGCTACATCTGCAGAGTTGTTCCCTTGAATTACTGGAAACATTTCTTTATTATGTCACTTACACTTTACCACAGCTACTTCAGTCGGCAACTGCAAAGCTTCTAACAGTTCAGAGACAAATCCAGCATTCTTAACTGGAGTCCGTGCCATGGTGAGAAAATCCCTATTACTCCACAGCCATCCAAAATTGTATGTATATATAGAATCTGGATAAATTGCTACAGTTTTCCATTTAGCATATTTACAAGCTTCAATTAAATCTTTTCATTCGGTTTGCTGATTTAACACCAGATTACTCACAGTTTATACAGCCAGACAGGTAGCCTGCACAACACACGAACACAGCCCCTTGGCCACCGCATCAAGGGGCCCTGAATAATAACTCACCAGGCGATGCCTACCTCCATGCTCCTGCACCAGCACAGCAGCTCACAACCCATTTCTTTCACTTACATACAGATTACATACAAATGATCCGTCTGAGGGAATCCAGCCCAGGGCCAGTGCCTGCAACAAAGCTTGTTTCAAATAATTAAAAAATTCTGCTGCAGGGGTCAAGGCAATTATGTCTTTTTAGACTGCACTACCCCCTTTAAGCCAGTTCATCACTAGGCGAGCTCGTTCTGAGAAGGAATTCACCCTGGCTTTATAATGTAGTTAGTTTTATACCCTTTCTTTGTCAGAAGATCTAATACATGGAGAAGCCCGGCCTTATGGATTCCCTCATCAGGTAAAACAATCACAATACCACAGAGCTCTATTGAGTTCACATAAATGCTATCTCATACAGTAATTCCTTATAAATGCAGCAGGGCATCCCAGCCCAATAGGTCTTGGGTGTCCCCTACCAATATCTGTAGTTGAAACTTTATATCTTTTCCCAAGCATATTGTGACAGCTTGTATCTCCTTTAAACACAACCCTTTAAAACCCCCAACTCCTGTAGCCTCCTGCCACCCGTTAGAAAACTTCATATCACATCATTCTGCTGTATTAGTCGATAAACAGGACAGCTGTGCTCCTGTGTCCCCCAATAGGGGAACCTGGACACCATTTACTGCACACTGTAAGACTATTTATCTTTTATTAAATACTTAGATAAACTTAGGGAGGCTACAAAGGGGTTTCCTAGTTTAAATCTATTATTTCACCCAAAGGTCTCACTTCAGCTTCTGACATGTTCTTTAACTGTGAAATCAAGCCTCTTTTTTTACAATTTCTCCAAAAAATTCCCCTTCTTTTTTACTGTAATTGCACACTGGCTTATTTGTAGTTTTATCTTTGGGGTTTTGTCCCTCTTTTCCCACAGTGCCAATTACTGCCCCCCCTTCTGGATATGCCTGATCAATATAACTAACCCAGACCTAATTTCTTCCTTCAAGGGGAAGAAATTCCCATTATATCTGGGTATAATTTTGGGGCTGCACTATAATTGCGACAAACTGGTTGCCCCTTTTTCTCCTCATTTGGGAGTTTTTTTACCTCCCATTTGCAGCGCTTGCACTTTTGCATACATGCTTCACTCTATCTTCCTAGCTTTACGAGTTATTAAATCAAATCTGTCTTCACTCTCCATATTATCAGGAAAGTATAGTTATACATTCTTGGCAACATCAGGTTTTATCCAAATCAAGTAAATTTGTTTTATTACTGTGGAAGTATCTTCATTCACTTCCTTTTCATCGGATATCCCAGAGTATACAGATGCAGCCATTCAAAACAAGTGGGGTATGCTGCGGTAGAACACGGTGGGTGTGTCGCAGTATACCACGCTGTACCATAAGCAAATTAGATTATGTTAATAGTGTAGGGAAAACCGCTTCAGGGACACCAAATATGTAATCATAGTGGCTCTCTGAAGGCACCAGTTCTGTAGGGTTTGGGCATTTACTGAGACAATTATTAATTGTAGCAGTAAATCACAAAGTTGATTCTTTTGATGGCTTTAGAATCCAACCATGCGACATAACTCAAACAACCCGCACACACAGGTACTAATACACGAGGATACATTTATTAATACATAGAATATGCATATAAACCTAACAGATCTTATCGAGAGGGTTATCAGAATACAAAAGGTATATATTCAATCAGTTACAAGGAGTTACACATATCAAGAGGACATACGTTCAGTATATCATTCATTAAGACCGTTTCATAAATGAACTTGGTTATAACTTCTACATAAGATACTCAAACAAGTACATAACTCTTAGGAATTAAATTGATATCAACTGGTTGGGATAACAATTGAATTCTCGAGCTGTAATGCATTGAAGTTGAATAGTCATTCAATCTCTGGGGATTCAGATCTTCTGCGGGCACAAAGAAACAGTTGCAGGCTGTTGCTGTCCAATCCGCGCTCTCTGGCTCGGTGCCAGGCTGTGCTGTGCGGCTTGCGACGGTGCGCTGCTGATGCTCACTGTTGGCTTTAACTAGCAAAGTTTGTGCACAAGAGAAAAGATGACTGTGGGTCCCAGCAAGTCAGGAAGAGGACCGGTTCGTTCCTGATGAAGAGCTAGTTCTGAATAGTGATTCAGCTGTCCACAGTTCCGACCTGTTCACGAGGCCTGCTGCTGGTTACTCTCTGGCAACCTCCACTCTAGACTCTTAGAACAAAGGAAAGTTCTGGCACTCGGACACACTGGCCGTTCCGTGGTTGTCCGGGCTGAGTCTCAGGATGGTCAGGAGGCGCGCTGCGAGAATGTCCTGCCCTTGGGAGCCTTCTGCTCCTGGGCCGTCCTGCCCTGGAATTCTCCTTTGAATTCCCTGTAGAATCTTACTGAATCTTGTTGAATCTGAATCTGAATCTGAATCTCTCAGGCTCTCTGTGCTGCCTGTTTTTACCTGGAGGAACTTCAGCTCATTGATTGGCTGAAAGTTCCATGGGCATCAGAGTCCCACGTGGGTTACTCGGCCCTACCAGTCCCTGATTGGTTGATCAAGGTGAGATATGAGTCACTTAGCCCTGACACTTAGTAATGCAGTCCAGATGTCCAACTGGCACTCCCTAGACAGATAGGCGCCAATGGATGACCATTGATCATGATAGCCAGGCTTAGCTAAGTGCTGTCCTTATCAAAAGAAAACATCTTGCATGAATAGTTTCTCTGTGGCTGCACCACAGAGATGAACAGAGAAATGGGGCCTCATTTGGGAAGCTCAGAAACACTTCATTCTGCCTTATTAATAAGCCTCGCCGCTACGATAGTATCTGGAATCACCTTGCAAAACCGCCAGGAGGAGCTAATAAAGCTTAACCTCTCAAGTACAGCATTGGAGCTGTCACCAGAAAACATCCTGTTTCGAATCCTGATCACTGCTGAGGGACAATCTTTATTCAAATAATAATTTAAGTTGTATACTCTTTAGACTTTTAAATTTAAACTGTGTATTACAGCATGTTAATCATTATACATTAAAAAGTTGCTAAATTTTATGAGCTCAGTTGGACAAAAGTACACAACCTACCACCTTTATCATAAATATTTTAATTATACAGAAATATTTTATGCATCAAACTTTACTGAATATATTACTAATAGTATTAATAATTACGTAGCAGGAATAGTATTAATAATTACTAACAATGACCTTGGACAAGCTGTAAACTCAAAGTATTACCCTGGTCCACATTCTTTGTAACCGTCTTTGTAAATGAAAAGACTTAATTTTTTCATTGACAAAAAGTAACACCCCAGCATTTCGTTGATTCAATCAGGCATTCATTTCCAATCATACAAAGTATGCCTTTCACATGCTCATAAAAGATAGTAATTTAGGAACATAAACATATTACTGCATGTACACTGTAGTGAATATGACTGGTCTTTGTAGTTTAAAGAAAAAATACACACCAGTATTCCATTTGTCCCTAAACATTTTAAGCATCAAAGTCTTACAACAGTGGTTATTTTGGAAACATTTTTACGTGCTCCTTCTGACCATATTATCGTACGTTTATATACTTTGTGAAAATTGATCATTTTAGCCATTTCTGTGATTACGCTCGTTATCAGATTAAACAAAAGCATCGTTTTAGACTTTGATTAATAGGAAATATAATATGGATTCACATATCTAAATAAATAATAATGGTATAACTATATCCATGTACTGTTACATAAACATAATATGTTTATGTTCCTAAATTAATATAGTTTATGAACTTTAGATGTGTTATGCTCCTCTTCTTTTTATGCTCAGCTACTAAAATTTCCCTTCAGTTGTAAATTTCAATATAAATATTCAATACTAAGCGGATTAAAACGTGCACAGTAAAGATATTAAATGATTAAATCTTTTTGCTACCGACCAATGCACCACGAGTGCCCCTGTCGATCATTTTGGCCAGCCAATCAAGTACAGCGGTATGGCATGGTGGTGCACGCATAGTTGCCCGTGTTTTGCCCGTGTTTTGTACCGTTTTGAATGGCTGCATCTGTACTACCCATAAAGTTATAAACCTTTCTGTAAAATCTGAAACATCCTCACTTTTTTTCTGCTGACATGCTGTTACTTTTCTCCATTCAGTTTTCAAAAATCCAAAAACCACACTAATTCCTGCCCTTCTCCCAGGTACTCTATTAAGAGTCTATTTCTTTTTTTGCTTTTTTTTCTTCATATATAATTTATTCAGCCATTGCTTTTAGCTTTTCAGGGATTTTTGCGTCTTATCCCATTCCGTTTTCTCATAACAGAATGATATTTTGTTGAATTCTTAAATGTTTCCCTAAAATAAAACCTGTCTCTGTTTGCCTATTTGCCCGCAACCATATCACCCTGCATCTCACAACTGGCAACCCAATGAAGCTAAGCACGTGTGAGCCTGGTCAGTACCTGGATAGGAGACCTCCTGAGAAAAACTAAGGTTGCTGCTGGAAGAGTTGTTAGTGGGGCCAACAGGGGGCGCTCACCCTACGGTCCACGTGGGTCCTAATGCCCCAGTATAGTGATGGGGACACTATACTGTAAACAGGCGCTGTCCTTTGGATGAGACGTTAAACCGAGGTCCTGACTCTCTGTGGTCATTAAAAATACCAGGGCGTTTCTCGAAAAGAGTAGGGGTGTAACCCTTGCGTCCTGGCCAAATTTCCCATTGGCCCTTACCAATCAAGGCCTCCTAATAATCCCCATCTATGAATTGGCTTCATTACTCTGCTCTCTTCCCCACTGATAGCTGGTGTGTGGTGAGCGTTCTGGCGCACTATGGCTGCCGTCACATCATCCAGGTGGATGCTGCACATTGGTGATGGTGGAGGGGAGTCCCCATTACCTGTAAATGGGTGTAGTGTCCATAAAAAAATATTTTTAGTCCATTGTTCATACACTTTTCTACATTTCAATTCAAACCATATTCCATCTGACAGTCCATATTTCTTTTTAAGTTTTGCTTCGCACTCATCTAATTTCTTTTTTTCTGATAGGCAGTCAGAAAACTCCACTATTTTTTTTCTTCACACCATGCACCCCATACAATCCCCCAGTCAAGACAACCTGATGAACTATCACAATTCAGGAATGCGGCCCAGGTTTAAAATCCTGACTTTAATAACACACTTCAATCAGGTTTCCACCTTCGGCTCTACTGCAAGTACAATTTGAGTTACTACCCTCAGCCATACTGCAGTTTTGTACCAGGATACAACACCTGGATTTACCTCACAGACAGGATGGAACGCTATTCCTTCAGCAATCTCTCTTTTCCTACCCTGCCTTCACAAAACAGGATACAACACCTGACCAGGATACAACACCAGGATTTTTTCACATACCAGGATACTACATCTGGTTTTACCACATGGGCAGGGGGGGGTAATTTTTCCTTCAGCAATCCCTCTTTTTCTACCCTGCCTTCACACATCCAGTATATTTGAACTGGGTAAACACTTCCAGCATATTTCAACTGGGAAAACATGTCCAGTATATTCCAACTGGGAAAACACATCCAGTATATTTCAACAGGGAGAACAGCCGGAACACTGATCAGACATCTACCACCACATACACCATAAAGTCATTATTCTTCTGTACTCGCTTCAACTTCAGAAAAAAACCCTCAATAGCAACATGGAGAGGATAAGGGACTTTTTAGAAAAGTTTAGTCCTTAACTCTTTTTAGAAGTGGCCGCCTAGTTTTTCTTCTTCACCTCTCTGTTCCCTCAGCTCCCAGCATCAAAATTGTTGTCCAGGTATCTGTGTAGCAGATGACTCTTTATTTTATATGCATATGGAAGAATGGCTTACCACCACTGAACTCAAAAATAAGTATCTAAAGATGGTATTTTATACCATGAAACAAACAAGTTACATATTCTGAACAAACATATTCTGAACAAACGATAAGACAACAACACATTCGTATATAGTTATTAATCATATCTAAGTTGCAGACTAGACAAAAGTTAGTTACTTTCATATGTTCTGGGCACACAGTCAGCTTACCTTACACATTATCCTACTGACCAAGGACAAGCAGCACATTTATATATTTTGGTGCAAAGCCGACTTCAAGCCACTGGACTGCATAGTTTTCAAAAATACAAAAATGATATTATTATCTCACTGATAATCCGTGATAGATCATAGGTGTCTCCCTTATCTCTTCACACTCATCGTAAAATTAAAAAGACAGGTGTAATTTCCTATAAATTGTGTGCCATTAGTTCTTACAGCACAGATAAATCCATGTGGGCTTGAGCCCTGTATAATCTTGGGGGGTTTGTGAGATAGATCAACAGCTGGATAATAACTTTTATTTACATGATCCCCTTGCCACAGCTGTGCCAAAGTGGTCAGTTCTACCTATGTCATTCAACAGTCAGGAACAGAGCTCAAAAGTGTTTATTAAAACATTCAATCACTGCAACACTAGAGCCGGCAGTTAATTGCTGACACTCAAAAATGGTGTTCATTTCCTGGGACTTTGCTTTGATGAGAAATCCTTCTGTTCCTAAGGAGTACACAGAAACACCTCTAACCTTTCCTAATTCTACGTGGTGTTTCTCATTTTTTTTCAATCACATAAGCATATAGCCAATCTCCTTAGCTTCGAGAACTTGAGCTACTACCAGAATTATATGTGGAGTTACAGCTTCAAGCTGGTGAAATAGTAATTGCTGATCAGGTGTGAGTGCTACTTCAATACCCATTCCTAACTTACTGATGAAAACTGAGGAAAGGATCATAGTATAAGAGCAACCTAAATACAGAGCGCCCTTTTTTTATCATACAGAAGATCTTGACACCCTGAACCAAAGTAAACCGTACAGTGCAACTGTTCAAGCCAGTTCTCCACTGGTCTGAGCACCACTGCTCTTCCTGCTGAAAGCGCAAGAGGACCTTGCATATAAAGCTAATTAAAATACAATACATATCAGAATTTTTGGCTTTCCACCATAATACTCTATCTTCTGTACTCGTTTCTAGAAGAGACATTATGTAACCTCACTGGTCTTCTGATGTTTCTAAATAAACCCCCTCAGGAGTGCATTTAGTTCACCAGAGTGTCAGTAGCCAAGAGAAATGCATGTTTCTCAGAAGGAGGTCCAAGTTCTACAGTTATTAGTTCTGTTAGAGGGACTGGATTAGAAACTCTGGAATATCCTACTGTGGTATCAACATTTCCAGATAATGATAAGGTTGGAAAATCTTTAATTCTGATAGAGAATTTAGTGGCACCCATGTCAACCAAAAAAGACAGTCATTTTTCTTGATCAGGGTTTCTTATTTTTCTTGAAATGGATTTTGGATTGTGCACAGGGCAGGGTTACTTGCTACCTCTCCAGGCTACTCTGGGCTGATATACATTGGAACATAGTGGGCCATTATTAGCTTGTTTTGGACAATTCTGTGCCCAGTGGCCTAATCCTCTGCATATTTTACAAACATCTCTCCCTGTCCTGGGCGACACCCTTGACCTCCTCCTTGTCCCCAAGCTCCAATCTAGATTCGGTTACTCACATCTTCTATTTGCAAAGACATTAACTTAGTCTGTGCATCATCCTCCTTAAACTTCATTTTTTGGTACAATATTGTGCAGTAGGTAATAACTCTCTACTGCCTTTAGATTCCCAGTCTATCGCAATCCTTGTTACTTCAGCCTTTAATTTTGGCAATAACCCGTTTACAAACTAGAGGATTATCAGCTTCCTCTTGCCTCAACCCAGAATGTCTCACAAAAATACATCTTAATTCTCTGAGATATTCATTAACATCTTCTCCAGCCCTTTGTTTACATTGATTTATTTTTGACCAATCAGTGTGTTGAGGGCAGGTCTTTTCTATTGCTTCTAGGAGTCGGTCACATCTCGGCCAATTTGCCTTCTTTTTAAGAGGGTACAGTAAACCTTTAAGAACAATATGATCTAGCAACAAGGTTATGTCACTGTAATTGGGCTTATGAGAATCAATAACAAGGGTTAAGTGTCTCCTAAAATATTTAGGATCATCAGGTAATTTGGGAAAAGACTTGACTAATACAAACAATTTGCTAGGAGACCAAGGTCAATGTACATATACTGAAGTTCCCGATGGACTTGGGAAAGCGCGCATTGGCATTAATTGAACAGAGCCATTACCCCCTGAACCCCCTGGGTTTTCTAAGGGTTTACCAGGTACTGGGTCTTCATCTGATTTTGTAGTTTGAGGTTGTTGCAATTGTTGGGCTTAAAGTTGCCCCTTTTGTGAGCGTGTGTTTGCAGCTGGGGATCGATTACAATTCCCTCACCAGCATAATAATCTGGAGGAGATGCACTCGGAGAAGTCTGTAAAAGTGGACAATACGGATTATAATATGGGGGTTCCATTCATCATCATGTTCAGAGGAATAAGGCTCTGGTTCCAGTCTGCTCTCTAATTTTGGTGGAGACTTTTTAGTGCACATGGCCATGACCTAAGCTGCAGCTTGTTGTTCATTATTCTCAAGGCTAGCCTTTTTGATGCTTCCCATCATTTCTGTGATTCCTCTTTCCATGACATATGGAAATTTAAGCTGTCAAATTCACTTTCTTTCCTTTCTTCTCCTTCTCTTCTAATGTTTCCCTTAGGCTTTCTAATTTATCTCTGTCATAAGACCCATCTTCAGGGAACCTCTTTTTTCTATTTCAATTTTCCCCTGTCCATTCTGACCACTTACAAAGAGCCTTCTTAGTTTCAAGCCCATAATTACCATACATAAATCATGTGCAAGTCCCCTTTTGAAGTACTGGTGCATTTTGAGAGATCTGATTATTTCCAATTATTACTTAAACTGCCTATATTGGCGCCTCTTTCGGCTGATAAACATTTTCCCTTACACCTGTTACCCGAACTTCACAGTTCATGAACATATATTCAATCTATATCTATTTCTCTTTTGCTTTTGCCGGGACTTGAACCAGAACTATAATCTTTTATTTTCCTCCTGCTGGAACTTGAAACTGGGCTTAGTGGTACTTGAACCTACCTACTCTATCTTATCTTTCACCAGGACTCAAACTCAGAGTCTGTCTGACCACATGATAAAACTCAACTCATGTACCCTATTGAACTTGGAAAATCCCTTCTATGATCGAGTGAGAACAGCAACCACTTTGAGAATTTCGAAAGGCTCCCTTACCTCTTTTGGTTTCACCCACTCTTTGGTAAAATCCCGCTCCACAAGAAACTGTCAAAGAAAATTCCTCACTCAGGTTAGGTGTGGTTTAGCAGAGTCCTTTATTCATGTGTTTGGAGAGGATACAATCTTATAGATCTAAGGGCAGCCTATCAATTATGATGGCAAAGGTATTGGATTTTATACAGCAGTTTCAGGGTCACATAGCTCATTCTAAATGTCCATATTAGGAGTTATTTTTCTCTACAAATACTTCTTTGTAATTGACCACTTCATTCTTAAGAAACAAAATTCACCTTTGTATGTAAATAGAAGGTGTGAAATTAACTTAATATTCTTTGGTTATAGCATTAGCATCGAAAGATCAAATAATGTGCCTGCAATTATTCTTTTGTACTGTTGCTAGGTAAAAAAGGCATGTTAGCAAAAAAAAGTTAATATCTCGTACAAATGTCAAAATGGTAAATGTCAAAATTCTTCCTCACAGTAAATACAAAAAGAGTTTCTCAAATGAAAGAGAGATTAAACCCAATGAGTTTGTGTTGTTCTGCTTTATATGGTCAGGTGTTTCGCATTCACACTAGCTTTTGAATAGTAATTCTTGCATTATGAACTAACTTACACCAGGGATCTGCTTTATTCAAAATAAGCTTTCTAAAAATGGAACCTGGTACTATATGTTGTTTAAATAAAATTTGGAAAAAACATAATAAATCACGATATTTAAAATGCCTGTGGTTTGAAGGCTCAATGTCATTTGTTTGCAAAGTTATTGATGTCTGAAGTATTGTGTCTCAAAAATAAGCATTTTAACAAGAAAGGCAAGGTTGTGAAAACAGTGACAAATGACCCTGAACACTATACAAGCAGGCTGAAATTATTTAATATTACTAAATGAATATTGTTAATAGTGATCAGAAACATTATTTAAGCTCAGTTTCAGTGATGTTTTTAATACCACTTTGTTATTCTAGATTATAATTATAATATATAGGATTTCGTTTTTAGGCTTGATGTAAAGGCTTGCCTTAAATTGCCCCACTGGGATGCAGTATTTTGAATTAAATTGAATTAATCTGGTTGAACTGGTTTTCACTTCCACTGTTGACAGTATTCACATTTGCTCATTCATATTTTTAATTTATTGACATCATTTAACATTGAACATGTGATATATAAACAAATAAATAAATGTCAATATAGTGTACATAATATTCACTTATTTTTAAAATAGGATTCTTTATTTGTTAAAACAAAACTTGTGCCCTGACTGGGAATCAAACACAGATCTCCGGGTTGATAGGCACATACCAAATCCACTGAACCAAAGAGCTGCTTAGAAACGTTGGTAAAACAGACAGGTTAAAATGTTTCCAAAGTAATCACATGTGAACAGGTCAAATAAATTAATACAGCTGTTTACAAAGAAAGTGGAATACTGTAGTACTTTGAGATATACAAATGTATTATATTTAGATATTTAAATTAATATCTTTATTAATTTTTTTAGTTACGTGATTACATATTATAGTTCCTATTAAGTGGATTCTAAAAAGTAAACCTTTTATATAATAATAATTGCTTAGACTTACAGATGCAGCCATTCAAAGTGCGTAATTGACTACGGTGTCGTGCATCGTGACGCGCGATGACGCAAAATACCACGGTGCGTGATTGGTTGATCGACAGGGGCACTCATGGTCCGTTGGTCTGTCGTGGAAAGACTTAATGTAAACTGTACTATGCCCGTTGTAGATATTGAATTTTACCACTGAAGGGAAATCTTAGTAGCTGAGCATAAAAAGAATAGGAGCATACTGTAACGCGTGTGAAGGCCATAAACGATATTAATTTTGGAACGTAAACATACAGTATATAGCTGGTCTTGGTACTTTAAAGAAAAAAATACACACCAGTTTTCCATTTCTCCCTAAACATTGTAAGCTTCGAAGTCTTTAACTAACGTGATACCGGAGTCAACAAGCATACTTTTAGAATTTGATTAAAAGGGAATATAATATGGAATCGCGTATCTCAAGAATTTAATAACGGTATGATTATATCCGTGTACTGTGTAGGGCTGTTTTGCCTGCCTGTTCATGCGAGCTGTCTTGTAGCCTACTGGTCTAGGTGCGTGACTACCAACTGGCAGGTTGTGTGTTCAAATCCAGCTGGTGCTGGACTTCCCTTTTAACAAACATTTCTTCGAAAAAATAGGTAAGCGATATTATGGACAATCAATTGACTTTTATATTTCAAAATATCGCAACATGATCGATATTTGCGATATTTTGAACATATCTTCCCTTCTGACAGCGGTTCCTGCTTCTATTGTGTGTGTGTGTGCAACAGAGTAAATTTTTATAGAGAAATGGAGGCTGGACAGTATGCGTTACAATATAAACATTTATATTGATTTAAATCGTGTTCTGATTTAAATCGCAAACGCGTGTTTAATTATGTGTTTTTTAATCATAATCAGGCTAATGCATTTCTACATTTTCTGTATGAACCAGCTTAGAGGTTCATACAGAAAGACAGCTTGTGTATAAATTGAGTGTAAGGTAATTTATGCTTCTACAGTCATGGTCAGCATTTATTATTGTACTGTGCTGTAAACTTTTTCTGTGCCTAGTCACATTATTTTATAGCGTTTTTATTGCGTTATTAAATCCGGTGGCGCTGTGTGTTAGTTTCCTGACTCCCATTATTTAAACTGCGACACTGATCATTCATCTCTAAATAAACTTTATTTTATATAGCGTTTTAAGCGAATAGGTAATTAGATTGCTCATAAACCTAATTGTTTTTTCTACATAAACACAGCGTGATTGCTCTCTGAAAATGCTTTTCCTTTATTTTTAAAGTAGGCTCAGATTTCAACTATAGATCGTATCATTATAAACTTTCTTGTAAAAATGTATTTTATGTAAACCGTGTTTGCTATTAATTCATTTAGGGCTAAAATACGTTCATTGTCTTCCAATCGAGTCGAGTTGACATTGGAAGCCTGCCACACCCGGACTGTTAAACCAACGCATTAGCACGTCGCCAGTATTGGCTTTAGTATTCCCCCCCTCTTCCCTCAATTCAATTCAATTCAAGGTGTTTTATTTGCATGACAGATGGGTACAAGCAGTGTTGGGTATGTATATTGTAACGCTTACGGCAGACAGGCACTGTGTAAGAGCCGGCGCACCAGAGCAGCGCACCGAGGGAGTGTCTGCATTTATAACTTAGTTTTTAAAATTAGTCAAGCAATATGAAGCATCTCCATTTACTTTTAAGTCCCTTAAATACATTGAGCACAGCTTTCTCACCACTTAAGATTGCTTTTGATACCATCCTTACACAAAGCAGAAGGGAGATCTTAGTGCCTGAGCATAAAAAGAATAGGACCATACTGCAACGCGTGTGAAGTCCATAAACGATATTAATTTTGGAACTTAAACATACAGTATATGGCTGGTCTCGGTACTTTAAAGAAAACATACACACCAGTATTCCATTTCTCCCTAAACATTTTAAGCATCGAAGTCTTTAACTAACGCGATACCGGAGTCAACAAGCATACTTTTAGAATTTGATTAAAAGGGAATATAATATGGAATCGCGTATCTCAAGAATTTAAAGACCAGACAATCGGACACTCCACTCAAAGGGCTTTACAGGAAATGGGGAGACCCCTCCAACACCACCACCAAAGTGCAGCATGGGTGATGCAACGGCACATCAGCTATCAGTGGGGAGGAGAAAAGTAATGAAGCCAATTCATAGATTGGGATTATTAGGAGGCCATGATTGGCAGAGTGATATGGCTGCTGGCATGCTACATATATATATATATTATGTAGTCAGAATGAGCGATATCATAATCTTTCCAAAATAACCTCACTAAGTGACCGAATTAAACACTTCTTAAAATTCATTAAATGTTTTTGAAGAAAGTGAAATAATGTTATTTAATAACAAATAAATATTTTTTATTTTATTTTAGCTACCACTACCAGCTATATACAGTATGTTTATGTATATTCTTAAATGTTTAGATCTTATACTCCTGTTATTTTTATTCTCAGCTACCAAAATTCCCCTTTAGCTGTAAAATTCCATATTAATATTCTATATTAAGCAGACTGAATATGCACAATAGAGAAATTAAATGAAGCAGTTGTTTCAATAACATCTAATGCACCACATGTGCCACCTATCATCTTTGGCCAGTGAATCAAATGGTGCGGTAAAACGTAGCCCCTGTAATGTGGTATGGGACTTTAACGCACATTCTGAATGGCTATATCTGTACAAGGCCACAAGACCCCTGTACTGAAAAAATCCAAAAAGAGGTTAGTTTAAAATAAAGATTTTAAGTAATAATTTGAATTAATTGATTGCGTACTGTAAGGTGCATTCGTAACTAGGTCTACACTGATCCACACAAAGCACTATTTCTATGAGTAACAACAGTGGGTTTCCCATCTCCTCTTCCCTTTGACATTACCCTCCAGGAGCCAGCAGTATACACAGACATTTTGCCTTCAGGTTTTGTTGTTTGGGGAAAACAATTGTGGGCAACAACTGCAGGAAATCACCACAGCTGGGAAGCATAGGAAATACTGACACAGACATTGCCAAGAATGCATCCAGTGGGTTTTATGTTAATTGAAGTTCCTAAAGTAATCTGCATCTGTGAGCATACTAGGGACATGTTAGATATTAAACTGAAAAAAAACATTTTTTAAATAAAACATATAATTGATAATTGCTTACACTTATATAGCACTTTTCCGGACACTCCACTCAAAGAGCTTTACAGGCAATGGGGACTGCCTTCCACCACCACCAATGTGCAGCATCCACCTGGATGATGTGATGGCAGAATGTGCCAGAATGCTCACCAACTATCAGTGGGGAGAACAAAGTAATGAAGCCAATTCATAGATGGGGATTATTAGGAGGCCATGATTGGTAAGGACCACTGGAAAATTTGGCCTGGACGCTGGGGTTACACCCTTACTCTTTTCGAGAAACACCCTGGGATGACCACAGAGAGTCAGGACCTCAGTTTTACGTCTCATTCGAAAGACGGCGCCTGTTTACAGTATAGTGTCCCCATCACTATACTGGGGCATTAGGACCCACATAGACCGCAAAGTGAGTGCACCCTGCTGGCCCTACTAACAACTCTTACAGTAGCAACCTTAGTTTTAAATCAAGATTCCTTCTCTAAAAATAAGTAAATAATATGTACACTAAATTAACATTTTATTATTTTTATATATCACCAAATTAAATATTAAAAATATATTAATAAATTAAAAACATTAATGAGTTAGCAAATGTTAATACTTTCAAAGGTGGGAGTAAAAAGCAATTTTACTGGTTTACAACAAGCCTTATATATATTCTAATTATAATCTAGAATAACAAAGTGGTAATAAAAAGACAATTGAAGTCTCTGCATATTATTAACAATATTAATGTAACAATATTAATCATCATAATCTCTATATCTACAGTGCCTTGTGAAAGTATTCGGCCCCCTTGAACTTTTCAACCTTTTGCCACATTTCAGGCTTCAAACATAAAGATATAAATTTTTTATTTTATGTGAAGAATCACCAACAAGTGGGACACAATTGTGAAGTGGAACGAAATCTATTGGATTTTTGAAACTTTTTTAACTAATAAAAAAATGAAAAGTGGGGCGTGCAAAATTATTCGGCCCCTTTACTTTCAGTGCAGCAAACTCACTCCAGAAGTTCAGCGAGGATCTCTGAATGATCCAATGTTGTCCTAAATGACTGATGGTGATAAATAGAATCCACCTGTGTGTAATCAAGTCTCTGTATAAATGCACCTGCTCTGTGATAGTCTCAAGGTTCTGTTGAAAGCGCAGAGAGCATCATGAAGACCAAGGAACACACCAGGCAGGTCCGTAATACTGTTGTGGAGAAGTTTAAAGCCGGATTTGGATACAAAAAGATTTCCCAAGCTTCAAACATCCCAAGGAGCACTGTGCAAGCGATCATCTTGAAATGGAAGGAGTATCAGACCACTGCAAATCTACCAAGACCTGGCCGTCCCTCTAAACTTTCAGCTCAGACAAGGAGAAGACTGATCAGAGATGCAGCCAAGAGGCCCATGATCACTCTGGATGAACTGCAGAGAACTACAGCTGAGGTGGGAGAGTCTGTCCATAGGACAACAATCAGTCTTACACTGCACAAATCTGGCCTTTATGGAAGAGTGGCAAGAAGAAAGCCATTTCTCAAAGATATCCATAAAAAGTCTCGTCTAAAGTTTGCCACAAGCCACCTGGGAGACACCCCAAACATGTGGAAGAAGGTGCTCTGGTCAGATGAAACCAAAATCGAACTTTTTGGCCACAATGCAAAACGATATGTTTGGCGTAAAAGCAACACAGCTCATCACCCTCAACACACCATCCCCACTGTCAAACATGGTGGTGGCAGCATCATGGTTTGGGCCTGCTTTTCTTCAGCAGGGACAGGGAAGATGGTTAAAATTGAGGGGAAGATGGATGCAGCCAAATACAGGACCATTCTGGATGAAAACCTGTTGGAGTCTGCAAAAGACCTGAAACTGGGACGGAGATTTATCTTCCAACAAGACAATGATCCCAAACATACAGCAAAATCTACAAAGGAATGGTTCACAAATAAACGTATCCAGGTGTTTGAATGGCCAAGTCAAAGTCCAGACCTGAATCCAATCGAGAATCTGTGGAAAGAGCTGAAAACTGCTGTTCACAAACGCTCTCCATCCAACCTCACTGAGCTCGAGCTGTTTTGCAAGGAAGAATGGGCAAGAATTTCAGTCTCTCGATGTGCAAAACTGATAGAGACATACCCCAAGCGACTTGCAGCTGTAATCGCAGCAAAAGGTGGCTCTACAAAGTATTAACGCAAGGGGGCCGAATAATTTTGCACGCCCCACTTTTCATTTTTTTATTAGTTAAAAAAGTTTCAAAAATCCAATAGATTTCGTTCCACTTCACAATTGTGTCCCACTTGTTGGTGATTCTTCACATAAAATAAAAAATTTATATCTTTATGTTTGAAGCCTGAAATGTGGCAAAAGGTTGAAAAGTTCAAGGGGGCCGAATACTTTCGCAAGGCACTGTATAAAGTGCAGTGTCTGTTTGTTTGTTCTTAATGCACACTTCATCCTACAGACCTGAAATTTTGCACACAAGTACATTTTACCCTAGGCTAGGTTTTTAACATTTGACATTCCAAACACGCTGAGCATGTGGTAAATTTATGTTTCTTTATTTTATGATGTAATGCGGTGGCGCTTTATCACTCTTTATCTTTATCACAACATTCTTATATACCATTTAATTAAATTAGATAGATCAAAACATGCCACCCAAGAAGAGGTCTGGATCATTGGGTAGGTCCACCAATGCAGCTTCAAAGTCAAAGCAGCGCACCTATCAGAAACAGAAGAGCAAAGAGAAGCAAGGTTACAGGCACAAAGAACTAGAACAGCTGCAGCTCACCAAGCTGAAACAATTGATCAAAGAAGAACAAGGCAACAGGTAGAACAAGCAAGAAAAGCAGCTCAAAAACAAAGGCAGTTTGACCTTCACAATGCTGCTTTTGATTACATTAACAACTTGGACATCTCACAACACAAAGCTGTTGAAACTATGAGTGTGGTGTGCAATCACTACAGTGAGAAAAAGCGGAAAGATGAACCACCAGGTCTTTGCTGCAATAATGGAAATGTGAGTCTTTACCAATAGAACAACCACCAGAGCCTCTTCTTTCATTGATGGAAGGTGACACAGAAAAGTCCAGGCACTTTCTTTCAAACATCAGAAAGTACAAACATCAAAAAGTTAATGTTTCCAAATGATATCATTTAGTGCTTCAAAACAAGTAAATGAGCCAGGACTTATGCCCACCTTCAAAATCCAGGGACAAGTGCATCACAGAATTGCCTAAATATGTTCAAATTTATAATAATAAGTGCTTCGCTTTTCTGGACACTCCACTCAAAGCACTTTACAGGTAATGGGGACTCCCCTCCACCACAACCAAAGTGCAGCCTCCACCTGGATGATGCGACGGCAGCCATAGTGCACCAGAACGCTCACCACACCTCAGCTATCAGTGGGGAAGAGAGCGGATTCATGAAGCCAATTCATAGATGGGGATTATTAGGAGGCCATGATTGGTATGGGCTGATGGGAAATTTGGCCAGGTTACAGCCCTACTCTTTTCGAGAAGCGCCCTGGGATTCTTAATGACCACAGAGAGTCAGGACCTCAGTTTTACGTCTCATCCAAAGGACAGAAATTTACTTCATGGGCGATGAACAAGAACAAACAGATTGCAGGTGTCATATTATGCCTGGTGTTGAACAAGAAGTCATTCAGAGCCTTGAAAAAAAAATGTTCCACGAGCACAACAATTTAGTCAGACGTTTCAAGTCAGTGCTGCAAGATCCTGCACCCAGAAATTACAAAGTCATCATTAGAGCAAACAAGACACCAGCTGGTGAGCATAACAGCATTTTCAATGCCCCAACCACAAATGAAGCTGCAATCCTTTAAGTTGATCAAGATGCAGGAAAACGTGACATTATCCTTCATCAGAGAGATGATACCCTACAGAGAATTTCAGAAACACATTGTTCTTATGATGCGCTCCAGTACCCAATACTATTTTGGAAAGGACAAGATGGCTACTCCATCAACATTCTGTCACTCTCATCATGAAAAAAAGTAACTGCAAGTGATTACTATGCTTACCAGATTATGGTGAGATCAAACAGTTCCAATCACATTTTGAAGTCCAGAGAACTATTCCACCAGTACATTGTTGACATGTACGCAAAAATCGAAAGCTAGCGTCTTTTGTTCATACCCCAAAATCAGGCACAACTTCGAGCTGAGAAATATCACGGTCTGAGGGATGCAATCACCAGTGACGGAAATATCAAAAACATTGGAAAAGGGGTGATATTACCTTCCACGTTCACAGGGGAACCAAGATACATGCATGAAAAGACCTCAGATGCCATGACTTATGTCACAAAGTATGGCAGACCTGACCTTTTCATTACTTTCACATGCAACCCTACATGGCATGAGACACAGAGCGAACTTTTCCCTGGCCAAAAGGCAATCCACAGAAATTATCTTATTACAAGAGTTTTTCAGAGAAAGGTGGTGTCCCTCATCAATCTTCTGACAAAGAGCAAAATCTTTAGTGATTCAAGATGCCACATGTATACTATAGAATGGCAAAAGTGAGGTCTGCTTCATGTTCACATTTTGTTCTGGCTGGTCAACAAGATTCACCCTAAAGATGTTGTCAGAATTATTTCAGCTGAAATTCCAGACAAAGTTTTGTTTGATGTTGTAGTGCAAAACATGATTCACAGGCCCTGTGGTCCTCGTAACTCACCATACATGCAGGATATAAAATGCATCAAGAGGTATCCAAGAGAGTTTTTACAAGAAACTCAAACTGATCAGGATTGTTATCCATTGCACAAGAGAAGGAAGCCAGAAGATTGTGGCCATGAGGCGATCATCATGATTAATGATCAAGAAGTATTTGTGGACAACAGGTGGGTTGTTCCTGCAATCAAATCAAAATAAAATCAAATCAAAGATTATTTATCAAATGCACAACAATACGGCGTGCAGCAGTAGTTGTTGGCAACTAAATGTCTTTTCTGCGAGCTCACAAAAATCACAAGAATCACAAAATCCACTTCTCTCAAAAACTTTCAAGGCTCACATCAAAGTTGAATACTGCAGCTCTGTCAAATCCATAAAGTATATGTTCAAATATATCAACAATGGCATTGAAACGGCAGTTTTTGGAATCCAAAACAAAGAAAGCAACAATAAGATCACAAAGTTTGAGATGGGCAGATACATTAGCAGCAATGAAGCTGTTGGAAAATACTGAAGTTTCCCATCTCCAAGCATAATCCCACAGTTTTTCTTCTTGCTGTGCACCTTGAAAATGGGCAATGTGTATATTTCAACCCAGAAACTGTTGACCGTGCAGCCCACCTTGATCCAAAAGCCACTACATTGACAGCCTTCTTTGATCTCTGTGCTTCAAATGATTTTGCAAAGACACTGCTTTACCATGAAGATCCTAAACACTTCACTTGGGTCAGTGGACCAAGAACATGGAAACCAAGATTACATAGAATACCAACTGAAGGATCTGATGCTCTAGGAACAATTTACACTGTTCATCCCAACAATGTAGAGTGTTATTATGTGTGTTTACTACTTCACACTGTTAGAGGTCCAACCTTTCTTTGAATCACTTATTGTTCAACCTACAGAGAAGTCTGCAATCTCCATTTACTTCTAGAAGATGACAAGCACTGGGATGAAGCTCTTACAGAGGCTACATTGACTGCTTCACCTTATAGACTAAGAGATCTCTTCTGCATAATACTCACTGCATCTTTCCAACCCACAAGCATTATGGGAGAATCACAAGGAGGCTCTCAGTGAAGACATTTTGTACCGTGCAAAGCAACTGAATAAAAATACCTCATATGACGATAATATCTTGAGGCTTTGGTGAAAATTCAAGATAAGTGTCATGACCATCAACCTGCCCAGACCAGCTCCCAAGAGAACTAATCAGTACCAGCAGCAGGGCGATTACAAACACCGCTGCACGTGTTTACTCAACATCAGACGCCCTACCGTGTGGCATGCTGCACTATTTAAGCCTCTCCAACCCACGTATTGCTGCTCGGTATTGAGTAAACTCCTGGAGAGCTGTACGTAATAATTTCTATACCCTTTGACTTCCTGGATTATCAAAGATACCTTTGTCTTTACCGGATTTCTACTTACCTTCCTTCTTCGACCACGATACCGCCTCATGACTTGGATTGTTTGCCACCTGGATTTGACCTGGTTTTTGACCTTCCTTTCTCCCTCCGACTACGAACTCGCTCCTTGTTTCATATTTGTTTGTTGCCGTGCCTCCCACCTACTCCTGCGTCTGCACAGGATCCCTATCTCCTCTTCAGAGTATCCTTACATCAAACTCCTTCATTAGGAGACAAAGAACTGAAGCAATTTGGATTGCCTTAACCAAGAACAGAAAAAAGAGGGAATGCTCAGGGAAACATCCTACAACAAAGAAGAGTTGAAGGAGTTTGTTGCAAGCAATGAAACAAAGCTCACATCAGATCCAGCAAATGTCTACAGAAAAAATCTAGATGTCATTGATCATGGTGTATTATTTTTCCTCGATGCTCCAGGTGGAACTGGAAAGACATTTGTCAATAACTTACTCCTTGCAAACTTGCGTTCACAATGACACCTTGCCCTTGCTGTGGCATCATCAGGTATAGCTTCAACCCTCTTTGCTGGTGGAAGGACTGCCCATTCCAGATTTAAATTGCCTTTTGGTCTGGTCAGACATGATTCACTAACTTGCAACATCTCAAAAGGGACATCACTTGCACAGGTATTGATTGAGTGCAAGCTTATTGACTGGATGGCTGGATGATGAAATTAATGGGAGGTATTACATTTTTAATTACATGGATTTCAGACAAACTTTGCCAGTCATCCCAAAAGGAACCAGAGATGATTAACTTAAGGCTTCAGTTAAAGCCTCGTATTTGTGGAGACATGTCCAGAAGCTTCCATCTGATCATTCCATCTGATCTGCCATTCAGGTTCAAACATCTTCAATTCCCCCACTAGACTCGGTTTTGCTATCTCTATCAACAAAACACAGGGTCAGTCACTCGAAAAAGTGGTTCTCGAACCTGGAATCATCGTGCTTCTCACATGGACAACTTTACTTCAAACAACTTCATGTCTTTGCTCTAGAAGGCAAAACCAAAAATGTATAAAGAAGCTTTCCACGAGTAAATATGTATGTGAAGATATGTAATACAAATCTTTAAGCACTAAAAAAATACTCAATCTTCATGTTACAGCTAGTAAATAATAAAGTGAAACTACTTGTATTTTGTGGGAGGATGATTTGTCATTGTTTTCACAACCTTCACTTCTTTTTGAAACACAATGATTCAGATGTCAATAACTTTCCGAGCAAATCACACACAGCCTTTTTCACACCATTTAAAAAAATATCTACCTGGTTACATTTTTAGAAAACTTAGTTTTTTTTGCACAGTTATACATATTCTTGAATAAAGCAGATCTGTGTCAACGTGTTCATAAGCGAGAATTACTATTCAAAAGCTTATTCAAAAATGTATGTGAAACACCTGATCATATAAAGCAAAATAACACAAACACAACTCAAAACCCTTTACAATTGAGTTGTATCTTGTGTGTGTATTGGGTTCAACTTCTTTTTAATTTTTGAAACTCTTTCTGTGTTTTCTGTTTTTACTCAGATAAGAATAAACTACATATGCAATTCTTTTGACAGGAGGAAAGATGTTCTGTGCTCAATGGCTTTTTCACCACAACACACATTATGTTACAATTTTTTATGCATCAGTCAGCATTCTGAAGTATCTGAAATAACACATTGTAGGGACAAGGCCTATTATTTCACTTACAATTAAAAACATTGTAAATTCTTTGTGTGCCTTGACCAAACAGCCTGTTGCCTGTCACAGGAATGTAGTGAAAGAAGCCTCTCTCTGTGGTCAGCCACAGGATGACCTAGTGGTCTTTGCATGTGAGCAAGTGAGAGAGATGAGTTTATCATTCGGATAAGGATCTCTCCCAAGACAGTCCAGATCCATTATCAATACTGCCTTAAGATGAATGTCCACGGCGGGTGCCTGGATGTCTGTCAGAGGGAGATAGGCACATCTTGAAATAGTCCTAAAAGTAACAGGACATGGTAAATCATCCAACAAGGTGACCAACCAATCAGGGAACTGAAGGGTGTGGGTACCCATTCCACTTGGTAGCTTCTTCACCAATCAGCAATCACTTTACCTGTCCGCTGAGCCAAGTTGGTTGACCAACAACAGAACCACGTGCTTGCCACACTTGTTGTCTAAACATTGGGATTTATCCCGAAGAACTGAGTTAGAGGGTGAGCTTCTACGTAAAGAGAGAATTCTGCCTGAAGTCTAGTCTGCAGCAGGACCTTCAGTCCAGCTAACTCCTGCTGTGTGCCCACTTGGTCACCGGTGCAATATGGATGGACTTTTTATCAACATGCCTGAACATATCATTATTCAGCAGTAGCCACTACGTTGGAAGCAAACCGGGTTTCTATCCTTTTTGTGTGACTGCACAGCACAGACTTTGTCCCCAGTTCAGCTCAGTACTGTATGTGGATAATAAATTTGAGGGAATTTATTGTAAGCATAAGTCTACAGCAAGATTATTCTCTTACTCTTCTGATACCTTGAGCTGCCTAAGGACTGGAGTGGCATCGAGTCAGCAGAGCACAGATCGGACAGTGCTGCAATGGACCCAGGATCTGTGACAGATCCTTCTGTGCAGGAGTTACTAATCCACAGTCGTGGGTGAGTATAATTCAATATTCACCCTCTTGAAAATGAAGTTGTGTTAATATAACATCTTAATTTCAATTTAATTCAATTTAAATTGCTGTAGTTACTTAAGAGTCCCTGAATGTTAATTATTTTAATGGGAATGATTAGGGAGTTAGTGTAACCAATGTAGTTTCCTTGCTTTTACATATCTTTTCTATATCAGCTTGATATTTTGAATACTTTTTATGTACACATTGTTTTATGTATCAATAAATGTATTTTGTGTGTTGTACATCCTTGTGAAGAGTTTTTGTTATTCTGCTGATTGATTCCTAATAGCCAAAGTAAATTCACACAATTTACTGTTAAAACTAAATATTGTTGCTGTAAATTCACAAAACCCCTTCAACACCAAAATTACTGTAGGTTGCATCCCTACTTTAACAAAGCCAGTAATCAAATGAGACTTTAAATGCACAGTATGTAGTGGTACTTTCACATACTCCTTGCCTTGCTATGCCTTGCATTGCCTCCTAT
Source organism: Lepisosteus oculatus (assembly GCF_040954835.1). Classification (NCBI taxonomy): domain Eukaryota; kingdom Metazoa; phylum Chordata; class Actinopteri; order Semionotiformes; family Lepisosteidae; genus Lepisosteus; species Lepisosteus oculatus. Next base: position 28,094,945 of record NC_090703.1, on the reverse strand, counting down.
GCCTTGCTGAACACTGAAGACACAAGAAGTCTGATCTTTTTAAATAAAAGCCCTTCTAAAACAGAAGATATTGAGTGTAGATTTGAAAGAACACAGGGAATCTGACTCTCCGATATCCTCAGATAAACAGAGAGACTATTGAATAACACAATCAATAAAATATCTGACTTGCAACATATCTCAAACTGCTCTAAAGTTGAGTGCAGAGTCAAGTCCTCTTACCTCAATGCCATGACGGACATACCACGAATGACCTCTACACAGTATCTGTAATATACAAAGTGTATTTGCAAGGATAGCAATTACAAACATTTTAAAAAAACATACTTGTAATGTAAAGATCGCAGCAATACACCCTTATATTAAAACTTAACACTCTATGGGCACTACACACTTACTGAATCTTCAATTTCAGGATAATCAAAGCAAAGAAAATGTGATCTTATATGCAGGTGTGAAATACAGTAGGGTTAATAACTTCTTTTATAAAAGATCTCAGATTTGTTTTAAAATGTGTATCTGTTGTACCTATCTTCTACGCTGTTGTGTGCTGGGGCAGCAGCATCATGACAAAAGATGCAAATAGGCTCAATAAACTTATCAAAAAGGCTGGCTCTGTGTTGGGAATGAGCCTTGAACCCCTGGAGGTGGTGGCTGAGAGGCGAATGCTGACCAAGCTCACAGCCATCATGAACAACGCCTCTCATCTGCTTCATGGGACTGTTACTGGGCAGCGGGGCACTTTTAACAACAGACTGCTCCAGCTACGGTGTTCAAGGGAACGTTTCCGCAGGTCTTTCTTCCTGGCGGCTGTCAGGGTGTACAGATGCAGCCATTCAAAACGCGTGGGGTATTTCGTGGTACACCACGTTGGGTGTGTCGTGTGTCTCAGTATCATGCGGTGTAATGCGTCATTTGATGTCATGCCGGAAAGTATCCAGAATCACCTTGCAAAAACTGCCAGGAGGAGCCAATAAAGCTTAACCTCTCATGTACAGCATTTGAGCTTTTAAATTAAATGTATTACAGCATGTTAATCATCAGTCATTAAAAAGTTGGTATATTTTATGAAAGCAAGATTGCTCAGTTGGACAAAAGTACACAACCTACCTTTATCATAAATATTTTAATTATGCAGAAATATTTTATGCATCAAAGCCTTTACCGAAGATATTACTAATAGTATTAATTATGAATGACTTTGGACAAGCTGAAAACTCAAAGTATTACACTGGTCCACATTCTTTCTAACCTTCATTTTAAACGAAAATACTTTTATTTTTTTCTTTGACAAACACCACAGCATTTCGTTGATCTAACTAACGAGGACAGGGCATTAGCTAGCAAATATGATTAAGGAATAAATTACTTTTTTTGCTCATTTCTTTAGCAAATTTGTACACCAACTTGGGATCTGTCCAAGCCCTACTTTGTCAGGCATTTTCTTTTACTATAACGGACAGAAAAACTCCCTTGCTTTTAACAGAGCGTTTCATAATTTATAACAACGAAAATTATTTAAACCGCGACACTTATCATTCAACCAGAGCTCAAAATTTCACAAGGATCCTCAAGAGCACAGCAAAGACTGGTATTTAAAGATACTTGTATCAGAAACATGAGAATCCAAGCTTTTTTATCTATGCTTTCTTTTTCATATACCAGAGATTATGGTACCACTTCAGAAGGATGTCAGCCAGTCAGATTCCAGAAATCGGTACTTTAAAGAAAAAATACACACCAGTATTCCATTTCTCCCTAAACATTTTAAGCATTGAAGTCTTTAACTAACATGGGAAATAACATGTGTATAAAAAGTGGTAGTTTTAAGCTTTTCTGCGAATACGCTCGATACCGGAGTCAACAAGCATACTTTTAGAATTTGATTAATACGGAATATAATATGGAATCGCTTATCTAAAGAAATTAATAATAATATTCATGTACTGCAACACAGTAGTACACAGTAGTTTCTTTGCTCGCGCCCCTCTCTCTCTCTCTCTCCTCATACAGCTGTGTCTGGATATCTTGGTCAAATATTCGGCTAGTGTGTATTGCCTCTTTAGGGTTCTGTACCATTCCGCACGGCTGGGCAGCTTGTTCCCCCCTCCCGCTGAAGACTCGACCACTTGAAAATACCTGTAAAACCGGTTTAATTTGTCACAGCCAGCACTCCCGCAGTGAGTGATGAAAACCACATGTAAGACTTTGGTGCTTAAAATGTTTAGGTATAAATGGAGTATTGGTGTGTATTGGTGTGTGACTTGTGGAGTTAAAAGCTGCCGTCACCACCCTCCAGCGAGCTCTCCTGCGCCCTGACCAGAGAGAGACACAGGACAAGCCCTGCTAATAAAGCACCTTGAATTGAATTGAATTGAATTGAGAGGGGGGAGGGCGAGAGAGAGAGGGGGCGGGCGAGCGAGCGAACGAGCTAGAGAGCGAGAAACACCCAGGGGTGCAAACAGGGAACTATTTACATATTAAAACTATTTCCCAATAGCACAATTTAATATGTGCTTTTCTATATTTATTATCAATTAATTTTCCATAATATTGCTATTCTATTTTTTCAAAAAAATGTTTGTTATTTTAAAGTAAGTCACAGCACCAACTGGATTTGAACACACAACCTCTGGTTTACAAGTCAGGAACATATACCACAATACCACCGGCAAGATCACATGAGGGGGGGTGAAACAGCCCTACACATACAGAATCAGCAGACATTGTACAGCATGTACTACTGTGTTGCAGTATATGAATATAATTATATTGTTATTAATTTCTTAAGATACGCGATTCCATATTATATTAGCAGAAAAGCTTAAAACTACCACTTTTTATACACGCTATTTCACATGTTAGTTAAAGACTTCGATGCTTAAAATGTTTAGGGAGAAATGGAATACTGGTGTGTATTTTTTCTTTAAAGTACCGAGACGAGCCATATACTGTAATACTGTATGTTTAAGTAACAAAATTAATATCGTTTAAGGCCTTCACACGTGTTATGCTCCTATTCTTTTTATGCTCAGCTACTAAGATTTCCCTTCAGTGGTAAAATTCCATATAAATATTCAATACTAAAACGGGCACAGTTAACACATTTAAATCTTTCTACGACCGACCAATGCACCACGAGTGCCCCTGTCGGTCAACCAATCACGTACCGCGGTATTGCACGAGGACATAGCCAATTACCCGCGGTACGTGTCTGTGGCGTGCACTTTGAATGGCTGCATCTGTATAACGCTGCCCTAGGCTAGGACTGTTAGCCCTTTATTTGCTTGTCTATGGACAGCATGTTTGCTCCATTGTACTTTTTGGACAATCAGTCTGTATAAATCTGTGCACATTTTGCACATATTTTATTATTTCTACAGTGATTATGATCATCACACCTATATATAATTTGCACACACCTATATATTTATTTATTTTGTATTTATTTTTTTATATTTATGTTGTTGTTGTTTATTAGTTTTTATAACTATTCTGATGTCTGTTTTTGCTTGTCTTGGGCTGGACTTCTGTAACACATCAATTTCCCTATGGGATTAATAAAGTCTTATCTATCTATAAATACACTGGGGAATATAATTGTGATTCTGCCACAATGAAATAATAAGCAACTATTCACATTTCTGATAATTGTACATATCAAAGTGTGTCAAATATTAAAAATAATATTAATGATAAAGTAGTAACATGAGTGAACCTCTAGACCAACAATCTCCAGGATGCTTCAAATTTAAAGATGCCCTCAAACATTTTTTCTTGATAGCTTTCCCCCCAACCCCCTCCCCTTGGACAGACTGAGAAAGGTGTTATATCCAGTCAAAAGCATGCAGTGTCGCAGAGTTTAGCACTTTTGCAAGTTAATGAAAGGCTATGAACTACAGTAGTCCTGCTCCTGTGCCAATGTTAGTGGTTTAATAATAAATCAAATTACAATAAGATTAACTACACAACATCTTTTTTCTGTTTCAGCTAAGTGAGAAAAATAGAAAATCAAATCAGTCAGGATCTTGGGGTTTAAGGTAACTTTCTATTCAATGAAATAAGCTACAATACAGTCAAATAGACAGATTTTAAATATTTCAAGCAAAATTGGCCATTTAGGTTTGTCAAAATCAGCTTTTTTGTGAGCAGAACACAACTTCTCAAAAGGTACCCCTTTCTCTTGAGCAAAGTGTTATTTTTTTTATTTTGAAACGTTTGATGGTATACCTCAGGGATTAATTTGAAGCATAATCAAAACAAATCACCCACTGTGCACACCATGATCTGACGTGTGACATATAGTAGGGTTAATAGTTTCTGTTTTAAAAGGCTTCAGAATAATAATATTTTTTAAAGGTTTGTATCTGTTGGAACTGTTAATACAATGGCAAATATAATTGTGGATCTGCTGTTTATTACCTAATATTTTGACTGTTATACATATGTGTTGCACTAGTGATGTTGTTATTGGGGTTACTCACAGGTTCAGTCTTTAGCATTTTCACATTGAAACAAATGTGCAAAGATGCATTTTATTCTTGGAATGGTTTATCTTACAAAATGTTAAGTTACACTGTTAAACTATATAGTGCAATGAGGAAACAAAATATAAACAGGCATTTTTTCCCAATTAGGATTTTTTAAGTTTTTTGCATTTACTGGGACAATTGTTAATTGTAGCAGCAAGTCACAAAATGATTCTTTGACGGCTATTAGAAAACCGACCTTGCGGAATAACTCAGCAATGCACACACACGGCTACTGATACATGACAACAGCAGGCTGTTGCTGAGTCCAATCGGCGTCCTCTTGCCCGGTGCCAGGCAGTCCTGGTTCGGCGTGAGGTGGGGGAGAAGGAGGGAGAGATTCCTGCTGTGATGCACTGGCAATGGGCTCTCTGAAGAATAGTTAGTGTTGGCTGAACTAGCAAGAGCTTCCGCACATGAAAAGTGACTGCGGGTCCAAGCAAGTCACACTCTTTAGACGGAAAGAAGACCCGTTCGTTCCCGATGTAGTGCTAGTCCAGAATCCTGAGATTCAGCTGTCCACTGATCAAGCGAGCATTTGTGGTGGGTTCGTGGTGGGTCATGAGGTTTGCTGCTGGGCTAATCACGGGCGGATCCTTTGGTTACGCGCAGATGACCTCCGTTCTCGACTCTTAGAAGAAAGTCCTGGCACTCAGATGTGATTGTCTGAGATGAGTCTGAGAACGTCCTGGAGGAGCCCCTTCTGGGCCCTGTGCTGTCTGTTTTATCCAGAGGAACTACAGTCGTTCATTGGTTGAATGTTTCGTGGGCATTCGAGACCCACGTTGGGTTACCCTGCCCTACTAGTTCCTAATTGTCTGATCAAGGTTGAGGATGAGTAACAATCAAAGTACTGCCCTACACAAACAGTTTCAACAAACACTGTACAGCATATACTTTTCTTGTGTTGCAGTACATTAATATAATTATATCATTATTAATTTCTTCAGATACGCAATTCCATATTATATTCCCTATTAATCCAATTCTAAAAGTATGCTTGTTGACTCCGGTATTGAGCGTATTCCCAGAAAAACTACCACTTTTTATAAACGTTATTTCACATGTTAGTTCTGAAATACTGTATGTTTATGTAACAAAATCAATATCGTTTATGGCCTTAACACATGTTATGCTCCTATTCTTTTTATGCTCAGCTACTAAGATTTCCCTTCAGTGGTAAAATTCCATATAAATATTCAATACTAAAATGGGCACAGTAAACACATTTAAATCTTTCTACGACCGACCAAAGCACCACGAGTGCCCCTGTCAGTCAACCAATCACGTACCGCAGTATTGGGCGTCAACGTGCGTCACGATGCACGAGGACGTAGCCAGTTACCCGCGGTACGTGTCTGTGCCGCACACTTTGAATGGCTGCATCTGTAGATGCACAAGCACTCTTGCATTCCCTGCGTCTGTAGCTAACAGAATATCATTTACGACTCTTATTAATGCAGTTTCAGTGCTGTGGCCTGGACTGAAACCAGACCGAAATTACTCAAGTATATTATGTGAATCCAGATTCACAATTATTCTCTCAAGAATTTTAGATAGAAATGGGACGTTTGAAACAGCCCTGTAGTTGTTAAGAACCTTTGGATCCAAATATGACTTAATCTAACAACCGCTGCCAGTACTTTGAGGGAATCTTTGACTGAGTGAGGATGGTATCTAGCGGACAGGTGGTTGACTTTTACTTAATAATTCATTTCTTGAGCTCTTGTTCATTAATTAATTGAAAAACACTAAAGAGGTGCTCATATTGTGTCTGTACCAGACTTCTTTGTGGCTTATTTGATTGTGTTTGAAGTCTGATGGCGTTAATTTTATCGTTAAAGGAGTTTGAAAGAGTGAAATTGTCACTACTAAAGTTAGATGGTGCTATAGAATCGGTCTTCTTTGTTAGATTAGATATTGTCTTAAATAGGTAGCAAGGGTTATTTTTATTGCTTTCTATAAGTTCAGAGTAGTAAGCTTTCTTATATTTATATAGGGCTTTCTTATATTTTTGCAGGCTATCAGTCCATGCCAACTTGTAAACCAGTACACCTCTATCTGAGCTCTAGTTTGCGGCACTCCTGTTTAACGGATCGTGTGTAATCATTATGCCATGGAGAGTGTCTACCTTCGTCTTTAACGGGGCAATTTCATCAAGGGCCTGTCTGACCACTGTATTATAGTTATGTGTGATTTCGTGAACCTTATTACCGAAGATGAAGCTAGCATTGTTGTTACGCCACGCCCCTGGAGGAATCGGCATTCCACCTCACATTCCAGCACAGTTCCAAAATAGCCCTTTTCCCCAGCCTATTTAATGCTGCCTCAAACTCTTCCCGGTGCACAGTATTAGGGTTTTCCTGGCTAGAGCTACTGCTAGTCTCATTGTTATTTACTACTTTGCTTTTGGCTTCCTGTCCCTGGTTTGTTCTCCATCTACGTCTCCTGGTTTCGGTTTTGGTACTTTTGCTCTCGTTCTGGTTTTGACTCTCGGCTTTCTCGGATTACAGCTCCGCCTCTGGTTATTTGTACTTTTGCACCAGTTAGTTTACCTATGGCTTTCGGACCTTGGATTGTTCTTTCGACTATGCCTTTTGGAGTTTGCCCTGGTTTTCTGCATAGAGTCCTCACTACTAATTCCTAATAGAATACTGAGCCATTAACATGGACACCGCAGAAGGCGAGGAGATTCGTGCAACATTCCCAACATTCTCTCGCAACTTTCCCACGGGTTGACTCAGCTGCAGGCATCAATCCAGCACATCACTGCTCACCTGGCTAATATGTCAACACAGCCAACAGTATCGGATTAAACAAAAGCATACTTTTAGAATTGGATTCATAGGGAATATAATATGGATTCGCGTATCTAAATAAATTAATAACGGTATAACTATATCCATGTACTGTTGCACAAACAGTAGTATAAGACTTTCCAGTGATATGTGCATGGCTGTTTCAGTGGTTGTCACATGACTTGCCTTGGAGATGTGAAAGCTTAACTGACTGACATAACCGTGAGGTCGGGTGTTCCAACCCAGCTGTCACCATGAGTTTTCTTTTAACAAATAAACATTTCTTTGAAAAAACAAAATAGCAAATATTATTGGCATTATATTGACATTTTTTTATATTTCTGCATATAACAACATGTTCGTCATGTATGTATACAGTGGTACCGCAGGTTGTAGGGCGCAAATCCACGTGAGCCCGAAAGCCCTACAATATTATGTTGAACATTCGCCAGTTTTCGCATCTCTCTCTCTCTGTGCGGGAGTGCTGGCTGTGCCAAATTTCACTCCATAAAGTCATCTGAGTCTCTGTGTCTACATTGTTTGTAAACAAATCGGTTTCACATGTATTTTCAAAGTAGAATAGGGCAAGTCTTCCAATGACTTGCACTGTGAATTTGCTCAACTGAAGACCTTCACCACTTGCTTCCGCTTTATTCTGGATTTCCTTCCTGTCTTGTTACGCCATCTTGAATCATCGATCATGTCTCTGAGGTACACTGCACTCCAACTTCTTCAACAAAAACAAAACCACTTCTTGGTAAAAGACATATTAGATTATTGCCATTTTACTAGGATTTTATGACCGAGTCGCTACATCCATCGCAGCACAGGATGCCGTTTCTTTCATTCATCTGCTAGCGGAGTCTCTATCCCTGCCTCTCGGCACGTGACTGTAAGTCCATCCCGTACCGGTGCCGACCTAAAAAATCTCCTCTTACTACCGCACCTGGAATGCACTCTGCTTTCCCCTGCATCCCCGAGACTGGCCAGATCAGCGCTACTCAGTACCCGCTCCATAAACAACAAGGCTCTTCTTTTATGTGACATCATCAAAGAAAAACAACTGGACCTTCTGTGCTTAACCTAAACATGGCACAAAAACTCCTGTTCAACCAACTAGTCCCTCCTGGATATGGTTTGTTTGACCTTCCACGTCTTTCAGGCAGAGGTGGGGGCATCATTGTTATTTACAACCTTTTTTACAGTCTAAGTCCTATTACTATACCTCCTCCGTCTTCTTTTGAGTGTCTTGTTTTAAATGTTTCTATCCCCCAATCTACTATTATTACCACAGTTTATAGACCACCCAAACCCAGTGAAGCCTTCTTAGGTGAGTTTGCTGATTTTCTCTCATTTTTATGCCTTAAGTTTAAAAGGATCTTTATTCTACAGAACTTTAATATACAAATTGATTCAAGGTCTTCCAGTCAGGCTAAAGACTTCCTTTGTCTATTGGGATTTTTATGATTTTACTCAGTTTGTTTGTACCCCTACACATAACAAAGGACACACCTTAGATTTAATTATTACAAATGACTCTTTTGTCTCCCACTGCTCTCCCCTTGATCTAGGCCTCTCTGACCACTTAGCCATTCTTTTCAATCTGGAATTACCTGTTTCTAACACTTCCCCTCATGCTCTATAAATTTCCGCAACTGGCGATCAGTTGATCACCCAAGGTTTGCAAATTCTGTTCTTCCCTCCTTATCTTGTTTCTCTTCCTCTGACCCTCTAGAGGACAAAATATGGTTACTTGACAGTGCTCTTTTATCTACCCTCGACACCTTTGCTCCTTTAAAAACTCGAATCATCTCCTTCTCTCGCCCTGCCCCCTGGTACAATGACCATCTGCAATCAATGAAGGCAGCCTCTCACAAACTTGAGCGTAGGTGGCATCTTTCTGGCCTAAATGTACATTATCAGGCTTGGAGAGATTACTTATCTGAATATAAGGTTACTATAGAGTCTGCTAGATCCACCTACTTCTCTCACATAATTGAAAAACACCAAAACAATCCCAGACATCTTTTCTCCACTATCAACAGACTGCTCAAGCCGAACTGCCCCACCACATTACCTGCCTCATCACAACTTTGCAACACATTCTTAGATTTCTTTAGTTTTAAGAATGACAACATCCGGCATCACATTCTCTCCACTACGCATACCATTTCCATACCTCCTCCCTCCTCATCCAACTTCTCTGGTTTCCCTGCTCTCCAGCTTCTCTCTTCTTGACTCAGCATCCCTCAATAAACTAGTTAAGCACATGAAACCCACCACATCTATTTTAGATCCCATTCCTACCACTTTATTTCAGCCCTTTTTCTCTTCTCTCTATCCCACTGTCCTCAATATTATACATGAATCCATGAGCACTGGCATTGTACCAACGGGCCTCAAAACTGCTGCCATTACCCCCATGCCAAAAAAGCCTAACATGGCTCTCGACAATCTTAACAATTTTCCCCCCATCTCCAACTTACCCTTTCTTGCTAAAATTCTAGAATGTGCTGTCACACTTCAGTTACATAACCACCTCATGACAAACAACCTTTTCGAACCCCTCCAATCTGGCTTCTGTCAACTTCACAGCACAGAAACTGCCCTGGTCAAAGTCACTAATGATCTTCTAATAGCTCCTGATTCTGGTTCTCTTTCTATACTCATCCTTCTTGATCTCAGTGCTGCTTTTGACACTGTTGACTATAACATCTTACTTTTTCGTCTTGAGACTGTGTTTGGAGTTTCTGACACTGCTCTCAAATGGTTCAAATCTTACCTCACTGATCACTGTCACTTTTGTCTCTCAATGGGTACAGGTCTAGATTGGTCTTGTTAAGTCTGGTGTTCCTCAGGGCTCAATACTTGGCCCCTTGCTCTTCAGCTTTTACATGTTTCCACTTGGTTAGCTTTTAAGATCACATGGCCTCAGCTTTCATTTTTACGCTGACGATACTCAAATATCCATCCATACCAAACCTGAAACTGATGTGGCTGTCTCTATTCTATCTAATTGCATCTCTGACATAAAAATTTGGATGACTCAAAACTTCCTTTATCTTAACTGTGACAAGACTGAAGTCATGCTTATTGGCACCCCCCATCAACTTCATAAAACCAGTCCTGTAACCCTATCTGTAGATGGTTCTGTACTTGAACTTCAATCAAATTTGAAAAACCTTGGGGTTATATTTGGTTCTGGCTTAGCATTCAACCCACATGTGCAACATACTGTCAAAACACCTGTTTTTCACCTCAGAAATATCGCTAGACTACGCCCTATGCTATCGCTAACTGTGGCTGAAAAGCTGATCAACATATTTGTGTTCTCTAGAATTGACTACTGTAATGCTCTACTCGCTGGGGTATCTAAATCTACTCTGAACAAACTGCATTATGTCCAAAATTCAGCAGCCAGAATCCTGACCAGGTCTAGTGCAAGTGTTCACATTACTCCTATCCTTGAGTCCTTGCACTGGCTTCCGGTCAAATTCCATGTAGACTTTAAAATCCTCATGCTCAACTATAAGGGTCTGCATGGCTTGGCACCTCAGTACCTGCTCTCCTTACTGTCCCCCAAGCCCATCTATATTATATGGGTGACAGGGCCTTCTCCTGTTATGCCCCCAAGCTCTGGAACTCTCTCCCCAAGGATATCAGAGAGTCACCTTGTCTAAACTCCTTCAAATCCAGACTCAAAACCCTCTTCTTCAGAAAAGCTTTTACTTAACTGGCTTCATTCTTCTCCCCTCTGCTGTTCTTAGTACCACCATCCACAGTCTCCTTTTTATATTGTAATTGTGTTTTATCTTGTGATTTTTTTAATTCTTAAAAAATAAATAAAAAATGAGATAAAATGATGTGTTCCTGCTTAGACATTGTAAGAAGCTATAAAAAAACAGGTTTCGATAGTTAATAACCACTTTTTATGTGCAAAAAACAGGTAATTTTTCTTCCTCGTGATCAGCTTAGAATCTCTGTGTACGCTGTAAGGTTTTTACTTCTTAATTAAACGTTTAAAATACACTAATTTCATAAAATCAACATATGTTTCGAAGAGAAGAAATCATATTCTGTTGTCTTCCTGGTATGTAGAACAGATCAGCAGGTCTTTTTTCCCCAATTAGAGGCTCTGAAAACAGCGTGCCGCCCACTGCGCTGCGTCAGAGGGGGAGGTGGCACCAAGAGAAAGGAAGCACAGAGCACAGTACTGCACAATGGCTATAAAGCACCAATTGCGTCTGCGTTCATAACTTAGTGTTTAAAATTAAACAACGTGAATCATTTTCTTTGACTTCTAAGTCCTTTAATTAACATTAAGCACAGGTTTCTTTTTTGATACCATCGTTAGACAAAGCAGGAACTTATTGTACTTTCTAATGACATTACACGTGGAAAGATTACAGAATACAAATTTTAATCATCTTTAATTTTGTTATACATTTTAGAATCTATGCATACGCCACAAAACTATTCTCGATTGTATTTCTGAATGCTATGTATAAAAAATAAACTTGGAGCTTACTCAACGATTCTAAGATGATCACGAGGAAGTGTATTGCATGTCTAATGGTCTAACCCTATTTTCCCTATTTTGATTAAAATCTCAAACGTGTGTTTAATTAAATGTCTTTATTGATTCACAATCTGACAATGCAATGTAAATCGTTATCTTTGCATTCTAAGTCTCTTAATTCACTTCAAGCATAGCTTTCTCACTATTAAGATGTATTTTTCATACCATCGTTAAACAAAGCAGGAGCTTATACTATTTTCTCATGGGATCAAGCGTGGAAAGATTAGAGTGTAATTTTAGAAAACTTTCATTTGTACAAAAAAGGTTGCATTTAATACCACTCGATAGTTATATTAATAGAGATAAGCTCTCTATTAAAGCTAAGATCAAAGATCAAATGGCAATATCTCATACATTGGGACTGATCTGTGATCTATGATGTGGTTGAGTTTGAATTGTGGCGCTCTAGCAGGCTAGCTGGTGTCTGTGTGGTTCGGGCTGGCTGGCTGTGCTGAAAAATAAAAACCTGTTTAACATCTCTTAAGCATACTTGTTAGACCATTAGACATGCAATACACTTCCTCGTGATCATCTTAGAATCTTTGAGTAAGCTGCAAGTTTTTAAAAAAAAAATAATTATACATTTTAAACACTTTAATTTTGAAAATGAGACACAACTTCTGAACAGATACAGTACAATCCCATTCTCCTGTCTTCCCATGGTGTAAAAAGAATTAGCAGGTGATTGAGATAACAATGCGGTGCCCACAATGGGGTAAAGTTAGCTTGAAGTTCGAAAATGATTTTGGCACGCCTGCAGCTTTTTCACGAAAAGAGATACGAAAACACTTGCTGTTATCTCAATCACAAACCGCTCCTGTTAAGGGCCCTCCAGCCCTTCCTCGTTTGCCTCATTCCCTGCACCTGTTCCTTGTTCCCACCCCATTTCAGTTCACCTTTAAAAGGCAGGTGCTCACTTCACTCGTGGCTCTGCATCTGTTTCCTAATCGTGTGAGCCTGGGACCTGGTTGCGGCTGGCTCCGTTATGTTTTTAAGTTTCTAAGTCTGTTCCTGTTCCTGTTCCCCTCGCCAGTTCTGACCCAGTTCCTGTTTTTAATCCTGCCTTTTGGATAGATCACCTGGCCATGGACTTTTGCCCGTTTCTTGGATTTGCCTATGGATTTATTCTTCGGATTGTTTGCATCAGCCACACCTCCTCGAATCACCAGCACTCTATGGACATGGCCCCCTGTCTATATTCCCGTCTCCTGCATGTCTCCTATGCATGTCGTCCGCAGAGGGTCCGGAAAAAACTGTTCCTGACAGCTGTGTGTACAAAGTGCTTTCCGACTGTTTTCACAGCCTTCACTATGTCATTTTTAAGCCATTTTTTGAACACGCTCGAATATTCTTTTGTTCATATCTCCGCAAGGGAAACACAGAAAGCCTTCAAACCAAATGGATTTTAAAGACCACGACTTGTGAAAATGTTCTCAGCCCCCACATAAAACAGTGGGCTAATTCTCTTTTTTTAAACCTCCGGTTTTTCATCGATGCATAATTACACACTATCTGGAACCCGGGGGGACTGCTGTGTACACACGTTCACAACTCGAGAAATACTGCTCAATACGGCTTCGTGTGAAAAATATATCACCATAGGAAGCATAACAGCGCAGTCTCCAATTACCCAGACTGTAAGCACGGGAATAAAGCTTTGTTTGAATTCTGAAACCCTTTCTTTATGTCCTGTTTTCATTCAGGTAAGGGTCAACTATATACACAATACTGCAGACAGCAGGAGGAAAATTCATATACTTTATTCAGCAGCTTATTAAAACCAGCACCCATGGTGTTCAAACCGACTTTTTTTACACAGAAGACTGACACAGCTTCACGCTGTGAATGTGTTTTTCTAAGAAAACATTTGTCAGTGCGGGGCAGGTGGACTGTCTTTCATTGGAAGACTTGCCCTATTCTACTTTGAAAATACGTGTGAAACCGGTTTGTTTACAAACAATGTGGACACAGAGACTCAGACTTTTTGGAATGAAATTCAGCACAGCCAGCACTCCCACAGAGAGAGAGAGAGAGAGAGAGAGAGAGAGAGATGCGAAAACCACGCAGCACCAGGTGAACGTACAACATTAATGTAGGGCTTTTGGGCTCATATGGATTTGCGCCCTACACCATCCAGTACTGCTGTATACATGCAGTATGAACATGTTGTGATATTTAGAAATATAAAAAATGTCAATATAATTCCAATAATATTTGCTATTTTAGTTTTTCAAAGAAATGTTTGTTAATCGAAAACGCATGGTCAACAACTGGGTTTGAACACCCAACCTCTGGGTTATAAGTCAGTTAAGCTATCACACCACCAAGGCAAGTTGTGTGGCATATACTGAAACGACAATACACATATCAATGGAAAATCTTATACTACTGTTTGTGCAACAGTACATGAATATACTTATACCGTTATTAATTTATTTAGATATGCGAATCCATATTATATTCCCTATTAATCCAATTCTAAATGTATGGTTTTGTTTAATCTGATTTGCAGAAAAGGTTAAAACAATTTTTTACAAAGTATATAAATGTACAGTAATATGGTCAGTAATATGGTAACTTTGATGCTTAAAATGTTTACGGAGAAATGGAATACTGGTGTGTATTTTTTCTTTAAACTACCAAGACCAGCCATATACAGTACAGTTTACATACAGTTATATGTTTATGTTCCTAAATTAATATCTTTTATGAGCATGTGAAAAGCATACTTTGTATGATTGTAAACGAATGCGTGATTGGATCAACGAAATGTTGTGGTGGTACTTTTTGTCAATGAAAAAATAAAGTATTTTCGTTTACAAAGACGGTTACAAAGAATGTGGATCAGGGTAATACTTTGAGTTTATAGCTTGTCCAAGGTCATTCATTATTAATACTATTAGTAATATCTTCGGTAAAGACTTTTATATAATATAAATAAAATATTTCTGCATAATTTAAGTATTTATGATAAAGGTGGTAGGTTGTGTACTTTTGTCCAACTGAGCAATCTTGCTTACATAAAATATACCAACTTTTTAATGTATAATGATTAAAATGCTGTAATACACAGTTTAAATTTAAAAGTCTAAAGAGCATACAACTTAAATTCTTAATTGAATAAAGATTGTCCCTCAGCAGTGATCGGTATTTGAAACCGAGTGTTTTCTGGTGACAGCTCAAATGTTGTACATGAGAGGTTTAACTTTATTAGCTCCACCTGGCAGTTTAACAAGGTGGTTCCGGATACTATTAACATAATTTGTATACAGTACAGAGCGAATTGATGCGTTATGACGCGTTTCATTGCAACATACCCACCGCGTTGACTTGTGTATTTGTATGAACTTATGAATTTGTATAGGGTAAGTTTAGGTTGTTGGGTACATTCTGCACACATAGTTGATTTTTGTATTAGTAACATTAGTTTAGTATGGGTGACTGCCTTTTTTTCTTGTATGGTTTTGGGTAGTCAGTGAAGGTTAGCTAGGGCATTTGAAGACGCCGAAGACTTTTGTAGTTAGGTCAGCTTCCCTCTCTTTCTTAGCCAGCTCCATTTTGTTTGTTATTTTCTTTTCTTTGGCACTGCCCTAGCTCCCTTACCCTGTTTGTTATTGTGTCCTATGATGTACCAGTTCCTTATTCACCTTAAATAAATCACTTTTGCACCAACACCTGCATCCAAAAATTATCCTAAATGTTACACCCCTTTACCCCTAGACTTTTGGGGTTGTAACAAGAAGTGTCTCAAAAACATAAACATGTAAAATGTATATGGCACAATGGGCAACTGATTCAAAAGAAAATCAAAAACGAGAATCAATAATGTGTTCTTGCCTAAATAAGACATTGCATGATTTTAAAATCCATAAGAAAATGGGTTTAGATGATTAAAAACACTTTTTCTGCACATAAAACAGGTGATTTTTCCTTTGTGCAATCAGCTTAGAGTCTTTGTGTAAGCTGTAAGTTCTTTTTACTTTTTAATTAAAAAAATGTAAGCACTTTAATCTTGTAAACGCAACACGCATTCCATACAGAAATTAAATCATGTTTTCTACAGGTGTTAAACAGATCAGCATGTTGCAGACATGTACAAATACCACAGACTATTCTCGATTGTTTTTTCTGAATGTCACAGTTAGTTCAATATTGTATTTATTATTTAAATAAGAAAGTCAGGTGTTAGCATAAACTCTTATTAATCAATAATACTGAAATTTGCAATTTAATAATTTGTTGCATGTCTTCCACATCTTGTAAAAACATTAATTTACAAGACTTTGTTCAAATATACATTGAATCTGACTATCAGAAAATCAGTAAAATACAAATGAAGGTAAAATATCATTTGAAATTAAGACAGAATACACTTTTTTTCTGTTTCTTTCAACTCTCTCTCAACTGCTTTGATTCAGACACAGAATGATTAAAATGGGAGGGAATGTTTTAGTGCCAACAAGTGCATTATCATCTTGCACCAGCGGGAAGGGAAAAAAGTTTATATTGCTTGTGTCATTTATTTTGGTCTCCATCACTCTGCCAAGTGATATAACTTTTATATAAACAAGATCTAGTACCTGGTTCAATGTTCAAAAACCTTATTATTAATAAAGCGAATCCCAGGAGTTCATAAAGCCAGAATTACTAAAAGACTTCCTAATAGGGTTAGGCATACTTTTAACAAAATGACAGTAGATGTTGTAGATTGCAGAGGAAGATGATGAAGTTAACAGACTGTACGATTACATAGATACTGAAATAAGGATGGGCAAACATTGATGATGATTTTTAGAGGCAATTTGTTTAA
This sequence comes from Lepisosteus oculatus, assembly GCF_040954835.1. Lineage (NCBI taxonomy): Eukaryota > Metazoa > Chordata > Actinopteri > Semionotiformes > Lepisosteidae > Lepisosteus > Lepisosteus oculatus. The sequence continues at coordinate 28,078,229 of NC_090703.1, read as the reverse complement.
ATAACTAACAAAGTATGGATACTGATGTGCAAGAGAGGTGGAAATGCTGTTTCCTTAAGCCAGGACTATAAAATTTATCGTCAGTGAGATGTTGTCATCTCATAGTGGGTTTCTAACACTGTGTATAGATTCATCCACACTGTGCCTTCACTTCCATCCATATTCTAATCTCTTTATCTAGTACAGAGGATTTGGATCCTATCCCAGCAAGCAACAGACACAAGGCAGAATATACCCTGGATCCACCATCACAGGACAGACAAACAGATACAAACAAACACACACCAGGGTCAGTTTTCCCATAAGCCAATTAACCTAACAGTATGTTTTTGACTGAGAGGAAATCATATCACACATATGGAGAGAAAAAATGGAACTCAGAGATAACATGTAAACTCCATAGACACAGGTCGGCAGAAATTGAAGCTAGAGTGCTGCAAGATAGCAATGCTAACCACTTCAAAACCATTAGAAATGGATGGATATCTTAGTTATCTTTCTAGTTCACAGCTTTGCATGCATAATTTAATTTTGAAAACCACTGAGACATCTGGTAATATTGTTGTCTTTATGGAAAAAACATACAAAAAGCATGCTAACAACTGTGTCATCCTATTCCTTAGTTAATACATTTTATTTTTATAAATATTTAACAAAGTTAGCAAAATATTTTGAATTATGTTTTACCCTTGTAGTGTGCTCTCTGAAGGCACCAGTTCTGTAGGGTTTGGGCATTTACTGGGACAATTATTAATTGTAGCAGTAAATCACAAAATGATTCTTTTGATGGCCTTAAAATCCAACCATGCGATATAAGTCAAACAACGCACACACACAGGTACTAATACACGAGGATATATTTATTAATACATAGAATATGCATGTAAACCTAAGAGATCTTATCAAGAGGGTTATCAGAATACAAAAGGTATATATTCAGTCAGTTACGAAGTGTTACATATATCAAGAGGACATACGTTCAGTATATCATTCATTTAGACCGTTTCATAAATGAACTTGGTTATAACTTCTACATTAGATTCTCAAAACAAGTACATAACCCTTAAGAATTAAATTGATATCACCTGGTTGGGATAACAATTGAATTCTCGAGCTGTAATGCATTGAAGTTGAATACTCAGCTCTCTGTGTTGCCTGTTTTTACCTGGAGGAACTTTAGCTCATTGATTGGCTGAAAGTTCCATGGGCATCAGAGTCCCACGTGGGTTACTCGGCCCTACCAGTCCCTGATTGGTTGATCAAGGTGAGATATGAGTCACTTACTCCTGACACTTAGGAATGCAGTCCAGATGTCCATCTGGCACTCCCTAGACAGATAGGCGCCAATGGATGACCATTGATCATGATAGCCAGGCTTAGCTAAGTGCATCCCCCTTTGGATGTGTCCTAGGAAACCTTATCAAAGGAAATCTTAAATCAGTCTGCATGAATAGAGATGAACATAGAGATGAGGCCTAATTTGGGAAAGCTCAGAAACACTTAATTCTGCCTTATTAATAAGCCTCGCCGCTACAGGTCTGTAGCTCAAATCCGGCTTAACTAAAAATTAGACACAAGAAGAGTATTATTGGACAATGTTGTGAGGCTCTGGTGGAATTCCTCTGTAAACTAAAGAGTTATAGAGGAGACAGGTTGTGTATCGCTTCTTTTGACACTTGTAAAAAATGCGACATGGAAGATAATGTGGTGTATTGGTCGTTGGTGAAAAGATTTAATCTTTTAATCTCTTAAATCTCTTACTGTGCACATTTTCATCCGCTTAGTATTGAGTATTTATATGGAATTTTACTACTAAAGGGAAATTTTAGTAGCTAAGCATAAAACGCAGATGAGCATAATGAAGGTCATAAAGGTCATAAACTATATTAATTTAGGAACATAAATATATTACTTTATACAGTATGTATATGTATATGTATATTTAATGCCTTTACTGTGCCTGTTTTAGTATTGAATATTTATATGGAATTTTACCACAGAAGGGAAATCTTAGTAGCTGAGCATAAAAAGAATAGGAGGATACTGTAACGCATGTGAAGGCCATAAACAATATTAATTTTGCAACATAAACATACAGTATATGGCTGGCCTCGGTACTTTAAAGAAAAAAAATCACACTAGTATTCCATTTCTCCCTAAACATTTAAAGCATCGAAGTCTTTAACTAACATGTGAAATAACGTGTATAAAAAGTGGTGGTTTTAAGCTTTTCTGCTAATATAATATGGAATTGCTTATCTAAAGAAATTAATAACGATATAATTATATTCATATACTGCAACACAGTAGTACACGCTGTACAATGTCTGTTGATTCTGTATGTGTGGGCTGTTTCACCTTCTTGTAGCTGATCTTTTGCTGCCTGTGTAAACCAATACAAAGCTTTAGAGAACTTAACATTTCTATTATCAACAAATTGTAAATACGACGTTTACATTGGCATTGTTAATTTTTCACTTGAGCGTATGGAGCATTGTCAGCTGTCACTGAGAGCAGACCCCCCCTCTTAGGCTGCGCAAAGGATCTTTTAAATTTTTATAGAGAAATGGAGGCTGTAAAATATGCGTTACAATATAAACATTTATATTGATTTAAATCGCATTTTGATTTAAATCGCAAACGTGAATCACAAATCGCAAACGCAAACGCGAATTTGTCTTCTAAGTATCTTAATAAACTTTTTTTTTTAAAAGTTTAAAACTGGAAAAGAAAAAGAAGATGCATCAGTTTACAGTTCAGACAAGAAACAGGTCACTGAAAATGTTGCCTTTGCCCAGACGCAAGGTGGATGCGTTGTACAGTCTTATGGCAGAAGGCAAGAATGACCTCCTGCAGCGCTCTCTGTCGCACCATGGATGAATCAGTCTATTGCTGAACGTGCTCTTCATTTCTACAAGCAAGTCATAGAGGGGATGGGAGATGTTGTCCATGATGGCCTCTAGTTTGGACACCATTCTCCTCTCAGCCACTACCTCCAGGGGGTCCAGGCCAGACCCAATGACAGAGCTTGCTCTCCTGATGAGCTTGTTCAGCCTATTGGAATCTACTGCTCTAATCCCAGAGCCCCAGCATACCACCCCGTAGAAAATGGCGCTCGCCATCTCCGACTGATAGAACATATGTAGCATTTTACTACACAAATTGAAGGACCTGAGCCTCCTCAATAAGTAAAGTCGGCTCTGACCCTTGTTGTAAATGACCTCGATGTTCTTAGACCATTCCAGTCTATCTTCAATGTGCACTCCCAGGTACTTGTACAAGTCCACCATCTCCACGCCACTCCCATGGATGTAGACAGGAGTAGGTTGGACCCTCTTCCTCCTGAAGTCTATCACCAACTCCTTAGCTTAGCTACATTCAATTGCAGGTGGTTCTCCCCACACCACTCCACAAAGCTGCTGACCAGTCCTCTGTACTCTTCCTCCTGCCCACCCTTGATACATCCCACAATTGCAGAGTCATCTGAGAACTTCTGCAGGTTGCATTACTTTGAGTTGTATTTAAAGTCTGAGGTATAGAAGGTGAAGAGGAATGGAGAAAGAACAGTCCCCTGAGTAGCCCCTGTGTTACTTACTACGTGTTCAGACACACAGTTTTGAAGTCTCACAGACTGTGGTCTGCCTGTCAGGTAGTCAGTGATCCACGAGATCATGGAGGCATCGACTTGCATCTCCTCCAGCTTCCTCCTTAGAAGTAAGGGCTGGATGGTATTGAAGGCACTGGAGAAGTCAAAAAACATACTCCTTATGGTGTTGCCAGTCTTGTCCAGGTGTGAGTAGGCCCTTTGCAGCATGTATATGATTGCATCCTCCACAGCAACACTGGGCTGGTAGACAAACTGTAGGGTATCCAGTGATGAGCTAACCAGGGGTTTCAGGTGGGATAAGACCAGCCTCTCCAGTGTCTTTATGACGTGAGAAGTCAGTGCAACTGGTCTGTAGTCATTGAGGACAGAGGGGCGCCCTTTCTTTGGTACCGGGACCAGGCATTATGTCTTCCAGAGCACAGGGACTTTCTCCAAGTGCGGGTTCAGGTTTAACAGTTGCTGGAGCACTCCACTCAGCTGATCAGCACAAGCCCTCAGAACTCTGGGAAGGATGTTGTCTGGTCCTGTGGCCTTACCCTGGTGCAGCCTCTTCAGTTCCGTCTTCACCTGGTCAGCCATGTTGGTCAGCCTGGCCTGGGGGATGGTGCTCATAGCGCTTTCAGTGCTGCAGGTGTTAATGGCGGAGGTGTTGGAGAATGTCAGCTGTGGGGGATTTGGGGCTGTCGTAGCTGTCGGGGGTTGTAGCTTTTGGTGGCCATGATTGTGGGGGGATGGAGGAGGTGTCGGGCAGTTGCAGCTGTGAAGGGTTAGGGAGCGTGTGGCTGTGGGGGGACGGGTGTTGAGCCACAGAGGACCCTGAATCAAACCTGTTAAAAAACTGGTTCAACTCGTTGGCTATCTCAAGGTTCCCCTCCATTGCACCCCCAGCCTGTTTGAAGCCAGTGATCTACAGTAGGTACTGAATGAGGATTAGGATTTTGAAGTTGTCTCAAAACCTGACTTGAAGACAGGTGTAATGCATCCCTGTTAGGATTTTTGCTGTCATATTCTGAACATATTGAAGATTTCTCAGTGTGGATTTAATTTCCCCAGTGAGCAGGATGTGCATTTATTAATTCTAGAAAAAAAAACCTTTCTTGAATTCTCTAGTTCCTAGTTTCTCTAGTTCCCTTTAAAATAAACTATTATTCCACAATGCAGAGTATTACATGGCCAGTATTTACATATGATATTTGTGATTTAAAGAAATTAACACAAGCAGCTTTTGGGGATTTAAGTGTTGGCTGAGTTATTGCAGGATAAAAGTTGGTAAGAAAAAGATAATTTTGGGAAAGTTGAGGAATACACTGATAACAAGAACACTTCCTAATGGGGTTAGGCATACTTTTGATGAAGATGATGAAGGTAACAGACTGTATGTTTACATAGATACTGAAATGAGGATTGTATTTTAGATTTTGTGCAGTTGCTAGCATTGAACTGTGTGTTGGATGCACACAAATTGAAGGAATGGGCAAACATAGCTGATGCTGATCCACAGAGCCAGCATACAGTATTAAGATGTTTATAATTAGAGGCAATTTGTTTAAATAACTAGGTATGGATACTGATGTGCAAGAGAGGCGGAAAGGCTGTTTCCTTAAACCAACACTATAAAATATTTTATTCTCAGTGAGATGCTGCCATTTCATAGTGGGTTTCTAACCCATCCACACAGTGCCTTTACTTCCATCCATTTTCTAATCTCTTTATCCAGTACAGAGGATTTGGAGCCTATCCCAGTAAGCAACGGACACAAGGCAGAATACACCCTGGACATAGCGCCAGTCCATCACAGGACAGACAGACACAAACACACACACACACCAGAGCCAGTATTCCCGTAAACCAATTAACTTACCATTTTGTTTTGGAGTGCGATATCACACATATGGAGAAAAACCATGTAACCCAGAGAGAACATGCAAACCCCACACACACAGGACAGCAGGAATTGAGCCTAGGACCCCAGTGCTGCAAGATAGCAATGCTAACCACTTCGCCACCATTAGAAATGGATGGATATTTTAGTAAGCTTTCTAGTTCACAGGTTTGCATGCATATTTAATTTTGAAAGCCTTTCTTTAGTTTTGTATTTAACTTATTATATGATAGTCAGATTTAATGTATATTTGAACAATGAAAATATATTTTTACAAGATGTGGGGGAAAGTGCAACAACTTATTAGAGTGCTAAATTTAATATTATTGATTACTAATTGTTTATGCTAACACCTAACTTTCTTCATTAGATGTATTTAAAACAGTGAACTAAGCGTAACATAACATTCAGAAATACAATCGAGAATAGTTTTGTGATGTTTGTATAGCTGAAACGTTTCTAAAATATATAACATAAAACAATTAAAGACGATTAAAATCTGTAATCTTTTCACTTGTAATGTCATTAGAAAGTACAACAAGTTTCTGCTTTGTCTAAGGATGGTATCAAAAAGTAGTCTAAGTGGTGAGAAAGCTGTGCTTAATGATAATGAAGGGACTTAAAAGTAAAAAGAGATGCTTCATATTGCTTGATTAATTTTACAAACTAAGTTATAAATGCAGACACGATTGGTGCCATTAAGCGCTCCAGGCAGCAGAACATTCGTTCTGTACTGCTGAGCTTCGCGCCTCCTCCCTCTCTCGGTGCAATAATATCTAAATATCTAAAGGTCTAAATATCTAAACATACGTATCTATATAGCAGGTACTATCACTGTATTCCACTTTCTTAGTAAACATGGAAAAACAGATTCACAACGCAACGCTGTGTCACTGTGTAAAAAAAACAGGTTTGAACATCCTATATTGTAATGAGCTGCTGAGCTAAGAATAGGAGTTCCTGCTGTCAGAGGGGGTGGAAAGTGCCCACAGTCATTTAATTAGTATTACAATTTGCACTGAATTGAACCCATTCAGAGCCTATGTTACATATTAGCATTTCATTCTGAGCAGAAACCCTCACACCTGAAGAAGGCTTGTGTTTTTTCTCTTCTCTTTTAAGCATGTGTACAATGCTGTAATACAATTTAAAATAAAAGTTTAAACAGTATCAACTAAACTCCATTAATATAAGTATCGAGTGGTATTAAAGAAATACAGCTTTTTAGTATAGATTACACTTTTCTAAAATGTATTAAAAAAAAATCCCAAGAAAAATAAATCTAAACGGGGAGAAAGCTATGCTGAGGTTTATTAAGATACTTAGAAGACAAAGATACAAATTTACAAGTAATAGGTTTATTCCATGCTGAAAAAAAGAAGAAAGAGAACACAACGTTTCGGCCGTGGAGCCTTCTTCAGGTGTGAGAGAGACAGGGCAGTAGGCAAAGGTAAAGTAGCGGGAGAACAAAGGTTGAGAGGGAGGAGGAGTGAGAGGCGGGAGCAGGGGACAGAAAGAGAGGCCAATCAAGAGGTGTGAAGTCAGAATGGGTGCAGAGAGGTGTGAAATGAAACTTCCAATGAATGGAGAAAATTTAAAAGAACAGTAATCTGTCGTTAAGGGAAGGGAGAATGTGTGATCCTAGCTGCAGAATAATTTTAGTTTCGGTGGTCTTTCTGATGTATGAGTTCGGAAAACCGTCTTTGAGAACACAGACGGAGAGATTAGAGTGGTCGTGGCCGTCAGAGGTGAAAATACCACCTGAACAGATACAAATTTACGTTGCATTTGTCTGATTGTGAAAAAAAAATACGTATAATTAAACACACATTTGCGATTTAAATCAATATAAATGTTTATATTGTAACGCGTACTGTACAGCCTCCATTTCTCTATAAATATTTAAAAGATCGTTTGCGCAGCCTAAGAGGGGGGTCTGCTCTCAGTGACAGCTGACAATCCTCCATACACTTAAGTAAAAAATGAATAATGCCAATGTAAACGTTCTATTTACAATTTGTTGATAATAGAAATGTTAAGTTCTCTACAGCTTTGTGATAATTTACCAAAAGATCAGCTACACTGGGAAGAAGCGACACTGAAGATATGATTAATAACCTTTTAAATCTGAATGGAGATCTAAAGGGAATCCCCCCCACACACACACAGGAAGCAGGAAGCAGAAGCAGGGACTGTTGCCAGAATGAAAGAAGGTGACTATTAATTGTTATTAAAAATAACTTAAATTCAATCACGTTGTGATATTTAGAAATATAAAAAGTCAATTAATTGTCCATAATTTTGCTATTCTATTATTTCAAAGAAGTGTTTGTTAAAAGAAAAGCCACAGTGCTGGCTGGATTTGAATACCCAACTTGTAGTTCAGAAGTCGGAAACATAGACCCCAGTACCACCCGTGAGGTCACATAAGGAGAGGTGAAACAGCCCTACACACAGAATCAACAGACATTGTACAGTGTGTACTACTGTGTTGCAGTATATGAATATAATTATATCATTATTCATTTCTTTAGATACCCGATTCCATATTATATTAGTAGAAAAGCTTAAACTACCACTTTTTATACACGTTATTTCAAATGTCAGTTAAAGACTTCAATGCTTAAAATGCTTAGGGAGAAATGGAATACTGGTGTGTATTTTTCCTTTAAAGTACCAAGACCAGCCATATACTGCATTTTCCAAAATTAATATTGTTTATGTCCTTCAAATGCGTTACAGTATGCTCCTATTCTTTTTATGCTCAGCTACTAAGATTTCCCTTCAGTGGTAAAATTCCATATAAATATTCAATACTTAAATGGGCACAGTAAAGACATTTAAATCTTTCTACGATTTCTAGGACCAACCAACGAGTGCCCCTGTCGGTCAACCAATCATGTGCCTGTGCCGCACACTTTGAATGGCTGTATCTGCTACGCAAGAATGCTCAACACACATTAGCTATTAGTGTGTAGGAGAACAGAGTCATGAAGCCTATTCATAGATTGGGATTATTAGGAGGAAGCAATGATTGGTAAGGGCTAATGGGAAATTTGGCCAGGATGCCACAGTTACACCCCTACTCTTTTCAAGAAATGCCCTGCGATTTTTAATGACCACAGAGAGTCAGGACCTCAGTTTTATGTCTCATCTGAAGGACAGCGTCTTTTTACAGTACAGAGTCCCTGTCACTATACTGGGGTACTGGGGCATTAGGACCCACATAGACTGCAGAGTGAGTCCCCCCTGGTACCTGGTACAGTTTTAAAATAATTAATATTTTGAGTTAATCGAATCCCAGGTGTGAGTTCATAAAGCCAGAATTACATACTATGCCTATGTCTGCGAAACACCTGATCATCTACTGTAAAGCTTTCATTGCTTTGTTTGTGTATATTCCTATTGCAGTGGGGGCAGGGTGTGTGGGGAAAGGTTTAGGCTGCAATTGAGTTGGTAAACTGTATTCTTCACACCTGAAACATTGTTTTCTCCGAAAGTGCTTTCTTCCCTTTTTAGCTGATCTTTTGCTGCCTATGCATGTTTACACAGCTCCCTACGTGTATTCTTGTTCTTGACTGAGAAAGCTTTAGAGAACTTCACATTTTTATTTTCAACCAATTGTAAATATGATGTTTACATACATGGCATTTATATACATTTTTTTACTTAAGCATATGAAGTGTTAACTATCCAGCCATTGCAAGCCACGGCAACAGCCACAAATAAATAAAAAATAAACTTTTTTTTTCCTGATGGTAACTGTAACAAATTGTCACATTGCACATCTTTGAGAAACAATCATGACATTGTCATCCAATCAAAGTTTTTGTTTTTTTTTTTCATTATGAAACTGTGATCTTTACATCAGGTGTGAAGTAGAGTTAACAGCTTCAGATTTAAAAGCTTATTGATAATATCTTCCATGTTGCATTGACATTGGAATGTTCTTACCAGTGTAAAAATAGGCGATACACAAAGTGTCTCCACTGTAACACTTCAGTTTACAGAGAAATTCTTCCCGAGTCATACAACATTGTCCAATAATACTCTTCTTGTGTCTAATTTCTAGTTTTGCAGGATTTGCGCGATAAGTTTGATTGTTAAGTGGGGATGACATTACCCATGTCTACCATCACTGAACAACACAGGTTTGATTCGAAGTGTCTGTTAATAAAACAGATACATATAACTACTGCATGATTTCTTTATCCATTTCAGTTAAATGAGGGGAATTAAATCAGTCAGAATCTTGGAGTGCCAGTTGTAAAAATAACCCTTCTTCCCTCCTTTGCTAACTTAAAGACTTTCGTTAAGAAATCCTAAATCACAATGCCATCACTTAATCTATCCAGATACACAAATTCATGCAAAGAACAAGCTATAATAGTGTACTATTTGTATGTATTCACTATATAAGAAACAAACAGAAAGTAATCCTCTGATTCCGCTTTGGACCATTGGGTGCAGTGCTTTGTCTATTACCAATAGCAGGACAATAAAAGTTTTTTAAAAAGAAACGGATGTCAAAATGTTCCCGAAATGTCCACCTGTGATATTATAGCTGCTTAGTTACAGATGCAGCCATTCAAAGTTTGCGGTTGTAGTGGCGAGGCTTATTAATAAGCAAGAATTAAGTGTTCTGAGCCTTCCCAAATGAGGCCCCATTTCTCTGTTCATCTCTGTGGTGCAGCCATAGAGAAACTATTCATGCAGGCTGATTTAAGATGTTTTCTTTTGATAAGGACAGCTCCCAAAGGGGGATGCACTTAGCTAAGCCTGGCTGTCATGATCAATGGTCATCCATTGGTGCCTATCTGTCTAGGGAGTGCCAGTTGGACATCTGGACTGCATTCCTAAGTGTCAGGAGTAAGTGACTCATATCTCACCTTGATCAACCAATCAGGGACTGGTAGGGCCGAGTAACCCAAAGGAGAATTCCAGGGCAGGACGGCCCAGGAGCAGAAGGCTCCCAAGGGCAGGACATTCTCGCAGCGCGCCTCCTGACCATCCTGAGACTCAGCCTGGACAACCACGGAACGGCCAGTGTGTCCGAGTGCCAGAACTTTACTTTGTTCTAAGAGTCTAGAGTGGAGGTTGCCAGAGAGTAACCAGCAGCAGGCCTCGTAAACAGGTCGAACTGTGGACAGCTGAATCACTATTCAGAACTAGCTCTTCATCAGGAACGAACCGGTCCTCTTCCTGACTTGCTGGGACCCACAGTCATCTTTTCTCCTGAGCACAAACTTTTCTCCTGTGCACAAACTTTGCTAGTTTAAGCCAACACTAACTAGCCGGTCAGCAGCATCTGCAGCGCACCGTCGCAAGCCGCACAGCACAGCCTGGCACTGAGCCAGAGAGCGCAGATTGGACAGCAACAGCCTGCAACTGTTTCTTTGAGCCCGTAGGAGATCTGAATCCCCAAAGATTAGATGAGTATTCAACTTCACTGCATTACTGCTCGAGAATTCAATTGTTATCCCAACTAGTTGATATCAATTTAATTCCTTAGAGTTATGTACTTGTTTTGAGTATCTAATGTAGAAGTTATAACCAAGTTCATTTACGAAACGGTCTTAATGAATGATATACTGAACGTATGTCCTCTTGATATGTGTAACACTTTTTTAACTGACTGAATATATACCTTTTGTATTCTGATAACCCTCTCGATAAGATCTGTTAGTTTTACATGCATATTCTATGTATTCATAAATGTATCCTCGTGTATTAGTACCTGTGTGTGTGCGTTGTTTGAGTTATGTCGCATGGTTGGATTCTAAAGCCATCAAAAGAATCAACTTTGTGATTTACTGCTACAATTAATAATTGTCTCAGTAAATGCCCAAACCCTACAAAACTGGTGCCTTCAGAGAGCCACAACATTACATATTTGGCGTCCCTGAACCGGTTTTCTTACATGGTACAAATCCGTACCACAGGCATCTACCCACAAGCCACCGCAGTGTACCGCGGTACGTGATGGGCTGGCCAAAATGACCAACAGGTGCACTTGTGGTGCATTGGTTGGTAGTGAAAAGATCTAATCATTTCATCTCTTTACTGTGCTTTTAATCAGCTTAATATTAGATATTTATATGGAATTTTAAAACTTAAGGAAAATTTTTGTAGCTGAGCATAAAAAGAAGAGGAGCATAATGTGTCTAAAGGTCATAAATGATATTTAGGAACATAAACATATTATGTAAACTGTATATTGCTAGTATTGGTATTTTAAAGAAAAAATACAGACCAGTATTTCATTTCTCCCTAAACATTTTAAGCATCAAAATCTTAAATGTGGTTATTTCAGAAACGTTTTTACGTGTTCCTTCTGACCATGTTACTGTACATTTATATACATTACTTTGTGAGAAAAGTAATAGTTTAAAGCTTTTCTGCAAATATGCTCAATATCAGAGTAAACAAAAGCATACTTTTAGAATTTGATTAATAGGGAATATAATATGGAATCTAAAGAAATTTATAATGATATAATTATATTCAGGTACTGTTGCACAAAACAGTAGTAGATACACATATCTATTGATATGTGTATGGCTGTTTCAGGACTTTGTCACATGACTCTATCAATGGTGTGATGGCTTAAGTAACTGACTTATAAGCGTGAAGTTGAGTGTTTAAATCCAGCTCTCGCTGTTTTATTTTAACAAATAAACATTTCTTTGAAAAACTAACATAGCAATAGCAAAATAGCAATATTATGGACACTCTATTGTCATATCTAAGTCATTTATTAATAACAACGCATAATTTCAAACTGCTACTGATATTATTACTAAGTATTATCGAAACTATATTGAATTTGTTGGTTTTTCTAAATATCACAAAACATTTAAAGTGAGTTAAGCGAGTTAAGCTCTCGTTATCGCAGTAAAAGAAACTCATACTTTTCAGAATCTAAATATTTAAGTAATAATGCATGAGAGGCTGTGCTACTGTATAACGTGTATATAGTCACAGTTAAAAGGTGTTGTTAGGCCCGACGTGATGCAGAGGGCCGGCAACCCTTTTAACTGTGTCTATATCCATGATATAGCACAGGCCTCGAGTGCCTTATTGATTTTATAAAATGGTCCCCAAATATGCGATTGCTGTAAAGAATGAATTTTAATTGTAAAAATTTATTTAACACAAAAATTAAGCTGTTTACGTTCCTCCACCTGAGAATATAGTCCCTCGTTGCTACGCAACGCAGAAACACAACCACAAGTAACTACCCAGTGGGCAAAAGATGTAGAATATACGTCTATTAAACGCATACCTTAGACGTATAAAAGTGGTCCATAATTCGTCTAGAATGAAATTCTAATATACGTATACTGTTATACGTCAATTATACATTTATGATTATATGTTCATTATACATAAATGGTTGGAATTATATTATACAGATACATTTAGATGACTATTATACATATATGATTGGAGTTCTATTATACGGATAACTTTAGAGCAGTGGTTCTCAAACTGTGGTACGCGTACCGGCAGTGGTATTTGGAGTGCCGCCAAGTGGTACGCCAAATGACCCTGGAACTATGTCGTGTGCGCTGAAAAATCGGGACGGGTTTTCATATTTTGTATTTTAATACGTGTCGAATACGCAGCCTACGTACTACGATACAGTGCGCGCTAATAGTTCAGCGGACACAAGAGATACTCTGTAATTCTATACCACTCTATAGGAATGTGTGCTACGGATGCAAATGACCAATTGTATTTAAAAAAAGCTACTGTATCTCCAGCAAATAGGGAGAAAGGAGAATGTGCGTGATTTTGGAACAATGCTAACGTTGTAAACACAGGAATGCATAGAAATACGTGCTACGAACGCAGGTAATCTTGTGAGCACACGAAAGCGTGAGAAAAGAAAAATATTTAAGAACTGTTCTAATTTGAGAAAAATACACCGATATTGGTTTCGCTCCCATGCTCATGAAATAAAAACTTTAAATAAATACGGAAATAAAAACGGAAACGTGGAAAAATGCAAGCTTGCGGAATGCTAAAGCAGGTAAGCTACACTATTTTTGAAGAACTTTATTTACCGTTGACAAAAGAGCTGACACGTATTATGTGTAGAGAAAAAGCTGCTAAACAGCTCGACCTGCTGTCCCCCTCCCCCTGAAAGACACAGTCATTCATAGAATTATTGAAATGAAGGATTATATCAAAAGTACATTGATAGAGCGCGTTAAGATGAGCAGATGTTTTTCACTGCAATTAATGAGTCTGTAGTCGATTTGGCCAATTTGCTCGTTTACGTTAGATACGAGTTTGAGGGCATGTCCCATGGAGACTTTCTGTTCTGTAAACCGCTACCAACAGGAACTACAGGAGTGTACATATTTCAGCTTCTGAATGAATTTATCGAAGAGAATGGCCTCGACTGGATAAAATGCATCGGAGTTTGTACAGACGGTGCTAGAGCAATGACAAGCCGACATAACGATGTAGTTGCACGAATTAGATTGGTTGCTCCAGAAATTAATGTACGCATTACAACATCCACCGCGAGATCTTTGCCGTCAAGAAAATGCCTGATGATTTAATATCTGTTAGACTCCGTTGTGAATTGTATCAAGGCTCGAAAAATTAATTCACATCTGCTTTGCTCAACTAAACAGGCTCACCCCTCTCACTGAAATAGTGCTTTTTTATTAGTTGTTGTTAATGTTTTTTTTTCTTTAAAACACTTTGAGAAGCCACCTTTAAAGGCGCTATATCAAATAAAGTTTATTATTATAATATTTATTATATGTATGTGTGAGTGTGTGCGCGCGCTCATGTTGGTCATTGAGAATTTCTGGGGTTCCTATGCGAAGATGACTTGTAGGTGGTACTTGGATGCTTTGGTTGGATTAGGGGTGGTACTTGGTCCAAAAAGTTTGAGAACCACTGCTTTAGAGGACTATTATACATATATGGTTAAAGGTCTATTATGCATCAAAGATAGGTTGTATAGGCTTAGAAACTAGTAAATCAAGCCAATGATTTGGTTTAGAAATTTATTTTGAAAATGTATAATCTTCACACCGGAAAAATATGTAGTTCATATTATACATTATATACAATATTGGAATAAACATAATCAACATACTTCAGCTACAAATTCTAGTAACATGGCAATATATATAAAGTAAAGACAAAAACAAACTAATTACATGAATACGCTAATATTTAACTCAAAAACACATTTCGATTCAAATATAAGTTTCAAAATTTACAACTACTATATTTCCAAGAAAATATTATTACAATGTGAACTTAAGACGATTTTTACTGTTCACCATTTGCAAAACCCTGTCTATTGTCCTAACAGTTAGAACCAGCAACTTATCATTTTCAGTGATTAGATTCCAGGCCCCCTGCCTTGCATAAGCATTCTTCAATCAACGCAGTGTGCTCCTTTATAATTTTTTCTGTCGCTGTTGGGTGGGACTTCAGCACTGCAGCTAGGAGAAAATTTTATTATATTAGTACTCAGATAAATTATGATTAATCTCTTATTGAATATAATCTCAAAAAAGAACCATTAAGGTTTACTAAGCTCAAAGTTTAATCAATGTATTAAGTTTAGCTTGCATCATAGTAATTGAGCAATAAAGTCTGTCCTGATTAAAGAGTACCCAAAGTTTGAAAGTACAACATAGAATAAGAGTACCTTTAATTGCTCCAGTAAGATTTGTGTCTCCCGGGCCCCTCTTTTGGCGTTGATCTTTCCGGTTTGTGCCAGCAAAGTTGAATTCCATTATCGGTTCATTTGTCTTAAGTCTGAAAACCAAATTATCACTGAGCTTAGACATTTTTCAAGCGAGTTTCTGCTCTACGTTTATTTACTCAAATATTTAGGATCGAATGTACTACTGTAATCCTTATATTTTAAAAGACAATTTTGCAGTTATACACCTTGCAAATTCAGTTGTTAACGCATAGGTATCTATAAGCTAAATTTAGTGGATATTTTAACTTGATCAAATTAAAAATGTAAAAACATTTTAAAAAATCAGTAACCAATACCTTGTCAGCACTGTGAACACACTCTGACATCACTGCCACCTACTCTCCAAAGTTGGTTTATCTGGAAATAATATTATATTAGAAATAATATTAGAAGCTATTTTTACTATTGGATCTTCACTAATCAACTAATCAGACATAAACATTACACATGACCATTCATTGGAACAAACACATTTTCACTTATTAACTGCACTGCTGCAGTATTTGCTAAGTCTTAGAATACAAAGTGACCATATTTGAAAGTACAAAAGTTGTAGTAACTTTTTAGAACATGGAACTTTATGTAAAACACTTTATTTTGGCATTAAAAAATAAGCAATATTATACATTATAAACTAAAAATAAGAAAGTATGCCAGAGATGGATCCTATTAATCAGATGTAAGCTGTCAAATTATGACCCATCTGTAACCTAGAATACTAGTAGTGAATATTTTCTACACCACAGAGAGAATATAATATCATACCAGCAGCAAGGTCTTTACTGTGCCCATTTTAGTATTGAATATTTAACACTTAAGGGAAATCTAAGTAGCTAAAATTCCCACATTTGTAGTTGATTTTGTGGGATCTTCACCTTCACACTATTTTATGTGCCATTTATTGCTTTTTAACGTACTATTTTAATCAAAATAATATTAAGTAAGACCTGTATGTATTCAAATAGTATTATTATTATTGTTTATACTTACTTGTCAAAAGAGGATTGCTGAGATTTTTGCAGATTTCTTTGTGACAGTATTTAACCAAAATGGCGACTAACAAATGTCAGCAATGCATTGTGATATATAACCGGAAGAGTTACTGTGTTAAATATGTTTTCAATGGCAATAATATATCCGTTTATTGATGTTGTCGATATTACGGTTGCAATTTAACACTGATAATATATTGCGGCAATGTGCCCCCTGCTGTGTGCTGATGTGCAACTTTAAGGCATACAGTTAGTAAGGAAACAGTCACTATTGTAAGGTATTATATATAAAGATGCAGCCATTCAAAGTGCGCGGCACAAACACGTACCACGGGCATTTGGTTACGTCATCGCGCGTCATACGTGATTGGTTGACCGACAGGGGCACTCGTGGTGCGTTGGTCAGTCGCAGAAAGATTTAAATATCTTTACTGTGCCCATTTTAGTATTGAATAGTTATATGGAATTTTACCACTGAAGGGAAATCTTAGTAGCTGAACATAAAAAGAATAGGAGCATAACGCGTGTGAAGGCAATAAATGATATTAATTTTGGAACATAAACATACAGTATTACAGTACAGTATGTAAACTGTATATGGCTGGTCTCAGTACTTTAAAGAAAAAATACACACCAGTATTCCATTTCTCCCTAAACATTTTAAGCATTGAAGTCATTAACTAACATGTGAAATAACAAGTGTATAAAAAGTGGTAGTTTTAAGCTTTTCTGTGAATACGCTAGATACCAGAGTAAACAAGCATACTTTTAGAATTTGATTAATAGGGAATATAATATGGAATCGTGTATCTAAAGAAATTAATAATGATAAGATTATATTAATGTACTGCGACACAATAGTATACGCTGTACAATTTCTGTTGATACTATATGTGTAGGACTGTTTCACATCTCATTGCGTGACCATGCAAGTGGTGTGGTGGTCTAAGTGCCTATCTAACAAGTCTAAATGACTTGTAAGTGAGAGGTTGGCTGTTCAAATCCAGCCAGTGCTATTACTTTTCTTTTAACAAACATTTCTTTGAAAAAAATAATATAGCAATATTATGGACAATTAATTGACTTTTTATATTTCTAAATATCACAACATATTCGAATCTAAGTCATTTTTTAATTACAATGAATAGTCACCTTCTTTCCTTCTGACAACGGTTCCTGCTTCTGCTTCCTGCTTCTATCGTGTGCGAATCCCTTTAGATCTCCATTCAGATTTAAAAGGTTATTAATATCTTCAGTGTCGCATCTTCCCAGTTTAGCTGATCTTTTGCTGCCCACGCATGCTTACACAGCTCCCTGGGTAAACTATCACAAAGCTTTACATTAACATTTTTATTACCAACAAATTGTAAACACGACATTTACATTGGCGTTATTAATTTTTCACTTGAGTGTATGGAGGATTGTCAGCTGTCACTGAAATCAGACTCTTAGGCTTCGCAAACCATTTTTAAAATTTTTATTAAGAAATGGAGGCTGTTTGCGTTACAATATAAACATTTACTGTCAAACTTTAAATCAACCATTGATTTAAAGACAATCTGTCAAAGTGCAATGAAATACAATATCGTTGTTGTAGTTATTGTTTTTGTTGTTTTTAACCTGTAAAGCACTTTGAGAAGCCACCTTTAAAAGTGCTATATAAAAGCACTGATTCTTATGGAATGTGTTTCTTTCTTCTTTTTTTCAGCATGGAATAAACCTATTACTTGATTCTTATGGATGCCGCTGGGGATTAAAAAAAAACATGGAATTGCATTTCTAAGGAAATAGCAGTATATATATATAACTATATTCATGCACAAACAGTTGCATGTTACATTATTAATTTGGGTGTCTCCTCTTGCCAGAAAGCGCTAAATTGCATTTTGAGTGTGGTTTTTTACTTTTGTTAATTACAACCCATAATAAAAGCTAATACTGTTTAGACTTTTAATTATTTTAAACTGTATTACAGCAGCACAATGCACAATACAAGGTAAATCAATACCTTTGTCTTCTGCGTAATAATGTTCACCTCCTTGTCCGGCAAATTAACAATAGTAATAATGAACTTTAATGTATATAGTTCAGATGGATAGCTGCGTCAGCATGCGTAGGCTGCAAAGGAACAAGTAATAGGTTTATTCCATGCTGAAAAAAAGAAGAAAGAGAACACAACATTTCAGCTGTGGAGCCTTCTTCAGGTGTGAGAGAGACAGGGCAGTAGGCAAAGGTAAAGTAGTGGGAGAACAAAAGTTGGGAGGGAGGAGGAGTGAGAGGCTGGAGCAGGGGACAGAAAGAGAGGCCAATCAAGAGGTGTGAAGTCAGAATGGGTGCAGAGAGGTGTGAAATTAAACTTCCAATGAATGGAGAAAATTTAAAAGAACAGTAGTCTGTCGTTAAGAGAAGGGAGAATGTGTGATCCTAGCTGCAGAATAATTTTGGTTTAGGTGGTCTTTCTGATGTATGAGTTTGGAAAACCATCTTTGAGAACACAGACTGAGAGATTAGAGTGGTCGTGGCTGTCAGAGGTGAAATGAGAAACAATGGGTTTGAAGAGATCTTTAATCTTCACAGCCCTGACGTTTTCTCTGAAGCGGTCTCCGATTCTCCTTCCTGTTCCTCCAATGTAGATGGCTGGGCATTTACTGCAAGAGATACAGTAAATAAGGTTGCTGGAGGTACAAGATGCTGTCTGGGTGATCCGGAATTGTCCTGAGGGGCCTTGAATGAGTGTGGTGGTGGATGTGTACTTGCAGGTGATACAGCGAGCTCTGTTGCAAGGGAAAGTGCCTGGTGTGGATTGTTGAGGGCGGTCAAGGGAGCTGTAAACAAGGAGGTTACGCAGATTAGGTGGTGGGCGATATGAGATGATAGGGTGATCAGAAAAGAGGGCCCCAATGGAGGGATCATCCTATAGGATGGAAAAGTTGTGGTTAATGATCCTGGGGATAGGAAGTGCGTAAGGGTGGTAAGGAAGCACCAAAGAAATGCGGTTGTTACGGCGGGAGTTCCTGATCGGGTTGATGGTCCGGGGGGTGTTTCGTGCTCGGGCAAGGGCCCTGTCAATGTGATTGGGCCCCAGCAGTGTGATTGACAGGAAAAAAAAAGAAGAAAGAAAACACATTCCATAAGAATCAGTGCCTTTATATAGCACCTTTAAAGGTGGCTTCTCAAAGTGCTTTACAGGATAAAAACAACAATAACAACAACAATATTGTATTTCGTTGCACTTTGACAGATCGTCTTTAAATCAATTGTTGATTTAAAGTTTGACAGTAAATGTTTATATTGTAACGCATACAGCCTCCATTTCTTAATAAAAATTAAAAAAATGGTTATTACAGCCTAAGAGGGGGGGTCTGCTGACAATCCTCCATACACTCAAGTCAAAAATTAATAACACCAATGTAAACGTTGTATTTACAATTTGTTGATAATAAAAAAGTTTTTGTGATAAAGTCTAAAGCTTTGTGATAGTTTACCCAGGGAGCTGTGTAAGCATGCGTGGGCAGCAAAAGATCAGCTAAACTGTGAAGATGTGACACCGAAGATGTTATTAATAACCTTTTAAATCTGAATGGAGATCTAAAGGGATTCGCACACGATAGAAGCAGGAAGCAGAAGCAAAAACCGTTGTCAAAAGGATAAAGGTGACTATTCATTGTTATTAAATGACTTAGATTCAAACATGTTGTGATATTTAGAAATATAAAAAGTAAATTAATGTTTGTTAAAGGAAAGTCATGGCGGTGGCTGGATTTGAACAGCCAACCTTTCACTTATAAGTCATTTAGACTTGTTAGATGGGCACTTAGACCACCGCACCACTTGCATGGTCACATGATAAGTGGTGAAACAGCCCTACACATATAGTATCAACAGACATTGTTTTGTGTTGCAGTAGATGAATACAATTATATTGTTATTTCTTTAGATACGCGATTCCATATTATATTCCCTATTAGTCAAATTCTAAAAGTATGCTTGTTTACTCCAGTATAGGGCGTATTGGCAGAAAAGCTTAAAACAACTACTTTTTATAAACGTTATTTCACGTTAGTTAAAGACGATGCTTAAAATGTTTAGGGAGAAATGGAATACCGATGTGTATTTTTTCTTTAAAGTACCGAGACCAGCCATATACAGTTTACATACTGTACTGTAATACTGTATGTTTATGTTCCAAAATTAATATCGTTTATTGCCTTCACACGCGTTATGCTCCTATTCTTTTTATGTTCAGCTACTAAGATTTCCCTTCAGTGGTAAAATTCCATATAAATATCTAATACTAAAACGGGCACAGTAAAGAATATTAAATATACATATACATACTGTATACAGTACAGTTTGCATACAGTAATATGTTTATGTTCCTACTGTAAATCAATCTCTTTTATGAGCATGTGAAAGGCATGGTGAATCTGAGATTCTCAAAAATTACTGTACTTTGCATGATTGGAAACAAATGTGTGATTGGATCAACGAAATGCTGTGGTGTTACTTTTACAAAGAATAAAATATTTTCATTTACAAAGACGGTTACATAGAATGTGGATGAGGGCAATACTTTGAGTTTACAGCTTGTCCAAGGTCATTCATTATTAATACTATTAGTAATATCTTCGGTAAAGACTTTGATGGCGACAGCTCAAACATGAGAAGTTGAGCTTTATTCTCTCCACCTTGTGGCGATTCCAGATACTATTATTTAACTTGCGGTACCATGTGGTGTTATGCAAGAATATACGGTATTATACGGTAACTTGCGTTACACTGCGACAAGCACACCGCATTATAATGCGGTATCACCCGATTGTTTTGAATGGCTGCATCTGTAATGACATTATGGAATAGGAGGGGGACAGGGCGAGCGTCACAGGGGGAGGGAGGAGTGTCACCCCCTCAGTTCTGGGCAAAAGGATTTTTGAACACTTTCTCTCACTTTGCCTGCACCCTAAAAAAACGTTGTACTTTGTCAATGCTCAGATAACACTAATTGACACTCACAGTCACTCGGACTGTTTGAAGTACAGGAGGGCTATCCGTCCAGGAACTGCACATATCAGTGTCGTTATTGGGTGTAACATTATGATCCTCTTTGCTCAGGTGGGCCGATACCTTGCAGTAGTTTATTATATATATTTAAATATTATATTTAAAAATAAAACTAGGACTAGTTATAGCAGTCTGTTGGATTTACAACTATTTTTTCTTAATGATTCAGAACCTCGTTACCGTCGATGTAGCTCCAAAAATGAACACGAACTTCATCACAAATACCAGATTGTTAGTCGTTATCTTCTATCATGAAGCACTAATCAATGGCATAGTTGCGAGATTTCATTTGGGTAGCTGCAACATACGGCTCCGTTTCACCGCCACCCTCAGAATTTCAGACGCCCCCTTACAGATTTTTCCCTGGCACCGCGCCCTGATGGGGGACGGGGTATAAAGGAAATTGTATCAACTTTTCTATAAAAATAAAAATAGAAAATCTATAGGCATTCAAACATTTTAGTATTTTTTTCAGGCAGGTGGCAAGACCCCCTCTGCAAAACCCCTGTATACAAAGCTGTGTAAATAAATTACTCTGAAAATAATTTACTTTGTACACTATGCAGATTGCCATCATACTCCTAGTTGCGCACACAAGATATATACAGATGCAGCCATTCAAAATGGGTGAGGTATTTCGCGGCATACCCCGGTGGGTGTGTCGCGGTATCACGCAGTTCACGTGTGTCACGTGACTAACTATCCGACGTCGCCTTTTAAAACCGCCAGGGGGAGCTTAACCTCTCATGTACAGCATTTGAGCATTTAATTTTGAACTGTGTATTACAGCATGTTAATCATCAGTCGTTAAAATGTTGATATATTTTATGAAAGCAAGATTGCTCAGTTGGACAAAAGTATACAACCTACCTTTATCAGAAATATTTATGCATCAAACCCTTTACTGAAGATATTACTAATAGTATTAATAATGGATGACTTTGAACAAGCTGTATACTCAAAGTATAATTTCTTTAGCACATTTGTACAAGCACTTGGAATCTGTCCAAGCCATACTTTGTTAGGCATTTTGTTTTACTTCAACGGGCATAAAACTTCCTTGCTTTTAACAGGGCGTTTCATAATTTCTAACTACGAAAATGATTTAAAATGCGACACCTATCATTCAACTAGAGCTTAAAATATCACAAGATCCTCAAGAGCACAGCAAAGAGTGTATTAAATAACACTTGTATTTATCAATGCTTTCTTTTCCGTATACCAGATTTTATGGAACCACTTCAGAGGGGTGTCAGCCAGTCAGATTCTAGGAATCGGCACTTTAAAGGAAAAATACACACCGGTATTCCATTTCTCCCTAACGATTTTAAGCATCGAAGAATTTAACTAGCATGTGAAATAGCGTGTGAAAAAGTGGTAGTTATAAGCTTTTCTGCTAATATAATATGGAATCGTGTATCTAATGAATTCGTGTGCTGCGACAGGGCTGTGTAGGGCTGTTTCGCCTGCCTGTTCATGCGAGCTGTCTTGTAGCCTACTGGTCTAGGTGCGTGACTACCAGCTGGCAGGTTGTGTGTTCAAATCCAGCTGGTGCTGGACTTTTCATTTTAATTTATTTATTTTTTAATCGCGTAACATAAACATATTACCGTATGCAAACTGTACTGTATACAGTATGTATATGTATATTTAATGTCTTAACTGTGCCCGTTTAAGTATTGAAAATTCATATCTAATTTTACCACTGAAGGGAAATCTTAGTAGCTGAGCATAAAAAGAATAGGAGCATACTGCAACGCTTGTGAAGGCCATAAACGATATTAATTTTGGAACATAAACATACAGTATATGCCTGGTCTCGGTTCTCCCTAAACATTTTAAGCATCGAAGTCTTTAACTAACGCAATACCGGAGTCAACAAGCATACTTTTAGAATTTGATTAAAAGGGAATATAATATGGAATCGCGTATCTCAAGAAATTAATAACAATATAATTATATTCATGTTGCAAAAGAACTGCAACGGACATAAATATTCCCTTGCTTTTAACAGAGCGTTCCATAATTTCTAACTACGAAAATGCCAGGTGAAAGGATTTGTAAACATATTTTGTTAAAGCAAGTCAGTTTTTTCCGCAGCACATAAAATACATTTTTCCAAGAAAGTTTAGCCTTTGTCACTAATGAAACCACTAAATAAAGACATAAATATAGAAATCTTAAAATTTGGTAGCAGGATGAACTGTCAGAGTGTATATTTTATGGCAGAGTTGCTGCAAGATGTTAACAGTGAAAAGGGTATTTAGATGAAAAAGAAAACATACACGAAACATGGTTTCATTACGACCAGAATCGGTCTTGAGATATTTTTAACTTGATTTACAGTATTTGAGAGGTATGTCTTAACACCGATACTACAGTGCTTAAGTACTGCTCACGTATATGTTTCTAGGTTTATATTATGCATTTCATACGGTCAAATTACTTTTGAGCAACTAATAAGAAGCGCGAAACGGTATGCATTTTAGTTTCGTTTTGTGCTGGGACCCGTGGATTGATTAGAGATATCAAGTACATACAAGTCATTTTTTAAATGTTGTAGTTCGTCTTGAAAAAATGTTACAAGTACATCATCTATCAACAATTACACAGGTTCTGTTTCCATATTGCGGATTTTGGTTACGTAATATTATCTTCTAGATTTCACGTTGTGAATATATGATTTGGACAAACAGAGCGGCAAAGAAGTACATTATTGGTTGTTGTTTTTTTTTTTGCAGTTTTATCTAGAACAAGCGATGCTTAAACCTTTGTCTGATTCTTGTGAAACTATCCACACGACAGTTACAGTACCTAGGAGTTGACTTCAGTGATGTCACTGACGGGATGTTTCTAAAAATCCATCCTCTGTAAAATGTCTTCTCTAGTTGTCCTGCATATGTATTCGCTAATGAAGCTGTGTGTTCTGAGCCTGGATCTCTACATTTCTGTATGAACCAGCTTAGAGGGCTAAAGACAGCTTGTGTTTAAATTGAGTGTAAGGCAATTTATGCTTCTAAAGTCATGGTCAGCATTTATTTTTGTACTGTGCTGTAAACTTGTTCTGTGCCAAGTCACATTATTTTATAGCGTTTTTATAGCGTTATCAAATACGGTGTTACTGTAGTTTACTGAGTCCCATGTCACATGGTCTATTTAATTCGTCACAGCCAGCACTCTTCGGGTGTGAGGGTCTTCTGCTCAGAATGAAATGCTAAAATGTTTGTGTATATTCTAATGGTAGTGGGGGCAGGGTGTGTGGGAACAGGTTTGGTTGAAATTGCATTGGAGATCTATGTTCTTCACACCTGAAACATTTTCTCTGAAAGCATTTACTTCGCAGTTTAACCAATCTTGTTACAGCATGTTACAGTTTACTATTATTAACCATATTAATTTTAAGTGCTTAATGTAAAATCTTGTAAAAATATATTTTCATTGTTCAAATATACATTAAGTCTGACTATCATATAATAAGTTAAATACAAAACTAAAGAAAAAATAGGGTTAAATATAATTCAAAATATTTTGCTAACAATGTTAACTGTTTATGAATAATAAAATGTATTAACTAAGGAGTAGGATGGCATAGTTGTTAGTATGGTTTTTGTTTTGTTTCTTTTTCATAAATACAACAGTAGTACCTGATGTCTCAGTGGCTTTCAAAATTAAATTATGCATGCAAACCTGTGAACTAGAAAGATAACTAAGATATCCATCCATTTATAATGGTGGCAAAGTGGTTAGCATTGCTATCTTGCAGCACTGGGGTCCTAGGTTCAATTCCGGCCATCCTGTGTGTGTGGGGTTTACATGTTCTCTCTGGGTTACATGGTTTTTCTCCATATGTGTGATATGACTCCCTCTCACACTCCAAAACATACTGGTAAGTTAATTGGTTTATGGGAAAACTGGCCCTGGTGTGTGTGTGTTTGTGTCTGTCTGTCCTGTGATGGACTGGCGCTATGTCCAGGGTGTATTCTGCCTTGTGTCCGTTGCTTACTGGGATAGGCTCCAAATCCTCTGTACCGGATAAAGAGATTAGAAATGGAAGTAAAGGCACTGTGCGGATGGAACTATACACAGTGTTAGAAACCCACTATGAAATGGCAGCATCTCACTGAGAATAAAATATTTTATAGTGCTGGCTTAAGGAAACAGCCTTTCCACCTCTCTTGCACATCAGTATCCATACCTAGTTATTTAAACAAATTGCCTCTAATTATAAACATCTTAATATGCTGGCTCTGTGGATCCGCATCAGCTATGTTTGCCCATTCCTTCAATTCATGTGCATCCAACACATAGTTCAACGCTAGCAACTACACAAAATCTAAAATTTGAGCTCTACTTGCCACTTACAATACAAACAGTACCAGCTAACTTTAGTAGTGACATTTTCATGGATATTTTTAACAATAAAATTTACAACATCAGACTTCAGACACAATTAAACAGGCATCAAAAAAGTCTGGTACAAACATTTTCAGCATGGAATAAGCCATTACTTTAATAGTATAAACCTTAAATGGATTCATATTCTCAATAAGATTTGGTGCTCAGTAACATGACTTAGAAAATGACAGAAGACATACGTATCATGCTTATCCTTCTATTTTTCATAATCTTAAACTCCTTAAGGCAGTTACATTTTCTCTGTTCTGACCTGGAGTTACAGAGAAATTTAAATTCTAATAAGAGATTTGTAATGAGGAAAGTCATACCAATCACTCATACAGTACCAGGATTTGCAATTACAATACAAATACTTTCTTTCTGTATGTGTTTATTTTGCAGTTTGAGTCTATGGCATTCCTTTGGGGGTCTGTACTCCAAGGCATGACTTTTTTATGGGAACATGACATTTTTTTAAACATATATTTTTGTGGTAGGAGGGTGCAAAACATCAGTATTTACTGCTATTAATCACTGTACGATTTATAGTTGAAATCTGAGCCTAGATATAAAGTTAGATATAAAGTTAAAATCTCGACAAAGCAATGTAGGAAATACAGAGAAAATAAATCCTTTCTGACATCTAAAATCAGTTTCGATCAAGGTCTCTAAAACGAACAAGAAAAAGAGGATTTTCGGAGGGGAATTACGCTGTGTTTATATAGAATAAGTGATTTATGAGCAATCTAATTTCTTGTTTGTTTAAAACAGTGAAATGTCAGCTGCAAAAGATCGCACCAGAAACAGCACTCTCTCTGCCTGTCATAGACGTTCAGGAAAGGCTGAATGAAGTCATGTCAAGTACAATAATTCGGTGATCAATAATAACAGTTGTAGGACAGTATATAAGGAGGATAAGGAGTTTGAAGTTGACTTGAAATCTGATAGGTAACCAGTGCAAGGACTTGAAAACAGGTGTAATGCATCCCTGATAGGATTCTTGCTGTCATATTCTGAACATATTGAAGATTGCTCAGTGTGGATTTAATTTCCCCAGTGAACAGGTTGTGCATTTATTAATTCTAGAAAAAAAGCCTTTCTTGATTTCTCTAGTTCTTAGTTTCTCTAGTTCCCTTTAAAATAAACTATTATTCCACAATGCAGAGTATTACATGGCCAGTATTTACACATGATATTTGTGATTTAAAGAAATTAACACAAGCAGCTTTTGGAGATTTAAGTGTTGGCTGAGTTTTTGCAGGATAAAAGACTAGGATAAAAGAAAGCTGAGGAATACACTTATAACAAGAACACTTCCTAATGGGGTTAGGCATACTTTTGATGAAGATGATGAAGTTAACAGACTATATGTTTACATAGATACTGAAATAAGGATTGTATTTTAGATTATGTGTAGTTGCTGGCATTGAACTGTGTGTTGGATGCACATGAATTGAAGGAATGGGCAAACATAGCTGATGCGGATCCACAGAGCCAGCATATTAAGATGTTTTTAATTAGAGGCAATTTGTTTAAATAACTAGGTATGGATACTGATGTGCAAGAGAGGTGGAAAGGCTGTTTCCTTAAGCCAGCACTATAAAATATTTTATTCTCAGTGAGATGCTGCCATTTCATAGTGGGTTTCTATCACTGTGTATAGTTCCATCCGCACAGTGCCTTTACTTCCATTTCTAATCTCTTTATCCAGTACAGAGGATTTGGAGCCTATCCCAGTAAGCAACGGACACAAGGCAGAATACACCCTGGACATAGCGCCAGTCCATCACAGGACAGACAGACACAAACACACACGCACCAGGGCCAGTTTTCCCATAAACCAATTAACTTACCAGTATGTTTTGGAGTGCGAGAGGGAGTCATATCACACATATGGAGAAAAACCATGTAACCCAGAGAGAACATGTAAACCCCACACACACAGGATGGCCGGAATTGAACCTAGGACCCCAGTGCTGCAAGATAGCAATGCTAACCACTTTGCCACCATTATAAATGGATGGATATCTTAGTTATCTTTCTAGTTCACAGGTTTGCATGCATAATTTAATTTTGAAAGCCACTGAGACATCAGGTACTACTGTTGTATTTATGAAAAAGAAACAAAACAAAAAACATACTAACAACTGTGCCATCCTACTCCTTAGTTAATACATTTTATTATTCATAAACAGTTAACATTGTTAGCAAAATATTTTGAATTATATTTAACCCTATTTTTTCTTTAGTTTTGTATTTAAATTATTATATGATAGTCAGACTTAATGTATATTTGAACAATGAAAATATATTTTTATATGAAAATATATAAGATTTTACATTAAGCACTTAAAATTAATATGGTTAATAATAGTAAACGGTAACATGCTGTAACAAGATCGGTTAAACTGCGAAGAAAATGCTTTCAGAGAAAATGTTTCAGGTGTGAAGAACATAGATCTCCAATGCAATTTCAACCAAACCTGTTCCCACACACCCTACCCCCACTACCATTAGAATATACACAAAGCACTCAAATCTTTCGAGCTAATGATCAGGTGACCCGAGAGAGAGCGAGAGAAACACCAAGGGGTGCAGAACCAGGGAACTTTTTACATGGAAAACAGTCTCCCCAGACTGTCCGCCCGTTTCACTGTTACCTGGATACCTCTTTATTTAGAACTCACTAACACTGGTTTTTAGTTTAGAAGGATTCAAGTAGGGTTTTAGATGAAAGGCAGCGACCTTAATCAAGTCCAAATCATAATTGAACCCATTCAGAGCCTACAGTACATTTTAGCGTTTCATTCTGAGCAGAAGACCCTCACACCTGAAGAGTGCTGGCTGTGACGAATTAAACCGATTTTACAGGTTTCAATCACAGACCATGTGACATGGGAGTCAGGAAACTAACACACAGCGCCACCGGATTTGATAACGCTATAAAAACGCTATAAAATAATGTGACTTGGCATAGAACAAGTTTACAGCACAGTACAATAATAAATGCTGACCATGACTTTAGAAGCATAAATTGCCTTACACTCAATTTAAACACAAGCTGTCTTTAGCCCTCTAAGCTGGTTCATACAGAAATGTAGAGATCCAGGCTCAGAACACACAGCTTCATTAGCGAATACATATGCAGGACAACTAGAGAAGACATTTTACAGAGGATGGATTTTTAGAAACATCCCGTCAGTGACATCACTGAAGTCAACTCCTAGGTACTGTAACTGTCGTGTGGATAGTTTCACAAGAATCAGACAAAGGTTTAAGCATCGCTTGTTCTAGATAAAACTGCAAAAAAAAAAACAACAACCAATAATGTACTTCTTTGCCGCTCTGTTTGCCCAAATCATATATTCACAACGTGAAATCTAGAAAATAATATTACGTAACCAAAATCCGCAATATGGAAACAGAACCTGTGTAATTGTTGATAGATGATGTACTTGTAACATTTTTTCAAGACGAACTACAACATTTAAAAAATGACTTGTATGTACTTGATATCTCTAATCAATCCACGGGTCCCAGCACAAAACGAAACTAAAATGCATACCGTTTCGCGCTTCTTATTAGTTGCTCAAAAGTAATTTGACCGTATGAAATGCATAATATAAACCTAGAAACATATACGTGAGCAGTACTTAAGCACTGTAGTATCGGTGTTAAGACATACCTCTCAAATACTGTAAATCAAGTTAAAAATATCTCAAGACCGATTCTGGTCGTAATGAAACCATGTTTCGTGTATGTTTTCTTTTTCATCTAAATACCCTTTTCACTGTTAACATCTTGCAGCAACTCTGCCATAAAATATACACTCTGACAGTTCATCCTGCTACCAAATTTTAAGATTTCTATATTTATGTCTTTATTTAGTGGTTTCATTAGTGACAAAGGCTAAACTTTCTTGGAAAAATGTATTTTATGTGCTGCGGAAAAAACTGACTTGCTTTAACAAAATATGTTTACAAATCCTTTCACCTGGCATTTTCGTAGTTAGAAATTATGGAACGCTCTGTTAAAAGCAAGGGAATATTTATGTCCGTTGCAGTTCTTTTGCAACATGAATATAATTATATTGTTATTAATTTCTTGAGATACGCGATTCCATATTATATTCCCTTTTAATCAAATTCTAAAAGTATGCTTGTTGACTCCTCAGAACTCTCATTTTTATGCCCACTGTAGCGGCGAGGCTTATTAATAAGGCAGAATTAAGTGTTTCTGAGCTTTCCCAAATGAGGCCCCATTTCTCTGTTCATCTCTGTGGTGCAGTCACAGAGAAACTATTCATGCAGGCTGATTTAAGGTTTCCTAGGACAGCTCCCAAAGGGGGATGCAATTAGCTAAGCCTGGCTATCATGATAAATGGTCATCCATTGGCGCCTATCTGTCTAGGGAGTGCCAGATGGACATCTGGACTGCATTCCTAAGTGTCAGGAGTAAGTGACTCATATCTCACCTTGATCAACCAATCAGGGACTGGTAGGGCCGAGTAACCCACGTGGGACTCTGATGCCCATGGAACTTTCAGCCAATCAAAGAGCTGAAGTTCCTGCAGGTAAAAACAGGCAACACAGAGAGCCTGAGAGATTCAGAAGGGAGATTCGGTGGAGAATTCTGTGGACTTTTCTGTGGAGAATTCCAGGGCAGGACGGCCCAGGAGCAGAAGGCTCCTAAGGGCAGGACATTCTCGCAGCGCACCTCCTGACCATCCTCAGACTCAGCCCGGACAACCACGGAACGGCCAGTGTGTCCAAGAGCCAGAACTTTCCTTTGTTCTAAGAGTCTAGAGCGGAGGTTGCCAGAGAGTAACCAGCAGCAGGCCTCGTAAACAGGTCGGAACTGTGGACAGCTGAATCACTATTCAGAACTAGCTCCTCATCAGGAACGAACTGGTCCTCTTCCTGACTTGCTAGGACCCACAGTCATCTTTTCTCCTGTGCACAAACTTTGCTAGTTTAAGCCAACAGTGAGCAAAAGCAGCGCACCGTCCCAAGCCGCACAGCACAGCCTGGCACCGAGCCAGACAGCGCGGATTGGACAGCAATAGCCTGCAACTGTTTCTTTGTGCCCGCAGGAGATCTGAATCCCCAAAGATTGGATGAGTATTCAACTTCAATGCATTACTGCTCGAGAATTCAATTGTTATCCCAACCAGTTGATATCAATTTAATTCCCAAGAGTTATGTACTTGTTTTGAGTATCTAATGTAGAAGTTATAACCAAGTTCATTTACGAAACGGTCTAAATGAATGATATACTGAACGTATGTCCTCTTGATATATGTAACTCTTTGTAACTGACTGAATATATACCTTTTGTATTCTGATAACTCTCTCAATAAGATCTGTTAGTTTTACATGCATATTCTATGTATTAATAAATGTATCCTCGTGTATTAGTACCTGTGTGTGTGCGTTGTTTGAGTTATGTCGCATGGTTGGATTCTAAAGCCATCAAAAGAATCAATTTTGTGATTTACTGTTACAATTAATAATTGTCCCAGTAAATGCCCAAACCCTACAGAACTGGTGCCTTCAGAGAGCCACTACATTTACATTTTGGCTATGGCAACGTTACATATTTGGCATCCCTGGGCCGGCTATGATTACATCACTATAACAGACATAATGTCCCTTGCTTTTAACCGAGCTTTTCATAATTTATAAGAATGAAAATGATTTAAACTATGTGACACTTATCCTTCAACGAGAGTTCAAAAAACACAAGGATCCTCAATTTCTAAATACATTTATAATGATATTAATTTAAGGATCTAAATATCGAAAGATATGTATCTACTGTATATAGCAGGTAGTATTACTGTATTCCACTTTCTTTGTAAACACGGAAAAACAGATTTACAATGCGAAGCTGTGTCACTCTTCTGTGTAAAAAAATAATTTGAACACCATGGCTGCTGTTTTTAATAAGCTGCTGAGTAAAGAATATCAGCAATATTGTGTATATAGTTTTATGTAAATAAAGGCTGAGAAAACTTTCACAATTAGAGGTCTCATTTAAAATACACATTTCGAATAGAAAAAAACATATTCTGTTGTCTTCCTGGTACGTAGAACAGATCAACAGGTCTTTTTTTCCTCAATCACAGGCCCTGAAAACAGCGTGCCGCCCACTGCGCTGCATCAGAGGGGGAGGCGGCACAGAGCTCAGTATTGCACCGTAAAGCACCAATTTTGTCTGCATTCATAACTTAGTGTTTAAAATTAAACAACGTAGATCATTTTATTTTACTCCTAATTCCCTTGATTATCATTAAGCACAGGTTTATCAGCACTCAGACAACTTTTGATACCATTGTTAGACAAAGCAGGAACTTATTGTACTTTCTAATGACATTGGTGGAAAGATTACAGATTTAAATAATCTTTAATTTTGTTATACGTTTTAGAAAAGTTTCATCTATACATACACCACAAAACTATTATCAATTGTATTTCTGATTGCTATATAATTTAGCACTGTAATAAATTGTGCTAATAATAAATTCTATTCTACTCTGAGAATGTAGGGGAGAGGAAAAATGCCCGTGGTCTTTTCACTGATAAACATGTGTTAACAAAAACTACAGTATGCTTAAGAGTTGTTAAACCGGTTTTTATTTAATTTTTTCAGCCTGCTAGAGCAGCACAATTCACACTCAACCACATCACAGATCACAGATCAGTCCCAGTGTGTGAGATTTTGCTGTTTGATCTGTGCTTGATCTTTGATCTGAGATTTAACAGAGAGCTTATCTCTATTAATATATTTATATCGAGTGGTATTAAATGCAACTTTTTTGTCTAGATTACACTTTTCACAAAACCTCCTACAGTTACGAAAACACTTGCTGTATGTACAAAGAACATGTGGCTGTTTTTACAGCCCTCACTATATCGTTTTTAAGCCATTTTTTTGACCATGCTCGAATATTCTTCTGTACATATCTTTGGAA
The DNA here is from genome assembly GCF_040954835.1 of Lepisosteus oculatus. NCBI lineage: Eukaryota > Metazoa > Chordata > Actinopteri > Semionotiformes > Lepisosteidae > Lepisosteus > Lepisosteus oculatus. Next base: position 28,045,574 of record NC_090703.1, on the reverse strand, counting down.
GGAAAACACAGAAAGCCTTCAAACCAAATACATTTTAAAGACCACGACGTGAAAATGTTCACAGCACCACATAAAACTATCAGTGAGTTAATTCTCTTTTTTTAAACCTCTGGTTTTTCATCGATGCTTAATTACGCACTAACTGGAACACGGGGAGACCGCTGTGTACACGTTCACAATGCGAGAAATACTGCTCAATATGGCTTTGAGTGAAAAACCTGTATATCACTATAGGAAGCAGAACAGCGCAGCCTGAAACAGCCGAAACTTCATGTTGTCTTTCTTCTCATTTCAGCATGAAATAAACCTATTACTTGATCCTTTGCAGCCTAAGCATGCTGTACGCGGCTACTCACCTGTATTAAACCTATTTCACTCAGTAGTTTAAACTAAGTGTAAAGTGCTATCAGGAAAAAAAGTCTCTGTGGGAGCTTATCTGCAATAGAAAGCAACCGGGAACTTCCGGTTAGGATGGGGATGGTAAAGGCAGCATAATACGAATCACCGCCCGACAACTTTGTAATAAAGCCCTGAATTTTTTTTTCTACATTACATTTGAAAAAATAATAACTATGGCTAAAGGAGCTGTCAGGAGAAGCAGGAGAAAACTACCGACCGTGGAAAATGTCAAAATTGCGTAGTATGAGTAACTCGATGAGCTCTGAACAAGATGGCGCAGACACCAGTCTTCAGAAAATATTATACGAACTTAGAGACTTCAGACAGGAAAATAAAGAGCAGCTTACCGATATTAAACAGGAGCTGAGCAAAGTTAATAAGAGACTGGATAAGGCAGAGGGACGGATCGAAGAAGTGGAAACAAGGGCTTAACAACAGAAACTGTGATAAAGAAACTCTTGAAATGACAAATTACTTTGAAAACAAAATTAACTGACCAGGAAGGAAGATTTATGGAATCCCCGAATAACTTTTCCATAATAACAAACAATTTTATGTGGATCATGATTACTCACCGACAGTACTCAAAAAATGTATGGAATATTCTGAAGTAAAAAAGGTGCTGAAATCGCAGATAATAAAATTTCAGACTCCATTTCCAGCGAGGCTACGGGTGTTCTATGAAGACGGCACCTGCCTATACCATTTGGCAGCAGAACCCACAAAAGACATGGCAGAGCGGGGACTTAAATTACAAGTTATACAGCCAGGGCCTACACTGGAAGAAGAAATCCAGCAACTGTTTACTTGGCAGAAGGTTGGCAGATGGGGTGGCCCTGGGAAAGACCAGTCCTCGAAACAGCAATATAAGGAGAAATTACAGAGTTTCAGGAGAAGAACCCCCTTGCAAGACTGAAGAAAATGGATACAGTCAGTGAGTTGTTAAAAGCTGGTTGGGATTTAATAGTTTAGGTTTTTTTTAAATAAGTTTCCTGCGATGTTTTAAGAGAATTTGTAAATGTCGGGATAGATGATTATGACTAGAGTAACTTTTTTTTTTCTGGTTACACTTTTCTTTTTTCTCTTTATAATATAAGTTTGGATTTGCCACTGCACCGCCTGCTTAAGGGCCCTCCTCCAGAGGAGAAGGAGGATTTCCCTAACAGACGTTCCTTTTTTTGTTTAAAAGAAAAAAAGAGAGAAGCCCACACAGGGTTCATTTGAAAAGAAGCCCACAGTTGGAAGAAAGTTCTGTGAAAGAGATGGAGATGGATACAGTTTTGTTTAAGATTGTTTGGTTAATGTTTTTGTTTACTGTGTTTTTTGATTGTGGTGCATTAATAGAAAAAAAATGATAGGAAGATGATGTTTAACAATATGAAACATATGTTCTATGGGAGAGATTTTGAAAGTTTTACCATTTACATAAAATATATCCAAGCAAGACTTTAAAATAGTTACATTTAATGTTAATGGAGTACTAAACCCTATTAAGAGAAGTAAGATTTTGTCTAAAATGAAAAAAGAAGGTACTCATATTGCTTACAAGAAACACATTTGAGTGTATTGGAACATGAGAAATTAAGGAGAATGGGTTTCTCAAAAATCTATTTCTCCTCATATAAATCTGGCCATAGAAGAGGAGTGGCTATACTGATATCTCAAAAGGTTCAATTTGAGTTGCTTACAGAAGTTAAAGATAAGGAGGGGAGATATGTATTAGTTTTGGAAAAAATGGAAGGGGAATTACTAACGTTACTTAATGTATATGCTCCACCTGTTAGTGATTTTAATTTTTATAAAAAAATGGTCGATTTGATAGTTAATACACAAAGGATACTGATTTGTGGAGGTGATTGGAATGTGCATCTTAACCCCAGGTTTGATTCTACAAATATATCTTCTCAGAGAGATAAGTCACTGTATAAAAAGATTAATGTACTGATGGAAGAAATGGGAATATTAGATTTCCCCAAGACAGATAGACATAGGGTTCAAGATTGCGATATTGGTAGAATTGATTTTTCAGACCACGCTCCTATGTCATTGTCCTTACGATTAAGTAATAATCATGGAGATAGAACATGGAGGATGAACTCAAGTCTTTTGAACGATCCATAATGTAAAGAACAGATAAAACAAGAAATAAAACTATTTTTGGTGGAGAATGATAATGGGGAAGTGGGACCAGAGATGATATGGGACACATTAAAGGCAGTTATAAGGGGGAAAATTATTGCTCTGAGCAGTCATAAGAAGAAAGTAAACAAATTCCAATTATCTAAGTTAAAAGAGTTGGAGAAAAAACATCAAGAAAAACAGGATTCAAAAATCATGCAAGAAATAAAGAAGTTTAGAAACAAAATAGATGTCTTATATACACAGGAAATTGAAAATATATATATATTTACTAGACAAAAATATTATGAATCAGGGTCAAAATCACTAAAGCTGTTGGCAAGAGAAATAAAAAAACAACAGACTGATAATACAAATATATGAAATAAGGAACCAGAACTGTAATGGTGTATTGTATAAATGGGAAGAAATTCAAAACACTTTTACAAACTATTACAGAAAATTATTTACACAACACCATTCAGAAAGTGAAGAAAAGATGGATACTTTTCTGGAATCTCTCAGTTTACCAACTCTTACGGAAGGTCAAAATAATAATAATTAAAAACAACGAGAATTTAATTCAGTGATTACGAGCCTCAGAGCTACTAAATCACTTGGAACTGATGGTTTTAATTCAGAATGGTATAAAACCTTCCAAGCTGAATACCAAATCTTCTTTCTGCTTGTAATTCGGCATTAATTGATGGAAAAATGCCCCCATCATGGAGAGAAGCTATCATCTCAGTTATCCCTAAGGAGGAGAAAGATAGATTAGATTGTGGATTGTTCAGACCAATCTCAGTCTTAATGTTGATTATAAAATTTATACAGCAAAACTAGCTAAAATAATTGAAAAGATTCTCCCTCATTTGATACACTATGATCAAACAGGGTTCATTCAAAATAGACAAACCCATGATAACATTCGATGCACATTGCATATCATGAACCATATTCAGCAACATAATTTAGAAGCTTCTTTGATGAGCCTAGATTTTGGCTCCGTTAGTTGGAAACTATTTGTAACTCTATTGGGTTTTAGGTAGGTTTGGGTTATGTGAAAATATTATTAAAGGTATTAAAACTTTATGATAGACCAACAGCACAAATTAAAATAAATGGTTATTTATCTGATAGAATAACTTTAAGATAAGATAAGATAATAAGATAAGACTGTATGCAGATTACGTTTTATTATATCTGGAGGATCCCACTAGTTCATTTCTAGAAGTAATGAAACTCTTAGATAGCTTAGGCTTGCTGGCAGGCTATAAGTTAAATGTTCAAAAAACACAAATTGGCATTTAATTACAGCCCTCCCGATTTATTAAAAGGCAAATACCACCTTAAGTGGGACCAAAGTTCAATGAGATATTTAGGAGTCTATTTACCAAAAGATATTTCGGTATTAGCAACAACTAATTGGACCCCTTATAACTACAATTAAATCAGATATATTTAAATGGAACCTAATCCCCTTTATGAGTTTCAGTTCTAGAATTGAATCTGTAAAAATGAATCTACTGCCTCGATTACTCTTCCTAATTCAAGCTCTCCCTGAAGAAGTTTCTGCAAAGCAATTTTCGGAATGGGATAAGATGATTTCTTGGTTTATTTGGTAGGGGAGAAAACCTAGAATTAGATTCAAAACATTGCAACTTTCAAAAGATAAAAGGGGTATGGCTTTACCAAATTTGAAAGATTATTATTATGCATCTCAAGTTAAACCTCTCATTAATTCCTGTAATCCAGAATATCAAGCCAGATGGAAAGATATTGAACTGTCCCTTGTAAATAGGCCCCCAATTCACGCACGATTAAGTAATAGGAATTTAGACAAAATTACTGAAAAAATATTCAATCCATGGATAAAGTTTCAATTAAGGATATGGAATATGATCACAAAAGAGTATAATTTAGGTGAGGCAGTAAAGATACTCAGATGGTGTGCCTATGATACGGAGTTTAAACCCAATAAATTGGATAATAGATTTAAATTTTGGATTACTAAAGGAATAACTGCATTTTGTAATATAATGGATAAGAATCAGCTACAAAGTTTTCAGTATTTGAAGGAGAAACATAATTTATTTTTATAGATATCCTCAAATGCGCCACTATTTTAATAAGGAGATTATAAGGGGAGATTTAGATATTGTTAATGATGGGGTAGTGAAAATAGTTACAGAAGCCTACAAATCAGAATTAGGTAAAGGTATTATATCTAGATTATATAAGTTTTATGGAAAAGAAATCATATTCTACAGAGTATATAAAAGATAAATGGATGAAAGAAAGTAAAGTTAGAATTTCTAATGAAGAGTGGCTTAAAATTTGTGAATTTCAATGGAGATGTACTAACTCGCATTTGTGGAGAGAGTTTTGGGGGAAAAACATTGTTCGATTTTTCATTTCTCCAAGTCAGAAGAAAAGGAAAACTCTAAGTGTTGGAGACAGTGCGGAAACCAAGGTATTCATTGGCATATATTCTGGAACTGCCCTAAAATAAGGCTTTTCTGGAAGGAATTACCCTGGAAACTATATTTGAAAGGAATGTACCCTTTACATTTGAGGCTTTATATTTTGGTAAACTGGATTTTGATTAGAGGGGAACTGATGAATATTTGTTTGGAATCCTTATATCAGCAGGGAAGAAAGCTATAACAAGAAATTGGCTTCTCACAGATCTACCAACAATGAATGATTGGAATGAATTATTAAAAGAAATATATATAATGGAAAAAATAACATTGTAACTAAAATTAAAAATGAAAAAAATTGTCAAATATTGGTCTAGATGGGTTAAGTACATTAAACCTTTAAGGTCAGATTTTGTTCAGATACAAAATAAATTAAATTTAATATGATACATTTATATAGTCTTCTCCCTTTTCATATTCATAAATGTATACATCTTCCTTCTTTTGAATGTATATAGTTTTGTTAAAATGTTTTATAATTGTAAAAAACAAGAGGAACAAACAGGAATTTGTGCCTGCGATGTAAGACTGAATAATGGTTGTTCATATGTAAAGTGGTTTTGTTTTGTTCTCTAAAATAAATAAATAATTTAAAAAAAGAAAGCAACCGGTTTGATATGTACAGTAAAATGTGACATCTGGAGCGTCTAGTATATATCCAACAGTGTGAGCTCATTTGCAAGGCTGTTAAGGTTGATTGAGTTACTGTAACAATCCGGGTGTGGAGAGTTTCTACTTTCCCCTGACTGTCTTGGGCGAAAGGAATCTTTCATTGGAAGGAGTCTTTCATTGGAAGACAATGAACCTATTCTACACATACATGAGAATATAATATAAATACACCAAGGGATTGGGCTGAGTTCACATTACAAAAAAATCTGCGAGCCTGCACTACAGCGGCCATAGTATGGAGACAAAGACTTTTTACGGGAAGAGAGGTGGTGCTTCAGCTGCCTGTATGCGTTAACAAGAGAGTGTGGCATTGTTTTTTGTCAATGAAAAAGTGTGTTTGTATCTCTCTGTTTTTCATTCAACAAGTGTCTGAGTCACTGTGTCCGTCCTATATAATAATGCCACAATATTATGAACGCCACTTAGGCTGGGCAATGTAATGATGTGTTCCTGCTTAACTTTGAAATTTAATGACTTTAAAAGCACTGAAAACAGATTTAGATCGTTAATAACCACTTTTTGTGCACGAAAAATGGGTGATTTTACTTCCTCGTCATCAGATCTTTCTTGGAAAATGTCTTTCTTACCTGATGCAATTCGGGCACAGAAGGGTTAAAAAGAAAGTCAGACAGGCAGGGGGAAGGATGAGTTGTGAAGCTGTTACCTGTCCTGGATAAAGCGATTAGAAAATAGGTGGATTTACACCTGTGAAAAGCGTTCCAATTTTAATGCGATACGGAAGACATTATTCATAAAACATTATCTTGTACGGTCTGTAAACTGAAAATTTATGAAGGAGACCTGTTGAGTATCACCTCTTTTTACACTTGGAAGAACATTCCAATGTTAATGCGACACCGAAGATATTATTAATAACCTTTTTAATCTGAAGGGAGATCTAAAGGGATCCACACGGTACAGGTTCCTGCTAGCTATTCAGAGGGAAAGATGGAGATGTCACCGCGCGAGACAGCAGACACATCTCTATGTGTCTAATGTCAGGCGTATGTGTTAAATACATTTAGATCTTTGAATTAATATGGTTATTGATTTCCTTAGCCTCACAACATTGTCCAATAATACTCTTCTTGTGTCTAATTTTAGTTAAGCAGGATTTGAGCTACAGACCATAAAAAACAGGATTGACTTTTTTCACATATTGATGATAATGAAATCAGTAGCAGTTTGAAACTATTCGCTGTTATTACTAAATGACTTAGATTCGAACATGTTGTAATATTTGGAAATATAAAAAAGTCAATAGAGTGTCCATAATATTGCTAGTTTGCTATTGCTATTTTAGTTTTTCAAAGAAACATATGTTAAGTTAATGGATGGTGATAACTGGATTTGAACACTCAACCAATCACTTATAAGTCAGGCACATAAACCATCACGCCACTGACACAGTCGTGGGACAAGTGCTGAAACAGCCGTACACATATCAATAGATATGTGTAAATACTACTGTTTGTGCAACAGTACCTGCATATAATTATATCGTTATTAATTTCTTTAGATACGCGATTCCATTTTATATTCCCTATTACTCAAATTCTGAAAGTATGCTTTTGTTTACTCTGATATTGAGCATATTCGCAGAATAGCTTAAAACTATCACTTTTCTCACAAAGTACTGTATATAAACATACAGTACCATGGTCAGAAAGAGCCCGTAAAAAAAATTCCGAAATAACCACATGTAAGAGAGAAAATGGAGAAATGGAATACTGTTGTGTATTTTTTCTTTCAACTACCAAAAGCACCCATATACAGTACAGTTTACATTCAGTAATATGTTTATGTTCCTAAATTAATATCTGTTATGAGCATGTTAAAGGCATGGTGAATTGGAGATTCTCAAGGGTAATACTTTGAGTTTACAGTTTGTCCAAGGTCATTCATTATTAATACTATTAGTAATATCTTCGGTAAAGACTTTGATACATAAAATATTTCTGCATAATTAAAATATTTATTATAAATATTTTGTTATGGTAGGTTGTGTACTTTTGTCATATTAATATAGCTATCAAGTGATGTTAAATCACTACAACATTTATGTATTGTACATATTACTGGAAAAGGATAAAACATTATAACTTTTCATGAAGTACAGAATATAAGCTTAATAATGTTAGAACAAGCACATTAAAGCCAGAACCCATGTAAATTACCAAGTTAAAGACTTTGATATATAGAATATGTATGAATGATTCAAATATTTGTGATGAAGGTGGAAGGGTATGTACTTTTTTCCAAATGAGCAATCTTGCTTTCATAAAATATACCAACTTTTTAATGTATAATGATTAACATGCTGTAATACACAGTTTAAATTTAAAAGTCTAAAGAGTATACAACTTAAATTCTTAATTGAATAAAGATTGTCCCACAACAGTGATAGGCATTTTAAACCGGATGTTTTCTGGTGACAGCTCAAATGCTGTACATGAGAGGTTAAGCTTTATTAGCTCCACCTGCGAGTTTTACAAGGTGATTCCAGATACTATTAACATAATCTAATTTGCATACTGTATAATGCGGTATACTGCGACACGCCCACCGCGTTGTACTGTAGCATACCCCGCTTGTTCTGTATCTGTACATGATTCCAAATTCATGTTACTATCAAGTGATGTTAAATCACTATAACATTTATGGTTTTACAATAACAGCAAGTGGTGTTCTTACTATGTATTCTTAGAAAATGATAAAACTTTTCATGAAATACAGAATATAAACATAACAATGTTAGAACAAGCACGTTAAAACCAGAACCCATGTAAGTTACCAAGTTAAAGACTTTGATGCATAAAATATTTATGCAAAATTAAATTATTTATGATGAGCAATCTTGCTTTTATAAAATATTCCAGCTTTTTAATGTTTAGTGATTAACATGTTGTAATACACAGTTTTCAATTACTATTAAAAGTCTACAGAGTATACATCTTAAATTCTTAATAGTTGTGACAGAGATTAGAAACCAAGCTTTTTCTGGTGACAACTTAAATGCTGTACACGAGACATTTAGCTTTATTAGCTCCACCTTGGGGCTTTACAAGGTGCTTCTAGATACTATTATCATAACATGCGTTATGATGTAGTATGATGCACCACGATTATTGCGTTTTAACACAGCGTACTTTGCGCATTTCGAATGGCTGGATCTGTACCTCTAAATTTTCCACATGACACCTATTAATATACTGATGGAAAAAAGAAACGCAACATTTTCTGGAATGAGAATACTATAGTATAGTTATAGCTTATGTAATTTCCAAAATGTTATCAATTTGTTTTAAGCCCTTTGACCAGCAATACAGCTTGTTCAGTGAGACATTGGAACTTGCCAATCACACGAAAGCTCGTTAGATGCACTTTTACCCAACGAGGTCCATGTGGAGCAATGCCTGATCAGGTCACCTTTAAAAAGGCCTTAATTCAAAGCTTAGGTCACTGCAAGAAAAAGGCCACACATAGTCCATTTTCTGTGCATTCCATAATGCCTCAAATGTCACATGAAACAAGGAAGAGGGCAAATGGCATACTACAGGCAGGTTTCAGCAGACCAGCAGGACAGTTGACCGTCCAATATCCGGTCGCCCTTGAGTGAACACACCAGAGCAGGAGCAGGACTGACAACTGAGACTGGTCCATCTGAGAGATCTTTTCAGGTCTGCCATCCGTACTGTTGCTGTAACTGCTGGCAGACGCAATGTCCGCATTAGTGATGGGACAGTGAGGCTCCATGCTGCTGGCCTAAGAGCAAAGCGACCTGTCAGAGGCCCTCTTCTCATGCCTCCTAGACGCCACATCCGACTGGCTTTGGCCAGGTCCTCTTCACGGATGAGTTACTCTTCAGTCTGTTCCACGCAGACAGGAGGGCCAGAGTGTGGAGGAGGAGATGTTACATTGTTTTTTTTTCCATCAGGATATTTGTTGGACATGTTATGTAATATAGAATATACAGTAGATATTAGAGAGTGAGTGAATGAACTCTAGACCAAATTACTGCAGTCAGTAGCACTATTTTTTTCAGTTTGTACTTTGCATTAGTTTGCAGATGCTATGTTGTGGTATTGTGTCCCATTCCTCTGGACAGTATTTGCCTGCTCACTAAATTCTGAACCCTAGATGCCACAAGTCCTCTCTCACCCACCAAATACTCAAATAAAGCAAGTGGAGCATCCACAGCATAACTAATATTCTCATCTTAAAAGAAATTTGTAATTACACAAACAGCATGAGGGTGTGCCTTATTTGCTTGAATTCTGTCAAGTCAAGATGATCCCATAGGAAGAGCAGGTTGTGAAGTCATAGGACTTGATCAATGTACTGCGGTGCTGTGAAGTTTCCATCAGTCACCTTTAGTGGAGTTCTGTAGCAACTAGACTGTCCTGGAACTTTATCATAAACATATCATTCTGCACATCTGCACACTTGCTGATGTCCATCAGGAAGTCTACACAAAACTTTGATTCCAACTAAAGACAACTTTTCTCCATTGCGATTCCATCTGAGCTGAGTGTGTCCATTTTATAACATACTGATCAATAAGACTACAGTGTTATTCTCTTGATAAGTAAAGCACTTTGTTTTGCACTTTGTTTTATTTTAGGACTTTCACCAGTATTGGCATTCACCAGATTAAATGATTTCAGCCTCTGTACCCTATCAGCTCTCAATAATTTTATGTTTATGCAATGTCAATTTAGCATGTCACTTCATCAGTTATGAACATCAGTTATGAATTATTGATTAATAAAAAACACTCTTACATTTTTAATCAACGTCAAAAATCCATATTCTCTATTTTTCTAAAAATACACATAAATAGTGACAAGTTTGTTTTTGATGCTCTTTATATTTGTGTGTATTCACCAATATACAGTAAGTATTAGAATGAAAGTATGCAATATTAGAATACAATTTTTAAAAAGTATGCAAGTATACAAATAACAAAGTACAACTTTGGAATTAAACAGATATACGTTTAGGTACTCAGTAATATGTTGCTTAGTGCTGTTTCTATTAACAATAGCACTCTTTGTGCTGGCCATTATTTTGATTACCCCAAATACACCTGTATAACTAACAATAAATGGTTATGATAACTATGTAACAACTAGAGCACACTCAATAGAGCAGACTATAGCTGTGCATCCTGCTTCTCTTTGTGCTTAGTAAAAGACATTTGTCCCATCTCAACCATTTAACTTTGTAACTCTAAGTCACTTTTGGCCTCATTCCTAACAGCTACTTCTTTGCCTGTCTGCAACAGTTGGGAGGGACAGTCTGATCTAGGCAGTTTGGGAAATATGATATACCATTCACTTTCTGAAAGCTTCACCATGCACAAAGGATCATTCAGTATCTTTGACATTTGTTTATACCCTTCACCTGATCTGTGCCTTTCTACTTTGAACTAATTTTGTGAATTGTCAAAGTAATCTTGCACCTGAGCTAATTTGGTTTTACAGTAGCAAAAGGGGTGAATACAATGCAAACAACATTTTAGTTATTTATTGAAATTTATTTTCTTTTGCATATTAATGTGTTCAGTTAGAGCATTCAAATTGTGATAAAAAAATACTTTGAAAAAATGTGAATAAACAATTTGTATTTCAGAGAAATGGAATTTAGTTGGAAAGGGGCAATTTTTGCTAGGCGCTAAAAATTATATTTTAAGACGATTTAATTTTTCTCTCTTTTCGTTTTGTTGTTACACCTTGGGTCAATCAACTAAAGCTGTGGTATGAATTGATAGTCTTCTACACTATTTTACTTCTGTTGTTAAAGGATGTTGTCTGCATGCACTGCAAAAAAAGGAATGTTGCAAATTTTGTGCCTTTCTGTTACATCGATTAACACATACTTTCCCATCCTTTTTATTTTTTCACCAGCAAACTCTGGAAAACAATCTTACAAACTTGGTGAAAAGAAACACTGAGTTAGAAAATCAGATGGCCAAGCTCATTCAAATCTGTCAACAGGTAGAGGTGAGTGAGTTGTATTCAGAGATATTAATTTTCTTGTTGTTAATTGGAGGACATCCTTTCTCTGTGAGTAAAATAACAGCAGTTTACTGAAATATAACCAACTAATTCAGCCACATTCAGCCACTTAGAATGATTGTCATGTTTTGCTACATGCTGCAAATAACATACCACAGTACCTCAGAAGGTAAAACCCCGCACCTTTTTATTTTTTCAAATACTCTACAGGACTGTACTTCACTGCAAAACCACCAGGTTGCACAGTATATCCTTAACCATTAGGTCTAACGTACTCTACAGTAAATCTTATTTTAATAATAAAAAATAAAAATGTACAGATGCAGCCATTCAAAAGGAGTGGGGTACGCTTCAGTAAAACTAGGTGGGCGTGTCGCATCAGAACGCGTCATAACATGTCTTATCGCATCATACCACATAATACCGCAGTTATGATAATAGTATCCGGAATCACCTCCAGGTGGAGCTAATAAAGCTTAACCTCTCATGTACAGCATTTGAGCTGTTGCCAGAAAACACCCAGTTTTGAATCCTGATCACTGCTGAGAGACAATCTTTATCCAATTAAGAATTTAAATTATATACTCTTTAGACTTTTAATTTTAAACTGTGTATTACAGCATGTTAATCATTATTTGGTGTATTTTATAAAAGCAAGATTGCTCATTTGGAAAAAAGTACACAACCTTCCACCTTCATCACAAATATTTGAATTATTCATACATATTTTATATATCAAAGTCTTTAACTTTGTAATTTACATGGCTTCTGGCTTTAATGTGCTTATATTCTGTACTTCATAAAAAGTTATAATGTTTTATCCTTTTCCAATAATATGTATGATACGTAAATGTTGTAGTAATTTAACATCACTTGATAGCTATACTAATATGAATCAACTAAGCAGCTAAAGTATCATAAGTGGACGTTTGGTAACATTTTGACATTTGTTTCTTTTTTCAAAAAACTTCTATTGTTCTTGTAGTGGTAATGAGCACTGTAATGGAGTGAGCTGCACCCAGGAGGTTCAAAACACGATCTGAGAATTACTTTTGGTTTGGTTCCTATATAACTGAATGCATAAAAATAGTCCACTATTATAGCTTGTTGTTGGCTCTGGCGTGAATTTGTGTATCTGGATAAATTAAGTGATGATATTGTGATTAAGAATTTCTTCTCTCCGTTCTTTAAGTTAAACAGTTTTTAAAATTGACACTCCGAGATTCTGACACATTTAATTTCCATCATGTAGCTGAAATGGATAAAAAAATCATGCAGTAGTTATACAGATGCAGCTATTCAAAATAATCGGGGCACGCTGTGGTATTACGTGGTGGGCGTATCGCATCAAAACGCGGTATAGAGTGGTGTGAAAAAGTGTTTACCTCCTTCCTGATTTATTTATTTTTGCATGTTTTTCACACTGAAATGTTTCAGATCATCAAACAAATTGAAATATTAGACAAAGATAACACAAGTAAACACAAAATGCAGTTTTTAAATGAAGGTTTTTATTATTAAGGGAAAACAAAAATCCAAACCTACATGGCCCTGTGTGAAAAAGTGATTGCCCCCTAAACCTAATAACTGGTTGGGCCACCCTTAACAGCAACAACTGTAATCAAGCATTTGCGATAACTGGCAATGAGTCTTTTACAGCACTGTGGAGGAATTTTGGCCCACTCATCTTTGCAGAATTGTTGTAATTCAGCCACATTGGAGGGTTTTCGAGCCTTAACCCCTTTTTTAAGGTCATGCCACAACATCTCAATCGGATTCAGGTCAGGACTTTGATTAGGCCACTCCAAAGTCTTCATTTTGTTTTTCTTAAGCCATTTAGAGGTGCACTTGCTGGTGTGTTTTGGATCATTGTCCTGCTGTAGAACCCAAGTGCGCTTCAGCTTGAGGTCACGAACAGATGGCCGGACATTCTCCTTCAGGATTTTTTGGTAGATAGCAGAATTCATGGTTCCATTTACCACAGCAAGTCTTCCAGGTCCTGAAGCAGCAAAACAGCCCCAGACCATCACACTACCACCACCATATTTTACTGTTGGTATGATATTCCTTTTCTGAAATGCTGTGTTACTTTTACGCCAGATGTAATGGGACACACACCTTCCAAAAAGTTCAACTTTTGTCTCGTCAGTCCACAGAGTAATTTCCCAAAAGTCTTGGGGATCATCAAGATGTTTTCTGGCAAAACTGAGATGAGCCTTTATGTTCTTTTTGCTCAGCAGTGGTTTTCGTCTTGGAACTCCCGTGATCCCGTGAGGGAAATTGCAGTGCAACAGCAGCTTAACACACACAACACAGCCACAGTGTAACGCATTATATAATCATAGTACAATACAATACAAGAGTTACTCACAGTCCAGACACACAAGAGCAAACTAGAAAAGAACAGTACACAGAAAATTGTATCACACGTATGAATATAAATATAGATGTAACCATAGATATAAATATAAATATAAATGTATTGCACAGGTCCCTGGCATATATTGCACAAAAGTGGTTGTAAACGGGAAAAAGAAAAAGAAAAAGAAAGAGAACAGATGTAGCAGTAGATGTGTATATGCGTTTAGTCCAGAAACAGGTCACTGTCGATGTTGCCTCTGCAAAGCCTTTGTCTTTGTAACATTCAGTTCCAAGTGGTTCACCCCACACCACTCCACAAAGCTGCTGACCAGTCCTCTGTACTCCTCCTCCTGCTCACCCTTGATACATCCCACAACTTTTGCAGGTGGCATGACTTTGAGTGGTACTTAAAGTCCGAAGTATAGAGGGTGAAGAGGAATGGAGAAAGAACTGTACCTTGAGGTGCCCCTGTGTTACTCACTACCTGTTCAGACACACAGTTCTGAAGTCTCACAGACTGTGGTCTGCCCGTCAGGTAGTCAGTGATCCACGAGGTCGTGGAGGCATCGACTTGCATCTCCTCCAGCTTCCTCCTTAGAAGTAAGGGCTGGATGGTATTGAAGGCACTGGAGAAGTCGAAAAACATGATCCTTACAGTGTTGCCAGCCCTGTCCAGGTGTGAGTAGGCCCTTTGCAGCATGTATATGATCGCATCCTCCACACCAACACTGGGCTGGTAGGCAAACTGTAGGGTGTCCAGTGATGAGCTGACCAGGGGTCTCAGGTGGGATAAGACCAGCCTCTCCAGTGTCTTCATGATGTGAGAAGTCAGTGCAACTGGTCTGTAGTCGTTGAGGACAGAGGGGCACCCTTTCTTTGGTACCGGGACCAGGCATGATGTCTTCCAGAGCACCAGGACTCTCTCCAAGCGCAGGCTCAGGTTGAACAGTCGCTGGAGCACTCCGCTCAGCTGATCAGCACAGGCCCTCAGAACTCTGGGACAGATGTTATCTGGTCCTGTGGCCTTACCCTCGTGCAGCCTCTTCAGCTCCTTCTTCACCTGGTCAGCTATGATGGTCAGCCTGGCTCGGGGGATGATGCTCATAGTGCTTTCAGTGCTGGAGGTGTTAATGGCGGAGGTGTTGGAGAGTGGCAGCTGTGGGGGATGGGTGGGTGAGCAGCCGTCGGGGGTTGTAGCTGTAGGCGGCCATGTTTGTGGGGGGATGGAGGAGGTGTTGGGCAGTTGCAGCTGTGAAGGGTTAGGGAGCGTGTGGCTGTGGGGGGATGGGTGTTGCGCCACAGAGGACCCAGAATCAAACCTGTTAAAGAACTGGTTCAACTCGTTGGCCATCTCCAGGTTCCCTTCTGTTGCACCCCCAGCCTGTTTGAAGCCAGTGATCTCTCTAATGCTGCTCCATACGTCCCTCACCCTATTCCTTGATAGCTTGTCCTCTACCTTCCTCCTGTAGGCGTCCTTGCTCTCTCTTAACTTCTGCTTTAGCTCCCTCTGTACACGCTTGACCTCTTCCTTATCTCCCCTCCTAAAGGCTCTCTTCTTGTCATTCAGAATAGCCTTCAGGTCGCTGGTGATCCAGGGTTTGTTATTTGAAAAGCAGTGTACGTCTTTGGTGGGGATGGTGTTGTCTACGCAGAAGTTAATATAGTCAGTGACACAGTCCACCATGCTGTCTATGTCGTCCCCATGTGGTTCGCACAGCACATCCCAGTTGGTGGCCTCCAGAGCACCACGTAGATCCTCCATAGCCTCCTGAGACCATCTCCTCACAGTCCTCATGGTCACAGGTTGGCGCTGGACAATAGGCTTGTATAGTGGTGTAAGCAAGAGAAGGTTGTGATCTGATCTGCCAAGGGGGGGAAGGGCTGTGGAACTATATGCATCCTTAGCATTGGCATATAATAAGTCCAGTGTTTTGTTTTCCCTGGTCGGGCACTTAACAAACTGGTGGAAAGTAGGCAGAGTGGTGGAAATAGATACGTGGTTAAAGTCCCCTGAAATAGCTATAAAAGCGCTTGGGTGCTTTGTTTGTAGCCTGGCTGTGACTGTGTTTATGACGTCACACGCTACCTCTGCATTTGCCGTAGGTGGAATGTAAACAACAACAAAGATGGCGCATGTAAACTCCCGCGGCAGATAGTACGGACGCAGTCCTACGGCTACCAGTTCGATGTCCGGGTTACAGACGCGCTCCTTAACATGAGTATGTCCAGGATTACACCATCTGTTGTTTACAAGCACCGCGAGCCCCCCTCCTTTCCTCCTTTCCGCACTGTCTGAAAGACGCCGATGGTAACGTTCGAGTCCGGAATAAGTTCCTGCAGCCACGTCTCGGTGAAACACATGATACTGCATTCACGATACTCCCTCTGGCTTCTCACCAATGCTCCCAGTTCGTCCATCTTGTTCACTAAGGACCGCACATTTCCCATGATGATCGAAGGAAAGTAGGGTTTAAATCTCCTTCTCTTCGCCTTTCGCGTCGCACCAGCCCTACAGCCTCGGCTTCTCCTCCTCAGCTCCTCCGGCACCGATGGCTTCTCTCCAGTGAGTAGAGCCGGACGCGCTAGCGTGATCAGCTGGTCCCGCGTGTAGACAATGCCTCTGTGGCTATCGGCATTGCAACTCGATAGCCACAGAGGTCCGAGTATCAGAAAAAACAAGAAAAAGTTTCTCAGCTTCCTAGTATCCATCATGTTGTGATCGCAAATCTAGTTGCCGGCAAACGTATGAAGAAAAAAAACTAACACACTAGCAATAACTAACTGAAAGAAACAAAAAGACAACAAAAAGACACAGAGCTGCTGTAGCAGGCTGGCACTAACACGGCGCCATCTTGACCTTGATCTTGATCTTGATCTTGATCTTGATCTTTATGGTGGAGTCATGAACACTGACCTTAACTGAGGCAAGTGAAGCCTGCAGTTCTTTGGATGTTGTTGTGGGGTTTTTTCTGACCTCTTGGATGAGTCATTGCTGCGCTCTTGGGGTCATTTTGGTCAGCCGGCCACTCCTGGGAAGGTTCACCACTGTTCCATGTTTTCACCATTTGTGGATAATGACTGTCACTGTGGTTCGCTGGAGTCCCAAAGCTTTAGAAATGGCTTTATAACCTTTTCCAGACTGATAAATCTCAATTACTCTGTTTCTCATTTGTTCCTGAATTTCTTTGGATCGCAGCATAATGTCTAGCTTTTGAAGATCTTTTGGTCTACTTCACTTTGTCAGGCAGGTCCTATTTAAGTGATTTTTTGATTGAGAACAGGTGTGGCAGTAATCAGGCCTGGGTGTGGCTAGAGAAATTGAACTCAGCTTTCCAAAGATGTGATAAACCACAGTTGATTTGTGTTTTAACAGGGGGGCCAATCACTTTTTCACACAGGGTCATGTAGGTTTGGATTTTTTTTTTCCCTTAATAATAAAAACTTTCATTTAAAAACTGCATTTTATGTTTATTTGTGTTATCTTTGTCTAATATTTCAATTTGTTTGATGAAACATTTCACTTCATACCGCAAATTTGATTATGTTAATAGTATCAGGAATCACCTTGTAAAACCACCAGGAGGAGCCAATAAAGCTTTACCTCTCATGTACAGCATTTGAATTTTTAAATTTAAACTGTGTACTACAGCATGTTAATCATCATTCATTAAAAAGTTGGTATATTTTATGAAAGCAAGATTGCTCAAATGGGCAAAAGTACACAACCTACCTTTATCATAAATATTTTAATTATGCAGAAATATTTTATGCGTCAAAGTCTTTTTGCCGAAGATATAACTAAAGGTATTAATAATGAACAACCTTGGACAAGCTGTAAACTCAAAGTATTACCCTGGTCCACATTCTTTGTAACCGTCTTTGTAAACGAAAATGCTTTAATTTTTCGTTGACAAAAAGTAACACCACAGCATTTTGTTGATCGGTTCACACATTCGTTTCCAATCATACAAAGTGAGTTTTGAGAATATCCGATTCACCATGCCTTTCACATGCTCTAAACTATATTAATTTAGGAACATAAACACATTATGTAAACTGTATATTGCTGGTATTTTAAAGAAAAAATACACAACAGTATTCCATTTCTCCCTAAACATTTTAGGCATCAAAGTCTTACATGTGGTTATTTTGGAAACGTTTTTACGTTCTGACCATATTACTGACCATGGTACTGTACGTTTATATACAGTACTTTGTGAGAAAAGTGAAAGTTTTAAGCTATTCTACGAATACGCTCGTTATCGCAGTAAACAAAGCATACTTTTAGAATTTGATTGATAAGGAATTTAATATGGAATTGCGTATCTAAAGAAATTATTAACAATATAATTATATTCATGCACTGTGCACATTTTAATCCGCTTAGTATTTAATATTTATATGGAATTTTACCACTAAAGGGAAATTTTAGTAGCTGAGCATAAAAAGAATAGGAGCATAATGCATCTAAAGGTCATAAACTATATTAATTTAGGAACATAAACATATTAAGTAAACTGTATATTGCTGGTATTGGTATTTTAAAGAAAAAATACACACCAGTTCTTAATTTCTCTCTAAACATTTTACGCATCAAAGTCTTACATGTGGTTATTTCTAAACGTTTTTAAGCGCTCCTTCTTACTATGTTCTATATTCTATATTGACATGTGTTGCTGTTTCAGTACATGTTACATGACTTGCTTTGGTGGCTTGACAGGTTAAATGACTGATTTATAAGCCTGAGGTTGGGAGTTCAAATCCAGAAATCACTATGAGTTTTCTTTTAACAAATAAACATTTCTTTGAAAAACTAAAATTGCAAATATTATTGGCATTCTATTGACATTTTTTACATTTCTTAATATCACAACATGTTTGTACTGTATGTACACAGTGGTACTGCAGGGTGTAAAGCCCTGCATCAATATTGTTTATGCACCTGGCTCTGCACGATTTTCTCTCTCTCTCTCTCCCTGTGTGCTGGCTGTGCTGAATTTCACTCCACTGTCTACTAAGTCTGTGACTACGTTGTTTGTAAACAATCCGGTTTCACAGGTATTTTCGAAGTACAGGGCAAGTCTTCCAATGAAAGACACACACTCCACCTTCCCCCACGGATACATGTTTTCTTACTAAAACAGATTCACAACGCAAAGCTGTGTCAGTCTTCTGTGTAAATAAATTTGGTTTGAACACCATGGGTGCTGTTTTTAAGATGCTGCTGAGTTAAGTATAGGAATTTTCCTGCTGTCATCAGTATTGTGTATATAGTTGACCCTTACCTGAATGAAAACAGGACATAAAGAAAGATTTTCATGAATCAAACAAAGCTTTATTCCTGTGCTAGTCTGGGTAATTGGTGGCTTCCCTGTTATGCTTCCTATGGTGATATACAGGTTTTTCGGATGAAGCTGTATTGAGCAGTATTTCTCGCGTTGTGAACATGTGTACACAGCGATCCCCTCGGATTCCACCTAGTGCCTAATTACGCATCGATGAAAAACTGGAGATTTAAAAAAAGAGAATTAGCTCACTGATAGTTTTATGCGCAAGCTGTGAACATTTTCACAAGTCGTGGTCTTTAAAATGCATTTGGTTTGAAGGCTTTCTGTGTTTCCCTTCCGAAGATATGAACAAAAGAATATTCCAGCATGGTAAAGAAAAAATGGCTTTAAAAAGAAATAAAAAATTAGTTTTGAATGCAGGAAAAATGTATTTCCCAGAAGCTATACTGATTCTTATGGAAGCCTGTTTCCGCCAGGGAGCAAAAAAAAAAAACTATGGTTATAGTATTCTCTCCGATGCAGTGCAGTTAAAATAATATCTCTGATGCTGTTCCTAAATTTATATTGTATATGACCATGGGACGCTTTATGCTCCTTTTCTTTTTTCCAATGGATTGAACAGGGAGAGGCATTTCATGATTTTCACTGATGAAACATCAGTGGCTCTGGAACAGTTTTCAACCATGTCGTTTTATAAAAAGGGGAGATATGTGAACAAATCCCAAAACATCCACTGAAGGGTAGCCTATTCTACTCTGAGAAGAGTGGAGGGGGTGAAAAGTGCCCATGGTCATTTAATTAGTATTAAATTAAAATTTGCACTGATTTCTTTGATTCCAAACACATATTTGTTTCCAATCTCATTTGTTTTGAGAATTGCTGATTCACCATGCCTTTCACATGCTTATAAACGATATTGGCAACAGCTGGGTTTGAACACCCAATTTCAGGGTTATAAATCAGTCACTTAAACTGTCACACCACCAAGGCAAGTCATTTAACTGCCCCACACATAGCAATGGAAAGTCTCATACTACTGTTTCTACAACAGTACATGGATATAGTTATACCGTTATTAATTTATTTAGATACGTGATTTCCTATTAATCAAATTCTAAAAGTATGCTTCTGTTTACTCCGGTATCGAGCGTATTCACAGAAAAGTTTAAAGCTATCACTTTTCTTACAAATTACTGTGTATAAACCTACAGTAACATGGTCAGAATGAGCAAGGAGCACATAAAAATGTTTCCGAAGTAACCACATGTAAGACTTTGATGCTTAAAATGTTTAGGGAGAAATGGCACGCTGGTTTTTAATTTTTCTTTAAAATACCAAGACCAGCCATATACAGTACAGTTTACATACAGTTATATGTTTATGTTTCTAAATTAATATATTTTATGAGCATGTGAAAGGAATTGTGAATCGGAGATTCTCAAGAATTACTTTGTATGATTAGAAACAAATGCGTGATTGGATCAATGAAATGCTGTGGTGTTACTTTTTGTCAATGAAAAAATAAAGTATTTTTTGTTTACAAAGATGGTTAAAAAGAATGTGGACCAGGGTAATACTTTGAGTTCACAGCTTGTCCAAGGTCATTCATTATTAATACTATTAGTAATATCTTCGGTAAAGACTTTGATGCATAAGATATTGTTGCATAATTAAAATATTTATGATAAAGGTGTATAATGTATAATGATTAATATGCTGTAATACATAGTTTAAATTTAAAAGTCTAAAGAGTATACAACTTAAGTTCTTAATTAAGTAAAGATTGTCCCTCAGCAGTGATAAGGATTTAAAACTGGGTGTTTTCTGGCGACAGCTCAAATGCTGTAAATGAGAGGTTAAGCTTTATTAGTGTATATCAGAGAATCAGATTTCAGGACCAGAATTATCTGTTTTATAATAGGAAATATAGTATGGACTCACGTAGCTAAAGAAATTAATAACGATATCAATTTAAGGATCTAAATATATGTATCTATATAGCAGGTAATATTACTGTATTCCGCTTTCTTGGAAGAACAGATTCACAATGCGAAGCTGTGTCACTCTTCTGTGTAAAAAAACAGTTTGAACACCATGGCTGCTGTTTTTAATAAGCTACTGAATAAAGAATAGGAATGTTCCTGCTGTCAGCAGTATTGTGTATATAGTTTTATGTACAGGCTGCGAAAACTTTGACAAGTAGAGGTCTTTAATATTAGGTTGTTCATTAATTCTTAAAAAAATAAAAGAAAATCAGGATATAATGACGTGTTCTTGCTTAGACATTGCACAACTTTAAAAGCTATTAAAACAGGTTTCGATAGTTAATAACCACTTTTTAGGCACAAAAAACGGGTGATTTGTCTTTCTCCTGATCAGCTTAAAATCTCTGTAAGGCTTTTACATCTTAATTAAACGTTTAAAATACACATTTTGAATAGAAAAAAACATATTCGGTTGTTTTCGTGGTAAGTAGAACAGATCAGCAGGCCTTTTTTTCCTCAATCACAAGCTCTGAAAACAGCGTGCTGCCCACTGCACTGTGTCAGAGGGGGAGGCAGCACCGAGAGAGGGAGGAAGCATTGAGCTCAGTATTGCACAATGGCCGTAAAGCACCAATTGCGCCTGCATTCATAACTTAGTGTTTAAAATTAAACAACGTTGATCATTTTCGTTGACTCCTAAGTCCCTTGATTATCATTAAGCACAGGTTTCTCACCATTCAGACTACTTTTTGATACCAATGTTAGACAAATCAGGAACTTATTGTACTTTCTAATGACATAACAGGTGGAAAGATTACAGATTTTAATAGTCTTTAATTTGTTATACATTTGAGAAAAGTTTCATCTATACATACACCACAAAACTATTCTTGATTGTATTTCTGAATGCTGTTACACTTAATTCATTGTTTTACATAAATCTAATTAATAAAGTTAGGTGTTAGCACAAACTATTAGTAATCAATAATAGTAAATTTAGCACTGTAATAAATTGTGCTAATAATAAATTATATTCTACTTTGATAATGTAGGGGAGAGAAAAAATGCCTGTGGTTTTTTCACTGATAAACTTGTGTTTAAAAAATCTACAGTACGCCTTGGAGTTATTATACCATTTTTTTTTCAGCACAGCCAGCCCTGTTAGAGCACCACAATTCAAGAAAGCAATCGGTTTGACATGTACAGTAAAATGTGACATCTCTGGAGCGTCGAGTATATATCCAATAGTGTGAGGTCATTTGCATGGCCATTAAGGTTGGTTGAGTTACTGTGACAGTGGTGAGTTTCTACTGTCCCCTGACTGTCTTGGCCGAAAGGAACTTGTCTTTCATTGGAAGACAATGAACCTATTCTACTCGTATATGAGAATATAATAGAAATACACCAAGGGATTGGGCTGAGTTCACATTACAAAAAAAAATTCACGAACCTGCACTACAGCAGCCATAGTATGGAGACAAAGACTTTCTATGGGAAGGGAGGTGGTGCTTCAGCTGCCTGTGTGCATTAAAGAAGAGAGTGTGGTATTACTTTTTGTCAATGAAGAAGTGTGTGTGTGTGGGGGGGGGGGTGATGTGCCAGCTGTACTGAAAAATAAAGCATCGTTTTTCATTCAACGAGTGCCTGAGTCACTGTGTCCGACCTATATAATAATGCCACAATATTATAAACGCCCCTTAGGCTGGGAAATCATTTTTTTTTAAATAAAAATGATGTGTTCCTGCTTAAATTAGAAATTTGTTTAAAAGTGATAAAAACAGGTTTCAATAGTTAATAACCACTTTTTGTGCATGAAAAATGGGTGATTTTTCTTCATCGTGATCAGATCTTTCTTGGAAAAATGTCTTTCTTACCCAATGCGATTCGAGCAGAAAAGGGTTAAAAAGAAAGTCAGACAGGCAGGGGGGAGGGTGTTGTGAAAATGTTACCTGTCCTGGATAAAGTGATTGGAAAATAGGTGGATTTACACCTGTGAGAAGTGTTCCAATTTTAATGCGATACGGAAGACATTATTCCTAAAAAATGATCTTGTATCAACCTAGGAAGTCTAGGTTGCACCCCTACCTTATCAAAGCCAGTAATTAAATGAAAATGTAAATGCATATTATGTAGTGGCACCTTTACTCCACACTGGAGTCATAAGAAGTCTGGTTTGAAAAAGGCAAAATATTTGCAAGAATAAAAGACTGACCAGCACCAACTTTCTATCAAACTTTTTATAATCTTCTGGTCTTTAGGTTTTCCAGTTATTGACACAAATCCATCTAAAATAAATTGATCACACCCTTATTGTTTTAGATTACATTCAAACACATGAGGACATTTCTGATTTAAAACAACACTACGACTGAGGGCTCCCTGTCACCGGCCATGGGAAGTGCTTTACAGAGTACAGGTGTTAAAACAACACAACAATAATTCTGTCAACCTGAACTACTGCTATATGTTAACCTGCCTAACAGCTGGCTAGTCACGAGGGTGCACACTTGTGGCTCAGCTAGCATTTTTCATACACAGGCAAACATACCTACATTTTACTCCTCAACCAGTGTTAAAGTAAGAAATCAGTCACACACATGAGTGTTACTTTCTGATTGTCTATTTGTATTTATCTGTTATTTAAAGAGTGCTCTTGTCTGACTGTCTTTTTCCTTGTTGTAATGCTGTACATCCTGGGCATCTGACTTCCAGGTATGGTGAACTTGGAGGTCCAAACCTGTACTCTGCTCTCAGGCTGGCTTTGTAGTGCTTGCGCTGAAGAGAGCATGCCCACAATGGGTGCTTCCCATTGCAGATAATATAATTCAAATATTTTTTTTGTAAAGTATGAATGTGAATAATTTTAAGAGATGGTGCTATGTTCCAAACGAATGGAGCTAACCTTAGGCAAGCTTTAAGCTAGGAGGGGAGAGAGTTAAGAGAGAAGATCAGAGTGTGATGGGATTCCATAGTTTTATGTGTTATCTGTTTTTTTTTTTCTTGAGTTATTATACACTGTATATTTGGTTTTGGGAGCACTGTCAAATCAACTTTCACTCTTGCACACTTGGTGTATACTGTCCAGATGCACAATCTTGTTTTGTAAAATGTTTTACAGTATTTTCTTTAACTGTTTATCCTTTCCTGCATCAGTTTTACCTAATTGTAGCCCATTCTTCTTTACAGAACTGCCTTAATTTGGTGACATTTAAGGATAGAGAGTTGGGGTCCTGTCCTGGACTGTTTCCATGAATTGGCCCCATATCAGATAAATTATTTTTTTAGGAAGGGTCTCCCAGAATGTTGCTTCTTAAAATAAATTAGAGAAACCAGTGGTCAAAATTCAATTGAGTTAACAAGAGTATCTAAGGAAGGGCCTTGGGTAGATCAATAGCAATTTTCTCAGTTTTGTGGTATATTGTACTCAAAACAGAGAACGTAATCTTTCAGGTTACATTTCTTCTCAATTGTAGCAACCATGTGAAAACTGCCATTGGGAATTAAAGAAAACTAGGTAGCCAGCAGCTATTTCACCTTTTTAGCCTACAACTAGCAATCCATTGAAGCTAAGTGGGTGTGAGCCTGGCCAGTACATGTATGGCCAATTACTGCCCTCACTGAATCTCATACTTCAGGACAAAACACAGAGAAAGTGTCTCTTGTGATCCATCCACTCATTTTCTAATTGTTTTATCCAATACAGGGTCGCTATGGCATTTTGCTTCTTGCAACCACATGCTATTAACAACTCACTCTGTATAGGAGCAGGCAGTAGAGGAGTTAATGTGCTGTGCCCACATTGGTCAAAGCATTTTTGGGTTTTTCACCAGCATGAAGTTAATTTTGTGAAAAATGCAAACACAAATGAA
Source organism: Lepisosteus oculatus (assembly GCF_040954835.1). Lineage (NCBI taxonomy): Eukaryota > Metazoa > Chordata > Actinopteri > Semionotiformes > Lepisosteidae > Lepisosteus > Lepisosteus oculatus. Next base: position 28,020,379 of record NC_090703.1, on the reverse strand, counting down.
AAGGAAACTACAGATTGTTTCAGTAATGAATTTGGAAATGTGCATGGTAACACATAAAAAATAACTTTTCAATCTGCACTCACAAGGAATATGACATTTTGAGACCTTTTTGAAGGAATGTAATTTACATATGCCAGGTTTACAGAACTACTTCTACTGAAGTATCATTGTCAGGTTTCGTGAAATTTTCACTTTGATTAAAATCATCAGCAGAGTAGATAAATACATTGATGGTTTTGTGACTATGAAACTTGAAAACAAAAAAGCCACATTTTATTCTTTACCTGATCATGTGTAATATTTTTGTTTTATGTTGGTGGTCTCTGTGCTGGAAGCGGTTAGAAAATAGATGGATTAGTGGATGCATAATTGTAAAAACATTCCAAATTAAATACAATACGGAAGACATTATCTTTAAATGCTGTTTAAAAGAGTGCAGCTGCCCAATGCCTTTAGGCATGCTAACATAATACAAATAAAAAAAATGAATAAAGGTATTAATCCATAGATCATGTCTTCTGTATGTCAGTACTCCATGCAGATCTCTGTAGACCAGCAAAATCCTCCTAAATGATAGCTATATTCGTGATGTCCCTCTTGGATCCATGGTAGTGATGCAGCATCCAACTCAGATAGTGCCCATCCTGGCGCCATCCGGACATGTGGGGAGGAAATTAGGATAGTTTGGTCAGAACAGATGTATCTACATTTGTTGGGCCAAAACAACCACACAATGGCATGTACAGCAGCGCCAGCAGCCATGGTTGCAGCAGGCTATGATGTAAGGTGTGAGTAGGCTAGGCTAAAGGAATAGATTTTCAGTCTGGATTTGAATACTGAGATTGACTTGGCATCCTGAACATGGGGTGGGAGACTCTTCCATAAGCTAGGGGCCCTGTAACTAAAGGCTTTACTGCCAACTGTTTTTTTAATGAATGTGTGGAATATGAAGAAGACCTGCATTCTGTGATCTAAGCAAGTGATTTTTATTGTATAAATTAATAAGTTCCATTAGATAGACAAGTGCCTGACCTCTGAGAGCCTTGTAAGTAAGCAGAAGGATTTTTAAGTCTGCCCTGTACCTGACAGGAAGCCAATGAAGAGAGCTTAGTATAGGTGATATATGGTCGCAATTTCTGCTCCTGATAAAAATTCTAACTGCCGCATTTTGAATCTGCTGTAAGGTGTTGAAAGTGCGATAGGTGCTCCCTAATTGAAGGACATTACAGTAATCAAATCTGCTGTATACAAAACCATATATTGGTTTCTCTCTGTCTGCTTTAGTTTTGCAATATCTCTTAATTGTAGGAAGCATGTTTTCGAATCTGTTTTAACATGAGAGTTAAACAAGAGCCTTGTGTCTAATATGACACGTGTTGAGTCTTTAAGATTACTTAAATATGAAGTAAACCACTTAAGGATGGTTCCAGATAATCTAACCTCAAACTCAAGCCTGTGTAACAAAACAGAGTGGTCAACCGTGTCAAAGGCAGCACTAAGATCTAGAAGCACAAGCGCGGTTGCATTCCCCTCGTCAGTAGCTAACAGAATATCATTTACAACTCTTGTTAATGCAGTTTCAGTGCTGTGGCCTGGGTGGAACCCAGACTGGAAACTCTCAAGTATATTATTTGAGTCCAGATAAGATTGAAGTTGGGCCACAACTTATCTCTCAAGAATTTTAAATAGAAATGGGACATTTGAGACAGGCAGTCTAACAACCGCTACCATAAATTGATCATTTACAACCCCTGATGCAAGGGAAGTGTTCTTCATACTAATTATGGGTCCTGCCATTTGTTTTTTATTTCTGTTAGGTTAGTTTATTTCAGTGTAGCCAGTTAGTTGTGTGGAGCATTCCCATTTTTGGCATTAGTGGGAGTTAGTTGGTGAAAATGTCTAACCTAGAATAGTAGAGTAGATTTTTTATATGCTTCCAGGGGTCAAGGGAGATACAAACAGCTTTTTTTAAGTTTGTTTCATAATGTCAGTAATCTTAAGGGCTTGTTGTTTTTGTAAAGTAATTGCAAGAATATCAATTGCAAACATTAAAAAAACATACTTGCTTTATACAGTTATGCAATGTAATGTTATGTTTCTTTATTAGCCCTATACAGTTTCTTACATTAGGAATTTGTCTCTTTGCATACCCCAGCTTTTCTCCATGGAGACACAGACAGGGTGAAGCTTGGGGTCAGACATTGTATGGCACCCCTGGAGCAGTTAGGGTTAAGGGCCTTGCTCAGGGGCCCAACAGAGTAGGCTTCCTCTGCCAGCCACAGGATTTGAACCTGCAACCTTCCAGTCACAGGCACATATCCTTAGCCACAGAGCCACCACTCTGCCCGTTATAATGTACTGTACAGTGTATTATGTACAGTTATAACTGTATTATGTACAGTTATACTGTAAAGTGTATTAAAACACTCTATGGTCACTACACTGTGAGTAATGCTGCCCACTAAATCTCTTTGCCACAATTTCACAAAGGGCAAGGTCACGTAGCTTATTCACAGCTGGATACAATTTTATCTTGTAACATATTTACTGAAACTATCCATCTCAGTATTTATGCACAATTAAAATATTTATGATGAAGGTGGTAGGTTGTGTACTTTTGTCCAACTGAGCAATCTTGCTTTTATAAAATATACTGACTTTTTCATGTTTGATGTTTAGCATACTGTAATAGTTTAAAATGATTAAAAACAGTCTAAACAGTAGTCAATTTAAATTTTTATCTCTATTAATATAATTATCAAGTGGTATTAAGTAAATACAACTTCTTGTATAGATTACACTTTTCTAAAATTAAATAAAATAATAAAAAACTATTACAATCTAATCTTTCCACTTGTGATCTCATTAGGAAGTACATTACGCTCCTGCTTTGTTTAGCAATGGTATGAAAAATAAACCTAAATGGTGAGAAAGCTATGCTTAAAATTAATTAAGGGACTTAATCAAAATGGGAGTGATGGGGACTTACCTTAAGTTACATACGTTCATGCATACTTTCCTGTCGGCTAGCTAGCTCATGAGGGTGCACACTCATGGCTTGGCTAGCAGTTGCCTACTTCATACACGCAAAACATTACCACATTTTATTTCACTCTGAAGGTCTATGGTTATGTTTCTGTTTATTAGTACTTAGCTGTGTGAGAGAGCACTCTGTCTGTTTGTTTGTTGTCTTTCTTCGTGTTGCAGTCTGACAGCCAGGTATTGTGGCCTCATTGGTCCAAACCCGATACCCGTTTTCAGCTTGGCTTTGTACATTCTGTATATGCTATTGTTTAAAATAATTAATGGATTGCTATGTTTGGAAATTAGTTTATCTTGGGGAAATGCAGCTCAATAATTATGTAACAGTGGTACAGTCAAAGGGGGCAGGGCTATACAGTACCTATTTAGGAGGTGAGGAGAGATCTTACAGGAGCTTAGTCTTGCTGTAGCTGAGTAAGGGGTGTCAATAGGTCCTAAGCGTGGTAGGACTCCTGGACTCTAATTCTTAGAGAAAGGTTTTATGAAATGTTATGTGTATATTTGTTCCATTTTGTCATTGTTGTTTTTTTTTTGGTATATATAATTGTTTCTTGGGAGCACCGTTCTAATAAACCATCACTTTTGCACCTAAGTGCAATTGCAGCTGAGCCATCATTCTGTTTTAATAAGGACTCACTTGGGCACCCCTCCTGCCCTCCCTGTGACAACACCCCAAAATAAATTCACAGTAATAAATGACGTGTTCTGCATTGACCTTTTTATTAAGTAATAGACAAAAAGCAGGGCAATGACTTTCTCTGCAAGCTAGTCAAAGAAGTAAGTAAGCAACTCAAAGCACGAAGGCAGCAGCATCAATAATTTAAACACTGTGTATTCTCCTGTCATAGTATAAAATAGAACAATGCAGAGTAAGTAACATTGTTATGTTTTGGGAATGTTTGCAAATGTTGCGATAATTGTGCAGTATGTGCTTCTCGAAACACATTAGTTTTCGAGCAGGTAGTTTCTCACTTCTGCTGCAGTAGAGTGTTTTGGAATCTACACACTCTCCCCACATTGTTATCAACAATGAAAATGTCTCTGGAATAGGCATGCTGTATAAATGATAAAGCGGAGGCTATGGAGAAAAAAAATCTGCAACGGAAGCAACCGGTTTGACACGTACAGTAAAATGTGACATCTCTGGAGCGTTAAAATACATATTCTTAATAGGCTAATCTACCCGTCATTCTCTCTGATACAGTGAGAACGTATACATCAGCTGGTCGGGTGACTGAGGGTGGTACATTATTTCCCACTGCATTCTGGGGAATGTTGTTTTGACAAGAAACCTCCATCTTATCTCATTCTCTTACCATTCATTATGTGTGAATGAGTCAAATAAAAAATAAAACCTGTTTACAAAGAAAGTGGATTACAGTAATACTACCAGCTATATAAATACATTAATTTAGATCCCTAAATTAATATTATTAATTTCTTTAGATATGCGATTCCATATTATATTCCCTAATAATTAAATTCTAAAAAGTATGTGTTTGTCTTACTGTGATAACGAGTGCAAGTATTCATTGAAATTGTTAATCACTTACCTCACTTAACTTTAAAAGTTTTGAGATATTTAGAAATACCAACAATTTCAATATATTGTTGATAATATTTATTATCAGTTATAATTGTAGTAGAAGTTTGAAATTATTCATTGATAATAAATGATTTAGCTTCAAACGTTGATATTTAGAAATATAAAAAATGTAAATATTGTGTCCTTAATATTTGCTACTTTAGTTTTTGAAAGGATATTTGTTATTTGTTAAAAGAAAACACATAGTCACAGCTGGGTTCAAAGCCATGACTTCCAGCATAGAAAGCACACGGCTAATCCATTACACCACAAACATAATCATGTGGGAAGAAGTGAAACTAATGCAGACATTTCCAAAGAAAGTGTACTACCGTGATAATTTGAGCTACAGTATATCAATATAATTATATCATTATTCATTTCTTTAGATACGTGATTACATTATATTCCTTATGAATCAAATTCTAAAATGCATGGGTTTTTTTACTACGATAATGAGCGTAAGTATTCGCAGAAAAGGTCAAAACCACAGTATGTAACCAAATGAAAGACTTTGATGCTTAAAATGTTTAGGAAGAAAGTGGAATACTGGTGTGTATTTTTTTATTTAAACTACCAATACAAGCCATATACAGTTTACATAATATGTTTATGTTCCTACATTAATATGGTTTGTGACCTTCAGACATGTTATGCTCCTCTTCTTTTTATTCTCAATTACTAAAATTGACAGTGCACAGTAAAGATATTAAATGATTAAATAATTTCCCTAACAACCAATGCGCCACAAGTGCCCCTGTCGGTCATTTTGGCCAGCCAAAACACGTACCGTGGTACATCACGGTGCATTTTGGGTAATTGTGTACGTGTAGGGAAAACCGGTTCAGGGACGCCAAATATGTAATCATAGTGGCTCTCTGAAGGCACCAGTTCTGTAGGGTTTGGGCATTTACCGAGACAATTATTAATTGTAGCAGTAAATCACAAAGTTGATTCTTTTGATGGCTTTAGAATCCAACCATGCGACATAACTCAAACAATGCGCACACACAGGTACTAATACACGAGGATACATTTATTAATACATAGAATATGCCTTAAACCTAACAGATCTTATCGAGAGGGTTATCAGAATACAAAAGGTATATATTCAATCAGTTACAAAGAGTTACACATCAAGAGGACATACGTTCAGTATATCATTCATTTAGACCGTTTCGTAAAGTGAACTTGGTTCCAACTTCTACATTAGATACTCAAACAAGTACATAACTCTTAGGAATTAAATTGATATCAACTGGTTTGGATAACAATTGAATTCTCGAGCTGTAATGCATTGAAGTTGAATACTCATCCAATCTCTGGGGATTCAGATCTCCTGCGGGCACAAAGAAACAGTTGCAGGCTATTGCTGTCCAATCCGCGCTCTCTGGCTCCGTGCCAGGCTGTGCTGTGCGGCTTGTGACGGTGCGCTGCTGATGCTCACTGTTGGCTTTAACTAGCAAAGTTTGTGCACAGGAGAAAAGATGACTGTGGGTCCCAGCAAGTCAGGAAGAGGACCAGTTCGTTCCTGATGAAGAGCTAGTTCTGAATAGTAATTCAGCTGTCCACAGTTCCGACCTGTTCACGAGGCCTGCTGCTGGTTACTCTCTGGCAACCTCCACTCTAGACTCTTAGAACAAAGGAAAGTTCTGGCACTCGGACACACTGGCCGTTCCGTGGTTGTCCGGGCTGAGTCTCAGGATGGTCAGGAGGCGCGCTGCGAGAATGTCCTGCCCTTGGGAGCCTTCTGCTCCTGGGCCGTCCTGCCCTGGAATTCTCCTTTGAATTCCCTTTAGAACAGTCTACAGAATCCTCTCCAGAATCTTACTGAATCTTGTTGAATCTGAATCTGAAACTGAATCTCTCAGGCTCTCTGTGTTGCCTGTTTTTACCTGGAGGAACTTCAGCTCATTGATTGGCTGAAAGTTCCATGGGCATCAGAGTCCCACGTGGGTTACTCGGCCCTACCAGTCCCTGATTGGTTGATCAAGGCGAGATATGAGTCACTTAGTCCTGACACTTAGTAATGCAGTCCAGATGTCCAACTGGCACTCCCTAGACAGATAGGCGCCAATGGATGACCATTGATCATGATAGCCAGGCTTAGCTAAGTGCATCCCCCTTTGGGAGCTGTCCTTATCAAAAGAAAACATCTTGCATGAATAGTTTCTCTGTGGCTGCACCACAGAGATGAACAGAGAAATGGGGCCTCATTTGGGAAGCTCAGAACACTTAATTCTGCCTTATTATTAAGCCTCACCACTACATACGGTATGGAGTTTTACCTTGCATTTTGAATGGCTGCATCTGTAGCTGCGTCGGCATGCATAGTCTGAAAAGGGAAGAAGACAGATGAAGCCATTCAAAACGAGCAGGGTACGCTGCGGTACAACGCGGTGGGCATGTCACATCTCAACGCGTCATAAAGCATCATATCGTATAATATTGCAGTTATGATAACAGTATCCGGAATTACCGCCAGGTGGAGCTAATAAAGCTTAACTTCTCATGTACAGCCTTTGTGCTGTCGGCAGAAAACAAATGGTTTCAAATCCCAGTCACTACTGAGGGACAATCTTTTTCCAACTAAGAATTTAAGTTGTATACTCTTTAGACTTTTAATAATTTTAAACTCTGTATTACATCATGTTAATCATTAAACATGAAAAAGTTGGTATATTTTATAAAAGCAAGATTGCTAAGTTGGACAAAAGTACACAACCTACCACCTTTATCATAAATATTTAAATTATGGAGAATATTTTATGTATCAAAGTCATTACGGAAGATATTACTAAGTTTTAATAATAAACGACCTTGGACAGGCTGTAAGTTCAAAGTATTACCATGTCAACTTTCTTTGGAACTTTCTTTGTAAACTGAAATACTTTATTTCTTCTGTTCTGTCATGCAAATGAAAAAGTTCAGGTGTCTGTGAAGCAGAAGTCTCCTTATTTCATATGCATATGGAAGTCCAGCTTGCAACCACCAGACTTAAAAATAAGTAGCTGAAGATGGCCCTTTATACCTTAAAACAAACCAGTTACTATGACACATTCTAAACAAATGATAAGACAGCAACTCATGCCAATTAATTATGTCTAAGTTGCAGACTACACAACAGTTAGTTTTTTTCACATTCTGGACATACAGTCAGCCTACCAAATACATGCCCTTTATCTTGCTGACCAAGGACAGGCAGCATCTTTATTTATTTGGGTGCAAAGCCAACTTCAAGCCACTAGACTGCATAGTTTGCAAAAATACAAACACAGGAAATAATATTACTATCTCACTTCCATGGTGTCTCTCTTATCTCTTCATTCCCCCCTTAGAACCATATTTTTCTACCAATCAGGTTCTGCCACTAGATAAGAGATGTAGACACCTTTACCATTAAATCATTCTTGAAGCTCGTGATCCCTTCAGGGCGTACAATTAACACAACCAACAGCTTTAAAACACATGTTTTTCAAGCAGGATATTAACAATATGATTATTATGAATAACACCAGACCCACAAATATGTATTGAACCAGAGACCCTTCCCATGTTCCTAGCATAGACTGTAGCCACGCACCAATTTCCCAGTCATCTGGATTATAATTATGATATTTTTTTGTTCTTCATCATAGATGTGCTGTGCTAAGTCATTAATGTGCTCAGAATTGTCTGGAATACGAGTACTGCATAGTCTTCACTCACCTAAACAGCTGTTTATCAGCCTGAGAGAGGATGGCCTAGAACTGTGATTATAGCGGGGAGCATATGGTTAGTTCCATTCTAATACATTTGAGTTACACTCAGACTAAAAGCAGAACTATTTAACCATGCCAATAAACCTAAATAATAACCTCTATCAAAGGGGATTACTCCCATGAGCATCTTGTATAGCAATACAAACCCAGCATTAACTCTGATTATTATTTGTGGCTGATAGATATGACAACATCAAGAAAGTATTGATTCCATATTTCCCATTATTAGAGTAACACTCCTTACCCTTAACAGGCACACTGTCAGGCCCCCCTCAGGAAGCCCGGCAGAGACAGAAACAATAACAAAATAATTATTTCTGTTGTCTCTAGTGCAGTGGCTCGGTGGCAGTGAGAATGAGTGTGAATCATGAGATTCAATGAGATTGATCCAGCAATCTCATTCTGTCAATCGGATGGCAGAGTCTCAGTCAGTATCACTTGATATAGTCCCTCCCCAGTGGGGTTGCAACATCTGGCAGGGTATCTTCTTAACCCACACCCACTCGCCAGGTATTAGGTCATGTCTTCCCTCTACTGGAGGTTCCCAAGCTTATAGCACCTGTTCACCTGCACCGCTTCAATTAACAACCTACAATACTACAATAGAGAATTAGATACCAAATTCTACTCAACGTGTCTCCTCTATAAATATTCAGTTTACAGACCATCCAGGATAATTTATTATGACTAATGTCTTTCGTATTGCATTAAAATTGGAACGCTTTTCTCAGGTGTAAATCCACCTATTTTCTAACCGCTTTATACAGGACAGGTAACAGTTTCACCCCTCCCCCTTCCTTCTGTGTATCTGACCTCTTTTTATCCCATCTGTGCCTGAATCGCACTGGGTGAGAAAAGAGAAAAAACTGAATCATGTTTTTTTTAGGGTCTGTAGGACAGGCTGTCCAGGGTTATTTATTACGACTAATGTCTTCCGTATCGCATTAAAATTGGAACACTTTTCACAGGTATGAATCCACCTATTTTCTAACCGCTTTATCCAGGATAGGTAACAGTTTCACCCCTCCCCCTTCCCTCTGTCTATCTGACCTCTTTTTAACCTGTTTGTGCCTGAATCGCAGTGGGTGAGAAAAGAGAAAAAAGTTAATCATGTTTTTTTTAGGATCTGTAGGACAGGCTGTGCTCCCACTACCAGGGGTATCGAACCAGTCCGTCTCCCCAGGGAACCAGCCAATATCATTAATCCCTAACGTGTGTTGTTTTTATGAAATTCATGTATTTTAAACATTTAATTAAGAAGAAAAAAACTTACAGCATACACAAAGATTCAAAGCTGATCACAAAGAAGAAAGATCACCCATTTTCCGTGCATAAAAAGTCGTTATTAACTATCTAAACCTATTTTTATAGCTTTTAAAATCATGCAATGTCTAAGTTAAGCAGGAACACATCATTATATCTCATTTTTTATTTCTTTAAAAAAAAAATCGTTTGCCCAGCCAAACAGTATTGTTGTTATTGTTTTTATCCTGCAAAGCACTTTGAGAAGCCACCTTTCAAGGCGCTATGTACAATAAAGTTCATTATTATTACTGTTGTTAATTTGTTGGACAGAGAGGTGAACATTATTACACAGAAGACAAAGATAGCAATTTACGTTGCATTGTGCATTGTGCATTGTGCTGCTGTAATACAGTTTAAAATAATTAAAAGTCTAAACAGTATCAGCTTTATTTATGGGTTGTAATTTAAAAAAAAGTCCAAAACCGCAGTCAAAATGCAATTTAGAGCTTTCTGGAAAGAGGAGACACCCAAATTAATAATGTAATATGCTTGTGCATGAATATAGTTATACTGCTATTTCCTTAGATACACGATTCCATGTTTTGTTTTTTTTTAATCCCCGGCGGAACCGGGCATCCATAAGTAATAGGTTTATTCCATGCTGAAAAAAAGAAGAAAGAAAACACATTCCATAAGAATCAGCGCTTTTATATATCGCCTTTAAAGGTACTTTCTCAAAACAGGATAAAAACAACAATAACAACAACAACAACAATATTGTATTTCATTGCACTTTTACAGATCGCCCTTAAATCAATTGTTGATTTAAAGTTTGACAGTAACCCTAACACAAACCCTATTTTATTTTTTCAAAGAAATGTTTGTTTAAAAAAAAAGTAATGGCTTGGGCTAGATTCGTACACCCAACATGGGATGTATAAGTCAGGAACCTAACCCACAGCACCACAGGCAAACTCCCAAGATGAGCGTTGAAAAAGTCCTTCAGAAACAGTATCAACAGACATTGTACAGCGTGTACTATTCTTGTGTTGCGGTACATGAATATAATTATATCGTTATTAATTTCTTTAGATGCACGATTCCATATTATATTCCCTTTTAATCAAATTCTAAAAGTATGCTTGTTGACTCCAGTATCACATTAATTAAAGACTTCGATGCTTAAAATGTTAAGGGAGAAATGGAATGGAATACTGGTGTGTAATTTTTCTTTAAAGTACCGAGACCAGCCATATACTGTATGTTTATGTTCCAAAATTAATATAGTTTTTGGCCTTCACACGCGTTCCAGTATGCTCCTATTCTTTTTATGCTCAGCTACTAAGATTTCCCTTCAGTGGTAAAATTCCATATAAATATTCAATACTTAAACGGGCACAGTAAAAACATTAAATATACATATACATACTGTATACAGTACAGTTTGCATACAGTAATATGTTTATGTTCCTACTGTAAATCAATCTCTTTTATGAGCATGTGAAAGGCATAGTAAATCTGAGATTCTCAAAAATTACTGTATTTTGCATGATTGGAAACAAATGCGTGATTGTGAAATGCTTTGGTGTTACTTTTACAAAGACGGTCAATGAAAAACAGAATGTGGACCAGGGCAATACTTTGAGTTTACAGCTTGTCCAAGGTCATTCATTATTAGTAATATCTTCGTTAAAGGCTTTGATGGTGACAGTTCAAACATGAGAGGTTAAGCTTTATTAGCTCCACCTTGAGAAAACTCCAGATACTATTATTTTACTTGCGGTACCACGTGGTATTATGAGGTACTATGCGAGAATTTACTTTAACTCACGGTAGGCTGCGTCAAGCGGACCATAAAATAATGCGGTACCTCCTGCTTGCTTTGAATGGCTGCATCTGTACATATTGTTTTCATCACTCTCTGCGGGAGTGCTGGCTGTGACGAATTAAACCGGTTTCACAGGTATTTTCAAAGTAGAAGGGGTCGAGTCTTCAGCGGGAGGGGGTAACAAGCTGCTCAGTTGTGTGGAATGCTACAGAACCCCAAACAGACAATACACACTAGCTGAATATTTGACCAAGATATCCAGACAGAGCTGTATGAGCTCCACCAGTAAAACTCAAAGTATTACACTGGTCCACACTATTTGCAACCGTCATTTTAAATGGAAAGACTTTATTTTTTCATGGACAAAAAGTAACACCCACCACAATATTTCGTTACAAGGATGGGACATTAGCTAGCCAATATGTTAAAGGAATAACTTTTTTGTTTATTTCTTTAGTACATTCATTTTAACATTTCCATCGATTGTACAAGCACTGAAAAACTATTCAAACCCTAGTTCGTCGGGCATTTTCTTTTACTATAACAGATATAAAAACCCCCTTGCTTTTAACAGAGCGTTTCATAATTTCTAACAACGAAAATTATGCTAAGAAGTAGTCTTTAAAATTTCTTCATTACACAGTGAAGTCAAAATTCCAGGATGTGCATATATTAGTATGCTGGGCAAATGTTCCAAGGTCAAATTCTTCCAGCACGGGGGTGCCTTTAAAGCGGAGACGACGGTACCGAAATTTTTTGGCATGCATAAAAAACAGCAATTCTGTCATTGAGCCCTAAATGAATTAATAGCAAACATTGTTTCATGGAGGGCTTCTCAGATAGTTGGGCATTCAGGAAGATTGCCAGGTGAAAGGATTTGTAAATGTATTTTGTTAAAGCAAGTTAGTTTTTCTGCAACACATAAAATATATTTTTCCAAGAAAGTTTAGCCTTTGTCACTAATGAAACCACTAAATAAAGACATAAATATAGAAATCTTAAGATTTTTTTTATTCAATGTTGGTAGCAGGATGAACTGTCAGGTTGAGCTAAGTGTATATTTTGTCGCAGAGTTGCTGCAAGATGTTAACAGTGAAAAAAGGTATTTAGAAATGGGTTATTTCAAGAAGAAAATTTTCAGAATAATTACAAATCTAGCAGGATAGAGAAAGCACAGAAAATAGGCAGTTAGATTGATCAGATTAGTATGAAAAGCCATTTAGCAAAGAGGGAATGAGAAGAATGACAAACTAGTATACTTTTGATCTTTTTTTCTGAACAAGGGAAAATCTGATCATGTTTCTCTATAACAATAATAAAAAACTTTATTTTATATATCACCTTTGGCATCTCAAAGCAATACAGTAGATGTAAAAACAGATAAAAAGACCACAGATTACAAAGTAAATACATATAAGAAAGACAAGCAGTTAGAGGTGCTACCAAAATTAGAAAATGAAGCAGATACAGACACTAAGTCTTCTAAAAAAAGGTTTTGAGGTTAGATTTAAATGCACTCAGGGTACGTGACTGATATCACTGGGGATACAAATCGAGAGGTCTGGGGTGCAGCTAGAGAAGGTCCTGTCACCCATAGAATGTAGATGTTCTTGAGGACAGCTAGAAGACCAGAGTCAGATGGACAAAGGTGGGGAGTAGACAGATAATAAGCCATAGATAGATAGATACTTTATTGATCCCGTGAGGGAAATTGCAGTGCAACAGCAGCTTAACACAGACAACACAGACACAGTGTAATGAATGATACAATAATAATAATACAATACAGACAATACAATCAGTAGAAGAGTCCAGAACACACAAAGAACAGAACAAAACCAGAACACTACACAAAAAAGTTGTATTGCACAATATTACTATAAATAAATATAAATGTATTGCACAGATCCCAGGCATATATTGCAAAAAACGGTTTAAAACGTGAAAAGAAAAAGAACAGATGCATCAGTTTACTGTTCAGTCCAGAAACAGGTCACTGTCAATGTTGCCTCTGCCCAAACGCAAGGTGAATATGTTGTACAGTCTTATGGCAGAAGGCAAGAATGACCTCCTGTAGCGTCCCTGTCGCACCGTGGATGAATCAGTCTATTGCTGAATGTGCTCTTCATTTCCACAAGCATGTCATAGAGGGGATGGGAGACATTGTCCTTGATGGCCTCTATTTTGGACACCATTCTCCTCTCAGCCACTACCTCCAGGGGGTCCAGGCCAGACCCAGTGACAGAGCTTGCTCTCCTGATGAGCTTGTTGAGTCTGTTGGAATCCACTGCTCTAATCCCAGAGCCCCAGCATACCGCCCCGTAGAAAATGGCGCTCGCCACCACCGACTGATAGAACATATGTAACATTTTACTACACACATTGAAGGACCTGAGCCTCCTCAAGAAGTAAAGTCGGCTCTGACCCTTCTTGTAAATGGCCTCGATGTTCTTAGACCATTCCAGTCTATCCTCAATGTGCACTCCCAGGTACTTGTACGAGTCCACCATCTCCACGCCACTCCCATGGATGTAAACAGGAGTAGGTTGGACCCTCTTCCTCCTGAAGTCTATCACCAACTCCTTAGTCTTAACTACATTCAATTGCAGGTGGTCCTCCCCACACCACTCCACAAAGCTGCTGACCAGTCCTCTGTACTCTTCCTCCTGCCCACCCTTGATACATCCCACAATTGCAGAGTCATCTGAGAACTTCTGCAGCTGGCATGACTTTGAGTTGTATTAAAGTCTGAAGTATAGAGGGTGAAGAGGAACGAAGAAAGAACAGTCCCCTGAGTAGCCCCTGTGTTACTTATTACCTGTTCAGACACACTGTTTTGAAGTCTCACAGACGAGATCATGGAGGCATCGACTTGCACCTCCTCCAGCTTCCTCCTTAGAAGTAAGGGCTGGATGGTATTGAAGGGACTGGAGAAGTCAAAAAACATAATCCTTATGGTGTTGCCAGCCTTGTCCAGGTGTGAGTAGGCCCTTTGCAGCATGTAGATGATTGCATCCTCCACACCAACACTGGGCTGGTAGGCGAACTGTAGGGTGTCCAGTGATGAGCTAACCAGGGCTCTCAGGTGGGATAAGACCAGCCTCTCCAGTGTCTTCATGACATGAGAAGTCAGTGCAACTGGTCTGTAAGCATTGAGGACAGAGGGGTGCCCTTTCTTTGGTACCGGGGCCAGGCATGAAGTCTTCCAGAGCAAAAAGACTTTCTCCTAGTGCAGGTTCAGGTTGAACAGTCGCTGGAGCACTCCACTCAGCTGATCAGCACAAGCCCTCAGAACTCTGGGACAGATGTTTTCTGGTCCTGTGGCCTTTCCCTGGTGCAGCCTCTTCAGCTCCATCTTCACTTGGTCAGCCATGATGGTCAGCCTGGCCTGGGGAATGGTGCTCATTAGGCTTTCAGTGCTGCAGGTATTAATGGCGGAGGTGTTGGAGAGTGGTAGCTGTGGGGGATGGGGGGATGAGTAGCTGTTGGCGGTTGTAGCTGGAGGCAGCCATGATTGTGGGGGGATGGAGGAGGTGTTGGGCAGTCGCAGCTGTGAAGGGTTAGGGAGCGTGTGGCTGTGGGGGGATGGTTGTCAAGCCACAGAGGACCCTGAATCAAACCTGTTAAAAAACTGGTTCAACTCATTCTGAACATATTTAAGATTGCTCAGTGTGGATTTAATTTCCCCAGTGAACAGGATGTGCATTTATTAATTCTAGAAAAAAAGCCTTTCTTGATTTCTCTAGTTCCTTGTTTCTCTAGTTCCATTTAAAATAAACTATTATTCCACAATGCAGAGTATTACATGGCTAGTATTTACATATGATATTTGTGATTTAAATAAATTAACACAAGCAGCTTTTGGGGATTTAAGTGTTGGCTGAGTTATTACAGGATAAAAGACTAGAGATATTGGTAAGAAAAAGATAATTTTGTGAAAGTTTAGGAACACACTGATAACAAGAACACTTCCTAATGGGGTTAGGCATACTTTTGATGAAGACGATGAAGTTAACAGACCGTATGTTTACATAGATGCTGAAATGAGGATTGTATTTTAGATTTTGTGTAGTTGCTAGCATTGAACTGTGTGTTGGATGCACATGAATTGAAGGAATGGGCAAACATAGCTGATGTGGATCCACAGAGCCAGCATATTAAGATGTTTATAATTACAGGCAATTTGTTTAAATAACTAGGTATGGATGCTGATGTGCAAGAGAGGTTGAAAGGCTGTTTCCTTAAGCCAGCACTATAAAATATTTTATTCTCAGTGAGATGCTGCCATTTCATAGTGGGTTTCTAACACTGTGTATAGTTCCATCCACACAGTGCCTTTACTTCCATCCATTTTCTAATCTTTTTATCCAGAGGATTTGGAGCCTATCCCAGTAAGCAACGGACACAAGGCAGAATACACCCTGGACATAGCGCCAGTCCATCACAGGACAGACAGACACAAACACACACACCAGGGCCAGATTTCCCATAAACCAATTAACTTACCTGTCACGATTATAGTCCCCCCTCCTTAAGGGTGCTCCAGCCCTTTCACTTTAAACTTCATTCTGTGCACCTGATCGCTTTTACCTAGCCCACCTTAAAAGCCTGGCGCTGACGCTCATCCTGGCTCTGCATCTGGTTTCCGTACCATGCGAGTCTGGGACCTGGAAGCGCCTGGTCCCGTTAAGGTTCCCGTTCCCTGTCCGCCGGTTCCGACCCGGTTCATGGTTTTTAATTCCTTGTTTTGATGGATCTCCTGGCTTTGGACTTATTCTTGTGTTTTTGGATACCCTCTAAGGATTACTCTTTTGGATTGTTTGCCTCTGCCACACCTCCCCCGTGCACCAGCGCACTTTGGACACACCCCCCTGTTTTCAGCCCCGTATTCCTGCATTAAGTTTTCCCAGTGTTTCCCCACTTCTTTGGATTGTGTCGTCCGCATAGGGTCCGGAAAGAACTGTTTGTTACATTACCAGTATGTTTTTGAGTGTGAGAGGGAGTCACATCATACATATGGAGAAAAACCATGTAACCCAGAGAGAACATGCAAACCCCCCACACACAGGACAGCAGGAATTAAACCTAGGACCCCAGTGCTGCAAGATAGCAATGCTAATCACTTCACCACCATTAGAAATGGATGGATATTTTAGTTATCTTTCTAGTTCACAGGTTTGCATGCATAATTTAATTTTGAAAGCACTGAGACATCAGGTAATACTGTAATAACAAAAAGCATACTAACAACTGTGCCATCCTACTCCTTAGTTAATACATTTTATTATTTATAAACAGTTAACATTGTTAGCAAAATATTTTGAATTATACTTTACCCTATTTTTCTTTGGTTTTGTATTTAACTTATTATATGATAGTCAGATTAAATGTAGATTTGAACAATGAAAATATATTTTCATTATATACAGAACGTTCGTTCTGTATATACAAGCCATATACAGTTTACATAATATGTTTATGCTTCTAAATTAATATCGTTTATGACCATCAGATACGATATGCTCCTCTTCTTTTTATGCTCAGCTACTACAATTTCCCTTTAGTTGTAAAATTCCATATATTCAATACTAAGCAGACTAAAACTTGCACAGCAAAGAGATAAAATGATTAATTCTTTTCACTAACGACCAATGCACTACGAGTGCCCCTGTCGGTCATTTTTCCCAACCAATCACATACCGCGGTACACCGCTATGGCTTGGGGATAGTTGCGTGTGGTACAGGTTTGTTCCACGCAGTTTAAATGGCTGCATCTGTATATAACGTTTGTGGTGTCACCTATGGAAAAGTTGAGATTTGTTACTCACACCACCCTGTTCTTCTCCGTTTATCTTCCAAACCCAGTCTGTAATCTGTTTTCTCTGTCTCTCCAAATTCCAAAGTCCGTAAATCCACACAAACCCACGCTGTATCTAAGCCATAATCCGTAAACAGTAATCCGTTTTTCCTTTGTTATTCTGTTATTCTTTAATCCTTTCATAAACACAACCCTACTTTCTCTTTCTCCTCCAAACCGCATTCATCTTATCAGCTTTTGCGCTGGCTCACCGCTTCCAGGGCATTTATATTTTGTTTCCTGATGTGGCTAACCTGCGTCTCATTGTTTCTCTGAATAAACCCTTTCCATAAGCAGGTCAGCTGGTTCTTCTTGTTGGCCATTTTACTCAGGTCTATATTGAGTATAACAGAGATAATTGACTTCCCAGGCCCCTAGACAACATTTATTTGGACTGGCCATTAATCCACTTCTCACAAAGCTCCACTCACTGCTTCCAGGTGTTGTAGGTGTTGTTCCCATGTCGCACTATGAATTACGACATCATCCAAGTATGCAGCTGCAAAATCTTGATAAGGTCTAAGTATTCAATCCTTTAATCTTTTAAAAGTAGCTGGAGCCCCATGTAAACCAAATGGAAGGACCCGATACAGGTAAAAGCATATTAAAAGCAGCAAAAAGCAGGCTTGGCTTTAGCTTCTTTGGGCAGTGGCACTTGCCAATTTCCCTCCGTAAGATCTAGGGTACTAATCTATTGGGCATTACCTAATCGCTTGATTAGCTCATCTATAAGGGGCATAGGGTATGAATCAAACAGCGAGAGCTCATTTAACTTTTTGAAATTATAACGGAACCGAATAGTTCCTTCCAGCTTTGAATACATGATTGGATCAATTAAATGCTGAGGTGTTACTTTTTGTCAATGAAAAAATAAAGTCTTTTCGTTTACAAACATGGTTACAAAGAAAGTGGACCAGGGTAATAGTTTGAGCTTACAGCTTGTCCAAAGTCATTCATTATTAATACATAAGTAATATCTTCGGTAAAGACTTTGATGCATAAAATATTTCTTCATTATTAAAATATTTATGATAAAGGTGGTAGGTTGTGCACTTTCGTCCAACTGAGCAAACTTCCTTTTATAAAATCTACCAACTTTTAAATGTTTAATGATTAACATGCTGTAATACACAGTTTAAAATTATTAAAAGTCTAAAGATTATACTTAAATTTACTTATATACTTAAATTCTTAATTGGATAAAGATTGTCCTTCAGCAGTGACTGGGATTGGAAACCATGCGTTTTCTGGCGACAGCTCATGTGCTGTATATGAGAGGTTAAGCTTTATAATCTTCACCTGGTGGTGATTCCGGATACTATTACCATAACTGTGATAACTATATGGTATGACGCAATATGACACGTTATGATGCGTTGTGATGCGACACACCCACTGCGTTTTACTGCAGAGTACCTCGTTTGTTTTCAATGGCTGCATCTTATATTAAAAACATATCATACCTAATAGCAAAAGCAGAGGCCAGTAATGACTTGAATTACATATGGTCATATACTGTACAGTAAATACAGTATATTGCAAGTCTGCCTTATATAAAGAGTTTTCTTTAAGAAAATTCTTGTGTTTTCTTTAAAAATACTTGTATGTTTGCTGGGAACTGGACTTGGGTCACTGGCATGGCAGGTAAGAATTCTAACGCTAAACTAAATCTTTTGCCACAATAACCCAACAATAATTCACCCTGGAGTCTGTGTGGGTCCTAATGCCCCAGTATAGTGATGGGGACACTATACTATAAAATGGCACTGTCCTTCGGATGAGATGTAAAACTGAAGTCCTGGCTCTCTGTGGTCATTAAAAATCCCAGGGCATTTCTTTAAAAGAGTAGGGGTGTAACTGTGGCATCCTGGCCAAATTTCCCATTGGCCTTTACCAATCATGGCTTCCTAATAATCACCATCAATGAATTGTCTTCATCAATCAGTTCTTCTCTCCACTGATAGCTGGTGCATACCATAGTGAGCATACTGGTGTACTATGGCTGCCGTTGCATCCATAGGTAGGTGCTGCACATTAGTGATGGTGGAGGGAAGTCCTCATTACCTGTAAAGCGCTTTGAGCAGAGTGTTCAGAAAAGTGATAAGTGTAAGGAATTATTATTCTTAAAGCTGAAGTATTCTATGGAGTATTTCATTGTATTCTTTTTTAATAAACTGACATTACGCAATAAAGACATTTAAAATTACAACCCATTCTTTCGAGGCATGTATTTAAAAAAGTAAGAATGAGCAACTTTCAAGCTGCATTAAAAGACTGTTACTGTAGTTACCTTACTGAATTCAATTTGATCTTGCTTTGTGAAACTGAAAATCCAGAATTATGTTATTTTTGTTACTAAAGCTATCCGAATAAGTAATACCTGGAACCTGGAACCTCAGTTACTTTACTGAATATAATTTGATCTTGCCTTGTGAAACTGAAAATCCAGAATTATGTTTTTTTTACTAAAGCTATCTGACTGAGTAATATTTCTTTATTAAATAGACTCCTGGTGCTCATTGAAAACACTCAAAAATCTCAACACAACACCTGCTGGGTACACACTTCCTGAACTCACATGCTGGTTGGAAATAGGTTAATAATTTCTGTTTCAAAAGATTGCAAATTTGTTCAAGATTGTTTAAGTTAAAGCATGTTTATGTTGCTACAGTGAAAAGCACTGCTCTTCAAGTTTAAACAATGTAAATCTGCATGTATTGTCATGCTTCCGAAAATTTATGACAGTATGTACAGCATGACCTATATCACTGAATTTCTCATGATATCATATCAGTCTCTTTTTTACACTTGTAGGAGGTTGTCTTATTAATACCACATTCTTATTTTAGATTTTAGTTATATTGTGGCTTTAATGATTAGATTTTAAAATACTTAAAATACCTAATTGCAATTTCTGTTTAAGGGTATCTTTAAATTCTCTTATTCTTTCTGAACAGGTAGAACTGTTTTTTACACTTGCTCTTGACAAGTGTAAAAATAATTTAACTAATTCATTCATGTCGTAGTAACTTGTTTGTTTTGCGGTATGAAAGACCATCTTTAGTTACTTATTTTCAAGTTCGTTGGTTGCAAGATGTTCTCCTATATTGCATATGAAATAAAGAGAGCAGTCTATTATTTCTTAAATTTGAGTATTAGAGAACGAGTCTTTATTTGTTAAAAGTGCATTACAGTGCCTTGCGAAAGTATTCGGCCCCCTTGAACTTTTCAACCTTTTGCCACATTTCAGGCTTCAAACATAAAGATATAAATTTTTTATTTTATGTGAAGAATCACCAACAAGTGGGACACAATTGTGAAGTGGAACGAAATCTATTGGATTTTTTAAACTTTTTTAACTAATAAAAAAATGAAAAGTGGGGCGTGCAAAATTATTCGGCCCCCTTGCATTAATACTTTGTAGAGCCACCTTTTGCTGCGATTACAGCTGCAAGTAGCTTGGGGTATGTCTCTATCAGTTTTGCACATCGAGAGACTGAAATTCTTGCCCATTCTTCCTTGCAAAACAGCTCGAGCTCAGTGAGGTTGGATGGAGAGCGTTTGTGAACAGCAGTTTTCAGCTCTTTCCACAGATTCTCGATTGGATTCAGGTCTGGACTTTGACTTGGCCATTCAAACACCTGGATACGTTTATTTGTGAACCATTCCTTTGTAGATTTTGCTGTATGTTTGGGATCATTGTCTTGTTGGAAGATAAATCTCCGTCCCAGTTTCAGGTCTTTTGCAGACTCCAACAGGTTTTCATCCAGAATGGTCCTGTATTTGGCTGCATCCATCTTCCCCTCAATTTTAACCATCTTCCCTGTCCCTGCTGAAGAAAAGCAGGCCCAAACCATGATGCTGCCACCACCATGTTTGACAGTGGGGATGGTGTGTTGAGGGTGATGAGCTGTGTTGCTTTTACGCCAAACATATCGTTTTGCATTGTGGCCAAAAAGTTCGATTTTGGTTTCATCTGACCAGAGCACCTTCTTCCACATGTTTGGGGTGTCTCCCAGGTGGCTTGTGGCAAACTTTAGATGAGACTTTTTATGGATATCTTTGAGAAATGGCTTTCTTCTTGCCACTCTTCCATAAAGGCCAGATTTGTGCAGTGTAAGACTGATTGTTGTCCTATGGACAGACTCTCCCACCTCAGCTGTAGTTCTCTGCAGTTCATCCAGAGTGATCATGGGCCTCTTGGCTGCATCTCTGATCAGTCTTCTCCTTGTCTGAGCTGAAAGTTTAGAGGGACGGCCAGGTCTTGGTAGATTTGCAGTGGTCTGATACTCCTTCCATTTCAAGATGATCGCTTGCACAGTGCTCCTTGGGATGTTTGAAGCTTGGGAAATCTTTTTGTATCCAAATCCGGCTTTAAACTTCTCCACAACAGTATTACGGACCTGCCTGGTGTGTTCCTTGGTCTTCATGATGCTCTCTGCGCTTTCAACAGAACCTTGAGACTATCACAGAGCAGGTGCATTTATACAGAGACTTGATTACACACAGGTGGATTCTATTTATCACCATCAGTCATTTAGGACAACATTGGATCATTCAGAGATCCTCGCTGAACTTCTGGAGTGAGTTTGCTGCACTGAAAGTAAAGGGGCCGAATAATTTTGCACGCCCCACTTTTCATTTTTTTATTAGTTAAAAAAGTTTAAAAAATCCAATAGATTTCGTTCCACTTCACAATTGTGTCCCACTTGTTGGTGATTCTTCACATAAAATAAAAAATTTATATCTTTATGTTTGAAGCCTGAAATGTGGCAAAAGGTTGAAAAGTTCAAGGGGGCCGAATACTTTCGCAAGGCACTGTAAGTCAGAGTACAGATACCATACGGATGCAGCCATTCAAAATGCACGGTACAAACCTGTACCGCACGCAACTACCCACAAGCCACTGCAGTGTAACCTGGGTAAGTGATTGGCTGGCCAAAATGACCGACAGGGGCACTCATGGTGCATTGGTCGGTAGTGAAAAGATTTAATCATTTAATCTCTTTACTTTGCACATTTTAATCTGCTTAGTATTGAATATTTATATGAAATTTTACCACTAAAGGGAAATTGTAGTAGCTGAGCATAAAAAGAAGAGGAGCATAACACATCTGAAGGTCATAAACTATATTAATTTAGGAACATAAACATATTACTGTATGTAAACTGTACTGTATATGGCTGGTCTTGGTAGTTTAAAGACAAAATACACACCAGTCTTCCATTTCTCCCTAAACATTTTAAGCATCAAAGTTTTATGAAACGGTCCCCAAATATGCTATTGCTGTATAGAATGAATTTTAATTTAAAAAAAAATTATTTAACACAAAAATTAAGCTGTTTACATTCCTCTGCCTGAGAATATAGTCACTCGTTGCTACGCAACTCAAAAACACAGCCACTAACTAGCAAAGAGAGGACATTAGCTAACCAATATGATAAAGGAATAAATGATTTTTTGTTTATTTCTTTTGCACATTTATTTGAACATTTCCATCGATTGTACAAGCACTTGGAAACTGTCCAATCCCTAGTTCGTCTGCATTTTCTTTTACGCTCCGGGCTTTCTCCCGGTCTGGTGCCGGTCTGTGTCTTCTTGAATATAATGCTGGTGATTTTTTTTTTAATTTGGGTTTCCAATAACGCCGCAGCAAACTCTTGTTTTTATGTCCACTATAACAGACAATCTCCCTTGCTTTTAACCGAGCATTTCATAATTTCCTTAAATAAAAATGATTTTAACTATGCGACAGAATTCTGGGGTCTCCCTATACCAGAGATTACAGTACGGCTTCAGAATGGTGATTGGCTGACACCATCTGACACCCTCTGACCTGAGAAATGTTCTACATAGCAGGAAGACAACAGCATACAGAATGTTGTTTCTATTCGAAACGTGTATTTTAAAAGTTTAATTAAGAAGTAAAAACCTTACAGCGTATACAGATTTCTAAGCTGAATAGGAGGAAGAAAAATCACCCGTGTTTCGCGCATAAAAAGTGGTTATTAACTATCTAAACCTGTTTTATTTATTTTATTTTTATTTAGATTAAGAGTTCCTGTCACCCCCATTTCCATTTAAATCGCAAACCCGTGTTTAATTAAATATCTTTATTGATTCACAATCTGGCAATGCAATGTAAATCGTTATCTTTGTCTTCTGCATAATAATGTTCACCTCTGTGTCCAGCAAATTAATAATACACTTTATTTTATATAGCGCCTTTAAAGGTGGCTTCTCAAAGCGCTTTACAGGATAAAAACAACAACAACAACAATACTAGGCTAGGCAAATCAAAAATGAGATATAATGATGTGTTCCGGCTTAGACATTGCATGACTTTAAAAACTACAAAAACAGATTTCGAGAGTTAATAAATACTTTTTATGCGAGACAAAGAGGTGATCTCTTGCAGCTGACATTTCACTGTTTTAAACAAATATGAAATTAGATTGCTCATAAATCTAATCACTTATTCTACTTATTATTGCTCTCTGAAAATGCTCTTTTTCTTGTGCGTTTTGGAGACCTTGATCGAATCTGATTTGAGATGTCAGAACGGATTTATTTTCTGTGTATTTCTGTGTGCGCATTTCCTACATTGCTTTGTTTGTCAAGATTTTAACTTTTTATTTAGACTCAGGATTTCAACTATAAATTGTACACTAATTACTAGCAGTAAATACTGATGTTTTGCTCCCTCTTACCAAAAGAATATTAAAAAAAAATGTATTGTAGCTGGGATGAACTTTTTTTCAAATGTGTCTCTACCTAATGCCTAGCGGGAGAGCCACTGAGTCTGGTTGCCACAGATGTGGCCTACTTAGCCCGCCAGGGTTACTCTACTTTCCCGGAGGATGCCCACGGGCAGATAGCGCTCCAGGCGTTCCTGTGGGCCCTGGCGCCGAATGAGGTGCAGCGCCACGTGATGCTGGCCACGCTGGTCCCCTTGGAGCAGGCCTGGCTCTGACTGAGCAGGCTGATGCCGTATTCAAGGAGAACGGTGGGCATCAGCGGAGGGGTGCATGGAGAATCAGATGGGGAGGAGGAGATGGTCAGCGCAGGGGGAGCGACGACGGCAGGTCATCTGCCACCGCTGTGGGGAGAGGGGGCACATTGCCCGGGAGTGCCAGTCGCTGGAGCCCCGGGGACTCCAGAGGCGATCGGTAAACGGGAGTGGGGCGGCCTAAAGGGGGGAAGGCTGCCCTTGAGCGACACTACCCCCGCTCTGGAAAGCCAGAAGGAGTGCTTCACCCCGCCTGCTGACGTGGGAAGGGTTGGCTAAAGCCGGGGCTTATTTCTTCCCTTCCTCATCGAGGGCAGACCCTGCTCATCGACATTGGTTTAACCATCACCCTGGTGCGGCCTGGTGTCCTGCCGGGCACCAAGGCAGCCGGACCCCCAGGGTGCTCACCGTGCACTTTGGGGCTGCAAGGGTGAAACACCCCTTCTACCTTGCCCCAGTCTGTGAGGACTGTATCCTGGGGTTGAACTGGTTGCAGCAGGTGGGTGGTTGCTGTGGCCAACTCCTACAACAGGTGGGGTGAAGCGCTCCTTCTGGCTTTCCGGAGTGAGGGTAGTGTCACTCAAGGGTGGCTTTCCCGCCTTTAGGCCACCCCGCTCCCGTTTCCTGACGGCCTCCAGAGTCCCCGGGGATGGGGGAACCGGCGGTTCTCTAAATCCGACATCATCGGCGGTTCTCTGTCCATCCTCCCGCTTCTGACACCAATGTAATGAATTTGGGTTTGTTGAGGACGAACACAGAGACTCAGACTTGTGGAGTTAAAAACTGCGCTTTATTTGTTCTCCGTCACCACCTGCCAGTAGCACTCCCACGCCCAGACGAGAGAGAGACACAAGACAAGCCTGCCAAGAGCACGGGCGAGCAAGAATGCAAGCCTAAGAGAGAGAGAAAAGAGAGAGAGTAACACCAAGGGGTGCGGAACCAGGGAACTACTTACATGGAAAACGGGCGATCTCCCCAGACTGAACGCCCGTTTCACTGTTACCTGGATACCTCTTGGGGGATATCCTCTATATCCTCTTGGGGGGAATATCCTCTGTCAAAGTGCAATTAAATACAATAGTTCAGGTGGGTTTCTGCATCAGCATGCGTAGGCTGCAAAGGAACAAGTAATAGGTTTATTCCATGCTGAAAAAAAGACGAAAGAGAACACAACGTTTCGGCCGTGGAGCCTTCTTCAGGTGTGAGAGAGACAGGGCAGTAGGCAAAGGTAAAGTAGCAAGAGAACAAAGGTTGGGAGGGAGGAGGAGTGAGAGGCCGGAGCAGGGGACAGAAAGAGAGGCCAATCAAGAGGTGTGAAGTCAGAATGGGTGCAGAGAGGTGTGAAATGAAACTTAACAGATAGCTGTGAAGAGACGGAATGCTGGTTTAGTGAGAGAAGCGGGCAAGTGGCCCAGGGAGGAAGAGAAGGTATGACGAAGAGATCTAGAAAATCTCGGCTCCACGGCCGAAACGTTGTGTTCTCTTTCTTCTTTTTTTCAGCATGGAATAAACCTATTACTTGTTCCTTTGCAGCCTACGCATGCTGACGCAGCTACCCACCTGAACTACAACCGCCTACAGCTGCTGCGACCCACTATGCCTTCCTCCAAATCTTTTTCTAGATCTCTTCGTCATACCTTCTCTTCCTCCCTGGGCCACTTGCCCGCTTCTCTCACTAAACCAGCATTCCGTCTCTTCACAGCTATCTGTTAAGTTTCATTTCACACCTCTCTGCACCCATTCTGACTTCACACCTCTTGATTGGCCTCTCTTTCTGTCCCCTGCTCCCGCCTCTCACTCCTCCTCCCTCCCAACCTTTGTTCTCCCGCTACTTAACCTTTGCCTACTGCCCTGTCTCTCTCACACCTGAAGAAGGCTCCACGGCCGAAACATTGTGTTCTCTTTCTTCTTTTTTTCAGCATGGAATAAACCTATTACTTGTTCCATTTAATACAATATGCTGGACAGTATGCTTCTCAAAGCGCTTTACAGTATAACAACAATAACAACAAAATTTTAAAAGTCCTGAGAGGAAGAATATCATCAATATTAATAATAATAAAAAACTTTATTTTATATAGCGGCTTAAAAGGTGGCTTTTCTTTGAAAAATACTTTTTTAAATGCATTTGCACACAGAGCAGTGTTTACTTGAACATGGAGATGCCATACTGAATAATTCCTGCACACAACCATTGCAGTGGAATTTGCATCATTTGGCAGGGCTATGAGTACGCTGGGCAAACGTTCCGAGGTCAAATTCTTCCAGCACGGGGGTACCTTTAAAGCGGAGATGACGGCACCGAAATTTTTTGGCGCGCCTGCTCTTTAAAGCCCTGGCCAAATATGAAGACAGTACGTACAGTTATAATTCAAACGGAATTAAAAACAACACATCCCAGTTACCATGGTGGTGCTTGTGATCATTGTGTTTAACCAACGAAACAGGGCAAAAAATCAGTCACATGACTTTGGGGCAGCAACAAAGCGAAATTTACACGATAGGCTACCTCAAACTGTCAGTTACACGACCGTGTATGTCACTTAAGCCACTCCTATTTGGCATTTTAATTATGGAGGCGAAAAGACACCCCCCCCTCTCTCTGGGTGCCTGATTTGCCGCCATCTTTAACTGTTCCGTGTCCGAATCGCAGTAGCTATGCGTATGAAATAAAGTTAATCCCAGCTACAAAACATATATATTTTTGTGGTAAGAGGGAGCAAAACATCAGTATTTACTGCTATTAATTACTGTACGATTTAAAGTTGAAATCTGAGCCTAAATATAAAGTTAAAATCTCGACAAAGGAATGTAGGATATACAGAGAAAATAAATCCTTTCTGACATCTAAAATCAGTTTCGATCAAGGTCTCTAAAATGAACAAGAAAAAGAGGATTTTCGGAGGGCAATTACGCTGTGTTTATATAGAATAAGTGATTTATGAGCAATCTTGTTAGTTTAAAACAGTGAAATGTCAGCTGCAAAAGATCGCACCAGAAACAGCACTCTCTCTGCCTGTCATAGACGTTCAGGAAAGGGTGAATGAAGTCATGTCAAGTACAATTATTCTGTGATCAATAATAACAGTTGTAGGACAAGAAACAAAAGATAGTGAAAACTTAAGCTTTTTAAGGCTAAAACTCAAATTCATTCTACAAATTAAGGCAAATGAAAATTCAGGACGTTAAAGTGCTAGAGGTGTAAAAAATACAAAAATGCACATGAGCAAAAAGTTTTAGAAATGGAGCAGGTGTTACTTTGAAATAAGCAAACAGAAAAAAAGTCATGACTATAGTGCAGAAGAGGGATGCAAGAACACTTGCTTAGATATACAAAAAAATCACAAAAAGGAGTATGTTACAAAAGAACATGCAAACATGTTCATCATGTACAGAACATATACAGAACATGTGCATCAATTTCCCTTCGCGATCAATAAAGTCTTTTCTATAAACATGAAACAGAGTGAGGAATCAGAAAAATTAGCATGCATAAAAAACAGCAATTCTGTCAGTGAGCCCTAAATGAATTAATAGCAACCATTGTTTCATGGAGGGCTTCTCAGATAGTTGAGCATTCAGGTAGATTGCCAGGTAAACATACTTTGTTAAAGCAAGTCAGTTTTTTCCGCAACACATAAAATACATTTTTCCAAGAAAGTTTAGCCTTTGTCACTAATGAAACCACTAAATAAAGATAGATAAAGAAAAATAAATATTAAAGATAAATATAGAAATCTTAAGATTTTTTTTATTCAATGTTGGTAGCAGGATGAACTGTCAGGTTGAGCTAAGTGTATATTTTGTCGCAGAGTTGCTGCAAGATGTTAACAGTGAAAAAAGGTATTTAGAAATGATTTATTTCAAGAAGAAAATTTTCAGAATAATTACAAATCTAGCAGGATAGAGAAAGCACAGAAAATAGGCAGTTAGATTGATCAGATTAGTATGAAAAGCCATTTAGCAAAGAGGGAATGAGAAGAATGACAAACTAGTATACTTTTGATCTTTTTTTCTGAACAAGGGAAAATCTGATCATGTTTCTCTATAACAATAATAAAAAACTTTATTTTATATATCACCTTTGGCATCTCAAAGCAATACAGTAGATGTAAAAACAGATAAAAGGACCACAGATTACAAAGTAAATACATATAAGAAAGACAAGCAGTTAGAGGTGCTACCAAAATTAGAAAATGAAGCAGATACAGACACTAAGTCTTCTGAAAAGAAAGGTTCTGAGGTTAGATTTAAATGCACTCAGGGTACGTGACTGATATCACTGGGAATACAAATTGAGAGCTCTGGGGTGCAGCTAGAGAAGACCCTGTCTCCCACAGAATGTAGATGTTCTTGAGGACAGCTAGAAGACCAGAGTCAGACGGACAAAGGTGGGGAGTAAACAGATAATAAGCCATATACTGTAGGTACTAAATGAGGATGAGGATTTTGAAGTTGACTCAAAACCTGATAGGTAACCAGTGCAAGGACTTGAAAACAGGTGTAATGCATCCCTGATAGGATTCTCGCTGTCATATTCTGAACATATTGAAGATTGCTCAGTGTGGATTTAATTTCCCCAGTAAACAGGATGTGCATTTATTTATCTAGAAAAAAGCCTTTCTTGATTTCTCTAGTTCTTAGTTTCTCTAGTTCCCTTTAAAATAAAGATAATTTTGGGAAAGTTGAGGAACACACTGATAACAAGAACACTTCCTAATGGGGTTAGGCATACTTTTGATGAAGACGATGAAGTTAACAGACCATATGTTTACATAGATACTGAAATGAGGATTGTATTTTAGATTTTGTGTATTTGCTAGCATTGAACTGTGTGTTGGATGCACATGAATTGAAGGAATGGGCAAACATAGCTGATGTGGATCCACAGAGCCAGCATATTAAGATGTTTATAATTACAGGCAATTTGTTTAAATAACTAGGTATGGATGCTGATGTGCAAGAGAGGTGGAAAGGCTGTTTCCTTAAGCCAGCACTATAAAATATTTAATTCTCAGTGAGATGCTGCCATTTCATAGTAGGTTTCTAACACTGTGTATAGTTCCATCCACATAGTGCTTTTACTTCCATCCATTTCTAATCTCTTTATCCAGTACAGAGGATTTGGAGCCTATCCCAGTAAGCAATGGACACAAGGCAGAATACACCTGTTAGGAATCCCTGGTGGGAAGATACACGGATCCTGGGCGAACAAACCAAAACGAGAGGCAAGGTCGTAGTCAAAAGGCGAAAGGCAAGTCGTAATCCAGGAAGTTCTCCGGTAGCAGACAGTCCGAGGCGAGAGGCGAGGTGCAAAGTCGAAAAGGCAGAAGGGGAATCCAAAATCCAGAATAAACGTGGTACGGGGAAAAACGCCAGGTAGAGCTCTCAAGGAGTAGACTCAATACCGAGCAGTGGGAAACAGGTGAAGAGGGTATAAATAGCAGTGCGCACCGCACCGTGAGTGTGCGCAGGTGGTTTAACTCGTGCAGCGGTGTTTGTTAATAATCACCCGCTGCTGGGGCTGATTAGCTCGCTTACGATTTGATCTTGACTGCCTGGTGGTCGTGACAACACCCTGGACATAGCGCCAGTCCATCACAGGACAGACAGACACAAACACACACACACCAGGGCCAGTTTTCCCATAAACCAATTAACTTACCAGTATGTTTTGGAGTGCAAGAGGGAGTCATATCACACATATGGAGAAAAACCATGTAACCCAGAGAAAACATGCAAACCCCACACACACAGGATGGCAGGAATTGAACCTAGGACCCCAGTGCTGCAAGATAGCAATGTTAACCACTTCACAACCATTATAAATGGAAGGATGTCTTAGTTATCTTTCTAGTTCACAGGTTTGCATGCATAATTTAATTTTGAAAGCCACTGAGACATCAGGTACTACTGTTGTATTTATGAAAAAGAAACAAATCAAAAAGCATACTAACAACTGTGCCATCCTACTCCTTAATTAATACATTTTATTATTCATATACAGTTAACATTGTTAGCAAAATATTTTGAATTATATTTAACCCTATTTTTTCTTTACTTTTGTATTAAACTTATTATATGATAGTCAGATTAAATGTATATTTGAACAATGAAAATATATTTTTACAAGATGCGGGGGAAAGTGCAACAACTTAATACAGTGCTAAATTTAATATTATTGATTGCTAATAGTTTATGCTAACACCAAACTTTCTTAATTAGATGTATTTAAAACAGTGAACTAAGTGTAACATACCATTCAGAAATACAATCGAGAATAGTTTTGTGGTGTTTGTATGGATGAAACATTTCTAAAATGTATAACGTATCAAAATTAAAGACGATTAAAATCTGTAATCTTTCCACTTGTAATGTCATTAGACAGAACAACAAGTTTCTGCTTTGTCTAAGGATGCTATCAAAAAGTAGTCTAAGTGGTGAAAAAGCTGTGCTTAATGATAATTAAGTGACTTAAAAGTAAAAAGAGATGCTTCATATTGCTTGATTAATTTTAAAAACTAAGTTATAAAAGCAGACGCGATTGCAGCCATAAGCACTCCAGGCAGCAGAACGTTCATTCTGTACTGCTGAGCTCCGCGCCTCCTCCCTCTCTCGGTGACGCGCCCCTCTCTGATAGAGCGCAGTGGGCGGTATGCTATTTTCAGAGCCTCTGATTGGGAAAAAAAGACCTGCTGATCAGTTTCACACAACAGGAAGAGAAAAGAATGGGATTTTTTCTCTTCGAAACGTGTGTTGTCTTTATGAAATTCGTGTATTTTAAACATTTAATGAAGAAGTAAAAACCTTACAGCGTACACAAAGATTCTGAGCTGATCACGAGGAAGAAAAATCACCCATTTTTCGCGCATATAAAGTGGTTTTTAACTCTCGAAACCTGTTTTTATAGGTATTAAAGTCGTGTAATGTCTAAGTTAAGCAGGAACACATCATTATATCTCATTTTTTATTTATTTTGAAAAAAAAATTAAAAATCGTTTGCCCAGTCTACTATGAGTCATACAAGTGGTGGTGGATTTGGAGACAAAATGTATTTACATTGGGTTGCTGTACGTGGAGCACTAATAACCCCAAAGCTCTACTTATTATTTTAACAAGAGATTGCACCTGACAAGCTGGACAGTATGCTTCTCAAAGTGCTTTACAGGATAACAACAACAATAACAACAACAATTTACAAGTTCTGGGAGGATAAATATGATCAATAATAATAATAATAATAATAATAATAATAATAATAATAATAATAATAATAATAAGCTTTATTTTATATAGCACATTTAAAGGTGGTAAAAACCTTACAGCGTACACAAAGATTCTGAGCTGATCACGAGGAAGAAAAATCACCCATTTTTCGCGCATATAAAGTGGTTTTTAACTCTCGAAACCTGTTTTTATAGGTATTAAAGTCGTGTAATGTCTAAGTTAAGCAGGAACACATCATTATATCTCATTTTTTATTTATTTTGAAAAAAAAATTAAAAATCGTTTGCCCAGTCTACTATGAGTCATACAAGTGGTGGTGGATTTGGAGACAAAATGTATTTACATTGGGTTGCTGTACGTGGAGCACTAATAACCCCAAAGCTCTACTTATTATTTTAACAAGAGATTGCACCTGACAAGCTGGACAGTGTAGCGGTGAGGCTTAATAATAATGCAGAATTAAGTGTTTCTGAGCTTTCCCAAATTAGGCCTCATTTCTCTGTTCATCTCTGTGGTGCAGCCACAGAGAAACCATTCATGCAAGGTGATTTAAGGTCCAAGGACAGCTCCCAAAGGGGGATGCACTTAGCTAAGCCTGGCTATCATGATCAATGGTCATCCATTGGTGCCTATCTGTCTAGGGAGTGCGAGTTGGACATCTGGATTGCATTCCTAAGTGTCAGGACTAAGTGACTCATATCTCACCTTGATCAACCAATCAGGGACTGGTAGGGCCGAGTAACCCACGTGGGACTCTGATGCCCATGGAACTTTCAGCCAATCAATGAGCTGAAGTTCCTCCAGGTAAAAACAGGCAACAGAGAGAGCCTGGGAGATTCAACAAGATTCAGACAAGATTCAACAGAATTCAAAGGAGAATTCCAGGGCAGGACGGCCCAGGAGCAGAAGGCTCCCAAGGGCAGGACATTCTCGCAGCGCGCCTCCTGACCATCCTGAGACTCAGCCCGGACAACCACGGAACGGCCAGTGTGTCCGAGTGCCAGAACTTTCCTTTGTTCTAAGAGTCTAGAGTGGAGGTTGCCAGAGAGTAACCAGCAGCAGGCCTCGTGAACTGGTCGGAACTGTGGACAGCTGAATCACTATTCAGAACTAGCTCTTCATCATAACCGAACTGGTCCTCTTCCTGACTTGCTGGGACCCACAGTCATCTTTTCTCCTGTGCACAAACTTTGCTAGTTAATGCCAACAGTGAGCATCAGCAGCGCACCGTCGCAAGCCGCACATCACAGCCTGGCACCGAGCCAGAGAGCGCGGATTGGACAGCAACAGCCTGCAACTGTTTCTTTGTGCCCGCAGGAGATCTGAATCCCCAAAGATTGGATGAGTATTCAACTTCAATGCATTACAGCTCGAGAATTCAATTGTTATCCCAACCAGTTGATATCAATTTAATTCCTAAGAGTTATGTACTTGTTTGAGTATCTAATGTAGAAGTTGTAACCAAGTCCACTTTACGAAACGGTCTTAATGAATGATATACTGAACGTATTTCCTCTTGATGTGTAACTCTTTGTAACTGACCGAATATACCTTTTGTATTCTGATAACCCTCTCGATAAGATCTGTTAGGTTTATATGCATATTCTATGTATTAATAAATGTATCCTCGTGTATTAGTACCTGTGTGTGTGCGTTGTTTGAGTTATATCGCATGGTTGGATTCTAAAGCCACCAAAAGAATCAACTTTGTGATTTACTGCTACAATTAATAATTGTCTCAGTAAATGCCCAAACCCTACAGAACTGGTGCCTTCAGAGAGCCACTATAATCTACGTTATTTGGCGTCCCTGAACCGGTTTTCTCTACATTTATTTGGCGTCCCTGGCACGGGCGTGGCAAGACTGAAATGAGTCAACCAAGCGGAATAATTCAATATAAAACGCCGCGGGTTTCATACACGACAATACAGTGTGCTGAAAGCCGAAAGAAAAAGTTCCCCTTGCTCTTTAAGCAGTGCTTGATTGTTTTGTGATCTTTTGCGATCTACCGGGTTGATTGCATACTTGATCTTGTGGTTTTCTGTGGTAAAACTGTAATTTCGTACTTAAAAGTAATACTCTTTAAGTTTTACGATGGTTGCTAAAAGGTCTGAATTCGAGTCGCTATTAAGCACTCTCTCTAGCAGCGACAGGTCTGACCACGATCTCTTCCATATCTCCGTCAGCGGAGAAGCTAGAAGGATAAATCTCCATTCTCTGAGAGAGCTAGCGAAGGACATAGAGAGATTTGACCCCGCAGTGTCAGAGAATAATATCGAGAGTTATATTCAAGACCTCAGGTATAACCTGCAGTACCTGCCAAACGCCACAGAACAGGAGAAAGTGTTTCTGGTTAGAAAAACTACCAGCAGAGCTGTACATGAGTGGATGGCTAGGCAGATGAAAGAAGTCTGTAATGACTTTGAGCAGCTTTGTCAAGCACTTATCGAAGAATACAGTGCGTTTATTGACCCGACTGCTGCGATAGCCGCCGCTCTTAACATTAAGCACGAGAGAGCAGAGTCCCCTCGCGAATATTACGAGAGACTTAGACGAACTTATTTTGGAGGGCGAAATGATGAGGGTTGCGAAGAGAACACACATTTCAAGGGTTTATTCATTGCGAATCTCCACCCGTCAGTCAGAAAGATGATCTTAATGCATACAGATGCACAGACCATGAAAATGACTGATATCAAGAGATTCGTGCAGAAAGCCTGGGAGTATGATGTCCAAAGTCGCTCTGAGCAAAAAGCTGTTAAAGCGACTGCGTTCGCCGTCAGAGCCAGCAGGGTTAATTCCCCCCTGCTCGAAGGAGCACAGGCTCCTGAGCTGGCTAAGCCCCGTTCCAAAGCAGGCACACTGGACCGCACCCAGCGTCCTAAGTGCCATGAGAACACCAGGGGAGGGAAAGGGCTAGAAAAAACTGAACAAAAGGATTCAGTAGCCGCCCGCCTGGCCAGGCTTGAACAAGCTTTATTAGGACAGGGACAACCGCTCCCGAAGGCTGCCGGAAGCGTGAATGAGCTGATACTCTCCACTGGAGGAGGCGGAGACCCGCCCCCTCTCCCTTCCTCAGTCTATCTGATTGAGCGGAATGGTTCCTGCCTGGATAAGGTCAGCCACTCCCAAGTGAGTGCTGACTCCACCCCTGAAGTCACAGAGCAGGCAGTAAAACGCAGAGGAAAAGCAAGAAGCTTTTACCTCAAGGCTGCCATGGGAGATGTCTTACCCAGTGAGACACTGATTGACACTGAGGTTGAAAGGTGTTTGATGTCACACGGCAAGCTCAAACGGGTAGAAAAAGAAAAGGGCATGCGACTCAGAGAGGAACCTTTGGTGGATCACCAGAAAGGCAAGGTGTGGAAACAGGTCAAGGCTCCTAAGCCTTCTGTACAGAAGGAAAGGGGGGCCAAGAGGCAGACTGTGCTCACACAGTGCCCACCGAACACAGAAGCCCATGCGGAGATTCCTTCTGTTCCCTCTGGACAAGAAATAAAAATATTTCCTTGTTCCCCAGATATACAGGGAAGTCGTGTCCCGGCTGAGGTCACAACAGCCTCCATGCCACAGGAGCGGTGCTCCAAGCAGCCGCCTGATCCACCAGGTAAAGCACACACCTTTTACGTCCCTAAAGAGGAGCAGATCTCCCCACCTGGCGATGAAAAGGAGCTTTCCCTGTGCACCCTGGCACCTAAGAGGGGTCAGGACCACCACCCTGCAGTGGTGGAAGGGATCCAGATGGCAGGAGAGCAGGTTGGTGATGAAGCCCTCACCCTTAGCCCTGAGAGGTCCTCTATTAGTGAGGATCTGCTTGAGCAGCTGTCGCAGGGCCACCGCCAGGTGCCCCTGGTGCAACATTCACAGGTTAGACAGGAGGTCCAGCTCGACGCTGAGACTACTGCGCTGTGGACACACCTGATCCCAGATGCCGATTCCCTCTGCTTTGACCCAGGGAACCTGCAGTCAGGTAACATTATTTCTCACAACTACCAGGTAGTGAGTGAGACTGACCTGATTGTTCCTGCCTCAACGGCAGGGTTGCCAACACACCCAGTCCCCCAGAAGGGACAGGGAATGAAAGCCGAGCCGGTTTTCTTACAGCCACCAGCTCAGTTTGTCAGTCTGAGTCTGACCAACAGTGGTTCAGCCAGACTGGAGCTGGATGGTAAAGTCACCCGCCTGCCAGTGCAGGACATCGCAAAGAGGGGTGTCAGAACCCCAGCCTGCACTGACATGGGCCTGGTGAGTGATAGTAAGTTCAAAGACAGTGAACTAGCTATCCCAGTGCTGGGGCAGCTCCCTGAACCCCTAGCGAGGGAAAGGGGGAGCGAGCAGGTGTCCTACACCCAAGCCCAGCGAACGATTGTAAACATGCCGATAGAAGGATTCCTCAATCAGGAAGTGTGCAGGGTGGACCTGAACAGTGGGAATGGGATAACAATCCCAGATCACTCAGGTGCTCCAGATGACCACTCAGCCAAGGGTCAGGCATGCTCCACCGCTGCACCGCCCCCTGCAGGGTTCCTAGAGCACAGGCATGAACAAATCGAAAAAGCAGATGCCCTGGAAAAGGAGGAGCAGCATCAGCCGCTGCGTCAGATCTCCCCAGATTTCCAGGATGTTGGTGCCCAAGATGCCACAGGGCATACTGAGAAAGACACCATGTACATGCTGCGCCAGCTTAGAAAGGCAACAGTCACTCAGAAGGAGATGACTGGGATCAGCCACCCGAAAAGACTTTTGGGAGGACTGATTGCTGCCACCACTGTTGTGCATTTGCTATTTCTGGTAGGTTTGTGTGCTACTGGCACTCTCACCCTGACTGCCCCAAGAAGGCAGGTGTCAGAGATGCCAGAGGGTAGTGACAGACTGTATCAACAGCAGCAAAAGTTGGAAAGCTTAGGGAAAACCCTACAGGCAACTTCCTATGCAACAGGGTTAAACCTTATTCCCCAAACAGTGGACATGATTGTTGGTGTTATACAGTGGGTTTATGCTTGTGTGCAACAGGCCAGAATGTTGACACAAGACCTGTTAAGGGAGTTTAGTGCCACTGTAGCCAGTCTAACCACGGCACAAATCCCAACCCACTTGATTCCACTCTTCTCAGTAGAGGAGTATGTGACATTAACCCCATCGCTCATAGCTCACCCAGAAGGCAATCCAAGATTGAATTCGGTTCCAAATCTTGAGATGGGTATGGCTACCAAAGCTATCCATTGGCTGTGTCTAAACGATTCACCAATGAAGGGTGTAAAGCTACTAATGAGCAGAGGGAGGTTAATGAACCCCATGAAGAGCAGGTGGGAAGTAAATGGCTGGTCAGCACACCACATTTAACAGACACTGTGACTTGTGACAGGTATGATACAGCTACCACAATGCAGCTACCTAACCAATAGTTTTCCCGAGGAGGCCATAGTACAGCATGGTAACTTAACACTGTACGGTCTGGAACCAGACAATATAAGACCAAACTTGAGGTCTAAGATGCCTTCAGGTGCCACACTATTCAATTGGATAGAAATCCAAGAAACAGTAAGCCCTGAAGAGGTACAGGTAGTTAGTTTGCTTTAATGGAACAAACCTCCAAATCACCCTAGCAGATACCCAACACAGGTGTTGTGGTTTATCGGGGGGCTGGGAACAGGAACTGTTGTTATTGTAACACTACTGCCGGGAAGCTGGATCATGACTGACAGTGTACTCTGAATGCTGTACTCTCACATCAAGATGTACTCTGGGTAGCACGAATGAGTCAAAGGTAGCATGTCAAAAGAAAGGAAGTGACTTCTCCCCAAATATCTACCACAGAGGTATCAGATATTGACAGTGAACTTCCTGATGTGTAATTCCTAGACTGAGATAATGTCTCCTACCGTGTTTATACATACTCCAGATGTTATTCATCCTGTTTGTATCCAATGCTGGTTCCGGTATGAATTCTCGAGGAGTAATGTAGACATTTAAGGTTAATGTTCTAATGGCAAGGGACATCACTTAACTCTGTTTTGTTTTGAAGGCAACAATGCCTCGGGACCTCGTGGCCTTCAAAAAGGGGGGATATGTAGCGGTGAGGCTTAATAATAATGCAGAATTAAGTGTTTCTGAGCTTTCCCAAATTAGGCCTCATTTCTCTGTTCATCTCTGTGGTGCAGCCACAGAGAAACCATTCATGCAAGGTGATTTAAGGTCCAAGGACAGCTCCCAAAGGGGGATGCACTTAGCTAAGCCTGGCTATCATGATCAATGGTCATCCATTGGTGCCTATCTGTCTAGGGAGTGCGAGTTGGACATCTGGATTGCATTCCTAAGTGTCAGGACTAAGTGACTCATATCTCACCTTGATCAACCAATCAGGGACTGGTAGGGCCGAGTAACCCACGTGGGACTCTGATGCCCATGGAACTTTCAGCCAATCAATGAGCTGAAGTTCCTCCAGGTAAAAACAGGCAACAGAGAGAGCCTGGGAGATTCAACAAGATTCAGACAAGATTCAACAGAATTCAAAGGAGAATTCCAGGGCAGGACGGCCCAGGAGCAGAAGGCTCCCAAGGGCAGGACATTCTCGCAGCGCGCCTCCTGACCATCCTGAGACTCAGCCCGGACAACCACGGAACGGCCAGTGTGTCCGAGTGCCAGAACTTTCCTTTGTTCTAAGAGTCTAGAGTGGAGGTTGCCAGAGAGTAACCAGCAGCAGGCCTCGTGAACTGGTCGGAACTGTGGACAGCTGAATCACTATTCAGAACTAGCTCTTCATCATAACCGAACTGGTCCTCTTCCTGACTTGCTGGGACCCACAGTCATCTTTTCTCCTGTGCACAAACTTTGCTAGTTAATGCCAACAGTGAGCATCAGCAGCGCACCGTCGCAAGCCGCACATCACAGCCTGGCACCGAGCCAGAGAGCGCGGATTGGACAGCAACAGCCTGCAACTGTTTCTTTGTGCCCGCAGGAGATCTGAATCCCCAAAGATTGGATGAGTATTCAACTTCAATGCATTACAGCTCGAGAATTCAATTGTTATCCCAACCAGTTGATATCAATTTAATTCCTAAGAGTTATGTACTTGTTTGAGTATCTAATGTAGAAGTTGTAACCAAGTCCACTTTACGAAACGGTCTTAATGAATGATATACTGAACGTATTTCCTCTTGATGTGTAACTCTTTGTAACTGACCGAATATACCTTTTGTATTCTGATAACCCTCTCGATAAGATCTGTTAGTTTATATGCATATTCTATGTATTAATAAATGTATCCTCGTGTATTAGTACCTGTGGGTGTGCGTTGTTTGAGTTATATCGCATGGTTGGATTCTAAAGCCACCAAAAGAATCAACTTTGTGATTTACTGCTACAATTAATAATTGTCTCAGTAAATGCCCAAACCCTACAGAACTGGTGCCTTCAGAGAGCCACTATGATTACATATTTGGCGTCCCTGAACCGGTTTTCTCTACAACAGTATGCTTCTCAAAGTGCTTTACAGGATAACAACAACAATAACAACAACAATTTACAAGTTCTGGGAGGATAAATATGATCAATAATAATAATAATAATAATAATAATAATAATAATAATAATAATAATAAGCTTTATTTTATATAGCACATTTAAAGGTGGCTTCCCAAAACGCTTTACAGGATAACAACTGATGAAACAACAGTGGCTGGGGGTTGAAAACACCTCTGAAACCGGTTTGTTCACAAACAATGTACTGTAGACACAGAGACTCAGTAGCAATAGCAATTACTGTAGCAATAGTAAAATAGCAATATTATGGACTTTAAAAATAGTTGACACCTGTTTTTTGTTAACAGATTGACACAAGTTTATCAGTGAAAAGACCACGGGCAGTCTTCCTCCCCCCTACATTCTCAGAGTAGAATCGAATTTATTATTAGCTAAATAAATATTATTTGCTAAATTTAATATTATTGATTACTAATAATTTATGCTAACACCTAGCTTTCTTAACACGAGAAGTACTACCGTAAGTAAGTACTGTACTTACTGTACTGTACTTAAGTACTACTGTAAGCAAACAAAAGGGGTTTTGGAGGGGGTAGGGAGGTTTCTTTCGCTGGAAGACTCGCCCCCTTCTACTTTGAAAATACCTGTAAAACCTGTTTAATTTGTCACAGCCAGCACTCCCGCAGAGAGTGATGAAAACCTCTAGGCTCTAGGCGAATGCACATAATGTTGGGCTTTTGGGCTCAGGTGGATTTGCGCCCTACTGTTCAACCTGCTGTACCGTCGTGTACTGTACATACAGTATGAACATGTGTTATTTTGAAATATAAAAAATGTCAATATACTGTAGTTTCCATAATATTTGCTATTTTAGTTTTTCAAATAAGTGTTTTTTGTTAAAAGAAAACTCATAGCGATTGCCGGATTTGAACACCCAACCTCAAGCTTATACTGTGAATCAATCACTTAAGCCGTGAGACCACTGAAGCAAGTCATATAACATATATTGAAACAGCAATACACCTATTACAGTAATATGGTCGGAAGTTCAACCACATGTAAGACTTTGGTGCTTAAAATGTTTAGGGAGAAATGGAGTATTAATGTGTATTTTTTCTTTAAAATACCAATAACAGCAACATACAGTATACATAATATGTTTATGTTCCTAAATTAATATCGTTTATGACCGTTATGACATTCGTTATGCTCCTCTGCGTTTTATGCTTAGCTACTAAAATTTCCCTTTAGTGTTAAAATTCCATATAAATATTCAATACTAAGCGGATTAAAATGTGCACAGTAAAGATTAAATGATTAAATCATTTCACTAACGACCAATACACCACATTATCTTCCATGTCGCATTTACATTGGAATGTTTTTTTTACAAGTGTCAAAAGAAGCGATACACAACCTGTCTCCTCTATAACTCTTCAGTTTACAGAGAAATTCCGCCAGAGCCTCACAACATTGTCCAATAATACACTTCAAGTTTTAGTTAAGCAGGATTTGAACTACAGACCATAACAGACCAAAAAACAGAATCCACTTGCGATTCGGGTGTTAACAAAACGTGTTTACAGAGAAAGCGAAATACAGTAATACTACCAGCTATATAGATACGTAGATTTAGATATTTTGATCCTTAAATTAATATCATTATTAATTTCTTTAGATACGTATTACATATAAAATTCTTTATCATAAAACAGATAATTCCGGTCCTGGAATCTGACTGGCTGACACCCTTCTGAAACGTTACCATAATCTCTGGTATACGGACACCCCAGAAATTTGAGTTTTTACTGTGTGATAAATTTTAAAGACTACTTCTTAGGGTAGATAAGAAAGCATAGATAAAAAAAGCTTGGATTCTCATGTATCTGATACAAGTATCTTTTAATACAGTCTTTGTTGTGCTCTTGAGGATCCTTGTGATATTTTGAGCTCTGGTTGAATGATAAGTGTCGCAGTTTAAATAATTTTCATTGTTAGAAATTATGAAACGCTCTGTTTAAAGCAAGGGAGTTTTTATGTCCCTTATAGTAAAAGAAAATGCCTGACAAAGTAGGGATTGGACAGTTTCCAAGTGCTTGTACAAATGTGCTAAAGAAATGAACAAAAAAAGTCATTTATTGCTTTATCATATTGGCTAGCGAATGTCCTGTCCTCATTAGTTAGATCAACAAAATGCTGTGGTGTTTGTCAAAGAAAAAAATAAAAGTTTTTTCGTTTAAAATGACGGTTAGAAAGAATCTGGACCAGTGTAATACTTTGAGTTTACAGCTTGTCCAAAGTCATTCATTATTAATACTATTAGTAATATCTTCGGTAAAGGCTTTGATGCATAAAATATTTCTGCATAATTAAAATATTTATGATAAAGGTAGGTTGTGTACTTTTGTCCAACTGAGCAATCTTGCTTTCATAAAATATACCAACTTTTTAATGACTGATGATTAACATGCTGTAATACATTTAATTTAAAAGGTCAAATGCTGTACATGAGAGGTTAAGCTTTTGTGACTCCTCCTGGTTGTTTTACAAGGTGATTCCAGATACTTTCCAGTATGAAGTCAAATGACGCGTTACACCGTGTGATACTGCATGATACTGCGTGTTGATGTGAGATGCCCACCGTGTTGTACCGTGAAGTACCCCACGCGTTTTGAATGGTTGCATCTGTGAGTGTAATACATTCAACATAAAAAATAAAACAACAATGAAATGGAGTTTTATGCCATAATACTAGTAGTTTGTAAACTTCAAGGCAGTGCAATAACACAAACATATTAAACAGCATATATCTGTGGGATATATGATGAATACTGTAACACCATCATGACTCATCATGAAAAAATGTTGATTGCAGAGGGGATTGCCCTTCATTCAAAGTGTTAATAGGTTGCCAGACAAGAAAAATGAGTGATTGATTACTGTGTTTCATTCTTGTTTGTGAACACAATAAACAAGCATATGGGCTTGAGTTTAACAGGTTATCATATCTCTTTTAATGTATAGTGGCATGTCATGTTAAAAATACAGGAATTAAGTTTGCTGCTCCTTTGCCAGTCCCTCTCTCCCTCATCTCAGTGGTGCTGGACGCAGAGAGGCCATTCCATTTGGTTCAGATTTAAGCTGCTTTTCTAGCTTATCGAGTTTCCTGATAAGGAACAGCTCCCAAGGCTGAGATTCTCCAGCCACCCTAATAAATGGTCATCTCTGGCATCTTACTGTCTGGGAGATTCCAAGGGAGAGTCTTATCCCAAGGTTTACAACCTACACTTTGTGACTTACTGCTATAATGAATAATTGTCCCAGTAAATGCACAAAACCCCTACATTTATTGGTGCCCCGTGTGAGGATGGTTCAGATTGAAATCAGTCGATCAAGTGGAATAATTCAGTGAAAAAAAACGCTGCAGCTTCGGTGCACGGCAATACAGAGTGTACTGAAAGCCGAAAAAAATCCCCTTTGCTCTTTAAGCTACAGTGCTTGATTTTGGTGACCTTTTGCGATCTATCGGCTTGATTGCATATTTGATATTGTGGAGAACTGTGATTTCATACTTAAAAGTAATACTCTTACGTTTCCTGAGAAATAACGATGGTTGTAAAAAAGTCTGAATTAGAGTCGCTAATAAGCACTCTTTATGACAACGACAATCCTGACTACTGGCACAGTACTGATTAATTGAATTTTAATGAAGTTGAAAAACTTCAGGTAGACCTGAGAGCCAAGGTAACAAACAGCTTAGTGCAGGAGGTTCTGTAAATGCAATAGAGGTCGTATCTAATTTAGCTTTAAAACTCACTAAATAGCTTGAATTTACCTTTATTGAAGTGCCAAAAGCTTCAGGGTAAACTTGAGATATATGGGTGTAGCGGCAATGCTTGTTAATAAGACAGAATTAAGCGTTGGAATGTTTTCCTAAATGAGGCCCCATCTCACCCTCCATCTCTGTAGTGCAGCCACAAAGAAGTCTGTAATGACTTTGAGGAGCTGTGCCAAGCCCTAATCCAAGAGTACGGTGTGTTTATTGACCGGACTGCTGCTGTGGCCGCCTCCCATAACGTTAAGCACGAGGGAGCTGAGTC
Organism: Lepisosteus oculatus; assembly: GCF_040954835.1. NCBI lineage: Eukaryota > Metazoa > Chordata > Actinopteri > Semionotiformes > Lepisosteidae > Lepisosteus > Lepisosteus oculatus. Next base: position 27,977,242 of record NC_090703.1, on the reverse strand, counting down.
CCCTTGCGAATATTATGAGAGACTTAGACAAACTTATTTTGCAGGGCGAAATTATGAGGGTTGCGAAGAGAACACAAATTTCAAGGGTTTATTCATTGCCAATCTCCACCCGTCAGTCAGAAAAATGATCATAATGCATGCAGATGCACAGACCATGAAAATGACTGATATTAGGAGATTAGCGCAGAAAGCCTGGGAGTGTGAGGTCCAAAGTCACTCCGAGCGAGAAGCTTTTAAAGTGACTGGGTTTGCAGTCAGAGCCAGCAGGGTTAATTCCCTCCTGCTCGAAGGAGCGGAGGCTCCTAAGCCAGCTAAGCCCCAGCACAAAGCAGGCAGACAGGACCGCACCAAGCATCCTAAATGACACCGGGGGAGGGAAAGGGCTAGAGAAAGCTAACAAAAAGGCTAAGCAAAAGGATGCGATAGCAGCCTGCTTGGCCAGGCTTGAACAGGCTTTACTTGGACAAGGACAAACTTTCCCCAAGGCTGCCAGAAACGTGAATGAGCTAAAACTCTCCACCTCAGGAAAGCAGGCCACGCCCCTCTCCACTGGAGGAGGCAGAGCCCACCCCTCCCCCTCTCTCAGTCTGATTGAGCTGAAGGGTTCCTGCCTGGATGAGGTCAGCTACTCCTATGCAAGTGCTGACTCCACCCCTGAAGTCAGAGAGCAGGCAGGGGAAGTTAAAACAGAGAGGAAAAGCCAGAAGCTTTTATCTCAAGGTTGCCTTGGGAGACCTATTACACATGGAGGCATTGATTGACACTGGGGCTGAAATGTGTTTGTTGTCATCAGGTTTATACGGCAAGCTCAAACAGGTAGAAAAAGGAAAGGGCATGAGACTTAGAGAGGAACCTTTGGTGGATTGCCAGCAAGAGAAAATTGTGGGCTCAGGTCAATGCCCCTAAGCCTTTTGTACAGAAGGAAAGGGGGGTCAAGAGGCATAGGGTGCTCACTCAGTGCCTCCCGAACACAGTAGCCCATGCAAAGATTCCCTCTGTTCCCTCTGGACGAGGAATAAAAATATTCTCTTGTTTCCCGGACATACAGGGAGGTCCTGCCCCAGCCAAGGTCCCAACAGCCTTCCTGCCACAGGAGCGGTGCTCCAAGCAGCCGCCTGATCCGCCATGTAAAGCACACCCCTTTTACATCCCTAAAGAGGAGCAGATCTCCCCACCTGGTGATGAAAAGGAGTTTTCCCTGTGCACCCTTAGACCAAAATGGGGTCATCCCTCACCCTTAGCTCTGAGAAGTCCTCTATTAGTGAGGATCTGTTTGAGCAGCTGTCACAGGGCCACCGCCAGGTGACCCCTGTTCAACATTTGGAGGTTAGACAGGGGGCCCAGCTGGACACTGGGACTACTGTGCTGTGGACACACCTGAGCTCAGATGCCAATCCCCTCTGCTGTGACCCAGGGAACCTGCAGTCAGGTAACATTATTTATCAGAACAACCAGGTAGTGAGTGACCTGATTGTTCCTGCCTCGACGGCAAGGTTTCCAACACACCCGGTCCCCAGGAAGGTACAGAGAAGGAAAGCCGAGCCGGTTTTCTTACAGCCACAAGTTCAGTTTGTCAGTCTGAGTCTGACAACAGTGGTTCACCCAGACCGGAGCAGGATGGTCAAGCCACCCGCCTGTTAGTGCAGAACATGGCAAAGGGGGGTGTCAGAATCCCCGCCCGCACTGACATGGGCCTGGTGAGTGATAGCGAGTTCAAAGACTATGAACTAGCTATTCCAGAGCTGGGGAAGCTCCCTGACCCCTAGCAAAGGAAGGGGGGAGAGAGCAAATGTCCTACACCCACCCCAAGCAAACGATTGCAAACATGCTGATAGAGGGATTCCTCAACCAGGGGGTGTGCAGAGTGGACCAGAACAGTGAGAATGGTGTAACAATCCCAGTTCACTCAGGTGATCCAGATGACCACTCAGCCAAGGGTCAGGCATGATCCACGGCTGCACCACCCCCAATGGGGTTCCTAGAGCACAGGCATGAACAGATCAGAAAAGCAAATGCCCTGAAAATGGAAGAGCAGCATCAGCAGCTGCGTCAGATCTCCCCAGATTTCCAGGACATTGTTGCATAGGATGCCACATGCCTCCAGCAGCTTAGAAAGGCAACAGCCACTCAGGAGGAAATGACTGGGATCAGCCACCATAAAAGACATTTGGGGGGACTGATTGCTGCCGCCACTGTTGTGCATTTGCTATTTGTGGTAGATTTGTTTGCTAATGGCACTCTCACCCTGACAGCCCCAAGAAGGCAGGTGTCAGAGATGCAGAAGGAGATGTCAGAGGATAGTGACAGGCTGTGTCAACAGCAGCAAGAGCTGGAAAGCTGAGGGAAAACCCCACAGGTAACTTTCTATGCAACAGGGTTAAATCATATCCTTCACACAGTAGGCAGGATTGTCGGTGTTACAGATGCAGCCATTCAAAGTGTGCGGTACAGACATGTACCGGACGTAATTGGCTACGGCGTCGCGCATCGTGACGCAAGATGACGCGGGGTACCGCGGTACGTGATTGGTTGACCGACAGGGGCACTCATGGTCCGTTGGTCTGTCGTAGAAAGATTTACAGTAAACGTCTTAACTGTGCCCGTTTAAGTATTGAAAATTCATATGGAATTTTACCACTGAAGGGAAATCTTACTAGCTGAGCATAAAAAGAATAGGAGCATACTGCAACTCGTGTGAAGGCCATAAACGATATTAATTTTGGAACATAAACATACAGTATATGGCTGGTCTCGGTACTTTAAAGAAAACATACACGAAACATGGTTTCATTATGACCAGAATCGGTCTTGAGATATTTTTAACTTGATTTACAGTATTTGAGAGGTATGTCTTGACACCGATACTACGTAAATACTGCTCACGTATATGTTTCTAGGTTTATATTATGCATTTCATATGGTCAAATTACTTTTGAGCAAATGATAAGAAGCGCGAAACGGTATGCCCAGGGCGTTTTAGTTTTAGTTTTGTTTTAATGCAGTGCAGGGGATTGATTAGAGATATCAAGTACATACAAGTCATTTTTTAAATGTTGTAGTTCGTCTTGTAAAAATGTTACGAGTACATCATCTGTCAACAATTACACAGGTTCTGTTTCCATATTGCGGATTTTGGTTACGTAATATTATTTTCTAATTTCACGTTGTGAATATATGATTTGGGCAAACAGAGCCGCAAAGAAGTACATTATGGGTTGTTGTTTTTTTTTTTGCAGTTTTATCTAGCACAAGCGATGCTTAAACCTTTGTCTGATTCTTGTGAAACTATCCACACGACAGTTACAGTACCTAGGAGTTGACTTCAGTGATGTCACTGATGGGATGTTTCTAAAAATCCATCCTCTGTAAAACGTCTTCTCTAGTTGTCCTGCATATGTATTCGCTAATGAAGCTGTGTGTTCTGAGCCTGGATCTCTACATTTTTGTATGAACCAGCTTAGAGGGCTAAAGACAGCTTGTGTTTACACTGAGTGTAAGGTAATTTATGCTTCTAAAGTCATGGTCAGCATTTATTATTGTACTCTGCTGTAAACTTGTTCTGTGCCTAGTTACATTATTTCATAGCTTTATCAAATCTGTACATTATCTGTCTATAATGACATAACTATGAAAATTATTTAAACTGCGACATCATTCATCTTTAAATAAACTTTATTTTTATAGCGTTTTAAGCAAATAGGTAATTAGATTGCTCATAAACCTAATCGCTTTTTCTACATAAACACAGCGTGATTGCTCTCTGAATTTAAATAATTTTCATAGTAGGGCTTGGACAGATTCCAAGTGCATTTTTGCAATTTACGTTGCATTGTCCAATGTGCTGTTGTAATACAGTTTAGAATACAGTAAGTCTAAACTGTATCAGCTTTATTTATGGGTTGCAATTTAGAAAAAGTCAAAAACCGCACTCAAAATGCAATTTGGAGCTTTTTGGCGAGAGGAGACACCCAAATTATAATGTAACATGCCACTGTTTGTGTATGAACAAAGTTATACTGCAATTATAATAATAATAATAATAATTGCTTACACTTATATAGCGCTTTTCTGGACACTCCACTCAAAGCGCTTTACAGGTAATGGGGACTCCCCTCCACCACCACCAATGTGCAGCATCCACCTGGATGATGCGACGGCAGCCATAGTGCGCTAGAACGCTCACCACACATCAGCTATCAGTGGGGAGGAGAGCAGAGTAATGTAGCCAATTATCCTTAGATTTTATCCTTACATAATATCTAATTATCCTTAGATACGTGATTCAAAAAAAAAATTTTTTTTTACAGCACAGCACAAGTTTACAGCACAGTACAATAATAAATGCTGACCATGACTTTAGAAGCATAAATTACCTTACACTCAATGTAAACACAAGCTGTCTTTAGCCCTCTAAGCTGGTTCATACAGAAATGTAGAGATCCAGGCTCAGAACACACAGCTTCATTAGCGAATACATATGCAGGACAACTAGAGAAGACGTTTTACAGAGGATGGATTTTTAGAAACATCCCATCAGTGACATCACTGAAGTCAACTCCTAGGTACTGTAACTGTCGTGTGGATAGTTTCACAAGAATCAGACAAAGGTTTAAGCATCGCTTGTCCTAGATAAAACTGCAAAAAAAAAACAACAACCCATAATGTACTTCTTTGCGGCTCTGTTTGCCCAAATCATATATTCACAACGTGAAATTAGAAAATAATATTACGTAACCAAAATCCGCAATATGGAAACAGAACCTGTATAATTGTTGACAGATGATGTACTCGTAACATTTTTACAAGACGAACTACAACATTTAAAAAATGACTTGTATGAACTTGATATCTCTAATCAATCCACTGCACTGCATTAAAACAAAACTAAAACTAAAACGCCCTGGGCATACCGTTTCACGCTTCTTATCAGTTGCTCAAAAGTAATTTGACCGTATAAAATGCATAATATAAACCTAGAAACATATACGTGAGCAGTATTTACGTAGTATCGGTGTCAAGACATACCTCTCAAATACTGTAAATCAAGTTAAAAATATCTCAAGACCGATTCTGGTCATAATGAAACCATGTTTTGTGTATGTTTTCTTTAAAGTACCGAGACTAGCCATATACTGTATGTGTATGTTCCCAAATTAATATCGTTTATGGCCTTCACACGCGTTGCAGTATGCTCCCATTCTTTTTAAGCTCAGCTACTAAGATTTCCCTTTAGTGGTAAAATTCCATATGAATATTCAATACTTAAACGGGCACAGTTAAGACATTAAATATACATATACATACTGTATACAGTACAGTTTGCATACGGTAATATGTTTATATTCCTAAATCAATCTCTTTTATGAGCATGTGAAAGGCATGGTGAATCGATTCTCAAAAATTACTGTAATTTGCATGATTGGAAAAAAATGCGTGATTGCGAAATGCTGTGGTGTTACTTTTACAAAGACGGTCAATGAAAAAAGGAATGTGGACCAGGGCAATACTTTGAGTTTACACTTACAGCTTGTCCAAGGTCATTCATTATTAATACTATTAGTAATATCTTCGTTAAAGACTTTGATGGCGACAGCTCAAACATGAGAGGTTGAGCTTCATTAGCTCCACCTTGCGGAAATTCTGGATACTATTATTTTGCTAGCAGTATTTACCGGTAACTCGCGGTATTTACCGGTAACTCGCGGTAGACTGCGTACAGGGTACCGGAAAATAATGCGGTATCGCCCGTGCATTTTGAATGGCTGCATCTGTATAAAGTGAATTTACACTTGTGTGCAATAGGCCAGAATGTTGACCTGTTTAGGAAGCTTAGTGCCACTGTAGCCAGTCTAGCCGTGGGAAAAATCCCAACCCACTTGATCCCTCTCTTCTCAGTAGAGGAGCATGTAACCACCCCATCGCTCGTAGCTCACCCAGAAGGCAATCCAAGATTGAATTCGGTTCCAAATCTTGAGATGGGTACGTCTATCAAAGCTATCTATTGGCTGTGTCTAAATGATCCACCACTGAAGGGTGTAAAGCTACTAAAGCGAGCAGAGGGAGGTTAATGAACCCCATGGAGAGCAGATGGGAAGTAAACTTTCACTATGAGTTATGACAGGCATGATACAGCTTCCACAATGCAGCTGCCCAATCACTTTTCCAGCAAGTTCCTGAGGAAGCCATAATGCACCTTGGTGACTTAACACTCTACCGTCTAGAACCAAACAATATAAGACCAAACTTATATAAGGGGCCACACTGTTGAATTGGGTAGTAACATCCAAAAAAAAACAGTAAGCCTTGAAGGGGTACGTGTAGTTGTGTTTGTCTTTAATGGAACAAACCTTCAAACCACCCTGGTAGGTACCAAACACAAGTGTTGTGGTTCATCAGGGGGGTTGGAAACAGAAACTATTGCTCTAACACTGCTGCTGGTAGCTGGATCATGACTGGCGGTGTACTCTGGATACTGTAAGCTCACATCAAGATGAACCCGGGTATTATGAATGAGTCAAATGTAGCATGTCAAAAAAATGAAGTGACCTCTCCCCAAATATCTGCCTACTACAGAGGTATCAGTTATTGACAGTGAACTTCCTGATGTGTAAAGCCTAGACTGAGATGATGTCTCCTACCTTGGTTATACATGCTCCAGGTGTTATGATAAGCTAAGTGATGGTCAGCTTCTCATGTGAGTGTGACTTGTCATCTGTACTAGCAGATGTTATTCATAATGTTTGTTTCCTGTATGAATTCTCGAGACTCTCGATTCTCGCTGTATGTGCATTCTTAGGTGTAATACTATTAAAACCTTCCTTCATGATCAGAATATGAGACATATATAAGTTTCATGTATTGTGGTTGGAATAACAATTGAATTGTATAATACAAAATATTTTAGAGTAACAAATGCTTAAAATCATTACATGATAACAATATTATTTCAGTGACAGGCTGCTGCTACATTCTGAACTTTAGTGTGCAATCGACTGTTCTGCTTATTATGGTATAAATTAAGCCCTGTACTGTAGGGGGAAGCTGCCATTACTTTGGGATTGTTGCAGTTGAGAATATTTTTAGTACAGAGGTGGGAATTAATGTCAGCATCTATGTTCATTGCAATTGGTATTTTACTAATGTACTAGTTTAGTACGGAGCTGTGTATTCGACACCATTAAATCAACACTAGTTGGTATGCTGATTTGACTTTGTAGCAATTGTCCCACAATGACTACAAAAAGTTATGTCCAGCAGGCATTATTTATGGTCTTTAATAGGCCATAAAACAGCAAATACCAATGTCATGTTGTAACAGAAAGAATAAGTTCTGGATCCTGAGATGAAGTTAAACAGATGAGTTTATTGCATGCAAGGAACAATAAAACCAAAGTCTTGTTGCCCACAAGAAACAACAAAACCGAAGTATTGTTCAAAGTGCCGGTACAAACTTTTAGTTTATATAGCCCTTTCCTGCCGCTTCTGACGTAACTCATTATTATGGTAATGGAAGAAGAGATCACGGTATTAGGACAGTTCAGAGCCTTTTGGCCAAATGGTCAGGGATTTACCCTCCCTGGGGGGTTACCTAGCTGGCATCTGGAATCCTTATCACTTATCTCCCTTTCCTGCCATAACTCTAGTCTGTTGCTTAGAAAGGAATCAGTTAACCCCTTCTTCACATCTTGTATCTTTCTTCAGTCAGCCCAAAAAAAACACAAACCCAACTCTAATATCACCTTGTGTGCCCTTTTAATAACAAACAAAACCTTAATTACACGCATGTGAATATATGCATTCCTAAGCTAAATATATATTCAATATTCTCTAGTGCGGTCTCTAGCGGCATGCCAGCTGCAATTATTCCTGATTAGAATAAATGGAACTTTTACATTCCTTCAAATGCAGAGTAAATTCTGCAAAGGCATTTTTCTCCATCATTTCTACTTGCTCTGTCTGTTTCCAGGTGAACACAGCTGTGCATGAAGCCAAGCTGATGGAGGAATGTGATGAGCTGGTGGAAATTATCCGGCAAAGGAAACAAGTCATTTCTGTGAAAATCAAGGAGTCAAAGGTAGGGTTCTGCTTCTTGTGGATGAAATGGTTTAGGAGGGATGCTTGAACCTTCACTCAATCATACATGTTCAAGTACAGTGGTTTTCAACCTGTGGTACTGTGGTACTGCAAGGGGGCCATCAAATGATTGTTGTAATTGTAAAAGAGTCATAAACATATAACATAATATATATATAATATAAATAACATAATATAAATATTTTATAGATATTATGGCTAAGCATGCTGCATGACCAACGTGACTGCCATTTAGCACAATTTATACGACAAGACATGACAAGAATGCTAATGACGAATGTAGTTTTACTGCCTAATTACCTTTCATATCATAGATAAGTGGCTTACGTTTGGTTCTCTTATGAGGAAAAACCCAGAGGAAGGCCCATATACAAGCAAATAAACTGCTTCAGTGTCTCACACTGATAACCCAAAATCCAAAACCAAACTAAAAAAGAGAAAATATACAGTAGCAGTGAGTACCAGGCTCTGGGCATTACATGTGCGGCAACTGAGACTGTGTGTTCCGAAGTGTTATTAAATGAGGCTTTAAAGCCAAACAAATTACAAAGACACCTGGAGACAAAATACAACGATTATGTGTCGAAACCTATTGAGTTTTCTGAAAACAAATTTAGAGAATATCAGAGAAAGAAAAAAATTATTGAATCCAGTTGTGCGGGAAGCGAAAATACTAAAGCAGTTAACTATTGTAGGCTATTGAGTGTCGGCTATATAGTTGTAGGCTACTGAGTGACCTCATTCGTGCATCCATTGAAAAATCTACTTGTTGAATATAATGTAACAGAGTTAATATCTACTTCAGTTTTATAATTGTTCTGAAAGTTATTGTGCATATTTTTGTTTCTCAACATCTTTACAAGTTCATTGGCACAGAAGGCTACACTTCTGTGCCAATGAAATTCTCAATTCATTTTGATTCTGCCCATTCAGTTTTGTTTTTGGTTAATGTTAAGTGTGTGAGATATCATAATAAAGAAAGAGCTGTACTGGTGCCTTAGTTTTCACAATATGTGTAATTACATTTTAAACCTACAGGAATATAGATCTATGAGGTTCGCAAACTTTTTCTCTTTAGAATGTAGAGGAAACACATTTCTTAAATTACAGGTTTCTTTGCTGTAAAACCTTCTGAAACATGCATTTTCATTATTGGATAAGTTGTAAATGTTGTGAACAATCTTTTTTAAATTTCTATAAGCTGATGGGTATGAAACATATCTGACAAAAAAGAGGAAGCTGTGATTTTGTCAATGCTTTTTACCTAGACCATCATGTTCCCTGTCAGTACTTTTAATAAACCCTTTTATATAATATAATAAAAATATATATGTATATAAGAAAAAAAAAATATTCAAAATTATCAGATACTACTTAAGCAAAAAATCTAATTCAAAAATCATGTCAGAATGCCATGGAAGATATGTGATACACAACCTACCTTAATCATAAATATTTTAATTATGCAGAAATATTTTATACATCAAAGCCTTTACCAAAGATATTACTAATAGTTAATAGTTTTAACAGAGCATTTAATAATTTCTAAGAACGAAAATGATTTAAACTATGCAACACTTATCATTCAAAGAGAGCTCAGAATATCACATGGATCCTCAAGAGCACAACAAAGACAGCAAAAAAGATATGTGTATCAGATACATCAGAATCCAAACCTTTTTATCTATGCTTTCATATCTATGCTTAGAAGTAGTCTTTAAAATTTCTTTACCACACATTAAAAAGTAAAAATTCTGGGGTGTGCATATACGAAAGAATATAGCATGGCTTCAGAAGGGTGTCAGCCAATCAGATCTCAGGACCAGAATTATCTGTTTTATAATCCGGAATATAATATGGAATCAAGTATCTAAAGACATTAATAATGATATTAATTTAAGGATCTAAATATCTAAATCTATGTATCTATATAGCTGGTAGTATTACTGTATTCCACTTTCTTTGTAAACACGTTTTGTTAACACCAGAATGGCAGGTAGATTCAGTTTTTTGTTATGGTCTGTAGCTCAAATCCTGCTTAACTTAAAATTAGACACAAGAAGAGTATTATTGGACAATGTTGTGAGGCTCTGGTGGAATTTCTCTGTAAACTGAAGAGTTATAGAGGAGACACGTTGTGTATTGCCTCTTTTTACACTTTCCAATGTTAATGCGACACGGAAGATATTATTAATAATGTTGCGCATTCAGGCTTCTGGTGTATTGGTCGTTAGTGAAAAGATTTAATCATTTAATCTCTTTACTGTGCACATTTTAATCCGTTTAGTATTGAATATTTATATGGAATTTTACCACTAAAGGGAAATTTTATTAGCTGAGCATAAAAAGCAGAGGAGCATAACGCATCTGAAGGTCATAAACGATATTAATTTAGGAACATAAACATTTTTTTATGTAAACTGTATGTTGCTGGTAACCAATATTCCATTTCTCCCTAAACATTTTAAGCATTAAAGTCTTACATGAGGTTATTTCTAAACGTTTTTATGTAGTCCTTTTGACCATATTACTGTATGTGTGTTGCTGTTTCAGTACATGTCATGTGACTTGCCTTGGTGGCGTGACGGCTTAGGTGAGTGATTTAGAGTATAAGTGTAAGGTCAGGTGTTCAAATCCAACAATTGCTATGAGTTTTCTTTTAACAAATAAACATTTCTTTGAAAAACTAAAATAGCAAATATTATGGAAACTACAGTATATTGACATTTTTTATATTTCAAAATATCACAACATGTTCGTACTGTATGTACACAGTGGTACCGCAGGTTGTACTGTAGGGCACAAATCCACATGAGCCCGAAAGCCCTACATTAATGTGCATTCGCCTGGCACTGTGCGGTTTTCATCACTCTCCGCGGGAGTGCTGGCTGTGATTAATTAAACTGGTTTCATAGGTATTTTCAACGTAGAAAGAGGCGAGTCTTCCAGCAAAAGACACCTCCCCCCACTGACATGTTTTTTTAGAAAAACAGATTCACAGCGCAAAGCTGTGTCAGTCTGTGTCAGTCTTCTGTGTAAAAAAAATCAGTTTGAACACCATGCTGTTTTTAATGAGCTGTTGAGTAAAAGCATAGGAATCTTTCTGCTGTCAGCAGTATTGTGTATATAAAATTAAAAAATCTTGCAGCTTACTCAAAGATTCTAAAATGATCACGAGGAAGTGTATTGCATGTCTAATGGTCTAACAAAAACTGCAGTATGCTTAAGAGTTGTTAAACCGGTTTTTATTTTTCAGCACAGACAACTTTGCCTGCTAGAGCGCCACAATTCACACTCAACCACATAACAGATCAGTCCCAGTGTATGACATATTGCTGTTTGATATTTGATCTGAGCTTTAATAGAGAGCTTATCTCTATTAATATATCTCTATTAATATAACTGGTGGTATTAAATGCAACTTTTTTTGTATAAATGACACTTTTCTAAAATTTATTTAAAAAATAAATACAATTACTCTAATCTCTCCACGTTTGATCCCATGAGGAAGTAGTATACACTCCTGCTTTGTTTAACTATGGTATGAAAAATAAATCGAAATAGTGAGAAAGCTATGCTTAAAGTTAATTAAGGGAGTTAGAAGGCCAATATAATGATTTACATTGCGTTGTCAGATTGTGAACCAATAAAGGCATTTAATTAAACACACATTTGCGATTTTAATCAAAATGGGGAAAATGGGGTTAGACCATTAGACATGCCATACACTTCCTCATGATCATTTTAGAATCGTTGAGTAAGCTGCAAGTTTTTTTTATACATAGCATTCAGAAATACAATCAAAAATAGTTTTGTGGTGTATGCAAAGATGGAACTTTTCTAAAATGTATAACAAAATTAAAGACGATTAAAATCTGTTATCTGTTATCTTTCCACATGTAATGTAATTAGAAAGTACAATAAGTTCCTGCTTTGTCTGTTCCCTCACACCTGAAAAAGGATTCAAAGCAGAAATGTTGCAGGCAGACACGGCTACCCACCCAAGTAAATGTGTTGCAGTAAATGTTTATATCATTATATCACATTTTTTATTTCTTTTTTAAGCAATTTTTTTTACCACGCTTGAGCATTCTTTTGTTCATATCTTTGGAAGGGAAACACAGAAAGCCTTCGAACCAAATGCATTTTAAAGACCACGAGTTGTGAAAATGTTCACAGCTTGCACATAACACTATCAGTGAGCTAATTCTCTTTTTTTAAACCTCCGTTTTTTCATCGATGTGTAATTACACACTAGCTGGAATCCGAGGGGATCGCTGTGTACACATGTTGTGATATTTAGATATTTAGAAATAATGCCACCTCACTGCCGTCCTGGAGGGGAAGGCCTATCAGGTGTTGCTAGATTTACCCAGGGACCAGCGGAACAACTACGCGGCGTTGGCGTCAGCCCTCTGGAGGCTTTTCAGTGGGAGAGGGGAGGGGCCGGAACAGCTGTGGCGAGGTTGGCCCAACGCTACTGCCTAGTGGGAGAGCCACTGGGTCCGGTTACCGAAGACATTGGCCTACTTAGCCCGCCAGGGTTACCCTACTCTCCAGGTGTTTACAGTATTTAAACTGTACTGTATGTGGCTGGTCTTGGTAGTTTAAATAAAAATACACATCAGTATTCCACTTTCTTCCTAAACATTTTAAGCATCAAAGTCTTTCATTCGGTTACATACTGTGGTTATTTTGGAGAAAAAAAACGGGTGATTTTTCTTTCTTGTGATCAGCCTAGAATCTTTGTGTAAGCTATACGTTTTTAACTTTTTAATTAAACTTTTTAAACACTTTAATTCTGTAAACACAACCACGCATTTTGTACAGATACAGTACAATCACATTCTCCTGTCTTACCATGGTGTGAAATGCTTTTAATAGTTTAAATATGTTTCTAATTAAATTTGAGAAAAGTTAAATCTACACAAGCATCACAGACTATTTTTCGATTGTATTTCTGGATGTTATGTTGCACTTCAATATTTTATATACATCTAAATAAATTCAGGTGTCAGGAGCATAAACAATAAGTAATCAATAATTAGTATTGAAATTTGCACTGTGATAAATTGTTGTACCTCTATATCTTGTAAAAACATTAATTTGCAAGACTGTGTCCAACCATACATTAAATCTGACTACCAAAAAATAAGTAAAATAAAAACTTATAAAATAAAAAATGAAACCAGGGTTCATTTTTCTTCTGTCTCTTCCTGCTCTCTCTCACTCGCTGCGATTCAGACACAGAATGGTTAAAAATGGGAACAGGTCAGGTAGGCAGAAGGAAGGGGGAGAGGGAGGCATCTTCCTACCTCTATGGCTAAAGAAAATGTCAAAGAGGACATAAAGAGCTGAAAAAGTTTGGCGCTGTCTTTTCTGTTTTAAAGGAACACTCCTTGTGGAAGAATTTTCACCTTGAACATTTGCCCACCAGCTAACACACAGAAGCAAACTGAATACAAAATGTAGTTGCAAGAATAGTGATTAAAAACATACTTGGTTTATACTGTTATACTGTACAGTATATTAAGCCCATTAAACCTCTTTACCACAATTTCACTGGGGCAAGGTCATGTAGCTGATTCACAGCTGGATACAATTTTATCTTGCAAAAATTCAGACATTTGTCAACATATTTACTAAAACTATCCATCTCAGTAATCTCACTGTGTTAGTCTCACTGTATACCCCAGTGCTCTCTCAATGTTCACACTCCCAGTAAAATAAAAAAACAATTTCCTGCATTGTCACTTTACACCAGGGGGGAAGGAAAAGTGCCCGCAGTCATTTTTTTCACTGACAAAGTTGATTAAAACTCATTCACAGGGTGTGATATGTTAAAACAAACTCTGCTTAAGAAAGTCGCTTGTAAGAGCAAGGTGACTTTCTGCTCAATTAAATAAAGCTACACTACAGACAGATTTTAAATTCTTCAAGCAAAATTAGCTGTTTGTCAAAATCTACTACTTTGCAAGCAGTACATAACTTCTCAAAAGGTAGCTTTTGTCTCTCGTGCAAACTCAACAAAGGTTTATTTTTTATAATTCCGAAATTTGAATGGTATTATAACATTGTAGCGATTATGGTTCGCAAATGTAAAATCAAAATACCGCCCCCCCTTCCAGCCAGGTCTCACCTCCCACTGTTCCAAAGCCGTATGGTTTCAAAGTATGTGTCTGTCTCATCCTAGCATTAATCCCATCAGCAGGGTCCGTTTGTCAGCACGCCCTTCTCCATTTGGTGGTTTGAACCAAATCTTTGGGCTGACGTATGCCATTAAATGCAACCGAGAATACTCCAACCGGTGCGGCTCTCCACATGCCGTCGGGGGGGAGGAGAACAAAGTAATGTTGCCAAATCAAAGATGGGGATTATTAGGAGGCATGGGAAATTTGGCCAGTACGCTAGGGTTACGCCCCTACTCTTTTTGAGAAACACCCCGGGATTTTTAATGACCACAGAGAATCAGGACCTCAGTCTTACGTCACCCACTAACACCTCTTCCAGCAGCAACCTTAGTTTTTTCCAGGAGGTCTCCCATCCAGGTACTGACCAGGCTTACACCTGCTTAGCTTCAGTGGGTTGCCAATTGTAAGTTGCAGGGTGACATGGCTGCTGGCTTGTTTCAACGTATGTGTGAAATATATTTTCTTACTCCAGTTATTAATCCAATCTAACATCCAAAAATATAGCCAAAAGGATTGCTGTAAAGGATAAATTCCAAGCTGAATAGACAAGACTCAAAGTGTCTTCTCTAACTCTTCGGTTCACAGCTCGTTCATGGTCATTCATTATTAATATTGTAACGAACAACGCGGTGACCGTACATCCCTCTGCTCCCCTGCATATAACAAGGCTGCTATCCGCTAGTGCTGAAGGAGGTCTTCTATAGCTCAGCTGGATAAACTTCTGTTAAGCAACATAGGAGATCTGTGTTTGAGCCCATGTGGTGAAGGATGGACTGGGAAAGGAGCAGCAAGGGCACAAGCCCAAGAATCAGAATTTGTTACAATATCATTAATAATATATTCCTTACTGCATTTAAATTAGAATGTTTTTACAAATATAAGAAGAGGCGATACACGATGGGTAAATATAACCCTTTTCCCTCCTTAAACTTAAAAAATTGCGTGAAGAAATCCTAAACCCTCACTTATAAAAATTCATCCAGATACACACCCTCACACCATAGCCAACAACAAGTTATAATAGTGGACAATTTTTATATATTCGGCTATGTAAGAAAACAAAGTAATTCTCTAATCGGGCTTTGAACCGCATGGGTGCAATGCACTACATGACAGTCCATTGCCTATTACCATTTTAAGGACAATAATATATAAAAAAAACAAATGTCAAATGTTTCCAAAATGTCCCCTTGTGATATTTTAGCTGCTTAGTTCCAGCTAAAATAACTACTGGGATTTGAAACCAGGCGTTTTCTGGTTCAAATGCTGTAATAATAATAATTGCTTATATATAAAATGCTTTTCTGGACACTCCACTAATAGGTAATAGGGACTCTCACCACCACCAATGTGCAGCATCCACTGGGATGATGCAACAGCAGCCACGGTGCATCAGAATGCTCACCATCACCATGGGGAGGAGAGCAGAGTAATGAAGCTAATTCATAGATGTGGATTATTAGGAGGTCATGATTGGTAAGGGCCAATTGGAAATATGGCCAGGCCCCCTACTCTTTTCAAGAAACACCCTGGGATTTTTAACAACTAAGGAATCAGTACCTTGGTTTTACATCTCATCCAAAGGACAGTCCCCATCACTATACTGGGGCATTAGGACCTACATGGAGTGCAGGGTGAGTGCCCCCTGCTGGCCCCACTAACACCTCTTCCAGCAGCAACCATTTTTCCCAGGAGGTCTCTCACCCAGGTAATGACCAGGCTTATACCTACTTAGCTTCAATGGGTTGCCAGTTGTGAGTTGCAGAGTGATATAACTGCTGATACAGATGCAGCCATTCAAAGTGCGTGGTACAGACACCGCAGTACAGATACCGCAGGTATGATGACACGCGATACCGCGGTGCGTGATTGGTTGACCGACAGGGGCACTTGTGGTCCGTAGAAAGACTTACTGTAAACGTCTTTACTGTGCCCGTTGTAGATATTGAATTTTACCACTGAAGGGAAATCTTAGTAGCTGAGCATAAAAAGAATAGGAGCATACTGTAACGCGTGTGAAGGCCATAAACTATATTAATTTTGGAACGTAAACATACAGTATATGGCTGGTCTTGGTACTTTAAAGAAAAAAATACACACCGGTATTCCATTTCTCCCTAAACATTGTAAGCTTCGAAGTCTTTAACTAACGTGATACCGGAGTCAACAAGCATACTTTTAGAATTTGATTAAAAGGGAATATAATATGGAATCGCATATCTCAAGAAATTAATAACGATATAATTATATTCATGTTGCAAAAGAACTGCAAAGGACATAAAAACTCCCTTGCATGGTTTCATTACGACCAGAATCAGTCTTGAGATATTTTTAACTTGATTTACAGTATTTGAGAGGTATGTCTTAACACCGATACTACAGTGCTTAAGTACTGCTCACGTATATGTTTCTAGGTTTATATTATGCATTTCATACGGTCAAATTACTTTTGAGCAATAAGAAGTGAGAAACGGTATGCGTTTTACTTTCGTTTTGTGCTGCGACCCGTGGATTGATTAGAGATATCAAGTACATACAAGTCATTTTTTAAATGTTGTAGTTCGTCTTGAAAAAATGTAACGAGTACATCATCTATCAACAATTACACAGGTTCTGTTTCCATATTGCGGATTTTGGTTACGTAATATTATTTTCTAGATTTCACGTTGTGAATATGATGGGATGTCTGATGGGATGTTTCGAAAAATCCATCCTCTGTAAAACGTCTTCTCTAGTTGTCCTGCATATGTATTCGCTAATGAAGCTGTGTGTTCTGAGCCTAGATCTCTACATTTCTGTATGAACCAGCTTAGAGGGCTAAAGACAGCTTGTGTTTAAATTGAGTGTAAGGCAATTTATGCTTCTAAAGTCATGGTCAGCATTTATCTTTGTACTGTGCTGTAAACTTGTTCTGTGCCAAGTCACATTATTTTATAGCGTTTTTAAAGCGTTATCAAATACGGTGTTACTGTAGTTTACTGAGTCCCATGTCACATGGTCTGTGATTGAAACCTGTAAAACCGGTTTAATTCGTCACAGCCAGCACTCTTCAGGTGTGAGGGTCTTCTGCTCAGAATGAAACGCTAAAATGTTTGTGTACATTCTAATGGTAGTGGGGGCGGGGTGTGTGGGAACAGGTTTGGTTGAAACATTTTCTCTGAAAGCATTTTCTTCGCAGTTTAACCGATCTTGTTACAGTTTACTATTATTAACCATATTCATTTTAAGTGCTTAATGTAAAATCTTGTAAAAATATATTTTCATTGTTCAAATATACATTAAGTCTGACTATCATATAATAAGTTAAATACAAAACTAAAGAAAAAATAGGGTTAAATATAATTCAAAATATTTTGCTAACAATGTTAACTGTTTATGAATAATAAAATGTATTAACTAAGGAGTAGGATGGCACAGTTGTTAGTATGTTTTTTGTTTTTTTTTAACCCAATCTCCGGGAAACCATTAGTACGATGGTGAATTGGAGATTCTCAACCCTTGCTGCGTACGACTGGAAAAGAATTTGTGATCGGATCAACGAAATGCTTCGTAGGAGGAGGCGGTCTTTTCCTCTTGTCTAACAGTCTGTCCACAAACAAAACATTCCTGTTAGACAAGAGGAATTGAAAAAAAAACAATGTTGTCAATGAAAACCGGTGTGTGTGTCTCTCCCTGCTGGATGTCCCTCTCACAAACTGCTGAATGAATAAAATAATTTTATTGAAAACGAGTTTGCGATTGTCTGGTCTTTAAATTCTGGAGATACGCGATTCCATATTATATTCCCTTTTAATCAAATTCTAAAAGTATGCTTGTTGACTCCGGTATCGCGTTAGTTAAAGACTTTGATGCTTAAAATGTTTAGGGAGAAATGGAATACTGGTGTGTATGTTTTCTTTAAAGTACCGAGACCAGCCATATACTGTATGTTTAAGTTCCAAAATTAATATCGTTTATGGGCTTCACACGCGTTGCAGTATGCTCAGGCACTAAGTAAAAGGAGATGCTTCATATTGCTTGACTAATTTTAAAAACTAAGTTATAAATCTAAAAATTGCAGGCGCTGCTCTGGTGCGTCGGCTCCTACACAGTGCCTGTCTGCCGTAAGCATTACAATATACATACAGTACCCAACACTGCTTGTACCCATCTGTCATGCAAATAAAACACCTTGAATTGAATTGAATTGAGGGGAGAAGGGGGGGATACTAAAGCCAATACTGGCTCTGTGGGCTTTGACGTGCTAATGCGTTGGTTTAACGCCCGGGTGTGGCAGGCTTCCAATGTCAACTCGACTCGATTAGAAGACAATGAACGTATTTTAGCCCTAAATGAATTAATAGCAAACATGGTTTACATAAAATACATTTTTCCAAGAAAGTTTATAATAATACGATCTATAGTTGAAATCTGAGCGTACTTTAAAAATAAAGGAAAAGCATTTTCAGAGAGCAATCACGCTGTGTTTATGTAGAAAAAGTGATGAGGTTTATGAGCAATCTAATTACCTATTCGCTTAAAACGCTATATAAAATAAAGTTTATTTAGAGATGAATGATCAGTATCGCAGTTTAAATAATGTGAGTCAGGAAACTAACACAGCGCCACCGGATTTAATAACGCAATAAAAACGCTATAAAATAATGTGACACAGTACAGCACAGTACAACAATACTGACCATGACTTTAGAAGCATAAATTACCTTACACTCAATTTAAACACAACCTGTCTTTCTGTATGAACCTCTAAGCTGGTTCATACAGAAAATGTAGAAATGCATTAGCCTGATCATGATTAAAAAACACATAATTAAACACGCGTTTGCGATTTAAATCAGAACACAATTTAAATCAATATAAATGTTTATATTGTAACGCATACTGTCCAGCCTCCATTTCTCTATAAAAATTTACTGTTGCACACACACACAATAGAAGCAGGAACCGCTGTCAGAAGGGAAGATATGTTCAAAATATCGCAAATATCGATCATGTTGCGATATTTTGAAATATAAAAGTCAATTGATTGTCCATAATATCGCTATTCTATTTTTTCGAAGAAATGTTTGTTAAAGTAAAAGTCCAGCACCAGCTGGATTCAAACACACAACCTGCCAGTTGGTAGTCACGCACCTAGACCTAGTAGGCTACAAGACAGCTCGCATGATCAGGTAGGCGAAACAGCCCTACACAGTCCTGCCAGTACACGGATATAATCATACCGTTATTAAATTCTTTAGATACGCGATTCCATATTATATTCCCTTTTAATCAAATTCTAAAAGTATGCTTGTTGACTCCGGTATCACGTTAGTTAAAGACTTCGAAGCTTACAATGTTTAGGGAGAAATGGAATACCGGTGTGTATTTTTCCTTGTGATATTTTAAGCTCTAGTTGAATGATAGGTGTCGCATTTTAAATCATTTTCGTAGCTAGAAATTATGAAACGCCCTGTTAAAAGCAAGGAAGTTTTTATGCCCCGTTGAAGTAAAACAAAATGCCTGACAAAGTATGGCTTGGACAGATTCCAAGTGCTTGTACAAATGTGCTAAAGAAATTATACTTTGAGTATACAGCTTGTCCAAAGTCATCCATTATTAATACTATTAGTAATATCTTCAGTAAAGGCTTTGATGCATAAATATTTCTGATAAAGGTAGGTTGTGTACTTTTGTCCAACTGAGCAATCTTGCTTTCATAAAATATACCAACATTTTAATGACTGATGATTAACATGCTGTAATACACAGTTCAAAATTAAAGGCTCAAATGCTGTACATGAGAGGTTAAGCTCCCCCTGGCGGTTTTACAAGGCGACGCCGGATAGTTAGTCACGTGACACACGTGAAACCGCGTGATACCGCGTGATACTGTGACACGCCCACCGTGGTATGCCGCAAAATACCTCACCCATTTTGAATGGCTGCATCTGTATGCTTCTGTCTCTGTACAAGTTTCTAATGTCTCGGTACATGAGACATTAAGCCTTATTATCTCCACCTGGCAGTTTAACAAGGTGCTTCCGGATGCTATTATCATATTCCAATTAACATGTGGTAAGATGCAGTATATTGTGCCACACCCAATGCATTTTAACGCAGCTTAGCTCACACATTTTGAATGCCTGGATCTGTACTTAGAGGCACATTATTTCTTTACTCTGTAGTACAGATGCAGCCATTCAAAATGAGCGGGCGATACCGCATTATTTTGCGGTGCGCTTTAAGCAGTCTACCGCGAGTTACCGTAAATTCTCCTATAATACCGCAAGTAAAATAATATTATCCGGAATTTCCGCAAAGTGGAGCTAATAAAGCTCAACCTCTCATGTTTGTGCTGTCGCCATCAAAGTCTTTAACGAAGATATTACTAATAGGATTAATAATGAATGACCTTGGACAAGCTGTGAACTCAAAGTCTGGTCCACTGGTCCACATTCTTTTTTTCATTGACCGTCTATGTAAAAGTAACACCACAGCATTTCGCAATCACTCATTTGTTTCCAATCATGCAAAGTACAGTAATTTTTGAGAATCGATTCACCATGCCTTTCACATGCTCATAAAATAGATTGATTTAGGAACATAAACATATTACCGCATGCAAACTGTACTGTATACAGTATGTATATGTATATTTAATGTCTTAACTGTGCCCGTTTAAGTATTGAATATTTATATGGAATTTTACCACTGAAGAGAAATCTTAGTACCTGAGCATAAAATGAATAGGAACATACTGTAATGCGTGTGAAGGCCATAAACGATATTAATTTTGGAACTTAAACATACAGTATATGGCTGGTCTCAGTACTTTAAAGAAAACATACACACCAGTATCCCATTTCTCCCTAAACATTTTAAGCATCAAAGTTTTTAACTAACGTGATACCGGAGTCAACAAGCATACTTTTAGAATTTGATTAAACGGGAATATAGTATGGAATCGCGTATCGAAAGAAATTAATAACGATATAATTATATTCACGTACCGCAACACAAGAATAGTACACGCTGTACATTGTCTGTTGATAATGTTTCTGTAGTGTTTTTTCAGCACTCTCCATGTGACCTTGCTGGTGGCACTGTGGGTTAGGTTCCTGACTCCCATGTAACATGGTCTGTAATCAACTCCTGCTGGAGCCGTGACTTTTTTTTAACAAACATTTCTTTGAAAAAATGAAACGTTTCCCTGAGTCAGAGATTAAATAAAACCTCACTCGCACCAAACAAATTTATATTTCTAAATATCACAACATGATCAAATTTAAGTCATTTTAATAACAATGAATAGTCACCTAGGCATTACAATATAAACATTTATATTGATTTAAATAATGTTTTGATTTAAATTGCAAATACGGGTTTAAATATATGTGTTTTTTGATTCACAATCACACAAATGCAACATAAATTGATATCTTTGTCTTCTAAGTATCTTAAACTTTCAGCATAGCTTTCTCCCCGTTTAGATTTATTTTGGGATCAAACGTGGAAAGATTAGATTGTAATCGTTTTTATTTTTTAAATACATTTTAGAAAAGTGTAATCTATTCTAAAAAGCTGTACACCACCTGCTATAAAGATACATATTGTAATACTTTCGGGTTTGGATAGGACAGACACAAGAACTCAGTCTTGCAGAGTTAAAGCAAGTTAAAGCCTTGATTTTATATATCACCTTTAAAAGTGGCATCTCAAAGCAAAGTAAATACCCAACACTGATTGTACCCATCTGTCATGCTAATAAAGCAGCTTGAATTGAATTGAGAGGGGGCGGGGGGGTATATTTGCTTTGTGTATAAAGTACATTGTGAATGTTTTCACAGCCTTCACTTTGTCGTTTTTATGCCATTTTTTGACCATGCACGAATATTCCTATGTCCGTATCTTCGCAAGGGAATCAGTGCAAATTTTAATACTAATTAAATGACCGCGGGAACTTTCCACCCCCTCTACATTCTCAGAGTAGAACAGACTAACCTTCTAATGAAAGACGGCCCACCCCCCACGGACAGGAAAAGTGCCCACAGGCACTTAAGCTTAATATGGTTAGTAACAGTAAACAGTAACATGGTCAGGAGGAGCACGTACAAACGTTTCCGAAATAACCACATGTAAGACTCTGATGCTTAAAATGTTTAGGGAGAAAGTGGAATACTGGTGTGTATTTTTTCTTTAAACTACCAATACCAGCCATATACAGTCTGTAATGTAGGGATTTCTATATGTCTTTATTTAGTGGTTACATTAGTGACAAAGGCTAAACTTTTAGCTTCAGTAACGTGTACATATCTCCCCTTTTTATAAAACGACATGGTTGAAAACTGTTCCAGAGCCACTGTTGTTTCATCAGTGAAAAGTACATCATGAAATGCCTCTCCCTGTTCAATCCACTGGAAAAAAGAAAAGGAGCATAAAGCTTCTGATGGTCATAAACGATATTCATTTAGGAGCAGCATCAGAGGTATGTTTTTAACTGCACTGCATTGGAGAGAATACCATAGTGTGTTTTTTTTTTTTTACGCCCTGGCGGAAACTGGCTTCCAGAAGAATCAATATGGCTCAGAGATTAAATAAAACTTCACTCGCACCAAACAAATGTATATTTCTAAATATCACAACATGATCGAATTTAAGTCATTTTAATAACAATGAATAGTCACCTATGCGTTACAATATAAACATTTATATTGATTTAAATCACGTTTAAATCACCTTTATTTAAAACCCATAAATAAAGCTGATACTGTTTAGACTTTTGATTATTTAAAACTGTATTAAAGCAGCACGATACACAATGCAACGTAAATCGCTATCTTTGTCTTCTGTGTAATAATGTTCACCTCTCTCTCCAGCAAATTTACAATAGTAATAATAATGAACTTTATTGTATATGGCGCCTTTAAAGGTGGTTCCTCAAAGCGCTTTACAGGTTAAAAACAATACTGTTAGGCTGGGAAAACGATTTTTTTAAAGAAATACAAAATGAGATATAATGATATGTTCCGGCTTAGACATTTACGAAGAGCATAACGCGTGTACTGTATACACTGCAAGTACAACCCCCCTCTCTGCAGGAGTGCTGGCTGTGACGAATTGAACCGGTTTCACAGGTATTTTCAAAGTAGGAGGCGAGATTTCCAGCGAAAGACACCCCCCCTCAAAAACCCAGTAAGTACTAGTTAAAGGCTAGGCTCCTCAATGAAATCGCTTTAACATGCTAATGCGTTGGTGTAACAGTCCGGGCGTGGCAAGCTTCTAATTTCAACCCGACTACGGCGAAAGGAACCCTTCTTTCATTAGAAGACAATGAACATATTTTAGCCCTGAATTAATTAATAGCAAACATGGTTTACATAAAAGACATTTTTCCAAGAAAGTTTAGCCTTTGTCACTAATGAAACCACTAAATAAAGACATAAATATAAAAATCTTAACATTTTTAAAATACATGACTTTGCTAAAATTTATTTGAAAATAAAAATGATTACAACCGCCAGGGGAGAGAGAGAACAGGGGAGGGATGTTTGTTTTGCATAAGGGGCGGGGCTTTGGAAATTAGGTCTGTTTGGGAATGTGTAGTTACATGTTCTGGCTGTTTGTGAATTATCGTTGTTGAGTATGGAGTGTTGAGGTATTGATTTTGTGTAATGCTTTATGTTGAAAATTGAGGTGGATTTTGTTTATGATAAACAGGATAAACTGGGATGGGAGGAAGGTATGGTTTTGCATAAGGGGCGGGATTATGATAATTGGATGACTTTGCGAGAGTAAAATGGTTTGATATATTTGATTTTGTATTGTGGTTGTTATCTATGTTTTTGGTTGGTATTATGTTTATATGGTTGTTTTTGTTGGTTGGTTGTTATTATGGTTATTAATAATACGATCTATAGTTGAAATCTGAGCCTAAATAAAAAGAAAAAGCAAGCGATTAGGTTTATGAGCAATCCAATTATTTATTCATTTAAAACGCCATATAAAATAAAGTTTATTATTAATTTGCTGGACAGAGCGGTGAACATTATTATGCATAAGACAAAGATAACGATCCTGATCAGTTTAGAAATCTGTGTACGCTGTAAGGTTTTTACTTCTTAAACTTTTAAAATACACGTTTTGAATAGAAAGAAATCCTCTTCCTGGTACAGTATGTATAGCAAACCAGCACGTCTTTTTTCTCCAATCAGAGGGGTGTCAGATGGTGTCAGCCAATCACCATTCTGAAGCCCTACCATAATCTCTGGTATGGGGAGACCCCAGAATTCTGTCCCATAGTGTAGACAGATGATAGATACTTTTATTGATCCCGTGAGGGAAATAAAGTAAATCATTTTCATTTTAGGAAATTATTAAACGCTCGGTTAAAAGCAAAGGAGATTGTCTGTTATAGTGGACATAAAAACAAGAGTTCCCTGGCTCTGTGTTATCTTGGAAAACACAGACCAGTGCCAGACCGGTAAAATGCCTGATGAACTAGGGATTGGACAGTTTCCAAGTGCTTGTACAATCGATGTAAATGTTCAAATAAATGTGCAAAAGAAATAAACAAAATAATCATTTATTTCTTTATCATATTGGGTAGCTAATGTCCTCTCTTTGCTAGTTAGTGGCTGTGTTTCTGCGTTGGGTAGCAACGGGTGACTGTTCTCAGGCGGAAGATGTAAACAGCTTAATGTTCGTGTTAAATAATTTTTTTAAATCAAAATTAATTCTATACAGCAATCGCATATTTGGGTACCGTTTCATAAAACTTTCATGCTTAAAATGTTTAGGGAGAAATGGAAGACTGGTGTGTATTTTTTCTTTAAACTACCAAGACCAGCCATACACAGTACAGTTTACATACATACAGTAATGTTTATGTTCCTAAATTAATATCGTTTATGACCTTCAGATGCGTTATGCTCCTCTTCTTTTTATGCTCAGCTACTAAAATTTCCCTTTAGTGGTAAAATACATATAAATATTTAAAACTAACTGGATTAAAATGTGCACAGTAAAGACATTAAATGATTAAATCTTTTCACTACCAACCAATGCACCACGAGTGCCCCTGTCGGTCATTTTGGCCAGCCAATCACTTACCGCGGTGCCCTCCGGTGCCCTGCGGTGGCTTGTGGGTAGGTTACTGTACCGCGGGTTTTTACCGCGCGTTTTGAATGGCTGCATCTGTACATCATATGTAAAAAGAATGTAAGGCACACAGGGTTGAACACAAATTTATCAACAATGACCAAAAACACACTAAACTACAACAACATAAACATAAAATAAACTAGTTATGCTATTTACCATTTTAGAAATAGGGCATCCCAGAGGCCTAACATCTTAACCACCCTGAAAAAAACCCAGACTGCTACAAAATAACCTTTTAAAATAATGCCTTCAATTGGCAGGAGAAGAGATAAGCTGCTTTGTGAACTAAGCAGAATACAACCTGTGGTTAAATCTCTCTCACTTCAAATCTAGATACCACTTAATGAATAGGAACCTCACCATTCTAGAAATACACCCACTAACCAGGTAAAGCCAAAGGAATTTCCTTACACATGAATTCAACAGATCCTTCATTTAGCAATTGTTAAATTGGTTTGAAGACATATTATAAAAATAATTATTATTTATTTATATCAAATCAGCAGCATGATATATGCATACATGTGCACAGACAAATGAACATATAAAAATATAAAATAGTTTTTCTAGGTCTTAACAGGCCAATTGGTTCAAAAACATGCAACTTTGGATAACAGAGATTGGTTTTCCTCCAGAGTACACATTATGTTCTAAAGAACTTTCTCTATATGATTATTTTCAACATTTAAAGCTATGGAATATTCTCTATTCACCAGCTATGTCTTAGTTTAAGGATTAATCCTGCAAGACAATCCAGGCAATCCCTGATGTGCTCTGAAATGAGTTTCCATATCATTCTTTTCAAGCAAGATTTCTTCTTTGATGTGTTTGTATTAAATTAGATGTTTTTGTATGTTTGTGTATTAAAGATTTGCAGGAAGTAATGCTATAGCCTTTAGCAGATCAAATAAGATTAAGCTGGCAGGAACTGCATAAACTTAGAATTAAGCAATCCATGAACTGAGCCTCACCATAACTTCAATTTAAGTTTTCAGTGCCTGTCTCCATTTAATGCAAACCTTGGTATCCTGTTTCCACTATTATTAATCTCAATAATTACTTGTGAACAAGGCAAACATACAGAGCCCTCAAAATCTATTCATGTCCCTGATGAATTAGGAATAATATAAATCAAATAACAGAGCAAAACAAACAAACAAACAAAGACAAAAGCCTTTTGTCAAACAAAGAGCCTGGAACTGTTTTTTCCCCCAAAACACTAAAAATGCTATATAATTTTATAAATGGCAGATATTGGCTTTTATTTTCAATCTGTCCAGAAAGTCCAGAAAATATGAGGGTCAGATTTATTCACAACTCTTTAGTAATCCTCTTCTTGCAGTGATTACACCTCCTGTTACTCTAAGTTTTTTTTTTTACAACATGAGCTTCATCATTTAGTGGTTCACAGTGCCTCAGAGTTTTCAGTTAAATTAAGTTAAATTAGGATGTTACTAAAAATGTCAAGCTACAAGCCTGTGATTGGAGAATTTAGGGCAAGGATCACATAAAATAGTAAGATGTACATATTTATTAATTTGAGATATTATATTATAATATTATAATATTATTTGAATAATATGTTTTTATTAATTAGAATGTAAGTAAGGCTATTATTGACATTAAAAAGTATCAATGACACACAAATACACAAAAACAAGTGTATGAACTTTTGGTTAGGCTGGGGACTAGAATTTCAGATCATCTCAAAACAATTTTGTAATATAGCCCTGGAAATGCTGTTTTTTTTATTAAGTTTGGAAAATAATGATTATGGTGAAGGGGCTGTGAGGAGAAGCAGGAGTAAACTACCAGCTGTGGAGAATATTGAAATTACATCTTCTGGGCACAGTAGTAGCTCAGCGAGTTCCAAATATGATGGCGCTGATGTCTCCAGAAAATAAAATAGGAATAGTGTCTACTTCATATGGGATAATAAACAACAGATCACTGATATCAAACAAATGTTGAGTAAGTTAAATAACAGACAGGACAAGGTGAAGGGATGGATAGAAAAAACTGTGAAGCAGCTTTTGCAATGACAAAATACTATGGAAACTAATTAAACTAATGGACCAAAAAGAAAGATCATGTAGAGACAACATTCAGATTTGTGGTATCCCTAAAGAATCAAAAAGACACTGCATGGTAACTAAAAATCTGCTAAGGGGGGAACTTGATTTACCAAATTATGTGGAACTCAGAATTGAAAGAGCACACAAAGTGTTAGCATCAAAATTTATTATTGCCATTATCTTAAGTTTCAGAATTTCTTTTTTTCTAAAGCTTGGCAAAAGAAAGA
The DNA here is from genome assembly GCF_040954835.1 of Lepisosteus oculatus. Lineage (NCBI taxonomy): Eukaryota > Metazoa > Chordata > Actinopteri > Semionotiformes > Lepisosteidae > Lepisosteus > Lepisosteus oculatus. Next base: position 27,949,513 of record NC_090703.1, on the reverse strand, counting down.
ACTTTTCAATAATAACAAACAATTCTATGTGGTTCATGATCACCCCCAGCCATACTCAAAATGAGTTGAATATTCTGGAGTAAAGAAAGTGCTGAAGTCACAAAAAATACAATTTTGGACACCATTTACAGTGAGATGAGAGGTTTTCTATGAAGATGAAACCTGTCTGTTCTTTAAGCAGCAGAAGCTAAAATGGACATGACAGAGAGGGATTCGATGTTAAAATTATACTATTTCCCCCCACATTAGAAAAAGAGATAGAGTCATTATTTACTTGGCAGTAGGCTGGGAAATGGGGTGGCCATGTAAAGACAAGTTGCCAAAACCCCAATAAAAGGAGAACAGCAGAGAACAAAAGATCCCCCACAGAATATTGAGGAAAATGGTCGCTGTGAGTTGTTACAAAAGTTGGTCAGACATTACTCAGTTTATTTATGAATCTTTGTGAGCAAGTTTCCATCAGTGTTTAAGAGAATCTGTAAATGGCAAGACAGATAAGATATTTGGTGACTAAGGCCATGTCCCAGTATGCACCCTTGCGGTCTTGTGCCTTTCATATGCGTGTTCTCGCTTAGGTCTGCAAAGGGCATAAGATGTCCCATATCTAAATTTGTATTTCACAAGAGTGCTCATGAATGCCCCCTAATGCACCTTTAATGCACCCTTCCCTAAAGTCTGCATCTGAACAGACTTTGGTGAAGGGAATTACCCCCAGTTCTTTATGGAATGGTGTTGTTTCATGTTGCACCCTGAAGAAACATTAAAATGTCAGAGTCTGGGTGTTGGTGAAAGAAGAGCTGTTTATTCGTATGAATACGGGAGATCAGCTTGCAAAAACTAGTCTCTCCGAAATATGTTGCTCAGCATTATTTAAACACAGTAACAGACAAGGTTCCTACTTTTGACCTAGATTACCTAATCCCTAAAACGAACCATTTGTTTATAAGTCAAGCTTGGGTAGTGGAAAACAACCCCCTATTAAGACTTTCGTTATTGCTTACATTCACAAAACAAGACATTCAACATCCTTTTTACTACATTTAAGACATGAGCTGTATTTTTCCACTGGCATATAGCAAGCTAACTATGGCAAGCAGTTTGTTAGCTTATATAAAATCTATAACATTAAGTCTAACAAAGCAGAGAAGTTGCCACCGAGAATTGTTACAGCTTTAGTTGACTGAGAAATGAAAACAGAAAATAGAAAATGTTTGTGACACTTGGAAGAGCAAACACTTCTAGATTCAAATGAGAGAGGTCTGGGGTCCCTTGAGCAGAAACAATTGTAAGGTATACCTTAGTATACCTAGGTAAAATGTGGGTTAATGATTGTAAAGGATCAGTTCAGAAACACACAATATAAGATCACATTAAGAGCACAAAGAAAGGGAAGAAACAAGAAACATGGAAGAAGAAGGAGAGTAGTGACAAGTGTACAGAGGATTTGGGACTTGAGGCTTGCACCAGGCGAGAGCTCCTACTTCATGATCATCCAAACCAAACCTGAAAGGAGCTAAGTATTTGAACCTTGCTAGAAAGAGAGCACTATTCTGTGTTATAGTGAACTTGTTTTTTCTGAGTAAAAGATACCTGTTAGTAATATCTTTCCTGCTTAGGGTGTATGGATATGGATTTCTATGGATAAGGATATGCCAGTAGCCATATCACTATACAATTTACAACTGGCAACCCACTGAAGCTAAGCAGGTGTGAGCCTGGTCAGTACCTAGATGGGAGATCTCCTGGGAAAAACTAAGGTTGCTGCTGGAAGAGGTGTTAGTGGGGCCAGCAGGCAGCTCTCACGCTGCAGTCCATGTGGGTCCTAAAACCCTGGTATAGCGACGCGGACACTATACTGTAAACAGGCTCTGTCCTTCGGATAAGACTTAAAACCGAGATCCTGACTCTCTGTGGTCATTAAAAATCCATATGGTCATAATAAATCCCTATGAGACAAGCATGACAGTTGTGCTCCAGTATACCATAACAGAGAAACAGACACCCCATTAATAATACATTTTAGTTTTAACTCATTTTGCTCAATTGACTGGGACAGACTTAGGGAAGCTACAAGGGAGCTCTATAGTTAAACAGATCTTTCAAAGGACCGATAATCTTCCTCAGACAAAGTTCTGAGGGAGATACATTTTTTCTCTGTTCTTCCCTGTCAGCTGAACCAAAGGACAAGTCCCTGCTTTTCTTCATCCTGCATGCGCTTTCTGCAGTTTCTCTTAAAATGACCTGTATTCTTTTTGTTTACAATAATTGTAAACCAGAGATCTCCCCCAGTCAGCCTGTCTATTTAGTTTCTGAGATGTATCCAATTTCTGTGGAATACACCCCATGTGAACTGCTTGCACCTTAGTGTACATTTCTCTCAATCTGTCAGCAGAGTTTAACAAGTTCCGTACATTTTACAGTGGTGTTATCCACCAGTCATAATTCTGAATCTACGGCATTTTAGCGATATCTGGTTTCAAGCCATTAAATAAATTTGGTTAATTACCGATGAGGCATCACACCTTTAATTTAACCTAAGGCTAAGCAGTATAAAGCACAAATGCTAACCACTGTGGGACTGTATTGTCCCCATATATTTCAACTTTTGTTTCAATTAATTTAATGCAAATACTATGATTAGATAACTCATTTAGGTCCACCTGTACTGTGCTGGTATTTGTACACTTTTATATTTTCTAGTCACTTAAGTTGCTTTTTTATTTGCTTTATTCAAGTCTCTTTAGTTAAGTCTCTAGCCAGTCTGGCTGTCTAGACACACTCACACCATCATCTACTGCAACTAAACTCACAGTTATGCACTGAGGTTTTTTACACACACACATATGCTGGCATACAAGTTCATAAGACACACATACACATCAAGAATATTTTGTTTCGTAATACATCCTTAAGGTCTTAGATTATGTCTTATGCTTCATGAAAATTTTAGTTATAATTTAAATATAACATGCTATATTTTGTTTTATCTTTACGTGCATCTATTTTAACAGCATAACTTTTCATAAACACAGCATCACTTATTCCAATATCTGTCCGTTTATCCTGACACAACTGCTCAGAAACTTTTTGACAGTCCTGCTCAGACCAAACACCATTTGATCATCCATATTTCTTTTTCAGCTTCTCCTCACACACACTAAGTACTTTGCACCCAGTATTCAAACACCTTTCCACAAGCTGCAACATCCCACACACCCTCTGCAAGACCTAACTTTTTCCTCAATTTCTCTTCAGTTTCCTTCAACCTCTTCTCCTTACTCACACCATCTGATAACTGTACTATTGTCTCATCACACCAGTTTTCATCCACTCTGAAAACAACAATGAAACAACAATGAAGCACATCTGGGCTTCCCAGCAAAAAATAGAATACTCGCCCAAGATTGAACCGGGTCTTACAGTAACCAACTCACCACTGCACCGGTGCCTGCCCTTGGGCCAGGGGAATACCTGCTGGCCCGGCAAACTTACACTGAGGCTGTACTCGCTGGACAAGGGAGCCTCCCCACCATAGCACCGAGAGAGTCGGGACTTTTGGAAAGAAGAGTCCTTACCTTTGATTTTGTGCACAGAATGCCATCTCAGGTGTTGGATGGGAAAGTCTCATGTCGATGGAGTACCCTGCTCTCAGTGCCAAATTGTAGAAACCAAAAGATTTGAGTCTGAAGTGTCCATTTGTCAAGCCAAGCTTTATTGTGTGCATACAAAGAACCACAATAAGGACCCTAGTATTTATAGAAGTTCAAAGGGAATATGGCTCTACACAGCTTAGATATACTTTTCTCTACACCCTCCCCCTCCTGTCTTTGAGGTAACTTTCTCAAGAAACCCGGGGACTCAGAAAGCACTTAAAACTTTCCTTTCTTATCAGAGGTTTAGTATAAACATTCTCCATTAGGGAGTTTAGTACAAGGGGGGGGAGAAGCATCTGTGCTAAAGCAAGCACAATGAAGGCTAGAGTTTAGCATGTGAATTCAGCAGGAGTTCACAGCTCCTACCACTATATGGGTACAGAGTAACATACAGATTCTGCTAGCAGGCTCCATCATAAGGTAACAAGAATTTAGACAAACTGACTGAAAAAATACTTAACCAATGGATAAAGCTCCAACTAAAGATATGGAATACAGTTGTAAAAGAGTATAATTTAAGTGATGCAGTAATGGTAGTCACATGGTGCACCTACGATAAGGATACTAAACCAAACTGGATAATAGATTTATAGTTTGGATAGCAAAAGGAATAATGGGATTTTGTTCTACAAGAGCCTCCAGAATTATTCACATCCTTGGTACAGATGAGCAAAAAAGGCTAGGAAAAAATGTCTTTGAGGAAATGAGTAGTGTAGCCGGCTTGTGAAGACATTTGTTTCTAAGGTTGAACACCGTCCGCGAACGTGTGGGGATCTTAAAGCACAGACCTGATTAGCCTCAGGTCTGGTAGCTGTACATTCCCATGTGCTGCGAAGTAGGGAGTGCAGTGGGAGGTGTGCTCCACTGTTATATACCCTCCCCCTCAGTTTAGAGGGGATTCCCTAAGCATCCAATTTGTGTTGTTGGGAGAGGGCATCGGTGTTTTGGGCATCTGTGTTCCCCACCCGGTGTTGTACCACAAAATGATAAGGTTGCAGGGCAAGGAACCACCTGGTCACCTGGACATTTTTCTCCTTATTAGATTTCATCCAGGTGAAAGGTTCATGATCCGTAATGAGGGTGAATCCCTGCCCAACAGGTAATATTTCAATGTTTTGATTGCCCACTTGACTGCAAGACACTCCTTCTCCACAATAGCATATCCTGCTCCTGGGGCAGTAGCTTCCTACTTAAGTAGATGACAGGATGTTCTTCGCAATTAAACTCCTGAGACACGGTTGCCCCTATGCCCTTCTCGGAGGCATCCGTTTGTAAGATGAACCTTTGTTGGAAGTTCAGGCCCCTTTGGACTGGATCCTAGCATAAAGTGACCTTGAGGTCAGTAAATATTTTAGCCACCTCCTGGGTCCAGTGCACGGTCTGGGGAGCTGCCACGTGCGTCAAATCTGTCAGAGGAGCAGCCCTCTCTGCAAGGTGGGGAATGAACCGTCCATAATTATTTAGGAGTCCAAGAAGGCCTTTATCTGGGTTTCTGTTTTGGGTATTGGCCAGTTTTGGATGATCTCTATCTAGTTGATTTGAGCCCAGATTTTTCCCTCTCCCACAATGTACCCAAGGTACTTAGTAGAGGTAAACCTACACCAGCTTTTCTTCAGGTTAATAACCCACTTGGCTGAGGGCCGATCCCCTGGCGATAGGACAAGGAGGCCAGGACTCCCAAAAAGAACCAAGCGGGACCCTAAACCATCAATGCAGAATTTGGAAGAAGAAGGGTTAGAAGTAGGTGAGAAGGTGTGAGCTGTGACACATGGATTGTTGCAGCGGTAGGGCAGTCAGAGTGCTCGTCTGCGTTCTTTATAGGTTTACTGTAGGGAAGTCATCTTCCGTTGTCCTAGGCGAGTCGCTTATTATAGGTACAGATGCAGCCATTCAAAACACGTGGGGTATATCGCGGTACACAAAAAGTTGATATATTTTATGAACGTAAGATTGCTCAGTTGGGCAAAAGTACACAACCTACCTTTATCATAAATATTTTAATTATGCAGAAATATTTTATGCATCAAAGCCTTTACCGAAGATATTACTAATAGTATTAATAATGAATGACTTTGGACAAACTGTAAACTCAAAGTATTATGCTGGTCCACATTCTTTCTAACCGTCAATTTAAACGAAAATACTTATTTGTTTCATTGACAAACACCACAGCATTCCGTTGATCAAACTAACGAGGACAGGACATTAGCTAGCCAATATGATAAAGCAATAAATGACTTTTTTTGTTCATTTCATTAGCACATTTGTACAAGCACTTGGAAACTGTCCAATTCCTACTTTGTCAGGCATTTTCTTTTACTATAACGGACATAAAAAATGATTGATTTAAATGATTTAAACTGTGATACTTTTATCATTCAAAGAGAGCTCAAAATATCACAAGGATCCTCAAGTAGTAGTCAAGACAAGAAGTAGTCATTTCTTCATTACACTGTGAAGTCAAAATTCCGGGATGTGCCTATATTAGAAAATAGAGGACTTATTCGAATATATGTCAGGCAATCAGACTTCAGGACCGGAATTATCCATTTTATAATGGGGAATACAGATGCAGCCATTCAAAATGCGCGGGTGATAATGCATTATTTTCCGGTGCGCTGTACGCAGTCAACAGCGAGTTACCGGTAAATACCGCTAGTTACCGTAAATTCTCCTATAATACCGCAAGCAAAATAATAGTATCCGGAATTTCCGCAAGGTGGAGCTTATAAAGCTCAACCTCTCATGCTTGAGCTGTCGCCAACAAAGTCTTTAATGAAGATATTACTAATAGTATTAATAATGAATGACCTTGGACAAGCTGTAAGTGTAAACTCAAAGTATTGCCCTGGTCCACATTCTGTTTTTCATTGACCGTCTTTGTAAAAGTAACACCACAGCATTTCGCAATCAAGCATTTGTTTCCAATCATGCAAAGTACAGTAATTTTTTAGAATCGATTCACCATGCCTTTCACATGCTCATAAAAGAGATTGATTTAGGAACATAAACATGTTACCGTATGCAAACTGTACTGTATACAGTATGTATATGTATATTTAATGTCTTAACTGTGCCCGTTTAAGTATTGAATATTTATATGGAATTTTACCACTGAAGGGAAATCTTCGGAGCATACTGCAACGCGTGTGAAGGCCATAAACGATATTAAACAAGGCTCGCCAGCTAATGTGAATCGAAACCTGTTTTTCTTTTAAAAAGTCGTGCAATGTGTAAGCCACAATTCAAATAGAGAAAAAAGAGCTGACTGACAAGATTTAAGATGTGGCTGTCAATGTTGGATTAAAAAAAACACATTGCCTGACGTTTGTTGCATTACTTGAAAAATAACTTTATTTCGAGAGACTGGATAAGTAATTCAGGTATTTTTTTAACTTCCTGAAAAACAACTAATAATTTAACTATATGTGCAAACGTTTTATGATATGTCGCTGTTGTGAATGTCTGTGGACATGTGCTGGCTGGACAGGAGGCTCTACTGTACACAGAGAGGGGAGGGAAGTGGGGACAAGCCGATACATACTCTTAAAGTTTGATTAATAGGGAATATAATACAAAAATATAGTACTAAAATTAAGATACACTCTAAAGACATTCACAACGGGGACTGTCAGAAGATAAGACACAGCGGCTCAGGCACCTGCTGAATGGAAAAGGGGCACTTTAATGTTCTGTATGGCTAATACTAAAGCCTACTTTAGCCTACTTCAATACTTTAATATTCTTTTCTGTATGTTTAACAATAGTGGGTACTTGCCTAATTCGTCCCTGCTCCCGTTTTTTTGTACCTGTTTCCCTGAGGTCTGGCTTTTTTCTGGAAAACCATAACTCTGGTCTTGTCCAGATTGACTGTCAGCGCCCAGGTCTGACAGTGCTGCTCCAGCAGTGCCAGGTTCTGGCGCAGCCTCTGTTCTGTGGGCGACAGCAGGACCAGTTCGTCTGCAAAGAGCAGGAACTCGATTTCCATAATCAATGCAGATCAGTAAATCAAGGGACAAAACAATTATTGCGCCCGGGTCCTCAATGGGCTTTGACATGCTAATGCGTTGGTTTAACAGTCTGGGTGTGGCAAGCCTCTAATATCTCCCGACTTCGGCAAAAGGCACCCGCCTTTCATTGGAAGACAATGAACACACTCTAGCCGTACATTTGAATATAGCATAAATACACCAAGGGATTGGGTGAGCTCCCATCACAAAAAAAAAACTGCGAACCTGCACTACAGCGACCACAGTACAGTATGGAGACCAAGACCTTTTACGGGAAGAGACGGGGTGCTTCTGCCGCCCCAGCTTCCAAAGAGCGAAGGGTAAGCAAATACAGCAGACTTCATCTGAAATACGCGATTACAGCGCATATTACAAGGTATTATTGCCATTTTGAATTTTAAATTCAATTATAATTATTTCTTCGTAGCCTGTTCTTCAAGAAAACACCGCACGGGCGAAACGATCTTCGAAATCTACCACCAGGAAAGTAAAAAAGAAAGCGGTAAGACGAAATAAAAGAAAAGTTTATTTTGACGTCTGTTCCGCAACTGATGAATACTACTGTGTGACTTTATTTCTTACAGGAATTATGTTATTTTGCCACAGGCCGTGGGTCTCTGCTCTCGGCCACTGGCCAGGGTGCCAACCTGTAGAAGCAGCACCTGTGTGGAGACATTTCGGCAGCAGCGGGAGCAGTACGACGCATTACTGGGGAGGATTGGGAGGCTAGAGACACTCCTGAAAATGCAGACTTTTGTCAATTGAAACCGGTGTGTGTGTCTCTCTCTGCTGGATTTCCCTCTCACTCTCTGCTGAATGAATAAAAGCATTTTATTAAAAACACATTTGCGTTTGTCTGGTATTTACTTTGGTCCCTTTTAACTGTTTTTCCATCTTCTTTATTGCTTTGAGATGCCACTTTTAAAGGTGATATGTAAAATAATGTCTTTTATTATTGTTATAGAGAAACATGATCAGATTTTACCCAGTTCAGTGCTACACCTAACTTTCTTAATGCGATGTATTTAAAGCAGTGAACTACTGTAGGTGTAACATAACATTCAGAAATACCATCGAGAATAGTTTTGTGGTGTTTGTATAGATGAAACGTTCCTAAAATGTATAACGTAACAAAATTAAAGATGATAAAAATCTGTAATCTTTCCACTTGTACTGTATGTCATCGGAAAATACAAGAAGTTTCTGCTTTGTGTAAGGATGGTATCAAAAAGTAATCTGTGGTGAGAAAGCTGTGCTCAATGTATTTAAGGACTTAAAAGTAAAAGGAGGTGCTTCATATTGCTTGACTGCTATACTATACATATTGCTATACTAGTTTGTCACTCTTCTCATCCCCTCTTTGCTAAATGGCTTTTGAATAGAGTCACATGAAGAGAGAGGTGAAACAGCCCTACACAGCCCTGTTGCAGTACACGAATATAATTTTATCTTATTAATTTCTTAGATACAAGATTCTTTTAGTACAGTCTTTGCTGTGCTCTTGAGGGTCCTTGTGATATTTCGAGCTCTGGTTGAATGATAAGTGTCGCGGTTTAAAGTGTCGCAGTTTATTTATGGGTTGCAATTTAGAAAAAGTCAAAAACCGCACTCAAAATGCAATTTAGAGCTTTATGGCAAGTGGAGACACCCAAATTAATAATGTAACATGCCACTGTTTGTGCATGAACAAAGTTATACTGAGATTTCCTTAGATACGCGATTAAGAAAAAAATTGAATCCCCGGCGGAACACATTCCATAAGAATCAGCGCTTTTACAGTATATATAGCCTTTAAAGGTGGCTTTTCAAAACGCTTTACGGGATAAACACAACAAGAACAGCAACAACAACAATATTGTATTTCATTGCACTTTGAAAACCAAGTAACAACTTAACTATATGTGTAAACGTTTTATGATATGTCGCTGTTGTGAATGTCTGTGGAGTGTATCTTATTTGCCTTACATCCTGGTTATCTCGCTCGCCCTCCTCCCCCCCCCCCCCTCCCTCAATTCAATTCAATTCAATTCAAGGTGTTTTATTAGCTTGACAGATGGGTACAATCAGTGTTGGGTATTTGCTTTGCTTTGAGATTCCACATTTAAAGGTGATATATAAAATTGTAACTAAAATAAATTGATATCTTTGTCTTCTAAGTATCTTAATAAACTTTCAGCATAGCTTTCTCCCCGTTTAGATTTATTTTTCTAAACTAGTATACTTTAAATCTTTTTTTCTGAACCGGGGAAAATCTGATCATGTTTCTCTATAACAATAATAAAAAAAACATTATTTTACATTTCACCTTTATGTGATATCACCTTAAGGACAGCACAAACAAGGGTTAATTGCACAATGGACCGCGTAAAGAAATTTAAAATAGTCTTCTTTAGGTGTGAGGGTAGGAGTGGATCGCAGCAGGCATAATCGGCAAATTAGGAAAACAAAGACCAGGACAGGCGAGACGTTTATCCAGAGAGCGAGTGATCAGAAAAAGGAACAGCTGTTACACCCAGGTTTTACGCTCTCTCTCTGCTGAATGAATGAAAGCATTTTATTAAAAACGCGTTTGCGTTTGTCTGGGTATTTACTTTGTAATCTGTGGTTTACATCTACTGTATTGTTTTGAGATGCCACTTTTAAAGGTGATATGTAAAATAAAGTTTTTTATTATTGTTATAGAGAAACATGATCAGATTTTCCCTGGTTCAGAAAAAAAGATGATTAAAATCTGTAATCTTTCCACTTGTATGTCATCGGAAAATACAAGAAGTTTCTGCTTTGTGTAAGGACGGTATCAAAAAGTAATCTAAGTGGTGAGAAAGCTGTGCTCCTCAAAGCGCTTTACAGAATAAAAACAATAACAACACTAGTGGCTGGGCAAACTTTTTTTTTATAGAAATACAAAATGAGATATAATGATGTGCATGAACAAAGTTATACTGCTATTTTCCTTAGATACGCGATTAAAAAAAATAATTTTTTTGAGTCCCCGGCGGAACACATTCCATAAGAATCAATGCTTTTATATATCGCCTTTAAACACATATATTTAAACACGCGTTTATGATTTTAATCAAATCGCGATTAAAATCAATATAAATGTTTATTTTGTAACACATAGGTGACTATTCATTGTTATTAAAAAGACTTAAATTCAATCATGTTATTTAGATATTTAGAAATATACATTTGTTTGGTGCGAGTGAGGTTTTATTTAATCTCTGACCAAGGGAAACGTTTCATTTTTTCAAAGAAATGTTTGTTAAAGAACAAAGTCATGGCTCCAGTGGGATTTGATCATAGACCATGTGTCATGGGCATCAGGAACCTAACCCACAGCGCCACCGGCAAGGTCACACACAGAGTGCTGAAAAAGCACTACAGAAACATTATCAACAGACAATGTACAGCGTGTACTATTCTTCTGTTGTGGTACATGAATATAATTATATCGTTATTAATTTCTTTAGATACGCGATTCCATATTATATTCCCTTTTAATCAAATTCTAAAAGTATGCTTGTTGACTCCAGTATCTCTTCAGTTAAAGACTTCGATGCTTAAAATGTTTAGGGAGAAATGGAATACTTTAGTATTTAGTGACAAAGGCTAAACTTTCTTGGAAAAATGTCTTGTATGTGTTGCGGAAAAAACTGACTTGCTTTAACAAAATATGTTTACAAATCCTTTCACCTGGCATTTTCATAGTTAGAAATTATGGAACGCTCTGTTAAAAGCAAAGGAGTTTTTATGTCCGTTGCAGTTCTTTTGCGACATGAATATAATTATATCGTTATTAATTTCTTGAGATACGCGATTCCATATTATATTCCCTTTTAATCAAATTCTAAAAGTATGCTTGTTGACTCCGGTATCGCGTTAGTTAAAGACTTCGATGCTTAAAATGTTTAGGGAGAAATGGAATACTGGTGTGTATTTTTTCTTTAAAGTACGAAGACCAGCCATATACTGTATGTTTATGTTCCAAAATTAATATTGTTTATGGCCTTCACACGCGTTACAGTATGCTCCTATTCTTTTTATGCTCAGCTACTAAGATTTCCCCTTCAGTGGTAAAATTCCATATGAATATTCAATACTACAACGGGCACAGTAAAGATGTTTACTGTAAATCTTTCTACAACAGACCAACGGACCACGAGTGCCCCTGTTGGTTAACCAATCACGTACCGCGGTACCGCGCGTCATCTTGCGTCACAATGCGCGAAGCCGTAGCCAATTACCTCCGGTACGTGTCTGTACTGCACATTTTGAATAGCTGCATCTGCATAGTGTAAAATCCTGGGTTCGATAAAATGTTTCAGGCATTAATGTGAAGGACAACAGAGCTTTCACTGGCTGATTATCATTATTATTAATAATGATATTAATTTAAGGCTCTAAATATCTAAACATATGTATCTATATAGCAGGTAGTATCACTGTATTCCACTTTCTTTGTAAACATGGGAAAACAGATTCACAACACGATGCTGTGTCACTGTGTAAAAAAAAAACGGTTTGAACACCCTACATTGTAATAAGCTGCTGAGCTAAGAATAGGAATGTTCCTGCTGACAGAGGGAGTGGAAAGTGCCTGCGGTCACTTAATTAGTATTACAATTCGCACTGATTCCCTTGTGAAGATATGGACATAAGAATATTCGTGCATGGTCAAAAAATGGCATTAAGCACTTAAAATTAATATGTTTAATAATAGTAAACTGTAACATGCTGTAACAAGATTGGCTAAACTGGGAAGAAAATGCTTTCAGAGAAAATGTTTCAGGTGTGAAGAACATAGATTTCCAATGGAATTTCAACCAAACCTGTTCCCACACACCCTGCCCCCACTACCATTAGAATATACGCAAAGCACTGAAATCTTTCGAGCTGATGATCAGGTGTTTCTGTCAAAACCTTCCAGCAGCACTCCCATGCCCAGACAAGAGAGAGACACAAGACTAGCCCGCCAGCCCTAGAGAGAGTGAGGGAAACACCAAGGGGTGGGGAACCAGGTAACTATTTACCAGGCCATCTCCCCAGACTGTCTGCCTGTTTCACTGTTCCCTGGATACCTCTTTATTTAGAACTCACTCTCCCCCTTGCCCGTGTGACTTTTTTTAATCCTTCTGTGCCCAGATTGCAGTGGGTAAGATGTTTTTCCAAGAAAAAAAAGAGAAATTAAAAAAGAGAAATTTCACCATAGCCTCTTGTCTTGTGTCTAATTTTTAGTTTAGAAGGATTCAAGCAGGATTTTAGATGAAAGGCAGCTACCTTAATCAGGCCAAAATCATAATTGAACCCATTCAGAGCCTACATTACATTTTAGCGTTTCATTCTGAGCAGAAGACCCTCACACCTGAAGAAGGCTTGTGTTTTCTCTCTTCTCTTTTAAGCATGTGTACAATGCTGTAATACAATTTAAAATAATTAAAAGTTTAAACAACTAAACTCCATTAATATAAGTATCGAGTGGTATTAAATAAATACAGCTTTTTAGTATAGATTACAATTTTCTAAAATGTATTAAAAATTTTTTTAAAAAAAACTATTACAATCTAATCTTTCCACGTTTGATCCCAAAATCCCAAGAAAAATAAATCTAAACGGGGAGAAAGCTATGCTGAAAGTTTATTAAGATACTTAGAAGACATAGATAACAATTTATGTTGCATTTGTCTGATTGTGAATAAAAAAATACATTTAATTAAACAGGCGTTTGTGATTTAAATCAAAACGCGATTTAAATCAATATAAATGTTTATATTGTAACACATACTGTACAGCCTCCATTTCTCTATACAAATTTAAAAGATCATTTGTGCAGCCTAAGAGGGGGGGTCTGCTCTCAGTGACAGCTGACAATCCTCCATACACTCAAGTGAAAAATTAATAATGCCAATGTAAACGTCATGTTTACAATTTGTTGATAATAGAAATGTTAAGTTCTCTAAAGCTTTGTGATAGTCTACCCAGGCAGCAAAAGATCAGATACACTGGGAAGATGCAACACCGAAGATATGATTAATAACCTTTTAAATCTGAAGGGAGATCTAAAGGGACCCCCCCAAACACACACACACGATAGAAGCAGGAAGCAGACGCAGGGACCGTTGTCAGAAGGAAAGAAGGTGATTATTCATTGTTATTAAAAAATGACTAAAATTCGAACATGTTGTGATATTTAGAAATATAAAAAGTCAATTAATTGTCCATAATATTGCTATTTTATTTTTTTCAAGAAATGTTTTTTAAAAGAGGAGTTATGGTACCAGCTGGATTTGAACACCCAACGTGTGGTTCAGAAGTCAGGAACGTAAACCACAGTACTACCCAATGGTCACACCAACAGACATTGTACAGCGTGTACTATTGTGTTGCAGTATATGAATATAATTATATCGTTATTAATTTCTTTAGATACGCAATTCCATATTATATTCGCAGAAAAGCTTAAAACTTCCACTTTTTATGCACGTTATTTCACGTTAGTTAGAGACTTCGATGCTTAAAATGTTAAGGGAGAAATGGAATACTGGTGTGTATTTTTTCTTTAAAGTACCGAGACCAGCCATATATTGTAATACTGTATATTTATGTTCCAAAATTAATATCGTTCATGGCCTTCAGACGCATCGCACACTTTGAATGGCTGCATCTGTATGTGTTGAGGTGTTGATGGAAGGGAATTCGAACAAACACAGGGTCTAAATGATGAGAAACTATGTAGGATCTTTGTAGATGGGAAAGAAAATCGCTGCTATTATTGGATTGGGTTAGTGGTGATGATGTTATCTGAATGGATACAGGCGCATGTTTGCGATTGTGTCCCCCAGCAATGGAAATTGGAGACTCCTGCGCTTGATTCACATGGTAGACAGTAGCGACTTGGCCTTTTATAGCTGTTAACTTTTATGAGGGTTTCCTGGACAGATGGATTGGCCGGCTCGGAAATGCAGAGGCATGTAAACCTTTTGGCAAGTAACCCCTTTGCTATCTCATGATAATTTAAGTGTAAGGAACTAACTGCTGGGATTTATGGACTTATGGACTCTGGAACTGGATAGCAAGCATTGATGGCCTTATGACAGATCCATGTGGGTGCTGTGGAGAGGAAACCAACTCCTGTTGGGAGAAAATAAACCTCTGGGGGTCCAGGCCCAATGGATGCCCCCCCACCAGGCAGCTAGGCATTTTTGAATAGCTCCAGACTCTGGCTGTAGTACTGAAGCTCTTGGAATTTACATGTATGGATATTACGTGAAGTGAGAACAGTACTGGATCTGAGAAGTAGCAGTGCAGAGTGGGGGAGATGATCCCGGTGCTGAATTGGACGTCGGGGATAGGGACTTGCGTCGAGGGGTGATTGTTGAGTAGCTAGAGGTAGGAATCTGGGTGGACCCAGGGCCAAGATGCTGCGGCAGCAGCAGCGGAGGATGAGAGGAAGAGAAATGGACCTGGGGCCGGATTGGACGTGGGGCATAAAAACATGCATAAGACAGGGGCACGAGGCGAGGGACTTACCTGTACGGACATCGAGGGGTTGGCTTTGGTAACAACGGAGTACGGGAAGGATGAGACTAAAGCTGAATTGGGGAAGAGGGATAAAGAGGTGATGAGACAGGGACGCGAGGCAAAGGGTGATTGCTGACAAAAGAAATGTACTTGGAGCCTGAACTGGATACCGGGAATGGGGAAGTGAACAAACCAGAAGCAGATTGGACATGGGGTGGGTAAAGGACAAGGATGAAATGGGGACATGAGATGAAGGACTTACCTGTCGATAGGGTGGTACTGGTAGCAGAAAGGGCGAAAGAAAAAAAAGCATGAAGTCGAGATGGATGCACAGGACATAGGACTTGTATGAACATTAGAGAGGTGGTGCCAGTAGCGGCAGAGCTGAATAGGACAGGGATAGAAACAGAAATGAAATGGGAATGCAAGACACATAACAGCTATGGACTAGGCCAGAGGTAGGATGCCGGGCAGACCTGGGGCTGAGGAGATGGTCACAGTAGCAGCAGAGACAAGACAAATAGATCCCGGGCTAAATTGAATGTCGGGATAGGGAAAATGAGACACAGGTTTTAAAAATGCACGCTTCCATGATGAAAACCCAACTCCGTGAGCAGTTCTGTCTGAGCCTGGGAGAAATTCAGTTACATGGCAACCTGGAATGTGTTTTTTTTATATAAATGGAACACCAGGGATCAGGAAATGAAAAAACAAGGACACAAGACATAAGGGCTGAATTGGACAAATCAAATAAGATGGGGACAAAGGATGTGGGACAACTAAGGGGTAGGACTCCGGACAGACCTGGTGCCAAGAAGACGCCCGCAGTAGCAGCGGAGATAAGAGGAATGAACACGGGGCTTTATTGAACGCTGGGTTCACGAGGCGTGAGAGGCATGAAAGGCTGGCAGGGATGGCGGGACTGTGGCATGGCGGCGTGGCAGCACAGGGTTTAGAGAGGAGGCTGGATATAGAGAAGGGTGTAGACCCTGGAGAAGGACATTGTGGTGGCTGTCGTGAGTGACAAGCAGAGCTCCCTGGAGAAGCTATGTAAGATGTAGGCCAAGGAAGGCAGCAAAGACAGCAAAAGGGGCTGGGGCTGAGGCGACACCTCATTTGTGAGTGTGTCCACAGGCGACTGCTCCAAATTGTACTTCCCCGAAGCCGGCAGGAGGCAGGAGACAATGACCTGGAGAGCCTCTCCCTTGATTCATATGCTTCCAAAGACAGATTAGATTTGGACACCATTGACAGCGGGTTTGCAGAGTCGGACTACAGTTGCCCGGTGAAGGTGAGTTGGTTGAAGAAGAGATGCAGATGAAGGTGTAGCAGGACGAGACAACGGAAGGCGAGGGGAGGAGGCATGGGCAGCCTAGCTCCTTTTTCTTTTTCTCTTCTTGCATATTCATGTTTTGTTCTTTCTTCATGTGTTCTCTCTTTCCCCTTTTTTTACACAAAAATGTAATTTAAACGAATGCATCAAAAATCATTTTCCCATTTCAAACACATAGTGGTCATTTTAAATGGCTGTGAACCCTTTCATTGAAGAACCCATGTAAAACTGGGTTAATGAAGCTGTTTAATGTCTCGAAAAAAATCTGTCTGGCTATCAGCACTCTGTAGCTCGGTTGCAGGTGAATAGTAAGGTCTATAACCATGAACAAAAAGAATGGTGTCCAACCATCTATGAAGGCTCCCACAAAGTAAACAACACTCCTGGTAGCACAGTTTCTCCTGATAGGAAACTTGTGTCCTGCAGTGTGCACCGCCTGTAGCAGCACGGAGTATCAGGTGACCATGATGCAGGCTGGGAGAATACAGGCCATCGCACATTTTTTATTGTATGTCCAAACGGTGCTTCGCCTTCATTGTGCAGGCATGTGACGATGTGAGGGGGCGGGATTCGGAGCTGAGCGGGGGACCCCTGAGGTCCGCTACTGTAGCAAGAGGTCTAGCATAGGCTGGAGAACTGCGGCGTGAGTGATGTCAGCAGAGGGCACTGGAAAATGCTGTAGAACCAAAACCACTTTTGTACAGACGCAGCATTCAAAGTTTGCGGTACAAACCCGTACCACGGGCAACTACGCGTGCGCCACCGCACCGTACTGCGAAACGTGATTGGCTGGCCAAAATGACTAACAGGGGCACTCGTGGTGCATTCGTTGGTTGTGGAAAGATCTAATCATTTAATCTCTTTACTGTGCATGGTTTAATCAGGAGCATAACGCATCTGAAGGTCATAAATAACATTAAATTAGGAACATAAACATATTATCTAAACTGTAAATTGCTGGTCTTGGTAGTTAAAAGAAAAATACACATCAGTATTCCATTTCTCCCTGAACATTTTAAGCATCAAAGTCTTACATGTGGTTATTTGGGAAACGTTTTTACGTGCTCCTTCTGACCATATATTACTGTACCTTTATATACTTTATGAAAATTGATCGTTTTAACCTTTTCTGCAAATACGCTCGTTATCGGGTTAAACAAAAGCATACTTTTAGAATTGGATTAATAGGGAATATAATATGGATCCGCGTATCTAAATAAATTAATAACAGTGTAACTATATTCATGTACTGTTGCACAAACAGTGGTATAAGACTTTCTACTGATATGCATTTGTCACATGAGTGTCTTGGTGGTGTAATAGGTTAAGTTATTAATTTATAATCCTAAGGCTGAGTGTTCAAACCTAGCTGTTGCCATCTGTTTTCTTTTAACAAATAAACATTTCTTTTAAAAACTAAAATAGCAAATATTATTGGCATTATATTGACATTTTTTATATTTCTAAATATCACATGTTCGTACTGTATGTACATAGTGGTACCGCAGGGTGTAGGGTGCAAATCCACGTGAGCCCGAAAGCCCTACATTAATGTTGTGCATTCGCCTGGCGTTGCGCGGTTATCACATCACATCACATCACATCTCTCTCTCTCTCTCTCTTACTCTCTGTGTCTACAATGTTTGTAAACAAACTGGTTTCACAGGTATTTTCAAAGTAGAACAAGGGCAAGTCCACCTCCCCCACTGACATGTTTTCTTATAAAAACAGATTCACAATGCAAAGCTGTGTTGGTCTTCTGTGTAAAAAAAAATCAGTTTGAACACCATGGGTGCTGTTTTTAAGACGCTGCTGAGTAAAGTATAGGAATTTTCCTGCTGTCAGCAGTATTGTGTACCCTCTTAGGCTGGGCAAACAATTTTTTTTAATTTTTAAAAAAGAAAAAAATATATAGATATAAACATTTACTGCATTACGTTTACTTCGGTGGCTAGCTGCGTCAGCCTGCAATGTTTTGGCTGTGAATCCTTCTTCAGGTGTGAGAGTCTTCAGCTCAAAATGAAATGAGTTTGTAATGTAGGGCACTCTGAATGAGTTAAACTTGTATTAAAATGTATTTCCCAGAAGCTATACTGAATCTTATGGAAGCCCATTTCCGCCAGGGAGTAAAAAAAATGGGCTATGGTATTCTCTCCAATGCAGTGCAGTTAAAAAAAAAAATCTCTGATGCTGTTCCTAAATTAATATAATTTATGACCATCAGAAGCTTTATGCTCCTTTTCTTTTTTCCATTGGAAAAACAAACATATATGCCATACAGAGTACGCGTTACTGAAGCTAAAAATTTAGCCTTTGTCACTAATGTAACCACTAAATAAAGACATAAATATATAGATCCCTATGTTATAAACTGTATATGGCTGTTATTGGTATTTTAAAGAAAAAATACACACCAGTATTCCACTTTCTGCCTAAACATTTTACACAAGTCTTACATGTGGTTATTTCGGAAATGTTTATATACTTTGTGAAAACTGAAAGTGTTTTAACCTTTTCTGCAAATACGCTTGTTATCAGAGTAAACAAAAGCATACTTATAGAATTTGATTAATAGGAAATATAATATGGAATCGCTTATCTAAAAAAATTAATAACACTATAATTATATTAATGTACGTTCAGAAACGTTTTTACGTGCTCCTTCTGACCATGTTACTGTTTACTGTTACTGACCATATTAAGTATAAGTGCCTGTGGCACTTTTCCTGTCCAGGGGGAGGGTGGACTATTCTCTGAGAATGTAGAGGGGGTAGAAAGTGCCCGCGGTCATTTAATTAGTATTAAAATTTGCACTGATTCCCTTGCAAAGATATGGACATATTTGTGTGTGGTCAAACAAATGGCATAAAAACGACAAAGTGAAGGCTGTGAAAACATCCCGAATGTACTTTATACACAAAGCAAGTGTTCTTACAACTCGAGGAGGTTTTGTGAAAATGCTTCAGGCATGCCAAAATCGTTTTTGAACTTCAAGCTAACTTTACCCCGGTTTTCATTGTCAGATTGTGCATTTAATTAAACATGCATTTGCAATTTTAATCAATTACTGTATTGATTGACACACATTCCATACAGATACAGTATAATCACATTCTCCTGTCTTCCCGTGGTGTAAAAACGAATTAGCAGGTGATTGAGATAACAATGCATCGCCCACTGAGTGGAATGTTCTCATTTGTTCTCAAGTGTAAAAAGAGGTGATAATTCTTAATAATTCTGTGTCGCATTAACTAACTCTTCAGTTTATTCCACCAGACAGTACATGAATATAATTATATCGTTATTAATTTGTTTAGATACGCGATTCCATATTATATTCCTTGTTAATCAAATTCTATAAGTATGCATTTGTTTAAGCCAATAACGAGCAAATTCACAGAAAGTGAATTAAAAGACTATCACTTTTCACAAAGTATATAATCTTAATATGGTCAGAAGGAGCATGTAAAAACGTTTCCAAAATAACCACATGTAAGACTTTGATGCTTAAAATGTTTAGGGAGAAATGGAATACCGGTGTGTATTTTTTCTTTAAACTACCAAGACCAGCAATATACAGTACAGTTTGCATAATATGTTTATGTTCCTAAATTAATATCATTTATGAGCATGTGAAGGGCATGGTGAATCGGAGATTCTCAAGACTTACTTTGTATGATTGGAAACAAATGCGTGATCAGATCAATGAAATGCTGTGGTGTTACTTTTTGTCAATGAAAAAATAAAGTCTTTTCATTTACAAAGATGATAAAAAGAATGTGGACCAGAGTAATACTTTGAGTTTACAGCTTGTCCAAGGTCATTCATTATTATTACTATTAGTGATATTTTCGGTAAAGACTGACAGCAGGAACATTCCTAATCTTTACTCGGCAGCTTATTACAAACAGCAGCCATGGTGTTCAAACCGTATTTTTTTACAAAGAAGACTGACACAGCTTCGCGTTGTGAATCTGTTTACAAAGAAAGCGGAATACAGTAATACTACTTGCTATATAGATACATATTTTAAGATATTTAGATCCTTAAATTAATATAATTATTAATGTCTTTAGATATGCGATTCCATACTATATTCCCTAATACAAAACTGATAATTTCGGTCCTGAAATCTGATTGGATGACACACTTTCGAAGCCGTGCTATATTCTCTAATATACACACACCCTGGAATTTTGACTTCACTGTGTGATAAAGAAATTTTAAAGACTACTTCTTAGCGTAGATAAAAAAGCTTGGATTCTCATGTATCTGATATCTTTTTCTGCTGTCTTTGTTAAGCTCTTGAGGATCCTTGTGATATTTTGAGCTCTTGTGGAATGATAAGTATCCCATAGTTTAAATCATTTTCATTCTGAGAAATTATGAAACGCTTGGTTAAAAGCAAGGGAGATTATGTCTGTTATAGAGGACATAAAAATGAGAGTTTGCTGCAGCGTTATATGAAACCCAATTTTAGCAACAAATCACTGGCGTTATATCCTGGAAGGCACTGAGACCAGGACTAGTAGAAGCGCTCTTGCAGCAAAAAAGAAAATGTCTGATGGACAGTTTTTCAGTGCTTGTACAATTGATGGAAATGTGCTAAAGAAATAAACAAAAAACAAGTCATTTACTCCTTTATCATATTGGCTAGCTAATTCCTGTCCTTGTTAGTTAGTTACTTGTGGCTGCATCTGTACAGTACAGTTTACATACAGTAATATGTTTATGTTCCTAAATTAATATTTTTTCATGAGCATGTGAAAGGCATGGTGAATCGAAGATTCTCAAGACTTACTTTGTTTGATTGGAAACAAATGTGTGATCGTATCAGTGGAATGCTGTGGTGTTACTTTTTGTCAATTAAAAAATAAAGTATTTTTGTTTACAAAGACGGTTACAAAGAATGTGGACCAGGGTAATACTTTGAGTTTACAGCTTGTCCAACGTTGTTCATTATTAATACTATTAGTAATATCTTCGGTAAAGACTTAGATGCATAAAATATTTCTGCATAATTAAAATATTTATGATTAAGATAGGTTGTGTAATTTTGCCCAACTGAGCAATCTTGCTTTCATAAAATATATCAACTTTTTAATGAATGATGATTAACATGCTGTAATACAAAGTTTAAATTTAAAAGCTCAAATGCTGTACATGAGAGATTTAGCTTTATAAGCTCCTCCTGGCGGTTTTACAAGGTGATTCCGGATAATATTAACATAATCTAATTTACATACGGTAATTTCCGGTATGATGCCAATTGACGCATTTTACCTGGTTTGGATCCGACACGCCCACTGCGTTTTACCATAGCGTACTCCGCACATTTTGAATGGCTGCATCTGTATATAACATAAAAAACGATATTACATTTTCAATAAAATTTTTGTCATCCTCTGCGCTGCCAAAGGTTCTTCAGTGCAGCAGAAAATTTACAGGTCCAAAGGTGATCAAAATGGAAGAGAAAATAGCACGGGTTTGTGCAATACGAAAGTTGTACCCGAACATGCAAAAGTCACATGCGAGGGAGAGAGATATCTTGTTGGTATTTATAGCATTTGGTGGAGGAAGGACGAATGGAGTGATTGCTAATTACTGACTGCAGTTTCGGGGCGTTTAGCTGTGAGTCAGGTCAAGATAAAAGCATCTGACGTCAGCGTCTACTCCGGTCCAGACAAATCTTTTCGGGACTCTCTCCCAGGTTTTGTCTATGCTGAGATGCACTCCCAGCAGATGTGTGTACACCAGGTAGAGAGCAAGCTGGCGGTGTTTTGAGGGAACCAGAAGACGCTCCTGATTGGGACCATTGCATTAGTATAAGAGGTCATGCTTTAAAATAAATGAAATCGTAAGTTCCTGGCGAGCTTCAACTAGTTGCCCTTACAATTCTATTGCCTGGGCTCGGGCATGGGCCAGGGAAGGGTCTTCAGCTTAGTCTCAGGGGAAGTCTGCTGTGATGATGTCCATCTCCCAGTTGTCAAGGGGGCCTCTTTGTACCGTAGACAGCTCAGTTTGCTAAGATCTGAGGCATGAAGATGCAGGCTTAGACACAGGTTTAGTTTAAGTAGTGCCCCCTTTTCCTTTGCACTTTCCCAAAGCGCAAATGCCTGCCTTGTGCCTCGTTTTTTTTTTTGGTGCCTTGGTTTATTTACCAAGCCGTAGTTCATTTTAGATCTGGACACAGAGTACAATTTCGGTTGTCTTCCCCTCCTGTTGTGTACGTGCGCTGGTGGTGTAATCATCCCGCTCTGAAAGGTTGGCCGCGGGCAGGTGTCTCTCAAGGGTGGCCATGAAATTGTCCACTGTGGATCGTGCTGAGCCACTGAACGTTGCAGCTTGGGGGGCAATTGCTGCAGGTACACTTCTAGAACAAACCCGCTGGACTGTTTGACTTTGAGTCAACGTATCTGGCTCTAGCCACTTTTTGGCCAGATATAGTCATATATATATATAAGTCATACATCTGAGTGCAGTCAGAGACCCGGGAGTCATAGCCCACATGTGGATGGGCTCGGATGTGAGTTGTGACCCTTTCTTAAGTGAGGATTTCCACCTTCAGGCAGGTATAGTCCGAGGTGGACGCACTATCTAGGTCGTAATAATCTTTTTGGGCCACTCCACACTGGAAGGGAGCCACGATGCTGGCCCATAGGTTGCTGTCCCATTGCAGGTGCTCCACCGTCCTGCTCTCAGGTGAGCCTCCACATCGTCTTCTTCTCCAGGACATGACTGGGCTGGGACGGTGCTGGTGACGCGGGCGTGGGTGCAGGTGCGGTGGGCAAAATCTGAATTTTTTCACCCATTTGCCAGCACAGATCCTATAAAGCAGTTACTTGTTCCTGCAGATATCTGGTTTTTGAAGAAGCTGACTCCTGGGCGGTGGAGATCTGTGTCTGGAGGGTGCCCTGGGCTTGTCGCTGTAACTCATTAGTTTCCCGTTGCACTGTTATAGAGGCATTGAGGGCTTGGATTGCCTCTTCCATAAGGATTAGACAATCAACCATGGCGACTACAAAACCAGGCAGCCCCATGTTGGGTGCCAAATGTAATAGTGTCAGGTTCAGATGGGTGCTGCCTGAGCACCAGCAGAGCACCTCTTATCCTTGAGCGGTGTGCCGGTGTGTAGTCATCTGGAAAGGCGTCTGTTCTCCGGTATACGAGAGTCCTTGGTCCTCATTTGTGGACTCTTTTCTTCAGATCACCCCACAGGTTTTCACTGGAGTTCAGGGGACTGGGATGGCCACTGCAAAAGCTTGATTCTGTGGATAGTGAACCATTTCTGTGTAGATTTGTAGGTATGCTTTGGATAATTGTCCTGCTGAAAGATCCAACTACAACCAAGAGCATCCTGACAGAGGCAGACAGGTTTTGATCTAAAATCTCCTGGTATTTGATGGAGTCCATGATGCCATGTATCCCAACAAGATACCCAGGGCCTTTGGAAGAAAAACGGCCCTTTAGAAGTCGGGCCCTTAGACCACTGCACCACTCACACAGTCACATGATGAGCAGTGAAACAGCCCTACACATACAGTATCAACAGACATTGTACAGCGTATACTATTCTTGTGTTGCAGTACATTAATATAATTATATCGTTATTAATTTCTTTAGATACGCGATTCCATATTATATTCCCTATTAATCAAATTCTAAAAGTATGCTTGTTTACTCCGGTATCGAGCATATTCGCAGAAAAGCTTTAAACTACCACTTTTTATACATACGTATTTCATATGTTAGTTAAAGACTTCGATGCTTAAAATGTTTAGGGAGAAATGGAATACTGGTGTGTATTTTTTCTTTAAAGTAACAAGACCAGCCATAAATAGTTTACATACTGTAATACTGTGTTTATGTTCCAAAATTAATATCCTTTATGGCCTTCACATGCGTTATGCTCCTATTCTTTTTATGCTCAGCTTTGAAACTGATTTGAAACTCAATTTGAAAGTGATTCTTATACATCCTATAGTGCCCTCCAGAATTATTGGCACCCTTGGTAAAGATGAAAGAAAAAGGCTATGAAAAAATGTCACTGTTGTTTAACAGCTTAGTCTTACAATTGAAATATGAGAGAAATCTAACCTTTCAGTGAGGTAAACGTATTTCAAAGAAAAAAATATTTTTTCTCAAAAACACAGGTGTCACAATTATTGGCACCTCTAGAAATTCCTATGAACAAAATATACTTAACATATGTTCCCATTCATATTTTACCTTTTTAAGCACACCTAAGTCTTTAGGAACTATTAAGTGGTCATTGATGACTTGCTGTTTCACTGGGGTATAAATATGAGCTGACATGCAGGCCAAACACCCCTAGTTATCCATCAACATGGGAAAGATCAGAAAATGCAAAAATGAAATGAGACAAAAGGTTGATGACCTTCATAAATCAGGCAATGGCTAAAAAAATAGCTTCATACCTGCAAATACCCATCTCCACTGTTAGGGCAATGATTAAGAAGTTTCAAACAACTGGAGCTGTTGTGAACCTGCCTGGAAGAAGTTGCAAGTGTATTTTGTCCCCACATACAGTGAGGAAGATGGTCTGAGAGGCAAAACTTTCTCCAAGGATCACAGTCGGACAATTGCAGGAGTTGGTTGTATCCTGGGGTCACCAAGTCTCCAAAACCACAATTAGACACCACCTCCATGCTGACAAACTATTGGAAGACTTGCCAGAAGAAAGCCTCTGCTGTCGTCAAACCACAAATGTAAACACCTAGAGTTCGCTAAACATCACTCGAACTTTGATTGGAACCAGGAACATCTTGAAGCGAGAGGTTGGCTGTTCAAATCTAGCTAGCACCATCAGTTTTCTTTTAACAAATAAACATTTATTCGAAAAATTAAAATAGCTAATATTATTGGCATTATATTGACAGTGATAAGTTCTTGCTTTGTGCTGGGTTTAGCATTTTTCTGAAAATAGTCTTTCAGTGAATGCCATAACATCTCTATTGGATTTAAATCTGGGGATTTGGCTGGAGTTTTCACCCAGTTCACTCCTTCTGCTGTAAGCCTCGGCCTTGCTGCTGTGTGTTTCTGATCATTGTCTTAAAAGAGACGGTGTCTTGATCCAAAGTGCTCCCTGATATATGGGGTGGCATGCTGTTTGACCACAACTTCCTCGTCACAAAGCTTCAGAGAACTTAACACTTTTATTATCAATAAATTGTAAATACGACGTTTACACTGGAATTTTTTACTTGAGTGTATGGAGGATTGTCAGCTGTCACTGAGAGCAGACCCCACCTCTTAGGCTGCGCAAACCATTTTTTAATTTTTTATTAAGAAATGGAGACTGTATGCGTTACAATATAAACATTTACTGTCAAACTTTAAATCAACAATTGATTTAAAGACGATCTGTCAAAGTGCAATGAAATACAATATTGTTGCTGCTGTTGTTGTTGTTTTTATCCCGTAAAGCACTTTGAGAAGCCACCTTTAAAGGCGCTATATAAAGGCGCTGATTGT
The DNA here is from genome assembly GCF_040954835.1 of Lepisosteus oculatus. NCBI lineage: Eukaryota > Metazoa > Chordata > Actinopteri > Semionotiformes > Lepisosteidae > Lepisosteus > Lepisosteus oculatus. The sequence continues at coordinate 27,923,501 of NC_090703.1, read as the reverse complement.
TATGGAATGTGTTTTTTCTTTCTTCTTTTTTTCAGCATGGAATAAATCTATTACTTGATTCTTATGGAAGCCCGGTTCCGCCAGAGATTTAAAAAAAAAACATGGAATCTAGAATCTATCTAAAGAAATAACAGTATAACTATATTAATGCACAAACCGTAGCATGTTACATTATTGATTTGGGTGTCTCCTCTTGCCAGAAAGTGCTAAATTGCATTTTGATTGCGTTTGTTGACTTTTTTTTTTAATTACAACCCATAAATAAAGCTGATACTGTTTAGACTTTTAATTATTTTAAACTGTATTACAGCAGCACAATGCACAATGCAATGTAAATAGCTACCTTTGTCTTCTGCGTAATAATGTTCACCTTACTGTCCGGCAAATTAACAATAGTAATAATAATTAAGTTTATTGTATATAGTACCTTTAAAGGCAAAGGATTTGGAGCCTATCCCAGTAAGCAACGGACACAAGGTAGAATACACCCTGGACATAGCGCCAGTCCATCACAGGACAGACAGACAGAAACACACACACACCAGGGCCAGTTTTCCCATAAACCAATTAACTTACCAGTATGTTTTGGAGTCCGAGAGGGAGTCATATCACACATATGGAGAAAAACCATGTAACCCAGAGAGAACATGTAAACCCCATACACAGGATGGCAGGAATTGAACCTAGGACCCCAGTGCTGCAAGATAGCAATGCTAACCACTTTGCCACCATTATAAATGGATGGATATCTTAGTTATCTTTCTAGTTCACAGGTTTGCATGCATAATTTAATTTTGAAAGCCACTGAGACATCAGGTACTACTGTTGTATTTATGAAAAAGAAACAAAACAAAAAACATACTAACAACTGTGCCATCCTACTCCTTAGTTAATACATTTTATTATTCATAAACAGTTAACATTGTTAGCAAAATATTTTGAATTATATTTAACCCTATTTTTTCTTTAGTTTTGTATTTAACTTATTATATAATAGTCAGACTTAATGTATATTTGAACGATGAAAATATATTTTTACAAGATTTTACATTAAGCACTTAAAATTAATATGATTAATAATAGTAAACTGTAACATGCTGTAACAAGATCGGTTAAACTGCGAAGAAAATGCTTTCAGAGAAAATGCTTTCAGAGAAAATGTTTCAGGTGTGAAGAACATAGATCTCCAATGCAATTTCAACCAATCCTGTTCCCACACACCCTGCCCCCACTACCATTAGAATATACACAAACATTTTAGCGTTTCATTCTGAGCAGAAGACCCTCACACCTGAAGAGTGCTGGCTGTGACGAATTAAACTGGTTTTACAGGTTTCAATCACAGACCATGTGACATGGGAGTCAGGAAACTAACACACAGCGCCACCGGATTTGATAACGCTATAAAATAATGTGACTTGGCACAGAACAAGTTTACAGCACAGTACAATAATAAATGCTGACCATGACTTTAGAAGCATAAATTGCCTTACACTCAATTTAAACACAAGCTGTCTTTAGCCCTCTAAGCTGGTTCATACAGAAATGTAGAGATCCAGGCTCAGAACACACAGCTTCATTAGCGAATACATATGCAGGACAACTAGAGAAGACGTTTTACAGAGGATGGATTTTTAGAAACATCCCATCAGTGACATCACTGAAGTCAACTCCTAGGTACTGTAACTGTCATGTGGATAGTTTCACAAGAATCAGACAAAGGTTTAAGCATCGCTTGTTCTAGATAAAACTGCAAAAAAAAAACAACAACCAATAATGTACTTCTTTGCGGCTCTGTTTGCCCAAATCATATATTCACAACGTGAAATCTAGAAAATAATATTACGTAACCAAAATCCGCAATATGGAAACAGAACCTGTGTAATTGTTGATAGATGATGTACTCGTAACATTTTTTCAAGACGAACTACAACATTTAAAAAATGACTTGTATGTACTTGATATCTCTAATCAATCCACGGGTCCCAGCACAAAATGAAACTAAAATGCATACCGTTTTGCGCTTCTTATTAGTTGCTCAAAAGTAATTTGACTGTATGAAATGCATAATATAAACCTAGAAACATATACGTGAGCAGTACTTAAGCACTGTAGTATCGGTGTTAAGACATACCTCTCAAATACTGTAAATCAAGTTAAAAATATCTCAAGACCGATTCTGGTCATAATGAAACCATGTTTCGTGTCTGTTTTCTTTTTCATCTTGAAATAACTCATTTCTAAATACCTTTTTCACTGTTAACATCTTGCAGCAACTCTGCCACAAAATATACACTCTGACAGTTCATCCTGCTACCAACATTAAATAAAACAAATCTTAAGATTTCTATATTTATGTCTTTATTTAGTGGTTTCATTAGTGACAAAGGCTAAACTTTCTTGTAAAAATATCTTTTATGTGTTGCGGAAAAAACTGACTTGCTTTAACAAAATATGTTTACAAATCCTTTCACCTGGCATTTTCGTAGTTAGAAATTATGGAATGCTCTGTTAAAAGCAAAGGAGTTTTTATAAATATAATTATATCATTATTAATTTCTTGAGATACGCGATTCCATATTATATTCCCTTTTAATCAAATTCTAAAAGTATGCTTGTTGACTCCGGTATCGCGTTAGTTAAAGACTTCGATGCTTAAAATGTTTAGGGAGAAATGGAATACTGGTGTGTATGTTTTCTTTAAAGTACCGAGACCAGCCATATACTGTATGTTTATGTTCCAAAATTAATATAGTTTATGGCCTTCACACGCGTTGCAGTATGCTCCTATTCTTTTTATGCTCAGCTACTAAGATTTCCCTTCAGTGGTAAAATTAGATATGAATATTCAATACTTAAACGAGCACAGTTAAGACATTAAACATACATATACATACTGTATACAGTACAGTTTGCATACGGTAATATGTTTATGTTACGCGATTAAAAAATAAATAAATAAAAATGAAAAGTCCAGCACCAGCTGGATTTGAACACACAGCCTGCCAGTTGGTAGTCACGCACCTAGACCAGTAGGCTACAAGACAGCTCGCATGAATGGGCAGGCGAAACAGCCCTACACAGCCCTATCGCAGTACTCGGATATAATCATATCGTTATTAAATTCTTGAGATACGCGATTCCATATTATATTCCCTTTTAATCAAATTCTAAAAGTATGCTTTTATGACTCCGGTATCACGTTAGTTAAAGACTTCGAAGCTTACAATGTTTAGGGAGAAATGGAATACTGGTGTGGATTTTTTTCTTTAAAGTACCAAAACCAGCTATATACTGTATGTTTATGTTCCAAAGTTAATATTGTTTATGGCCTTCACACGCGTTACAGTATGCTCCTATTCTTTTTATGCTCAGCTACTAAGATTTCCCTTCAGTGGTAAAATTCAATATCTACAACGGGCACAGTAAAGACGTTTACAGTAAGTCTTTCTACGACAGACCAACGGACCACGAGTGCCCCTGTCGGTCAACCAATCACGCACCGCGGTATTTTGCGTCATCGCGCATCACGATGCACGACACCGTAGCCAATTACCTCCGGTACGTGTCTGTACCGCGCACTTTGAATGGCTGCATCTGTATTTGAAATTAGGCTGGGCAAACGATTTTTTTAATTTTTAAAAAATAAATAAAAAATTAGATAATGATGTGTTCCTGCTAAGACATTGCACAGCATTAAAAGCTATAAAAACAGGCTTTTATAGTTACTAACCACTTTTTATGGGTGAACCACTGGTGATTTTTCTTCCTCCTGATCCGCTTAGAATCTCTGTGTATGCTGTAAGGTTTTTACTTCTTAATTAAATGTTTAAAATACGCTAATTTCATAAAGACAACACATGTTTCAAATAGAAAAAATTATATTCTGTTGTCCTCCTGGTATGTAGAACAGATCAGCAGGTCTTTTTTTCCCAATCAGAGGCTCTGAAAATAGTGTGCCGCCCGCTGTGTTCTATCAGTGGGGGAGGCATCACCGAGAGAGTGAGGAAGCGCGGAGCTCAGCATTGCACAATGGCTGTTCTATCGAATGGTACCAATTGCGTCTACATTCATAACTTAGTGTTTAAAATTAAACAACGTAAATCATTTTCTTTGACTTCTAAGTCCCTTAATTATCATTAAGCACAGGTTTTTCACCACTTAGACTACTTTTTGATACCATCGTTAGACAAAGCAAGAACTTATTGTACTTTCTAAAGACATTACACGTTGAAAGAATACAGATTTTAATCATCTTTAATTTTGTTATACATTTTAGAAAAGTTTCATCTATACATACACCACAAAACTATTCTTGATTGTATTTCTGAATTCTATGTTACACTTAGTTCGTTGTTTAAATACATCTAATTAAGAAAGTTAAGTGTTAGCATAAACTATTCAATTGGCCGGCAGGTACTGTGCAAGAGCCGGCTTACCAGAGCGGTGGCATCACCGCCCTTCCCTGTGATAGCAGGACTACAGCTACTGGGCTGAGGAGAGATCTCTCTATAGCTCACCGGGCTGGGTCCCTGTTGAGTAATACGGGAGTCCTGTGTTCGAGCCCCCAGCGGTGTGGGTAAGGGTGCCCACTGGAGCCCGCTGTGTAACACAATAATTTAAAATTTAGCAATATAATAAATTGTTGCACTTTTCCCTGCAAAGGGTCAAATATCATTCAAAATATTTTGCTAACAATGTTAACTGTTTATAAAAATAAAATGTATTAACTAAGGAATAGGATGCCACAGTTGTCATTATGCTTTTTGTATGTTTTTTTTTTCATAAATCCAACAGTAGTACCAGATGTCTCAGTGACTTTCAAAATTAAATTATGCATACAAACCTCTGAACTAGAAAGATAAGATATCCATCCATTTCTAATTGCTATCTTGCAGCACTGGTTCAATTCCTGCCGTCTTGTGAGTGTGAAGTTTGCATGTTCTCTCTGGGTCCTGTGGTTTTTCTTCTTATGTGTGATATGATTCCCTCTAGCACTCCAAAACATACTGTTAGGTTAATTGCCTTATGGGAAAACTGGCCTTGGTGTGTGTGTGTTTGTCTGTCCTGTGATGTATAACATTCACAGTGCTTCAACCAAGTGTTTTACACACCAGACAGGCCCCATTCACCTTATACAACCTTGCTTTGTGTTGTGAAACTATTCCTTATTTTTTATGATTTTTTCCAATATGGCACCATTAGACTGGCAGTACATGGGTATAAGGGGGTGCTCTTTACAAGTCCATAGCTTTTGCTGATTACTACTAATCATACTAATTATGCTGTATCTAAGGGTTTTACACACTAGGCACACACACTGACCCATCACAACCTTGCTTTGATATGTGAAGTCTTTCTTTCAGATACCTGGTTATTTTTTCAGATACCTGGATAAGTACATTTTGCAAAGCCTGGTCTGATGAGGGTATGGTATGCACAATGTAACAGTGGAAGGTTTTGCAAGTAGGATATGTAGTGATAGATTTGAAAGAAACAAAGCATAGTTCAGTGGAAGGACTATAGGTTTATCTGCAGGAGTATTGGTTTTGTAAACTAGGGAAAAGGAATCCAACAGCAATACAAAAAGGAAACACAGAAGTGTTTATCGATTAATCAAATCTTTTTTAATCGTTGTATTCCTTATTACATACATGCACAACCATCTCAACAATAGAAATCATATGCGACAATTTTAATGATACAATATGTATGCAATTCAGTGTTCTATCCAGTAATATTAAAACAAAGGGGGGAAGACCTAGTCTTCAGGGATGATGTTAAAGACCATGTTGTTTGACATGCTGGAGCCAGAAATGTTTGGATTAACTAAAACAGAATAGAATTGTGAAAGTACTCCAAAATGTGTTTCAGTTGTAGAGACAGAACATAATTTCTTGCTATTAAAAAACGTCCCTAGGCATAATTTGTTTGCTATAAATATGTTCCTTAAAAGGAATAAAAAAGCAATTTAAATAGCTTTGACAAAATCTATGGATACTTATCCATTGAGCTGTGAAGCTTTTAGATTTTTTTGGTCTTTAACTGTAGAAGCACCCATTATTTAAAAGATTTAAAGAACTATAGCTTTCATAAAAATGTGAGAGTATCTTCATGCATTCTTCTTCATAGCACTTTACACTTAGTTTAAACTACTGAGTGAACAAGGTTTAACACAGACAGCAAGGGGCAGTTCTTTAGCTGGTTGTGGGTCAACTTCAACATCTGTCCAACTGTGTTTTTGATCATTTTACTTGGGCTTTTTTAAAAAAAAGCAGGATAAGGTCTTCAGATTAAAATATTATTAACTATTACATTAGCTAGATTGAGTGAATGACCTCCTGTTGTTTGTAACCCTTCTAATGGTTTTAGATTCCAGGCACTATTGAAAAGTAAACAGCCACCCCATACTGCACAGTATAGCATAATAGCTATGTTTGAAAATCAAGAAAACAGTAAAGAAAAGTACATCTTTTCTCAGGATAACTCCCCTCACAAAGAAAACTAAGAAACAGTTTCAATATTCCCAAAAAACAGTATGTCTTGCATACAGATGCAGCCATTCAAAACGAGCGGGTTATACCGCTGTAAAACGCGGTGGGCGTGTCCCGATATAACACGGGTTACGTATAATACCGTATAATACCGCAAGTAATTAATAGTATCCAGAATTACCACCAGGTGGAGCTAATAAAGCTCAACCTCTCATGAACAGTGTTTGAGCTGTCGCCATCAAAGTCTTTACAGAAGATATTACTAATAATTTAAATAATGAATGACCTTGGACAAGCTGTAAACTCAAACCATTACCCTGGTCCACATTCTTTGTAACCATCTTTGTAAACAAAAACACTTTATTTTTTCATTGACAAAAAGTAACACCACAGCAGTTAGTTGTTCCAATCATTGGACTGCATCAGCTCGCATGGACTTCTCTGACAAGGCCTGGAAACCGCGGTATCACCTGAACAAGGTAACCAAGCCAGGAAGCATCGCAAATGATATGAATGAAAACTGAAATGCGGTAAGCATGCTGGGCTACAAACAAGACTAAAGACAGAACAGAACAAACATCCTTTACCAACCATTTTACTCGCCAATGTCCGATCCCTCGACAACAAACTCGATGATCTCAGACTGGGACTCTCCATACAACGAAAAATTAAAGAATGCTTTGCTTTTATTTTTACTGAACCATGGCTAACAGACAGTATTACGGACTCGGCAATACACCTAGACGGATTTTCTGCCTCCCGCGTGAACCGACAGAACTACAGAATCTGGTAAAACCAGGGGTGGGAGAGTGTGCATTTTTATTAACAACGCGTGGTGCAACAATGTATCTACCATCTTGAAACACTGCTCACCTGCTCTGGAATTTTTAATGATCAAGTGCCGCCCCTTCTATCTACAGAGGGAATTTACAACTGTTATTATCACTGCCGTCTACATCCCCCCTGACGCTAATGGCAAAGAAGCGCTAGAGCAATAAACAAACAGGAATCTGCGCATCCCGACGCAACCTTTATCGTTGCGGGTGACTTCAATCAAACATCTCAAATCCATTCTCCCAAAATACCATCAGCATGTCTCCTTCCCAACAAGAGGAGAAAACACTCTGAACCATGTTTACACCAAGATTCAGAATGCTTACAAGGCAGTACCCCTCCCCCACTGTGTAAACTCAGACCACATCACTCTGTTTCTCCTCCTGGCATACAGACAGCTGCACAGGAGAGTGAAACCAGTGGTCAGGACGGTGAAAGTGTGGCCTGAAGGAGCTGAATGGGCCCTGCAGGACTGTTTTGAATGCACTGACTGGAGTGTGTTTAAAGAGGCAGCCACACAGGGATCATACACCGACATACAGGAATATGCATCGTCAGTCATTAGCTACATCAGGAAATGTGCTGACGATGTCACACTCACAAAAGAAATAAGAACTTTTCCTAACCAGAAACCATGGATGAACAGTGAGGTTCACACTCTAATCAAAGCAAGGGATGCAGCATTCAAATCGGGCAATAAATCAGAACTAAGGTCAGCCAGGATCAATCTTAACAATGGTATTAAACATGCAAAAAACACGCTCAAACAGGAATTAGAGGAACACCTCACCACTAATGACCTAAGGTTTATGTGGCAAGGTATACAGGCCCTCACGGACTACAAGAGGAAGAACATCTGTGCACCTGCCCATGATGCCTCCCTGCCTAACGAGCTCAACACCTTTTATGCTCGGTTTAAAGCCAACAACACAGAACCAGTCATCAGAACTGCACCCTCCGCAGCTGACCAGCTGCTCTCACTGTCTGCAGATGAGGTGAGGAGATCTCTGCTAAAAGTGAACACACACAAGGCTGCAGGACCCGATGGCATACCCAGTCGCGTCCTCAGAGCCTGCGCCAATCAACTGACGGGTGTACTCACAGACATTTTCAACATGTCTCTGGCCCAAGCCGTAGTCCCTACCTGCTTCAAGACAACCACCATCATCCCAATACCAAAGAAAACCACAGTTTTCTACAGTCCTCTTGTAGTGACATGTCTTAATGACTACCGACCAGTGGCACTAACACCTGTCATCATGAAGTGCTTCGAGAGGCTGGTCATGAAGCACATTAAGGACACCATTAGTCCATTGCTCTACTCACTCTATACCCACGACTGTGAGACCAAACACAACACCAACTCCATCATCAAGTTGCCGATGACTCCACAGTTGTAGGTCTGATCACAGACAATGATGAGAGGGCCTACAGGGAGGAGGTCAATCTCCTTACAACGTGGTGTGAAGACAACAACGTCACCCTCAACGTCAGCAAAACCAAGGAGCTGATCGTTGATTTCAGGAAACTGCAAACCAGACATGCCCCTATCCACATCAACGGGACTGAAGTAGAAAGGGTCAGTAACTTTATATTCCTTGGCATCCATATCACCGAGGACCTCACATGGTCTCTCAACACCACCTTTCTGATCAAGAAAGCGCAGTGCCTGTACTTCCTAATACGGTTGAAGAAGGCTAAGATATGTCCCCAGATCCTCACTAACTTTTACAGATGCACTACAGAAAGCACACTGACAGGCTGCATCACAGTGTGGTATGGCAACTGCAGTGCTGCTGACCGCAAAGCCCTACAGCCTGTGGTGAAAACTGCCCAGTCCATCACTGGGGTTGCCCTCCCATCTATCCAAGACATTTATGACAGACGGTGCTTGAGGAAAGCTCTAAGCATCATCAAAGACCCCACACACCCCAGCTACAGACTTTATGATCTGCTACCATCTGGAAAATGGTACCGGAGCGTTCGGGTCCGGACTACCAGACTGTTGCTGTTTTTGAACATCGTCTGTTGTTGTTTTTTGCACACTGCCTGTTGTCTCTGTCTTTTTGTAATACAATTGTATTGTTGTTGTTTTTTTTCTTGTACTACTTATGTCCGAGAGCTAGCTAAATAGCATTTCGTTATACAATATACCTGTATATGAGTATAATGACAATAAATTTGAACGTGAACTTGAACATATTCGTTTCCAATCATACAAAATAAGTCTTGAGAATCTCCGATTCACCATGCCTTTCACATGCTCATAAAAGATATTCATTTAGGATCATAAACATATTACTGTATGTAAACCATACTGTATATGGCTGGTCTTAGTGGTTTAAAAAAAAATACACACCAGTATTCAATTTCTCCCTAAGCATTTTAAGCATCAAAGTCTTATATGTGGTTATTTTGGAAACGTTTTAACATGCTCCTTGCTCCTTCTAACCTTTATACAGTATACAGTACTTTGTGAGAAAAGTGATAGTTTTAAGCTTTTCTGAGAATATGCTCGATACCGGAGTAAACAGAAGCATACTTTTAGAATTTGATTAATAGGGAATATAATATGGAATTGCGTATCTAAAGAAATTAATAACGATATAATTATATTCATGTACTGTAGCACAGTAGTACAGATGCAGCCATTCAAAGTGCGCAGCATAGACATGTACCACGGGTAATTGGCTACGTCCTCGCGCATCATGACACGAAATACTACGGTACGTGATTGGTTGACCGACAGGGGCACTCGTGGTGTGTTGCTCGGTCGTAGAAAGATTTAAATGTCTTTACAGTGCCCGTTTTATTATTGAATATTTATATGGAATTTTACCACTGAAGGGAAATCTTAGAAGCTGAGCATAAAAAGAATAGGAGCATACTGTAACGCGTGTGAAGGCCATAAACGATATTAATTTTGAAACATAAACATACAGTATATGGCTGGTCTCGGTACTTTAAAGAAAAAATACACACCAGTATTCCATTTCTCCCTAAATATTTTAAGCATCGAAATTATTTAATGCTCTGTTAAAAGCAAGGGAGTTTTTATGTCCTTTACAGTAAAAGAAAATGCCTGACAAAGTAGAGCTTGGACAGATTCCAAGTGCTTGTACAAATGTGCTAAAGAAATGAGCAAAAAATGAGGAATCTTACTTTCATAAAATATAGCAACTTTTTAATGACTGATGATTAACATGCTGTAATACACATTTAAATTTAAAAGCTCAAAAGCTGTTCATGAGAGGTTAAGCTTTATTGGCTCCTCCTGGCGGTTTTACAAGGTGATTCCGGATACTTTCCGGTATGTCGTCAAATGACGCGATACACCACGTGATACTGTGTTTTGATGTGACAAACCCACCGCGGTGAACCGCGAAATATCACACCCGTTTTGAATGGCTGCATATACACATATCTATTGATACAGATGCAGCCATTCAAAATGGGTGGGGTATTTCACGGCATACTCCGGTGGGCGTCGCGGTATCACGAGGTTAATCACGTCATTTGACAGCATGCCGGAAACTATCCGGCGTTACCTTGTATAACCGCCAGGGGGAGCTTAACCTCTCATGTACAGCATTTGAGCTTTTAATTTTGAACTGTGTATTACAGCATGTTAATCATCAGTCATTAAAATGTTGGTATATTTTATGAAAGCAAGATTGGTCATTTGGACAAAAGTACACAACCTACCTTTATCAGAAATATTTATGCATCAAAGCCTTTACCGAAGATATTACTAATAGTATTAATAATGAATGACTTTGGACAAGCTGTATACTCAAAGTACAATTTCTTTAGCACATTTGTACAAGCACTTGGAATCTGTCCAAGCCATACTTTGTCAGGCATTTTGTTTTACTTGCTTTTAACAGGGCGTTTCATAATTTCTAACTATGAAAATGATTTAAAATGCAACACTTATTATTCAACTAGAGCTCAAAATATCACAAGGATCCTCAAGAGCGCAGGAAAGACTGTATTAAAAGATACTTGTATGAGATACATGAGAATCCAGGCTTTTTTATCAACGCTTTCTTTTCCGTATACCAGAGTTTATGGAACCACTTCAGAAGGGTGTCAGCCAGTCAGATTCCAGGAATCGGTACTTTAAAGGAAAAATACACACCGGTATTCCATTTCTCCCTAACGATTTTAAGCATCAAAGTATTTAACTAACATGTGAAATAGCGTGTGAAAAAGTGGTAGTTTTAAGCTTTTCTGCTAATATAATATGGAATCGCGAATCTAAATAATTTAATAACGATATGATTAAATTCGTGTACTGTGACAGGGCTGTGTAGGGCTGTTTCGCCTCTCTCTTCATGTGACTTCCCTTGTAGCCTACTGGTCTACGCATCCATCTACTGACTCATGGGTTGTGTGTTCATATCCAGCTTGTGCTGGACTTTTCTTTTAACAAACATTTCTTCGAAAAAATAGAATAGCAATATTATGGACGATCAATTGACTTTTATATTTCAAAATTTCACAACATGATCGATTCTAAGTCATTTTTGATGAATAGTCACCTTCTTCCCTTCTGACAACGGTCCCTGCTTCTGCTTCCTGCTTCTATTGTGTGTGTGTGTAATAGAGTACATTTTTATAGAGAAATATATATTTATATTGATTTAAATAGCAAACGCGTGTTTAATTATATGTGTTTTTTAATCATAATCAGGCTAATCCAACATAAATTGATACAGTATCTTTGTCATCTAACTATCTCAATAAACTTTCAGCATAGCCTTCTACCCATTTAGATTTATATTTCTTGGAATTTTGGGATCAAACATGGAAGGATTAGATTGTAATCGTTTTTATTTTTCAAATACGTTTTAGAAAAGTGTAATCTATACCTGCCCAGACTGTACGCCTTCCTATACCCCGCCTTTCATTCCTATCCTGCTCTTCCCCGCGCACCCCAGCCAGGCACTCTTCGGCCTCTGCCCGGGACGAATGTATATTTTGATATTTACACCCGGCGTGGCACCGAGGGAGCGTCTGCATTTATAACTTAGTTTTTAAAATTAGTCAAGCAATATGAAGCATCTCCTTTTACTTTTAAGTCCCTTAAATACATTGAGCACAGCTTTCTCACCACTTAAGATTGCTTTTCGATACCAGAAACTTTCGGATGACATACAGTACAAGTGGAAAGATTACAGATTTTAATCGTCTTTAATTTTGTTACGTTATACGTTTTAGGAACGTTTCATCTAAACAAACACCACAAAACTATTCTCGATTGTATTTCTGAATGTTATGTTACACCTACAGTAGTTCACTGCTTTAAATACATCGAATTAAGAAAGTAAGGTGTAGCACTTTAGATCTTTTTTTCTGAACCAGGGAAAATCTGCTCATGTTTCTCTATAACAATAATGAAAAAACTTTATTTTACATATCACCTTTAAAAGTGGCATCTCAAAGCAGTACAGTAGATTGAAAAACAGTTAAAAGGGACCAAAGTAAATACCAGACAAACGCAAACGCGTTTTTAATAAAATTTTTCAATTCCTCTTGTCTAACAGGAATGTTTTGTTTGTGGACAGACTGTTAGACTAGAGGAAAAGAGCGCCTCCTTCTACGAAGCATTTCGTTGATCTGATCACGAATTCTTTTCCAGTCGCATGATGTAAGGGTTGTAAAGCGCAAAGTAAAGCGTTGATTCTTATGGAAAGTGTTCCGCCGGGGATTCAAAAAAAATATTATTTTTTAATCGCGTATCTAAGGAAAATTGCAGTATAACTTTGTTCATGCACATACAGTATCTCATTTTGTATTTCTATAAAAAAATCGTTTTCCCAGCCACTATTGTTGTTATTGTTTTTATCCTGTAAAGCGCTTTGAGGAGCACAGCTTTCTCACCACTTTCTCACCTTCTCACCACACCATCCTTACACAAAGCAGAAACTGATTGTATTTTCAGATGACATACAAGTGCAAAGATTACAGATTTTAATCGTCTTTTTTCTGAACCAGGGAAAATCTGATCATGTTTCTCTATAACAATAATAAAAAACTTTATTTTACATTTCACCTTTAAAAGTGGCATCTCAAAACAATACAGTAGATGTAAACCACAGGTTACAAAGTAAATACCCTGACAAACGCAAACGCGTTTTCAATAAAATGCTTTCATTCATTCAACAGAGAGAGAGCGTAAAACCTGGGTGTAATAGCTGTTCCTTTTTCTGATCACTCGCTCTCTGGATAAATGGCTCGCCTGTCCAGTTCTTTGTTTTCCTAATTTGCCGATTATTCCTGCTGCGATCCACTCCTACCCTCACACCTAAGGAAGACTATTTTAAATTTCTTTGCGCATCCTTAAGGTGATATGTAAAATAATGTTTTTTTATTGTTGTTATAGAGGAACATGATCAGATTTTCCCCGGTTCAGAAAAAAAGATCTAAAGTATACTAGTTAAGGGAAAATAAATCTTAACGGGGAGAAAGCTATGCTGAAAGTTTATTAAGATTCTTCGAAGACAAAGATATCAATTTATTTTAATCAAAATTGTATATATCACCTTTAAAAGTGGAATCTCAAAGCAAAGTAAATACCCAACACTGATTGTACCCATCTGTCATGCTAATAAAACACCTTGAATTGAATTGAATTGAGGGAGAGAGGAGGGGAGGCGAGATAACACAAGGCAAGACACAAGGCAAATAAGATACACTCCACAGATACACTCCCTGGTCCACATTATTTTTTTCATTGACTGTCTTTGTAAAAGTAACACCTGACTCAGGCAGAAGCGGCACTACGACATGCGCTGCAGGGGGCCTGCCTTCCAGCCCAGGGACTTGGTTTGGGTGTACAACCCGCGCCGCCGCAAAGGCCTCAGCCCTAAGCTGGCGCCATCGTAGGAGGGGCCCGCTGAGGTCCTCGGGGTGGTGGGCGAGGTCTGCTACCGTGTCCGGTTGCGAACATGGGGGAGAGTGGTGGTCCTGCACCGAGACCACCGTGTGGGGAGGCTCTAGAGGAGCAACCGGGGCTGGAGCCGGCTGATAGTGGGGTGTCCGTGGGTCGCCAGCCGTCACCGCGGCGCAGCGGCCACTCACGCAGGGTTCCACAGCAGTTAGCTGAGTACGAGTACAGCCTGAGGGGGGTGTTCGACGTCAGCGAGACGCCAGACGCTTCAGGTGGGGGCAGTGTAACGCCCTCGCCTGGTAGTGAGGAGAAAGCGCCCCTAGGCGCTCGTAGTACTGCTGGGCATGCTGGGAGTGGTAGCCGGGGAGAGTCTGAGGGTCAGCACGATGACCAGTGGCTGACCCTACCTGTGTAAAAAATGTCCTAGTAGTTCTAGTGCCCTGTGTAGTTTTATAAAAGTATAGCGTGTTGTTAAGTAATTACCACCCTAAAGATGTGTACGTGTTCCGTCAGTCTCCTCATGTGCATGTATATCCTGTGTTTAGTTTTGTGTGGTTGTTAATGAATAAAGCTAGCGCTTGGTTTGTTAATCGCGTCTCCACTGTTCTTTTATTCTGAAACCTGGGGGGGACCACTGTGTACACACGTTCACAACGTGAGAAATACTGCTCAATATGGCTTCATGCAAGGATAACATCAACAATAACAACAACAATTTACATGTTCCGGGAAGAATAATAATATCAATATTAATAATAATAATAAACTTTATTTTATATAGCACCTTTAAAGGTGGCTTCTCGAAGCGCTTTACAGGATAACAACTGATGAAACAACATGCCCAAAACACAAGTGATTTTTCTTCCTCCTGATCAGCTTAGAAATCTGAGTAAGGTTTTTACTTCTTAATTAAATGTTTAAATACATGTTTGGAATAGAAAAAATCTTATTCTGTTGGTATGTAGAATAGATCAGCAGGTCTTTTTTCCCCAATCAGAGGGGTGTCAGATGATGTCAGCCAATCACAGTGTCTGAAGCCGTGCCATAATGTCTGGTATACGCACACCCCAGACATTTGACTTTTTACTGTGTGATAAAGAAAGACTACTTCTTAGTGTAGATAAGAAAGCGTAGATAAAAAAGCTTGGATTCTCATGTATCTGATACACGTATCTTTTTCTGCAGTCTTTGTTGCGCTCTTGAGGATCCTTGTGATATTTTGAGCTGTCGTTGAATGATAACTGTTGCATAGTTTAAATCATTTTCATTCTTAGAAATTATGAAACGCTCAGTTAAAAGCAAGGGAAATTATGTATGTCATAGTGGACAAAAAAACAAGAGTTTGCTGCGGCGTTATTGAAAAACAGAATTTTAACAACAAATCGCCGGCGTTATATCCTAGAAGACATAGACCAGTGCCAGTGGGAGCATGCCCGGAGCGTAAAAGAAAATGCCTGACGAACTAGAGATTGGACAGTTTTCAAGTGCTTGTACAATCGATGGAAATGTTAAAATAAATGTGCTAAAGAAATAAACAAAAAAGTCATTTATTCCTTAAACATATTGGCTAGCTAATGTCCTCGCTTTGCTAGTTACTAGTGGCTGCGTTTCTGCATTGCGTAGCAACGAGGAACTACAGATGCAGCCATTCAAAATGCGTGGGTGATACCGCATTATTTTGCAGTGCTCTTTATGCAGTGTACCGCGAGTTACCGGTAAATACCGCTAGTAACCGTAAATTCTCCTATAATACCGCAAGTTAAATAATAGTATCCGGAATTTCCGCAAGGTGGAGCTAATAAAGCTCAACCTCTCATGTTTGAGCTGTCGCCATCAAAGTCTTTAACGAAGATATTACTAATAGTATTAATAATGAATGACCTTGGACAAGCTGTAAACTCAAAGTATTGCCCTGGTCCACATTATTTTTTTAATTGACCGTCTTTGTAAAAGTAACACCACAGCATTTCGCAATCACGCATTTGTTTCCAATCATGCAAAGTACAGTAATTTTTGAGAATCGATTCACCATGGCTTTCACATGCTCATAAAAGAGATTGATTTAGGAACATAAACATATTACCGTATGCAAACTGTACTGTATACAGTATGTATATGTATATTTAATGTCTTAACTGTGCCCGTTAAAGTATTGAATATTTATATGGAATTTTACCACTGAAGAGAAATCTTAGTACCTGAGCATAAAAAGAATAGGAGCATACTGTAACTCGTGTGAAGGCCATAAACAATATTAATTGTGGAACTTAAACATACAGTATATGGCTGGTTTCGGTACTTTAAAGAAAACATACACACCAGTATTCCATTTCTCCCTAAACATTTTAAGCATCGAAGTCTTTAACTAACCTGATACCAGAGTCAACAAGCATACTTTTACAATTTGATTAAAAGGAAATATAATATGGAATCGCGTATCTAAAGAAATTAATAACAATATAATTATATTCATGTTGCAAAAAAACTGCAACGGACATAAAAACTCCCTTGCTTTTAACAGAGCGTTCCATAATTTCCAACTACAAAAAGTATTTCAACTGCGACACTTATCATTCAACCAGAGCTCGAAATATCACAAGGATCCTCTAGAGCACAGCAAAGACTGTATTAAAAGAATCGCGTATCTAAAGAAATTAATAAGACATAATTATATTTGTGTACTGCGACAGGGCTGTGTAGGGCTGTTTCACCTCTTTCTTCATTTTTTTCTGAACTGGGGAAAATCTGATCATGTTTCTCTGTAACAATAATAAAAAACATTGCCACACCCGGAATGTTAAATCAACGCATTAGCACGTCAAGGCCCATTAAGGAGCCTTGATTTACTGATCTGCATTAATTACAGAAATCGAGTTCCTGCTCTTTGCAGACGACCTGGTCCTGCTGTCGTCCACAGAACAGAGGCTGCGCCAGAACCTGGCACTGCTGGAGCAGCACTGTCAGACCTGAGCGCTGACAGTCAATCTGGACAAGACCAGAGTTATGGTTTTCCAGAAAAAAAGCCAGACCTCCCTTAGTCTTCCTGAAATTGTCGGATTATGAGCGAATAAAAGCATCTTATTAAAAACACGTTTGTGTTTGTTTGGGAGCTATATTATGGATTTTTCATATGTAAGATATAATGATGTGTTCCCGCTTAAACATCGCACGACTTTAAAAGCTAGAAAAACAGGTTTCGATTCATATTATCTGACGAGCCTTGTTTTGTTAAAGGACAGCACAAAAAAAACAGACAATACACAGGGGGGGAGGGCAAGCGAGAGGGAGAGTTTTTTACCCTCTGTCACAAAAAAAACAAATCACCCGGGGCAGAGACTCTGGGGGGATCATTGTGTGGTACAGAACGGAGCTCAGTCAATTCGAACAAGTTCAGCGCTGATTCAGTTTAAAAAAAACTGCAACGGACATAAAAACTCCCTTGCTTTTAACAGAGCGTTTCATAATTTCCAACTAGGAAATTATTTAAACTGCGATACTTATCATTCAACCAGAGCTCGAAATAGTATACTTTAGATATTTTTTTCTGAACCGGGGAAAATCTGATCATGTTTCTCTATAACAATAATAAAAACATTATTTTACATATCACCTTTATGTGATATCACCTTAAGGACAGCACATACAAGGGTTAATTGCACAATGGACCGCACAAAGAAATTTAAAATAGTCTTCTTTGGGTGTGAGGGCAGGAGTGGATCGCAGAAGGCATAATCAGCAAATTAGGAAAACAAAGAACAGGACAGGTGAGTTGTTTATCCAGAGAGCGAGTGATCAGAAAAAGAAACAGCTGTTACGCCCAGGTTTTACGCTCTCTCTCTGCTGAATGAATAAAAGCATTTAATTAAAAACGCGTTTGCGTTTGTCTGGGTATTTACTTTGTAATCTGTGGTTTACATCTACTGTATTGCTTTGAGATGCCACTTTTAAAGGTGATATGTAAAATAAAGTTATTTATTTTTGTTATACAGAAACATGATCAGATTTTCCCTGGTTCAGAAAAAAGACGATTAAAATCTGTAATCTTTCCACTTGTATGTCATCGGAAAATACAAGAACTTTCTGCTTTGTGTAAGGATGGTATCAAAAAGTAATCTAAGTGGTTAGAAAGCTGTGCTCCTCAAAGCGCTCTACAGGATAAAAACAACAGCAATAGTGTTAAGCTGGGCAAACTATTTTTTTTCAATACGAAATGAGATATAATGATGTGTTCCCTTTAAGACATTAACGAGAACAACCCCCCTCTCTGCGGGAGTGCTGGCTGTGACGAATTCAACCGGTTTCACAGGTTTTTTCAAAGTAGAAGGGGGCGAGATTTCCAGCGAAAGACACCTCCCCCCTACAAAGCCAAGGAAGTTCAGTACTTACTAGTTAAGAAAGGCAAGGCTCCTCAATGAAATCGCTTTAACATGCTAATGCGTTGGTGTAACAGTCCGGGCGTGGTAAGCTTCTAATGTCAACTCGACTCGATTGGAAGACAATTAACATATTCTAGCCCTAAATGAATTAATAGCAAACATGGTTTACATAAAAGACATTTTTTCAAGAAAGTTTATAATAAAACGATCTATAGTTGAAATCCGAGCCTAAATAAAAAGAAAAGGCATTTTCAGAGAGCAATCACGCTGTGTTTATGTAGAAAAAGTCGTTAGGTTTATGAGCAATCTAATTACTTATTTGTTTAAAACATTATATAAAATAAAAAATTCTTATTAATTAGCTGGACAGAGCCGTGAACATTATTATGGATAAGACAAAGATAACAATCCTGATCAGTTTAGAAATCTGTGTACGCTGTAAGGTTTTTACTTCTTAAACTTTTAAAATACACGTTTCGAATAGAAAGAAATCATCTTCCTGGTACAGTATGTATAGCAAACCAGCACGTATTTTTTCTCCAATCAGAGGGGTTAGACGCTCGGTTAAAAGCAAAGGAGATTGTCTGTTATAGTGGACATATAAACAAGAGTTCGCTGGCATTATATCCAATAAGACACAGATCGGCGTCAGACCAGGAGAATGGCCGCAGTGTAAAAGAAAATGTCTGATGAACTAGGGATTGGACAGTTTCCAAGTGCTTGTACAATTGATGGAAATGTTCAAATAAATGTGCAAAAGAAAAAAACGAAATAATCATTTATTTATTTATCATATTGGCTAGCTGATGTCCTCTCTTTGCTAGTTAGTGGTTGTGTTTCTGCGTTGGGTAGCAACGGGTGATTGTTCTCAGGCGGAAGATGTAAACAGCTTAATTTTCGTGTTAAATAATTTTTTTTAATTAAAATTCATTCCATACAGCAATTGCATATTTGGGTACCGTTTCATAAAACTTTCATGCTTAAAATGTTTAGGGAGAAATGGAAGACTGATAATGGAATGGAATGGAATGAATGATAAGTGTCGCAGTTTAAATAATTTTCGTAGTTAGAAATTATGAAACGCTCTGTTAAAAGCAAAGGAGTTTTTATGTCCGTTGCAGCAAAAGAAAATGCCTGGCAAAGTAGGGCTTGGACAGATTCCAAGTGCATTTTTGCAATTTACGTTGCATTGTCCATTGTGCTGCTGTAATACAGTTTAAAATAAGTCTAAACTGTATCAGCTTTATTTATGGGTTGCAATTTAGAAAAAGTCAAAAACTGTACTCAAAATGCAATTTAGAGCTTTCTGGCAAAAGGAGACACCCAAATTAATAATGTAACATGCCACTGTTTTTGCATGAACAAAGATATACTGCTATTTCCTTAGATACGCAATTAAAAAAAATAAAAACATTTTGGAATCCCCGGCGGAACACATTCCATAAGAATCAGTGCTTTTATATATTGCTTTAAAGGTGGCTTCTCAAAATGCTTTACAGGATAAAAACAACAATAACAGCAACAACAACAATATTGTATTTCATTGCACTTTGAAAACCAAGTAATAACTTAACTATATGTGCAAACGTTTTATGATATGTCGCTGTTGTGAATGTCTGTGGAGTGTATCTTATTTGCCTGTGTGTACTGGCTCTCTCGCTAGCCCTCCCCCCTCTCTCCCTCAATTCAATTCAATTCAAGGTGCTTTATTAGCATGACAGATGGGTACAATCAGTGTTGGGTATTTACTATGCTTTGAGATTCCACTTTTAAAGGTGATATATAAAATCAAGGCTTTAACTTGCTTTAACTCCGCAAGTCTGAGTTCTCGTGTCTGTCCTATCCGAACCCGAAAGTATTACAATATGTATCTTTATAGCAGGTGGTGTACAACGTTAGCATATATTACACTTTTATAAAATGTATTTAAAAAATAATAACGATTACAATCTAATCTTTCCATGTTTGATCCCAAGATCCCAAGAAAAATAATCTAAACTGGAAGAAAGTTATGCTGAAAGTTTATTAAGATAATTAGAAGGCAAAGATATCAATTTATGTTGCGTTTACGATTTAAATCAAAATGCGATTTAAATCAATATAAATGTTTATATTGTAACGCATAGGTGACTATTCATTGTTATTAAAGTGACTTAAATTCGATCATGTTGTGATATTTAGAAATATAAATTTGTTTGGTGCGAGTGAGGTTTTATTTAATCTCTGACCAAGGGAAACGTTTCATTTTTTCAAAGAAATGTTTGTTAAAAAAAGAAGTCATGGCTCCAATGGGATTCAATCACAGACCGTGTAATGTGGTATATCTTCGTTAAAGACTTTGAATGCGACAGCTCAAATATGAGAGGTAGAGCTTTATTAGCTCCACCTTGCGGAAATTCCTGATACTATTATTTTACTTGCGGTACCACAAGGTATTATGAGGTACTATGCGAGAAGTTACGGTAACTCGCTGTAGGCTGCGTCAAGCGCACCGCAAAATAATGCAGTATTGCCTGCTCGTTTTGAATGGCTGCATCTGTATATCACAATATTAATAAAAACATTGACCAGATGTGAATATGGTCAACAGTGGGAGTAAAAACTAGCTTAATTCAACTAGTTTAATTCAGTTAATTAAAAAAAAACTTTATTAATCCTAGTGGGGCAATTTAACGCAAACCTTTACAAACAAAATTGGATGTATTGTACTTATAATTGAGAATAACAAAGTGGTGTTAAAAAGACCACTGAAACTTTAATAATGTATCTAATCATTATTAACAATATTAATTTATTAATAATAAATAATAATTTCAAACTTTTTTTCAGTGTCATTTGTTTTCTCTGGTTTTCATAACCTTTGCTTTCTTATTAAATTGCCTATTTGTGAGACATCATTTATCACTTTTCATATGCAAAAATGTGAGATTATAAGATGATCATGAGAAAGAAAAGTCTCCCACTTTGGGTGCAGAATAAGTGGTGTTTAATTATCTAAAACCATTTTTATAGCTCTTAAAGTCATGCAATGTCTAAGTTAGGCAAGGTCATTGTTTCTTATTTTTGATTTTTGACAAAAAAAATAGGCTCCCCCCTTTCACCTTGCCATAACTGTGGTGGGGATGTAGCATATTTGGGGGATTGTTCAGGATTTTTTTATCTTGATTCACGCTTCCACTTCGGGTTGTTTTAGTTTGTAGTGGTCCTTTGTATTACAGGTATTACTGTTTTACAGGTAATTGTGGTGTCCATCATGGCTTTCAGTTTAGAGGATTTTGCTTGCACCCTGACTTTGGAGCATTGAGAAATGTTGCAAGACAGATGTTTTATTGATGGCAGGTTTTAGTCTGTTGGTTTACTGGATCCATATCAGATGTTAAATTGAGGAAGGGACAAAACCCCCAACCACAAACAGGCAAAGCTGATAAAGGTGATATAAATACATTTAAAAGGGTGCAGTGTGTTAAACACAAACTCTGCTAACAGGCCAATTTTAAGAGCAAGATGACTTTCTGCTCAATTAAATGAAAGCTATAGTACAGTCAGACAGATTTTAAATGATTTAAGCATAATTAACTGTCAAAATCACCTACTTTGCAAGCAGTTCAGGACTTCTGGAAAGGTACCTTATTCTCTCATGTAAACTCATCAAAGGTTTATTTTATTTATAATTTTGAAACCTTGGACAGCATGCCTCAGGGACTCATTCATACTGTAATCAATACAAAGCCCTGCTGGGTCTTGTCACCCGATGTTTCACACACGCGAATCCCATGAAGTCAGATCCACAGATATAACGAACAGGGAGCGTACATGTCAATGAACGGCAGTATGATCACAAACCATATAAATATACTGTATATACAGTACAGTGGTCTTAAAGACTACTAGAGCATGGTTTTAAATCCACTACAGTACAGTATGTGTGAAAAATTCTTCATAATCAAAATTTAAGTTAAACTACTGATTTATCCTTACTGAAATTTGTATTAAGATAAAATATAGATTTTGTTAGTGCAGATGTAAACCTGAAAGAGGCACATCACATTCACAACAAGTTACAGTATGTAGTGTGCACTCACGAGGCACCAGTTCTGTAGGGTTTGGGCATTTACGGGGACAATTATTAATTTTAGCCGTAAATCACAAAATGATTCTTTTAATGGCCTTAGAATCCAACCTTGCGGTATAACTCAAACAACACACACACACAGGTACTAATACATGAGGATACATTTATTAATACATAAAATATGCATGTAAACCTAACAGATCTTATCGTGAGGGTTACCAGAATACAAAAGGAATATATTCATATATTACATATATCAAGAGGACATACGTTCAGTATATCATTCATTTAGATCATTTCGTAAATGCACTTGGTTATAACTGCTACATTGGATACTCAAAACAAGTACATAACTCTTAGAAATTAAATTGATATCAACTGGTTGGGATAACAATTGAATTCTCGAGCTGTAATGCATTGAAGTTGAATACTCATCCAATCTTTGGGGATTCAGATCTCCTGCGGGCTCTCTGGCTCCGTGCCAGGCTGTGCTGTGCGGCTTGCGACGGTGCGCTGCTGATGCTCACTGACCGGCTAGTTAGTGTTGGCTTTAGCTAGCAAAGTTTGTCCATAGGAGAAAAGATGACTGTGGGTCCCAGCAAGTCAGGAAGAGCACCGGTTCGTTCCTGATGAAGCGCTAGTTCTGAATAGTGATTTAGCTGTCTACAGTTCCAACCTGTTCACGAGGCTTGCTGATGATGCTAACCTCAGGTGGATCCTCTGGTTACTCTCTGGCAACCTCCGCTCTTGACTCTTAGAACAAAGGAAAGTTCTGGCACTCTGACACACTGGCCGTTCCGTGGTTGTCCGGGCTGAGTCTCAGGATGGTCAAGAGGCGCTCTGCGAGAATGTCCTGCCCTTGGGAGCCTTCTGCTCCTGGGCTGTCCTGCCCTGGAATTCTCCTTTGAATTTCTCCTTAGAAAAGTCCGAATAGTTCTTGAGCTCTGTGTTGCCTGTTTTTACCTGGAGGAACTTCAGCTTGTTCATTGGCTGAAAGTTTTATGGGCATCAGAGTCCCACGTGGGTTACTCGGCCCTACCAGTCCCTGATTGGTTGATCAAGGTGAGATATGAGTCACTTACTCCTGACATCTAGGAATGCAGTCCAGATATCCATCTGGCACTCCCTAGACAGATAGGTGCCAATGGATGACCATTGATCATGATAGCCAGGCTTAGCTAAGTGCATCCCCCTTTGGGAGCTGTCCCTTTTCAAAAGAAAACATCTTTAAATCAGCCTGCATGAATAGCTTCTCTGCGGCTGCACCACAGAGATGAAGAGAGAAATGGGGCCTCATTTGGGAAAGCACAGCAACACTTAATTGTCTTATTAACAAGCATTGCCGCTACAGTAGTTTAAATAAAAAATACACAGCAGTATTCCACTTTCTTACTTAACTTACTAAACATTTTAAGCATCTTTCATTTGGTTACATACTGTGGTTATTTTGGAAACGTTTTTAAGTGCTCCTTCTGACTATATTAAGTTTATATACTTCATAAAAAGTTATAATGTTTTAACTTTTTCTGTGAATACTTATCGCTTTTTAGAATTCGATTTATAGGGATTATAATATGGAATTGCGTATCTAAAGAAATTAATAGTGATATAATTATACTCGTGTAGCTCAAATTATCACAGTAGTACACTTTCTTTGGAAATGTCTGCATCGGTTTAACTCTATCCTTGCGATTATGTGTGTGGCGTAATGGCTTAAGCATTTGCTTTTCATTGCTAGAGGTTGGGGATTAGAAACCAACTGTACCCATCAGTTGTTTTTTTAACAAATAAACATTTTTTGAAAAACTAACAATAGCAAATATTATGGACACTATATTGACAATTTTTATATTTCAAATATAACAAAATGTTTGAAGCTAAGTGACTTATTAATAACAACAAATGCCAGTACAGTATAGTTTTGGGAAATACATTTATTTGCCCTTGTCACCGGCCAAATGAGCAGGTTTGGCTCAAAAGAAACTTCCACACAGCAGTCTTCAGATGCAAACAAAACTGGATTTATTGCCAAAAAATAAGGATAACAAAAAAAAAAACCCCTCACAGGCATACTCTCCACACCTTTCCTCCAAGGCATCCTCCTCCATACTGAGCTCTCCAGTCCCTTTTATAGACCATCCTCTTCTAAGGACCTTCCTCTTAAAGGGACTCGCTCACATTTTTGTTAACAGAGATGGGCAGATTGATCAAAATAAAGCATTTTGCCATCCCAAAATAACTTATAAATTTTAACAGAGTCATGCAACTGTGATATATTCACTTAAATAAAACAACTAACCTTACATCGGTTATTTATAGATGGCTCACCAGCAACCTTTCCCTTTAAGATCATTTGTGTGATACTACAAACAGGAAAGGTGACTGGTGGCCATCTTGATCAACACAAAATAATACAATACAATACAATACTCCACTTGGGAAACACTGCAGTGCTTTTAGGGGAACAACAAAAAGGGTAAGTATCATTCACATTTCATTCGTTTCACATACACTTTCTCAAACATACCAGAAGGGTAGGGGAAGTATTGGAGTATTTCACATTTAGAAAGAAAGAAAAAATAACAAGCACTCTGTCACAGTCCTGCATCAAAGTTTAACTTATTCAGAGCTTCCTACATTACAAACTCCAAGTGTTTTGTCTATTGCTACAATATCGACAGCAATGTAGTTAAAAGGAACATGTCAAAAAGGGTTGATCGAGTTAACAGTCTGGGTGTGGGAAGTTTTGACTTTCCTGCCAGTCTTGGGTGAAAGGAACCTGTCTTTCATTGGAAGGTTCACCTATTCTACTCACACATGAGAATATAGGGGAGAAGGAAAGGTGCCTACGGTCATTTTTATCACTGACAGACAAAGTTGTGTTATGTTAACAAAAAGTATGCTTAACAGAGCCGCTTGTAAGAGCGAGGTGACTTTTTGCTATCTAAACCATTTTTTACAGCTTTTAAAGTCACACAATGTTTGAGTTAGCCAGGAACACATCATTGTATGTTATTTTTTATTTCATTTTTTAAAATAAATATAAGGCAACCAGCAATCAAATGTCCTGTTTTTTCTTAACACTCATTTTTCCATACTGTAGTTTGAGTCTTTGTGTAAGCTGTACATTCTTTTTACTTCTTAATTAAACATTTGAAACACTTTAATTTTGTAAACAAAACACGCATTCCGTACAGAAATAAAATAATATTTTCTACAGGTGTTAGCAGGTTGCTGACAAAATAGCACACGGTCCACTAACCGTACGCAACTGCCCAGTGATATAACTTAAATATAAACAAGATCTAGTACCTGGTGCAGTTTTTAAAATATATATATATATTGAAATAATCAAATCCCAGGCGTGAGTTCATAAAGCCAGAATTACTTAGTATCTCTAACGTCTGCGAAACACCTATTTACTATTATCTACTGCAAAGCTTGCAATACTTTGTGGATATTCTATTTGCAGTAGGGGCAGGGTTTGTGGGGAAAGGTTTAGGCTGCAGTTGAATTGGGGATCTGTATTCTTCACACCTGAAATGTTGGTTTCTCTGAAAGTGTTTTCTTCCCTGTTTAGCTGCTCGTTTGCTGCCTATGCATGCTTACACAGCTCCCTAGGTGATTTCTCGTACTTGACTGATAAAGCTTTAGAGAACGTTACATTTTTATTTTCAACAAATTGAAAATATGACATTTACATTGGTGTTTTTATTAATTTTTCACTTAAGCATATGGAAGAGTAGCAGCTGTCAATGAGAGCACCCCTGCTCCCTTAGGCTGGGCAAACATTTTTTTTTAAATAAATAAAAAATAAGATACAATGATGTGTTCCTGCTGAACTAAGACATTGCATGACTGTAAACTCTATAAAAACAGGTTTAAATAGTTAATAACCACTTTTTATGTGCAAAAAACAGGTGATTTGGCTTCTGCGTGATCAGCTTAGAATCTTTGTATATACTGTAAGTTTTTTACTGTTAGTAATCAATAATATTAAATTTACCACTTTTAATACATTTTTGAACTTTTTCCCGCATCTTGTAAAATATATTGTCATTGTTCAAATATACATTACATCTGACTTTCAGAAAATAAGTTTAAAACATTAAAAAAATATATGGTAAAATATAATTCAAAATATTTTTCTAACAATGTTAACTGTTTATAAAAATAAAATGTATTAGTTAAGGAATTGGATGGCACAGTTGTTAGCATGCTATTTGTATGTTTTTCTTTCATAAATATAACAGTAGTACCAGATGTCTCAGTGGCTTTCAAAATTAAAATTTGCATGCAAACCTGTGAATTAGAGAGATAACTAAGCTATCCATCCATTTCTAATTGTGGTGAAGTGGATAGCATTTCTATCTTGTAGCACTGGGGCCCTAGGTTCAATTC
Source organism: Lepisosteus oculatus (assembly GCF_040954835.1). NCBI lineage: Eukaryota > Metazoa > Chordata > Actinopteri > Semionotiformes > Lepisosteidae > Lepisosteus > Lepisosteus oculatus. The sequence goes on along the minus strand of NC_090703.1, from coordinate 27,896,429 downwards.
TTGCCATCCTGTGTGTGTGGAGTTTGCATGTTCTCTCTGGGTTCTGTGGGTTTTCTCCATATGTGTGATATGATTTCCTCTCACAGTCCAAAACAATGGCGTACGGGAAAACTGGCCCTGGTGCGCGTGCATGCGCGTGCGTTCGCGTGTGTGCGTGCGTGTGTCTTGTGATGGACTGGTGCTATGTCCAGGGTGTATTCTGCTTTGCGACCTTTGCTTGCTGGGATAGGATCCAAATCCTCTGTACTAGATAAAGAGATTAGAAAATGGATGGTTGTAAAGACACTGTGTGGATGGAACTATATACGGTATTAGAAACCCACTATGAGATGGCAGTATCTCACTGAGGATAAATTATTTTATAGTGCTGGCTTAAAGAAACAGTCTTTCCACCTCTGTTGCTCATCAGTGTCCATACCTAGTTAGTTATTTAAACAAATTGCTTCTAAATAGAAACATCTTAAGATGCTTCCTGTTCACTGGGGTATTTAAATCTGCACTCAGCAATATCCAATATGTTCAGAATGTGACAGCCAGGATCCTGATCGGGTTGCATTACGCCAGTCTTCAAGTTCTTACATCATGTTTCGAGTCAACTTCAAAATCCTCATCCTCATTCAGTATCTATCTGGCTTATTATCTGTCTTCTCCCCACTTTGCAAGCATTGTCCATCTGACCCTGGTCTTCTAGCTGTCCTCAAGAACATCTACATTCTGTGGGTGACAGGACCTTCTCAAACTGCAACCCAGAGCTCTGGATTTGTATCCCTAGTGATATCAGAGTCACCTACCCTGAGTGCATTTAAATCTATCCTTTCTTTTCAGAAGACTTAGTGTCTGTATCTGCTTCATTTTCTAATTTTGGATGTACTTCTAACTGCTTGTCTTTCTTATATGTATTAACTTTGTAATCTGTGGTCCTTATAACTGGTTTTACACCTACTGTATTGCTTTGAGATGCTACTTTTAAAGGTGCTATATAAAATAAAGTTTTTATTATTGTTATAGAGAAAGATGATCAGATTTTCCTTGGTTTAGAAAAAAAGATCTAAAGTATACTAGTTTGTCACTCTTCTCACACCCTCTTTGTTAAATGGCTTTGCATACTAATCTGATCAATCCAACTACCTATTTTCTGCGTATATTATTTATTTATAATTATTCTGAAAATCTTCTTCTTGAAATGAGTCATTTCTAAATACCTGTTTTCACTGTTAACATCTTGCAGCAACTCTGCAACAAAATATACACTTAGCTCAAACTGACAGTTAATCCTGCTACCAACATTGAATAAAAAAATCTTTAGATTTCTATATTTATGTCTTTATTTAATGGTTTCATTAGTGACAATGGCTAAAATTTCTTTCATGTGTTGCAAACTGACTTGCTTTAACAAAACATAGTTACAAATCCTTTCACCTGGCAATCTACCAGAATGCCAAACTATCTGAGAAGCCCTCCATGAAACCATGTTTTCTATTAATTCATATAAGTCTCTCTGACAGAATTGCTGTTTTTTGTGTGCTAATTTTTGCACCTGATTATTCAAGCCTCTCACTCTCTGCCAAATCTATTTAATGTTTTCATGTTCTTTTGTAACACACACCTTTCTGTGATTGTTTTTGTACATCTAAGCCTTTGCAAGTATTCCCTCATCCCTCTTCTTCTCTTCTAAATGTCTAGTCATGGATTTTTTCTGTTTGCTTATTTCAAAGTAACACCTGCTCCATTTCTAAAACTTTTCATGTGTATGTTTGTATTTTTATATTTATTTACACCTCTAGCACTTTAATGTCCTACATTTTCATTTGCCTTAATGTTTAGACTGAATTTTAGTTTAGCCTTAAAAAGCTTTTCTCTATCTTTTGTTTCTTGTCCTACAACCATTATGATTGATTAGCAAATTATTGCACTTCGCATTACTTTCTGGTGGAATCCTTTGCAGCCAAAATGTCACTGTTTAAATGAATAAGAAATGATATTGCTCATAAATATAATCACTTATTCTACGTAAACACAACATAATTGCTCTCTGAAAATGCTCTTTTTCCTGTATGTTTTGAAGACCTTGATGGGAACTGATTGAAATGTCAGAAAGGATTTTTTTTTCCTGTGTATTTCTATTGCGGAAAAAGTGTGTATTTCCTACATTGCTTTATTTGTCAAGATTTTAACTTTATATTTAGGCTCAGATTTCAACTATAAAATATACACTGATTACTAGCAGTAAATGGATTAACTTTTTTTCGTATGTGGCTCTCCCTACTGTGATTCAGACACAGAACAATTAAAGATAGCAACAAGTCAGGCACCAAGAGGGGGTACGGGGGCGTCTTCCCGCCTCCATAACTAAAAAGCCAAATAGAAGTTGCTTAAGCAACATACACATACGACATACACATGTCGTGTAACTGACAGTTTGAGGTAGCCTATCATGTAAATTTCACTTTGTTGCTGATAGGTTAATATTTCAAAACTCAGTTCCTAAGTCCTATGGCTGATTTTCTCTCTGTTTTGGTGGTTAAACGCAAGGATCACAGGGACTTCCATGTTAACTGGGATGTGTAGTTTTTAATTCAGTTTGAATTATAACTGTGAGGGCGCGCCAAAAATTTTCGGTGCTGTTGTCTCCACTTTAAATGTACCCCCCTCGTGGAAGAATTTGATCTTGAACATGTGCCCAGGGAGAGAAAAGGAGGGAAGGGAGTAATGTTTGCCCCTCATGGACTGACAAAGCAATTGGGAAGTGTAAACTATATTAAGCCATTGCAAGCCACTGCAGCAGCCACAAATAAAAAAACAACTTTTTTTTTCCTTGATGGTAACTGTAACAAATTGTCACGTTTCACATCCTTGAGAAAAAATCATGACTTTCTCATCCAATCAAAGGTTTGATGTTTTTTTTATTTTGAAACTGTGATCTTGACATGCAGGTGTGAAGTAGAGTTAACAGCTTCAGATTTAAAAGGTTATAAACAATATATATTCTGTGTCATATTAACATTGGAATGGTTTTACAAGTGTAAAAAGAGGTGTAACACAACGTGTATCCTTTATAACTCTTCAGTTTACAGAGAGATTTCGCCAGAGCCTCACAACATTGTCCAATAATACTCTTCTTGTGTCTAATTTTTAGTTTAGCAGGATTTGCACGATAAGCATGTTGTTTAATGGGGATGACATTACCCACGTCTTTACCACTGTACAACACTTGTTTGAGTCGGAGTGTCTGTTAATAAAACAGAGCGCCTTCCAATACATATACTGTAAATACTTCAGGTGGGTAGCTGTTCATGCATTTAGCCAATAGGAGGGGTGAGTGTCACTGGTTATTGTCCTTTCAATGCCATTTTGTGCAATTAAACAACTGGAGATTGCTTGTCTGATCTGGCCAGTAGAACTGGATTTAACTCCCATAATTGACAGTATTCACTGTCATTCATTTAATTACTGCATTATTTATATTATTTTCATATTTACACATACTTATTGTGATACATATACACATGTATGATTAATAAAGATGTCAACAATACAATATAAATCTTATTTATTTTATTTAGACATTACAGAAAGATACTATATTTTTTAAAAGTTCAGAAAGCACATTGGCCTGGACGCAAGCCCAGACCTTCCAGCTTATAGGTGACAATGCTACCACAGGACCAAATCAACACTCAAGCATTTCATTTTCCATTGCAACAATCACGATAGCAAAATGTAGTGAAAACAAAAATGTTTCCACATTACCACAGGTGAACGAGTTCAGGAATTCAATGCAGATATTTACTAATACTGAGAAAGTGGAATACACTAACACTACCAGCTATATAAATACATTGTATTAATATCCAAATTAATACAGTTAATGACATTCAGAAACTGTTTTAAAATTTCTTTGGTCACATGATTCCATCTTAATATTCAATATTAAGGATTTAAAAAAGGTTAAAGCATTATAGTGTTTTACAAAGTATATAACCTTTACATAGTTAGAACAATCACATTTACACCTTTTAAAAAATAACCACAGTAAGTGACCGAGTTAAAACAAGAGTATAAAACACAATTAAGTGATTATTAAAAAAGTAGTTCCTCGTATTTTCCTACATTTTTCCATGAATTTCTGAAACACTGTATTACTATTGGTTCTGTTGTACAAAACATACATAAAACCCTGAATATCTGAGCAGTGTCTGCTATATTGAAAATGATTTACATATTCAATGTAAATGCAAATATTGTCAGTGTTGTGTCCTTATCCTCAAAGTAATAGATAATAAAGAGTTTTTATGCATATTTCTACGCTGGAGTAGAAAGACACCCAGAGGTTTGTTATTACCTCTCAAAGCTACTGTACCTAGCTAGACATTTACCTTCCCTGGTTTTGGTGGATAATTATTAATGGTTAGATAAAGGAATTGGAATTGGGGAAATTATTTTAATTATGGGACATATTTTTCTGCCTCCTTCTGATTCCTTCTTTCTTTTTCATTTATTTTGTAAGGTGATGAAGCTCCGTAAACTGGCACAGCAGATTGCCAACTGCCGTCAGTGTCTGGAACGTTCAAGTGCACTCATCATTCAGGCAGAGCACAGCCTAAAAGAAAATGACCATGCCCGCTTCCTGCAAACAGCCAAGAATGTAGCTGAAAGGTGAGATACTCTTCATATGTAGTAGTAGTAGTAGTAGTAGTAGGAATTACTCTTGGTGCCTGACTTGTAGTAGTAGTAATACATAGAAATTAGGAAAGTTGTAATAAAATAAGAAAAATAAAAGATAAAAAGAAAGATAAACAGAAAGATCAAAGAACCATTTTGACTAAAAGATACATTAAAAAGATATGTTTTCAGATGTTTTTTTTAAACAATATACCGAGCCTGACTGCCTAAAAGTGGTAGTGAGTTCCATAATTTAGAAGCATAAAAACAAAAAGCAGCCTCTCTCCTCTGTCTGTATTTCACGTTGGTCTTTGCAGAAGACCAGTATTTGCAGATGTCAGGTCATGTATAGGAACATATAATGACAGACATTCAGTAAGGCACATAGGTGCTAGGCCATTTAGAGCTTTTAAAACAAATAAAAGAACTTTAAAATCTATCCTAGATAATACAGGTAACAAGTGAAGTTCTTTCAAAACAATACATGTTCTTCTAAAGCAACCTTTCCTTTACTTTATGGTGTGCAGTTACTCATTTAAGTATTACAATGAACATACAAAATTAATGCTGATTTTTTTCATTCTTTAATGAATCTGCCCATTAAAAAATCTGAACACAAGTTTAAAGTATCCTCCTAATGATGTTTTGGAATTGGATGAAAATATTTTTCTGTGGAATCATAATGTGGCCATCAACATTTCACTTTTGATAATGCAGGTGTCTCTATAGAAAAATACATTGCTAAAGAACTATATGTACAACTTATAGGTGCTGTGGGCAGTATAGTTATTAACCTTTTCAAGGATTTAATTAAACAACATGGTGTTTATGCAGTGATGCCCAAAACTAACAACTTCTTGTATCCAAAGTTTGGTGAGTTCTGTACAGTTGTTTTAGAGTTGCATGATTTCTACTTTGGTTCTCGTAAAAATAATGTAGTGCATGTCCTAGTAGTACAGATGCAGCCATTTAAAATGCACGGTAAAACCCTGTAACGCACAAAATAACCCACAGTTCACTGCGGTGTACTGCAATACATGATTTGGCTGGCCAAAATGACCAACAGGGGAACTTGTGGTGCATTGGTTGTTAGTGAAACGATTTAATCATTTAATCTCTTTATTGTGCATATTTTCATCTGCTTAGCATTGAATATATATATGGAATTTTAAAACTAAAGCAAAATTTTAGTAGCTGAACATAAAATGAAGAGGAAGCATAACGCGTCTGAAGGTCATAAACGATATTAATTTAGGAACATAAACATATTATGTAAACTGTATATGGCTGATATTAGTAGTTTAAATAAAAAATACACACCAGTATAACACTTTATTCCTAAACATTTTAAGCGTCAAAGTGTTTAATTCGGTTACATATTGTGGTTATTTTGGAAAAGTTTTTACGTGCTCCTTCTGACTATATTAAGTTTATATACTTTATAAAAACTTATAATGTTTTAACATTTTCTGCGAATACTTACACTCGTTATTACAGTAAAATTACACATACTTTTTAGAATTTGATTAATAGAGAATAAAATCAGGAATTGTGCATCTAAGGAAATTATGATATTAATTTAAGAGTCTAAATACATGTGTTTATATAGCTGGTAGTATTACTGTAATCCACTTTCTTTGTAAACACGTTTTATTTTTCATTTGACTTATTCACGCATGATAAATTGTGAGAGAGTGATAGATGGAGACAAGATGGAGGTTGTCAAAACAACATTCCCCAGAATGCAGTGGGAAATAATGTACCACCCTCAGTCACCCAGCCATCTGATGCACTGTATCAGAGAGAATGACGGATGGATTAGCCCTTTAAGAGTACAGTTCACACTGTAGGATATGTATTCGATGCTCCAGAGATGTCACATTTTACTGTACATGTCAAACAGGTTGCTTTCCGTTACTGATGCGCTCCCATAGCATTTTTTTTTCCATAGCCTCCGCTTTATCATTTTTACAGTATGCCTATTCCAGAGACATTTTCATTGTCGATAACAATGCGGGGAGAGAGTATAGATTCCAAAACACTCTACGGCAGCAGAAGTGAGCAATTACCTGCTCGAAAACAAATGTGTTCCCAAAAGCATATACTCCACAATTATCGCAACATTTGCAAACATTCCCGATACATAACCACGTTATGTACTCTGCATTGTTCTATTTTATACCGTGACTACACACTGTGTTAATTATTGTTGCTGCTGGGATTTGAGCTTTGAGTCGCCTACTTACTTCTTTGACTAGCTTGCAGAGAAAGTCATTGCCCTGCTTTTTGTCTATCACTTAATAAAAAGGTCAATGTAGAACACGTCATCTGTTACTGTGAACGTATTTTGGGGCACTTATAATAGAGAATCCCCATTATCCCCATTTTGATTAAAATCACAAAGGTGTGTTTAATTAAGTCCCTTAATTAAATTTAAGCATAGCTTTCTCACCATTTAGGTTTATTTTTCATACTATCGTTAAACAAAGCAGGAGCGTATTGTACTTCCTCATGGGATCACACATAGAAACATTTCACAAATTTTAGGAAAGTGTCATCTATACAATAAAGTTGTATTTATGTAATACCACTTGATAGAGTTAAGAATTCAAGTTGTATACTGTTTAGACTTTTAATCATTTTAAAATATTACAGCATGTTAAACGTTAAACATGAAAAAGTATATATATTGTTTTATATTATATTTTATAAAAGCAAGATTACTCAGTTGGACAAAAGTACACAACCTTACAACATTCATCATACATATTTTAATTATGCGCAAATACTGAGATGGACAGTTTTAGTAAATATGTTGACATATTTTTGCCAGATAAAATTCTGCCAGAGCCTCACAACATTGTCCAATAATACTTTTCTTGTGTCTAATTTTTAGTTAAGTTGGATTTGAGCTACAGTATATTATGCATTTTTTTTACTGTGATAACGAGCGCATCTTAGTATAGTCAGAAAGAGCACATAAAAACATTTCCAAAATAACCGCAGATTGTAACAGAATGCAACACTTTGACGTTTAAAATGTTTAGGAGGAAAGTGGATTACTGGTGTGTATTTTTTATTTAAACTACCAATACCAGCCATATACAGTTTACATAATATGCTTATGTCCTTAAATTAATATAGTTTATGAGCAATCTCCGGGAAACTAAAGTGGTTCCCAGGCACAAGTAACTTCATAATGCAAGAAGGCATTATGCTATACAGATGCAGCCATACAAAGTGTGCAGTACAAACCCATACTGCATGCAACTACCTACATCATACCACGGTACGTGGTTGGCCGGTACTCGTAGTGCAATGGTCAGTAGTGAAAAGATTTAATCATTTAATCTCGTTACTGTGCATGTTTTAATCCACTTAGTTTTGAATATTTATATGGAATTTTACAACTAAAGCAAAATATTAGTAGCTGAGCATAAAAAGAAGAGGAGCTTAATGCGTCTCATGATCATAAACAATATTAATTTAAGAACATAAAAACATCATGTAAACTGTATATGGCTGGTATTGGTACTTTAAAGAAAAAATACACACCAGTATTCCACTTTCTCCCTAAACATTTTAAGCATCAAAGTCTTACATGTGGTTATTTCGGAAACGATTTTATGTGCTCCTTCTGACCATATTAAGTTTATATACTTTGTGAAAAGTTATAATGTTTTAACCTTTTCTGCGAATACGCTCATTATCGGAGTAAACAAAAGCATACTTTTAGAATTTGATTAATAGGGAATATAATATGGAATTGTGTATCTAAAGAAATTAATAATGATAAAATTATATTCATATACTGTAGCTCAACAGTAGTATAAGACTTTCTATTGATATGTGTATGGCTGTTTCACTGATTTCCACGTGTCTGTGGCGTGATGGCTAAAGCTTGTGCCTCATAAACCTGAGGTCTGGCTTCGACCCCAGGTGTCGCCATTAGTTTTCTTTTAACAAATAAACATTTCTTTGAAAAACTAAAATAGCAATTATTATGGACACTATATTGACATTTTTTTATATTTCCAATTATCACAACATGTTCAAAGCTAAGTCATTTATTAATAACAACGAATAATTTCAAACCTCTACTGATATTATTACTGACAATAAATATTATCAACACTATATTGAATTTGTTGGTCTTTCTAAATATCATAAAACATTAAAAGTTAAGTGATTACCATTTTCCATGAATACAGATGCAGCCATTCAAAATGCGCAGCCGATACCGCATTATTTTGCGGTGCGCTTTACACAGTCTACCGCGAGTTACCGGTAAATACCGCTAGTTACCGTAAATTCTCCTATAATACCGCAAGCAAAATAATAGTATCAGGAATTTCCACAAGGTGGAGCTAATAAAGCTCAACCTCTCATGTTTGAGCTGTCGCCATCAAAGTCTTTAACGAAGATATTACTAATAGTATTAATAATGAATGACCTTGGACAAGCTGTAAACTCAAAGTATTGCCCTGGTCCACATTATTTTTTTCATTGACCGTCTTTGTAAAAGTAACACCACAGCATTTTGCAATCATGCATTTGTTTCCAATCATGCAAGGTACAGAAATTTTTGAGAATCGATTCACCATGCCTTTCACATGCTCATAAAAGAGATTGATTTAGGAACATAAACATATTACCGTATGCAAACTGTACCGTATACAGTATGTATATGTATATTTAATGTCTTAACTGTGCCCGTTTAAGTATTGAATATTTATATGGAATTTTACCACTGAAGGGAAATCTTAGTTCCTGAGCATAAAAAGAATAGGAGCATACTGTAACGCATGTGAAGGCCATAAACGATATTAATTTTGGAATTTAAACATACAGTATATGGCTGGTCTCGGTACTTTAAAGAAAACATAAACACCAGTTTTCCATTTCTCCCTAAACATTTTAAGCATCAAAGTATTTAACGAACGTGATACCGGAGTCAACAAGCATACTTTTAGAATTTGATCAAAAGGAAATATAATATGGAATCGCGTATCTAAGGAAATTAATAACAATATAATTATATTCATTTTGCAAAAAAACTGCAAACCTTGTTTTTAACAGAGCGTTCCATAATTTCTAACTACGAAAATTATTTAAACTGCGAAACTTATCATTCAAACAGAGTTCGAAATATCACAAGGATCCTCAAGAGCACAGCAAAGACTGTATTAAAAGAATCTCGTATCTAAAGAAATTAATAAGATATAATTATATTTGTGTACTGCGACAGGGCTGTGTAGGGCTGTGACTTTTCTTTTAACAAACATTTCTTCGAAAAAATTGAATAGCAATATTATGGACATTCAATTGACTCTTATATTTCAAAATATCACAACATGATAGAATCTAAGTCATTTTTTATATCAATGGATAGCCACCTTCTTCCCTTATGACAACGGTCCCTGCTTCTGCTTCCTGCTTCTATTGTGTGTGTGTGTGGGAGGGGGGGGATCCCTTCAGATCTCCCTTCAGATTTAAAAGGTTATTAATCATATCTTCGGTGTCGCATCTTACCAGTGCAGCTGATCTTTTGCTGCCTGGGTGGGTCAACTATCACAAAGCTTTAGGGAACCTAACATTTCTATTATCAACAAATTGTAAATTTGTAATAGAGTAAATTTCTATAGAGAAATGGACGCTGGACAGTATGCGTTACAATATAAACATTTATATTGATTTAAATCGCGTATTTTCCAATGACATACAGTACAAGTGGAAAGATTACAGATTTAAATCGTCATTAAATTTTGTTACGTTATACGTTTTAGGAACGTTTCATCTATACAAACACCACAAAACTATTCTCGATTGTATTTCTGAATGTTATGTTACACCTATAGTAGTTCACTGCTTTAAACACATTGTAGGGAAAACCGGTTCAGGGACGCCAAATAAGTAATCATAGTGGCTCTCTGAAGGCACCAGTTCTGTAGGGTTTGGGCATTTACTGAGACAATTATTAATTGTAGCAGTAAATCACAAAGTTGATTCTTTTGGTGGCTTTAGAATCCAACCATGCGACATAACTCAAACAACGCACACACACAGGTACTAACACACGAGGATACATTTATTAATACATAGAGTATGCATGTAAATCTAACAGATCTTATTGAGAGGGTTACCAGAATACAAAAGGTATATTCGGTCAGTTACAAAGCGTTACACATATCAAGAGGACATACGTTCAGTATAATAATAATAATAATAATAATAATAATTGCTTACACTTATATAGCGCTTTTCTGGACACTCCACTCAAAGCGCTTTACAGGTAATGGGGACTCCCCTCCACCACCACCAATGTGTAGCATCCACCTGGATGATGCGACGGCAGCCATAGTGCGCCAGAACGCTCACCACACATCAGCTATCAGTGGGGAGGAGAGCAGAGTAATGTAGCCAATTCATAGAGGGGGAGTATTAGGAGGCCATGATTGGTAAGGGCCAATTGGAAATTTGGCTAGGACACCGGGGTTACACCCCTACTCTTTTTTCGAGAAGCACCCTGGGATTTTTAATGACCACAGAGAGTCAGGACCTCGGTTTTACGTCTCATCCGAAGGACGGCGCCTGTTTACAGTATAGTGTCCCCATCACTATACTGGGGCATTAGGACCCACATGGACCACAGGGTGACCGCCCCCTGCTGGCCCCACTAACACCTCTTCCAGCAGCAACCTAGTTTTTTTCCCAGGAGGTCTCCCATCCAGGTACTGACCAGGCTCACACAGTATATCATTCATTAAGACTGTTTCGTAAAGTGAACTTGGTTACAACTTCTACATTAGATACTCAAACAAGTACATAACTCTTAAGAATTAAATTGATATCAACTGGTTGGGATAACAATTGAATTATCGAGCTGTAATGCATTGAAGTTGAATACTCATCTAATCTTTGGGGATTCAGATCTCCTGCGGGCACAAAGAAACAGTTGCAGGCTGTTGCTGTCCAATCCGCGCTCTCTGGCTCGGTGCCAGGCTGTGCTGTGCGGCTTGCGACGGTGCGCTGGTGATGCTCACTGACCGGCTAGTTGGTGTTGTTTAACTAGCACAGTTTGTGCACAGGAGAAAAGATGACTGTGGGTCCCAGCAAGTCAGGAAGAGAACCGGTTCATTCCTGATGAAGAGCTAGTTCTGAATAGTGATTCAGCTGTCCACAGTTCCGACCTGTTCACGAGGCCTGCTGCTGGTTACTCTCTGGCAACCTCCACTCTAGACTCTTAGAACAAAGGAAAGTTCTGGCACTCGGACACACTGGCCGTTCCGTGGTTGTCCGGGCTGAGTCTCAGGATGGTCAGGAGGCGCGCTGCGAGAATGTCCTGCCCTTGGGAGCCTTCTGCTCCTGGGCCGTCCTGCCCTGGAATTCTCCTTTGAATTCCCTTTAGAATTGTTGAATCTGAATCTGAATCTGAATCTTGTCTGAATCTCTCAGGCTCTCTGTGTTGCCTGTTTTTACCTAGAGGAACTTCAGCTCATTGATTGGCTGAAAGTTCCATGGGCATCAGAGTCCCACGTGGGTTACTCGGCCCTACCAGTCCCTGATTGGTTGATCAAGGTGAGATATGAGTCACTTAGTCCTGACACCTAGTAATGCAGTCCAGATGCCAATGGATAAATTGATCATGATAGCCAGGCTTAGCTAAGTGCATCCCCCTTTGGGAGCTGTCCTTATCAAAAGAAAACATCTTGGATGAATGGTTTCTCTGTGGCTGCACCACAGAGATGAACAGAGAAATGGGGCCTCATTTGGGAAGGCTCAGAACACTTAATTCTTTCTTATTATTAAGCCTCGCCGCTACAACATCGAATTAAGAAAGTTAGGTGTAGCACTTTAGATCTTTTTTTCTGAACCAGGGAAAATCATGTTTATCTATAACAATAACATAAAAAAACTTTATTTTACATATCACCTTTAAAAGTGGTATCTCAAAGCAATACAGTAGATGTAAACCACAGATTACAAAGTAAATACCCAGACAAACACAAACTCGTTTTTAATAAAATGCTTTTATTCATTCAGCAGAGAGAGAGAGACATCCAGCAGAGAGAGACACACACAGGTTTTCATTGACAAAAAGTAATTGTTTTTTTTACATTCCTCTTTTCTAATAGGAATGTTTTGTTTGTGGACAGACTGTCCACAAACGTGAGACTGTCTTTCTCAGACTCACAGTCCCGAATGTCCCCCGCCCCCGATCAACAATCATAGGAAGAACACGAAACAGCCTGTTAATAAAATTGTTACAATTTTGTTCGGTCAGTTCTTCCTCCCAGAATTTATCGATCGCATCGATCAGTTCCTGCTTTGTGATGGGCTTAGCAGTTTTCCGAACGAAGTCTTTCAGCGAATGCCAAACCATCTCTATCGGATTTAGATCTGGGGATTCGGCTGGAGTTTTCACCCAGTTCACTCCTTCTGCTACAAGCCTTGCCCTTGCTGCTGTGTGTTTCAGATCGTTGTCTTGAAAGAGACGGTGCCTTGATCCAAAGTGCTCCCTGATATATGGGGCGGCATGCTGTGTGACCACGACTTCCTCAAAGAATTGAAGGTCCATAATTCCTTTGAAAATAAGAAGTGGTCCCTGGCCTCTTCTAGATATACCCCCCCCCCCCCCAACGTGAACCTTCAGTGGATGTTTGAGCTTTAGCTTGTCCACATATCTCCCCTTTTTGCAAAATGACATGGTTGAAAACTGTTCCAGAGCCACTGTTGTTTCGTCGGTGAAAAGTACATCCTGAAATGCCTCCCCCGTTCAATCCATTGGAGCACTTGTTTGAGTTCTTTCCTCTTTGTTTTTAGCCTTATCATGAGGCATGTGTTGGTTTTTCTGTATTTCCATCCAAGCTTCCTGCGCACTCTTCTTATCGATGTCGGACTAACGGTCACACCGAGGTCAGCCCATAGCCATCTTTGGACTTGCATCGCCGGTAGCTCATCATTTTCATCAGTCAGTTTGTCGATAGCTCGCACAATAGGACTTGAAAAAAAAGAGATCAAGAGTTAGTTTTAAAAATAATGTGCGTAGTTGTATTTACATGCAAGAAAAGTATTTTTAGAATGTTATTTACCTTTGAATCATCCTCGGTTTAGATTCTCTTTGCCTCCTCTCCCCTTTATAATGTCGTCTCACTGTGCTTTCAGAAACGAAGTTGTCCATCGAAGCAAATGTTGTACAATGTCCCGTGTTGACTTCCCATTTCTTTTCATCTTCATTATTTGGTGTGAGAGAGTCTTTGTGATTTTGGCCATTGTCCGTCTCCTTACCAAAGCGATACAGTGGTGCAGCTTGACTTCTGTACCTATATACTGTATATTATGGTACAGATAAAACTTACACCATACCGATGAGCTTATACCAGGACACCAGGAAATGTGTCTGATGCATTAGCAAGTTAAAACAATTGTGTCGAAAACCTGGGCGTAACAGCTGTCCCTTTTTCTGATCACTTGCTCTCTGGATACACGTCTCACCTGTCCTGTTCTTTGTTTTCCTAATTTGCTGATTATGCCTGCTGCGATCCACTCCTACCCTCACACCTAAGGAAGACTATTTTAAATTTCTAGACGTGGTTCATTGTGCAATTAACCCTTGTATGTGCTGTCATCAAGGTGATATCACATAAAGGTTATACTGCTATTTAATTGGATACGTGATTAAAAAAAATAAAAACATTCTTGAATCAACTGCAGAACACACTCCATAAGAATCAGCGATTTTATATATCGTCTTTAAAGGTGGCTTCTCAAAACGCTTTACAGGATAAAAACAAGAATAACAGCAACAACAACAATATTGTATTTCATTGCACTTTGACAGAGCGTCCTTAAATCAACTGTTGACTTTTCTCTCTTTACAACTTGTTTGGAGTGACTGAGCTCCGCTCTGTACCACACAATGATCACCCCAGAGTCTCTGCCCCGGGTGATTTGTTTTTTTTTTGGCAAAAACTATCCCTCTCGCTTGCCCTCTCCCCCCCCTGTGTATTGTCTGTTTTTTTTGTGCTGTCCTTTGAAAAAACAAGGCTCGCCAGATAATGTGAATCGAAACCTGTTTTTCTAGCTTTTAAAGTCATGTGATGTGTAAGCGGGAACACATCATTATATCTTACAATACAATACAATACAATACAAAAATACAATATTTAGCTCCCAAACAAACACAAATGTGTTTTTAATAAGATGCTTTTATTCACTCATAATCCACAATTTCAGGAAGACTAAGGAAGGACTAAGGGAATTGTCATCTGTTGTTGAAGCTCTATGAGCTCGGTGACTTTGAGACCACTTGTTATCCCAGGTTGTTTGAATTGCCACAATTCAAATAGAGAAAAAAGAGCTGACTGACAAAATTTAAGATGTGGCTGTCAATGTTGGATAAAAAAAAAACACATTGCCCGAAGTTTGTTGCGTTGCTTGAAAAATAACTTTATTTCGAGAGAATGGATAAGTAATTCAAGTGTTTTTTTTAACTTCCTGAAAACAACTAATAATTTAACTATATGTGCAAATGTTTTATGATATGTCGCTGTTGTGAATGTCTGTGGACATGTGCTGGCTGGACAGGAGGCTCTATTGTACACAGAGAGGGGCGGGACGGGGGGACAAGCCGATACATACTCTTAGAGTTTGATTAAAAGGGAATATAATATAAAAATAAAGTACTTAAAATAAGATACACTCTATAGACATTCACAACAGCGACTGTCAGAAGATAGGACACAGCGGCTCAGACCCCCGCTGAATGGAAAGGGACACTTTAATGTTCTGTATGGCTAATACTAAAGCCAATACTTTAATATTCTTTTCTGTATGTTTAACAATAGTGGGTACTGGCCTAATTCGGCCCTGCTCCCGTTGTTAGGTGTTAATGTGTTATTGTTAAGTGTGAATTTGTACCTGTTTCCCTGAGGTCTGGCTTTTTTTCTGGAAAACCATAACTCTGGTCTTGTCCAGATTGACTGTCAGCGCCCAGGTCTGACAGTGCTGCTCCAGCAGTTCAGCCACAGCCTCTGTTCTGTGGGCGACAGCAGGACCAGGTCATCTGCAAAGAGCAGGAACTCGATTTCTGTAATTAATGCAGATCAGTAAATCAAGGGACAAAACAATTGTTGCGCCTCAATGGGCTTTGACGTGCTAATGCGTTGGTTTAACAGTCCGGGTGTGACAAGCCTCTAATGTCTCCCGACTTCGGCAAAAGGAACCTGCCTTTCATTGGACGGGAAAGCAAGAGCCGACCGCTATGCCGGCCTCGTGTTTCGAAATCTTGTGACTTTTGAAATTTACTGGGAGTGGACCACGTCTGTAAATTTCGATGGGTCCAGAGGCAAAAGTGCTGGGAAACCATTAGTAGCATGGTGAATCGGAGATTCTCAACCCTTACTTCGTGTGACTGGAAAATAAATCGTGATCGGATCAAAGGAATGGTCCGTAGAAGGAGGCGCTCTTTTCTTCTAGTCTAACAGTCTGTCCACAAACAAAACATTCCTGTTAGACAAGAGGAATGTCAAAAAACAAATACTTTTTGTCAATGAAAACTGGTGTGTGTGTCTCTCTCTGCTGGATGTCCCTCTCACTCTCTGCTGAATGAATAAAAGCATTTTATTAAAAACGCATTTGTGTTTGTCTGGTATTTACTTTGGTCCTTTTAACTGTTTTTCCATCTACTGTATTGCTTTGAGATGCCACTTTTAAAGGTGATATGTAAAATAATGTTTTTTATTGTTGTTATAGAGAAACATGGTCAGATTTTCCCCGCTTCAGAAAAAAAGATCTAAAGTATACTAGTTTGTCACTCTTCTCATCCCCTCTCTGCTAAATGGCTTTTGAACAGAGTCACATGAGGAGAGAGGTGAAACAGCCCTACACAGCCCTGTCACAGTAGACAAATATAATTATATCTTATTCATTTCTTTAGATACGCGATTCTTTTAATACAGTCTTTGCTGTGCTCTTGAGGGTCCTTGTGATATTTCGAGCTCTGGTTGAATGATAAGTGTCTCAGTTTAAATAATTTTCGTAGTTAGAAATTATGAAACGCTCTGCTAAAAACAAGGGAGTTTTTATGTCCGTTGCCGTAAAAGAAAATGCCTGACAAAGTACGGCTTGGACAGCTTCCAAGTGCATTTTTGCAATTTACGTTACATTGTCCATTGTGCTGCTGTAATGCAGTTTAAAAAAATTCAAAGTCTAAATCAGCTTTATTTATGGGTTGCAATTTAGAAAAAGTCAAAAACCGCACTCAAAATGCAATTCTGGCAAGAGGAGACACCCAAATTAATAATGTAACATGCCACTGTTTGTTAACTTATTTCCTTAGATACGTGATTAAAACAAATAAAAACATTTTTGAATCCCCGACGGAACACATTCCATAAGAATCAGCGCTTTTTTATATCGCCTTTAAAGGTGGCTTCTCAAAATGCTTTACAGGATAAAAACAACAATAACAGCAACAACAACAATATTGTATTTCATTGCACTTTGAAAACCAAGTAATAACTTAACTATATGTGCAAACTTTTTATGATATGTCGCTGTTGTGAATGTCTGTGGAGTGTATTTTATTTGCCTGTCTGTCCTGGCTCTCTCGCTCGCCCTCCCCCCCTCTCTCCCTCAATTCAATTCAATTCAAGGTGCTTTATTAGCATGACAGATGGGTACAATCAGTGTTGGGTATTTACTTTGCTTTAAGATTCCACTTTTAATGGTGATATATAAAATCAAGGCTTTAACTTGCTTTAACTCCGCAAGTCTGAGTTCTCATGTCTGTCCTATCCAAACCCGAAAGTATTACAATATATATCTTTATAGCAGGTGGTATACAACTTTTTAGCATAGATTACACTTTTATAAAATGTATTTTAAAAAAAAAACGATTACAATCTAATCTTTCCATGTTTGATCCCAAGATCCCAAGAAAAATAAATCTAAACGGGGAGAAAGCTATGCTGAAAGTTTATTAAGATACTTAGAAGACAAAGATATCAAACAACACATATATTATAACGCGCGTTTACAATTTAAATCAAAACACAATTTAAATCAATATAAATGTTTATATTGTAACGCATAGGTTACTATTTATTGTTATTAAAATGACTTAAATTCAATCATGTTGTGATATTTAGAAATATAAATTTGTTTGGTGCGAGTGAGGTTTTATTTAATCTCTGACCAAGGGAAACATTTCATTTTTTCAAAGAAATGTTTGTTAAAAAAAAATGTAATGGCTCTAGTGGGATTTGATCACAGACCATGTGATGTGGGAGTCAGGAACCTAACCCACAGCGCCACATGCAGAGAGCTGAAAAAGCACTACAGAAACATTATCAACAGATAATGTACAGCGTGTACTATTCTTGTGTTGCGGTACATGAATATAATTATATAGTTATTAATTTTTTTAGATACGCGATTCCATATTATATTCCTTTTTAATCAAATTCTAAAATATGCTTGTTGACTCCGGTATCTTGTTAGTTAAAGACTTCGATGCCTAAAATGTTTAGGGAGAAATGGAATGCTGGTGTGTACCAGCCATATACTGTATGTTTATGTTCTAAAATTGATATCTTTTATGGCCTTCACACCTGTTACAGTATGCTCCTATTCTTTTTATGCTCAGCTACTAAGATTTACCTTCAGTGGTAAAATTCCATATAAATATTCAATACTAAAACGGGCACAGTAAAGACGTTTACTGTAAATCTTTCTATGATGGACCAACGGACCACAAGTGCCCCTGTCGGTCAACCAATCACGTACCACGGTACCGCGCGTCATCGTGCCTCACAATGCGCGACGCCGTAGCCAATTATCTCCGGTACGTGTCTGTACCATGCACTTTGAATGGCTGCATCTGTACTTGCTCTCGTTATCACAGTAAAATTAACTCATACTTTTGAGAATTTAATCATTTAAGCAATAAGTCATGAGATGGTGTGCTATATCATGGATATAGTCACAGTTAAATGGTGTTGTTAGGCCCGATGTGATGTGGAGGGCCAGCAACATTTTAACTGTGACTATTTCCATGATATAGCACAGGCCTCGAGTGCCTTATTGATTTTATAAAACGGTCCCCAAATATGCGAGTGCTGTATAGAACTAATTTAATTTTTTTACAATTTTTTAAAAACATGAAAATTAAGATGTTTACTTCCTCCACCTGAGAATATAGTCCCTTGTTGCTACACAAGACAGAAACACAGCCACAAGTACCATTAGCTAGCAAAGAGGACATTAGCTAGCCAATATGATAAATACAGGGGAAAAAAGCAATTGGGGAAAAAAAGACCTGCTGATCTGTTCTACATACCAGGAAGATTACAGAATATTTGTTTTTTTCTGTTTGAAATGCATGTTGTCTTTATTAAATTCATGTATTTTAAACATTTAATTAAAAAGAAACAAACTTACAGCTTACACAAAGATTCTCAGCTGGTCACGAGGAAGAAAGATCACCCATTTTTCGCACATAAAAAATGTTTATTAACTTGCAAAACCTGTTTTTATAGCTTTTAAAATCATAAAAATAGCTACGTGAAGCAGGAACACATAACTATATATCATTTTTTATTTCTTTTTTAAAAACTAAAAAAATAATTTGCCCAGCCTAAGGGCAAAAAATTGCAATTACAGTCTTATAATATAAGGTCATATCTAAAGAAATAAATACCAATATAATTATATTCATGTACTGTCTGGTGGAATAAACTGAAGGGTTAGTTAATACATCACAGAAGATAGTAATAATGAAGCAGCAATTTCAGGCTCACACCCTACCAGCAGGCCTCCAGCATCACTCAACAGGAAAGCAGCCAGTCAAACTACAGTGAGATCTGTCTTCAACCTTGACGGACCAGGTCCCTCCTATTCATATGAAAGGAAGTGACGTCACCTTGCTGGCAAGCCCTCATCAAAGTTTAAGTCGTTCAGAGAGCCCTACATTACAAACTCCAAGCATTTCATTTTCAACTGTAGACCCTCACACCTGAAGAAGGTTTCACTGCCTAAACATTGCGTTTTCTCTCTTCCCTTTTGAGCCTGGAATAAACCTATTACTTGTTCCTTTGCAGACTACGCAGGCTGACACAGCTACCCACTAACAGTAGTTACAGTATATGTATTGCAAGGCGCTCTGTTTTATTAATGGACACTCCGACTCAAGTGTTGTAGAATGATAATAGACAAGGGTAATGTCATCCCCGTTAAACAATGTGCTTATCACGCAAATCCTGCTAAACTAAAAAATAGACACAAGAAGAGTATTATTGGACAATGTTGTGAGGGTCTGGTGTAATTTCTCTTATAGAGGAGTTATAGAGGAGACATGCATCACCTCTTTTTATACTTGTAACAAAGAACATTCCACTCAGTGAGGAATGCATTGTTATCTCAATCACCTGCTAATTCATTTTACACCACTGGAAGACAGTAATTGTACTGTATCTGTAAGGAATGTGTGTTGCGTCTACAAAATTAAAGTGTTTAAATTGTATAATTAAAAAGTAAAAAAAAACATACAGCTTACACAAAGATTCTAAGATGATCACAAGGAAGTGTATTGCATGTGTAGTGGCAATGCTTGTTAATAAGACAGAATTAAGTGTTGCTGTGCTTTCCTAAATGAGGCCCCATCTCTCTCATCATCTCTGTGGTACAGCCACAGAGAAGCTATTCATGCAGGCTGATTTAAGGTGTTTTCTTTTGATAAGGAGCAGCTCACAAATGGGAATGCACTTAGCTAAACTTGGCTATCTTGGCTATCATGATCAATGGTCATCCTTTGTCTAGGGAGTGCCAGATGGACATCTAGACTGCATTCCTAAGTGTCAGGAGTAAGTGACTCATCTCTCACCTTGATCAACCAATCAGGGACTGGCAGAGCATGGTAACACCATGTGGGTCTCCCATGCCCGCCAAACTCTCAACCAATCAGCACACATCCGTGTCTTGGTCAAAAAGGTAGCGCAAGCTTAGGTCAGGGCTCTCCTTGGCCATTTTTCGTGCACCCTCAGAGACAATCACGTGACAACCGCTGTTGTCTGCATTGGGACTTGGACTTTGTTCTAAGCGCGAGTCTGAGGATCCCGTATGTACTCAAGAATTCTGCAATGACCAACGAGAATGCTCCGCTTGATCAACAGCAGCCTACAGTTGGACCCTTGTTGACAATCTGAATTCAGAAGCAGCGCTGGACCGGGAATGAACCAGTTTCTTCCCGTGCAAAAGAGTGACTTGTGAGGACCCGTGGTCACACTCTGTGCATAGAGACTTTCTACTAGTCAGCCGGACTGCTGGCAGATCCCTCAGAGAAACTACTGCCCTGCGCATTGCAGTTAGATTCCTCTGCCCGTCCTACTCCGAGCTGCAACTTGACTGGTTGGCCAGTAGCCAGAAGACGCCTAGATGGACACCTATTGGTCAACTGCTGGAACAGAGGTTGCAACAGAGCCTGTCAGCTGGTTTGGTGTTCGTGCCGGGAAATCCGAATCCATCCAGTGGATAAGTAAACCCCATGTTCCACATTGTGTCTTGAGTATTTAATTGTTACCTCAACACAAGTTGTTATCAATTTAATTCATGAGTAATGCATTTACTTCCGAGTCTAGTGTAACAGTGGGTAATAACACTGATTAGGGATTTGGCATAGCCGAACGATATATTGAAGTATATTCTCTGTTTGCATCTCTTTAAGATTATATACCTTGTATATTGATAACCCTCACAGTAAGGTCTGCCGCCTGTATCCAGGCAGACTGGAATATGTTTGGTGCATAATTTTTGTTAATTAAATGTATCTCGTGTATTCAATCCGTGTGTGTGCGTTGTTTAGTTGTTCTGACAATTGATTTTCTAAAAGCCACAACGAACCACCTCATGATTACTGCTACAATTAATAATTGTCTCAGTAAAATCATAAAACCACTACACATATAATGGTCTAACCCCATTACCCCCATTTTGATTAAAATCGCAAACACGTGTTTAATTAAATGCTTTTATTGAATCACAATCTGACAATGCAATGTAAATTGTTATCTTTGTCTTCTTAGTCCGTTAATTAACTTTAAGCATAGCTTTCTCACCATTTAGATTTATTTTTCATACCATCATTAAACAGCTAAACAGGGAAGAAAACGTTTATCCCCGGTTTATCCCCGGTTCCGCCACTGATAAAAAAAAAGCACCACATCTCTTCCCGTTAAAAAGAGGAAACACTTTACGCTTTAACTCTTACGCAAAATTTCACCAGAGACACTCATTAATAGTTTATGCTAACACCCAACTTTCTTAACACACAGCACCCCTCTCCACAGGGGTTCCATTTAGTGGACAGAAGAACAGAAGAATATTCGAGTGTGGTAAAAAAAAATGGCTTAAAAACTGCATTTTGAAGGCTGTGAAGACAATCACAATGTGACACACAAAGCAAATGTAACACTAGGAGGTTTTGTGAAAAAGTTACTGGCGTGCCAACTGATTTTTGAATACATTTTAGCAAAGTCATCTATATAAAAAAAGTTGCATTTAATACCACTTGACAGTCAGCTGGCTGTTCCGAAAAATAGATAAAAACCAGCTTAACAGCTCTGTTGTTTTAATCCCGTAAAGCACTTTGAGAAGCCACCTTTAAAGGCGCTATATACAATAAAGGTCATTATTATTACTATTGTTAATTTGCTGGACAGAGAGGTGAACATTATTACGCAGAAGACAAAGGTAGCGATTTACGTTGCATTGTGCCATGGAACCGGGCTTCCATAAGAATTAAGTAATACAGATGCAGGCATTCAAAGTGCGCGGTACAGACACGTACCGGAGGTAATTGGCTACGGCGTCGTGCATCGTGACGCGCGATGACGCAAAATACCGCGGTGCATGATTGGTTGACCGACAGGGGCACTCGTGGTCCGTTGGTCTGTCGTAGAAAGACTTACTGTAAACGTCTTTACTGTGCCCGTTGTAGATATTGAATTTTACCACTGAAGGGAAATCTTAGTAGCTGAGCATAAAAAGAATAGGAGCATACTGTAATGCGTGTGAAGGCCATAAACTATA
Source organism: Lepisosteus oculatus (assembly GCF_040954835.1). Classification (NCBI taxonomy): domain Eukaryota; kingdom Metazoa; phylum Chordata; class Actinopteri; order Semionotiformes; family Lepisosteidae; genus Lepisosteus; species Lepisosteus oculatus. The sequence goes on along the minus strand of NC_090703.1, from coordinate 27,873,680 downwards.
TTAATTTTGGAACATAAACATAGAGTATATAGCTGGTCTTGGTACTTTAAAGAAAAAAATCTTCGAAGTCTTTAACTAACGTGATACCGGAGTCAACAAGCATACTTTTAGAATTTGATTAAAAGGGAATATAATATGGAATCGCGTATCTCAAGAATTTAATAACGGTATGATTATATCCGTGTACTGCGACAGGGCTGTGTAGGGCTGTTTCGCCTGCCTGTTCATGCGAGCTGTCTTGTAGCCTACTGGTCTAGGTGTGTGACTACCAACTGGCAGGTTGTGTGTTTGAATCCAGCTGGTGCTGGACTTTTCATTTTTATTTATTTATTTTTAATCTCGTAACATAAACATATTACCGTATGCAAACTGTACTGTATACAGTATGGATATGTATGTTTAATGTCTTATCTGTGCCCGTTTAGGTATTGAATATTCATATCTAATTTTACCACTGAAGGGAAATCTTAGTAGCTGAGCATAAAAAGAATAGGAGCATACTGCAACACGTGTGAAGGCCATAACGATATTAATTTTGGAACATAAACATAGAGTATATGGCTGGCAATTATTCTGAAAAATGTTCAGAATAATTGCAAATCTAGCAGGATAGAGAAAGCACAGAAAACTGGCAGTTAGATTGATCAGATTAGTATGAAAAGTCATTTAGCAAAGGGAATGAGAAGAGTGACAAACTACTATACTTTAGATCTTTTTTTCTGAACCAGGGAAAATCTGATCATGTTTCCCTATAACAATAATAAAAAACTTTATTTGATACATCACCATTAAAGGTGGCATCTCAAAGCAATACAGTAGATGTAAAAACAAATAAAAGGACCACAGATTACAAAGTAAATACATATAAGAAAGACAAGCAGTTAGAGGTGCTACCAAAATTAGAAAATGAAGCAGATACAGAAACTAAGTCTTCTGAAAAGAAAGGTTCTGAGGTTAGATTTAAACTGGCCCTGGTGTGTGTGTGTTTGTGTCTGTCTGTCCTGTGATGGACTATTAATTACTGTACGATTTATAGTTGAAATCTGAGCCTAGATATAAAGTTAGATATAAAGTTAAAATCTCGACAAAGCAATGTAGGAAATACAGAGAAAATAAATCCTTTCTGACATCTAAAATCAGTTTCGATCAAGGTCTCTAAAACGAACAAGAAAAAGAGGATTTTCGGAGGGCAATTACGCTGTGTTTATATAGAATACGTGATTTATGAGGAATCTAATTTCTTGTTCGTTTAAAACAGTGAAATGTCAGCTGCAAAAGATCGCACCAGAAACAGCACTCTCTCTGCCTGTCATAAACATTCAGGCAAGGCTGAATGAAGTCATGTCAAGTACAATAATTCGGTGATCAATAATAACAGTTTTAGGACAGTATATAAGGAGGATAAGGATTTTGAAGTTGACTCGAAATCTGATAGGTAACCAGTGCAAGGACTTGAAAACAGGTGTAATGCATCCCTGATAGGATTCTTGCTGTCATATTCTGAACATATTGAAGATTGCTCAGTGTGGATTTAATTTCCCCAGTGAACAGGATGTGCATTTATTAATTCTATAAAAAAGCCTTTCTTGATTTCTCTAGTTCTTAGTTTCTCTAGTTCCCTTTAAAATAAACTATTATTCCACAATGCAGAGTATTACATGGCCAGTATTTACACATGATATTTGTGATTTAAAGAAATTAACACAAGCAGCTTTTGGAGATTTAAGTGTTGGCTGAGTTATTGCAGGATAAAAGACTAGAGATGTTGGTAAGAAGAAGATAATTTTGGGATAGCTGAGGAATACACTGATAACAAGAACACTTCCTAATAGGGTTAGGCATACTTTTGATGAAGATGATGAAGTTAACAGACTGTATGTTTACATAAATACTGAAATGAGGATTGTATTTTAGATTTTGTGTAGTTGCTAGCATTGAACTGTGTGTTGGATGCACATGAATTGAAGGAATGGGCAAACATAGCTGATGCGGATCCACAGAGCCAGCATATTAAGATGTTAAGGAACAAGTAATAGGTTTATTCCATGCTGAAAAAAAGAAGAAAGAGAACACAACATTTCGGCCGTGGAGCCTTCTTCAGGTGTGAGAGAGACAGGGCAGTAGGCAAAGGTAAAGTAGCGGGAGAACAAAGGTTGAGAGGGAGGAGGAGTGAGAGGCGGGAGCAGGGGACAGAAAGAGAGGCCAATCAAGAGGTGTGAAGTCAGAATGGGTGCAGAGAGGTGTGAAATGAAACTTCCAATGAATGGAGAAAATTTAAAAGAACAGTAATCTGTCGTTAAGGGAAGGGAGAATGTGTGATCCTAGCTGCAGAATAATTTTAGTTTCGGTGGTCTTTCTGATGTATGAGTTCGGAAAACCGTCTTTGAGAACACAGACGGAGAGATTAGAGTGGTCGTGGCCGTCAGAGGTGAAATGAGAAACAATGGGCTTGGAGAGATCTTTAATCTTCACAGCCCTGACGTGTTCTCTGAAGCGGTCTCCGAGTCTCCTTCCTGTTTCCCCAATGTAGATGGCTGGGCATTTACTGCAAGAGATACAGTAAATAAGGTTGCTGGAGGTACAAGATGCTGTCTGGGTGATCCGGAATTGTCCTGAGGGGCCTTGAATGAGTGTGGTGGTGGCTGTGTACTTGCAGGTGATACAGCGAGCTCTTTTGCAAGGGAAAGTGCCTGGTGTGGATGGTTGCTGAGGGCGGTCAAGGGAGCTGTGGACAAGGAGGTTACGCAGATTAGGTGGTCGGCGATATGAGATGATAGGGCGATCAGAAAAGAGGGCCCCAATGGAGGGATCATCCTGTAGGATGGAAAAGTTCTGGTTAATGGTCCTGGGGATAGGAAGTGTGTTAGGGTGGTAAGGAAGCACCAAAGGAATGCAGTTGTTACGGCGGGAGTTCCTGATCGGGTTGATGGTCCGGGGGGTGTTTTTGGCTCGGGCAAGGGCCCTGTCAATCACACTGCTGGGGTAGTAGTTCAGGTGGGTAGCTGCGTCAGCATGCGTAGGCTGCAAAGGAACAAGTAATAGGTTTATTCCATGCTGAAAGAAAGAAGAAAGAGAACACAACGTTTCGGCCGTGGAGCCTTCTTCAGGTGTGCTGAAGAAGGCTCCACGGCCAAAACGTTGTGTTCTCTTTCTTCTTTCTTTCAGCATGGAATAAACCTATTACTTGTTCCTTTACACTGCTGGGGTATCCTCTGTTGATAAAAAATGAGGGCTTGAGCTCATTCATTGAGCTCATTCAAGGCCCCTCAGGACAATTCCGGATCACCCAGACAGCATCTTGTACCTCCAGCAACCTTATTTACTGTATCTCTTGCAGTAAATGCCCAGCCATCTACATTGGGGAAACAGGAAGGAGACTCGGAGACCGCTTCAGAGAACACGTCAGGGCTGTGAAGATTAAAGATCTCTCCAAGCCCATTGTTTCTCATTTCACCTCTGACGGCCACGACCACTCTAATCTCTCCGTCTGTGTTCTCAAAGACGGTTTTCCGAACTCATACATCAGAAAGACCACCGAAACTAAAATTATTCTGCAGCTAGGATCACACATTCTCCCTTCCCTTAATGACAGATTACTGTTCTTTTAAATTTTCTCCATTCATTGGAAGTTTCATTTCACACCTCTCTGCACCCATTCTGACTTCACACCTCTTGATTGGCCTCTCTTTCTGTCCCCTGCTCCCGCCTCTCACTCCTCCTCCCTCTCAACCTTTGTTCTCCCGCTACTTTACCTTTGCCTACTGCCCTGTCTCTCTCACACCTGAAGAAGGCTCCACGGCCGAAACGTTGTGTTCTCTTTCTTCTTTTTTTCAGCATGGAATAAACCTATTACTTGTTCCTTTGCAGCCTACGCATGCTGACGCAGCTACCCACCTGAACTACTATATTAAGATGTTTATAATTAGAGGCAATTTGTTTAAATGACTAGGTATGGATACTGATGTGCAAGAGAGGTGGAAAGGCTGTTTCCTTAAGCCAGCACTATAAAATGTTTTATTCTCAATGAGATGCTGCCATTTCATAGTGGGTTTCTAACACTGTGTATAGTTCCATCCACACAGTGCCTTTACTTCCATTTCTAATCTCTTTATCCAGTACAGAGGATTTGGAGCCTATCCCAGTAAGCAACGGACACAAGGCAGAATACACCCTGGACATAGCGCCAGTCCATCACAAGGCAGACAGACACAAACACACACACACCAGGGCCAGTTTTCCCATAAACCAATTAACTTACCAGTATGTTTTGGAGTGCGAGAGGGAGTCATATCACACATATGGAGAAAAACCATTTAACCCAGAGAGAACATGTAAACCCCACACACACAGGATGGCAGGAATTGAACCTAGGACCCCAGTGCTGCAAGATAGCAATGCTAACCACTTTGCCACCATTATAAATGGATGGATATCTTAGTTATCTTTCTAGTTCACAGGTTTGCATGCATAATTTAATTTTGAAAGCCACTGAGACATCAGGTACTACTGTTGTATTTATGAAAAAGAAACAAAACAAAAAACATACTAACAACTGTGCCATCCTACTCCTTAGTTAATACATTTTATTATTCATAAACAGTTAACATTGTTAGCAAAATATTTTGAATTATATTTAACCCTATTTTTTCTTTAGTTTTGTATTTAACTTATTATATGATAGTCAGACTTAATGTATATTTGAACAATGAAAATATATTTTTACAAGATTTTACAGTGCCTTGCGAAAGTATTCGGCCCCCTTGAACTTTTCAACCTTTTGCCACATTTCAGGCTTCAAACATAAAGATATAAATTTTTTATTTTATGTGAAGAATCACCAACAAGTGGGACACAATTGTGAAGTGGAACGAAATCTATTGGATTTTTGAAACTTTTTTAACTAATAAAAAAATGAAAAGTGGGGCGTGCAAAATTATTCGGCCCCCTTGCGTTAATACTTTGTAGAGCCACCTTTTGCTGCGATTACAGCTGCAAGTCGCTTGGGGTATGTCTCTATCAGTTTTGCACATCGAGAGACTGAAATTCTTGCCCATTCTTCCTTGCAAAACAGCTCGAGCTCAGTGAGGTTGGATGGAGAGCGTTTGTGAACAGCAGTTTTCAGCTCTTTCCACAGATTCTCGATTGGATTCAGGTCTGGACTTTGACTTGGCCATTCAAACACCTGGATACGTTTATTTGTGAACCATTCCTTTGTAGATTTTGCTGTATGTTTGGGATCATTGTCTTGTTGGAAGATAAATCTCCGTCCCAGTTTCAGGTCTTTTGCAGACTCCAACAGGTTTTCATCCAGAATGGTCCTGTATTTGGCTGCATCCATCTTCCCCTCAATTTTAACCATCTTCCCTGTCCCTGCTGAAGAAAAGCAGGCCCAAACCATGATGCTGCCACCACCATGTTTGACAGTGGGGATGGTGTGTTGAGGGTGATGATCTGTGTTGCTTTTACGCCAAACATATCATTTTGCATTGTGGCCAAAAAGTTCGATTTTGGTTTCATCTGACCAGAGCACCTTCTTCCACATGTGTGGGGTGTCTCCCAGGTGGCTTGTGGCAAACTTTAGACGAGACTTTTTATGGATATCTTTGAGAAATGGCTTTCTTCTTGCCACTCTTCCATAAAGGCCAGATTTGTGCAGTGTAAGACTGATTGTTGTCCTATGGACAGACTCTCCCACCTCAGCTGTAGTTCTCTGCAGTTCATCCAGAGTGATCATGGGCCTCTTGGCTGCATCTCTGATCAGTCTTCTCCTTGTCTGAGCTGAAAGTTTAGAGGGACGGCCAGGTCTTGGTAGATTTGCAGTGGTCTGATACTCCTTCCATTTCAAGATGATCGCTTGCACAGTGCTCCTTGGGATGTTTGAAGCTTGGGAAATCTTTTTGTATCCAAATCCGGCTTTAAACTTCTCCACAACAGTATTACGGACCTGCCTGGTGTGTTCCTTGGTCTCCATGATGCTCTCTGCGCTTTCAACAGAACCTTGAGACTATCACAGAGCAGGTGCATTTATACAGAGACTTGATTACACACAGGTGGATTCTATTTATCACCATCAGTCATTTAGGACAACATTGGATCATTCAGAGATCCTCGCTGAACTTCTGGAGTGAGTTTGCTGCACTGAAAGTAAAGGGGCCGAATAATTTTGCACGCCCCACTTTTCATTTTTTTATTAGTTAAAAAAGTTTCAAAAATCCAATAGATTTCGTTCCACTTCACAATTGTGTCCCACTTGTTGGTGATTCTTCACATAAAATAAAAAATTTATATCTTTATGTTTGAAGCCTGAAATGTGGCAAAAGGTTGAAAAGTTCAAGGGGGCCGAATACTTTCGCAAGGCACTGTACATTAAGCACTTAAAATTAATATGATTAATAATAGTAAACTGTAACATGCTGTAACAAGATCGGTTAAACTGCGAAGAAAATGCTTTCAGAGAAAATGCTTCAGGTGTGAAGAACATAGATCTCCAATGCAATTTCAACCAATCCTGTTCCCACACACCCTGCCCCTACTACCATTAGAATATACACAAACATTTTAGCGTTTCATTCTGAGCAGAAAACCCTCACACCTGAAGAGTGCTGGCTGTGACGAATTAAACTGGTTTTACAGGTTTCAATCACAGACCATGTGACATGGGAGTCAGGAAACTAACACACAGCGCCACCGGATTTGATAACGCTATAAAAACGCTATAAAATAATGTGACTTGGCACAGAACAAGTTTACAGCACAGTACAATAATAAATGTTGACCATGACTTTAGAAGCATAAATTGCCTTACACTCAATTTAAACACAAGCTGTCTTTAGCCCTCTAAGCTGGTTCATACAGAAATGTAGAGATCCAGGCTCAGAACACACAGCTTCATTAGCGAATACATATGCAGGACAACTAAAGAAGACATTTTACAGAGGATGGATTTTTAGAAACATCCCATCAGTGACATCACTGAAGTCAACTCCTAGGTACTGTAACTGTCGTGTGGATAGTTTCACAAGAATCAGACAAAGGTTTAAGCATCGCTTGTTCTAGATAAAACTGCAAAAAAAAAACAACAACCAATAATGTACTTCATTGCGGCTCTGTTTGCCCAAATCATATATTCACAACGTGAAATCTAGAAAATAATATTACGTAACTAAAATCCGAAATATGGAAACAGAACCTGTGTAATTGTTGATAGATGATGTACTCGTAACATTTTTTCAAGACGAACTACAACATTTAAAAAATGACTTGTATGTACTTGATATCTCTAATCAATCCACGGGTCCCACCACAAAACGAAACTAAAACGCATACCGTTTCGCGCTTCTTATTAGTTTCTCAAAAGTAATTTGACCGTATGAAATGCATAATATAAACCTAAAAACATATACATGAGCAGTACTTAAGCACTGTAGTATCGGTGTTAAGACATACCTCTCAAATACTGTAAATCAAGTTAAAAATATCTCAAGACCGATTCTGGTCATAATGAAACCATGTTTCGTGTATGTTTTCTTTAAATTACCGAGACCAGCCATATACTGTATGTTTATGTTCCAAAATTAATATCGTTTATGGCCTTCACACGCGTTGCAGTATGCTCCTATTCTTTTTATGCTCAGCTACTAAGATTTCCCTTCAGTGGTAAAATTAGATATGAATATTCAATACTTAAACGGGCACAGTTAAGACATTAAATATACATATACATACTGTATACAGTACAGTTTGCATACGGTAATATGTTTATGTTACGCGATTAAAAAATAAATAAATAAAAATGAAAAGTCCAGCACCAGCTGGATTCGAACACACAACCTGCCAGTTGGTAGGCATGCACCTAGACCAGTAGGCTACAAGACAGCTCACATGAACAGGCAGGCGAAACAGCCCTACATAGCCCTGTCGCAGCACACAAATTCTTTAGATACGCGATTCCATATTATATTAGCAGAAAAGCTTAAAACTACCACTTTTTCACACGCTATTTCACATGCTAGTTAAATACTTCGATGCTTAAAATCGTTAGGGAGAAATGGAATACTCCTTTAAATTTCCTTTAAATTTCCTTTAAAGTGCCGATTCCTGGAATCTGACTGGCTGACACCCCTCTGAAGTGGTTCCATAAAATCTGGTATACGGAAAAGAAAGCGTTGATAAATACAAGTGTCTTTTAATACACTCTTTGCTGTGCTCTTGAGGATCCTTGTGATATTTTAAGCTGTAGTTGAATGATAGGTGTCGCATTTTAAATCATTTTCATAGTTAGAAATTATGAAACGCCCTGTTAAAAGCAAGGAAGTTTTTATGCCCGTTGAAGTAAAACAAAATGCCTGACAAAGTAGGGCTTGGACAGATTCCAAGTGCTTGTACAAATGTGCTAAAGAAATTATACTTTGAGTATACAGCTTGTCCAAAGTCATCCATTATTAATACTATTAGTAATATCTTCAGTAAAGGCTTTGATGCATAAATATTTCTGATAAAGGTAGGTTGTGTACTTTTGTCCAACTGAGCAATCTTGCTTTCATAAAATATACCAACATTTTAATGACTGATGATTAACATGCTGTAATACACAGTTCAAAATTAAAGGCTCAAATCCTGTACATGAGAGGTTAAGCTCCCCCTGGCGGTTTTACAAGGCGACGCCGGATAGTTAACCATGTGACACCGTGATACCGCGTGATACGGCGACACGCCCACCGGGGTATGCCGCGAAATACCTCACCCATTTTGAATGGCTGCATCTGTAGGTTTATTCCATGCTGAAAAAAAGATAGAAAGAAAACACAAGAATCAGCACCTTTATATAGCACCTTTAAAGGTGGCTTCTCAAAGCACTTTACAGGATAAAAACAACAATAACAACAACAACAACAATATTGTATTTTATTGCACTTTGACAGATCGTCTTTAAATCAATTGTTGATTTAAATGCCATAAACATTAGTAAATGTTTGTATTGTAATGCATATAGCCTCCATTTCTTTATAAAAATTTTAAAAATCGTTTGCGCAGCCTAAGGGGGGGGGGGGGGTCTGCTCTCAGTGACAGCTGACAATCCTCCATACACTCAAGTGAAAAATTAATAACGCCAATGTAAACATCGTATTTACAATTTGTTGATAATAAAAATGTTAAGTTCTCTAAAGCTTTGTGATAGTTTACCCAGGGAGCTGTATAAGCATGCGTGGGCAGCAAAATATCAGCTAAACTGGGAAGATGCGACACCGAAGATATTATTAATAACCTTTTAAATCTGAAGGGAGATCTAAAGGGATCCCCACATGATAGAAGCAGAAGCAGGAACCGTTGTCAGAAGGAAAGATGGTGACTATTCGTTGATATTAAAAAATTACTTTCGATCCGAACATGATATTTAGAAATATAAAAAGTCAATTAATTGTCCATAATATTGCTATTTTATTTTTTCAAAGAAATGTTTGTTAAAAGAAACTTGGTGGCGCTTGTGGGATTTGAACAGCTAACCTCTCTCTTAGAAGTCAGGCACTTAGACCACTGCCCCACTCACACGGTCGCATGATGAGTGGTGAAACAGCTCTAAACATATAGTATTCACAGACATTGTACAGCATAAACTATTCTTGTATTGCAGTACATGAATATCATTATTTTGTTATTGATTTCTTTAGATACGCGATTCCATCTTATATTCCCTATTAATCAAATTCTAAAAGTATGTTTGTTTACTCTGGTATCAAGTGTATTCGCAGAAAAGCTTAAAACTACCACTTTTTATACATGTTATTTCACGTTAGTTAAAGACTTCAATGCTTAAAATCTTTAGGGAGAAATGGAATACTGGTGTGTATTTTTTCTTTAAAGTACTGAGAACAGCCATATACAGTTTACATACTGTACTGTAATACTGTATGTTTATGTTCCAAAATTAATTTTGTTTATGGCCTTCACACGCGTTATGCTCCTATTTTTTTATGCTCAGCTACTAAGATTCCCCTTCAGTGGTAAAATTCCATATAAATATTCAATACTAAAACGGGCACAGTAAAGACATTTAAATCTTTCTACGACCGACCAATGCAACACGAGTGCCCCTGTCAGTCAACCAATCACGTACCGCGGTATGACTCACGATGACGTAGCCAAATGCCCGCGGTACGTGTTTGTGCCGCGCACTTTGAATGGCTCCATCTGTATCAAGCTAATAATATAAATTGACGTCGGTTGACCCCTGCTGAACATGACTTATATCCTTAAATGATCTACTGTAAATGATCGCCACAAAATCATCTGTAACTACAGTATACCAACAATTACCATTTTAACTATTGAAAGAGTGGGAAAACTGGCAGGAAGAATGTAAATGCATAGGCTAACCCATATGCCTGTGCTTATGCCTGATTTTGACATACAATAAACACATACAGCACCTTCTCCAAATCATGGAGCAGGTACAGACACCTTGTATCTGATTGAATATTTTTACTGCGGCAAAGCTTATTAAAAACACAGGAATTAAGTTTGCTGCTCCCTTGCCAGTCCCTTTCTTCCTCATCTCAGTGGTGCTGGACACAGAAAGGCCATTCCATTTGGTTCAGATTGAAGGTGTTTTTCTAGCTGATAGTTTCCTGATAAGGAACAACTCCCATGGCTGAGATTCTCCAGCCACCCTAATAAATGGTCATCTCTGGCGCCTTCCTGTCTGGGAGATTCCTTGGGAGAGTCTCATCCCAGGTTGTTTACAGCTCTAATGTCAGAGAGCATTGTTACTCATCCTCTACCTCGATCAGCCAATCAGGAACTGGTAGGGCAGGGTAACCCCACATGGGTCTCGAATGCCCGCGAAACATTCAACCAATGAACGAATGTAGTTCCTCCAGATAAAACAGGCAACACAGGGCCCAGAAGGGGCTCCTCCAGGACATTCTCAGACTCATCTCGGACAATCATGTAACGGCCAGTGTGTACGAGTGCCAGGACTTTACTTTGTTCTAAGAGTCGAGGATGGAGGTCGACCGCGCGTAACCAAAGGATCCACCCGAGGTTAGCCCAGAAGCAAGCCTCGCTAAACACCGGTACCCCAGCACGAATGCTTGCCTGATCAACGAGTGAACTACGGTCAGAACTGTCGACAGCTGAATCTCAGTATTCAGGACTAGTGCTACATCGGGAATGAACCAGTCTTCTTCCCGTCTAAAGAGCGTGACTTGATTGGACCCACAGCTCTGCTAGGACCCGCATCTCTGCTAGTTAAGCCAGGATTGACTAGCCGGTCTTCAGAGAGCCCACTGCCAGGGTGTCACAGCAGGAATCTCTCCCTCCTTCTCTCACACCTCACACTAGACCTGCACTGCCTGGCACTGGGCCAGAGGATGCCGATTGGACTTAACAACAGCCTGCTGCTGTTCCCTTGTGTCTGAGGGAGATCTGAATCCACAGAGATTGGATGATTATTCAACATTCTGCATTACAGCTCGAGAATTCAATTGTTACCTCAACCCCAGTTGATATCAATTTAATTCCTATGAGTGATGTACTTGCCTTTGAGTATCTAGTGTAGAAGTTGTAATCAAAGTTCATTTACGAAACGGTATAGATGAATGGTATACTTAATGTATGTCCCTCTTGGTTTGTAGCTTTTCGTGATTGAAGATGTACCGTTTGTATTCTGCTAACCTTCACTCTTAAGATCTGTTATATTTATATGCACATTATATGTATTAATAAATGTATTGCTGTGTATTAGTATCTGTGTGTGTGCGTTGCTGAGTTATCCCGCAAGGTCAGTTTTCTAATAGCCATCAAGGAATCATTCTGTGACTTACTGCTACAATTAATAATTGTCCCAGTAAATGCTCAAAACTCCTACATTGTCATCTTCTTAGTACAGTTACATTGTGAGACCCCTCTGAAAAGTTACAGAAGGTGCATGGAGCCACAGCTAGCTATTTTCTCTGCTTCAGTTGCATTGAAAGACAACATATTGAATTGACATTCACTCGCTGATGTACTGTAAATGTTTTTGACAAAAAACATGTGATATTGGTTTAATGTTTGTTTGGATGGTTGTATTTCTATATTTCTGGCTTTATAGCGCGTTAGTATCTATAATTATTATATTATGTATTGAAGATGTTTTTCAAATGTTTCCTTTTTTCCACCCCTTTTCAGAAAGGTTAGAAGGTGATGCCTTCACATCACTGCTGTTTTACCATCTGTATGTTCCAAGCAAGTGAATCAGATTTGGAATCAAGAATTTAATCCTCATTGATACTACATCTAATGATACTTTTATCAGATGTGTACACTGTAACAGCAGAGATGTGGGCAAAGGGCAAAGTGTTGCAATTCACTTGTGAGGCTTGCTTGCTAGACAAGGTTATGTTGTATACTCTGACAGCTCTCTACAAGACATCAAACTATTGACAGGTGCGACACTCCATATTTTGGCCTATATTGGGGAGTCCATCCGCCCCTCTCCCCTACGTCATAGGATGACATCATTCTCGGTGAAACTTACTTTTATCTGACTTGAGCATGGATTGCGTCGTTTTGTTCCCAGTGCCACTCACAACAGTGTTTGAGGCTGCTCCTGATGAAAGCTGCACTGTAAAGCACATAATTAATCATGTGATGGTCTTGCCAAAGGAGAGACTCTGTTAAAAAAAATAGAATTATGTATACTCACCGGAGTTTGGAAATCTTTGTCCTGGTCGAAGCCTTCTTCAACAATTTCACATGACTTATGACTTGCCATATTCCCCTGGAGTTGGAAAGCATCCAGAGGCTGCTTATTTACATCCAATAGAGCCAATAGAAAAATGCATTCAATTTATAATGGACCCGCTCAAAATTTGCCTTTATTTTCTAATTATGCAATTGTGTACCTTGGGCTCCCAATTTAATTTGTTGGAGTAAATTAAAAAGTTAATTTCAATCACTACAATGCTGTGAAATACAAGCTATATTTTCATTACCCAATGCTTCTTAGCTTGCTAAAAATCTAACAGCTGTACTAAAGTGTACTAAATTAGACTTAAACAGAAGACGCGTGTACATCCCCCATCAGTTTGAATGAATGGGTACATTTGGTCACATTTTTTCGTCCCTTTAAAGATCATCACTTATCACAGCCTTGATTACAACTTTGATAACTGAATGTGCCAGTGTGTAACGCAGGTCTGATTCAAGCCTTAACACATGTGTAAAACATTCTTGGGAATAATGTTTTGATCACTAGTAGCTAAAGACCTTTTCCAAACACTTATGTTTCATTGTGAATGACATTTATACAGTCTACCTTCTTCCATATAACAACTGAATACTAAAGAATGTTTTCTAAGAGATATCTTTAACTAAAATCTTTTTTCATATTTAACACTCATTTTGTGAGAGAATTGATGATGAAGGTAAATGTGCAGAGATTGTGAGTGATGTTGCGATTGCTGAGATGGCATGGGTGTGAGCGGGGAGGGGGTAGAAACTAATAATAAAACTCTAAGGAAGAAAAAATGTGGTTCTTATCATCTCCAGCCAAACGACCTTGGTTGTCCTTGGCAGCTTCGGTCGTTATAATAAAATGCATCAAAAATTTTTTTTTTAAATGAAACTATTTCCAACGATAAAGAGCAGATTTACATCTTTATTATATCATTTTTAAAAAGTAAAAAAAAAAGTTTGTGTTGGATGCTGGTTTTGTTTTAATAGCTTTTCAGTGCTTTAAACCATTTCCCATTGCTTTTAATAATATGACTCATTGCATATTATACACGTCATCTTGGACTTTTAAAAATTGATGTTTGAACTCTCTGATTTTGTTTAAATTATTATGATGTGATTTATATTTTCTTTAAACTTTCATAGTAGGTTTTTTTAATATGATAATCTTTTTTCAGTCTGAGAGTTGAGAGAAAAATGGCCCATCATCAGCCAGTCACCTTAGCACCCGTAAGAGGAGGGCGTGCCGGTGGGGAGGGAGAGGCCCGATAGATGCTACAGTCTGAATCAGGATCCTGCATTGTGCACGCTTCCTCCGTGGTTTAGTCATGTTGATGTTGAGTGATCCTCAATCATTTTGTGAAGAACAGAGACCAAAAAATGGAAAGCTTTACCTTCTCTTATTGTTAACTTGTCACTTGTTAGAACATCTGATGGGTCAACCACAGGTGTCAGTGTATCAGGTGCTACTAATCAGATTTATAATTCTCTAAGCATGTCCAGACTTTTGGGAGCAGTACTGTATGTCACCTGACTCCAGGACCCTTATGATACTACCTCAGACACCAAGCAATAAATAAATGAACTGGTGAAAAAAAATTAAAGATGAGCCAATACCTCACCATTGCACATACAGTGTTCAAGGCTGTGGACCCCAAATATATATCGAATGTATTTTGATATTGCATAAGGGAAACTTTAGAAATACTTTTTTTACAGTCGGAATTTGTAGAAAAAGAAAATGTAACATTGTAGTTATTTTATTACTTATTATTTCTTCAAAGATATGAATCAGCCACAAACCCAAAGATATACAAAGGAATTTATAGAAAGGGTGCTTTACATACTTCTTTCTAATAAATTATAATTGTAGTTCCAAAAAATAATGTACAGATGCAGCCATTCAAAGTGCGCTGTACAGACACGTACTGGAGGTAATTGGCTACGGCGTTGCGCATCGTGACGCAAGATGATGCGGGGTACCGCGGTACGTGATTGGTTGACCGACAGGGGCACTCGTGGTCCGTTGGTCTGTCGTAGAAAGATTTACAGTAAACGTCTTTACTGTGTCCATTGTAGTATTTCATATTTATATGGAATTTTACCTCTGAAGGGAAATCTTAGTGCCTGAGCATAAAAAGAATAGGAGCAAACTACAACGCGTGTGAAGTCCATAAACGATTAATTTTGGAACTTAAACATACAGTATATGGCTGGTCTCGGTACTTTAAAGAAAACATACACACCAGTATTCCATTTCTCCCTAAACATTTTAAGCATCGAAGTCTTTAACTAACGTGATACCAGAGTCAACAAGCATACTTTTAGAATTTGATTGAAAGGGAATATAATATGGAATCGCGTATCTAAAGAAATTAATAACGATATAATTATATTCATAAAAACTCCCTTGCTTTTAACAGAGCGTTCCATAATTTCTAACTACGAAAATGATTTAAACTGCGACACTTATCATTCACCAAGAGCTCGAAATATCACAAGGATCCTCTAGAGCACAGCAAAGACTGTATTAAAAGAATCGCGTATCTAAAGAAATGAATAAGATATAATTATATTCGTGTACTGCGACAGGGCTGTGTAGGGCTGTTTCACCTCTGTCTTCATGTGACTCGATTCAAAAGCCATTTAGCAAAGAGGGGATGAGAAGAGTGACAAACTAGTATACAGTACAGTACTTCAGATCTTTTTTTCTGAACCGGGGAAAATCTGATCATGTTCCTCTATAACAATAATAAAAAACATTGCCACACCCGGACTGTTAAACCAATGCATTAGGACGTCGAAGCCCATTGAGGAGCCGGGCAGATAACTGTTTTGTCCCTTGATTTACTGATCTGCATTAATTACAGAAATCGAGTTCCTCTTCTTTGCAGAGGAACTGGTCCTGCTGTCGCCCACAGAACAGGCTGGAGCAGCACTGTCAGACCTGGGCGCTGACAGTCAATCTGGACAAGACCAGAGTTATGGTTTTCCAGAAAAAAAGCCAGACCCCCATTAGTCTTCCTGAGATCGTCGGATTATGAACGAACAAAAGCATCTTATTAAAAACGCGTTTGCTTTTGTCTGGGTATTTACTTTGTAATCTGTGGTTTACATCCACTGTATTGTTTTGAGATGCCACTTTTAAAGGTGATATGTAAAATAAAGTTTTTTATTATTGTTATAGAGAAACAAAAAAAAGACGATTAAAATCTGTCATCTTTCCAAGAAGTTTCTGCTTTGTGCTAAGACATTAACGAGTACAACCTCCCACTCTGCGGGAGGGCTGGCTGTGACGAATTAAACCGGTTTCACGGGTATTTTCAAAGTAGGACGTACAGTAGGACAGCACAAAAAAAAAACAGACATTGTGTGGTACAGCACGGAGCTCAGTCAATTCAAACAAGTTCAGTTTCAAAAGAACTGCAACGGGCATAAAAACTCCCTTGCTTTTAACAGAGTGTTTCATAATTGCCAACTACAAAATGTATTTAAACTGCGACACTTATCATTCAACCAGAGCTCGAATATCACAAGGATCCTCTAGAGCACAGCAAAGACTGTATTAAAAGAATCGCGTATCTCAAGAAATTAATAAGATATAATTATATTCGTGTAATTCGTATAATTATATAATGCCAGCGAACTCTTGTTTTTATGTCGACTATAACTATGCTGGGCAAACGTTCCGAGGTCAAATTCTTCCAGCACGGGGGTACCTTTAAAGCACCGAAATTTTTTGGCGCCCCTTCTCTTTAAAGCCCTGGCCAAATATGAAGACAGTACGTACAGTTATAATTCAAACGGAATTAAAAACTACACATCCCAGTTACCATGGTGGTGCTTATGATCATTGCATTTAACCAACGAAACAGGGCAAAAAATCAGTCACATGACTTTGGGGCAGAGTTTCGAAAGCTTAACCTATCAGCAACAAAGTGAAATTTACATGATAGGCTACCTCAAACTGTCAGTTACACGACTGTGTATGTCGACATTATGAAAAAAAATGTTTCAGGCATTGATGTGAAGGACAACAGAGCTTTCACTGGCCGATTATCATTATTATCATTATAATCATTATTATTAATAATGATTTTAATTTAAGGGTCTAAATATCTCAACATATTTATCTGTATAGCAGGTAGTATCACCGTATTCCACTTTCTTTGTAAACACGGAAAAACAGATTCACAACGCAAAGCTGTATCGCTGTGTAAAAAAACCCGGTTTGTAATGAGCTGCTGAGCTAAGAATAGGAATGTTCCTGCTGGCAGAGGGGGTAGAAAGTGCCTGCGGTCATTTAATTAGTATGCTTTCAGAGAAAATGTTTTAGGGGTGAAGAACATAGATCTCCAATGCAATTTCAACCAAACCTGTTCCTACACACCCTGCCCCCACTACCATTAGAATATACACAAAACACTCAAATCTTTCGAGCTAATGATCAGGTGACCCGAGAGAGAGCGAGAGAAACACCAAGGGGTGCGGAACCAGGGAACTATTTACATGGAAAACGGGCGATCTCCCCAGACTGTCTGCCTGTTTCACTGTAACCTGGATACCTCTTTATTTAGAACTCACTAACACTGGTTTTTAGTTTAGAAGGATTCAAGTAGGGTTTTAGATGAAAGGCAGCGACCTTAATCTCTGACCAAGGGAAACGTTTCGTTTTTTCAAAGAAATGTTTGTTAAAAAATAAAGTCATAGTTCCATGGGATTCAATCACAGACCATGTGACATGGGAGTCAGGAAACTAACACACAGCGCCACCGGATTTAATAACGCTATAAAAACGCTATAAAATAATGTGACTAGGCACAGAACAAGTTTACAGCACAGTACAATAATAAATGCTGACCATGACTTTAGAAGCATAAATTGCCTTACACTCAATTTAAACATAAGCTGTCTTTAGCCCTCTAAGCTGGTTCATACAGAAATGTAGAGATCCGGGCTCAGAACACACAGCTTCATTAGCGAATACATATGCAGGACAACTAGAGAAGACGTTTTACAGAGGATGGATTTTTAGAAACATCCCATCAGTGACATCACTGAAGTCAACTCCTAGGTACTGTAACTGTCGTGTGGATAGTTTCACAAGAATCAGACAAAGATTTAAGCATCGCTTGTTCTAGATAAAACTGCAAAAAAAACAACAACCCATAATGTACTTCTTTGCGGCTCTGTTTGCCCAAATCATATATTCACAACGTGAAATCTAGAAAATAATATTACGTAACCAAAATCCGCAATATGGAAACAGAACCTGTGTAATTGTTGATAGATGATGTACTCGTAACATTTTTACAAGACGAACTACAACATTTAAAAAATGACTTGTATGTACTTGATATCTCTAATCAATCCACGGCGACATTGTTAAAAGCAGAGTCCCGGCACAAAACGAAACTAAAACGCATACCGTTTCGCGCTTCTTATTAGTTGCTCAAAAGTAATTTGACCGTATGAAATGCATAATATAAACCTAGAAACATATACGTGAGCAGTATTTACACACTGTAGTATCGGTGTTAAGACATACCACTCAAATACTGTAAATCAAGTTAAAAATATCTCAAGACCGATTCTGGTCATAATGAAACCATGTTTCGTGTATGTTTTCTTTAAATTACCGAGACCAGCCATATACTGTATGTTTATGTTCCAAAATTAATATCGTTTATGGCCTTCACACGCGTTGCAGTATGCTCCTATTCGTTTTATGCTCAGCTACTAAGATTTCCCTTCAGTGGTAAAATTAGATATGAATATTCAATACTTAAATGGGCACAGTTAAGACATTGAATATACATATACATATACATACCGTATACAGTACAGTTTTCATACGGTAATATGTTTATGTTCCTAAATCAATCTCTTTTATGAGCATGTGAAAGGCATGGTGAATCGATTCTCAAAAATTACTTTACTTTGCATGATTGGAAACAAATGCGTGATTGCGAAATGCTGTGGTGTTACTTTTACAAAGACGGTCAATGAAAAAAAGAATGTTGACCAAGGCAATACTTTGAGTTTACACTTACAGCTTGTCCAAGGTCATCCATTATTAATACTGTTAGTAATATCTTCGTTAAAGACTTTGATGGCCACAGTTCAAACATGAGAGGTTGAGCTTTATTAGCTCCACCTTGCGAAAATTCCAGATACTATTATTTTGCTTGTTGTATTATAGGAGAATTTACGGTAACTCGCGGTATTTACCGGTAGCTTGCGGTAGACTGCGTACAGCGTACCGCAAAATAATGCGGTATCGCCCGCTCATTTTGAATGGCTGCATCTGTAGATGTGTTTAAATTGTAAAAGGGTTTGAGATGTCTTTAGAGAGCATGAATGGCATCATTACAAATCTGATCTTTTCAGATCAGAAAATAAAGTCCAGCACTGTTGCCGCGGGCTGTTCCAAAGTACAATATGTTTTGCATAGCACCTGCAAAACACCATACCCATGGTTACTCTAATGTCTTAACTAATTTCTTTATGCTGCTAGACAGAATAGCACAGCTCTGTGTTTACTGATATAGATTTGGAATGCAAAAGGGCATTATGAATGGTCTGCAGGACACTGCGATTTTTTAACCAGGGTCAGAATAGTAGTCACCTCTAACAATCTCATTTTCAGCACCAAATTGAAAAGTTGGGTGATGGAGTGTTCAGAGCTTTATGTCTCATGAGTACTTTGTAACCTGTGTCATTAATGAATTTTGTCACAGGGATTCAGGTTGTAACTGTGAAATGTTAAATTTCTCTGATACAAATAAAAAGAACAAATTTTATTTCTGTTGTCTTGAGAGTGTTCTTTACCCCCACCCAGAATGTTTACTTGTGAGCAAGAGTGACTGGCTACCCTCATCAAATCTAGTTTTAGAGTAAAAAGCACTATATACTGTACAATTTTTTAAGTGGTGCTTGAAACACCTCTCTGGTGCCTGGAAAGCCAGATATGAGATTCAAACCTTTGAGGCATTCAGGCCTCTTTATTTTTTTCCTATAACACTAGGCCTTCCCGGGTACACCATGTAAAGGTACTGCTCAGACAGCCACTTGCACATCTCTCGGCAGCTCAGTTTTGCACCCAGGCCCTGCGCACTGCTGTAGTTCCCCATAATAGCTTAGGACCATAACAGACCCATTTGAACTCTAGTGTCTAGGCATGTTGCACTCTAACACAGCAACAAACGTGCTTGCGCACAAAGGATGATGTCAGCCTATGACTTAGGGGAAAGGGGTGGCGGGTGGACTCCCAAATATAGCCCTAGCCTAGGAAAGAGAGTGTGGCACCTGTCAAATGTTTGATGATCTGTGTATCAGCTCACTACTCAAGACCCTGCACAAGAGGAACAGAGATGCCTGCAGTAATGTAAAAAAAATGTACAGTACTGTAAAAACAGAAGAATACTTCTGCAGCCAACACAGCTCAGATTGAAGCCAGGTTATCCACCCACTTTCTTTGAGAAAGTCACACTGTTGACAACATCTTTTAAACATGCAGGAAAAGTGATGGTTTTGTCTACTGTTCATGACAACACTGTTATCACCAAGCTATTCTTAAAGGCTACAGAGTGATTCATAATCCCAAATGCATTGAAGACTACAAGCAGCATAAGGAGGAAATTAACCATAAAATATTGACCATGAGGAGGCGAGTGAACCAGTTAAGATCATATACAGCTTTCAGCATTAATCCATGAAGTAGTATCATTGACTTTTCCATTACATCAGAGAAGTATTCCTGGTCAATGCATTTATACTTTTTCCAGGAGAGCATGGCAATTTCAGTGGAGCAAAATGATACAAAGACTACTAAGAAGAATGCACAGCTGGAGCTGGTCTGGGATATGGCAGATGTTCCAGTATGCCTCAAGGGAGGGCTATTTTTGCCCAGTTTGACAAATCAAAACTGGACTGCAATCTGTGCTCATGCAGAAAAAAAGGTTTGAAAGAACACAGCTTGAAAAAGCATAGGAAAAACCATCTACTGGTGCAAAACGTTCTGATGAACCAGCTTTGTGCCCAACAAATGTTTGAACTTTATCTCACAAAGATAGTATACAACAAAATCTAGAAAGTTGACCAGGTGAAAAAGAAATTATGTGTGATAATTTTATTATGTGTAAGATGATTTTATAAAAGATCAGGCCCTTTTAACAGATAATTTAGTATTTTGTCAAAATAATTTGTGAGTCTGTACAGTTTGCGTTCCTGTACAGCTCTCTGTGAATACACAGGACTGTCAAAATTTTGATGATTTATGTATCTGTGTATATGTTGAAGGCTATGCTTGCGTGTGTGTGGGAGTAGGAAGGGCCTTATATTAATTAATTCAACATTCTTTTATGAATCATACTAAATTTCCCTTTTCATTGAGGTGTTAGAATGTTATATGTAATATTTTCTGATGTTTTTACTCAACAGATCATTTGCCAGTCTTTGAAAACTTTATGGACGAAATTGGTTCATTATTTTTTAATTTGGGAATGAAATTCATACCAGTGTATTAAGGGTAAACTAAATTATTGATGTTTGTCTACCAATACTGTTTCACTGCTTCTTAGTTGTACTTCTAACCCCTCTTCAACAAAGTACTGGGACTAAAATGGGTATAAGATTTGACGTACAGAGGAATTTTAGAGCTGAAAGAGGTGTTGGATGCCTGTTATAACTGAACAATATAAGAAAATCATTGCAGTTAAAGTAAAAGTAAGAAAACAACATTTAGCCCAAACCAAGGAGATTTTGATTTGACTTTGAGATATTGATCTAACAGCCTGGGAGGTTAGTGTCTAACAGTAAAACAAATATGAGTAAGAATGACTGCTTTGACAATAAAAACTTCAATAAAAAGATCTACTAGACAGTAGTAGTGTTAAAATAATAGAGTGGCATATTATTCTGTAAAGGAGATTTTCACTAACAATTTGGATTTGGAAAAAAAATTGGAAAATGTCTGGAATGTCAGTACCTGCTGTGCTCCAGATTCTTAGATCTGTAGAGAGGTCTGTAAAACCAGACTTTTCTGTAAAAATTAAATGGATCTTGTCTATATCTAGTATTAGGTCACACTGGCCTTTCTAATAGTACATGGCTGAATGGATTCAATCACCTGTTGAAGTTTGTGATGTTTGTGACATCTACATTGGATTATTATTTCCCCATCCAGAGTTGCCATGGCAACAGCATCCTCTCAGGTCTTGATACCAGATGTCAATCTGAATGAGGCCTTTGACAACTTCGCTCTCGATTTTTCCAGAGAAAAGAAACTTCTAGGAGGGCTAGATTACTTAACAGGTAAGTTAATATGTCAGTGAATATTACATCATTTAAAACTGTCCTGCTTCATTTTCTATTACATTACCAATGTAAATGTGTTGATTACATTTGAGATCTTGGTTTAAATTAGGATGGACTTATTTAGTCATTATAATAAGTATTTCTGTATAATCTAAAATGTAAAAATACATTTTCCAACTAGTTTTGTCTTCAAAATAGATAGAATAGAAACTTATATAAAGTGTTGTGACTGTTTACTCAAATGGCTTTGTTTAAAAAATGACATATTTTTAGGATATAACTATAGACTGTATTAGTCCACATGCTAAAAGAGCAAGGTTTGATGTGTTCTCTCTTGCATTATATTGACATTACATGAATGCAATAAACACCAGTCTTACCTTGGGTCCTATATTTCCTCTTGAGATTTGCATTTTGTCTTTATTTTTAATAGGAAAAGGGATGCTGTTGAGATTTAAAAGAAGTAGAGTGTGACATGGAAAATCGTTATTGTGTACACACAAAATCAATTTAATGATAATTTCTTTCTTACTAAATTATTTATTTCTTACTAAGGAAAACAAAAGGAAAATAAATTCTATATATTGTGGTTCTATGAACAACTAAAATTTCTCCTCCCTTTTACACAGTTTGTTACTAAAATTCAGTCTTTTTTCTGTGAAGCACCTAACCCTCCCTCTATTCGAGAAGAGCTCTGTACAGCCTCCCATGACACCATCACAGTCCACTGGACTTCTGAAGATGAATTCAGTGTCAGTTCATATGAACTACAGTACACTATCTGTACTGGCCAAGCTAACTTCATCAGTAAGTAAAACCAATTTCATTCACTGTAGTCTGAAATATTGCACCTGAAAGAGAGCAGAACTTTGATAAATAGGTATGTATACATCCGTTCATCCATTTTCTAACCACTCCATCCACTTCAGTGTTGCTGTTGGCAAGCAACAGGTACAAGGTGTGGAGGAGATGCACATCTCACACCAGGACCAATTTTCCCAGAAGCCAGTTCATCTACCAGTACTCATTGTCATTGGACTGTGGGAGGGAATTGGAACACTTCAACTGGAAAGTGACAAAAGACGTCGCCATACAGTGGTACACTGCTCAAAGAATCTTGACTAGCCAAAGAAGATCAATAAGTGGTACACTACCTGTGGTGCTTTAGATGTTAATGAAAACACTAGCTTCATTCACTTTACTGTCATAGTCTTTAAATACACTTAATATGGAATGTAACTAAAGGGAAACTTTAGTAGCTGAAAATAAAAATAATTTCTGAACATAATTAAGAATATTGATTTATTAATTTAAATACAACATTTTATAGAGCTTTTAGTGGTAATGTATTCAAATTTCTTCATTAACATCTGCATCAAATTATTTTAACTTGGTCACTTGTTGTTGTTTTGAAGACTTTTGATGGGCTTTGTGATTGTTGGAATGGAAAATGAAATACTTGTAGTTTAATCAAAACAACAAACCAGGTGATGCTTTGGTTCAGTAGTAGTGTCTTTGCCTATATGTATATAGAAATTGAGAAATAATGTCATACCTTTCCATAACTGCCTATCCAAATCCCTGGTCTGGTATTTGGTACAAGGCAGGTACAAGCCTTGTATCTTGTATCAATACCACCTTTAAAGAAATGCCTTGGGTTCACCTGGGCTGCATTTAATAATAATAATTGCTTACACTTATATAGCGCTTTTCTGGACACTCCACTCAAAGCGCTTTACAGGTAATGGGGACTCCCCTCCACCACCACCAATGTGCAGCATCCACCTGGATGATGCAACGGCAGCCATAGTGCACCAGAACGCTCACCACACATCAGCTATCAGTGGGGAGGAGAGCAGAGTAATGTAGCCAATTCATAGAGGGGGGATTATTAGAAAGCCATGATTGTTAAGGGCCAATTGGAAATTTGGCCAGGACACCAGGGTTACACCCCTAGTCTTTTCGAGAAGCGCCCTGGGATTATTAATGACCACGGAGAGTCAGGACCTTGGTTTTACATCTCATCCGAAGGACGGCGCCTGTTTACAGTATAGTGTCCCCGTCACTATACTGGGGTATTAGGACCCACATGGACCGCAGGGTGAGCGCCCCCTGCTGGCCCCACTAACACCTCTTCCAGCAGCAACCTTAGTTTTTCCCAGGAGGTCTCTCATCCAGGTACTGACCAGGCTCACACCTACTTAGCTTCAGTGGATTGCCAGTTGTGAGTTGCAGGGTGATATGGCTGCTGGTGTGTGGAGTTTGCATGTTCTTCTCATGTTTGCATAGGTTTGCTCTAGGTACTACTAAAGTGTAAAATTAAAATTATGTTTTTCCATAAATTATAATAAAGAAAAAATATAAATTATTTTAATGCCTAGATAAACTTAGAAAACACTATGGATTCACAAGCTTTAACATTTTACATGCTATAACAACATGCTATAACTATTTTATATTAATCTGGCTGAGACATTTTGCTCTGTGAACCAGCCCTACTTTTATTAATTTCATATTTTACATATTGTTATATATCAAATTAATAAAAAAAACATCTATAATGTATAAAAATTAAAATTTCTGGAGAAAGATTATTTCTAATGGGCTTGGCAGTGGCCAGGAATCAAACCCAGGTATTTCACATAGCAGCACAGAATTCTACTGTTAGACACATGGCATGGTAACATTTAGCTTTATATATTTTCAAATTCTCTCTGAATACTCCCAAAGCCATTGTTAGAAGATGGGCATGTCTGGTGACATCACTGGAAGGAGTTCTGACTGATTCTGTATTCATCTGTTCAGCTTGTTCCTATGTAGCATGGTAACAGATTTTAACAAAAATAAAAAAGTCAAACAAAAGCCGTAACCAATAGTGATGAAACATGAAGTTATGTCTTATTATAATTAAACAATAAGAACTTATTTGAAGTTCTAACAGTAATTTTGTGACAGTCAAATCAGATAGGCCTTGCAACTCTGTCAGTGAAACTCCTGTTTAAAATCTGCTTCATGCCAAAAAGAGAAGCTACTGTGTATAGAGAGGTATATACAGATTCAGGCCATTCAGAATGTGTGCTTCATAATGCGGCAGTTCACAATGTGTATAACACACCCCATTCCCATGCGCAGAGACTTTTTAGAAATATTCTGCTGTGGGTCTGCACTATATTGTAAAACCACCAGGTGGTGCAGTGAATGCTTAACGTGGTGTGAAAACATTTGGGCTGTCACCAGAAAATGCCTAGATTCAAATCCCAGAGAATGCTCAACCCCCTGGAAAAATTATTTTCAACCAAAGATTTATAGTTGTGTAGTGTTGTGACTTTTATTAATTAAATACTGTATTTTAAAGTATGTTAAATATTAAATTAATTTAAAAAAGAAAGTATTGATATTTTACAAAAACAAAATTACTTAGATGAATATACAAAAATAGTTAATTATAATTGGTTGTGAATGTGATGTGCATCTTTCAGGTTTACATCTGCATTAAAATAATCTTTATTTTACCTTAATGCAAATTTTAGCAACGTTAAACAAAGAAGGGAAGAAAGGTTATTTTTAGAATTGCCAGTAACTAGAGAATAGCTTATCAATATGCTGAAACTGTTCATGATGGTGAAGACAGATGTGTTACACCTTTACATGAGCCAGTGGCTGACTCTGTTGTTTACTAATGTATACTGTGTAGATGGAGATGACCTTGTTATAAGATAAGATAAGATTTTATTGTCCCCTGAGGGACATTTTGTATGGACTCCCAGCACTCCTGTACATTTTAAATAGAATAGAATGTTAAAAAAAGAGAAGAAAAATCTTACACATTATACTATTAAAAAAAACATTTCACATCATTCTGTTGCACATGTACAGTATAATACATAACAACATGTAACATTTATAACACATCACAAAAACATATTGCACTCAAGTGGGTTGTACGAGTCAAAATTGTGTTTATCCTTGACATTTGCGTTGACAGCTTTAATGAATAGTGGAACAAAGGAATGTTTGTATATGTTTGACTTACATTTGGGAACCCTAAAACGTTTGCCAGAAGGAAGTTGATATTCAGAGTTGAGGATGTGGGAAGGATCTGATATAATTTTTCCTGCCTGTTTGATTAGGGATTTTCCAAAGATTGTCTGCAGAGAGGGGTGCTGTTTCACTCCTATGACTTTCAAAGCTGTGTGGATGAGGCGGGTAATTTGTGTTTTAAAATGAACCGATAGATTATCCACAAACCACAATGAAATACCATACCTGAAAATGTGCTCGATTACAGCATGGTAGAAGAGTATCATTACTTCCTGTCAAACCCCAAACACTCTTAGTCTTCACAGGAAATATAAGCACTGCTGAACTTCGAGCAAACACTCTCAACATGAGTAGACCAGCACAGGTTACAGTCTATGTGTACACCTAAGTATTTATATGAGTTAAATGTGAAATGCGAAATATTTTAATCAACGCACTTTATTATTTAAGTCCAAGATCCTGACTGATTTGACTTTCTATTCATCTCATTAAACTGAAACAGAAAAAGAACATATAGTTAAACTGTCACTATTCATTTGCAGATTTTGACTTCACACCTCTTTTCACCTCTCTTGACACACCAGATTAGTGTTGATACTCCTTCTCTCCTCCTCCCACCTTCTCTCAACTCGCATCTTTTGCTCTACCATGTTTTCTGAACTGCTAGTTGTCCTCTCTCCCTCACACTTTAAGAAGGCTCCAGAGTTGAAACATTGTGTCTCTTTTCTTTTCATCATGGAATAAACCTGAACTTGTTCTTTTGCAGCCTATGCATACAACACAGCTCCCTACTTAAATTTCTTTAACAGACATTTATTACAAAGGGTGGGGGTGTTACATCTCGCTGTGCATGTTATTTGGAAAAGGCAGTTTTGCTCGGGTGATGGGCTGAATTTACAGTATCTTGCACTCTTGCTTTATTATAAGGCAATCAGCAATCAGACAGGCTGTTTTTCCATTGTCTGGGTACTGTAATTTTACAACGTAACCAAAGACTACATTCCCAATATGCCACATGTGCAATTCACATTACGTTACAGATAGAGCCATTCGAAATGCATGGTACAACCCTGTACCATGCGAAATTACCCAGTTCATAACGTTGAACCGCAGTACATAATTGACTGGCCAAAATGACCAACAGGGGCACTCGTGGTGCACTGGTTGTTAGTGAAACAAGTTAGTTAATCATTTAATCTCTTTACTGTGCATGTTTTAATCCACTTAATATTGAATATTTATGTGGAATTTTACAACTAAAGTGAAATTTTAGTAGCTGAGCATAAAAAGAAGAGGAGCATAAGACCTCTGGAGATCATAAACAGTGTTAATTTACATATTATGTAAACTGTAAATGGCTGGTATTGGTATTTTAAATAAAAAATACACAGCACTATTCCACTTTCTTCCTAAACATTTTAAGCATCAAAGTCTTTCATTTGGTTACGTGCTTCTTCTGAATTAAAAACTTAAGTTTTTATACTTCGTAAAAAGTTATAAAGTTTTAACCTTTTCTGTGAATACTTATTGCAGTAAAGAATGCATACTTTTTAGGATTTGATTAATAGGGGATACCATGTGGAATCGCATAAAGAAATTAATAACGATTATATTCATTTAACTCAAATTATCACAATAGTACACTTTCTTTGTAAATGTCTGCATCAGTTTAACTCATTCTCTGAGATTACAGATGCAGCCATTCAAAATGGGTGTGGCATTTCGCGGCATACCCCGGTATCACACGGTATCACGCAGTATCACGCGGTTAATCGCGTCATTTGACATCATGCCGGAAACTATCCGGCATCACCTTGTAAAACCGCCAGGGGGAGCTTAACCTCTCATGTACAGCATTTGAGCTTTTAATTTTGAACTGTGTATTACAGCATGTTAATCATCAGTCATTAAAATGTTGGTATATTTTATGAAAGCAAGATTGCTCAGTTGGACAAAAGTACACAACCTAACTTTATCAGAAATATTTATGCATCAAAGCCTTTACCGAAGATATTACTAATAGTATTAATAATGAATGACTTTGGACAAGCTGTATACTCAAAGTATAATTTCTTTATCACATTTGTACAAGCACTTGGAATCTGTCCAAGCCCTACTTTGTCAGGCATTTTGTTTTACTTCAACGGGCACAAAAACTCCCTTGCTTTTAACAGGGCGTTTCATAATTTCTAACTACGAAAATTATTTAAAATGTGACACTTATTATTCAACTACAGCTCAAAATATCACAAGGATCCTCAAGAGCATAGCAAAGACTGTATTAAAAGATATTTATATGAGATACATGAGAATCCAGGCTTTTTTATCAACGCTTTCTTTTCCGTATACCAGATTTTATGGAACCACTTCAGAAGGGTGTCAGCCAGTCAGATTCCAGGAATCAGTACTTTAAAGGAAAAATACACACTGGTATTCCATTTCTCCCAAACTATTTTAAGCATCGAAGTATTTAACTAGCATGTGAATTAGCATGTGAAAAAGTGGTAGTTTTAAGCTTTTCTACTAATATAATATGGAATCGCGTATCTAAAGAATTTAATAACGATATGATTATATTTGTGTACTGTGACAGGACTGTGTAGGGCTGTTTCGCCTCCCTCTTCACACGACTTCCCTTGTAGCCTACTGGTCTATGTGCCCGATTACCAACTCATAGGTTGTGTGTTCAAATCCAGCTAGTGCTGGACTTTTCTTTTAACAAACATTTCTTCGAAAAAATAGAATAGCGATATTATGGACAATCAATTGACTTTTATATTTCAAAATATCACAACATGATCGATTCTGTCATTTTCGATAACAATGAATAGTCACCTTCTTCCCTTCTGACAACGGTCCCTGCTTCTGCTTCCTGCTTCTGTTGTGTGTGTGTGTAATAGAGTAAATTTTTATAGAGAAATGGAGGCTGGACAGTATGTGTTACAATATAAACATTTATATTGATTTAAATCGTGTTTTGATTTAAATCGCAAACGCGTGTTTAATTATATGTTTTTTTTATCATAATCAGGCTAATATAACATAAATTGATACAGTATCTTTGTCTTCTAAGTATCTTAATAAACTTTCAGCATAGCTTTCTACCCATTTAGATTTATATTTCTTGGGATTTTGGGATCAAACGTGGAAGGATTAGATTGTAATCGTTTTTATTTTTCAAATACGTTTTAGAAAAGTGTAATCTATACCTGCCCAGACTGTACGCCTTCCTAAACCTCGCCTTTCACTCCTGTCCTGCTCTTCCCCGCGCACCCCACCCGGGCGCTCATCGGCCTCTGCCCGGGACGAATGTATATTTTGATATTTACACCCGGCACGGCACCGAGGGAGCGTCTGCATTTATAACTTAGTTTTTACAATTAGTCAAGCGATATAAAGCATCTCCTTTTACTTTTAAGTCCCTTAAATACATTGAGCACAGCTTTCTCACCACTTAGATTACTTTTTGATAACATCCTTACACAAAGCAGAAACTTCTTGTATTTTCCGATGACATACAGTACAAGTGGAAAGATTACAGATTTTAATCGTCTTTAATTTTGTTACGTTATACGTTTTAGGAACGTTTCATCTAAACAAACACCACAAAACTATTCTCGATTGTATTTCTGAATGTTATGTTACACCTACAGTATTTCACTGCTTTAAATACATCAAATTAAGAAAGTTAGGTGTAGCACTTTAGATCTTTTTTTCTGAACCAGGGAAAATCTGCTCATGTTTCTCTATAACAATAATAAAAAAACTTTATTTTACATATCACCTTTAAAAGTGGCATCTCAAAGCAATACAGTAGATCGAAAAACAGTTTAAAGGGACCAAAGAAAATACCAGACAAACGCAAACACCTTTTTAATAAAACGCTTTTATTCATTCAGCAGAGAGTGAGAGGGACATCCAGCAGAGAGAGACACACACACCGGTTTTCATTGACAAAAAGTAATTGTTTTTTTTTACATTTTTTACGTTTTGTTTGTGGACAGACTGTCCACAAATGTGAGACTGTCTTTCTCAGACTTACATTCCCAAATGTCCCCCGTCCCTGTCAACAATCCTAGGAAGAACACGAAACAGCCTGTTAATAAAATTGTTACAATTTTGTTCGGTCAGTTCTTCCTCCCTGAATTTATAGATCGCATTGATCAGTTCCTGCTTTGTGACGGGCTTAGCAGTTTTCCGAACGTAGTCTTTCAACGAATGCCAAACCATCTCTATTGGATTTAGATCTGGGGATTCGGCTGGAGTTTTCACCCAGTTCACTCCTTCTGCTATAAGCCTCGCCCTTGCTGCTGTGTGTTTCGGATCGTTGTCTTGAAAGAGACAGTGCCTTGATCCAAACTGTTCCCTGATATATGGGGCAGCATGGTGTGTGACCACGACTTCCTCGAAGAATACACGGTCCATAATTCCTTCGAAAATAAGAAGTGGTCCCGGGTCTCTTATAGATATACCCCCCCAGACGTGAACCTTCAGTGGATGTTTGGGCTTTGGCTTGTCCACATATCTCCCCTTTTTGCAAAATGCCATTGTTGAAAACTGTTCCAGAGCCACTGTTGTTTCGTCGGTGAAAAATACATCCTGAAATGCCTCCCCCTGTTCAATCCATTGAAGCGCTTGCTTGAGTCTTTCCTCTTTGTTTTTTAGCCTTATCATGGGGCATGTGTTGGTTTTTCTGTATCTCCATCCAAGCCTCCTGCGTACTCTTCTTATCGATGTCGGGCTAATGGTCGCACCAAGGTCAGCCCATAGCCGTCTTT
Source organism: Lepisosteus oculatus (assembly GCF_040954835.1). Taxonomy (NCBI): domain Eukaryota; kingdom Metazoa; phylum Chordata; class Actinopteri; order Semionotiformes; family Lepisosteidae; genus Lepisosteus; species Lepisosteus oculatus. The sequence goes on along the minus strand of NC_090703.1, from coordinate 27,842,829 downwards.
GGACTTGCATCGCTGGTAGCTCATCATTTTCATCAGTCAGTTTGTCGATAGCTCGCACAATAGGACTTGAAAAAAAAGAGATCAACAGTTAGTTTTAAAAATAATGTGTGTAGTTGTATTTATATGCAAGAAAGGTATTTTTAGAAATTTATTTACCTTTGAATCATCCTCGGTTTAGATTCTCTTTGCCTCCTCTCCCCTTTATAGTGTCGTCTCACTGTGCTTTCAGAAACGAAGATGTCCATCGAAGCCAAATGCTGTACAATGTCCCGTGTTGACTTCCCGTTTCTTTTCATCTTCATTATTTGGTGTGAGAGAGTCTTCGTGATTTTGGTCATTGTCCGTCTCCTTACCAAAGCGATACAGTGGTGCAGCTTGAATTCTATACCTATATACTGTATGGTATGGTACAGATAAAACCTACACCATACTGATGAGCTAATACCACGGAAAGACACTCCTATTTCATTTAAAACACAATACGCCAGGAAATGTGTCTGATGCATTAGCAAGTTAAAACAATTGGGTCGAAAACCTGGGCGTAACACCATTTCCTTTTTCTGATCACTCGCTTTCTGGATACATGTCTCACCTGTCCTGTTCTTTGTTTTCCTGGTTTGCTGATTAAGCCTGCTGCGGTCCACTCCTACCCTCACACCTAAAGAATACTATTTTAAATTTCTTGGCGCAGTTTATTGTGCATTTAACCCTTATATGTTCTGTCCGCGCCCAAAATGCAATTTAATAAAAGTCAAAAACCGCGCTCAAAATGCAATTTAGAGCTTTCTGGCAAGAGGAGACACCCAAATCAATGTAACATGTCACAGTTTGTGCATGAACAGGTATAATAGGGGGAGGTATAACAGGGTTATACTGCCTATTCCCTTTGATACCAGATTAAAAAAAAAAAGAAAAATGTTTTGAATCCCAGGCGGAACCGGGCATCCATATGAATCAAGTAACAGGTTTATTCCATGCTGAAAAAAAGAAGAAAGTAAACACATTCCATAAGAATTGACTGAGCTCCGCTCTGTACCACGCAATGATCCCCCCAGAGTCTCTGCCCCGGCTTATTTGGGTTTTTAGACAGAGGGTAAAAAACTCTCTCTCTGGCTTGACCTCCCCCTCCATGGGTATTGTCTGTTTTTTTGTTAACAAGGCTCGCCAGCTAATGTGAATCGAAACCTGTCTTTCTAGCTTTTAAAGTCGTGCGATGTGTAAGCCACAATTCAAATAGAGAAAAAAGACCTGACTGACAAGATTTAAGATGTGGCTGTCAATGTTGGATTAAAAAAAACACATTGCCCGACGTTTGTTGCATTGCTTGAAAAATAACTTTATTTCGAGAGACTGGATAAGTAATTCAAGTGTTTTTTTAACTTCCTGAAAAACAACTAATGATTTAACTATATGTGCAAACGTTTTATGATATGTCGCTGTTCAGAATGTCTGTGGACATGTGCTGGCTGGACAGAGGGCTCTACTGTACACAGAGAGGGGCGGGAGGAGGGGACAAGCTGATATAAACTCTTAGAGTTTGATTAAAAGGGAATATAGTATAAAAATATAGTACTAAAAATAAGATACACTCTATAGTCATTCACAACAGCGACTGTCAGAAGATAGGACACAGCTGCTCAGACCCCCGCTGAATGGAAAAGGGCACTTTAATGTTTTGTATGGCTAATACTAAAGCCAATACTTTAATATTCTTTTCTGTATGTTTAACAATAGTGGGTACTGGCCTAATTCGGCCCTGCTCCCGTTGTTAGGTGTTAATGTGTTGTTAAGTGTGAATTTGTACCTGTTTCCCTGAGGTCTGGCTTTTTTTCTGGAAAACCATAACTCTGGTCTTGTCCAGATTGACTGTCAGCGCCCAGGTCTGACAGTGCTGCTCCAGCAGTGCCAGGTTCTGGCACAGCCTCTGTTCTGTGGGCGTCAGCGGGACCAGGTCGTCTGCAAAGAGCAGGGACTCGATTTCCATAATTAATGCAGATCAGTAAATCAAGGGACAAAGCAACTATTGTGCCCGGGTCCTCAATGGGCTTTGACGTGCTAATGCGTTGGTGCTAATGCCACACAGTCCGGGTGTGGCAAGCCTCTAATGTCTCCCGACTTCGGCAAAAGGCACCCGCCTTTCATTGGAAGACAATGAACATTCTAGCCGTACATGTGAATATAGCATAAATACACCAAGGGATTGGGTGAGCTCACATCACAAAAAAAACTGCGAACCTGCACTACAGCGACCACAGTACAGTATGGAGACCAAGACCTTTTATGGGAAGAGACGGGGTGCTTCTGCCGCCTCAGCTTCCAAAGAGCGAAGGGTAAGCAAATACAGCAGACTTCATCTGAAATACGCGATTACAGCGCATATTACAAGGTATTATTGCCGTTTTGAATTTTAAATTCAATTATAATTATTTCTTCGTAGCTTGTTCTTCAAGAAAACACTGCACGGGCGAAACGATCTTCGAAATATACCACCAGGACAGTAAAAAAGAAAGCGGTAAGACGGAAAAAAAGAAAAGTTTATTTTGACGTCTGTTCCGCGACTGATGAATACTACTGTGTGACTTTATTTCTTACATGAATTATGTTATTTTGCCACAGGCCATGGGTCTCTGGTCTCGGCCACTGGCCAGGGTGCCAACCTGTAGAAGCAGCACCTGTGTGGAGACATTTCGGCAGCAGCGGGAGCAGTACGATGCATTACTGGGGAGGATTGGGAGGCTAGAGACAATCTTGAAAATGCAGAGGAAAGAGACAGTATGTTCCAGCAGTCAAACAGTTGAGCAGCTGTCTCCCGAAAAGTGCCTGTCCCCGCAGGTTGCAATGCCTGGCGGAAGTTCTGCCCCTTCAGTGGTAAAATTCAATATGTACAACAGGCACAGTAAAGACGCTTACTGTAAGTCTTTCTACGACAGACCAACGGACCACGAGTGCCCCTGTCGGTCAACCAATCAAGTACCGCGGTACCCCGGGTCATCTTGCGTCACGGTGCGCAACGCCATTGCCAATTACCTCCGGTACATGTCTGTACCGCACACTTTGAATGGCTGCATCTGTACATGTGTGGTGTAATGGCTTAAGTGTACTTTGCATGCTGGAGGTCGGGGATTCGAACCGAGCTGTCACCATGAGATTTTGTTTTTAACAAATAAACATTGATTTGAAAACTAAAATAGCAAATATTATGGACACTATATTGACATATTTTATATTTCTAAATATTATAACATGTTTGAAGCTAAGTGATTTATTAATAACAACGAATGATTTCAAGCTGCTACTGTACTGCCACAACATTATAGCTTGTGGGAAATATATATAAATATATTTGTCCTGCATCAAAGTTTAACTTATTCAGAGTGCCCTACATTACAAACTCCAAGAGTTTCATTTTGTCTATTGCTACAATATCGACAGCAATGTAGTTAAAAGGAATGTGTCATAGCTGTTCGAGTTAACAGTCTGTATGTGGCGAGTTTTGACTCTTTCCTGCCAGTCTTGGATAAAAGGAACCTGTCTTTAATTGGAAGGTTTGCCTATTCTACTTATACATGAGAAAATAGGGGTGAAGGAAAAGTTCCCGCTGTAAATATTTTCACTGACAGACAAAGTTCTGTTATAACAAATATGCTTAACAGCTGCTTGTAAGAGCAAGGTGACTTTCTGCTATCTAAACCATTTTTACGGCTTTTAAAGTCATGCAATGTTTGAGTTAGGCAGGAACATGTCATTGTATATTATGTTTTATTTCATTTTTTAAAATATAAGAGAACCAGCAATCAAATGTCCTTTTTTTCTTAACACTCATTTTCCCATACTGTAGTTTGAATCTTTGTGTAAGCTGTAAGTTCTTTTTACTTCTTAATTAAACATTGGAAACACATTAATTTTGTGAACGCAACACACATTCCATACAGAAATAAAATCATGTTTTCTACAGGTGTTAAGCAGATTAGCAGGTTTCTGACAAAATAACACACCGTCCACCACTGCCCAGTGATATAACTTATCTTAACTTATAATATAAACAAGATCTAGTACCTGGTGCAGTCTAAAAAAAAAACTTATTTTGAATTAATCGAATCCAAGGTGTGAGTTCATAAAGCCAGAATTACGTCTGCAAAATACCTGATCATCTACTGTAAAGCTTTCAGTGCTTTGTGTATATTCTAATCACAGTAGAGGCAGGGTGTGTGGGGAAAGGTTTAGGCTGCAATTGCATTGGGGCTGTGTATTCTTCACACCTGAAACATTGTTTTCTCTGATAGTGTTTTCTTCCCTGTTTAGCTGATCTTTTGCTGCCTATGTATGCTTACACAGCTCCCTAGGTTAATTCTAGTACTTGACTGAAGAAGCTTTTAGTGTCAAACAAATGACAAAGTTCAGGTGTCTGTGAAGCAGAAGTCCCTTTATTCATATGCAAATGGCAGTCTGGCTTGCGATCACAAGACTTAAAAAATAAGTAGCTGAAGATGGTCCTTTATACCTTAAAACACAAAGAGTTACTATGACATATTCTAAAAAAATGATGAAAAAGCAACACCTGCTAATTAATTATATATAAGTTGCAGACTAGACAACAGTTAGTTCTTCTCATATTCTGGGAATACAGCCAGTTTACCAAATAAATGTCCTTATCTTGCTGACAGGCAGCATCTTTTCATAAATTTGAGCACAAAGCCTACATCAAGCCGCTAGAGTGCATAGTTTGCAAAAAACATACAAAACCACGAAAATGATATTATTATCTCCTGGGCATCTCTCTTATCTCTTCATTCTTTAGTCCTCTCTTAGAACATTATTGTTCTACCAATTATGTTCTACCTCTAGATAAGAGATGTAGAAACCTTTCCCAGGAAATCATTCTTGGTCTCTGTGTTCCCTTCATGGCGTACAATTAGCACAGAAGCAGCAGCTTTAGTCCACATGTTTTCCAAGCAGAATATTAACAATATGATAATTATGAATAATATCAGACCCACAAATATGTATTGAACAAAAGACCCTCACCATGTTCCTAGCACAGATTGTAGCCACGCACCAATGCCCCAATCATCTGGATTATAATTATGATTTTTTTTTTTGTTCTTCATCATAAATGTGCTGTGCTAAGTCATTAGTGTGCTCAGAATTGTCAGGAATACAAGTACTGCTTAGTCTTCGCTCACCTAAACAGCTGTTTATCACCCTAATAGAAGATGGTCTAGAACTGTGATTATAGCAGGGGGCATACGGTTCGTTCCATTCTAATACATTTGAGTTACACTCAGACTAAAAACAGAACTATTTACCCATGCCAATAAACCTAAATAATCACCTCAATCAAAGGGGATTACTCCCATGAGCATCTTTTATAGCAATACAAACCCAACATGAGCTCTGATTATTATTTGTGGCTGATTGATAAGGTATTCATTCCATATCCCCATTTATCAAAGTAAAACCCCTTACACTTAACAGGCACACTGTCGCCTCCCTCAGAAAGCTTGACAAACACAGAAACAGTAACAACTTAATAATTAATGTTCACTCAGTCTCTGGTGCAGTGGCTCGGTGGCAGTGCGACGCCTAGATCCAGCGATCTCATCCTGTCACTCAGATGGCAGAGTTGGAAGTCAGTTGAACTTGATATTGTCACGGACGTCCAAAGGGACAAACCGTGGGGAGCAGGAGAGCAGAAAAAGACCCATATGCGTAGCGGCGAGACGGGAAAAAGGCCCGGGCTCATTAGTGCAAAGAGTTCAGGAATGCCGTATAGAAACCTATGCCCTCAGGGAGCGGACGTGGGGCGCCCTGGTGCTAGGCGGGTCTCAGGACATCCGAACCTCAATGCTGAGCGAGGACAGAGTGCAAGACCCGGAAATATATAGCCCAAGGGAAAGACAGGGACAGGAAGGACAGCAGACCGGAAACTAGGGACAGGACAGAGAAGGAGCGCCCTCTGGCTGCAGAGGGCGTGACAGTACCCCCCCCCCCCCTTCATGGGCGGCTCCCGACGCCCATACAAATAAATAAGCTGCACAGCACTGGGGGGAGGAAAAACCTCATTTAACTGAAAGGAAACCTCCGGGAATCCACGGCTGAGAGCTACCCCTTCCTCCGGGGTATAAACCTTTATTGGGTGGAGGAAGGGGGGGTAAAGAAGAGCTCCAGAGACAAAAAACAAAAAAGTACACAAGCACAAACCCAACAGACAAAAACCTGGGAAAGACCAGGGAGACAAACCACACAAGACAGATAGGAACCAAAAACAGGTAGGAACCAAAGTTCCGAGACACAGAGAGCAGGGGGGACCAAAAAGGAGGGGAAACCAGGAAGAAAAAAAATCAAAACAAAAGGCAAAAAACAAGAAAAAAACCACAAAAATCCCGGGGAAAAATACCGCAGACTGGGCAAATGGCACGTTCACATTCTAACGCTGATATCGGAGTGGACAACCTGAGGAAAGCCAGACCGAAGTCCGCTCACAGACACAGATGCCCGGAATGATATCCAGCAAAAGAATGGAGGAACGGCAAATGGGCACGTTCGCATACTAACGCTGATATCGGAGTGGACAACCTGAGGAAAGCCAGACCGAAGCCCGCTCACAGACACAGATGCCCGGAGTGATATCCAGCGAAAAGCATGGAGGAACGGCAGAAAGCTTACCATTCTATCACTGATATCGGAGAGAGCAAGACCAGGAAGAGCCAGGCACGAGAACCCGCTCCAGACACAGAAGCTCGGAGTGATATCCAGTAATAAGAATAGGCAAGCCAGCTCAACATTCAATCACTGATATCGGAGTGATCTACCCGAGGAAAGCCAGGTACAGGACCCGCTCACAGGCACGGAAGATCGGAGTGATATCCAGTGATTAGAATAGAGGAACTGAAAAAAAAAACAGCCCAGAGAACAAGAAAAAAAAACTGCGGCAAGACAAAAAAAAAACGCCACTCGCGGGGTCAGTAGGTGGCTCAGCATTCTGTCACGGACGTCCAAAGGGACAAACCGTGGGGAGCAGGAGAGCAGAAAAAGACCCATATGCGTAGCGGCGAGACGGGAAAAAGGCCCGGGCTCATTAGTGCAAAGAGTTCAGGAATGCCGTATAGAAACCTATGCCCTCAGGGAGCGGACGTGGGGCGCCCTGGTGCTAGGCGGGTCTCAGGACATCCGAACCTCAATGCTGAGCGAGGACAGAGTGCAAGACCCGGAAATATATAGCCCAAGGGAAAGACAGGGACAGGAAGGACAGCAGACCGGAAACTAGGGACAGGACAGAGAAGGAGCGCCCTCTGGCTGCAGAGGGCGTGACAGATATGGTCTCTCCCCAGCAGGGTTGCAACATCTGGCAGGGTATATTTTCCTCAACCACAACCACTCGCTAGGTATCAGGTTATGTCCTCCCTCTACTGGAGGTATCCAAACGTACAGCATCTGTTCACCAGCCCTATGCACTGCTTCAATTAACAATCTACAATACTACAATAGAGAATTAGCAAATTCAATGATCCATTAGCCAGATTTGGCCCTCCAGAAAGTTTAGTTGGTTGGCATCTGATGATATCAAACAGGTTCGGTTACACAGTTCTGTTTGATCCAGCCTGCAGGGTACACAGGACAGCAGGCAGAACATCTACCCATGGTGTTCCTTCAGTCTGATGTTTCATTGATCTTTCTGTTCCTTTGTCCCACTGTTCCTGCAGAGGGTGATCTCAGTCCATCTCACCCCGAACAATGCAGCCACAGCTTGACACACTTTCCCTGTGAAGTGTGTCCCTTCATCATAATACAAGCGGCAGGGCAGTGCCCACCGAGGGCTTATCTCCATCTTCAAGTGTTTGGTAGACACAGAGGCAGTGGCTGCAACACAATGGGAAAACAGATTATAAGAGCCAAGGTTTCCCTTTACAATTGTCATTTCGCCACTGCATGAAAGGTTCCTCAGGAGCAGGCCTTTTGAGCTGTTGCACCCGCACCTGAACTGTAGTTGAGTTCCTTTGATAAGCATCACATCGAGATATCACATAAGCGGCTACTGCTTCAAACCAGGTCCCCACCCAGTTTTGGGTAACCGGCACACCATTTTACTCACACCTGGGTGTCCGACAGAGTGCCTTTGTCGGGCTACAAAGGGCATTAGGCTGTAAGGGCATGCAGAGCGTCCAGTGTGCTGGCAGCACCACACCCAATCGTCATGCAGCCCCACATTCTTTTCTAACCATGTCCATTTCTCTGCTTTGGAGGCCTCAGCCTGAATGTCCTGTAGCTGTCCCCTTTTCACCAACAGTGGTTTCACAGAGGTTTCAGACTCCTGCTCTACCAGGACTTTTCACCTGACAGCTGCAAAGTTGTTCCATCAAGTTACTGGAAACATGTCTTTATTATGTGATTTACACTTTACCACAGCTACTTTAGTCAGTAGCTGCAAAGCTTCTAATAGTTCAGAGACAAACCCAGCACTCTTATTTGGAGTCCCTGCAGTGTTGAGGATATCCCTATTCCTCCACCGCCATCCAAAATTGTGGCATACACCAAATGTATATATACAGTCTATATAAATTGCTACAATTTTCCATTTAGCATATTTACAAGTTTCAATTAAATCTTTTCATTCGGTCTGCTGATTCTACACCAGATTATTCACAGTTTATACAGCCAGGCAGGTAGCCTGCACAACACATAAACATGGCCCCATGGCCACAGCATCGAGGGGTCCTGAATAATAACCCACCAGACGATGCCTACCTCCATGCTCCTGCGCCAGCACAGCAGCTCACAACCTATTTCTTTCACTTACATACAGATTACATACAGATGATCTGGGCCAGTGCCTGCAAGAAAGCTTGTTTCAAAACATTAAAAAACGGTTTCTGCTGCAGGGGTCAAGATAATTTTGTCTTTAGACTGCACTACCCCCCTTAAGCCAGTTCGTCACCAGGCGAGCTCGTTCTGAGAAGGAATTCACCCTGGCTTTATCATGTAGTTGATTTTATACCCTTTTTTCCATCTGAAGATCTAATACTTAGAGTATGGATTCCCTCATTAGGTAAAACAATCACAATATCACATAGCTCTATTGAGGAAGCTCAAATAAGTGCTATTCATACAGAAATTCCTTATAAATGCCGTAGGGCATCCTAGCCCAATAGGTCTGGGGTGTCCCTCACCCACATCAGTAGTTGAAACTGTACATCTCTTCCCAAGCATACTGTGACAGCTTGTATTTGCTTTAAACACAACCCTTGCCCCCCTTCTCCTGAAGCCTCCTGTTACCCGTTAGAAAACGTTATATTATATTTTTATGCTGTTTTAGTCTAAAAACAGGACAGCTGTGCTCCTGTATCCCCTAGTTATTGCACACTGTAAGATTATTTCACTTTTATTTAAGTCCTGAGATAAACTTAGGAAGGCTACAAAGGGGCTTACTAGATTAAATCTATTATTTCACATTACATCTTCTGACATGTTCTTTAAATGTGAAATCAATCCTCTTTCTTGCAATTTCTCCAGAAAATGCTATTTTTTTATTAACTGCGCATCTTATTAGTAGTTTTATCTTTGGGGTCTTGTCCTCCTTTTCCCCCAGGGCTAGTTAACACACCCCCCATCTGGATATACCCAATCAAGAGATTTATCCCAGCCCTCATTATTTTCTTGAAGGGATCTTATATCTTGGTATAATATTAAAGTTGCACTATAATTGCGACAAACTGGCGGCTCCTTTTTCTCCTCCTTGGGAGTCTTTTTACCTCCCATTTGCAGCGCTCACACTTCTGCATGCATGCTTCACGAGTTATTAAATCAAATCTGTCTCCTCTCTCTGTAATATCAGGAAAGCATAGTTGTACACTCTTGACAACATCAGGATTTAACTCACTCAAGTAAATTTGTTTTATTACCGTGTAAGTTTCTTCATTGACTTCCTTTTCATCTGCTAACCCGAGTATACGATCCATAAAGTTATAAACCTTTCTATAAAATCTGAAACATCCTCACTTTCCTTTGCTGACATGCGGTTACTTTTCTATAATCAATTTACGGTGGGTAATGCTCTTTCAAAAATCTCCACAGTAATTCCCACCCTTCTCCCAGATTCTCTCTTAAGGCATTCTGTTTCTTCTTTTGCTTTTTCTTTTTCTTCTTCTGCATATATAACTTCGTTTCGTTCAGCCATTGCTTTTAGCTTTTCTGGATTTTTGATCTCATCCCATTCCATTTTCTCTATGATATTCTGTTGAATTCTCAAATATTCCTATAAAATAAACCCTTCTCTGTTTATTTTTAGCCCATTGTTCATACACTTTTCTAAATTCCTGTTCAGCCTAAGTTCCGTCTGACAGTCCATATTTCTTTTAAGTTTCACTTTGCATTAATCTAATTTCTTTTTTTCTGACACCCAGTCAGACACCTCCACTAATTTTTCTTCACACCAAACCATGTTCTCATCTCCCACGTGCCCCGCGGAATCCCACAGTCGAGACAAACTGACGAACTACCAAAATTCGGGAACACGGACCAGGTTCCAAATCCTGGCTTTAATAACACACTTGAATCGAATTACCACCCTCGGCTCTTCTGCGAGTACAGTTCGAGTTACTACCTCAGCTGTACTGCAGTCGTGTACCAGGAAACAACACCTGGATTTTTCCATGTATCAGAGACAACACCCGACCAGGATACAACACCTGGATTTTTCCGCACCGGCAGGGCGAGACGCTATTCCTTCACCAATCCCTCTTTTTCTACCCCACCTTCACAAAACAGGCGTCTACAAATACATATACCATGAACTCATTTTTCTTTTTTACTCGCTTCAGCTTCAGAAAAACCCTCAACAGCAACATGGAGAGGATAAGGGACTTTTTAGAAAAGAGGAGTCCTTACCTCTTTTTAGAAGTGGCCACCTAGAGTTTCCTCTCCACCTCTCCACCTCTCAGTGCCAAATTGTAGCACCCCCCCCCCCAGCCTGGGCAAATATTTTTAATTTTTTTTAAAAAATAAATTAAAAAATAAGATAATATGATGTGTTTCTGCTGAACTAAGACATGGCATGACTTTAAAATCTATAAAAACAGGTTTAAATAGTTAATAACCACTTTTTATGCACAAAAAACAGGTGATTCTTCTTCCTCGTGATCAGTTTAGAATCTTTGTGTATGCTGTAAGTTTTTTACTATTAGTAATCAATAATAATACATTTTGCACAGTTATAAATTGTTGCTCTTTTCCCCGCATCTTGTAAAAATATATTTACATTAAATCTGACTATCAGAAAATAAGTTAAATACAAAATTTATGAAAAAATAGGGTAACATTTAATTCAAAATATTTTGCTAACAATGTTAACTGTAAAAATAAAATGTATCAACTAAGGAATAGCATGGTTTTTGTATGTTTTTTTCATAAATACAATAATACCAGACATCTCAGTGGCTTTCAAAATTAAATTATGCATGCAAACCAGTGTACTAGAAAGACAAGTAAGCTATCCATCCATTTCTAATACTGGCGAAGAGATTTCCATTGCTATCTTGCAGCACTTGGGCCCTAGGTTCAATTCCTGCCGTTCTGTGTGTGTGGAGTTTGCATGTTCTCTCTGGGTTCCATCGGTTTTCTCCATATGTGTGAAATGATTTCCTCTTGCAGTCCAAAACATACTGGTAGGTTAATTGGCGCGTGTGCGTGCGTGCATGTGCGTGCATGTGTCTTGTGATGGACTGGTGCTATGTCCAGGGTGTATTCTGCTTTGCGACCTTTTCTTGCTGGGATAGGATCCAAATCCTCTGTACTAGATAAAGAGATTAGAAAATGGATGGTTGTAAAGACACTGTGTGGATGGAACTATATACGGTGTTAGAAACCCACTATGAGATGGCAGCATCTCACTGAGGATAAATTATTTTATAGTGCTGGCTTAAGGAAACAGCCTTTCTACCTTTCTTGCACATCAGTATTTATACCTAGTTAGTTATTTAAACAAATTGCCTCTAAATATTAACTTCTTAAGATGCTGGCTCTATGGATCAGCATCAGCTATGTTTGTTTGCCCATTTCTTCAATTCATGTGCATCCAACACACAGTTCAATACTAGCAATTCACAAAATCTAAAATACAATCCTCATTTCAGTATCTATGTAAACATACAGTCTGTTAACTTCATCATCTTTTTCTGCAGTCTATAACTAGGCTGGGCAAACGATTTTTTTTTAAATAAATAAAAAATGAGATATAATGATGTGTTCCTGCTTAACTTAGACATTGCACGACTTTAAAACATATAAAAACAGGTTTCGAGAGTTAAAAACCACTTTTTATGCGCTAAAAATGGGTGATTTTTCTTCCTCGTGATCAGCTCAGAATCTTTGTGTACGCTGTAAGGTTTTTACTTCTTAATTAAACGTTTAAAATACACGAATTTTATAAAGACAACACACATTTCGAAGAGAAAAAATCCCATTCTTTTCTCTTCATGTTGTGTGAAACTCATCAGCATGTCTTTTTTTCCCAGTCAGAGGCTCTGAAAATAGCGTACCGCCCACTGCGCTCCGTCAGAGAGGGGCGCGGCACCGAGAGAGGGAGGAGGCGCGGAGCTCAGCAGTACAGACCGAACGTTCTACTGCCTGGAGCGCTTATGGCAGCGATCGCGTCTCATTTATAACTTAGTTAAATTAATCAAGCAATATGAAGCATCTCTTTTTACTTTTAAGTCACTTAATTATCATTAAGCACAGCTTTCTCACCACCTAGACTACTTTTTGATACCATCCTTAGACAAAGCAGAAACGTGTTGTTCTGTCTAATGACATTACAAGTGGAAAGATTACAGATTTTAATCGTCTTTAATTTTGTTACGTTATACATTTTAGAAACGTTTCATCCATACAAACACCACAAAACTATTCTCGATTGTATTTCTGAATGGTATGTTACACTTAGTTCACTGTTTTAAATACATCTAATTAAGAAAGTTAGGTGTTAGCATAAACTATTAGCAATAATATTAAATTTAGCACTGTAATAAGTTGTTGCACTTTCCCCCGCATCTTGTAAAAATATATTTTCATTGTTCAAATATACATTAAATCTGACTATCATATAATAAGTTAAATACAAAACTAAAGAAAAAATAGGGTTAAATATAATTCAAAATATTTTGCTAACAATGTTAACTGTTTATAAATAATAAATTGTATTAACTAAAGAGTAGGATGGCACAGTTGTTAGTATGCTTTTTGTTTCTTTTTCGTAAATACAACAGTAGTACCTGATGTCTCAGTGGCTTTCAAAATTAAATTATGCATGCAAACCTGTGAACTAGAAAGATAACTAAGATATCCATCCATTTATAATGGTAGCAAAGTGGTTAGCATTGCTATCTTAGAGCACTGGGGTCCTAGGTTCAATTCCTGCCATCCTGTGTGTGTGGGGTTTGCATGTTCTCTCTGGGTTACATGGTTTTTCTCCATATGTGTGATATGACTCCCTCTCGCACTCCAAAACATACTGGTAAGTTAATTGGTTTATGGGAAAACTGGCCCTGGTGTGTGTGTGTTTGTGTCTGTCTGTCCTGTGATGGACTGGCGCTATGTCCAGGGTGTATTCTGCCTTGTGTCCGTTGCTTACTGGGATAGGCTCCAAATCCTCTGTACTGGATAAAGAGATTAGAAATGGAAGTAAAGGCACTGTGTGGATGGAACTATACACAGTGTTAGAAACCCACTATGAAATGGCAGCATCTCACTGAGAATAAAATATTTTATAGTGCTGGCTTAAGGAAACAGCCTTTCCACCTCTCTTGCACATCAGTATCCATACCTAGTTATTTAAACAAATTGCCTCTAATTATAAACATCTTAATATGCTGGCTCTGTGGATCCGCATCAGCTATGTTTGCCCATTCCTTCAATTCATGTGCATCCAACACACAGTTCAATGCTAGCAACTACACAAAATCTAAAATACAATCCTCATTTCAGTACTTATGTAAACATACAGTCTGTTAACTTCATCATCTTCATCAAAAGTATGCCTAACCCTATTAGGAAGTGTTCTTGTTATCAGTGTATTTCTCAGCTATCCCAAAATTATCTTCTTCTTACCAACATCTCTAGTCTTTTATCCTGCAATAACTCAGCCAACACTTAAATCTCCAAAAGCTGCTTGTGTTAATTTCTTGAAATCACAAATATCATGTGTAAATACTGGCCATGTAATACTCTGCATTGTGGAATAATAGTTTATTTTAAAGGGAACTAGAGAAACTAAGAGCTAGAGAAATCAAGAAAGGCTTTTTTTTTCTAGAATTAATAAATGCACATCCTGTTCACTGGGGAAATTAAATCCAAACTGAGCAATCTTCAATATGTTCAGAATATGACGGCGAGAATCCTATCAGGGATGCATTACACCTGTCTTCAAGTCCTTGCATTGGTTATCTATCAGCTTTCGAGTCAACTTCAAAATCCTCATCCTCATTCAGTACCTACAGTATATGGCTTATTATCTGTCTACTCCCCACCTTTGTCCGTTTGACTCTGGTCTTCTAGCTGTCCTCAAGAACATCTACATTCTGTGGGTGACAGGGTCTTCTCTAGCTGTACCCCAGAGCTCTCAATTTGTATTCCCAGTGATATCAGTCACGTACCCTGAGTGCATTAAAATCTAACCTCAGAACCTTTCTTTTCAGAAAACTTAGTGTCTGTATCTGCTTCATTTTCTAATTTTGGTAGCACCCCTAACTGCTTGTCTTTCTTATATGTATTTACTTTGTAATCTGTGGTCCTTTTATCTGTTTTTATATCTACTGTATTGCTTTGAGATGCCACTTTTAAAGGTGATATATAAAATAAAGTTTTTTATTATTGTTATAGAGAAACATGATCAGTTTTCCCTGGTTCAGATAAAAAGATCTAAAGCATACTAGTTTGTCACTCTTCTCATTCCCTTTGCTAAATAACTTTTCATACTAATCTGATCAATCTAACTGCCCGTTTTCTGTGCTTTCTCTATCCTGCTAGATTTGCAATTATTCTGAAAATTTTCTTCTTGAAATAACTCATTTCTAAATACCTTTTTTCACTGTTAACATCTTGCAGCAACTCTGCGACAAAATATACACTTAGCACAGTTCATCCTGCTACCAACATTGAATAAAAAAAATCTTATGATTTCTATATTTATGTCTTTATTTAGTGGTTTCCTTAGTGACAAAGGCTAAACTTTCTTGGAAAAATGTATTTTATGTGTTGCTGAAAAAAACTGACTTGCTATAACAAAGTATGTTTACAAATCCTTTCACCTGGCAATCTACCTGAATTCCCAACTATCTGAGAAGCCCTCCATGAAACTATGGTTGCTATTAATTCATTTAGGGCTCATTGACAGAATTGCTGTTTATTATGAATGCTAATTTTCTGATTTCTCACTCTGTTTCATGTTTATAGATAAGACTTTATTGATCGCGAAGGGAATTGATGTACATGTTCATGTACATGATGAACATGTTTGCATGTTCTTTTGTAACATACACCTTTTTGTGATTTTTTTGTATATCTAAGCAAATGTTCCTGCATCCTTCTGCACTATAGGCATGGCTTTTTTTCTGTTTGCTCCATTTCTAAAACTTTTTACTCATGTGCATTTTTGTATTTTTTTTACACCTCTAGCACTTTAACGTCCTGAATTTTCATTTGCCTTAATTTGTAGAATGAATTTGAGTTTTAGCCTTAAAAATCTTAAGTTTTCACTATCTTTTGTTTTTTGTCCTACAACTGTTATTATTGATCACCGAATTATTGTACTTGACATGATTTCATTCAGCCTTTCCTGAACGTCTATGACAGGCAGAGAGAGTGCTGTTTCTAGTGCGATCTTTTGCAGCTGACATTTCACTGTTTTAAACGAAGAAGAAATTAGATTGCTCATAAATCACTTATCCTATATAAATACAGCGTAATTACCCACCGAAAATCCTCTTTTTCTTGTTTGTTTTAGAGACCTTGATCGAAACTGATTTTAGATGTCAGAAAGGATTTCTTTTCTCTGTATTTCCTACATTGCTTTGCCGAGATTTTAACTTTATATTTAGGCTCAGATTTGAACTATAAATCATACACTAATTAATAGCAGTAAATACTGATGTTTTGCTCCCTCTTACCACAAAAATATATATGTTTTGTAGCTTGGATGAACTTTATTTCGTACGCTTAGCTACTGTACTACCATTTGGACACGAAGCGGTTAAAGATGGCGGCAAATCAGACACCCAGAGAGGTGCCAAATAGGAGTGGCTTAAGCGACATACACAGTCGTGTAACTGACAGTTTGAGGTAGCCTATCGTGTAAATTTCGCTTTGTTGATGATAGGTTAAGCTTTCGAAACTCTGCCCCAAAGTCATGTGACTGATTTTTTGCCCTGTTTCGTTGGTTAAACGCAATGATCACAAGCACCACCATGGTAACTGGGATGTGTAGTTTTTAATTCCATTTGAATTATAACTGTACGTACTGTCTTCATATTTGGCCAGGGCTTTAAAGAGAAGGCGCGCCAAAAAATTTCGGTGCCGTCGTCTCCGCTTTAAAGGTTCCCCCGTGCTGGAAGAATTTGACCTCGGAACGTTTGCCCAGCGTACTATAACATCTACTGTCATTTTGTCAAATGTATGCCTAACCCTATTAGGAAGTGATCTTGTTATCAGAGTATTCCTCAACTTTCCCCAAATTATCTTTTTCCTACCTATCATGACTATCTCTAGTCTTACATCCTGCAGTAACTCAGCCAGCACTTAAATCATCAAAAACATCTTTGTTAATTTGTTTAAATCACAAAATAGCATATGTAAATACCGGCCATGAAGTACTCTGCATTGTGGAATATATATTTATATTAAAGGTAACTAGAGAAACTAGGAACTAGAGAAATCAAGAAAGGTTTTTTTTTCTAGAAATAATAAATGCACATCCTGTTCACTGGGGTAATTAAATCCACACTGAGCAATCTCCAATATGTTCAGAATTTGACAGCCAGAATCCTGATCGAGTTGCATTACGCCTGTCTTCAAGTCCTTGCACTGGCTTCCTATTAGGTTTCGAGTCAACTTCAAATTCCTTATCCTCATTCAGTACCTATCTGGCTTATTATCTGTCTACTCCCCACCTTGCAAGTGTTGTCTGTCTGACTCTGGTCTTCTAGCTGTCCTCAAGAACATCTACATTCTGTGGGTGACATGAACTAGCTGCAACCCAGAGCTCTGGATTTGTATCCTTAGTGATATCAGAGTCACCTTCCCTGAGTCATTTAAATCCAACCTCAAAACCTTTCTTTTCAGAAGACTCATTTAGTGTCCCTATCTGCTTCATTTTTTAATTTCGGTACCACTTCTCACTGCTTGTCTTTCTTATATGTATTTACTTTTTAATCTGTGGTCATTATAACTGGTTTTACACCTACTGTATTGCTTTGAGATGCTACATTTAAAGGTAATATATAAAATAAAGTTTTTTTATTATTGTTATAGAGAAACATGATCAGATTTTCCCTGGTTCAGAAAAAAAAAGATCTAAAGTATACCAGTTTGTCACTCTTCTCACACTCTCTTTGCTAAATGGCTTTGCAAACTAATCTGATCAATCTAACTACCTATTTTATTTACTTTCTCTATCCTGCTAGTTAATTTTGAAATGAGTCATTACTAAATACCTGTTTTCACTGTTAATATCTTACAGCAACTCTGCAACAAAATATACACTTACAGATGCAGCCATTCAAAATGGGTGGGGTATTTCGCGGTGGGCGTGTCGCGGTATCGCACAGTATCACAGGGTTAGTCACGTCATTTGACGTCACCTTTATCAGAAATATTTATGCATCAAAGCCTTTACCAAAGATATTACTAATAGTTTTAATAATGAATGACTTTGGATGAGCTGTATAATTCCTTTAGCACATTTGTACAAGCACTTGGAATCTGTCCAAGCCCTACATTGTCAGGCATTTTCTTTTACTTCAACGGACATAAAAACTCCCTTGCTTTTAACAGGGCGTTTCATAATTTCTAACTACGAAAATTATTTAAACTGCAACACTTAATTTAACTAGAGCTCAAAATATCACAAGGATCCTCAAGAGTACAGCAAAGACTGTATTAAAAGATACCAGGCTTTTTTATCAATGCTTTCTGTTCCGTATACCAGATATTATGGAACCTCTTCAGAAGGGTGTCAGCCAGTCAGATTCCAGGAATCGGTACTGTAGTGGTTTTGATGGGTTTACTGAGACAATTATTAATTGTAGCAGTAATCACGAGGTTGTTCGTCGGGGCTTTTAGAAAATCAATCGTCAGAACAACTAACAACGCACACACATGGGTTCAATACACGGGATACATTTATTAATATAACTGTGCAACAAACATATACTAGTCTGCCTGGATACGAGCGGCAGACCTTACAGTGAGGGTTATCAATATACAAGGTATATAATCTCGAAGAGATGCAAACACAAAGAGATACACAACAGAGAATATATGTCAATATATATCGTTCGGTTACCAAATCGCTAATCAGTGTTATTACCCACTGTTACTCTAAACTCGGAAGTAAATACATTACTCATGAATTAAATTGATAACAACTTGTGTTGAGGTACCATTGAATTCTCGAGACGCAATGTAGAACATGGGGTTTACTTATCCACTGTGTTTGGATTTGGAATTTCCCGGCACGAACACCAAACCAGCTGACAGGCTCTGTTGCAGCCTCTGTTGCAGCGGTTGTCCAATGGGCGTTGTGACGGCGTCCTCTGGCTACCGGCCAACCAGTCGAGGTGCAGCTCGGAGTAGGACGGGCGGAGGAATCTAACTGCGGCGCGCAGGGCAGTCTTTGCTCCGAGGGGATCTACCAGCAGTCCGGCTGGCTAGTAGAAAGTCTCTATGCACAGAGTGTGACCGCGAGTCCTCACAAGTCACTCTTTTGCCTGGGAAGAAACTGGTTCGTTCCCGGTCCAGCGCTGCTTCTGAATAAGCTATTCAGGTTGTCGACGAGGGTCCAACTGTAGGCTGCCGTTGATCAAGCGGAGCATTCACGTTGGTAGAATTCTGAGTACGTACGGGTTCCTCGGCCTCGCGCTTTGAACAAAGTCCAAGTCCTTTTGCAGACAACAGCAGTTGTCACGTGATTGTCTCTGAGGATGCGCGAAAATGGCCAAGGAGAGCCCAGAACTGAGCTTGCGCTCCCTTTTTGATCAAGACCCAGATGTGTGCTGATTGGTTGAGAGTTTGGCGGGCATTGGAGACCCACGTGGTATTACCACGCCCTGCCAGTCCCTGATTGGTTGGTCAAGGTGAGATATAAGTCACTTACTCTTGACACTTAGGAATGCAGTCCAGATGTCCATTCGGCACTCCCTAGACTGATAGGCGCCAATAGATGACCATTGATCATGATAGCCAGGCTCAGCTAATTGCATCCCCGTCTGGGAGCTTGTTTCTTATCACAAGAAAACACTCTTAAATCAGCTTGCATGAATTCTTTCTCTGTGGCTGCACCACAGAGATGGAGGGTGAGATGGGGCCTCTTTTAGGAGCATACCAACGCTTAATTCTGTCTTATTAACAAGCATTGCCGCTACAGTACTTTAAAGGAAAAATACACACTGGTATTCCATTTCTACCTAAACATTTTAAGCATCGAAGTATTTAACTAACATGTGAAATAGCGTGTAAAAAAATGTTAGTTTTAAGCTTTTCTGCTAATATAATATGGAATCGCGTATCTAAAGAAATTAATAATGATATAATTATACTTGTGTACTGCGACAGGGCTGTGTAGGGCTGTTTCGCCTCTCTTTTCATGTGACTTCCCTAGTAGCCCACTGGTCTATGTGCCTGATTGCCAACTCACGGGTTGTGTGTTTGAATCCAGCTGGTGCTGTGACTTTTCTTTTAACAAACAATTCTTCGAAAATATAGAATAGCAATATTATGGACAATCAATTGACTTTTATATTTCAAAATACCACAACATGATCGAATCTAAGTCATTTTCGATAACAATGAATAGTCACCTTCTTCCCTTCTGACAAGGGTCCCCATTTCTGCTTCCTGCTTCTATTGTGTGTGTGTGTGTGGGGATCCCTTCAGATCTCCCTTCAGATTTAATCATATCTTCGGTGTCGCATCTTACCAGTGCAGCTGATTTTTTGCTGCCTGGGTGGGTCAACTATCACAAAGCTTTAGAGAACCTAACATTTCTATTATCAACAAATTGTAAATTTGTAATAGAGTAAATGGAGAAATGGAGGCTGGACAGTATGCGTTACAATATAAACATTTATATCCATTTAAATCGCTCGGCACCAAGGGAGTGTCTGCATTCATAACTTTTTAAAATTAGTAAAGCAATATGAAGCATCTGCAAGGGAAGCAAGTCCCTTAAATGCATTGAGCACAGCTTTCTCACCACTTAGATTACTTTTTGATAACATCCTTACACAAAGCAGAAACTTCTTGTATTTTCCGATGACATACAGTACAAGTGGAAAGATTACAGATTTAAATCGTCTTTAATTTTGTTACGTTATACGTTTTAGGAACGTTTCATCTATACAAACACCACAAAACTATTCTCGATCGTATTTCTGAATGTTATGTTACACCTACAGTAGTTCACTGCTTTAAATACATCGAATTAAGAAAGTTAGGTGTAGCCCTTTAGATATTTTTTTCTGAAACAGGGAAAATCTGATCATGTTTCTCTTTAACAATAATAAAAAAAACTTTATTTTACATATCACCTTTAAAAGTGGAATCTCAAAGCAATACAATAGATGTAAACCACAGATTACAAAGTAAATACCCAGACAAACACAAACGCGTTTTTAATAAAATGCTTTTATTCATTCAGCAGAGAGAGAGAGACATCCAGCAGAGAGAGAAACACATACAGGTTTTCATTGACAAAAAGTAATTGTTTTTTTTTACATTCCTCTTGTCTAACAGGAATGTTTTGTTTGTGGACAGCCTGTCCACAAATGTGAAACTGTCTTTCTCAGACTCACAGTCCCGAATGTCCCCCGCCCCGGTCAACAATCCTAGGAAGAACACGAAACAGCCTGTTAATAAAATTGTTACAATTTTGTTCGGTCAGTTCTTCCTCCCAGAATTTATCGATCGCATCGATCAGTTCCTGCTTTGTGACGGGCTTAGCAGTTTTCCGAACGAAGTCTTTCAGCGAATGCCAAACCATCTCTATCGGATTTAGATCTGGGGATTCGGCTGGAGTTTTCACCCAGTTCACTCCTTCTGCTATAAGCCTCGCCCTTGCTGCTGTGTGTTTCGGATCGTTGTCTTGAAAGAGTTGGTGCCTTTATCCAAAGTGCTCCCTGATATATGGGGCTGCATGCTGTGTGACCACGACTTCCTCGAAGAATTCACGGTCCATAATTCCTTCGAAAAATAAGAAGTGGTCCCGGGCCTCTTCTAGATATACCCCCACAGACGTGAACCTTCAGTGGATGTTTGGGCTTTGGCTTGTCCACATATCTCCCCTTTTTGCAAATTGCCGTTGTTGAAAACTGTTCCAGAGCCACTGTTGTTTCGTCTGTGAAAAGTACATCCTGAAATGCCTCCCCGTTTTCAATCCATTGGAGCACTTGTTTGAGTCTTTCCTCTTTGTTTTTTAGCCTTATCATGAGGCGTGTGTTGGTTTTTCTGTATCTCCATCCAAGCTTCCTGCGCACTCTTCTTATCGATGTCGGACTAACGGTCACACCGAGGTCAGCCCATAGCCATCTTTGGACTTGCATCGCCGGTAGCTCATCATTTTCATCAGTCAGTTTGTCGATAGCTCTCACAATAGGACTTGAAAAAAAAGAGATCAACAGTTATTTTAAAAGTAATGTGCGTAGTTGTATTTACATGCAAGAAAAGTATTTTTAGAAAGTTATTTACCTTTGAATCATCCTCGGTTTAGATTCCCTTTGCCTCCTCTC
This sequence comes from Lepisosteus oculatus, assembly GCF_040954835.1. Classification (NCBI taxonomy): domain Eukaryota; kingdom Metazoa; phylum Chordata; class Actinopteri; order Semionotiformes; family Lepisosteidae; genus Lepisosteus; species Lepisosteus oculatus. Next base: position 27,820,840 of record NC_090703.1, on the reverse strand, counting down.
CCCTTTATAGTGTCGTCTCACTGTGCTTTCAGAAACGAAGATGTCCATCAAAGCCAAATGCTGTACAATGTGAGAGTCTTCGTGATTTTGGCCATTGTCCGTCTCCTTACCAAAGCGATACAGTGGTGCAGCTTGAATTCTGTACCTTAATACTGTATGGTATGGTACAGATAAAACCGATGAGCTAATACTAGGACACCAGGAAATGTGTCTGATGCATTAGCAAGTTAAAACAATTGCTTCGAAAACCTGGGTGTAACAGCTGTCCCTTTTTCTGATCACTCGCTCTCTGGATACATGTCTCACCTGTCCTGTTCTTTGTTTTCCTAATTTGCTGATTATGCCTGCTGCGATCCACTCCTACCCTCACACCTTAAGAAGACTATTTGAAATTTCTTGACGTGGTTCATTGTGCAATTAACCCTTGTATGTGCTGCCCTTAAGGTGATATCACATAAAGGTTATACTGCTATTTAACTGGATACGCGATTAAAAAAAAATAAAAAAAAAATTTGAATCCCCGGCGGAACACATTCCATAAGAATCAGCGCTTTTATATATCACCTCTAAAGGTGGCTTCTCAAAACGCTTTATAAGATAAAAACAACAATAACAGCAACAACAACAATATTGTATTTCATTGCACTTTGAAAACCAAGTAATAACTATATGTGCAAAAGTTTTATATGTCGCTGTTGTGAATGTCTGTGGAGTGTATCTTATTTGCCTATCTGTCCTGGCTCTTTCGCTCGCCCTCCCCCCCTCTCTCCCTCAATTCAATTCAATTCAAGGTGCTTTATTAGCATGTCAGATGGGTACAATCAGTGTTGGGTATTTACTTTGCTTTGAGATTCCACTTTTAAAGGTGATATTTAAAATCAAGGCTTTAACTCCGCAAGTCTGAGTTCTTGTGTCTGTCCTATCCGAACCCGAAAGAATTACAATATATAATTTATAACAGGTGGTGTACAACTTTTTAGCATAGATTACACTTTTATAAAATGTATTTAAAAAATAATAACGATTACAATCTAATCTTTCCATGTTTGATCCCAAGATCCCAAGAAAAATAAATCTAAACGGGGAGAAAGTTATGCTGAAACTTTATTAAGATACTTAGAAGACAAAGATATCAATTTATGTTGCATTTGTCTGATTGTGAATCAAAAAACACATATATTTAAATCAATATAAATGTTTATATTGTAACGCATAGGTGACTATTCATTGTTATTAAAATGACTTAAATTCCATCATGTTGTGATATTTAGAAATAAAAATTTGTTTGTTGCGAGTGTGGTTTTATTTTATCTCTGACCAAGGGAAACGTTTAATTTTTTCAAAGAAATGTTTGTTAAAAGAAAGTCATGGTTCTAGTGGGATTCGATCACAGACCATGTGACATGGGAGTCAGGAACCTAACCCACAGCGCCACCAGTAAAGTCACATGCAGAGTGCTGAAAAAGCACTACAGAAACATTATCAACAGACAATGTACAGCGTGTACTATTCTTGTGTTGCGGTACATGAATATAATTATATCATTATTAATTTCTTTAGATACGCGATTCCATATTATATACCCTTTTAATCAAATTCTAAAAGTATGCTTGTTGACTCCGGTATCATGTTAGTTAAAGACTTCGATGCTTAAAATGTTTAGGGAGAAATGGAATACTGGTGTGTATTTTTTCTTTAAACTACCAAGACCAGCCATATATATACTGTATATTTATGTTCCAAAATTAATATCGTTTATGGCCTTCACACGCGTTACAGTATGCTCCTATTCTTTTTATGCTCAGCTACTAAGATTTCCCTTCAGTGGTAAAATTCCATATAAATATTCAATACTAAAACGGGCACAGTAAAGACATTTACTGTAAATCTTTGTACGAAAGACCAACGGACCACGAGTGCCCGTCGGTCAACCAATCACATACCGCGTTACCGCGCGTCATCTGAAAATGCTCATTTTCCTTTTTGTTTTGGAGACCTTAATGGAACCTAATTTGAAATGTTTGTTGCAGAAAATGTGCACATTTCCTACATTGCTTTGTTTGTCGAGATTTTAACTTTATATTTATGGTCAGATTTCAACTATAAATTTTACACTGATTGCTAGCAGTAAATACTTATGTTTTGTTCCCCCTTACCACAAAAATATATTTGTATTGTAGCTGGGATTAACTTTTTTCACATGTGTCTGTAACTATCCAGCCATTGCAAGGCACTGCAGCAGCCACAAATAAATTAAAAAATAAACTTTTTTTTCTCTTGATGTTAACTGTAACAAACTGTCACATTTCACATCATTCCAAAACAATTGTGACGTTCTCATCCAATCAAAGGTTTGATGTTTTTTTTGAATCTGTGATCTTGACATGCAGGTGTGGAGTAGAGTTAATAGCTTCAGATTTAAAAGGTTATAAATAATATATTCCTTGTTGCATTAACACTGGAATGTTCTTACAAGTGTAAAAAAAACATGAACCACAATGTTTCTCCTCTATAACTCTTCAATTTATAGTGAAATTCCACCAGAGTCTCACACCATTGTCCAATAATACTCTGCTTGTGTCTAATTTTCAGTTTAGTAGGATTTGCGTGATAAGCACATTTTATTGGGATGACATTTCCCACCCATTTATTAGCCATAAATCACTGTACAACACTTGTTTGAATCAGAGTGTACAGATGCAGCCATTCAAAACGGGTGGGGTATTTCGTGGTACACTGTGGTGGGCATGTTGCATCAAAACGCAGTATCAAGCTGTGTATCGCATCATTTGATGTCATACCGGAAAGTATCCAGAATCACCTTGTAAAACTGCCAGGAGGAGCCAATAAAGCTTAGCCTCTCATGTAAAGCATTTGAGCATTTACATTTAAACTGTGTATTACAGCATGTTAATCATCAATCATTAAAAGGTTGGTATATTTTATGAAAGCAAGATTGCTCAGTTGTGCAAAAGGACACCTACCTTTATCATAAATATTTTAAGTATGCAGAAATATTTTAAGCACAAAGCCTTTACCAAAGATATTACTAATAGTATTAATAATGAAAGACCTTGGACAAGTTGTAAACTCAAAGTATTACGCTGGTCCACATTATTTGTAACCGTCATTTTAAATGAAAAGACTTTATTTTTTCATCAACAAAAAGTAACACCACAGCATTTCGTTGATCTTACAAACAAGAACGGGACATTAGCTAGCCAATAGGATAAAGGAATAAATTCCTTTTTTTATTTCTTTATCAAATTTATTTGAACATTTCCATCGATTGTACAAGCACTGAAAAACTGTCCAATCCCTAGTTCGTCGGACATTTTCTTTTAGTATAACGGACATAAAAGCTTGCTTTTAACAGAGCTTTTCATAATTTCTAAAAACGGAAATTATTAAATCTGCGACAATTCTCATTCAACCAGAGTGTAAAATATCACAAGGGTCCTCAGACTGTACAAAGACTGTATTAAAAGATACTTATATCAGATACATGAGAATCCAAGCTTTTTTATCTACGTTTTCTTATCTTCGCTAAGAAGTAGTCTTTAAAATTTATCACACAGTAAAAAGTCAAATTTCTGGGGCATCCGTATACCAGAGATTATGGTACTGCTTCAGAAGGGTGTCAGCCAGTCAGATTCCAGGACCAGAATGTTCTGTTTTATAATTGAGAATATGTAATCACGTATCTAAAGAAATTAATAATGATATTAATTTAAGGATCTAAATATCTAAATCTATGTATCTATATAGCTGGTAGTATTACTGTTTTTCACTTTCTTTGTAAACACATTTTGTTAACACCCGAATTGCAGGTGGATTCTGTTATTTGGTCTGTTATGGTCTGTAGCTCAAATCCTGCTTAACTAAAAATTAGACATGAGAAGAATATTATTGGACAATGTTGTGAGGCTCTGGTGGAATTTTTCTGTAAACTGAAGAGTTATAGAGGAGACAGGTTGTGTATCGCTTCTTTTGACACTTGTAAAAAAAATTCCAATGTTAATGCGACATGGAAGATAATGTGGTGTATTGGTCCTTAGTGAAAAGATGTAATCATTTAATCTCTTTACTGTGCACATTTTAATCCGCTTAGTATTGAATATTTATATGGAATTTTACCACTAAAGGGACATTTTAGTAGCTAAGCATAAAACCCAGAGGAGCATAATGAAGGTCATAAACAATATTAATTTAGGAACATAAACATATTATGTAAAATGTATGTTGCTGTTATTGGTATTTTAAAGAAAAAATACACACCAATACTCAATTTCTCCCTAAACATTTTAAGGACCAAAGTCTTATGTGGTTGACCTTACGATCGTATTACTGTAATATCTGTATTGCTGTTTCATTGCATGTCACACGTCTTGCCTCAGTGGCGTCACGGCTTAAGCAACTGATTTACAGTACTGTATAAATGTGAGGTCGAATGTTCAAATCCAGCAATTGCTATGAGTTTTCTTTTAACAGAAACACTAAAATAGCAATTATTATGGACACTACAGTATATTGACATTTTTTATATTTCAAAATAACACGTTTGTACTGTATGTACAGTACACAGCAGTACCACAGGTTGAACTGTAGGGCGCAAATCCACCTGAGCCCAAAAGCCCAACGTTATGTGCATTCGCCTGGCGCAACACAGTTTTCATCACTCTCTGTGGGAGTGCTGGCTGTGACGAATTAAACCGGTTTCACAGGTATTTTCAAAGTAGAAGTCTTCCAGCAAAAGACACCCCCCCCCCCTCCAAAACCCCTTTTTTTTGTAAGTACTTACTGTACAGTACTTACGGTAGTACTTCTCGCGTTAAGAAAGCTAGGTGTTAGCATAAACTATTAGTAATCAATAATATTAAATTTAGCACTGTAATAAATTGTGCTGATAATCAATTCTATTCTACTCTGAGAATGTAGGCAGGAGGAAGAAAGCCCGGGGTCTTTTCACTGATAAACTTGTGTCAAGCTGTCAACAAAACCCAGCTGTCAAAAAAAATGTTTGTTTTTTTTTAAAAGTCAATTGTGTGTCCATAATATTGCTATTTTGATATTGCTATTGCTACTGAGTCTCTGTGTGTTCAGTACATAATTTGTGAACCAACCGGTTTCAGAGGTATTTTCAACCCCCAGCCACTGTTGTTTCATCGGTTGTTATCCTGTAAAGCGCTTTGAGGAGCCACCTTTAAAGGCGCTATATAAAATAAAGTTTTTTATTATTATTATTATTATGAACATTGATCATATTTTCCTCCCAGAACTTGTAAATTGTTGTTGTTATCCTGTAAAGCACTTTGAGAAGCATACTGTCCAGCTTGTCAGGTGCATTCTCTTGTAAAATAATAAGTAGAGCTTGTGGTTTATTAGTGCTCCACTTACACCAACCCAATGTAAATACATTTTGTCTCCAAATCCACCACCACTTGTATGAATCATAGTCCTGCCAAACGATGCAAATTCTACTGCAATGGTTGTGTGCAGGAATTATTCAGTATGGCATCTCCATGTTCAAGTAAACACTGCTCTGTGTGCAAATTCAAATGCATTTAAAAAAAAAAACTTTTTTTTTAAAAAAAGCCATCTTTAAAGGCACTATATAAAATAAAGTTTATTATTATTATTAATATTGATGATATTCTTCCTCCCAGGACTTGTAAAATTGTTTTTGTTATTGTTGTTATCCTGTAAAGAGCTTTGAGAAGCATACTGTCCAGTATATTGTATTTCATTGCACTTTGACAGATTGTCTTATAATCATCCAAGAGGATATTCCTCCCAAGAGGATAGAGAGGATATCCCAAGAGGTATCCAGGTAATAGTGAAACAGGCGTACAGTCTGGGGAGATCGCCCATTTTCCATGTAAATAGTTCCCTGGTTCCGCACCCCTTGGTGTCTTTCTCTCTCTCTCAATTCAATTCAATTCAATTCAATTCAATTCAAGGTGCTTTATTAGAATGACCGATGGGTACAATTAGTGTTGCCAAAGCAAATGAAAGTAATGATATTTACATTAAACAAAACAAAAAATAGAAGTAAAATAAAATCTACAGACATATTACAGACATTTACAACAAAGACATATTATAAAATATTGACATATACTGTAGGCGGCTGGAGCTTTATTGGGAGACAGACTCACTGTTCCTCAGGCTGTGACAGGAGATCACATACTGGGCTGCCAGTTCAACTGAGTTCCCTCCTCCCTCTCCCAGTAGGATTTGGACCCGTTGTGATTCTGGCAGGTGTGGGAACTCTGGGATTAGATTTCTGAATTTTGGGAAGAATGTTTCTCTAATCCCAGAGTATCTGTCACAGTGCAGTAGGAAGTGCACCTCTGTCTCTATTTCTCCCCACTGGCAGTGGGAGCACAGCCTGTCTGGGCAGCCAGGTCTGCCTGTGTCGCCCAGTTTCTATGGCCAGGCTGTGATCACTGAGCCTGTACTTCGTCAGGGTCTGTTTCTGTTTGTTGTTTCTTATTTTGGTCAAATATTCAGCTAGTGTGTATTGTCTGTTTAGGGTTCTGTGGCATTCCAGTTTATGTTGTTGATTGTGTGTGTGTCCCAGTGTGTGAGATATTGCTGTTTGATTTGTGCTGTGATGTGGTTGAGTCTGGGTTGTGGTGCTCTAGCAGTGCTGTCCTGAGGCTGGTTAGTGTCGGTGTGGCTCGTGGTCTCTCTCTCTCTCTCTCTCTGTCTCTCTCGGGCCCGCACTCTTGGTGGGCTAGTCTTGTGTTTCTCTCTCGGCTGGGTGCGGGAGTGCTGCTGGTGGGTGGTGACGGAGAAAAAATAAAGCACAGTTTTTAACTCCACAAGTTTGAGTCTCTGTGTTTGTCCTCAATGAACCCAAATGCATTACATTTGTAGCGGCAAGGCTTATTAAAATACAAAAATTAAGTGTTGCTGTGCTTTCCCAAATGAGGCCCCATCTGTCTCTTCATCTCTGTGGTGCAGCCACAGAGAAACCATTCATGCAGGCTGATTTAAGGTTTCCTTTGATAAGGGACAGCTCCCAAATGGGGATGCACTTAGCTAAGCCTGGCTATCATGATTAATGGTCATCCATTGGCGCCTATCTGTCTAGGGAGAACCAGATGGAAGTGTCAGGAGTAAGTGACTCGTATCTCACCTTGATCAACCAATCAGGGACTGGTAGGGCCGAGTAACCCACGTGGGTCTCTGATGCCCATGAAACTTTCACCCAAAGAACGAGCTGAAGTTCCTCTAGGTAAAAACAGGCAACACAGAGAGCCTGAAGGAGAATTTCTAAGAAGAATTCCAGGGGTGCGAGACAATTCCAGGGCAGGACGGTCCAGGAGCAGATAGGCTCCCAACGGCAGGACATTCTCGCAGTGCACCTCCTGTCCATCCTGAGACTCAGCCCGGACAATCATGTAGCGGCCAGTGTGTCCGAGTGCCAGAACTTTCCTTTGTTCTAAGAGTCGAGAGCGGAGGTTGCCAGTGTAACCAAAGGATCCACCTGAGGTTAGCATCAGCAGCAAGCCTCATGAACAGGTCAGAACTGTGGACAGCTGAATCAGTATTCAGAACTAGCGCATCATCAGGAACGAACCAATCTTCTTCCTGACCTGCTGGGACCCACAGTCACTTTACTCCTGAGCACAACTTCGCTAGTTAAAGCCAACACTAACTAGCTGGTCTTCAGAGAGCAGCACCGCAGGAGTCACCACCAAGCCGCAACAGCACAGCCTGGCACCGAGCCAAAGAGTGCGGATTGGACAGCAATAAGCCTGCAGCTGTTTCTTTGTGCCTGCAGGAGATCTGAATCCCCAGAGATTGGATGAGTATTCACCTTCACTGCATTACAGCTCTAGAATACAATTGTTGTCCAAACCAGTTGATATAAATTTAATTCCTAAGAGTTATGTACTTGTTTTGAGTATCTAATGTAGAAGTTATAACCAAGTTCATTTACGAAACGGTCTAAATGAATGATATACTGAACGTATGTCCCCTTGATATGTATAACTCTTTGTAACTGAATGAATATATATTTTTGTATTCTGATAACCCTCACGATAAGATCTGTTAGATTTAAATGCATATTTTATGTATTAATAACTGTATTCTTGTGTATTAGTACCTGTGTGTGCGTGTTGTTTGAGTTATACCTCATGGTTTGATTCTAAGGCCAATAAAAGAATCAATGTTGTGACTTACTGCTACAATTAATAATTGTCCCAGTATATGCCCAAACCCCTACAGAACTGGTGCCTCGTGAGAGCACACTACACATTGGTGTCAGAAGCAGGAGGAAGGACAGTGAACGGCTGATGATGTCAGACTCAGAGAAGCGCCGGTTCCCCCAGCAGCCGAGTGACCCCCTAAAGCCCAGGGGCCAGGATGACTCCTCAGCACCGCCAGGGGCCACAGCCCTTATCACGGCTACCCCACGGTGATCTACTCAGCGGAAGAGAGGCCCTTTCCCAGGTTGCCTCAGGCCGTGTGGCAGGAAGGAGACGCCAGACCAGCGAGGTCCAGCCCGCCACCCCTGCTCCAGCCTGTGCCAGTGAGACCGAGTCGTTATAATGGGGAGATCCCATGGTCTCCGGTGGAGATTGTGGGCCACCTCACCGCCGTCCTGGAGGGGAAGGCCTGCCAGGCGCTGCTGGATGTACCCGGGGACCAGCAGTACAACTATGCGGCGTTGGCGTGGGCCCTTTGGAGGCGTTTTGGAAGGAGAGGGGAGGCACCGGGACTGCTGCAGGCAAGGTTGGCCCAACGCTGCTGCCTAGCGGGAGAGCCACTGGGTCCATTCGCCGCAGACATGGCCTACTTAGCCCGCCAGGGTTACCCTACCCTTCTACTGAGGGTACCCTTCTAGAAAGGGCCCACCTTCTACTGAGTAGGTCACCGTGGGGTAGCCCTGATAAGGGCTGTGGCCACTGGCGGTGCTGAGGGGTCGTCCCAGCCCCTGGCGGCTGCTGCTCGCCCCCAAAAGGCGCTTTAGGGGTTACTCGGCTGCTGGGGAAACCAGCGCTTCTCTGAGTCTGACATCATAGGCCATTCACTGTCCATCATCCCGCTGCTGACACCAGTGTAATGAATTTGGGTTCGTTCGGGACGAACACAGAGACTCAAACTTGTGGAGTTAAAATCTGCGCTTTATTTCTTCTACGTCACCACCCGCCAGCAGCACTCCCCCACCCAGACGAGAGAGGGACACAAGACAAGCCCACCAAAGCCCGAGAGAGACCGACACCAAAGGGTGCGCAACCAGGGAACTATTCACATGGAAAATGGGCGATCTCCCCAGACTGTGCGCCTGTTTCACTGTTACCTGGATACCTCTTGGGGGATATCCTCTATATCCTCTTGGGGGATATTCTAACAACAAGTGATTATAGGACAATCTGTCAAAGTGCAATGAAATACAATATGCTGGACAGTATGCTTCTCAAAGCGCTTTACAGGATAACAACAATAACAACAACAATTTTACAAGTCCTGGGAGGAAGAATATCATCAATATTAATAATAATGATAAACTTTATTTTATATAGTTCCTTTAAAGGTGGCTTTTAAAAAAAAACTTTTTTTAATGCACTTGCATTTGAACACAGAGCAGTGTTTACCTGAACATGGAGATGTCATACTGAATAATTCCACAACCATTGCCCTGGAATTTGCATCGTTTGGCAGGACTATGATTCATACAAGTGGTGGTGGATTTGGAGACAAAATGTATTTACATTGGGTTGCTGTAAGTGGAGTACTAATTAGCCCAAAGCTCTACTTATTATTTTACAAGAGAATGCACCCGACAAGCTGGACAGTATGCTTCTCAAAGCGCTTTACAGGATAACAACAGCAATAACAACAACAATTTACAAGTTCTGTGAGGAAAAATATGATCAATATTAATAATAATAATAAACTTTATTTTATATAGCACCTTTAAAGGTGGCTCCTCAAAGCGCTTTACAGGATAACAACCGATGAAACAACAGTGGTTGGGGTTAGAAAATACCTGTGAAACCGGTTTGTTCACAATGTACTGTAGACACAGAGTGTTACACCAGTGCATTAGCATGTTAAAGTGATTCCATTGAGGAGCCGGGGGCGATGATTGTTTTGTTCCTTGATATCTGATCTGCAAGGCCATTTGGCTGCAGCGAATGTGAATTCTGTCTGGCATTACCAGATTGTGAAAAAATAAAAGTATTTTAATCAAGATTCCCTTATAAAATTAACGTGAAACAAAACAAAAACTAAAAATAAGATATGTGGACATCCACAACATAAACATATCTTAAACCATTTACATATATTGTTAAATTATTACTTTAAATATATACTTTAGGTTACTGAAACAGCCAGTTAATAAAATCGTTGCAATTTTGTTCTTGTTTGTAGGTGGGGATATTCTGACAACAATTGATTTAAAGACAATCTGTCAAAGTGCAATGAAATACAATAATTACGGTGGTTAAAGGTCAAATTCTTCCGTGACAGGGGTACCTTTAAAGCGCAGACGACGACACCGAAAAATTTTGGTGCGCCCTCTCTTTAAAGCCTTGGCCAAATACGATGACAGTATGTACAGTTATAGTTCAACCTGAATTAAAAACTACTCCTATTTGGCATTTTAGTTATGGAGGCGGAAAGATGCCCCCCCATCTCTGGGTGCCTGAGTTGTCGCTATTTTATCCATTCTGTGTCCGAGTCGCAGTAGGTAGAGACACGTTCGAAAAAAAGTTCATCCCAGCTACAATACATTATTTTAAATATTTGTGGTAAGAGGGAGCATAACATCAGTTTTTACTGCTAGTAATTAGTGTACGATCTATAGTTGAAATCTGAGCCTAAATAAAAAGAAAAAGAGCATTTTCAGAGAGCAATTACTCTGTGTTTATGTAGAATAAGTGATTAGTTTTATGAGCAAGCTAATTACTTATTCGTTTAAAACGCTATATAGAATAAAGTTTATTATTAATTTGCTGGACAGAATGGTGAACATTATTATGCAGAAGACAAAGATAAAGATTTACATTAAAAGATATTTAATTAAACACTGGTTTGTGATTTAAATGGAAATGGGGGTGATGGGAACTCTTAATCTAAATAAAAATAAAATAAATAAAACAGGTTTCGATAGTTAATAACCACTTTTTATGCACGAAACACAGGTGATTTTTCTTCCTCCTATTCAGCTTAGAAATCTGTGTACGCTGTAAGGTTTTTACTTAATTAAACTTTTAAAATATGCGTTTGGAATAGAAACAACATATGTTGTTGACTTCCTGGTGTGTAGAGCAGATCAGCATGTCTTTTTTCCCCAATCAGAGGGGTGTCAGATGGTGTCAGCCAATCACCATTCTGAAGCCCTACCGTAATCTCTGGTATAGGGAGACACCAGAATTCTGTCCTATGGTATAGATAGATAGATGATAGATACTTAATTGATCCCGTGAGGGAAATAAAGTAAATCATTTTCATTTTAGGAAATTATGAAACGCTTGGTTAAAAGCAAGGAAGATTGTCTGTTATAGTGGACATAAAAACAAGAGTTTGCTGCGGCGTTATTGGAAACCCAAATTTAACAAAAAATCGCTGACATTATATCCTAGAAGACACAGACAGGTGCCAGACCGGGAGAATGCCCACAGCGTAAAAGATAATGCCTGATGAACTAGGGATTGGACAGTTTCCAAGTGCTTGTACAATCGATGGAAATGTTCAAATAAATGTGCAAAAGAAATAAACAAAATAATCATTTATTTCTTTATCATATTGGCTAGCTAATGTCCTCTCTTTGCTAGTTAGTGGCTGTGTTTCTGCATGGGGTAGCAACGGGTGACTATATTCTCAGGCGGAAGATGTAAACAGCTTAATTTTCATGTTAAATATTTTTTTTTTTAAATTAAAATGAATTCTATACAGCAATCACATATTTGGGTACTGTTTCATAAAACTTTCATGCTTAAAATGTTTAGGGAGAAATGAAAGATTGGTGTGTATTTTTTCTTTAAACTACCAGCCATACACAGTACAGTTTACATACAGTAATATGTTTATGTTCCTAAATTAATCTCGTGTATGACCTTCAGATGCGTTATGCTCCTCTTCTTTTTATGCTCAGTTACTAAAATTTCCCTTTAGTGGTAAAATTTTATATAAATATTCAATACTAAGTGGATTAAAATGATTCAATCTTTTCACTACCGACCAATGCACCACGAGTGCCTGAGTTGTTCATTTTGGCCAGCCAATCAGTTACTGCGGTGCACTGCGGTGGCTTGGGGGTAGTTGCGTGCGGTACGTGTTTGTTCCGTGCATTTTGAATGGCTGCATCTGTACCTACTTCAGGTGAGTAGCTTCATCAGCAATGCCTAGCAAAAAAATGCAAAAAAAAGTAATAGCTTGTTCACAGCCGAAATGTTGTGTTTTCTCTCTTTTATTTTCAGCACAGAATAAACCTATTACTTGTTCCTTTACTGCATTATTTATTTATCCATTTCAGCTAAATGAGGGCATTAAATCAAGTCAGAATCTCAGAGTGCCAATTGTAAAAATAACCCTTCTTCCCTTCAACTCTTGTTTAACAAAGAAGCTTGTGATGAATACCATCACAATACCATCAATTAATTTATCCAGATACACAAATTCACGCCAGAACCAACAACAAACTATAATAGTGGATTATTTTTATGTATTCACTATATAAGAAACAAAAACAAACGGATGTCAAAATGCTGAAATGTCTACTTGTGATATTTTAGCTGCTTAGTTGCATGATTCCATTTTCATATAACTATCAAGTGATGTGAAATCACTACAACATGTATCTTTTTACAATAACAGCAAGTGGCGTTCTTACTATGTATTCTTAGAAAAGGATAAAACATTTAAACTTTTTATGAAGTACACAATATAAGCTTAATAATGTTAGAACAAGCACATTGAAACCAGAACCCACTAAGTTACCAAGTTAAAGACTTTGATGCGTAAAATATTAATGAAATTAACTTATTTATGATGAAGGTGGAGGGTTGTGTACTTTTGTCCAACTGAGCAATCTTGCTTTTATAAAATATACCAACCTTTTAATGTTTAATGATAAACATGCTATTATACACAGTTTGAAATTATTAAAAGTTTAAAAAGTATACAACTTAAATTCTTAATTGAAAAAAGATTGTCCTTCTGCAGTGACCAGGATTTGAAACCGGGTGTATGGAGGTGTGTTGCTCTTTGTAGCCTACAAAGGAACAAGATAAGTTTAATTCCGTGTTCAAAGTTGTGTCTCTTTTCTTTTCAGAATTTCAGGAATTAAGCTTTAATGAATCCTGCTGTTCATTAAAATGAAGTATGCGGGGTCACAAGATGAACTCCTCTATAACTCTTCAACTTAAAGAAAAATCCCCCCTTAATCACAAAACCATCTCTAATAATAATGTTTCCAGATTCACACACTCACTCCAGAGCCATTTTCCCAGAAACAATTAACTTCCCAATATGTCTTTGGACTATGCAATACTGTACATTATTTGTATTTTGCAATCATAAACTGCATAATGATATAATCGGTATATAAATATATGGTATACACAGTAAATAGAGTATGGTACTGTAGTGTGCTCTGTTCGTCTAAGTCTCTCGTAATGTTCGCGAGGGGACTCTGCTCTCTCGTGCTTAATGTTAAGGGCGGCGGCTATCGCGGCAGTGGGGTCAATAAACGCACTGTATTCTTGGATAAGTGCTTGACAAAGCTGATCAAAATCATTACAGACTTCTTTCATCTGCCTAGCCATCCACTCATGTACAGCTCTGCTGGTAGTTTTCCTGACCAGAAACACTTTCTCCTGTTCTGTGGCATTTGGCAGGTACTGCAGCATATACCCGAGGTCCTGAATATAACTCTCGATATTATTCTCTCACACTGCGGGGTCAAATCTCTCTATGTCCTTCGCTAGCTCTCTCAGAGAATGGAGATTTATTCTCCTAGTTTCTCCGCTGACGGAGATATGACGGAGATTGTGGTCAGACTTGTCGCTGCTAGAGAGAGTGCTTAATAGCGACTCGAATTCAGACCTTTTAGCAACCATCGTTAAACTTAAAGAGTATTACTTTTAAGTACAAAATCACAGTTTTACCACAGAAAACCTCAAGATCAAGTATGCAATCAACCTGGTAGATCACAAAAGATCGCAAAACAATCAAGCACTGCTTAAAGAGCAAGGAGAACTTTTTTTCCTTTCGGCTTTCAGCACACCGTATTGTCGTGTATGAAACCAGCAGCATTTTATATGAATTATTCCGCTTGGTTAACTCATTTCAGTCTTGCCACAGCCGACCCAGGGACGCCAATAAAATGTAGTGTGCTCTCTGAAGGCACCAGTTCTGTAGGGTTTGGGCATTTACTGGGACAATTATTCATTGTAGCAGTAAATCACAAAATTGATTCTTTTGATGGCTTTAGAATCCAACCATGCAATATAACTCAAACAACGCACAAACACAAGCACTAATACAGGAGGATACATTTATTAATACATAGAATATGCATATAAACCTAACAGATCTTATCGAGAGGGTTATCAGAATACAAAAGGTATATATTCAGTCAGTTACGAAGAGTTACATATATCAAGAGGACATACGTTCAGTATATCATTCATTTAGACCGTTTCGTAAATGAACTTGGTTATAACGTCTACATTAGATACTCAAAACAAGTACATAACTCATAGGAATTAAATTGATATCAACTGGTTGGGATAACAATTGAATTCATGAGCAGTAATGCAGTGAAGTTGAATACTCATCCAATCTCTGGGGATTCAGATCTCCTGCGGGCACAAAGAAACAGGTTCAGGCTGTTGCTGTCCAATCCACGCTCTCTGGCTCGGTGCCAGGCTGTGCTGTGCTGCTTGCGACGGTGCGCTGCTGATGCTCACTGACCGGCTAGTTAGTGTTGGCTTTAACTAGCAAAGTTTGCGCACAGGAGAAAAGATGACTGTGGGTCCCAGCAAGTCAGGAAGAGGACCGGTTCGTTCCTGATGAAGAGCTAGTTCTGAATAGTGATTCAGCTGTCCACAGTTCTGACCTGTTCACTGTGAACAAAGGAAAGTTCTGGCACTCGGACACACTGCCCGTTCCGTGGTTGTCCGGGCTGAGTCTCAGGATGGTCAGGAGGCATGCTGCGAGAATGTCCTGCCCTTGGGAGCCTTCTGCTCCTGGGCCGTCCTGCCCTGGAATTCTCCTTTGAATTCCCTTTAGAAAAGTCCACAGAATTCTCTCTGGACCTCTGTGTTGCCTGTTTTTACCTGGAGGAGCTTCAGCTCGTTCATTGGCTGAAAGTTCCATGGGCATCAGTCCCACATGGGTTACTCGGCCCTACCAGTCCCTGATTAGTTGATCAAGGTGAGATATGAGTCACTTACTCCTGACACCTAGGAATGCAGTCCAGATGTCCATCTGGCACTCCCTAGACAGATAGGTGCCAATGGATGACCATTGATCATGATAGCCAGGCTTAGCTAAGTGCATCCCCCTTTGGGAGCTGTCCGTTATCAAAAGAAAACATCTTTAAATCAGCCTGCATGAATAGCTTCTCTGTGGCTGCACCACAGAGATGAAGAGAGAGATGAGGCCTCATTTGGGAAAGCAACACTTAATTCTGTCTTATTAATAAGCCTCGCCGCTACAGTACTGTATGGTTTTAAAGACCCTACAGTACAATATGTGTGAAATACATTTTTATAATCCAAATTTAAAGTTAAATTGTTTCAGATTATCCGTTGCTGAAATTTGGATTGAGACAAAATATACATTTTCTCAATGTGGATGTAAACCTGAAAGAGGCATATCTTGTTCACAACAAGTTATCATAATAATTTTTACATATATCCAGCTATGTAAAAATAATAAGAAATGGTCTGTCTAGGAATTGAACAAGTTAGTTTTTGTGTAGCAGGAAGCCATGTAAACCAGTGAGCTAAACTGCCACTTGAGCACTATGCGCTACATTACAGTCTATGAACGTTTCATTGATCAGGATTTGAAACCTGGCATTTTCTGGTGACAGCCCAAATGCTCCACCTGCCATTTTACACAGGAGTGCAGTCTAACAAAATTATATATTTTTAAAAAGGACAGAGTGCTGCTGTTACTTGAGGGGTGCATGGCACAGTGTGCTGCATTATCTGGTGTGCATTCTGAATGGCTGGATCTGTATGCCGCACCACAAATCATATTCAAACTACATTGCTACATTGTTAAATAACAGCTACATTCTAAAAAAAATATCTTCATTATTTTGGTCCACATTTGCAGAGATGTATTTTTTTATTCACAGTGATGAAATGTGAGTTTTTTATCATTCACAAGTCTATGGACAGTTATAATTGTCAACCTATGAGTCAGTACTGTGTTCACCTGTTATAATCTTCTTTTGCCAAAATGGTGGACAATTTTTAATGTGAATTGACAGTTCATCCCCACTAATTTTTTTCTTTGCTTTTTACAGGTTTATACAACTCTGTTGACAGCTGGATGATTGTCCCCAACATCAAACAGAACCACTACACAGTGCATGGGCTGCAGAGTGGCACACGTTATGTTTTTTTTGTCAAGGCTATAAACCAAGCTGGCAGCCGAAACAGTGAGCCTGCCAGGCTCAAGACCAACAGTAAGTTGTTAGTTGTATTCAGGAGTTAACTTTTAGAAACAAATACATTCACTAACTTAACTCACCTTCTCTAATTTAAGGCATCTGACAAACAATATTCTAATAAGTGTCAAATGTGTAAATGGCTTCCTTCAATGTTTTTCTAGATTAGGCACATCAAAGGTTGTGATTTGGTTTTATAAATAATGTCAAGTCTTTTTGCCCTGCTGGCCAAAAATATAACGTGATATTTGATTTAATCTCTTTAGTCCATTTGGATTAGCAAAAGTTTCCAATTAAATAAATTACACAAGGTTTCTGTGTAGTCCCTGCTTAAGTATAACCCGTTTACCTGTAGTTAAATTATAGCATTGTCCCAGTAGTTTTCTGTTCCAGCAAATTCATTACAAATGAGATAGAATGAATTTCTGAATGCTATGTATAAAAAAAACTTGCAGCTTACTCAACAATTCTTAGATGATCACGAGGAAGTGTATTGCATGTCTAATGGTCTAACCCCATTTTCCCCATTTTTAATTAAATGCCTTTATTGGTTCACAATCTGACAACGCAATGTAAATCATTATCTTTGCATTCTAAGTTCCTTAATTCACTTTAAGCATAGCTTTCTCACTATTTAAATTTATATAATATATTTATATATATAATAGAGATAAGCTCTCTATTAAATCTCAGATCAAAGATCAAACAGCAATATCTCATACACTGGGACTGATCTGTGATCTGTGATGTGGTTGAATGTGAATTGTGGCGCTCTAGCAGGCAAAGTTGTCTGTGCCGAAAAATAAAAAACAGTTTAAAAACTCTTAAGCATACTGTAGTTTTTGTAAGACCATTAGACATGCAATACACTTCCTCGTGATCATCTTAGAATCTTTGAGTAAGCAGCAAGTTTTTTTAAATTTTATATACACACTACTGCTGACATCAGGAAGATTCCTATACTTTACTCAGAAGCTTACTAAAAATAGCACCAATGGTGATCAAACCAAATATTTTTACACAGAAGACTGACACAACTTCGCACTATGAATCTGTTTTTCTAAGAAAACTTGTGTCCATGGGGGGAGGTGTCTTTCGCTGGAAGACTCGCCCTCTTCTATGTTGAAAATACCTGTGAAACTGGTTTAGTTCGGCACAGCCAGCACTCCCGCAGAGAGTGATGAAAACCGCGCAGTGCCAGGTGAATGCATAACATTAATGTAAGGCTTTGGGGCTCACTTCGATTTGCACCCTACAGTACAACCTGCGGTACCGCTGTGTACATACACTACGAACATGTTGTGATATTTAGAAATATAAAAAATGTCAATATACTGTAGTGTCCATAATATTTGCTATTTTAGTTTTTCAAAGAAATGTTTGTTTGTTAAAAGAAAACTCATAGCACTTGCTGGATTTGAACACCTGACCTCACACTTATACTATAAATCAGTCACTTAAGATGTCACACAACCAAGGCAAGACATATGAGAAGCACTGAAACAGCAACACACATACAGTAATATGGTCAGAAGGAACACGTAAAAACATTTTGAAATAACCCCATGTAAGACTTTGATGCTTAAAATGTTTAGGGAGAAATGGAAAATTGGTGTGTATTTTTTCTTTAAAATACCAATACCAGCAACATACAGTTTACATAATATGTTTATGTTCCTAAATTAATATTTATGACCTTCAGATGCATTATGCTCCTCTTCTTTTTATGCTCAGCTACTAAAATTGCCCTTTAGTGGTAAAATTCCATATAAATATTCAATACTAAGCGGATTAAAATGTGCACAGTAAAGAGATTAAATAATTAAATCTTTTCAGCAACGACCACTACACCACAAGCCCAAAAGCACAACATTATTAATAATATCTTCTGTGTCACATTAACATTGGAATGTTTTTTTACAAGTGTAAAAAGAGGCAATACACAACGTGTCTCCTCTATAACTCTTCAGTTTACAGAGAAATTCTGCCAGAGCCTCACAACATTGTCCAATAATACTCTTCTTGCATCTAATTTTTAGTTAAGCAGGATTTGAGCTACAGACCATAACAAAAAATTCAGGTTCAGGTGTTAACAAAATGTGTTTACAAAGAAAGTGGAATACAGTAATACTACCAGCTATATAAATACATAGATTTAGATATTTAGATCCTTAAATTAATATTATTATTAATTTCTTTAGATACGTGATTCCATATTATATTCCCTATTATAAAACAGATAATTCCGGTCCTGAAATCTGATTGGCTGACACCCTTCTGAAGCCATGCCATATTCTCTCGTATATGTACACCCGAAAATTTTGACTTTTTACTGTGTGATAAAGAAATTTTAAAGACCACTTGTGTGTAGATAAGAAAGCGTAGATAAAAGAACTTGGATTCTCATGTATCTGATACACATATCTTTATCTGCACACTTGAGATCCTTGTGATATTTTGAGCTCTCGTTGACTGATAATGTCATATAGTTTAAATCATTTTCATTCTTAGAAATTATGAAACGCTCTGTTAAAAGCAAGGGAGTTTTTATGTCTGTTATAGTAAAAGAAACTGCCTGACGAATTGGACAGTTTTTCAGTGCTTGTAAAATCGATGGAAATGTTCAAATAAATGTGCTAAAGAAATAAACAAAAAAGTCATTTATTCCTTTATCATATTGGCTAGCTAATGTCCTGTCCTTGTTAGTTTGTTAGATCAACGAAATTTAGGAACATAACTGTGGTGTTACTTTTTGTCAATTAACAAATAAAGTATTTTCATTTAAAAAGAAGTTTACAAAGAATGTGGACCAGCATAATACTTTGAGTTTACAGCTTGTCCAAGGTCATTCATTATTAATACTATTAGTAATATCTTCGGTAAAGGCTTTGATGCATAAAATATTTCTGCATAATTAAAATATTTATGATAAAGGAAGGTTGTGTACTTTTGTCCAACTGAGCAATCTTGCTTTCATAAAATATACCAACTTTTTAATGAATGATGATTAACGTGCTGTAATACACAGTTTAAATTTGAAAGCTCAAATGTTGTACATGAGAGGTTAAGCTTTATTGCCTCCTCCTGGCAGTTTTACAAGGTGATTCCGGATACTTTCCGGTATGACGTCAAATGTCGTGATACACAGCTTGATACTGCGTTTTGATGCTCTCCATGAGACAAACAGGCTGGTAGAGAGAAGCTTGAAGATAAAGCACAGGGTCAGCACCCCTAGAACAACAGGGGTTAAAGGCCTTGCTCAGGGGCCCAACAGAATAGGATTCCTCTGCTGACTACAGGATTTGAGCCGGCAACTTTCCAACTACATGTGCAGATCCTTAGTGACAGTGCCACCTTTCTGCCCTTACATCCGCTGTCTGTCACCCGCACAGAAACAAACAGCTATTCGGTGGTGCTGAATTCAAATGTTCACAGAAGGTTCTCGCCCAAAGTTGGTCACTTTCAGACTTCTAAATTCAGATTAGTGAAATGTCGTGCTTATATTGAATTACAAGGTACAAATTCTTCATGTTCAGATTAACGAAAATTCATAAACTGAACGTTCTTATACCCGGTTATGAGTGTATTTCAGTTTTCTTATGAATCTATTTTTAATATCATATAAACATAGTACATTTTGGTAGAGAAATAAAACAGGACAGTTAAGTGGCTTATTATTACAGCAATCATTCTAATTAAGAATGACCAATAGTGACAAAGAATGGCATAAAGAGTGACATACAGTATAGGACAGCTGAAAGTATAACTAAAAACATTTGCTGCAATATAATACCTGACTGCCATCTCTAATGGCCCCAAAGCTAAGCATATTAAGTATTAGTACTTCTATTTTCACTAATTTCTGCAGTTCTCACAGTTTCAAAAACAGTGTCTTCCATGTACATTAATTATTGTTCTGCAATGATTTTACATTTGCATTCTTAGAATCCTTCTATTGTGTTTAGAAATCTTGTAGACTTTGTAACACAATTTACATAGTGATGTTTGGAGGGACCTCAGTAACCTCAATATGTAGAGTGTATAGTGTATAATGTATAGTATTTAGGTTATGTACAACTGCAAGGTTTATAACTACTAAATCCTATAAAAAGGAAAGAAAGAGTTGTATAACATTAAAAACAATTAACAAATATTTGACTAGTAATAATATTACCTTGTTGCATGGACAGCTCCCCCATTTCAATGAAAACACAACACAATTTTAAGAAATAAACTTAACCTTTTAATTAATCTTAAACTAAGCTCATAGGGACTTAGATGTGTGAAAGTGTCATAGTAGGTATCTTAGATACAGCTTAGTTTAGATTCAGAAGGTTGGCAGATACATAGCATCATTTTACTTGGGGGAACATCATATGATAATAATTTCATGCTTCGACCCATATGCATGATAAATAATTTGTGCATGATCTCTCCTGCTAATACCAAAAACCCATCTGCTTTTCTTCAGGATTGAGACATCATCTGTTATCCAATCATATCTACATGCATTTCAGGCTTCTTCACTGTAGAAGATATGTGTGTCCATATGCATATTGAATAGAATTTTAAAGAAAAAAAAGACCTGTTTATCTGTAAAAATTTAAAATGCTTGTTTTGGGAAAAATCTGATTTCCACTTTAAACACCTACAGATAAGTGTTCCTTTCCCACAGGCCTGTTCTTCTAAACATTGCTAAACATTATATAAAAAGATTCAAGGATAACAATCATTTCCAATTTATTTTAGAAAAGAATATACTGTGCATTTGAAAATGAACAGTATTGGGAAAATGATGTGAAATTCATTATTTTTTGCAGTGTACTTCTGAAATTTGCATTTCGGATCAAAAGATAAATATAAGACAAGTACAAAATGTCAATTTTTATTTTTGTATATTTTATCCGCTTTTATGAATAAAGTATTTGAATTGAATTAAACCAGTTGAAATGATTTTAAGTCCCACTCTTCACAGTATCCACTTTTGCTCATTTATGTTTTTATTTGATAATTATTATCATTAAACATTGAATACATATTGTTATGACCTTACAAATATGTCTAGGGTTTGACCAAAAGCCACAACATAAAAATAACACCTGAGAGATCGGATTCCCCTGGAAAAACAAATCAATTTTATTATCGATCACAAATCCAGGGAACCACAAGTCAACGTTTGTAATCAAATTGGGAGGGAAAAGGCAAAAAAGAGAAAAAAAAAGCAAAGCTAACTGACTATAAAATAAAAATAAATAAAAAACTAGATAGACTAGAACCGGGAAAAAAAGGTGGTCATGCCTGAACAATAAGGCCATACCAAAAAAGTCTACCACATTCTACACCGATCTACACTAACCATACCAAAACTAAAAACTATACATCGCTCAACTATCTCTCCATTCCCAATATCCGATCTGTCAGACCCCCCGTTTGCAGTCTTGTCTTCTCCTTTTAAATGCTCCCACTTCATGTACTTAATTAATTAATTGGCAACACCTGGAAAAAGAAAAGGAAGCAATTAGAAAAAATTCTAACCAAGGACCTTAACAATAGTGATTTAGAGTGTATAAAAATAATATAAAAAATGTTAATATAGTGTACATAATATGTACTATTTTATTTGTTAAAAAGGAGTCTTAAAAGAAAGAAAGAAGAAATGAAACACAATGTTTCGGCTGTGGAGCCTTCTCCAGGTTTAAAGGTTCTTGACACCTGAAGAAAGCTCCACAGCCGAAACATGTTTCTTTTCTTCTCTTTTCAGCATGTAATACACCTTTACTTGTTTCTTTTATATGTTCAAAAATATGTGAATTTAACCTTATTAGAAAATTACAATGCACTTCATTTAATAACAATCCGTCAGTTCATAGGATCCACTGTCAGATAGTCAATGTTATTTGTCATTTGGGAAGGACTGAAACACTTCTAAGACTGAAACACAACATAGTGCTAAGCATTAGAATGCTTTAACTATCTAGATTTGCTAATTTTAAAATATATTAGCTTACTTCTTAATTATTAATTTAATAAAACTAATACAGATGCAGTCATTCAAAATGGCTGCTACCAACAAGCCACTGCAGTCTACCATAGTAAGTGATTGGCTGGCCAAAGTGACCGACAGGGGCACTCGTGGTGCATTGGTCGGTAGTGAAAAGATTTAATCATTTAATCTCTTTACTGTGCACGTTTTAATCCACTTAATATTGAATATCTATATGTAATTTTACCACTAAAAGGAAATTTTAGTAGCTGAGCATAAAAAGAAGAGGAGCATAACGCATCTGAAGGTCATAAACAATTTTAATTTAGGAACATAAACATATTACTGTATGTAAACTGTACTGTATATGGCTGGTCTTGGTAGTTTAAAGAAAAAATACACACCAGTCTTCCATTTCTCCCTAAACATTTTAAGCATCAAAGTTTAATGAAACGGTCCCCAAATATGCGATTGCGGTATAGATTGAATTTTAATTAAAAAAAAATATTTAACATGAAAATTAAGCTGTTTACATTCCTCCGCCTGAGAATATAGTCACTCGTTGCTACGCAACGCAGAAACACAGCCACAGGTAACTAGCAAAGAGAGCACATTAGCTAGCCAATGTGATAAAGGAATAAATGATTTTTTTATTTCTTTGCACATTTATTTGAACATTTCCATCGATTGTACAAGCACTTGGAAACTGTCCAATCCGTAGTTCGTCTGCATTTTCTTTCTGTGTCTTCTAGGATATAATGCCGGCGATTTGTGTTAAAATTGGGTTTCCAATAACGCCACAGCAAACTCTTTTTTTATGTTCACTAAAACGGACAACCTCCCTTGCTTTTAACTGAGCGTTTCATAATTTCCTAAAATGAAAATGCGACAGAATTCTTGGCTACCCCTATACCAGAGATTCAGGATGGTGATTGGCTGACACCATCTGACACCTCTCTGATTAGAGAAAAAAAAACTTGTTGATCTGTTCTACATAGTAGGGAGACATGAGGACATGCTGCTTCTATTCGAAACGCATATTTTAAAAGTTTAATTTGGAAGTAAAAACCTTACAGCATACACAGTTTTCTAAACTGATCAGGAGGAAGAAAAATCACCCATGTTTCGCACATAAAAAGTGGTTATTAACTATCGAAACCTGTTTTATTTATTATATTTTTATTTAGATTAAGAGTTCCCGTCACCCTCATTTCCATTTAAATCGCAAACCCCTGTTAAATTTAATATTTTTATTGATTCACAATCTGGCAATGCAATGTAAATTGTTACCTTTGTCTTCTGCATAATAATGTTCACCTCTCTGTCCAGCAAATTAATAATAAACTTTATTTTCGTCGTCTCCCCTTTAAAGGTACCCCCTTAATATTGTATTTCATTGCACTTTGACAGATTGTCTTTAAATCAATTGTTGTCAGAATATTCTGACCTCCAAACAAGAACAAAATTGCAACGATTTTATTAACTGGCTGTTTCAGTAACCTAAAGTATATATTTAAAGTAATAATTTAACAATATATGTAAATGTTTAAAGATATGTTTATGTTGTGGATGTCTTTAGATTGTATCTTATTTTTAGTTTTTGTTTTGTTAAACATTTTATAAGGGAATCTTGATTAAAATACTTCTATTTTTTCAGACAAAATTCACATTCGCTGCAGCCAAATGGCCTTGCAGATCAGATATCGAGGAACAAAACAATTATCGCGCCTGGCTCCTCAATGGAATCGCTTTAACATTCTAATGTGTTGGTGTAACACTCTGTGTCTACAGTACATTGTAAACAAACCAGTTTCACAGGTATTTTCAACCCCCAGCCACTGTTGTTTCATTGGTTGTTATCCTGTAAAGCGCTTTGAGGAGCCACCTTTAAAGGCGCTATATAAAAAAAAGTTTATTATTATTATTATTATTAATATTGATCATATTTTTCCTCCCAGAACTTGTAAATTGTTGTTGTTATTGTTGTTGTTATCCTGTAAAGCGCTTTGAGAAGCATCCTGTCCAGCTTGTCAGGTGCATTCTCTTGTAAAATAATAAGCAGAGCTTTGGGCTTATTAGTGTTCCACTAACAGCAACCCAATGTAAATACATTTTGTCTCCAAATCCGCCAACACTTGTATGAATCATAGCCCTGCCAAATGATGCAAATTCCGCTGCAATGGTTGTGTGCAGGAATTATTCAGTATGTTATCTCCATGTTCAAGTAAACACTGCTCTATGTGCAAATGCAAATGCATTTAAAAAAAAGTTTTTTTTTAAAAAGGCACCTTTAAAGGCGCTATATAAAATTAAGTTTATTATTATTAATATTGATGATATTCTTCCTCCCGGGACTTGTAAAATTGTTGTTGTTATTGTTGTTATTGAGTAAAGCACTTTGAGAAGCATACTGTCCAGCATATTGTATTTCATTGCAGTTTGACAGATCGTCTTATAATCACTTGTTGTTAGAATATCCCCCAAGAGGATATTCCCCCAAAGATGTATCCAGGTAACAGTGAAACAGGCGTACAGTCTGGGGAGATTGCCTGTTTTCCATGTAAATAGTTCCCTGGTTCCGCACGCCTTGGTGTTTCTCTCACTCTCTCTCGGGCTGGCGGGCTTGTCTTGTGTCTTTCTCTGACTCTCTTTCTCTGTCTCTCTCGGGCCCGCGCCCTTGGCGGTTTTGTCTTGTGTCTCTCTCTCGTCTGGGTGCAGGAGTGCTGCTGGCGGGTGGTGACGGAGAAGAAATAAAGCACAGTTTTTAACTCCACAAGTTTGAGTCTCTGTGTTCATCCTCAACGAACCCAAATTCATTACATTGGTGTCAGAAGCGGGAGGATGGACAGTGAACAGCCGATGATGTCAGACTCAGAGAAGCGCCGGTTCCCCCAGCAGCTGAGTGACCCCCTAAAGCACCTTTTGGGGGTGAGCAGCAGCTGCCAGGGGCCGGGATGACCCCTCAGCACCGCCAGTGGCCACAGCCCTTATCAGGGCTACCCCACGGTGACCTACTCAGCGGAAGGGGGACCCTTTCCCGGGTCACCTCAGGCCATGTGGTAGGAAGGAGACGCCAGACCAGCAGGGTCCAGCCCGCCACCTCTGCTCCAGCCTGCGCCAGTGAGACCGAGCTGTTATAATGGGGAGATCCCATGGCAGATGTTTGAGGCCCAGTTCCAGATGGCGGACTGGGCAAACGGCTGGTCTCCGGTGGAGATGGTGGGCCACCTCGCCGCCGTCCTGGAGGGGAAGGCCTGCCAGGCATTGCTGGATGTACCCGGGGACCAGCGGTACAACTATGCGGCGTTGGCGTCTGCCCTCCGGAGGTGTATTGGCAGGAGAAGTGAGGCGCTAGGACTGCTGTGGGCAATGTTGGCCCAATGCTGCTGCCTAGTAGGAGACCCACTGTGTCCAGTCACCGCAGACGTGGCCTACTTAGCCCACCACAGTTACCCTACTCTCCCAGAGGAGGCCCACCGGGAGATAGCACTCCAGGCGTTCCAGGATACAGTCCTCATGGACTGGGGCAAGGTAGAAGGGGTGTTTCACCATCGCAGCCCCAAAGTGCACGGTGAGTGCCCTGGGAGTCTGGCTGACTCGGTGCCCGGCAGGACACCAGGCCGCAGCAGGGTGATGGTCGATCTGGTGTTGACGAGGGCCTGGCAGGGTTTGCCCTCGGTGAGGCAGGGAAGAAATAAGCCCTGGCTGTGGCCAACCCTTCCTACAGCAGGTGGGGTGAAGCGCTCTTTCTGGCTCTCCGGAGCGGGTGAAGCGTCGCTCAAGGATGGCCTTCCCCCCTTTAGGCCACCCCGCTCCCATTTCTTGACGGCCTCCACAGTCCCCGGGGTTGGGGGAACCGGCAGTTCTCTGAGTCCGACATCATCGGCCGTTCACTGTCCATCCTCCCGCTTCTGACACCAATGTAATGAATTTGGGTTCGTTGAGGATGAACACAGAGACTCAGACTTGTGGAGTTAAAAACTGCGCTTTATTTCTTCTCCGTCAGAGAGAGAGACACCAAGGGGTGCGGAACCAGGGAACTATTTACATGGAAAATGGGCAATCGTATGCCTGTTTCACTTTTACCTAGATACCTCTTGCGGGATATCCTCTATATCCTCTTGGGGGGAATATCCTTTTGGGGGATATTCTAACAACAAGTTATTATAAGATGATCTGTCAAAGTGCAATGAAATACACTATGCTGGAAAGTATGCTTCTCAAAGTGCTTTACGGGATAACAACAATAAAAATAACAATTTTACAAGTCCTGGGAGGAAGAATATCATCAATATTAATAATAATAATAAACTTTATTTTATATAGCGCCTTTAAAGTTGGCTTTTTAAAAATTTTATTAGCACAATTTATTACAGTGCTAAATATTATTGTTTACTAATAGTTTATGCTAACACCTAGCTTTCTTAACACGAGAAGTACTTCCGTAGGTAAGTACTGTACAGTAAGTACTTACTGTACTTACTGTACTGTATTTAAGTACTAGTACTGTAAGCAAAAAAAAGGGGTTTTGAAGGGGAGGGAGGTGTCTTTCGCTGGAAGACTCGCCGCCTTCTACTTCGAAAATACCTGTGAAACTGGTTTAATTCATCACAGCCAGCACTCCCGCAGAGAGTGATTAAAACCGCGCAGCGCCAGGTGAATGCACATTAATATGTTGGGCTTTTGGGTTCGGGTGGATTTGCGCCCTACAGTTCAATCTGTGGTACCGCTGTGTACCGTATATACAGTACAGTACGAACGTGTTATTTTCAAATATAAAAAATGTGAATATACTGTAGGAGAAATTGAGTATTGGTGTGTATTTTTTCTTTAAAATACCAATAACAGCAACATACAGTTTACATAATATGTTCATGTTCTTAAATTAATATCGTTTATGACCTTTATGATCTTCGTTATGCTCCTCTGCGTTTTATGCTTAATTACTAACATTTCCCTTTTGTGGTAAAATTCCATATAAATATTCAATACTAAGCAGATTAAAATGTGCACAGTAAAGAGATTAAATGATAAAATATTTTCACTAACGACCAATACACCACATTATCTTCCATGTCGTATTAACATTGGAATTTTTTTTTACAAGTGTCAAAAGAAGCGATACACAACCTGTCTCCTCTATAACTCTTCAGTTTACAGAGAAATTCTGCCAGAGCCTCACAACATTGTCCAATAATATCTCTTCTTGTGTCTAATTTTTAGTTAAGCAGGATTTGAGCTACAGACCATAACAGACCAAATAACAGAATCCACCTGCAATTCGGGTGTTAACAAAATGTGTTTACAAAGAAAGTGAAAAACAGTAATACTACCAGCTATATAGATACATAGATTTAGATATTTAGATCCTTAAATTAATATCATTATTAATTTCTTTAGATACGTGATTACATATTCTCAATTATAAAACAGAACATTCTGGTCCTGGAATCTGACTGGCTGACACCCTTCTGAAGCAGTACCATAATCTCTGGTATACGGATGCCCCAGAAATTTGACTTTTTACTGTGTGATAAATTTTAAAGACTACTTCTTAGCGAAGATAAGAAAACGTAGATAAAAAAGCTTGGATTCTCATGTATCTGATAT
This sequence comes from Lepisosteus oculatus, assembly GCF_040954835.1. Lineage (NCBI taxonomy): Eukaryota > Metazoa > Chordata > Actinopteri > Semionotiformes > Lepisosteidae > Lepisosteus > Lepisosteus oculatus. The sequence goes on along the minus strand of NC_090703.1, from coordinate 27,792,596 downwards.
AAGTATCTTTTAATACAGTCTTTGTACAGTCTGAGGACCCTTGTGATATTTTACACTCTGGTTGAATGAGAATTGTCGCAGATTTAATAATTTCCGTTTTTAGAAATTATGAAACGCTCTGTTAAAAGCAAGCTTTTATGTCCGTTATACTAAAAGAAAATGTCCGACGAACTAGGGATTGGACAGTTTTTCAGTGCTTGTACAATCGATGGAAATGTTCAAATAAATTTGATAAAGAAATAAAAAAAGGAATTTATTCCTTTATCCTATTGGCTAGCTAATGTCCCGTCCTTGTTAGTTAGATCAACGAAATGCTGTGGTGTTAAATTTTGTTGATGAAAAAAAGTCTTTTCATTTTCATTTAAATTGACCGTTACAAATAATGTGGAAAAATGTAATGCTTGTCCAAGGTCATTCATTATTAATACTATTAGTAATATCTTCAGTAAAGGCTTTGATGCATAAAATATTTCTGCATAATTAAACTATTTATGATAAAGCTAGGTTGTGCACTTTTGCCCAACAGAGCAATAATGCTTTCATTAAATATTCAAACTTTTTAATGACTGATGATTAACATGCTGTAATACACAGTTTAAATTTAAAAGCTCAAATGCTGTACCTGAGAGGTTAAGCTTTATTGGCTCCTCCTGTCGGTTTTACAAGGTGATTCCGGATACTTTCCGATATGACGTCATATGACACGTGTTACTGCGTCATGCCGGGTTAGGATGCGACACGTCTACTGCATGGTACCGTGGTGTACCTCACTCGTTTTGAATGGCTGCATCTGTACCTGAACCTTTTTTTTAAAAAAAACATTAGCATTTCACTGATGATAGAAATTTTAATGTTTTGTACTGTGTTTGAGCCATTCACCTTCCAGGATTTCCCATCTTACCTTTAAATGTTACAAATCACTTTGAAACACAAGTCTTTATTTGTTCTACTTCTTATCTTATTTCTGTCCCAAAATCTGGTAGGTAGGTTTCTCTTCATAAAACATTGAAATGTGGCAGATTAGACACGAAAAAAAACATAAAGGTAAAGGAAGTATAACATATTCTGATATTTATGTACAGATGCAGCCATTCAAAACAAGCGTGCGATACCGCATTATTTTGCAGTGCGCTTCTCACTGTGTAACGCAAGTTACCATATATTCTCGTATTGTACCGCATGTTACCGCAAGAAAAATAATCGTATCTGGAATTTCTGCAAGGTGGAGCTAATAAAGCTCAACCTCTCATGTTTGAGCTGTTGCCATCAAAGTCTTTACCGAAGATATTACTAATAGTAATAGTAATTTATAATTAATGACCTTGGGCAAGCTGTAAACTCAAATTATTGCCCTGGTCCACATTCTTTTTTTCATTGACCATCTTTGTAAAAGTAACACCACAGTATTTCTTTGATCCAATCACGCATTTGTTTCCAGTCATGTAAAGTACAGTAATTTTTGAGAATCTCTGATTCACCATTCCTTTCACATGCTCATAAAAGATATTGATTTAGGAACATATACATATTACTGTATGCAAACTGTACTGTATAAAGTATGTGTATTTAATGTCTTTACTGTGCCCATTTAAGTATTGAATATTTATATGGAATTTTACCACTGAAGGGAAATCTTAGTAGCTGAGCATAAAAAGAATAGGAGCATAACGCATGTGAAGACCATAAGCGATATTAATTTTGGAACATAAACATACAGTATTACAGTATGTAAACTGTATATGGCTGGTCTCTGTACTTAAAAGAAAAAATACACACCAGTATTCTATTTCTCCTTAAACATTTAGTCTTTAACTAACATGAAATAACGTGTGTACAAAAAGTGGTAGTTTTTCTGCGAATATGCTTGATACTGGAGCAAACAAGCAAACTTTTAGAATTGGATTAATAGAGAATATAATATGGAATTGCGTATCTAAAGAAATGAATAACTATACAATTATATTCATGTACTATAACACAATAGTACACGCTGTACAATGTCTGTTTATATTGTTTGTGTAGGGCTTTTTCACCACTTGTCACGTGACCTTGCGAGTGGCGTTGTGGTCTAGGTGCCGCACTTGTAAGCGACAGGCAGCGCCATGACTTCTCTTTTAATAAACATTTCCTTGAAAAAATAAAATAGCAATATTATGGATAATTAATTGACTTTTTATATTTCTAAAGATCACAACATGTTCGAATCTAAGTCATTTTTTAATAACAATGAATAGTCACCTTCTTCCTTATGACAACAGTCCCGGCTTCTGCTTCCTGCTTCTACCATGTGTGAATCCCTTAAGATCTCCTTCAGATTTAAAAGGTTATTAATAATATCTTCGGTGTTGCATCTTCCCAGTTTAGCTGATCTTTTGCTGCCCACACATTCTTACACAGCTCCCTTGGTAAACTTGTAAATTGTAAATACGACGTTTACATTGGCGTTATTAAGTTTTCACTTGAGTGTATGGAGGATTGTCAGCTGTCACTGAGAGCAACCCCCCCTCTTAGGCTGGGCAAACGATTTTTTACATTTTTTTAAAAAAATGGAGGCTGTATGCATTACAATACAAACATTTAGTGTCAAACTTTAAATCAACAATTAATTTAAAGATGATCTGTCAAAGTGCACTGAAATACAATATTGTTGTTGTTGTTGGTGTTATTGTTGTTTTTATCCTGTAAAGCGTTTTGAGAAGCCACCTTTAAAGGCACTATATAAAGGCATTGATTCTTATGGAATGTGTTTTCTTTCTTCTTTTTTTCAGGATGGAATAAACCTATTACTTGATTCTTATGAATGCCCAGTTCCGCCGGGGATTAAAAAAAAAAACATGGCTTTTATAACAGCAGCACAATGCACAATGATACCTTTGTCTTCTGCGTAATAATGTTCACCTCTCTGTCCAGCAAATTAACAATAGTAATAATAATGAACTTTATTGTATATAGCGCCTTTAAAAGTGGCTTCTCAAAGCACTTTACAGGATAAAAAAAACAATAACAACAATACTGTTAGTCTGGGCAAATGATTTTTATTTTTTTAAAAAAATAAATAAAAAAAGAGATATAATCATATGTTCCGACTTAGATATCGCACGACTTTAAAACCTATAAAAACAGATTTCGAGAGTTAATGACCACTTTTTATGCGCAAAAGCCGGTGATCTTTTGCAGCTGTTTCACTGTTTTAAACGAATAAGAAATTAGATTGCTCATAACTCTAATCACTTATTCTACATAAACACAGTGTAATTGCTCTTTGAAAATGCTCTTTTTCTTGTTCATTTTGGAGACCTTGATTTGATTTGATTTGGAAACTGATTTGACATGTCAGAACGGATTTATTTTCTTTGTATTTCTTTGTGTGCATTTCCTACATTGCTTTATTTGTCAAGATTTTAACTTTATATTTAGGCTCAGGATTTCAACTATAAGTCGAACACCAATTACTAGCAGTAAATTCTGATGTTTTGCTCCCTCTTACCACAAACATATATATGTATTGTAGCTGGAATTAACTTTTTTTCGTACATGTCTCTACCTACTGTGATGGTTAAAGATGGCCACAAGTCAGGCACCCAAATGTGTGTGTGTGGGGGGGGTTCTTTCTGCCTCCATAACTAAAATGCCAAATAGGAGTGGCTTAAGTGACATACACAATTGTGTATATTATGTTGCTGATATGTTAAGTTTTCTAAACTTAGCCCCAAAGTCACGTGAATGATTTTTCACCCTGTTTCATTGGTTAAACGCAATGATCACAAGCACCACCATGGTAACTGGGATGTGTAGTTTTTAATTCAGTTTGAATTATAACTGTACGTACTGTCTTTGTATTTGGCCAGGGCTTTAAAGAGAGGGCGTGCCAAAATTTTTCAGTGCTGTCGTCTGCGCTTTAAAGGTACCCCCATCGCGGAATAATTGACCTCGGAACGTTTACCCAGTGTAATATTGTATTTTATTGCACTTTGACAGATTGTCTTTAAATCAATTGTCAGAATATCCCCACCTCCAAATGAGAACAAAATTGCAACGATTTTATTAACTGGCTGTTTCTTTAACTTAAAGCATGTATTCAAAGTAATAATTTAACAATATATGTAAATGTTTTAAGATATGCCTATGTTGTGAATGTCTGTAGATTGTATCTTATTTTTAGTTTTGTTTTGTTTCACATTAATTTTATAAGGGAGAGTGTCATAGAGATGACTCCCTTACCCCCCATCTTAATTTAAATACTTTTATTTTTTCACAATCTGGCAATGCCAGACAGAATTCACATTCGCTGCAGCCAAATGGCCTTGCAGATCAGAAAATCAAGGAACAAAACAATTATTGCGCCCGGCTCCTCAATGGGATAGCTTTAACTTGCTAATCCGTTGGTGTAACAGTCCAGATGTGGCAAGCTCTAATGTCTCCTGACTTTGGCGAAAGAATGTCTGTAGAGTGTGTCTTATTTTTAGTTTTGTAGCCAAAGGGCCTTGCAGATCAGATCAGATTCCCTTCCCCCCACAGAAAGACAGACAAATGTTTTCACTGCTTATTAGTCGCTATTCACCGCGCGGTGAGCAGCTCCAATTTCAGGCGTAATCAATAAATACTTTATATTTAGCTGAAAAGCTGTACAACACAAGAATTTCGTTATTCTAGGAGGTTTCGTGAAAAAGCTAAAGGCATGCCAATTGCAATCGTTTTTATTTTTAAATACATTTTAGCAAAGTCATGTACCATAAAAGTATGGTAATTAAAAACCGTTAATAATTTCGCTTGGGTTTAAATAAAGTCGATGTTTTCTCTTTTGGCTAGACTTGACTATTTAGCCATGAGATATACAATAGATTGTCATTAAACAACCTTATGTTTATTAGTCTTCCTTGTTATGCACAGTGGGAATGATAATGTAATGAGAATTAATTTAATCACAGAGTGCTCATAAGCTGATACCCTGGATTCTCTCCAGACACAACTGTATGAGCTCCACCAGTCAGGACAGGAGGCTCTACTGTACACAGAGAGGGGCGGGAGGGGGGAACAAGCTGCCCAGACATGTGGAATGCTACAGAACCCTAAACAGACAATACAGACAATACACACTAGCCGAATATTTGACCAAGATAAGAAACAACAAAAAGAAACAAACCCTGATGAAGTACAGGCTCAGTGACCACAACCTGGCCATAGAAACTGGGCGACACAGGCAGACCTGGCTGCCCAGAGAGGACAAGCTGTGCTCCCACTGCCAGCAGTCTGTAGATTTGATATTACTTATATTTTTTGTTTTGTTTCATGTGAATCTCATTATTTTATTTGCTTTGGCAACACTGATTGTACCCATCGGTCCTGCTAATAAAGCACCTTGAATTGAATTGAAATTGAGAGAGGGCGAGCGAGAGAGAGAGGGCGAAGGAGCGAGATATATACTGTTATTAATATACTGTAGTATCCATAATATTTGATATTTTAGTTTTTCAAAGAAGTGTTTTTATTAAAAGAAAAAAACTAATAATAAGATACAATCTACAGACATTCACAACATAGACATATCTTAAAACATTTACATATATTGTTAAATTATTACTTTAAATATATACTTTAAGTTACTGAAACAGCCAGTTAATAAAAAGCTAATAAAAGCATTGCAATTTTGTTCTTGTTTGGAGTGGGGATATTCTGACAACAACTGATTTAAAGACAATCTGTCAAAGTGCAATGAAATACAGTATTACACTGGGTAAATGTTCTGAGGTCAAATTCTTCCACGATGGGGGTACCTTTAAAGCTCAGATGACAGCTCTGAAAAATTTTGGTGTGCCCTCTCTTTAATGCCCTGGCCAATTTCGAAGACAATACGTACAGTTATAATTCGAACTGAATTAAAAACTACATATCCCAGTTACCATGGTGGTGCTTGTGATCATTGTGTTTAACCAATGAAACAGGGCAAAAAATCATTTGCATGACTTTGGGGCTGGGTTTAGAAAGCTTAATCTATCAGCAACAAAGCAAAATGTACACAATAGACTACCTCAAACTGTCAGTTACACGACTGTGTATGTTTCTTAAGCCACTCCTATTTGGCATTTTAGTTATGGAGACGGAAAGACGCCCCCCCCCCCACCTCTGGGTGCCTGACTTGTCGGCATCTGTAACTGTTCCCTGTCCGAGTCGCAGTAGGTTGAGACACGTATGAAAAAAATTTAATCCCAGCTACAATACATATATATTTTTGTGGTAAGAGGGACCAAAACGTCAGTATTTACTGCTAATAATTAGTGTATGATTTATAGTTGAAATCCTGAGCCTAAATATAAAGTTAAAATCTCGACAAACAACGCAATGTAGGAAATGCGCACACAGAAATAAAGAGAAAATAATCAATTCTGACATCTCAAATCGGTTTCAATCAAGGTCTCCAAAACCAACAAGAAAAAGAGCATTTTTAGAGAGCAATTACCCTGTGTTTATGTAGAATAAGTGATTAGATTTATGAGCAATCTAATTTCTTATTTGTTTAAAACAGTGAAATGTCAGCTGCAAAAGATCACCCGTTTTCGTGAATATAAAGTGGTTATTAACTCTCAAAATCTGTTTTTATAGGTTTTAAAGTCGTGCATTGTCTAAGCTGGAACACATCACTGTATCTCATTTTTTATTTCTTTTTAAAAAAAATTAAAAACCGTTTGCCCAGCCTAAGAGTATTGTTGTTATTGTTTTTTTATCCTGTAAAGCGCTTTGAGAAGCCATCTTTAAAGGCGCTATATTCAATAAAGTTCATTATTATGACTATTGTTAATTTGCTGGACAGAGAGTTGAATATTATTACGCAGAAGACAAAGGTAGCGATTTATGTGGCATTGTGCATTGTGCTGCTGTAATACAGTTTAAAACAATTAAAAGTCTAAACAGTATTAGCTTTATTTATGGGTTATAATTTAAAAAAGTCAAAAACCGCACTCAAAATGCAATTTTGAGCTTTCTGGCAAGAGGAGACACCCAAATTAATAATATAACATGCTACTGTTTGTGCCTGAACATAGTTATACTATTATTTCTTTAGATACGCGATTCCATGTTTTTTTTTTTAATCCCTGGCGGGACCGGGCATCCATCAGAATCAAGTAATAGGTTTCATTGCACTTTGACAGATCGTCTTCAAATCAATTGTTGATTTTAAGTTTGACAGTTTGAAAAAGTAAATGTTTATATTGTAACGCATACTGTACAGCTTCCATTTCTCTATAAAAATCTAAAAGATTGTTTGCGCAGCTTAAGAGGGGGGGTCTGCTCTTAGTGACAGCTGACAATCCTCCATACACTCAAGTGAAAAATTAATAACGCTAATGTAAATGTCATATTTACAATTTATTGATAATAGAAATGATAAGTTCTCTAAAGCTTTGTGATAGTTTACCCAGGCAGCAAAAGATCAACTACACTTGGAAGATGCGACATCGAAGATATTATTAATAACCTTTTAAATCTGAAGGGAGATCTAAAGAAGCAGGAAGTAGAAGCAGGAACCTTTGTCAGAAGGAAAGAAGGTGACTATTAAAAATTGTTATTAAAAAATGACTTAGATCTGAACATGCTGTGATATTTAGAAAATATAAAAAGTCAATAAATTGTCCATAATTTTGCTATTCTATTATTTCAAAGAAATGTTTGTTAAAGGAAAAGTTATGGTACCAGCTGGATTTGAACACCCAACCTATTGTTTACAAGTCTGGTACCTAGACCACCAGACTACTCACACAGTTGGATGAGGAGTGGTGAAACAGCCCTACATATACAGTATCAACAGACATTGTACAGCGTATACTATTCTTGTGTTGCAGTAGCTGAATATAATTATATCTTTATTAATTTCTTTAGATAAGCGCTTCCATAAAATATTCCCTATTTATCTAATTCTAAAAGTATGCTTGTTGACTCCGGTATCGAGTATTCCCAGAAAAGCTTAAAACTACCACTTTTTATACACGTAATTTCACGTTAGTTAAAGACTTCGATGCTTAAAATGTTTAGGGAGAAATGAAAAACTGGTGTGTATTTTTTCTTTAAAGTACCGAGACCAGCCATATACTGTAATACTGTATGTTTATGTTCCAAAATTTATATCATTTATGGCCTTCACACACGTTATGCTCCTATTCTTTTAATGCTCAGCTACTAAGATTTCCCTTCAGTGGTAAAATTCCATAAATATTCAATTCTAAAACAGGCACAGTAAAGACATTTAAATCTTTCTATGACCAACCAATGCACCACGAGTGTCCCTGTCGGTCAACCAATCACGTACCGTGGTATGACGCGTGATGACGTAGCCAATTACCCGTGGTACATGTCTGTGTTGCGCACTTTGAATTCCAACTTTCAATATATGCATTTCTAAGACGCAATGAAAGAAATGTAATAACACCTTGGATATAACATTACTCAACCTTCTGAATATAACTTTATTGATACAACAATCATGAATGCTGTTTATTGAATCAATAATTCTATTTTTGTCAAGTTAATTGTTCTTTATTGGTACTCAAGGTATTTTGTTAACTGCTATCATTTTATTGAAGACAATATTACTTTTTCAACAAATAGTTCTTTACAACTCATTGGATTTACAGTGAAAGTAAGTTTCTGTTAAAAGTTTATTTTAACCAGATTCAATTTTCTATGTTTGGAATACTTGAGGAGTTTCTTTAAAAAAATATTTAGCATAAAAATGGAAAGCTTAATGTCAAAACATTTAAGAAGGGCTCTACGTTATACTTTTCTGTGTACACCTTCTTTCTTATTTCACTACTGTATTCTAAAATAATGTAACTTGAGAAACACAATGCAAATAGAACCATTGTTTTTATTCCTTTATTCCTCCATTGTATTGTAACACACTAAACTAGGGTGGGAGATTTAAGTGTGTGGTTTTAATGTCAAGTCCAGAGTTGTAAGTTGAATACTTTCAGCTTCTATTGTAGCTGTGCCATCTTAGAAGTATCTTTTCTTCTTAGGAACAAGTAATAGGTTTATTCCATGCTGAAAAAAAGAAGAAAGAGAACACGTTTCGGTCGTGGAGCCTTCTTCAGGTGTGAGAGAGACAGGGCAGTAGGCGAAGGTAAAGTAGTGGGAGAACAAAGGTTGGGAGGGAGGAAGAGTGAGAGGCGGGAGCAGGGGACAGAAAGAGAGGCCAATCAAGAGGTGTGAAGTCAGAATGGGTGCAGAGAGGTGTGAAATGAAACTTCCAATGAATGGAGAAAATGTAAAAGAACAGTAGTCTGTCGTTAAGGGAAGGGAGAATGTGTGATCCTAGCTGCAGAATCATTTTAGTTTTGGTGGTCTTTCTGATGTATGAGTTCGGAAAACCGTCTTTGAGAACACAGATGGAGAAATTAGAGTGGTCGTGGCCGTCAGAGGTGAAATGAGTGACCACTCTAATCTCTCCGTCTGTGTTCTCAAAGACGGTTTTCCTCCTCCCTCCCAACCTTTGTTCTCCCGCTACTTTACCTTTGCCTACTGCCCTGTCTCTCTCACACCTGAAGAAGGCTCCACGGCCGAAACGTTGTGTTCTCTTTCTTCTTTTTTTTCAGCATGGAATAAACCTATTACTTGTTCCTTTGCAGCCTACGCATGCTGACGCAGCTACCCACCTGAACTTTTTTCTTCTCAGTTTGTTGTACAAAGTAATTTACTGAACAAAACAAATGTGTATTTTATCATAAATATATGACAATATAATAAATATAATTTAATCAGATTATGAACTCAAGGTACTAAATATTATTTCATCTTTTATATAACTGATTCTATAAGCAATACCTTTTCTCTTGGGTAGAAAAGGAGGTGGATATATGGTGATGGGGTTGCTCCACCTTCAGTGAAATTAAGGGAAAGATCTTTGAAAGACAAAGCTAGCTTTTATTAACCCAAGATGATGTCCCCCTTACCTTTAAACCCTCAACAGACTTTACAAAATTATCAGAAACTAACAGATCAGTGACTTTCCCTTCTGGATTTTTAAAAAAGAGATTTTCTTTTTTTATATATTCTGTCATGCTACGGGAAATTTGGTTGATTAGGAAGACAATTTATTATGCTTTGTTTGAATGATTCTAGGTCAGCCTTTCAAGTTGGATCCCAAAACAGCCCACAAGAAATTACGCCTGTCAAATGACTGCTTGACAATGGAGAAAGATGAAAGCTCACTGAAGAAGAGTCACACACCAGAGCGGTTCAGCAGCACTGGATCCTATGGAGCAGCTGGAAATGTCTTCATTGACAGTGGCTGTCATTACTGGGAGGTCCTACTGGGAACCTGTACACTGTAAGGTCATAGTTGTCTTGCATGGAAAAGGGATAGATTCATTTTAAGTACTTACACATGTAACACTGTAGCTTTGCTCTACTTGCTCTAATTCCTAGCTCTAATTTTACATAATTCCTATGTAAAAGGATATGTCCTCCAAAGCTAGATTTCAACAGAGTGATATTACTTCTGTAATACGCTCAGAGCACTAAGCCCTAACAAACAAGCTAACAAGTAAAAAGGTTAACTTGCCCCCAAAATTAGAATTAGGTTTTATACTAAGAGTTATCGTACACTGATATGCACATGTAATTGCTTACCTTCAATGAACTACTAACAATCTTCTGATTTTTGTTTGTGATACACCTTAAAGTCATTACCCTGGTTAGAAACTATGAAAGTCACCACTGACTTATTGTGTGTGCAATGTTAAATTTAGTATAATTCAGGTCCTTCTAATTTAGAAGTAAAGATTCTTGTTAATAACTTCATAATTTGTGATACTTTGGAGTATATTTATAAAACAATTATGATACAGTGCCATCATAAATGAGATCTTCTCTGTTTACCTAGCTTTAACTTTGTTGTGTTTTATCAAGGTATGCAGCTGGTGTGGCTTATAAATCAGCCCCAAAGAATGAGTGGAATGGGAAGAACTCCTCTTCTTGGGTGTTCGCACGTTGCAATAACAACTTTACTGTTCGGCACAACAGCAAGGAGATGCTTGTAGATGCAAGCCTACAGCTAAGGAGACTGGGCATACTCTTGGACTATGACAACAATATCTTGTCTTTCTATGATGCTATGAATTCCCAGCATCTACACACCTTTGACATCTCCTTCATTCTACCAGTGGTGCCCACCTTTATGATCTGGAACAAATCTGTAATGATAATGTCTGGCCTTCCAGTACCAGACTTCGTAGACTGTACAGAGCAGCAGGAATGCATCTGTAGATCTCAGGAATCACCTTATGTTTCAGGAATGAAAGCTTGTCACTAAGGCTAAAAGACACATTTAATATTAAATTTCTGGGACATTGGCTATTTTCAAACCACTGGAACACTGCATAAACATATGCCATTTAATCATAAATATATATAAAAAAAACATTTTTGTAGCATAACGTTCACTTTCACAGCATGTGACTTATATGACATGACTACTAGTCTTGTATAGTATAATCAATGAGAACAAGTCAATTATTTATGGATATTAAGGTGGATTTCTTCTTTGTAGATTGGTTGTTTTCATAATGCATATTTTGGTTATTTTTTCCATGTGTAAAATGGAAAGGGGTTGTATTTGTAAGTAAATTTAAGTAGAATACAGATGCTTTATCTAACAGAGAAACTGATAGAATTTGATGTTTCTAACATTTAAAAGGTGGGTACATTTTATCCTTTGACTACAAAAATGAAACACCAAATGTTATAATTCCAAGACAGAAGAATTAAGAAACTCTTAAAAGTCTATTGTAAGAAATTAGTTTAGATTGCATTGCATGATTTTAACAATTTTATAACACATGTATATAGTTATTCTTGGATTCCTTTTTCAGTAGTGATAAAACATGATAGACACTGAGAGTTATGTTCAATGGAAAAACTACCATTTGGTTTTGCACAACAATCCACTCATTGGAAACCTATCAGATACTATATTTCACGTTCTTTAGATGTGTAACAAAGATCTCTTTTACTTTTTTCCATTCATGACTGCTGTTTCCAGATATAAGTGAAATCAAGAAATCACAAAGAACAACATACAGACTTACAGGATAACAATCCCTGCAAGCTGAAGAAGTTTTCTTTTCTACCAATCTAGAACCTTGTTTTTGGATCTTTACACTGAAATTTTCCTCATTAGAAGGAAGCATGCAAGATGGAAACCTTTTAAGATTAAGATGTCCAATTACAGATGCAGCCATTCAAAACGGGTGGGGTATTTCGCGGTACACCGCGGTGGGCGTGTCGCATCAAAACGCAGTATCAAGCTGTGTATCATGCCATTTGACGTCATACCGGAAAGTATCCGGAATCACCTTGTAAAACTGCCAGGAGGAGCCAAAAAAGCTTAACTGTGTATTACAGCATGTTAATCATCAGTCATTAAAAAGTTGGTATATTTTATGAAAGCAAGATTTCTCACTTGGAGAAATGTACACAACCTACCTTTATCATAAATATTTTAATTATGCAGAAACATTTTATGCATCCAAGCCTTTACCGAAGATATTACTAATAGTATTAATAATGAATGACTTTGGACAAGCTGTAAGCTCAAAGTATTATGCTAGTCCACATTCTTTCTAACCGTCATTTTAAACGAAAATACTTTAATTTGTTTCTTTGACAAACACCACAGCATTTCGTTGATCTAACTAACGAGGACAGGACATTAGTTAGCCAATATGATAAAGGAATAAATGACTTTTTTTGCTCATTTCTTAAGAACATTTGTACAAGCACTTGGAATCTGTCCAAGCCCTACTTTGTCAGGCATTTTCTTTTACTGTAACGGACATAAAAACTCACTTGCTTTTAACAGAGCGTTTCATAATTTCTAACAACGAAAATTATTTAAACTGCGACACTTATCATTCAACCAGAGCTCAAAATATCACAAGGATCCTCAAGATCACAGCAAAGACTGTATTAAAAGATACTTGTATCAGATACATGAGAATCCAAGCTTTTTTATCTACGCTTTCTTTTCCGTATACCAGAGATTATGGTACCACTTCAGAAGGGTGTCAGCCAGTCAGATTCCAGGAATCGGTTTCATTTCTCCCTAAACATTTTAAGCATCAAAGTCTTTAACTAACATGTGAAATAGCGTGTATAAAAAGTGGTAGTTTTAAGCTTTTCTGCTTATATGCTATGGAATCGCCTATCTAAAGAAATTAATAACGATATATTCATATACTGCAACACAGTAGTACACGCTGTACAATGTCTGTTGATTCTGTATGTGTAGGGCTGTTTCACCTCTGCTCATGTGACCTTGCGGGTTATCACAACATGATCGAATTTAACTCATTTTTAATAACAATGAATAGTCACCTTTCCTTCTGACAACTGTCCCTGCTTCTACTTCCTGCTTCTATCACGTGTGTGTGTGGGGGATCCCTTCAGATCTCCCTTCAGATTTAAAAGGTTATTAATCATATCTTCGGTGTCGCATCTTCCCAGTGTAGCTGATCTTTTGCTGCCTGGGTCAACTATCACAAAGCTTCAGAGAACTTAACATTTCTTAACATCAACACATTCTAAATACGACGTTTACATTGGCATTATTAATTTTTCACTTGAGTGTATGGAGGATTGTCAGCTGTCACTGAGACTAGACCCCCCCACCCCCCATAGGCTGCGCAAATTATCTTTTAACTTTTTATAGAGAAATGGAGGCTGTACAGTATGCGTTAAAATGTAAACATTTATATTGATTTAAATCGTGTTTTGATTTAAATCGCAAACGCGTGTTTAATTATATGTATTTTTTTATTCACAATCAGACAAATGCAACATAAATTGTTATCTTTGTCTTCTAAGTATCTTAATAAACTTTCAGCTTCGCTTTCTCCCCATTTAGATTTATTTCTCTTGGGATTTTCGGATCAAACGTGGAAAGATTAGATCGTAATCGTTTTTTATTTTTTAAATACATTTTAGAAAAGTGTAATCCATACTAAAAAGCTGTACACTCCCTGCTATATAGATACATATGTTTAGATATTTAGATATTTAGACTTGGCGCGGCACCAAGAGAAGGAGGAGGCACAGAGCTCAGTTCTGCTGCCTGGAGCGCTAAATGCACCAATCGCGTCTGCATTTATAACTTAGTTTTCAAAATTAGTCAAGCAATTTGAAGCATCTCTTTTTACTTTTAAGTCCCTTAATTATCATTAAGCACAGCTTTCTCACCACTTAGACTTCTTTTTGATACCATCCTTAGACAAAGCAGAAACTTGTACTTTCTAATGACATACAAGTGGAAAGATTACAGATTTTAATTTTAATTTTTTTACATTATACATTTTAGAAACGTTTCATACAAATGCCACAAAACTGTTCTCAATTGTATTTCTGAATGGTATGTAACACTAAGTTCACTGTTTTAAATACATCAAATTAAGAAAGTTAGGTGTTAGCATAAACTATTAGCAATCAATATTAAATTTAGCACTGTAATAAGTTGTTGCACTTTCCCCCGCATCTTGTAAAAATATATTTTCATTGTTCAAATATACATTAAATCTGACTATCATATACAAAATACAAAATACAAAACTAAAGAAAAAATAGGGTTAAATATAATTAAAAATATTTTGCTAACAATGTTAACTGTTTACAAATAATAAAATGTGTTAACCAAGGAGTAGGATGGCACAGTTATTAGTATGCTTTTTGTTTTGTTTCTTTTTCATAAATACAACAGTAGTACCCGATGTCTCTGTGGCTTTCAAAATTAAATTATGCATGCAAACTTGTGAACTAGAAAGATAACTAAGATATCCATCCATTTATGATGGTGGCAAAGTGGTTAGCATTGCTATCTTGCAGCACTGGGGTCCTAAGTTCAATTCCTGCCATCCTGTGTGTGTGGAGTTTGCATGTTCTCTCTGGGTTACATGGTTTTTCTCCATATGTGTGATATGACTCCCTCTCGCACTCCAAAACATACTGGTAAATTAATTGGTTTATGGGAAAACTGGCCCTGGTGTGTGTGTGTGTTTGTGTCTGTCTGTCCTGTGATGGACTGGCGCAATGTCCAGGGTGTATTCTGCCTTGTGTCCGTTGCTTACTGGGATAGGCTCCAAATCATCTGTACTGGATAAAGAGATTAGAAATGGATGGAAGTAAAGGCACTGTGTGGACGGAACTATACACAGTGTTAGAAACCCACTATGAAATGGCAGCATCTCACTGAGAATAAAATATTTTATAGTGCTGGCTTAAGGAAACAGCCTTTCCACCTCTCTTGCACATCAGTATCCATACCTAGTTATTTAAACAAATTGCCTCTAATTATAAACATCTTAATATGCTGGCTCTGTGGATCAGCATCAGCTATGTTTGCCCATTCCTTTAATTCATGTGCATCCAACACACAGTTCAATGCTAGCAACTACACAAAATCAAAAATCCAATCCTCATTTCAGTATCTATGTAAACAAACAGTCTGTTAACTTCATCATCTTCATCAAAAGTATGCCTAACCCCATTAGGAAGTGTTTTTGTTATCAGTGTATTCCCAACTTTCCCAAAATTATATTTTTCTTACCAACATCTCTAGTCTATTATCCTGCAATAACTCAGCCAACACTTAAATCTCCAAAAGCTGCTTGTGTTAATTTCTTGAAATCACAAATATCATATGTAAATACTGGCCAAGTAATACTCTGCATTGTGGAATAATAGTTTATTTTAAAGGGAACTTGAGAAACTAGGAACTAGAGAAATGAAGAAAGGCTTTTTTTCCAGTATTAATAAATGCACATCTGGCACGTAGACCACCAGGCTTACCACAAGGTCACATGAGCAGAGGTGAAACAGCCCTACACATACAGAATCAACAGACATTGTACAGCGTGTACTACTGTGTTGCAGCATATGAATATAATTATATAGTTATTAATTTCGTTAGATACGCGATTCCATATTATATTAGCAGAAAAGCTTAAAACTACCA
Organism: Lepisosteus oculatus; assembly: GCF_040954835.1. Classification (NCBI taxonomy): domain Eukaryota; kingdom Metazoa; phylum Chordata; class Actinopteri; order Semionotiformes; family Lepisosteidae; genus Lepisosteus; species Lepisosteus oculatus. Next base: position 27,776,599 of record NC_090703.1, on the reverse strand, counting down.
CTTTTTATACTTGTATTTCACATGTTAATTAAAGACTTCGATGCTTAAAATGTTAAGGAAGAAATGGAATACTGGTGTGTATTTTTTCTTTATAGTACCGATTCCTGGAATCTGACTGGCTGACACCCTTCTGAAGTGGTACCATAATCTCTGGTATACGGAAAAGAAAGCATAGATAAAAAAGCTTGGATTCTCATGTATCTGATACAAGTATCTTTTAATACAGTCTTTGCTGTGCTCTTGAGGATCCTTGTGATATTTTGAGCTCTGGTTGAATGATAAGTGTCGCAGTTTAAATAATTTTCGTTGTTAGAAATTATGAAACGCTCTGTTAAAAGCAAGTGAGTTTTTATGTCCGTTACAGTAAAAGAAAATGCCTGACAAAGTAGGGCTTGGACAGATTCCAAGTGCTTGTACATATGTGCTTAAGAAATGAGCAAAAAAAGTCATTTATTCCTTTATCATATTGGCTAACTAATGTCCTGTCCTCGTTAGTTAGATCAACGACATGCTGTGGTGTTTGTCAAAGAAACAAATTAATTTTTCTGCATAATTAGAATATTTATTCTATTATTTATTAAAGGTAGGTTGTGTACTTTTCCCCAACTGGGCAATCTTGGTTTCATAAAATATACCAACTTTTTAATGACTGATGATTAACATGCTGTAATACACAGTTTAAATTTAAAAGCTCAAATGCTGTACATGAGAGGTTAAGCTTTATTGGCTCCTCCTGGCAGTTTTACAAGGTGATTCAGGATACTTTCCGGTATGACGTCAAATGGCATGATACACAGCTTGATACTGCGTTTTGATGCGACATGCCCACCGCAGTGTACCGCGAAATACCCCACATGTTTTAAATGGCTGCATCTGTATCTATATTTTTAGTAATGTAAACTTTAACTTTATTCTCAGTTTATTTTAAAACTATTCAAAGAAATCAAAATTATCCAATATACACAGGTATTTGTGAAAATATAAGAAAATTCATATTCAGATATACGATTCAGACTTAGGAATTAAATTGGTTTTCTTCCTAGGACCAGACAAAGTTAAGACTTTGTCTAGAACAAAATTCTACAAAATGTTCTGTACATTAAATAACACATCAATTTTTAGTCTACTTCTGATGAAGCCACATAACATAATCACAAAACAAAAAGCATTTATAAAGCAGAAGGTACAGTATAATTGATCTGCATTGCAATGTCTAATACAACTAATAGGAAAATTGAGCTTTCAAGCTATTTAAAAATTTTGTTGAAATTATTGTCTTCAGTTTTAGCAGTTGTCTATAAATTTGGAAGTTTATAAACGAGCAATAAATGTGAGTAATTTATTTCCAAAGACTTTACAAAAATGTTCTACAAAGTTGATTTGCTTCCATCACAGATATTGTACAATGTGCACTTTTCTTACATTTTGTGCGTGCTGTATTCAAATGCTTCTGTTTATATATGATAGTTGTGTGAATAGTAGTCTAACAATAATGTAAATTTAGGAAAAATAATCTATATTATATAAAATATATAATATCTGAACTAATGTTATGTGAAACTGAGCTGAATTAAAACTCTATTCCCAAATATTTTGCAACAGTTCTTTATCTTTGAGCTGTGTGGACAGAGAGCTATTAACATTCAACACCAATAATGAATGTAGTGTACATTGATAATAGTTCAGGTGGGTAGCTGCGTCAACATGCGTAGGCTGCAAAGGAACAAGTAATAGGTTTATTCCATGCTGAAAAAAAGAAGAAAGAGAACACAACGTTTCAGCCGTGGAGCCTTCTTCAGGTGTAAGAGAGACAGGGCAGTAGGCAAAGGTAAAGTAGCGGTTCATGGAATAAACCTATTACTTGTTCCTGTACATTGATAATGCTGTTGAAAAACATCATCCATTGTTTTGTGCTGCATTTATGTAGTGATGTATGCAACAGCTCTAAAACCTTAAAAAGAGTTTTAAAACACATAAGATTTATTAAATATATAGTTTTTATGTTACAAAGAGACTTTAACGAATCACTTGCCTTTTTTAACAAACAATATGAAAAACTTCATTCATTGACAGAGATTTGATTGATTCATTGCCAGTCTTTAAGTGTCAAGTCTTTCATGTTTCCAATAGCTATCAGTACTGCCAGGTTTTCCGATTCTAAATTTTAAATGGTTTAGTTAAAAAACAAAAATGTCTCTGAAAATAAATAATATTTTAAGATTTGAAAATAATTTTAATAATTTTGCATTACTCCATTTTTAGAAGTATACGTTTTAAATATTTTTAAAATTAAAAGTTATAGAGAGATAAATTGCCTTTATTAGATGATACAAAAGCACAATGAGACCTTGGAACCTTACAAAGGACATAGGCATATTTAGCTATAATAGAATGAAACAGCCAACCTTTATTTGACCAAAGTCAATTAATCCACAGTTACAATACTAAGAAATCATGTGATCATGTTGAGAAAACTATGAAATATTCAATCTTAATTAAACAACTCTTTCAGATATTTTATTGCTCATTTGAGAGATTTTATAAAGATTTCAGACTTCTTTTTTTACATTGCTCATCTGGAGTTCAGAATAATGTTAAATGTGACATAATGGCATGTTTTTGCATTTGGACATAAAAGGAACAGACATTACTAGATATTAAATAACAATTGTGTATGTTATCCTGAGTTATCCGTCAGGACAGCACAACTATTTGCCTCCCATTTTTTCTTTACAGTGCAGTGCACAGACACTATCACAAATAATGCACATGGAATTGTTTTTTAAAACCTTACAGATGTTCATGATGAATCCTGTCTTCTTAGACTGTTTTGCTAGTATTGGGATGGAAATCATCAGCCTGATTAAACAACTAAACGGTTTTAGTGGAATATAGGATTTTATTCTCCTTCCTTCGGTTTACAGTACCAAAGCTTTTCATGGCTTATATAAGAGGAGGTACTTTATTTGTAAGAATACATAAAGACTGAAACAATAGACTAGTATGTCTAAAACTTTACTCACTTAATTGAAACATAATCTTATAAATAATTCATTTTTACCCCATAATTACAAGTACTGTTTTGAATAAATGTTATGTTATGTCCATAAAAGAGATATAATTAGCAAAATTTAATTTTCGCTTTCTATTATACTGACGATTAAAAAATATTTTTGCTTCAGTTTTTGTGTGTTCCGATGCTATGTGACTCCATAACAAAATAAAAATAAAAAAACCTGATAAGTCTGTAATTAAACGAGCAAATCCTCATATCCATAGAGAACTATTAATATTATACAGAAATAAGTACAACACATAAAGATACTAAAAAGTGATGACAAATAATACTATGATATCAATGTTGTCAAGCGGTATTTTGAGCTGTCATGAAATTGTATAAACATATAAACCCAGAAGGCTACCATATTTACTATATTTACCACAAAAAAAAAATCTCAGTGTCTCAGTTTGCCTGGAGAGGAAGGGTGGGTATTTTGCATTGTGCTTTTGTGCAAAATTAAATGTTTAACCATAAGAATTGTAGTTTTAGTTTTAAAAAGGAAACATTAGGAAAAAATGTATTTTCTTAAAACAATCTTTAACATGTCAAATCTTTAACATGAGCCTCACACCTGAAGAAGGCTCCACGGCCGAAACGTTGTGTTCTCTTTCTTCTTTTTTTCAGCATGGAATAAACCTATTACTTGTTCCTTTGCTACTTAATATTAATACTAATGGGGAATTTTACAATTTTACATACATAGCTGAGCATAAAAAGCAGAGGAGCATAATGCGTCTGAAGGTCATAAACTATATTAATTTAGAAACATAAACATATAATGTAAACTGTATATGGCTGGTATTGGTAGTTAATACACCAGTATTCCACTTTCTTCATAAACATTTTAAGCATTAAAAGCTTTCATTTGGTTACATACTGTGGTTATTTTGGAAAAGTATTTACGTGCTCCTTCTGACTATATTAAGTTTATATACTTCATAAAAAGTTATAATATTTTAACCTTTTCTATGAATATTTGCACTCATAATCGCAGTAAAAAATGTATATTCACGGGGGCAAGGTCACGTGGCTGATTCATAGCTGGATACAATTTTATCTTGCAAAATTTGTCAACATATTTACTATTTAATAAAACTATCCATCCAACTGTGTTAGTCTCACTGTATGCCCCAGTGCTCACTCAATGTTCACACTCCCAGTAAAATAAAAAAAACTTTTTTTATTTCCCACATTGTCACCTCACACCAGGGGGGAAGGAAAAGTGCCCACAGTCATTTTTTGTACTGACAAAGTTGATTAAAACTTATTCAAAGGGTGTGATGTGTTGACACAAACTCTGCTTAACAGAGCCCCTTGTAATAGCAAGGTGACTTTTCTGCACAAATGAAGCTACAGTACAGACAGATTTTAAATTCTTCAGGCAAGATTAGCTGTTTGTCAAAATCTGTTACTTTGCAAGCAGTACAAGACTTCTCAAAAGGTACCTTTTGTCTCTTGTGCAAACTCAACAAAGGTTTATTTTTTATGATTCTGAAATTTGAACGGTATGCCTCAGGGACTCATTATAGTATTATAGCAAATACAGTTCGGACAGGAAAATCTAAATCTTGCCTCCCGCTGTTCCAAAGCCGCATGGTTTCAAATTATGTGTGAAATATCTTTTCTTACTACAGTTATTTATCCAATCTATTTTTACTTCCAAGATGAAAAGACAACGCGTCATCTCTAACTCTTCAGTTTACAGCTCGTCCATGGTCATTCATTATTAATACTGTAACGAACAACAGGCATAAAGATGGTACAAGCTAATTAAAGCGCCATGATAGTACAGCCCTCTTTTTTCCCTCCTTTAACTTAACTTAAGAATTGCGTGAAGAAATCCTAAATCACGAAAACGTCACTTATAATAATTAATTTAGATACACTCACACCGTACCCAACAACAAGCTATAATAGTGGCCCATTTTTATTTATTCAGCTATGTACGAAACAAAGTAATTCTCTGATCGGTATTTGAACTGCCTGGGTGCAGCGCACTACTTGACAGTCCATTGCCTATTAACACTATGAGGACAATAATATGTATATATATGTTTTTAAAAAACAAACATCTAATGTTTCCAAAATGTCCCCTTGTGATATTTTAGCTGCTAAGTTACACAACTCCATATTAATAGTATTATCAAAAGGTATTAAATCAGTTCAACTTTTATGAAATTCAAGTTTTTTAAACATTTAATCAAATAGTGTTTTTTTAACTATCTAAACCATTTTTTACTCTTTAATGTCACACAATGTTTGAGTTAGGCAGGAAAACGTCATCGTATCTTATTTTTTTTTAATTTTTTAAATAACAAAAATAATTTGCCCATCGTGTTGATAAGCTGTTCCCTAATTACTGGCAATTGTAAAAAATAATCTTTCCCCCCTCCCTCATTTAATTTAAAGATTTCTGTGAAGAAATCCTTAAACATCAATTGATCATGTATGATTATGTAACGTTTTCGGCTTATCGTGGGGCTCCAATGTGGGTTTCCGGCATCAATGAGTAGGGAACCAGCCAGCTGAGTTAAAGGGACATCTTGCCACTGCTCAGGTGCTGGTCCCTACTGTTCACAGGGAAGGTCAGTGCTGTCACCGCATTGGCAACCGGCTCGCACAACCTGTAATGTCGGTTGCATCCGTAATATTAATAATTCTAGCTGGTTTTCCTTTCTTCTCTTTTCAGCATGGAAAAAACCTATTCCTTGTTCATATTTTAAAATGTTTTTATTTAAACTCATTTTGAAGAGATTATCTCCTGTATATAATATTTTAATTGTAATGTATTTACAATTATACATCCACTCATACATTTTCTTACTGCTTCATGTTTGGGGAGCTGGAACCTATCCCAGCAAGGAACGGGCACATGGCAGGGTACACTTTTAACGGAAGGCTAGTCCTTCGCAGGGCACACAGACACTCAAACCAGGGCCAATTGTCCCTGACAAAATGTCTTTGGACTTTTGAAAACAATGGAAACCACTGGAAACCCCCTGCAAACATGAGGGGAACATGAAAACACCACACAGATAGCACATTTTTTTTAAAATCACAATGTATTAAACTCAATTCAATTCAATTTATTTTTATATAGTGTCTTTCACAACAAGGTTGCCACAAGGCACTTAACAAGGCTGTGTGACAATAAATGGAATTGCAATACAGAAAGAGAAAAAGACAGAAGATAACAGAGGAGAGGACCAAAAAACTCCTCTGTAAGGAGAAACAAAACCTCTAGGGGTCCAAGGTCAACTGTCTGCTCAACCTCTCTGGGCATGCTAACAATATACAATTCTAAAACAAGTACTAAATGTGGAGTATTAATTCTTCAATCATGTTCTTCTGTGTAACAGTACTCCATACAGATCTCTGTAGACCAGCAAATCCCCCTAATGTATAATATATTTTGTATAATGATAATCTAAACTATTTTTAACAATGCTGATTTTCTGTAGCTGCCTTTTTCTTCTTTACCTTTACTAACATATACTATAAGAAAAAAATGGGTAAATAAAAAGATTTCTCATTTCAGTTAATTTGTCCCATACTGAAAGGTGGATTTGTAACCATGTGATGAGGTGGTGAGTTTAAATTAGCATAAATCAGTCCTGTAGTTACCAGATCCTTGCTACCAGCTTGCAGTACTACTGATCTGTTAATACTCCTGGACAACAGGAAACTAAAAGAAAAGCACTACCATTGGACAGGACCAGCAGGACACAGGGAGTCATGCAGTAGATGCCATGAAGCCTAACAACCTATATATGGCAGGGAAATATATCAGATATATATATATATATGATATATTTACTAATAATATATCAGAAATATATGCATCAGATGCGGTCAAGATGGCGCCGACAAGGAAGGCTGACGTCCTGCGAGCTCCCATTCATCCTTGTCTATTTCTTTATTTTTTGTTGTTTTTCGTACTGCTATCTGCACATACTGCTTGCTCAGTGATTAGATATGACCGACAAACACTTATAGACATAAGATCGAATATTGGCACAGTTAAATTACTTCAGAATACAAAGACTGTGGTGTCTCACCTGTACCTGTACTGGGAAGACGACGACATCATAGGAAGAGGGGAAAACGGGCAGGCATTCTGGTAAGATTGAGGCAGAGCAGCAATTGTGCCCCGCTCCTGAGTATACTTCTTGCTAATGTCACTGGACAATAAACTGTATGAACTGAGAGCAAGGCTTGCTTTCCAACGGGACATCAAGAACTGCAACGTGCTAGCGTTCACCGAAACCTGGCTTGACCCATCTGTTTCAGACTCTACTATCCTCCCGGGAGGATTTTCTCTTCACCGTCAGGACAGAACAACAGATTCGGGTAAGAGCAAATGTGGCGGGGTATGCTTCATGGTAAACAGACATGAGAATACGTATCCTGAGGAGGCATTCATCATAGCGGTTGATTTCAATGGTATGAACTTGAAGAAAACAATGTCTAATCTACATCAACACATCGACTGCCCAATGCAGGGAACAAACACGTTGGACAATCTTTACACTCCCTTCCGGGATGGTTACAAAGCCCTCTCCCGACTTCCTTTCGGCAAATCCAATCATGCCTCCATTCTGCTACTTCCCGTTTACATGCAGAAGCTAAAACAGGAGAGGCCAGCATTAAGAACCATTCAACGTTGGTCGAATGAATTGGATTTTATACTAAATCACTGTTTTGCTACCACTGACTGGCAGATCTTCTGCGAAGCTGCCGAAAATAATATCAATCTGTATACAGACTATGTTACTGGCTACATAAGTAAATGCATTGAAGACGTGGTTCCCAGGATTACTGTTCGCACATATCCAAATCAGAAACAGTGGGTAAATGGCAAGATACGTGCCAAACTGAAAGCTAGGGCAGCTGCTTTCAATTATGGCGATATGGATAAATACAAAAAATCCAGATACAACCTCAGGAAAGCTATCAAAATAGCTAAATACAACTACATAGTAATATTAGAGTCATATTATCACAGCTGCAAGAAACAGACCATGTGGAGTGGTATATGCACCATTACAGACTACAAAACGCAACCCAGCTATATCGCACAACAGTCTGCCTCTCTTCCTGATGAGCTAAATATGCTCGGTTTGAGGTCAGTAACGCAGATCCAGTCAGGAAGATTCCAGAAATCCAAGACGGAAACCCACTGATCATATCCAGAGCAGATGTGTGTAAAGCTTTTAAAAAGACCAATCCATGCAAGGCTCCTGGCCCTGATGTTATCCCTGGCCATGTTCTGAAGGCATGTGCAGACCAGCTGGCAGATGTCTTCTCAGACATATTCAATCTCTATCTAGCTCAGTCTATAGTTCCTTCCTGCTTTAAGAAAACCACCATTGTCCCTGTTCCTAAGAAACCCAGAGTCAGCTGCCTAAATGACTACCGCCCTGTTGCACTCACATCAGTTATTATGAAGTGCTTCGAAGTGGTCAAAGCATACATCACCTCCTCACTGCCTGACTCCCTATACCCACTGCAATTTGTGTATTGCCAGAACAGGTCAACAGAAGATGCTACAGATGCAGCCATTCAAAATGGGTGAGGTATTTCGCGGCATACCGCGACACGCCCACCGGGGTATCACGCGGTATCACGTGTGTCACGTGACTAACTATCCGGCGTCGCCTTGTAAAACCGCCAGGGGGAGCTTAACCTCTCATGTACAGCATTCGAGCCTTTAATTTTGAACTGTGTATTACAGCATGTTAATCATCAGTCATTCAAATGTTGGTATATTTTATGAAAGCAAGATTGCTCAGTTGGACAAAAGTACACAACCTACCTTTATCAGAAATATTTATGCATCAAAGCTTTTACTGAAGATATTACTAATAGTATTAATAATGGATGACTTTGGACAAGCTGTATACTCAAAGTATAATTTCTTTAGCACATTTGTACAAGCACTTGGAATCTGTCCAAGCCATACTTTGTCAGGCATTTTGTTTTACTTCAACGGGGCATAAAAACTTCCTTGCTTTTAACAGGGCGTTTCATAATTTCTAGCTACGAGAATGATTTAAAATGCGACACCTATCATTCAACTAGAGCTTAAAATATCACAAGGAAAAATACACACCGGTATTCCATTTCTCCCTAAACATTGTAAGCATCGAAGTCTTTAACTAACGTGATACCGGATACGTCAACAAGCATACTTTTAGAATTTGATTAAAAGGGAATATAATATGGAATCTCGTATCTAAAGAATTTAATAACGGTATGATTATATCCGTGTACTGCGGCAGAACTGTGTAGGGCTGTTTCGCCTACCTGATCATGCGAGCTGTCTTGTAGCCTACTGGTCTAGGTGCATGACTACCAACTGGCAGGTTGTGTGTTCAAATCCAGCTGGTGCTGGACTTTTCATTTTTATTTATTTATTTTTTAATCGCGTAACATAAACATATTACCGTATGCAAACTGTACTGTATACAGTATGTATATGTACATTTAATGTCTTAACTGTGCCCGTTTAATTGAATTAAAAAAAAAATATTTAACACGAACATTAAGCTGTTTACATCTTCCGCCTGAGAACAGTCACCCGTTGCTACCCAATGCAGAATGGTGATTGGCTGACACCATCTGACACCCCTCTGATTGGAGAAAAAAGACGTGCTGGTGTGCTATACCAGGAAGAGGATTTCTTTCTATTCAAAACGTGTATTTTAAAAGTTTAAGAAGTAAAAACCTTACAGCATACACAGATTTCTAAACTGATCAGGATCGTTATCTTTGTCTTATGCATAATAATGTTCACCACTCTGTCCAGCAAATTAATAATAAACTTTATTTTATACAGCGTTTTAAACGAATAAGTAATTAGATTGCTCATAAACCTAATCACTTGCTTTTTCTTTTTATTTAGGCTCAGATTTCAACTATAGATCGTATTATTAATAACCATAATAACAACCAACCAACAAAAACAACCATATAAACATAATGGTGGTGCTGGACCTTCCAGTTTTATTTATTTTTTAATCGCTCAACATAAACATATTACCGTATGCAAACTGTACTGTATACAATATGTCATTTAATGTCTTAACTGTGCCCGTTTAAGTATTGAATATTCATATCTAATTTTACCACTGAAGGGAAATCTTAACATAAACATACAGTATATGGCTGGTCTCGGTACTTTAAAGAAAAAAATACACGCCAGTATTCCATTTCTCCCTAAACATTGTAAGCTTCGAATGAAACCACTAAATAAAGACATAAATATAGAAATCTTAAGATTTGTTTTATTTAATGTTGGTAGCAGGATGAACTGTCAGAGTGTATATTTTGTCGCAAAGTTGCTACAAGATGTTAACAGTGAAAAAGGTATTTAGAAATGAGTTATTTCAAGATGAAAAAGAAAACATACACGAAACATGGTTTCATTACGACCAGAATCGGTCTTGAGATATTTTTAACTTGATTTACAGTATTTGAGAGGTATGTCTTAACACCGATACTACAGTGCTTAAGTACTGCTCACGTATATGTTTCTAGGTTTATATTATGCATTTCATACGGTCAAATTACTTTTGAGCAACTAATAAGAAGCGCTAAACGGTATGCGTTTTAGTTTCGTTTTGTGCTGGAACCCGTGGACTGATTAGAGATATCAAGTACATACAAGTCATTTTTTAAATGTTGTAGTTCGTCTTGAAAAAATGTTACGAGTACATCATCTATCAACAATTACACAGGTTCTGTTTCCATATTGCGGATTTTGGTTAGGTACAGTATTATCAAATCCAGTGGCGCTGTGTGTTACTTTACTGAGTCCCAATCTGTGATTGAAACCTGTAAAACCGGTTTAATTCGTCACAGCCAGCACTCTTCAGGTGTGAGGGTCTTCTGCTCAGAATGAAACGCTAAAATGTTTGTGTATATTCTAATGGTAGTGGGGGCAGGGTGTGTGGGAACAGGTTTGTTCTTCACACCTGAAACGTTTTCTCTGAAAGGATTTTCTTCGCAGTTTAACCGATCTTGTTACAGCATGTTACAGTTTACTATTATTAACCATATTAATTTTGAGTGCTTAATGTAAAATCTTGTAAAAATATATTTTCATTGTTCAAATATACATTGTCTGACTATCATATAATAAGTTAAATACAAAACTAAAGAAAAAATAGGGTTAAATATAATTCAAAATATTTTGCTAACAATGTTTACTGTTTATGAATAATAAAATGTATTAACTAAGGAGTAGGATGGCACAGTTGTTAGTATGTTTTTTGTTTTGTTTCTTTTTCATAAATACAACAGTAGTACCTGATGTCTCAGTGGCTTTCAAAATTAAATTATGCATGCAAACCTGTGAACTAGAAAGATAACTAAGATTTTAATACTAATTAAATGACTGCGGGCACTTTCCACCCCTTCTACATTCTCAGAGTAGAACAGACTAACCTTTTAATGAAAGACGGTCCACCCCCCACGGACAGGAAAAGTGCCCACAGGCACTTAAACTTAATATGGTCAGTAATGGTAAACAGTAACATGGTAAGAAGGAGCACGTACAAACGTTTTCGAAATAACCACGTGTAAGACTCTGATCCTAAAAATGTTTAGGGAGAAAGTGGAATACTGGTGTGTATTTTTTCTTTAAACTACCAATACCAGCCATATACAGCTATATATACAGCCATTTCAGCTACTAAAATTTCCATATAAATATTCAAAACTAAGCGGATTAAAATGTGTACAGTAAAGACATTAAATGATTAAATCTTTGCACTACCAACCAATGCACCACGAGTGCCCCTGTCGGTTATTTTGGCCAGCCAATCACTTGCCCTGCGGTACCCTCCGGTGCCCCGCGGTGGCTTGTGGGTAGGTTACCGTACCGCGGGTTTTTACCGCGCATTTTGAATGGCTGCATCTGTATTTCTACTGCCCTCCATACTGCCCTCTCACACCTGGGTAAGAAAGGAGCAAATGTTAGAATGGTGTTTTTTGATTACAGCTCAGCATTCAATACCATAGTGCCCTCAAAGCTTGTCATCAAGCTCCAGGACCTGGGAATGAACACCTCCCTCTGTAATTGGATCCTTGACTTCTTGACGGAACGTCCACAGGTGATGAGGGTGGGCACCAACATATCCTCTAACTGATTTAGGTTTACCAGTGGAATGGAAATTAAATTGTCAACAAAGAACCCCCTAAAGGAATGTTTGAATTGTAATCTACCTCTAGTGATATGGTGGTGTATTGTGGTGTTACATTTTGTCAAATAAAAAATAAAGTATTTTCATTACAAAGATGGTTAGACTCTAAACACTGGAGCCCCCCAAGGCTGTGTGCTTAGCCCTCTACTCCTTATTTACCTATGATTGTGTCGCCTGGCATAACTCAAACTCCATCATTAAGTTTGTGGACGATACAACAGTCATCGGCCTGATCACAGATGGTGAAGAATCTGCGTACAGGGAGGAGGTTAAAACCCTGGCAGCATGGTGCCAGGAGAACAACCTCTCTCTGAACATCAGTAAGACTAAGGAGATAGGAAACACCAGGGAGGAGATCACACACCTATCTAGATCAATGGAACTGGAGAGTTGGAACAGTGGAGAGGGTCAGCAGTTTTAAGTTCCTGGGAGTTAACATCTCAGAGAACTTAACCTGGACCCACCACATCAACAACGTGGTCAAAATAGCACGGCAGCGCCTATTCTTTCTCCGTAGGCTAAAGATGTTTGGCATGACATCACATTTCCAGGCCAACTTCTACAGGTGCACTATTGAGAGCTGACTGGTTGCATCACTACCTGGTATGGGAACTGCTCCACCCGGGATCGCAAAGTACTGCAGAGGGTGGTGAAGTCAGTGCAGCTCATTACGGGCTGTGAGCTACCAAACATCCAGGATATCTACTCAGCTAGATGTCTGAAGAAGGCCAGATCCATTCTCAAGGACCCCAGTCATCCCACTCACAAACTGTTTTCCCTCCTACAGTCCAGTAAACGGTATCAAAGCATTCGGTCCACGTCCAACAGACTACGGAACAGCTTCTACCTCCAGGCAATAAGACTACTTAATAGCCAACCTGCAGCTCCTTTAGCAAATCACCTGGAATGGCTAAATGGACACACAGTTTTCACTATATTCAGCATACTGCACTACTTGTATATATTGCATACACCATGGACACATAGAAGCTCTACTCATATTGAGTTTTATTCAATTTCTATTACATCTATTATTATGTAACCTTATTTTAGTAACCTCAAGTTTGTGATTTTTGTGTTTTTGTGATTTTTGTGATTCTAGTGATGTTTGTGAGCTCGCAGAAAAGACATTTCATTGCCAGCAACTACTGCTGCACACTGTATTGTTGTGCATTTGATAAATAACTTTGATTTGATTTGATTTGAAATAGCATCTTTCTGGATGAGGTGAATTAAAAAGGCTTTATTTTCCTTTACAGTTACAGTTTACAACAGCAAAATGCAGTCAGAACAAGCATGTCAAAACTTCTCCAAAATAACCACAAGTGACTGACATGATGGACATGTTTATGAAGAGAGTGGAATCCTATACAAAGGAGATGTACTCTATAGTAGGCTATACTCTCTAAATCACTGGTTCGAGACTTGGTGTGCATCCAATAGAAAAACCTTTATTAATAATTGGGACATTTTTGGGAATTACCTGGCTTTTATAAATGGGATGGTCTCCACCTTAACCAGAGGGGATAATTAATTCTATCCCAAAGTATACCAGAGAAGTTGATTGCTTGACTACTAAAAGCACCACCCAGGCCTCAGCCATGTGATCTTAAATTGTGTGCTGTCTGTACTGCCACCTCTAGTTCACCTCCTGTACTGACCCACGTTCTCTACCACACAGCATCCCATCACTCACATCACTATTCAGATATGAGTATGAATAGACCGAGTATTGCACTATCACTATATCACTAGAGGTAGATTAAAATTCAAACGTTCCTTTAGGGGATTCTTTGTTGACAATTTAATTTCCATTCCACTGGTAAACCTGGTTTAGGCCCACTGACACTATTCCTTTAGTTGAAGCCTCACCTAATTTGTATACTTTTTTACAGAAAGCTCATTGCTCAGGGCGTGAAGGTGGCCTAGCAGCCATCTTTAGTGAGTCTTTAATGAGAATTTAATTAATTTTAAACTAGGTATTACAACATGTTAATCATTAAACATTAATAAGTCAGTATATTTAATAAAAGCAAGATAGCTCAGTTGGACAAAAGTACACAACTTTCCACCTTCATCATACATATTTTAATTATGCAGAAATAGTTTATGCATCAAAGTATTTAATGAAGATATTACTAATAATATTAATCATGAATGACCTTGGACAAGCTGTAAGCTCAAAGCATTACAGTGGTCCACTTTCTTTCTAACCATCTTTGTAATGAAAATACTTTATTTTTTAATTGACAAAAAGTAACACCACAATACACCACCATAAATTATATTAATTTAGGAACATAAACATATTATGTAAACTGTATATGGCTGGTATTGGTAGTTTAAAGAAAAAATACACACCAGTATTCCACTTCCTTCCTAAACATTTTAAGCACCGAAGTCTTACATGTGGTTATTTTGGAAACGTTTTTACATGCTCCTTCTGACCATATATCACTGAACCTTTATATACTTTGTGAAAATTGATCATTTTAACCTTTTCTGCGAATACGCTCATTATCGGATTAAACAAAAGCATACTTTTAGAACTGGATTAATAGGAAATACAATATGGATTCACATATCTAAATAAATAAAAATAAATAAATACATTTATAACAGTGTAACTATATTCATGTACTGTTGCACAAACAGTAGTATAAGACTTGATATGACCATTGATATGCAATTGTTACATGAGTACCTTGGTAGCGTGATAGGTTAAGTTACTGATTTATAACCCTGAAGTTGAGTGTTCAAACCCAGCTATCACCATCAGTTTTCTTTTAACAAACATATTTCCTTGAAAAACTAAAATAGCAAATATTATTGGCATTATATTGACTTTTTTTATATTCCTAAATATCACATGTTCGTACTGTATGTACACAGCGGTATCGCAGGGTGTAGGGCCCCTGAAAGCCCTACATTAATGTTGTGCATTCGCCTGGAACTGCACGGTTATCACATCACATCACATCTCTCTCTGTGTCTACATTGTTTGTAAACAAACTGGTTTCACAAGTATTTTCAAAGCAGAATAAGGGCGAGTCCACCTTCTCCCACTGACATGTTTTCTTAGAAAATTTTCCTGCTGTCAGCAGTATTGTGTACCATCTTAGGCTGGGCAAATGATTTTTTAATTTAAAAAATATATATATATTAAATGATATAAATATTTACTGCAATACATTTACTTTGATGGGTAGTCGGACTGCAATGTTTCGGCTGTGAATCCTTCCTCAGGTGTGAGGGTCTTCACAGAAGCTATACGGATTCTTATGGAAGCCCATTTCTGCCAGGGAGTAAAAAAAAAACATGTTATGGTATTCTCTCCAATGCAGTGCAGTTAAAAAAATATCTCTGATGCTGTTCCTCTGATGCATTAATATCGTTTATGACCATCAGAAGCTTTATGCTCCTTTTCCTTTTTCCAATGGATTGAACAGGGAGAGGCATTTCATGATGTACTTTTCACTCATGAAAGAATGGCGGCTCTGGAACAGTTTTCAACCATGTCATTTTATAAAAAGGGGAGATATGTGAACAAGCAAAACCCAAAACAAACATATATGCCATACAGCGTACACGTTACTGAAGCTAAAAGTTTAGCCTTTGTCACTAGTGTGACCACTAACTAAAGACATAAATATAGAAATCCTTATGTTACAAACTGTATATAGCTGGTATTGGTATTTTAAAGAAAAGCACATAAAAATGTTTCTGAAATAACCACATGTAAGACTTTGATGCTTAAAATGTTTAGGGAGAAATGGAAAACTGGGGTGTATTTTTTGTTAAAACTACCAAGACCAGCAATATACAGTACAGTTTACATAATATGTTTATGTTCGAAAATTTATATTGTTAATGAGCATGTGAAAGGCATGCTGAATCCGAAATTCTCAAGACTTACTTTGTATGATTGAAAACGAATACGTGATTGGATCAACGAAATGCTGTGGTGCTACTTTTTGTCAATGAAAAAATAAAGTATTTTCGTTTACAAAGACGGTTACAAAGAATGTGGACCAGGGTAATACTTTGAGTTAACAGCTTGTCCAAGGTCATTTATTATTTATACTATTAGTAATATCTTTGGTAAAGACTTAGATGCATAAAATATTTCTGCATAATTAAAATATTTATGATAAAGGTGGTTGTGTACTTTTGCCCAACTGGGCAATCTTGCTTTCATAAAATATACCAAATTTTTAATGAATGATGATTAACATGCTGTAATACACAGTTTAAATTTAAAAGCTCAAATGCTGTACATGAGAGGTTAAGCTTTATTAGCTCCTCCTAGTGGTTCCAGATACTATTAACATAATCTAATTTGCATCTAATTTATACTGAGTCATACTGCATTTTGATGCGACGCTACCGCATTTTACCGCGGCGTACCCCACTCGTTTTGAATGCCTGCATCTGTATAATACTGGACTAGTTTTATGCATTTAGCTATGTGAGATCCAAACCAAAAGTAATGCTCTGATCGTGCTTTGAACCGTCTGGGTGCAGCTCGCTACATTGCAGTGCTCATTACCACTACAAGAACAATAGAAGTTTTTTTAAAAAAAGAAACAATGTCAAAATGTTTCCAAAACGTCCACTTATGCCATTTAGCTGCTTAGTTACATGATTCTATATTAATATGGCTATCAAGTGATGTTAAATCACTACAACATTTATCTTTTTACAATAACAGCAAGTGATGTTCTTATTACTATATTGTATGTATTCTTGGAAAAGGATAAAACGTTATAACTTTTTTATGAAGTACAGAATATAAGCATACGGCCAGCATTGCAGGTTACAGGTCACCAGCGCGGTGATGTCACCGCCCTTCCCTGTGGATAGCAGAGTCCTTAGCCACCGGCCTGAGGGGAGATCTCCCTTTAGCTCTGCTGGCTGGTTCCTAAATCTGCTCGGAGACACAAATATTTTCTCATTATTTTGGATTAAGCTTCCAGGTATCCTGAGGCGATACCACTACGAAGGGCCGTCAGCACTATCATTGCTAAGGAAATGGTAAACCTCTTCACCAGGTTCGGCTTACCTAAGGAAGTATTAACTGATCAAGGGACTCCATTCATCTCACGACTGATGCAGGACATAGCTAAACTCCTGAACATAAGCCTTTCAGGACAGGCTTGCCCAGCTGAAGCCTCTAGTCAAGGAACATCTACAACAAGTGCAAGACAGGCAAAAGAGGTATTATTACCGTTCAGCGTGGCAAAAGATCTTCCGCCCAGGGGATTCTGAAATGCTGCTACTGCCCTCACTGGAGTGCAAACTTTATGCAAGAAGGCAGAGACCCTACGAATTCTGCGAATGGACCGGGCCATTCATCTACAGGGTATACCATCCGGACCACCGGAAAAAGGAGGATATACCATGCGAATGCCCTGAAACCTTGGAGAGATCCCCCTTCAGAAGAGGTTGTCCCTGCATTGCTGTCCAGCAACTCTCCTTCTTCCACCGTAGACCTAATCTCTCTCTCTCCAAACCTCTTCCCCCCTAAGGTCAAGGAAGCCCAAACGCTCCTACACCTTATCCGTCACCTCTTTTTAGATCTGCCGGGGCAGACACGGTTGTTACAGCATCACGTAGAGACTCCCCCTGGAGTTGTTATGGGGGTGCCCCCTTACCAGGTACCCGAAGTGAAGTGTGAGGAGATCTGAAAGGAAATTCAGAGGATGTTGGAGCTGGACATCATTGAGGAAAGCCACAGCCCCTGGTCCAGCCCCATTGTGCTCATCCCGAAATCTGATGGATCCTGACGCTTCTGCAATGACTTCAGGAAACTCAATGACGTCACATGTTCCGATGGCTACCTGATGCCCCGGATAGATGAGCTTCTGGAGAAGCTGGGAAAAGCCAAGTATATCACCACCTTGGACCTTACGAAAGAATATTGGCAAATCCCCATTTCGAACCCGACAATGCAGAAGACTGCCTTTTTGACTCCCATGGGGCTTTACCAATACCAAGTGCTGCCCTTCGGACTCCATTATTGACACTTTATTGAATTTGTTGGTATTTCTAAATATCACACCACGTTCAAAGTTAAGTGAGTTAAGTGATTTACCTTTTCTATGAATATATGCGCTTGTTATTGCAGTAAAAGGAACGCATACTTTTTAGAATTTCATTAATAGGGAATATACTATGGAATTGCATATATATAGAAATTAATAATGATATTATTTTTATTCATATTGCAGAAATTATCACAGTAGAGCACTTTATTTGTAAACATTTGCATCAATTTGACACATTCACCCGTGATTACTTGGAAACTTTTTGCCTGTCCTGTTCAGTTATAGCTTAAGATGTCAAGCAACACGTTGGTGTAATGACTTAGGCATCTGATATTCATGCATGATGAAGTATTATGTACACTATATTAACATGTTTTAGTTTTATTTGCATATGTATTATAACATATTCAATGCTTAGTTATATCAATAAAGAAATAAAAACTTGAATTAGCAAACATGAATACTGTGAACTGTTCAACCGGTTTAAATCAAAACACTTTATTCAGAGGGGCAATTTAATAGATGCCTCAAGCCTTAAAACAAAGTCGTATATATTGTAATTAGAATCAAGAATAACAAAGCGGTATTAAAAATACCAATGAAACTATAATAACTGGTCATTATTGACAGTATTGATTTAATAATATTAAGTTCATGCTTCTTGTATCTTTTTCAGAGTTATTTATTTTGTTGTTTTTTTATGGCCAACCGATTCTTTTAATTTTAAGAGAATAAAAAGTAGGAAACAATAAAATGTGTGACTCAAATAGATATTGCATGGTTTTAAAACCCATAAAATGGATTAAGTTAAAAACATGAAATATTAGAAAAACTGGTGATTCTTCTTTGTTGTCATCAACTTAGAATCTTTGTGTTAGCTGTTTTTTTTTACTTTTTAATCAAACATCTTTTGTAAAGGGAACATGCATTTTGTAAAGATACAGTACAATCACATTCTCCCGTCTTCCCGTGGTGTGAAACGAATTAGCTGGTGATTGAGAAAACAGCGCACCACCCACTGAGCTCAGTCAGAGAAGAGCCGGCGCCGATTGTATTTCTGACTGTTATGTCACAGTTCAATATTTTATATATATCTAAATTAAGTCAGGCTTCAGGCTAGCACTGTGATTAATTGTTGCAGTTTCACATCTTGTAAAAAAAAATATTTGCAAACAGAAGTTAAATCAGTATAAAAAAAACAGGGTTCACCTTTTTATGTCTATCCCTACTCTCGCTGGCTGCAATGCGGACACAGATTGGTTAAAAATGGGAACAGGTGAAGCAGGTAGAGGAAAGAAGGAGGGGGTAGGCATCTTCCCACCTCTATGACTGAATAAAGTATCAAAGAGAAACGGTTTGAGCGACATACAGAGCCGAAAAAGTTTGGTGTGGTCTTCTCTGTTTTAAAGGTACAATCCTTGTGGAAGAATTTTCACCTCGCACGTTTGCCCTTAGCTAACACACAGAAGCAAACTGAGTACAAAATGTAGTTGCAAGAACAGCGATTACAAACATTAAAAAACATACTTGCTTTATACTGTTATACTGTACAGTGTATTAAAATACTCTATGGTTACTATATTGCCCACTATACCTCTTTCCCTTGATTTCACTTAAGGTCACGTAGCTGATTCACAATTAATACAATTTTATCTTGCAAAAAGATGTTTGTCAACATATTTTCTAAAACTATCCATCTCAGTAATCTCACTTTGTTAGTCTCACTGTACGCCCCAGTGCTCACTCAATGTTCACACTCACAATAAAATTAAAAACCTGTTTCCTGCATTGTCACCTCACACCAGGGAGGAAGGAAAAGTGCCCGTGGTCATTTTTTTCACTGACATACAAAGTTGATTAAAACTCATTCAAAGGGTGTGATGTGTTAGCACAAACTCTGCTTAACAGAGCCCCTTGTAAGAGCAAGGTGACTTTTCTGCTCAAATGAAGCTACAGTACAGACAGATTTTTCATTCTTCAAGCAAAATTAGCTGTTTGTCAAAATCTGCTACTTTGCAAGCGGTACATGACTTCTCAAATGGTACCTTTTGTCTCTTGTGCAAACTCAGCAAAGTTTTATTTTATATAATTCCAAAATTTGAACGGCATGTCTCAGGGACTCATTATAGTATTGTAGCTAATGCAGTTCAAGCAGGAAAATCAAAAAACTGCTCCCCCTCCTAGTCGGGTCTCGCTGCCAGCTGTTCCAAAGCCGTATGGTTTCAAAGTATGTATGAAATCTCTTTTCTTACTTCAGTTATTAATTCAATCTATTTTTACTCATCCGACTATGTAAAAAATATAGCCAAAAGGATCACTGTAAAGGTTAAATTCCAAGCTGAAAAGACAAGACTCAATGTGTCTTCTCTAACTCTTCAGTTTACAGCTCGTCCATGGTCATTCATTATTAATATTGTAATGACTGGCAGGCATACCGATGGTACAAGCCGGTTGCAGAGCGGTGACAGTCCTCTTTTTTCCCTCCTTTGACAAAAGTAATTTTGTGAAGTAATCCTAAATCACTAAACCATCATTCATCCAGATACACACCCTCAGCCAAGAACAAGCTATTATAGTGGACTATTTTTATATATTCGGCTATGTACAAAACAAAGTAATTCTTTGATCGGGCTTTGAACCACCTGGGTGCAGCACACTACATGACAGTCCATTGACTATTACTACTATAAGGACAATAATATATATATATTTTTAAAAATGAATGTCAGATGTTACCAAAATGTCCCCTTGTAGTATTTCAGCTTCTTAGTTACACGACTCCATATTCATATTACTACCAAGAGGTATTAAATCAGTTAAACTTTTATGAAATTCAAGTATCTTAAGTATTTAATTAAAAAGTGTTACTTAACTATCTAAACCAATTTTACAGCTTTTAAAGTCATGTAATGTTTGAGTTAGGCAGGAACATGTCATTATATCTTATTTTTTATTTTCATTTGCATTTTTGTTTGCCCATCATGTTGATAAGCTGTTCCCTGATTACTGGCAATTGTAAAAAATAATCCTACCCCCTCCCTCATTTAATTTAAAGATTTCCTTGAAGAAATCCTTAAACATAAAACCATCAATTATAATAATGTAACATTTTTGGCTTCCTGTGGGGCTCAAACGTGGGTTTGTAGCATCACTGAACAGGGAACCAGCCAGCTGAGCTAAAGGGACATCTTTCCTCTGCTCAGGTGCTGAGGTCCCTACTGTTTACAGAGAAGGCACCGTGCTGGCAACTGGCTCGCACAACCTGTAATGTCAGACGTATCCATAACAATAATTCATCCAGGCATTTCATTGATCCAATCATGTATTCATTTCCAATCAAACAAACAAAGTAAGTTTTGAGAATTTCCGATTTACCATGCCTTTCACGTGCTCATAAACAATATTAATTTTGGTACATAAACATATTATGTAAACTGTATATGGCTGGTTTTGGTATTTTAAAGGAAAATACACACCAGTATTCCACTTTCTCCCTAAACATTTTAAGCATCACATGTGTTACATGTGGTTATTTAAATGTTTTTTCTTGCTCCTCTGACCATATTAAGATTGGAATCGCATATCTAAAAAAATTAATGACAATATAATTATATTCATATACTGTAGGTCAAATTATCACACTAGTACACTTTCTTTGGAAATGTCTGTTTCAGTTTCAATCCTTCCTATGTGATTACATCTGTGGCGAAATGCGTTACGTGTGTGGTTTCAGTGCTGGATGTCGGGTTTTTAAACCCAGCTGTTGCCATGAGTTTTCTTTTAACAAATAAGAATTTCTTCCAAAACTAAAATAGCAAATATTATGGACAATATATTAACATGTTTAAAATTTGATTAATATGGAATATAATATGGAATCGTGAATCTAAAGAAATTAATAACAATATAATTATATTCATATACTGTAGATCAAATCCTGCTAAACTATAAATAAGACACAAGGAGAGAATTATTTGACAATGTTGTAAGGCTCTGGTGGAATTTCTCTGTAAACTGAAGAGTTATAGAGGAGACACATTGTGTATCGCCTCTTTTTACACATGTAAAAAAGAACATTCCAATATTATTGCAAAAATATTAATATTATTAATAATGTAGTGCTTTCGGGCTCACGTGGGTTTGCACCCTACAACCTGCGGGACCACTGTGTACATACAGATGCAGCCATTCAAAGTGCGCTGTACAAACCAGTACCGCGGGCAAATCATTACGTCATAGCGTGGCATAACACATCATACTGCGGTACGTGATTGGCTGGCCAAAATGACCGACAGGGGTAGTC
The DNA here is from genome assembly GCF_040954835.1 of Lepisosteus oculatus. NCBI lineage: Eukaryota > Metazoa > Chordata > Actinopteri > Semionotiformes > Lepisosteidae > Lepisosteus > Lepisosteus oculatus. The sequence continues at coordinate 27,753,982 of NC_090703.1, read as the reverse complement.
TTGGTGCATTGGTCGGTCGTGGAAAGATTTAATCATTTAATCTCTTTACTGTGCATGTTTTAATCCGCTTAGTATTGAATATTTATATGGAATTTTACCACTAAAGGGAAATTTTAGTAGCTGAGCATAAAAAATAGGAGCATAACACATCTAAAGGTCATAAACGATATTAATCTAGGAACATAAACATATTATGTAAACTGTTGGTCTTGGTATTTTAAAGAAAAAATACAATCAGTATTCCATTTCTCCCTAAACATTTTAAGTATCAAAGTCTTACATGTGGTTATTTCAGATACGTTTTTATGTGCTCCTTGCTCCTTCTGACCACATTACTGTACATTTATACAGTATTCAGTACTTTGTGAGAAAGTGATAGTTTTAAGCTTTTCTGCGAATATGCTCAATATTGAAGTAAACAGATAATGATTGATTGATTAATAGGGAATATAATATGGAATCACGTCTCTAAAGAAATTCATAACAGTGTAGTGTGCTCTCTGAAGGCACCAGTTCTGTAGGGTTTGGGGATTTACTGGGACAATTATTAATTGTAGCAGTAAATCACAAAATTGATTCTTTTGATGGCTTTAGAATCCAACCATGCGATATAACTCAAACAACGCACACACACAGGTACTAATAAATAACATTTATTAATACATAGAATATACATATAAACTTAAAAGATCTTATCGAGAGGGTTATCAGAATACAAAAGGTATATATTCAGTCAGTTACAAAGAGTTACATATATCAAGAGGACATACGTTCAGTATATCATTCATTTAGACCGTTTCGTAAATGAACTTGGTTATAACTTCTACATTAGATACTCAAAACAAGTACATAACTCTCAGGAATTAAATTGATATCAACTGGTTGGGATAACAATTAAATTCTCGAGCAGTAATGCATTGAAGTTGAATACTCATCCAATTTTTGGGGATTCAGATCTCCTGCGGACTCAAATAAGCAGTTGCAGGCTTGTTGCTGTCCAATCCGCGCTGTCTGGCTAGGTGCCAGGCTGTGCTGTGCAGCTTGCGATGGTGCGCTGCTGATGCTCACTGATTAGTTAGTGTTGGCTTTAACTAGCAAAGTTTGTGCACAGGAGAAAAGATGACTGTGGGTCCCAGCAGGTCAGGAGGAGGACCGGTTCGTTCCTGATGAAGAGCTAGTTCTGAATAGTGATTCAGCTGTCCACAGTTCTGACCTGTTCATGAGGCCTGCTGCTGGTGCTAACCTCGGGGGGATCCTCTGGTTAGTCTCTGGCAACCTCCGCTCTAGACTCTTAGAACAGAGGAAAGTTCTGGCACTCGGACACATTGGCCGTTCCGTGGTTATCCTGGCTGAGTCTCAGGATGGTCAGAAGGCGCGCTGCGAGAATGTCCTGCCCTTGGGAGCCTTCTGCTCCTGGGCCGTCCTGCCCTGGATTTCTCCTTTGAATTCCCTTTAGAATTGTCCACAGAATTCTCCACTGAATCTCTCAGGCTCTCTGTGTTGCCTGTTTTTACCTGGAGGAACTTCAGCTCGTTGATTGGCTGAAAGTTCTATGGGCACCAGAGTCCCGCGTGGGTTACTCGGCCCTACCAGTCCCTGATTGGTTGATCAAGGTGAGATATGAGTCACTTACTCCTGACACCTAGGAATGCAGTCCAGATTTCCATCTGGCACTCCTTAGACAGATAGGCACCAATGGATGACCATTGATCATGATAACCAGGCTTAGCTAAGTGCATCCCCCTTAGGGAGCTGTCCCTTATCAAAAGAAAACATCTTTAAATCAGCCTGCATGAATAGTTTCTCTGTGGCTGAATAGAGAGATGAGGCCTCATTTGGGAAAGCACAGAAACACTTAATTCTGTCTTATTAACAAGCATTGCCGCTACAACAGTATAACTATATTCATGTACTGTTGCACAAGCAGTAGTATAAGACTTTCCATTGATATGTGTTTGTCACATGACTGCCTCAGTGGTGGGATCACTTAAGTGAGTGACTTGTAACCCTAAGGTTGAGTGTTCAAACCCAGCTGTTGCTATCAGTTCACTTTTAACAAATAAACATTTCTTTGAAAAACTTAAATAGCAAATATTATTGGCATTATATTGACATTTTTTATATTTCTAAATATCACAACATGTTCGTACTGGATGTACACAGCGGTACCGCAGGTTGTACTGTAGGGCACAAATTCACATGAGCCCGAAAGCTCTACATTAATGTGGAAAGGTTGTTATCGCATCTCTCTCTCTCTCTCTCTCTACATTGTAAAGAAACTGGTTTCACAGGTATTTTCAAAGTAGAATAAGGGCAAGTCACAACGCGAAGCTGTGTCAGTCTTCTGTGAAAAAAAAAATCGGTTTGAACACCATGGGCGCTTGTTTTAAGACGCTGCTGAGTAAAGAATAGGAATTTTCCTGCTGTCAGCAATATTGTGTATATAGTTGACCCTTACCTGAATGTATAATGAATGTTTTAAGCTTTTCTGCGAATATGCTCGATACCGGAGTAAACAGAAGCATACTTTTAGAATTTGATGAATAGGGAATATAATATGGAATCATGTATCTAAAGAATTAATAATGATATAATTATATTCATGTACTGTAGCGCAGTAGTACAGATGCAGCCATTCAAAGTGCGTGGTACAGACACGTACCGGAGGTAATTTGCTACGGCGTCGCGCATCATGACGCAAGATGACGCGGGATACCGCAGTACGTGATTGGTTTACCGACAGGGGCACTCGTGGTCCGTTGGTCTGTCGTAGAAAGATTTACAGTAAACGTCTTTACTGTGCCCGTTGTAGTATTGAATATTCATATGGAATTTTACCACTGAAGGGAAATCTTAGTAGCTGAGCATAAAAAGAATAGGAGCATACTGCAACGCGTGTGAAGGCCATAAACGATATTAATTTTGGAACATAAACATACAGTATATGGCTGGTCTTGGTACTTTAAAGAAAACTTACACGAAACATGGTTTCATTATGACCAGAATCGGTCTTGAGATATTTTTAACTTGATTTACAGTATTTGAGAGGTATGTCTTGACACCGATACTACGTAAATACTGCTCACCTATATGTTTCTAGGTTTATATTATGCATTTCACACAGTCAAATTACTTTTGAGCAACTGATAAGAAGTGCGAAACGGTATGCCAAGGGCGTTTTAGTTTTCGTTTTGTTTTAATGCAGTGCAGTGGATTGATTAGAGATATCAAGTACATACAAGTCATTTTTTAAATGTTGTAGTTCGTCTTGTAAAAATGTTACGAGTACATCATCTGTCAACAATTACACAGGCTCTATTTCCATATTGCGGATTTTGGTTACGTAATATTATTTTCTAATTTCACATTGTGGATATATGATTTGGGCAAACAGAGCCGCAAAGAAGTACATTATGGGTTGTTGTTTATTTTTGCAGTTTTATCTAGAACAAGCGATGCTTAAACCTTTGTCTGATTCTTGTGAAACTATCCACATGACAGTTAACTAGGAGTTGACTTCAGTGATGTCACTGATGGGATGTTTCTAAAAATCCATCCTCTGTAAAACGTCTTCTCTAGTTGTCCTGCATATGTATTCGCTAATGAAGCTGTGTCTTCTGAGCCTGGTTCTCTACATTTCTGTGTGAACCAGCTTAGAGGGCTAAAGACAGCTTGTGTTTAAATTGAGTGTAAGGTAATTTATGCTTCTAAAGTCATGGTCAGCATTTATTATTGTACTGTGCTGTAAACTTGTTCTGTGCCTAATTACATTATTTTATAGCTTTATCAAATCTGTACATTGTCTGTCGATAATGTTTCTGTAGTGCTTTTTCAGCCTCAGCATGTGACCTGTGGGTTAGGTTCCTGACTCCCATGTCACACGGTCTGTGGTTGAATCCCATGGAACTATGACTTTATTTTTTAACAAACATTTCTTTGAAAAAATGAAACGTTTCCCTTGGTTAGAGATTAAATAAAACCTCACTCGCACCAAACAAATTTATATTTCTAAATATCACAACATGATCGAATTTAAGTCTTTTTAATAACAATGAATAGTCACCTATGCGTTACAAAATAAACATTTATATTGATTTGAATCGCGTTTTGATTTAAATCGTAAACGCGTGTTTAAATATATGTATTTAAAGGCGATATACTGTATAAAAGCGCTGATTCTTATGGAATGTGTTCTGCCGGGGATTCAAAAACATATTTTTTTTTAATCGGGTTTCTAAGAAAAACTGCAGTATAACTTTGTTCATGCACAAACAGTGGCATGTTACATTATAATTTGGGTGTCTCCTCTTGCCAGAAAGCTCTAAATTGCATTTTGAGTGCAGTTTTTGACTTTTTCTAAATTGCAACCCATAAATAAACATGATACAGTTTAGACTTACTGTATTCTAAATTGTATTACAACAGCACATTGGACAATGCAACGTAAATTGCAAAAATGCACTTGGAATCTGTCCAAGCCCTACTACGAACAGTATTTAAACTGCGACACTTATCATTCATCTTTAAATAAACTTTATTTTATATAGCGTTTTAAGCGAATAGGTAATTAGATTGCTCATAAACCTAATCGCTTTTTCTACATAAACACAGCGTGATTGCTCTCTGAAAATGCTTTTCCTTTATATTTAGGCTCAGATTTCAACTATAGATAAACTTTCTTGGAAAAATGTCTTTTATGTAAACCATGTTTGCTATTAATTCATTTAGGGCTAAAATACGTTCATTGTCTTCCAATGGAGTCGAGTTGACATTAGAAGCTTGCCACGCCCGGACTGTTACACCAACGCATTAGCATGTTAAAGCGATTTCATTGAGGAGCCTAGCTACTAGTTAACACTGTACTTCCTACTTTGAAAATACCTGTGAAACCGGTTTAATTCGTCACAGCCAGCACTCCGGCAGAGAGGGGGGTTGTACTCGTTAATGTCCGATGACATATAAGTGGAAAGATTACAGATTTTAATCTTTTTTCTGAACCAGGGAAAATCTGATCATGTTTCTCTATAACAATAATAAAAAACTTTATTTTACATAATTTTACATATCCCACTTACACATCACACGACTTTAATAAATCTATTCTTTATTAATACTAAATAAATAATACTAAAGATACTACAGCAAAGAGGTCACTTGATTTTTGGAATAATTCCAAATAGCACAATGATCCACTGGCATCCCTGAAGTCTGTTTAGTCCATAATCTTCCAAATACAATAAGCAATTATAAGAATTATACCATCCTATTTCTTTGTGATGTCCTGTAAAAACTAAATCTATTTTTATAAGGCTTTTACTCAAAAGATTTCCAAACACACAAAGCATTTGTGAAGTACTATAGTATTTCTAAAGGTTACTGGTACAACATCAATCATTAAAGCTTAATGATCAGATTTTCCCTGGTTCAGAAAAATCTGTAATCTTTCCACTTGTATGTCATCGGACATTAACGAGTACAACCCCCCTCTCTGCCGGAGTGCTGGCTGTGACGAATTAAACCGGTTTCACAGGTATTTTCAAAGTAGGAAGTACTGTGTTAACTAGTAGCTAGGCTTCTCAATGAAATCGCTTTAACATGCTAATGCGTTGGTGTAACAATCCGGGTGTGGCAAGCTTCCAATGTCAACTCGACTCGATTGGAAGACAATGAACGTATTTTAGCCCTAAATGAATTAATAGCAAACATGGTTTACATAAAAGACATTTTTCCAAGAAAGTTTATAATAATAGGATCTATAGTTGAAATCTGAGCATAAATATAAAGAAAAAGCATTTTCAGAGAGCAATCATGCTGTGTTTATGTAGAAAAAGCGATTAGGTTTATGAGCAATCTAATTACCTATTCGCTTAAAACGCTATATAAAATAAAGTTTATTTAAAGATGAATGATAAGTGTTGCAGTTTAAATACTTTTCGTAGTAGGGCTTGGACAGATTCCAAGTGCATTTTTGCAATTTACATTGCATTGTCCAATGTGCTGTTGTAATACAGTTTAGAATACAGTCTAAACGGTATCAGCTTTATTTATGGGTTGCAATTTAGAAAAAGTCAAAAACAACACTCAAAATGCAATTTAGAGCTTTCTGGCAACAGGAGACACCCAAATTATAATGTAACATGCCACTGTTTGTGCATGAACAAAGTTATACTGCAATTTTTCTTAGAAACGCGATTAAAAAAAAAAATTTTTTTGAATCCCCGGCGGAACACATTCCATAAGAATCAGCGCTTTTATACAGTATATCGCCTTTAAATACATATATTTAAACACGCGTTTACGATTTAAATCAAAACGCGATTCAAATCAATATAAATGTTTATTTTGTAATGCATAGGTGACTATTCATTGTTATTAAAAAGACTTAAATTCGATCATGTTGTGATATTTAGAAATATAAATTTGTTTGGTGCGAGTGAGGTTTAATTTAATCTCTGACCAAGGGAAACGTTTCATTTTTTCAAAGAAATGTTTGTTAAAAAATAAAGTCATAGTTCCATGGGATTCAACCACAGACCATGTGACACGGGAGTCAGGAACCTAACCCACAGCACCACCGGCACAGTCACATGCCGAGGGCTGAAAAAGCACTACAGAAACATTATCGACAGACAATGTACAGATTTGATAAAGCTATAAAATAATGTAATTAGGCACAGAACAAGTTTACAGCACAGTACAATAATAAATGCTGACCATGACTTTAGAAGCATAAATTACTTTGCACTCAATTTAAACACAAGCTGTCTTTAGCCCTCTAAGCTGGTTCATACAGAAATGTAGAGAACCAGGCTCAGAAGACACAGCTTCATTAGCGAATACATATGCAGGACAACTAGAGAAGACGTTTTACAGAGGATGGATTTTTAGAAACATCCCATCAGTGACATCACTGAAGTCAACTCCTAGGTAACTGTCGTGTGGATAGTTTCACAAGAATCAGACAAAGGTTTAAGCATCGCTTGTTCTAGATAAAACTGCAAAAATAAACAACAACCCATAATGTACTTCTTTGCGGCTCTGTTTGCCCAAATCATATATTCACAATGTGAAATTAGAAAATAATATTACGTAACCAAAATCCGCAATATGGAAATAGAGCCTGTGTAATTGTTGACAGATGATGTACTCGTAACATTTTTACAAGACGAACTACAACATTTAAAAAATTACTTGTATATACTTGATATCTCTAATCAATCCACTGCACTGCATTAAAACAAAACGAAAACTAAAACGCCCTTGGCATACCGTTTCGCACTTCTTATCAGTTGCTCAAAAGTAATTTGACCGTGTGAAATGCATAATATAAACCTAGAAACATATAGGTGAGCAGTATTTACGTAGTATCGGTGTCAAGACATACCTCTCAAATACTGTAAATCAAGTTAAAAATATCTCAAGACCGATTCTGGTCATAATGAAACCATGTTTCATGTATGTTTTCTTTAAAGTACCGAGACCAGCCATATACTGTAAGTTTATGTTCCAAAATTAATATCGTTTATGGCCTTCACACGCGTTGCAGTATGCTCCTATTGCTTTATGCTCAGGCACTAAGACTTCCCTTCAGTGGTAAAATTACATATAAATATTCAATACTTAAACGGGCACAGTTAAGACATTAAATATACATATACATACTGTATACAGTACAGTTTGCATACGGTAATATGTTTATGTTCCTAAATCAATCTCTTTTATGAGCATGTGAAAGGAATGGTGAATCGATTCTCAAAAATTACTGTACTTTGCATGATTGGAAACAAATGCGTGATTGCGAAATGCTGTGGTGTTACTTTTACAAAGACGGTCAATGAAAAAAAGAATGTGTACCAGGGCAATACTTTGAGTTTACAGGTTGTCCAAGGTCATTCATTATTAATACTATTAGTAATATCTTCGTTAAAGACTTTGATGACGACAGCTCAAACATGAGAAGTTGAGCTTTATTAGCTCCACCTTGCGGAAATTCCGGATACTATTATTTTGCGGTATTGCCCGTGCATTTTGAATGGCTGCATCTGTAGCAGTCTGGGGTTTTTCTGGGTGACCCATACTTACCAATATTTACAGTGTAAATTGTACATAGAGTAACTGGTGTGGTGGATGTTTTGTTGTGTGTAGTGTAGTTTGTGTCTTGTCATTGTAACAAATATTTGTCTAACCAAGTGTGCCTGGATTATTACTCCTCTCAACAAAGCTATGCTAGGGAATAAAGAATTCATTATACCAACCGCTCAGGTATACTCTAGAGAAATCATTTACAATCGTTTTACATATTGACAAAACTGCTCAGTCAAATTAGGATTTTCACCTTTTTAGTAACCCCCCATTTGTAACAATATTGTTATATTATTATTTATAATTCTTCACAGATTCATTTCTATGCAGATTCCTGCTCACTGCTGAATATAAGATAGCAGGTCTCCAGATAATCTGCTTCCATTTTGTCTTCAAAATGTGTCTGCAAGTCACTTGGAGTAAGGCCATTTTGGAAATGTGAATTGATCTCTTCAAAACGTGTCTGACCGATGCTTTCTGTAAATACAGGTAGATTAACAGTCCTTATATATATCCCATGTGTTTTAAAGAAATTCAATATAAGTCACTATACTTTATCTGCTCCCCTTAACAGTGTAAAATTATCTGATGTTTTTGGTATTTTATTGATGATTTTTGTCATGTGCAGTATATTGCACTCAAAACAGAGAGTGTGAAATCTTTCAGGTTCAATTTCTTCGCAAGTGAAACCAATCATCTGAAAACTGCCATAGAGGGATTAGAGATAACTAGTTATACCAGTAATTTAACCACCAGAGAGTAAGCCAGCAGCTATATCACACTTTAAACCTACAGCTAGCAACCTATAGCTAGCAAACCACTGAAGCTAAGTGGGTGTGAGCCTGGCCAGTACCTGGATATCACACACTGCAGGACAGAACATTGAGAAAGTGACTAATGTGATCCATCCATCCATTTTCTAATTGTTTTATCCAATAAAGGCTCATATTGGCATTGTGATCTTTACACTCACATGCTCATAACAACTTGCTATGTACAGGAGCCGGCAGTAGAGGGGTTAATGTGCTGTGACCACATTCACTTAAATTGATAAAAGCATTTTGGAGTTCTTCAACTAGATGAAGCAAATTTTGTAGAAAAGGCAAAACAAAACCAAACTAGGAACTATAGATTGTTTAAGTAACAGATTTGGAAATGCGAACAGTAAAGTATATAGTGTTAGTCAATGAGAAAACACCTTACTGATCTAAAATAAGACGCTGTATTGAGATGAGACTCTAGCTTCATTGTTCCAACTTTAGGTTTGACTGTTGTCAATCTGTGCATCTAGAAAATTAATTATTTAAGTATAGTTGACATGTTTTATGTAAAAAAATGACATTTCAGTCTCCAATGTGACACAGAATATGAAATTTGAGACTTTTTTGATGGAATGTCATTCACACAAATTATCATAAGTGATGATTTCATGTTTAATGAACTTGAAAACAAAAAAGGCCACATGTATTAACAGTTTATTCTTTACCTGATCTTGTGTAAAATGTTTCCTATATGTTGATGGTTGCTGCACTTAAAGTGGTTAGAAAATGGATGGATTGGTGGATGCAGAATTGTAAAAACTTATTCAAAACCTATTCAAATGTAACACAAAGACATTCTCTTAAAATGTTGTTTAAAAGAGTTGTGCCCACATACTGTACTGTACATTTTCCATCCCCCAAAGCATGGACATAGGCAGTATTGAGAAAGCTTTTTTAGTCTTTGTCAAAGAAGACCAAACTTATCTGAATGAGCAGAAAGAGCATTTTGAGGTTTGTTTAGGCTCAAGTCTTCTGCCATTGTTTTTACTGATCACAATCCTTTGACTTTTCTTTATCTTATCTATAACCATAATAAACTACAGATTCACTGGTCACTTGTGATACAGAGTTACTCCTTGGAAATTTGAAACAAGAAGGGCACAGAGACTTATGTAGCTGATGCACTATCATGTGCTTATAGGTGCAGCCATTCAAAATGAGCGAGGGGGCTGCAGTAATTCGCAGTGCATAGTCGGCAAAGTATTGCATGTTTTTTTTTTCAATAGGGTGGAATACTTTGTAAAACCACCAGGTGTAGCAGTGAAAGCTTAACTTGGCATGTGAAGTATTTGGGCTGTTGCCAGAAATTTCCTGGTTTTGACACTGTCACGCCCTCTGCAGCCAGAGGGTGCTCCTTCTCTGTCCTGTCCCTGGTTGCTTCTGCTGTCCTTCCGCTCCCTCTCTTTCCCTTGGGCTATATATTTCCACTCTGTCCTGGCTCAGCATGACGTTTGGATTTCCTGAGACCCGCCTAGCACCAGGGCACCCCACGTCCACTCCCTGAGGGCATAGGTTTCTATATGGCATTCCTGAACTCTTTGCACTATGAGCCCGGGCCTTTTTCCCATCTTGCCGCTACGCATATGGGTCTTTTTCCGCTCTCCTGCTCCCCACGGTAAGTCCCTTTGGACATCTGTGACAGATACCCTGTCAATGCTGAGCGACAATCTTTTTCCAATTACAAAATTTGTATACTGTTTAGACTTTTAATAATTTTAAACTGTGTATTACAGTATTTTAACAACTTAAAAAGTAGATATATTTTATAAATGCAAGATTGCTCAGTTGGGCAAAAGTACACAACAGTATTCCAGCTTCTTCATAAATATTTTATGCATCAATGTCTTTAACTTGGTCACTTACACTGGATTATGGTTTTAACGTGCTTGTTCTAACATTATAAAGTTTATATACTGTACTTTATAAAAATGTATAACGTTTTATCCTTTTCTAAGAATACATAGTAAGAATACCACTTGCTGTTACTGTGAAAAAAAAGTTGTATTGATTTAATACCACTTGATAATTATATTAATATGGAATTGTGTAACTAAGCAGCTAAAATATTATAAGTGGATGTTTTGGAAACATTTTGACATTACTTTTTTTTTAAAATAACTATTATTGTCCTTATTGTGGTAATGGGTGATGGACTGTAATGAAGCATGCTGCACCCAGGTGGTTTAAAGCCTGATCAGATTATTTTGTTTTATTTTCTTACCTAGCTGAAAACATAGAAATAGCCCACTATTATAGTTTGTTGTTGGCTCCAACATGAATGTATGTATCTGGATGAATTATTATAAGTGATGGTTTCGTGCTTAAGGATTTCTTCGCTGAATTCTTTAAGTTAAACAAAGAAGGGAAGAAGGGTTATTTTTACAATTTCCAGGAACCGGAGAACAACCTATCAAAATGTTGAAACTGTACCATGGCAGTGAAGACAGATGTGTTACACCTTTAAGTGAGCCAGCCACTGTTGTTTACTATGTTGTGATGATGTTGTGTGGCTCTGTATGAATTATTCTGTAAACTTAAGAGTTATAGAGGAGACACCTTAAATATTGCCTCTTTTTATATTTTGTAAAAACATTCCAATTTAAGTGCGATATGGTATGTATTATTAATATAATTAATAATGAATTACCATGGACAAGCTGTGAACTGAAGAGTTAAAGAGAAGACATGTTGAGTCTTGTCTTTTCAGCTTGGAATTTAACCTTTAGAGCGATTCTCTTGAGTATATTTTTTACCTAGCCGCATGTCTAAAAAAAGATTGGATTAATAAATGGATTAAGAAAAAATATTTCACACATACTTTGAAACCATACGGTATAATATTGTTCATACAGTGTATTTATACAATATATGATCACCCTGCTGTTCACTGACGCATGTGATACCGTGGATCTGACTTCATGGGATTCACGTGTGTGGAACAGCGGGAGGTGAGACCTGGCAATGGAGGGGAGGAGAATGAATGAGTCGCTGAAGCATACTGTACAAGTTTCAGATTTTTAAAAAATAAACCCATAATGAGTTTGTACGAGATAAAAGGGTATTTTTCCAGAAGATGTGTACTGCACAAAGTAGGTGAATTTGACAATTAGCTAATGTTGCTTAAAGAATTTAAAATCTATCTGACTGTACTTTAGATTTCATGTAAATGAGCAGAAATTCACCTTGGTCTCAAAAGTGGCTTAGCTAGATTTTGTGTTGACACACTGCACCTTTTTGAAATTATTTTTATCACCTTTATCAATTTAGTTTAACATCTGATATGTCCCCAGTAAATTGAGACACTAACCGCTATCGATAAAACAACTGTCTTGTTGTAACGAAAGCGTTCTTTTCGGACCCTATGCAGACGACACAATCGCCGGATGAGTGAGGAAAACATGGGGAAAAAGGCATGCAGAAGTTGGGACTTAAAACGGGGGGCGTGTCCATGGTGCACAGGTGTTCAGGGGGGTGAGTCCGGGGCATAAAATCCAAAACAGAATCCAATTGGAAATCCAAGACGAAGCAAAAAGTCCCGGAGCGGGAACCGGGGGGGAAAAGGGGGAACGGGACCAGACACTATAGATCCCAGACTCACTTGGTAAGGGAACCAATGCAGAGCCCGGAACAGAATGAGTGTCTGGCTTAAGTAGGGAGGCAGGAACTGGGAGCAGGTGCACAAAATCAACACAGAAGTGAAAGAGCCGGAGCGCCCTTAAGGGGGAGGGACTACAATTGAGACACTTGCAACATTTCTCAGACTGCTCCAAAACCTGGAGCAGAATTAAATCCGCTGAACTGACACCACAATTACATGTAATATAAATTGCAGTACCATAATACCTGTTATACAAGGGCCACTACAAAAATATGCTACATTCCCCTTTAATTACAGCAACGTGAAAGTGAGAAGCTGATTTTATTAAACATTTTTAAAGAAAATCAAACATAAGAAACAATGGCATGTTCCTGTCTAATTTAGACATTGCATGACTTTAAAAGCTTAAACTTTAAACAATAGGACCTCAATTATATTCACCATTGTATTTCCAGTTTCAACACATACAAAACCTAACATAAATCCAAAACATTTTAAAACAGAAACTGTTAACTCTACTTCACACCTGTATGACAAGATCACAGTTTGCTCAACAGTTCTTTTGTTTGAATTACACTACGAATAAATCCCTGAGGCAGATCATCCAAGGTTTTGAAATTTTGATCACCTATGGAGATACCTGACCTAAATTTAAGGTTGCATAGGAACAAGTAAAGGTTTACACCATACTGAAAAGAGAAGAAAGGAAACACAACATTTTGGCTGTGGAGCCTTCTTCTAATTGAACTAAATTTCAAGGTCTGCTTCTTTAATGGTTTTGTTGTGAAATGTTTTTGCACTTGTTATACTCCGAGATCCTCACTGATCTGACTTAATGTTTTCCCCATTAAGCTGAAACAGAAAAGGAAGAAATTCTGTAGTTAATCTTTTTGGAATTTGATTCGTTATATTATTTGTTAATTATTATTATTGTTGTTTTTAATAATTATCATTATATTTTTTATTATAAAACCACTAACATCGACACAGGTGTTGATGCTGTTCAAAGCCTCTCAGTAATTTAAAATACACTGAACTCTGCCACAGGCACCCCTTTGAATTTTTAATCTTATTAAGGATATGTTCTCATCGCACTAAAATAGGAACGTTTTCACAAATCTTTTATAACCATTTTAATATAAGATAAGATCACTTTCTTAGCCATGTACAATTTCTTGCACTGGAAATGAATTTGTCTTTTCGCATACCCCAGCTTGCTCACCAGGAGACACACAGGCACACAGATGGGAAGAGAGAAGCTTGGGTTCCACGAGCAGGATCAGCCATTTATGCAGTGCCCCTAGAGCAGCTGGGGTTAAGACTTTGCGCAGGGGCCCAATGGAGTAGGATTCCTCTGCCGGCCATGGGACTTAAACCGGCAACCTTCCTGCCACAGGTGCAGATCCTTAGCCACAATGCCGCCGCTCCTTATCCAGGACAGATAGCAGTCTCACCTACGCTATTTGGTTACATTTTGTATGATTCTAACAGACTTCAGAATGCTTCAACTGATACTTAAAAATGTAACATAATGCATACAGTGTTGAAAGAGCTATTGAGCACAGAACATCTTTCTGCTTGTGAAAAGATTTACATATGTAGTTTATTCTTATCTGTGTGAAAACAGGAAATACAGAGGGAGTTTCACTAATTAAAGAGAGGTCTGGAACACCCTGTCTCAAAAATTAGCGTTTTAGTAAGAAAGCGAAGGTTGTGAAAACAGTGACAAATCACCCGGAACAAAACACAATTTCAAAATACAGTTTGAAATGATTATTTTTTATTAATAAATTTATATTGTTAATAAATATCATATATGTTAATATAGTCTTTTCAATACCATTTTGTTATTCTAGATTATAATTAAAATATATACAATTTCATTTTAAGGCTTGTCTTTAAGTGCCCCAATTGATTGAATGAGGTATTTTGAATTGACTTGAATTAAACCAGCTGAAATTTTTAAAACTCCCACTGTTGACATTACGCACATTTGCACAATCATGTTGTTGATATAATTTAACTTTGAACATGTGATATTTAGAAATATGAAAAATAATTCAATATAGTGTCCATTACAATTACTAGTTTATTAAAAAAGGAATGTTTATTTGTAAAAGGAAAATGCATGTCCTGAGCCAGAATCAAACACCAGCTTCCAGAATGTAAGCCACCCAACAAAGCCATTATACCAACAGGCCGTTCAGTACCTTAAACTATAGCTGAAGAGGACACGCAAAATGTTTCCAAGTAATCACAAATGATTGAAAATCAATGCAGATGTTTACAAAGAAAGTAGATGACAATAATACTTTGAGCTATATAAATATATTCTATTTAGATTCTTAAATTAATATAATTATTAATTTCCTTAGATACACCATTCCATATTATATTCCCTATTAAGGTTTTACTGAGATAATGAGCCTTTGTATTCATAGAAAAGATTAAAATAGCTAAATTTTATAAAGTATATATAGTCAGAATGAGCACATCAAAACCTTTCCAAACTAACCACAGTCTTTGATGTATAAAATGTTTATAAAGAAAGTGGAATACTGTTCTGTATTTTTTTAAGCTACCACTAACAGCCCTCTACAGTTTGTATAATAGATTTAGATTCCTAAATCAGTAATGTTCTGTCGTTCAGAGATGTTACGCTCCTCTTATTTTTATGGTCAGCTTCCATACTTTCCCTTAATTGTAAAATTCCATATTTAATAATCTGTATTAAGCGGATTTATTCTTACCTTGTACAGACATTAAATGAAGCAATCGTTTCACTAACAACTAATGCACCACAAGTGCCACCTGTCGATCATTTTGGCCAGCGAATCATGTACTGTGGTAGCCTGCACATGGAAACCCACGATATGGGATTTTACTGTGCATTTTGAATGGCTACATCTGTTGCTTTGAGGGAATTTTCCCTGTAAGCTGATGAGTTACAGTGGAGTTTATCTTGTGAACTGTCTACGTCATATTATTAAACATTATTTGTTATTAATGACAGGGGTGTTAACTGTTAATTGTAATGGGAAACTTCTTTGGGTTGCAGGTGTTTTTCCTTTGTAGGACTGTCTGGGACCGGCATGGTGACTGGCTAGCAAATGAGCAAATCGCTGACAGGTTGCTCTGTAACCTGTCAACGATTTGTCAACAAGAGAGCCCAGTAAGTTTAAGGGATACCACTAGATGGCTGAAAAGGCAAGGCGTGGAAGCTGCTGAGTTGTTATCTTCTGAGAATTTTGGGATCTTGTTTGTTGTCAGGTAGCGGTGTATGTTTTTATCGATCTTATGGGGGATAAGGTTGGAGAGCTGGGCAATTATTTGATCTGTTTTTTTTTAATTTGTTAATTTATTTCAGTTAGTTGTGCGAAAATTTTATTGGCAATGCCATTGTTGTTGTTCTATGGGAAAGGGTGTTAGTGATTAAAATGTGTAACTAGAATAAGTATAGATTTTTATGTGCTTCCCAGTGTTCAAACACACTTTTGGTTTCATAATATCACTAAACTTAATTGTTGTTTGTGTTTTTAATTCCAATTTGAGCCAAAACATCATGGCATTAAATAACTGGAGACTGTTGGTCTGATCTGGCCAGTAAAACTTTCTTACACCCCCATTGTCAGTATTCACACATTTCCTCATTCACACCTGAAGAAGGCTCCACAGCCGCAGTACAGTGAGGAAAAAAGCAGCTCCTGTAACATGTTATTGGCTTTTAATGCGCATTCTGAATTGCTCCACCTGTGACTTAATGTAGGCTGGCAATACCAAATTGTTTGAATATTCATTAAATCAGGAATTTTCAAATTATTCTTATATGAATAATCTATTTACTTCATTTTTATTATTTTTTAATTGTTACTTCAAAGTGTCGAGACTACAGTCTTTAAAACATCAAAATATGAAATCTATGCAATAAACAGTATTATTTAAGAGTGTAAATATAACTTTCTCAGTGTATATATTGACCACAAAAATACTTTTACTAAATATTATTTTTAAAATATATAATATGTTGTCACCATTGAGCAATGTTATGTCATTTTCCTGTTATCTTTTCCTGAAGGTTATCAACAAGTGTAGAAAACAAAGTCCATCTCAGCCTGGGTTTGGACTTGAAATCCATGCATGGAATTCCAGCAGGATTACCGGTTACGATAATTATTGTGTTTACCTATATACTTTTCTTGCAGGTTTTTAAAGTGGCAGACAATCCACCCGCTTCTGTGTTCTCCACTTCCTCCTGGAAAGTGTCATTCTGTGGTGAGACCTCCATGGCAGTCTTGGCATTACTCACCACCTCACCAGTGAGGTCAACTTCCTCCTCAAAGTCATCAAGGTACTCACTAAATCCACCTCATGTGGCACTGAAATGGGTACAAAGAAAACAAGTATTAAGGAAAAATTATACATATAAAACTTTGTTCAATACCATCACTTTCTGACACACTATCAGTACACACTTGGACTCTGTGACATTATGTTACTGTTACAATGAAATGTGCTGACTGATCTGGCTTTCTATTTGTCTCATTGAGCTGAAACAGAAAAAAGAAGACATGCTGTCATTAATCTTTTTAGAATTGAATTTATTATAAAACATTTTTTATTTTAAAACAAGCTTTCTTGTCTCCAGACGTTGCACATATCATATCCACAGATATACCAAAACAGTAGCATACAGATGCAGCCATTCAAAGTGAGCGGTACAGACACGTACCACAGGTAATTGGCTGCGGTGTCGCGTATCATGACGTAAGATGACGCGGGGTACCGCGGTGCGTGATTGGTTGACCGACAGGGGCACTCGTGGTCCGTTGGTCTGTCGTAGAAAGACTTACTGTAAACGTCTTTACTGTGCCCATTGTAGATATTGAATTTTACCACTGAAGGGAAATCTTAGTAGCTGAGCATAAAAAGAATAGGAGCATACTGTAACGCGTGTGAAGGCCATAAACGATATTAATTTTGGAACATAAACATACAGTATATAGCTGGTCTTGGTACTTTAAAGAAAAAAATACACACCAGTATTCCATTTCTCCCTAAACATTTTAAGCTTCGAAGTCTTTAACTAACGTGATACAGGAGTCAACAAGCATACTTTTAGAATTTGATTAAGGGAATATAATAGGGAATATTAAGGGAATATAATATGGAATCGCGTATCTCAAGAAATTAATAACGATATAATTATATTAATGTTGCAAAAGAACTGCAACGGACATAAAAACTCCCTTGCTTTTAACAGAGCGTTCCATAATTTCTAACTATGAAAATGCCAGGTGAAAGGATTTGTAAACATATTTTGTTAAAGCAAGTCATTTTTTTCCGCAACACATAAAATACATTTTCCCAAGAAAGTTTAGCCTTTGTCACTAATGAAACCACTAAATAAAGACATAAATATAGAAATCTTAAGATTTGTTTTATTTAATGTTGGTAGCAGGATGAGTGTATATTTTGTTGCAGAGTTGCTGCAAGATGTTAACAGTGAAAAAGGTATTTAGAAATGAGTTATTTCAAGATGAAAATTTTCAGAATAACTGCAAATCTAGCAGGATAGAGAAAGCACAGAAAACTGGCAGTTAGATTGATCAGATTAGTATGAAAAGTCATTTAGCAAAGGGAATGAGAAGAGTGACAAACTAGTATACTTTAGATCTTTTTTTCTGAACCTGGGAAAATCTGATCATGTTTCCCTATAACAATAATAAAAAACTTTATTTGATATATCACCATTAAAGGTGGCATCTCAAAGCAATACAGTAGATGTAAAAATGGATAAAAGGACCACAGATTACAAAGTAAATGCATATAAGAAAGACAAGCAGTTAGAGGTGCTACCAAAATTAGAAAATGAAGCAGATACAGACACTAAGTCTTCTGAAAAGAAAGGTTCTGAGGTTAGATTTAAACTGGCCCTGGTGTGTGTGTGTTTGTGTCTGTCTGTCCTGTGATGGACTGGCGCTATGTCCAGGGTGTATTCTGCCTTGTGTCCGTCGCTTACTGGGATAGGCTCCAAATCCTCTGTACTGGATAAAGAGATTAGAAATGGATGGAAGTAAGGGCACTGTGTGGATGGAACTATACACAGTGTTAGAAACCCACTATGAAATGGCAGCATCTCACTGAGAATAAAACATTTTATAGTGCTGGCTTAAGGAAACAGCCTTTCCACCTCTCTTGCACATCAGTATCCATACCTAGTTATTTAAACAAATTGCCTCTAATTATAAACATCTTAATATGCTGGCTCTGTGGATCCGCATCAGCTATGTTTGCCCATTCCTTTAATTCATGTGCATCCAACACACAGTTCAACGCTAGCAACTACACAAAATCTAAAATATGAGCTCTACTTGCCACTTACAATACCAACAGTACCAGCTAACTTTAGTAGTGACATTTTCATGGATCTTTTTAACAATAAAATTTACAACATCAGACTTCAGACACAATTAAACAGGCCTCAAAAAAGTCTGGTACAAACATTTTCAGCATGGAATAAACTGTTACTTTAATGGTATAAACCTTAAATGGATTCATATTCTCAATAAGATTTGGTGCTCAGTAACATGACTTAGAAAATGACAGAAGACATGCGTATCATGCTTATCCTTCTATTTTTCATAATCGTAAACTCCTTAAGGCAGTTACATTTTCTCTGTTCTGACCTGGAGTTACAGAGAAATTTAAATTCTAATAAGAGATTTGTAATGAGGAAAGACATACCATTCACTCATACAGTACCAGGATTTGCAATTACAATACAAATACTTTCTTCCTGTATGTGTTTATTTTGCAGTTTGACTCTATGGCATTTCTTTGGGGGTCTATACTCCAAGGCATGACTTTTTTATGGGAACATGACATTTTTTTAAAGTCTTTTAATGCAAGCTTCATATAAACCCTTAGCAGTGGTTACTGTCTGGAGCAGGTACTTGAATGGCACAGATTCATTGAAATGATTCAATTTCTTTTGAAAATATTTGGGATAATACATATTCCAGAAATCACAGCCGTTGAATTATCCAGAAATTAATTTCTCTCAGGGTGTATTTAACCCCTCATGGATGGCATTGTATGAAATGAGTTTGTAGTTCCCCATTTGCCTCTATTATGAGATGCTGTGGACACTATTTTATACATTTTAGGAGTGTCCATAGGAAGGAATGTTCTAGAAAGAGTGAACTTCTGTTTTGCCATTATTTTTAATAGGGACGTTACATGTTTACACTTGGTGCTCCTACTAGAGGAGAGGATATGATTAATCTAGGCTTATCACAGAAACTGAAACACTTCTGGTTGGTGAGTCTACTGTGGGTAAAATGTTACTGGTACCGCATGTTGTAAAGCTCGGTGTTTTCTCTCTTGGCCTGACTTTTTTTAATGTCTGAGTGTTAGAATCCATGTTGTTGCTGGTAAGGGAACGGTAGGTGCTGTGATTGACACAGTCAAAGCCTTGTACAGAGATACCATTGTAGCTGTTCGACAGTATTTTAGATGCCCTTAGTTAAAAGCATGGGAGGAAGTATTGCCAAGGTGAGGGGGGGAGCAAGGATTTTTTCTTTGAGTTTGTGAGGAGAGAAAAAGAGAAAGAGCTGGAGTAGATCCTCAGATCAGTTTGCTACTAGCAATCAAACAAAAAAAATGGAAAGAATTGTCTCCTCCTGATTGGAACCTTTCTTACTGTCTTATAATTTATCAGGCTACCTTTTAATTTCCACTGAGAGAAGTCACTTGTCATGCAGCTATTTTATTCTTTATTGCACAATATGCTCTAAGTTAGCAAATGAAACATGAACACTGAAATAAATCAAGAATATGATTAACATGAATGTATAAACATCCAAACTATACTTTATCACATTTAATTATTGGGTTAGCTTTTTATTGAGCCAAAATGTTATAAATGTGTGAACGTCTGTAAAATGGAAATATTTATATTTTTCTCTTTTCTGTTACCTGCCTGACATCATTTTGTATCCCATTCTGTATATTACTGGAAAATATTAGACCCAACCTAAAGAATTCATGGGGGTAGTGGGACACAGTACTGCAAAGAGTCTCCTAAAGGGACAGAGCTATTAGTACTTATGTGTTTGAGTCTGGAGAATATAGTAAACTCTAAACATTAAGGGAATGCATGGAATCGGGAAATATAAATTGCATAGTACACAAGACTTAACTGGTTTTATTCTAGGAAAGCAGACAAGACTGTGTCATGGGACTCAGAGGATCCAAGGCTAGACTGAGTATAATAGGCTTCGGGCTTCTATTGTGACATCTACTTTAAATTACAGAAATGTTAAAAGTAAACAAAATAAAGTAACTAAAATGTGGTCTGAAATCACCCCTTTAGACATCCCTTTTACTTCACTGGTGTCAGATATGAAAGGCAATATTCTCCCGTTCTGTCTGCTGTGTGTTGCAGCAGAGGGACTCCCTGCAGCTGAAAGGGGCAGAGTAACTTGCATGCCCTCTAGTACAGTTTACACATGCACGACTTTAAAAGCTAGCAAGACAGGTTTCGATTCACATTAGCTGGCGAGCCTTGTTAAAAAAACGAATGATAATGTAACATGCCACTGTTCATGAACAAAGTTATACTGAGATTGCCACTAACTAGCAAAGAGAGGACATTAGCTTGCCAATATGATAAAGAAATAAATGATTATTTTGTTTATTTCTTTTGCACATTTATTTGAGCATTTCCATCGATTGTACAAGCACTTGGAAACTGTCCAATCCCTAGTTCATCAAGCATTTACCGGTCTGGCGCCGGTCTGTGTCTTCTAGGATATAATGCCAGCGAACTTTTGTTTTTATGTCCACTATAACTACGCTGGGCAAATTCTTACAGCACGGGGGTGCCTTTAAAGCGGAGACGATGGCACCGACATTTTTTGGCGCACCTTCTCTTTAAAGCCCTGGCCAAATATGAAGACAATAAATAATTTCCTAAGATATGCGATTAAAAAATAAATAAATAAAAATTTGAATCTCCTGCGGAACACATTCCATAAGAATCAGCGGTTTTACAGTATATATCGCCTTTAAAGGTGGCTTCTCAAAATGCTTTACGGGATAAAAACAACCAGAACAGCAGCAACAACAATATTGTATTTCGTTGCACTTTGAAAACCAACTAATAACTTAACTATACAGTACGTGCAAACGTTTCGTATGTTGCTGTCGTGAATGTCTGCGTACCCATAAGTATCTTATTTGCCTTGAGTCTGTCTACAGTATCTCTGTCCCACTACCCCCCTCTCTCCCTCAATTCAATTCAATTCAAGGTGTTTTATTTGCATGACAGATGGTTACAATTCTTGTTGGGAATGTATACTTTGATATTTAAACCAGGCGCGGCACCGAGGGAGCGTCTGCATTTATAACTTGGTTTTTAAAATTAGTCAAGCAATATGAAGCATCTCCTTTTACTTTTAAGTCCCTTAAATACATTGAGCACAGCTTTCTCACCATCCTTACACAAATAAGAAACTGTCCTATGACTCACAGTACAAGTGGAAAGATTACAGATTTTAATCATCTTTAATTTTGTCTTTAATTTTGCCTGTGGAGTGTATCTTATTAAGCTCTAAATTGCATTTTGAGCGCGGTTTTTGACTTTTTTTAATTGCATTTTGGGCGCGGACAGCACATACAAAGGTTAATGAACTGCGCCAAGAAATTTAAAATAGTATTCTTTAGGTGTGAGGGTAGGAGTGGACCGCAGCAGGCATAATCAGCAAACCAGGAAAACAAAGAACAGGACAGGTGAGATGTGTATCCAGAAAGCGAGTGATCAGAAAAAGGAAATGGAAAATGCAGAAAAAGGAAACGCTTTACAGGATAAAAACAATAACAACAGTAGTGGCTGGGCAAACGATTTTTTTTATCGAAATACAAATTGAGATACTGTACTGTATAATGATGTGCATGAACAAAGGTATACTGCAATTTTCCGTAGATATGCGATTAATGCTTCGTAGGAGGAGGCGGTCTTTTCCTCTTGTCTAACAGTCTGTCCACAAACAAAACATTCCTGTTAGACAAGAGGAATTGAAAAAAAAAAATTTTGTCAATGAGAACCGGTGTGTGTGTGTCTCCCTGCTGGATGTCCCTCTCACAAACTGCTGAATGAATAAAATAATTTTATTGAAAACGCGTTTGCGATTGTCTGGTATTTAATTTGGTCCCTTGTAACTGTTTTTCGATCTACTGTATTGCTTTGAGATGCCACTTTTAAAGGCGATATGTAAAATAAAGTTTTTTATTATTGTTATAGAGAAACATGATCAGATTTTCCCTGGTTCAGAAAAAAAGATCTAAAGTGCTACACATAACTTTCTTAATTCGATGTATTTAAAGCAGTGAACTACTGTAGGTGTCACATAACATTCAGAAATACAATCACGTATTTGACAAATAAAAACGATTATAATCTAATCCTTCCACGTTTGATCCCAAAATCCCAAGAAATATAAATCTTGACGGGTAGAAAGCTATGCTGAAAGTTTATTAAGATACTTAGAAGACAAAGATACTGTATCAATTTATGTTGCATTAGCCTGATTATGATTAAAAAACACATAATGTTTATATTGTAACGCATACTGTCCAGCCTCCATTTCTCTATAAAAATTTACTCTGTTGCACACACACACACAATAGAAGCAGGAACCGCTGTCAGAAGGGAAGATATGTTCAAAATATCGCAAATATCGATCATGTTGGGATATTTTGAAATCTAAAAGTCAATTGATTGTCCATAATATCGCTATTCTATTTTTTCGAAGAAATGTTTGTTAAAAGAAAAGTCCAGCACCAGCTGGATTCGAACACACAACCTGCCAGTTGGTAGTCACGCACCTAGACCAGTAGGCTACAAGACAGCTCGCATGAACAGGCAGGCAAAACAGCCCTACACAGCCCTGTCGCAGCACACGAATACCGTTATTAAATTCTTTAGATACGCGATTCCATATTATATTAGCAGAAAAGCTTAAAACTACCACTTTTTCACACGCTATTTCACATGCTAGTTAAATACTTCGATGCTTAAAATCGTTAGGGAGAAATGGAATACCGGTGTGTATTTTTCCTTTAAAGTGCCGATTCCTGGAATCTGACTGGCTGACACCCCTCTGAAGTGGTTCCATAAAATCTGGTATACGGAAAAGAAAGCGTTGATAAATACAAGTGTCTTTTAATACACTCTTTGCTGTGCTCTTGAGGATCCTTGTGATATTTTAAGCTGTAGTTGAATGATAGGTGTCGCATTTTAAATCATTTTCGTAGTTAGAAATTATGAAACGCCCTGTTAAAAGCAAGGAAGTTTTTATGCCCGTTGAAGTAAAACAAAATGCCTGACAAAGTATGGCTTGGACAGATTCCAAGTGCTTGTACAAATGTGCTAAAGAAATTATACTTTGAGTGTACAGCTTGTCCAAAGTCATCCATTATTAATACTATTGGTAATATCTTCAGTAAAGGCTTTGATGCATAAATATTTCTGATAAAGGTAGGTTGTGTACTTTTGTCCAACTGAGCAATCTTGCTTTCATAAAATATACCAACATTTTAATGACTGATGATTAACATGCTGTAATACACAGTTCAAAATTAAAAGCTCAAATGCTGTACATGAGAGGTTAAGCTCCCCCTGGCGGTTTTACAAGGCGACGCCGGATAGTTTCCGGCAGAGCGTCAAATGATACGTGACACCACGTGATACCGCGTGATACTGCGACACGCCCACCGGGATATGCCGCGAAATACCTCACCCATTTTGAATGGCTGCATCTGTACAAGCACTGAAAAATTGTCCAATCCCTAGTACATCAGGCATTTTCTTTTACTATAACAGACATAAAAACGTAATAATAATTAATAATAATAATTTAATAATTTCTAACAATGAAAATGTTTAAAACTGTGTAACACTTATCATTCAACGAGAGCTCAAAATATCACAAGGACCTCAAACGCGCAACAAAGACAACAGAAAAAGATATGTGTATCAGATACAAGAGAATCCAAGCTTTTTTACCTACGCTTTCTTATCTACACTAAGAAGTAGTCTTTAAACTTTCTTTATCACACGGTAAAAAGTCAAATTTCTGGGGTGTGCATATACCAGAGATTATGGCACGGCTTCAGAAGGGTGTCAGCCAATCAGATTTCAGGACCACAATTATCTGCTTTATAATCAGGAATATAATATTGAATCATGTTTCTAAAGAAATTAATAATGATATTAATTGAAGGATCTAAATATCTAAATCTATGTATCTATATAACTGGTAGTATTACTGTATTTCACTTTATTGTAAACACGTTTTGTTAACACCTGAATCACAGGTGGATTCGGTTTTTTGTTATGGTCTGTAGCTCAAATCCTGCTTAACTAAAAATAAGACACAAGAAGAGTATTATTGGACAATGTTGTGAGGCTTTGGAGAAATTTCTCTGTAAACTGAAGAGTTATAGAGGAGACATGTATATCGCTTCTTTTTACACTTGTAAAAAAATATTCCAGTGTTAATGCGACACGGAAGATATTATTATTGTTTTTTATGTTGCACTTTCGGGCTTGTGGTGTATTGGTCGTTAGTGAAAAGATTTAATTATTTAATCTCTTTACTGTGCACATTTTAATCTGCTTAGTATTGAATATTTATATGGAATTTTACCACTAAAGCAGCCAACAGCCATATCACTATGCAACTCACAACTGGCAACCCACTGAAACTAAGCAGGTGTGAGCCTGGTCAGTACCTGGTCAGTACCTGGATGGGAGACCTCCTGGGAAAAACTAAGATTGCTGCTGGAAGAGGTGTTAGTGGGGTCAGCAGGGGGTGCTTACCCTGAGGTCCATGTGGGTCCTAATGCCCCAGTGTATTGATTGGGACAATATACTGTTAACAGGTGCTGTCCTTCAGATAAGATGTAAAACTAAGGTCCTGACTCTCTGTGGTCATAAAAAATCCCAGGGTTCTTCTCGAATAGAAGAGTAGGGGCGTAACCCTGGTGTCCTGGCCAAATTTCCCATTGGCCCTTACCAATCATAGCCTCCTAATAATCCCCATCTTCATTACTCTGCTCTCCTCCCCACTGATAGCTGAGGTGGGGTGAGTGTTCTGCTGCACCATGGCTGCTGTTGCATCACCCAGGTGGATGCTGCACATCGGTGGTGGTGGAGGGGAGTCTCCATTAGCTGTAAAGCGCTTTGAGTGGAGTGTCCCTGTGTATGAGATATTGCTGTTTGATCTTTGATCTGAGCTTTAATAGAGAGCTTATCTCTATTAATATAACTATGGAGTGGTATTAAATGCAACATTTTTTGTATAAATGACACTTTTCTAAAATTTGTTTAAAAAATAAAAACGAAAACTTTAACCTTTCCATGTTTGATCCCATAAGGAAGTTGTATACACTCCTGCTTTGTTTAACAATGGTATGAAAAATACATCTAAATAGTGAGAAAGCTGTGCTTAAAGTGAATAAAGGACTTTGGATGCAAAGATAATGATTTACATTGCGTTCTCAGATTGTGAACCAATCTGGCAGGCTAAGTAGGCCACGTCGGCGGCGACTGGACCTAGTGGCTCTCCCACTAGGCGGCGGCTTTGGGCCTATCTCTCCCGCAGGAGTCCTGGCGCCTTCCCTCTCCCGCCGAAACACCTCCAGAGGGCCGATGGCAATGCCGCGTAGTTGTACCTCTGGTCCCTGCGTACATCCAGCAACGCCTGGCAGGCCATCTCTTCCAGGACCACAGCGAGGTGGCATTATTTCTAAATATCTAAATATCACATGTGTAGCGGCAATGCTTGTTAATAAGACAGAATTAAGTGTTGCTGTGCTTTCCCAAATGAGGCCCCATCTCTCTCTTCATCTCTGTGGTGCAGCTGTTCATGCAGGCTGATTTAAAGATGTTTTATTTTGATAAAGGACAGCTCCCAAATGGGGATGCACTTAGCCAAGCCTGGCTATCATGATCAATTGTCATCCATTGGCGCTTATCTGTCTAGGGAGTGCCAGTTGGACATCTGGACTGCATCTGGACTGCATTACTAAGTGTCAGGAGTGAGTGACTCATATCTCACCTTGATCAACCAATCAGGACAGCCCAGGAGCAGAAAGGCTCCCAAGAACAGGACATTCTCGCAGTGCGCCTCCTGACCATACTGAGACTAAGCCCGGACAACCATGGAACGGCCAGTGTGTCGGAGTGCCAGAACTTTCCTCTGTTCTAAGAGTCTAGAGCGGAGGTTGCCACGAGTAACCAAAGGATCCACCCAAGGTTAGCATCAGCAGCAAGCCTTGTGAACAGGTCGGAACTGTGAACAGCTGAATCACTATTCAGAACTAGCGCTTCATCAGGAACGAAACGGTCCTCTTCCTGACTTGCTGGGACCCACAGTCATCTTTTCTCCTGAGCACAAACTCTTGCTAGATTCAGCCAAAACTAACTAGCCGGTCTTCAGAGAGCATTAGCAGCGCACCATCGCAAACTGCACAGCACAGTCTGGCACCGAGCCAGAGAGCGCGGCTTGGACGGCAACAAGCCTGCAACTGTTTCTTTGTGCCCACAGGAGATCTGAATCCCCAGAGATTGGATGAGTATTCAACTTCACTGCATTACAGCTCGAGAATTCAATTGTTATCCCAACCAGTTGATATCAATTTAATTCCTAACAGTTATGTACTTGTTTTGAGTATCTAATGTAGAAGTTGTAACCAAGTTCAATTACGAAATGGTCGAAATGAATGATATACTGAACGTATGTCCTCTTGATATGTGTAACTCTTCGGAACTGAATGAATATATATCTTTTGTATTCTGATAACCCTCACGATAAGATCTGTTAGGTTTACATTCATATTTTATGTATTAATAACTGTATTCTTGTGTATTAGTACCTGTGTGTGTGCGTTGTTTGAGTTATATCGCATGGTTGGATTCTAAGGCCATTAAAAAAATCATTTTATGATTTACAGCGACAATTAATAATTGTCCCTGTAAATGCCCAAACCCTACAGAACTGGTGCCTCGTGAGAGCACACTACACATGTGTACATAGTGATTCCCTCGGATTCCAGCTAGTGCGTAATTACACATCGATGAGGTTTAAAAAAAGAGAATTAGCTCATTGATAGTTTTATGTGCAAGCTGTGAACATTTTCACAACTCATGGTCTTTAAAATGCATTTATAGGTTCACAATCTGACAATGCAATGTAAATCATTATCTTTGCATTGTAAGCCCCTTAATTCACTTTAAGCATAGCTTTCTCACTATTTAGATTTATTTTTCATACCATCGTTAAACAAAGCAGGAGCATATACAACTTCCTCATGGGATCAAACGTGGAAAGGTTATAGTAATCATTTTGATTTTTAAAATTAATTTTAGAAAAGTGTCATTTATACAGAAAAAGTTGCATTTAATACTACTCGATAGTTATATTAATAGAGATAAGCTCTCTATTAAAGCTTCAGATCAAAGAACAAACAACAATATCACTGATCTGTGATCCGTGATGTGGTTGAGTGTGAATTGTGGCACTCTAGCAGGCAAAGTTGTCTGTGCCAAAAAATAAAAGCTGTTTTAACAACTCTTAAGCATACTGTAGTTTTTGTTAGACCATTAGACATGCAATACACTTCCGCATGATCATCTTAGAATCTTTGAGCAAGCTGCAAGTTTTTTTAATTTTATATACACAATACTGCTGACAGCAGGAAGATTCCCATGCTTTTACTCAGCAGCTTATTAAAAACAGCACCAATGGTGTTTAAACCGATTTTATTTACACAGAAGAAAACGTTTCCATGGGGGGAGGTGTCTTTTGCTGGAAGACTTGCCTCGATCTACTTTGAAAATACCTGTGAAACCAGTTTAATTCGACACAGCCAGCACTCCCACAGAGAGTGATGAAAACCGTGCAGAGCCAGGTGAATGTACATCAATGTCGGGCTTTCGTTCTCACGTGGATTTGTGCCCTACAGTACAACCTGTGGTACCACTGTGTACATACAGTACGAATATGTTGTGTTATTTTGAAATATAAAAAGGTCAATATACTGTAGTGTCCATAATATTTCCTATTTTAGTTTTTCAAAGAAATGTTTTGGTTAAAAGAAAACCCATAACAATTGGATGTGAACACCCGATTTATACTGTAAGTCAGTCACTTAAGCCGTCACGCCACCAAGGCAAGTCATGTGACATGTACTGAAACAGCAACACACATACAGTAATATGGCCAGGAGGTCAACAACATATAAGACATTGATGCTTAAAGTGTTTAGGGAGAAATGGAATGGTGTGTAATTTTTCTTTAAAATACCAATACCAGCAAAATACAGTTTAAATAATATGTTTATTTTCCTAAATTAATATCCTTTATGACCTTCAGATCCGTTATGTTCCTCTGATTTTTATGCTCAGCTACTAAAATTTCCCTTCAGTGGTAAAATTCCATATAAATATTAAATACTAAGTGGATTAAAATGTGCACAGTAAAGACATTAAATGATTAAATCTTTTCACTAACGACCAATACACCACAAGCCCGAAAACGCAACATTATTAATAATATCTTCTGTGCCGTATTAACATTGGAATGTTTTTTTTACAAGTGTAAAAAGAAGCGTTACACAACATGTAACACGTCTCCTCTATAACTCTTCAGTTTACAGAGAACTTCCATCAGAGCCTCACAACATTGCCCAACAATACTCTTCTTGTATCTAATTTTTTAGTTAAGCAGGATTTGAGCTACAGACCATAACAAAAAACAGAATCCACCTGCCATTCGGGTGTTAACAAAACGTGTTTACAAAGAAAGTGAAATACTTGAACTTGAACTTTATTGCCATATGTAACCGGTACTGGTACAATGGAATTCTTACTTACAGAAAGTCTCTCGATTGTAAAACAAGTGTAAAAAACAAAACAAAGTGCAAACAGTGCATCAAGACAATATACAAACAAACAGTAGACAATGTGCAATTAAACATGTAGACAGTTTGAATGTAAACAATACAGACATGTAAACAATGACTGGAGATGTGCCATAGATAAAAAATCATAAAGAAGTAGATGGTGATGGTGTAGGTGTGGTCCGAGGGGATGGCTAAATGTGTTCGCCAGTCTCACTGCTTGTGGATAGAAGCTATTGAAGAATCTAGTGGTAAGTGTCCATATGCTCTTATATCTCTTGCCTAAGGGCAGTGGGGTGAAGAGCTCATGCCCGGGGTGGTGACTGTCCTCTGTGATGAAATACAGTAATACTACTAGTTATATGGATACATAGATTTAGATATTAAGATCCTTCAATTAATATCATTATTAATTTCTTTAGATACATGATTCCATATTATATACCCGATTATAAAGCAGATAATTGTGGTCCTGAAATCTGATTGGCTGACACCCTTCTGAAGCCGTGCCACAATCTCTGGTATACGCACACCCCAGAATTTTGACTTTTACTGTGTGATAAGAAATTTTAAAGACTACTTCTTAGTGTAGATAAGAAAGCGTAGGTAAAAAAGCTTGGATTCTCTTGTATCTGATACACATATCTTTTTCTGTTGTCTTTGTTGCGCTCTTGAGGATCCTTGTGATATTTTGAGCTCTCGTTGAATGATAAGTGTTGCACAGTTTAAATCATTTTCGTTGTTAGAAATTATTAAACCCTCTGTTAAAAGCAAGGGAGTTTTTATGTCTGTTATAGTAAAAGAAAATACCTGATGAACTAGGGATTGGACAATTTTTCAGTGCTTGTACAATCGATGGAAATGTTAAAATAAATGTGCTAAAGAAATAAACAAAAAAAGTCATTTATTCCTTTATCATATTGACCAGCTAATGTCCTGTCCTTGTTAGTTAGGTCAACGAAATGCTGTGATGTTACTTTTTGTCAATGAAAAAATAAAGTATTTTCATTTAAAATGACTGTTACAAAGAATGAGGACCAGTGTAATACTTTGAGTTTACAGTTTGTCCAAGGTCATTCATTATTAATACTATTAGTGATATCTGCAGTAAAGGCTTTGATGCATAAAATATTTCTGCATAATTAAAATATTTATGATAAAGGTAGGTTGTGTACTTTTACCCAACTGAGCAATCTTGCTTTCATAAAATATACCAACTTTTTAATGAATGACGATTAACATGCTGTAATACACAGTTTAAATTAAAAAGCTCAAATGCTGTACATGAGAGGTTAAGCTTTATTGGCTCCTCCTGGCGGGTTTACAAGGTGATTCTGGATACTAGTAACATAATCTCATGTGCATATGGTAATTTCCAGTATGACGCCCAATGACGCATTTTACCGCGTCGTACCGTGTCATACCGTGATTTGATGCAACACGCCCACCGCATTTTATCGTGGTGTACCATTTTGAATGGCTGCATCTGTATATATTACATATGAGACTTTATAGCTACTACAGTGCAGTATTTGTGAAATCTATTTTTAATTATCAAAATTTTAAATTTGACTTTCCTGATCATTCATTGCTGAAATCGGCATTAAAACAAAATATATCTCAGTGTAGATGCATACCTAAATAATAATTTTGTTTTGTAAAATAGCCCTGCTTTCCTTCTTTACTTAATTCAATATTTAACATACTGTAATACACAGTTTAAAATTAATAAAATTATAAACAGTATACAACTTAAATTGTATTATTGGAAAGAGAATGTCTCAAGGGGCTCAGCATTGATTGGGAATTGAAAAAAGGTGTTTTCCGGTGATAGCTCTAATGCTTCCACATGCCACATTAAGCACTCAGTGTTCCACCTGGCCATTTTACAAAGTAATGCAGTACCATCAAAGAATAATGTTTTAAAAAGGAAAGTGTGCTACGGTATCTTGAGGTATGAGCAGTGCAATGTGCTGCATCATCCGGTGTGTATTCTGAATGGCTGGATCTGTATTGGTAATCATTAGCTAATCTTTGATAACACTGATAGATATAAAGGGCAATGATCATTTGTTATGTGGTAGTTATCATTCAATTAGTTTGATGAACATGGACAGTAAGATTCTGGTAAAGACATTGATAACCCCATTTTGTTAATTTCTACCTAGGTGAATACATAAAGATCAAACAGGTTATATGCAAAATATGATATTTTTCAGACAAGAAAACTCCTTAACCTTATACATTGTGGTACTTTTACATAGTCACTAACCACAGTGTGTACAGTTGTTGCAAAGAATGATTTCATTAGAATTGAATGGAGTGCCTTTTTTGATGCACTGGAATTCTGGTCCTAATGTTACTCAAAGGAAAAATGGATAATTAATTCACCTTTTCTGTTAATGGTACTTTATAATGTACTTTTGGACAGGTAATGCATCATTTGAACATCTGGATATATCAATCCCATTAACAGTTATTACTTGTTTTCTGGGGGATCTATGTAAGTTTAAAATCTAAGTTTAACTAAATTTTAAATTTCAGTTCAGCATGAGACCATATCTTTATATTGTCACTAAAAGAGATATCATACGGAAATAAGTGAATAATACTTGGCTACCCCTCATGGAATTAGTAAATGAAGTTGTTATACAAATCCAATACAGACCAGTATTCCACTTTCTTCCTAAGCACTTTCAGTAAGTCTTTCATTTGGTTACATACTGGGGTTATTTGGAGATGTTTTTACGTGCTCCTTCTGACTATAATAAGTTTACAGATGCAGCCATTCAAAGTGAGCGGTACAGACACGTACCGCAGGTAAGATGACACGCGATACCGCGGTGCGTGATTGGTTGACCGACAGGGGCACTCGTGGTCTGTTGGTCTGTCGTAGAAAGACTTACTGTAAACGTCTTTACTGTGCCCGTTGTAGATATTGAATTTTACCACTGAAGGGAAATCTTAGTAGCTGAGCATAAAAAGAACAGGAGCATACTGTAACGTGTGTGAAGGCCATAAACGATATTAATTTTGGAACGTAAACATACAGTATATAGCTGGTCTTGGTACTTTAAAGAAAAAAAATACGCACCAGTATTCCATTTCTCCCTAAACATTTTAACCTTCGAAGTTTTTAACTAACGTGATACCGGAGTCAACAAGCATACTTTTAGAATTTGATTAAAAGGGAATATAATATGGAATCGCGTATCTAAAGAATTTAATAACGGTATGATTATATCCGTGTACTGCGGCAGAACTGTGTAGGGCTGTTTCGCCTACCTGATCATGCGAGCTGTCTTGTAGCCTACTGGTCTAGGTGCGTGACTACCAACTGGCAGGTTGTGTGTTTGAATCCAGCTGGTGCTGGACTTTTCATTTTTATTTATTTATTTTTTAATCGCGTAACATAAACATATTACCGTATGCAAACTGTACTGTATACAGTATGTATATGTATATTTAATGTCTTAACTGTGCCCGTTTAATTGAATTAAAAAAAAATTATTTAACACGAACATTAAGCTGTTTACATCTTCCGCCTGAGAACAGTCACCCGTTGCTACCCAACGCAGAATGGTGATTGGCTGACACTATCTGACACCCCTCTGATTGGAGAAAAAAGATGTGCTGGTGTGCTATACCAGGAAGAGGATTTCTTTCTATTCAAAACGTGTATTTTAAAAGTTTAAGAAGTAAAAACCTTACAGCGTACACAGATTTCTAAACTGATCAGGATCGTTATCTTTGTCTTATGCATAATAATGTTCACCGCTCTGTCCAGCAAATTAATAATAAACTTTATTTTATATAGCTTTTTAAACGAATAAGTAATTAGATTGCTCATAAACCTAATCACTTGCTTTTTCTTTTTATTTAGGCTCAGATTTCAACTATAGATCGTATTATTAATAACAATAATAACAACCAACCAACAAAAACAACCATATTAACATAATACCAACCAAAAACATAGATAACAACCAGAATACAAAATCAAATAATCAAACCATTTTACACTCGCAAAGTCCTCCAATTATCATAATCCCGCCCCTTATGCAAAACCAAACCTTCCTCCCATCCCAATTTATCCTGTTTATCATAAACAAAATCCACCTCAATTTTCAACATAAAGCATTACACAAAATCAATACCTCAACACTCCATACTCAACAACGATAATTCACAAACAGCCAGAACATGTAACTACACATTCCCAAACATACCTACTTTCCATAGCCCCACCCCTTATGCAAAACCAACATCCCTCCCCTGTTCTCTCTCTCCCCTGGCGGTTGTAATTGTTTTTATTTTCAAATAAATTTTAGCAAAGTCATGTATTTTAAAAATCTTAAAAATTTTCTTATTTATGTCTTTATTTAGTGGTTTCATTAGTGACAAAGGCTAAACTTTCTTGGAAAAATGTCTTTTATGTAAACCATGTTTGCTATTAATTCATTCAGGGCTAAAATATGTTCATTGTCTTCTAATGAAAGAAGGGTTCCTTTCGCCGAAGTCGGGAGCCTAGCCTTTAACTAGTAAGTACTGTATTTACTGGGTTTTTTTTTTGGGGGGGGGGGTGTCTTTCGCTGGAAATCTCGCCTCCTACTTTGAAAATACCCGTGAAACCGGTTCAATTCGTCACAGCCAGCACTCCTGCAGAGAGTTGGGTTGTACAGTACTTGCAGTGTATACAGTACACGCGTTATGCTCTTTGTTAATGTCTGTGAAGTTTTATTTAATCTCTGAGCCATACTGATTCTTCTGGAAGCCAGTTTCCGCCAGGGAGTAAAAAAAAACACACTATGGTATTCTCTCCAATGCAGTGCAGTTAAAAACATACCTCTGATGCTGCTCCTAAATGAATATCGTTTATGACCATCAGAAGCTTTATGCTCCTTTTCTTTTTTCCAGTGGATTGAACAGGGAGAGGCATTTCATGATGTACTTTTCACTGATGAAACAACAGTGGCTCTGGAACAGTTTTCAACCAAGTCGTTTTATAAAAAGGGGAGATATGTACACGTTACTGAAGCTAAAAGTTTAGCCTTTGTCACTAATGTAAACACTAAATAAAGACATATAGATATCCCTACGTTACAGACTGTATATGGCTGGTATTGGTAGTTTAAAGAAAAAATACACACCAGTATTCCACTTTCTCCCTAAACATTTTTAGGATCAGAGTCTTACATGTGGTTATTTCGAAAACGTTTGTACGTGCTCCTTCTTACCATGTTACTGTTTACCGTTACTGACCATATTAAGTTTAAGTGCCTGTGGGCACTTTTCCTGTCCGTGGGGGGTGGACCGTCTTTCATTAGAAGGTTAGTCTGTTCTACTCTGAGAATGTAGAGGGGGTGGGAAGTGCCCGTGGTCATTTAATTAGTATTAAAATCTTAGTTATCTTTCTAGTTCACAGGTTTGCATGCATAATTTAATTTTGAAAGCCACTGAGACATCAGGTACTACTGTTGTGTTTATGAAAAAGAAACAAAACAAAAAACATACTAACAACTGTGCCATCCTACTCCTTAGTTAATACATTTTATTATTCATAAACAGTTAACATTGTTAGCAAAATATTTTGAATTATATTTAACCCTATTTTTTCTTTAGTTTTGTATTTAACTTATTATATGATAGTCAGACTTAATGTATATTAATGTATATTTGAACAATGAAAATATATTTTTACAAGATTTTACATTAAGCACTTAAAATTAATATGATTAATAATAGTAAACTGTAACATGCTGTAACAAGATCGGTTAAACTGCGAAGAAAATCCTTTCAGAGAAAATGTTTCAGGTGTGAAGAACAAACCTGTTCCCACACACCCTGCCCCCACTACCATTAGAATATACACAAACATTTTAGCATTTCATTCTGAGCAGAAGACCCTCACACCTGAAGAGTGCTGGCTGTGACGAATTAAACCGGTTTTACAGGTTTCAATCACAGATTGGGACTCAGTAAAGTAACACACAGCGCCACTGGATTTGATAATACTGTACCTAACCAAAATCCGCAATATGGAAACAGAACCTGTGTAATTGTTGATAGATGATGTACTCGTAACATTTTTTCAAGACGAACTACAACATTTAAAAAATGACTTGTATGTACTTGATATCTCTAATCAATCCACGGGTTCCAGCACAAAACGAAACTAAAACGCATACCGTTTAGCGCTTCTTATTAGTTGCTCAAAAGTAATTTGACCGTATGAAATGCATAATATAAACCTAGAAACATATACGTGAGCAGTACTTAAGCACTGTAGTATTGGTGTTAAGACATACCTCTCAAATACTGTAAATCAAGTTAAAAATATCTCAAGACCGATTCTGGTCGTAATGAAACCATGTTTCGTGTATGTTTTCTTTTTCATCTTGAAATAACTCATTTCTAAATACCTTTTTCACTGTTAACATCTTGTAGCAACTTTGCGACAAAATATACACTCTGACAGTTCATCCTGCTACCAACATTAAATAAAACAAATCTTAAGATTTCTATATTTATGTCTTTATTTAGTGGTTTCATTCGAAGCTTACAATGTTTAGGGAGAAATGGAATACTGGCGTGTATTTTTTTCTTTAAAGTACCGAGACCAGCCATATACTGTATGTTTATGTTAAGATTTCCCTTCAGTGGTAAAATTCCATATAAATATTCAATACTTAAACGGGCACAGTTAAGACATTAAATATACATATACATATTGTATACAGTACAGTTTGCATACGGTAATATGTTTATGTTACGCGATTAAAAAATAAATAAATAAAACTGGAAGGTCCAGCACCACCATTATGTTTATATGGTTGTTTTTGTTGGTTGGTTGTTATTATGGTTATTAATAATACGATCTATAGTTGAAATCTGAGCCTAAATAAAAAGAAAAAGCAAGTGATTAGGTTTATGAGCAATCTAATTACTTATTCGTTTAAAACGCAATATAAAATAAAGTTTATTATTAATTTGCTGGACAGAGCGGTGAACATTATTATGCATAAGACAAAGATAACGATCCTGATCAGTTTAGAAATCTGTGTACGCTGTAAGGTTTTTACTTCTTAAACTTTTAAAATACACGTTTTGAATAGAAAGAAATCCTCTTCCTGGTATAGCACACCAGCACGTCTTTTTTCTCCAATCAGAGGGGTGTCAGATAATGTCAGCCAATCACCATTCTGCGTTGGGTAGAAACGGGTGACTGTTCTCAGGCGGAAGATGTAAACAGCTTAATGTTCGTGTTAAATATTTTTTTTTAATTCAATTAAACGGGCACAGTTAAGACATTAAATATACATATACATACTGTATACAGTACAGTTTGCATACGGTAATATGTTTATGTTACGCGATTAAAAAATAAATAAATAAAAATGAAAAGTCCAGCACCAGCTGGATTTGAACACACAACCTGCCAGTTGGTAGTCACGCACCTAGACCAGTAGGCTACAAGACAGCTCGCACGATCAGGTAGGCGAAACAGCCCTACACAGTTCTGCCGCAGTACACGGATATAATCATACCGTTATTAAATTCTTGAGATACGCGATTCCATATTATATTCCCTTTTAATCAAATTCTAAAAGTATGCTTGTTGACGTATCCGGTATCACGTTAGTTAAAAACTTCGAAGCTTACAGTGTTTAGGGAGAAATGGAATACCGGTGTGTATTTTTCCTTGTGATATTTTAAGCTCTAGTTGAATGATAGGTGTCGCATTTTAAATCATTCTCGTAGCTAGAAATTATGAAACGCCCTGTTAAAAGCAAGGAAGTTTTTATGCCCCGTTGAAGTAAAACAAAATGCCTGACAAAGTATGGCTTGGACAGATTCCAAGTGCTTGTACAAATGTGCTAAAGAAATTATACTTTGAGTATACAGCTTGTCCAAAGTCATCCATTATTAATACTATTAGTAATATCTTCAGTAAAGGCTTTGATGCATAAATATTTCTGATAAAGGTAGGTTGTGTACTTTTGTCCAACTGAGCAATCTTGCTTTCATAAAATATACCAACATTTGAATGACTGATGATTAACATGCTGTAATACACAGTTCAAAATTAAAGGCTCGAATGCTGTACATGAGAGGTTAAGCTCCCCCTGGCGGTTTTACAAGGCGACGCCGGATAGCTAGTCACGTGACACACGTGATACCGCGTTATACCCCGGTGGGCGTGTCGCGGTATGCCGTGAAATACCTCACCCATTTTGAATGGCTGCATCTGTATATACTCTATAAAAAGTTAGAATGTTTAAACTTTTTCTATTCATATTTGCGCATACCTTTTAGAATTTGATTAATAGGGAATATAATATGGAATAGCGTATCCAATAAATGAATAGCAATATTAATTTAAGGATCTAAATATATGTATTTATATGCCTGGTAGTATTACTGTAATCCACTTTCTTTATAAACATGTTTTATTTTTAATTTGACTAATTCACGCATGATGAATTGTGAGAGAGTGATAGATGGAGACAAGATGGAGGTTCTTGTCAAAAATACATTCCCCAGAATGCAGTGGGAAATAATGTGCAACCCTCAGTCACCTAACCAACTGATACACTGCATCAGAGAGAATGACTGAAGGATTAGCCCATTAAGAGCAAGTTTTTTTACACAACCTGGGGGGGAGGAAAAGTAATTTTTTTAGCTGACAGACAAAATGGATTAAAACTCATTCAAAGGGGGTCTTGTGTTAACACAAACTCTGCTTAACAGAACAGCTTGTAAGGTGACTTTTTGCTATCTAAACCATTTTTTACAGCTTTTAAAGTCGCACAATGTTTGAGTTAGGCAGGATCACATCATTATATCTTATTTTTTATTTCTTTTAAAAAAATAAATATAAGGCAAGGAGCAATCAAATGTCCTGTTTTTTTTAACACTCATTTTTCCATACTGTAGTTTGAGTTGCTGTGTAAGCTGTAAGTTCTTTTTACTTCTTAACTAAACATTTGTAAAACTTTAATTTTGTAAATTCTGCATTCTGTACAAAAATAAAATAATGTTTTCTACAGGTGTTAAGCAGATTAGCATATTGCTGACAAAATAACACACCGTCCAATAACCGTCCACCACTGCCCAGTGATATAACTTTAATATAAACAAGATCTAGTACCTGGTACAGTTTTAAAAAAAACAACTTATTTTGAATCAATCGAATCCCCAATGTGAGTTCATAAATCAAGAATTACATACTATCCCTACATCTGCAAAACACCTGACCATCTACTGTAAAGATTTCAGTGCTTTGTTTGTGTAATATTCTAATTGCAGTGGGGGCAGGGCGTGTGGAGAAAGGTTTAGGCTGCAATTGAAATAACGATCTATATTCTTCACACCTAATACATTGTTTTCTCTGAAAGCATTTTCTTCCCTCTTTAGCTGATCTTTTGCTGCCTATGCATGCTTACACAGCTCCCTATGTGAACTCTCATTCAAAACTCTAGAGAACTTTACATTTTTATTTTCAACAAATTGTAAATATGGCGTTTATATTAGCATTTTTATAAATTTTTCACTTAAAGGAATGGAGGAGTGTCAGCTGTCAAAGAGAGACAAACAGACTGATAAAGCAACTTGAAGTGTTAACTATCCAGCCATTGCAAGCCAATGCGGAAGCCACAAATAAATTTGAGTAGGAGTGTCTGTTAATAAAACAGAGAGCCTCCCAATACATATAACTATTGCATGATTTCTTTATCCATTTCAGCTAAATGAGGGGAATTAAATCAGTCAGAATCTTGGAGTTCCAATTGTAAAAATAACCCTTCTTTCCACCTTTTTTTAACTTATAGAATTTTGCGAAGAAATCCTTAATCACAATACCACCACTTAATTGATCTAGATACACAAATTCACGCCAGAGCCAACAATAAGCTATAATAGTGGACTATTTTTATGTATTCACTATATAAGAAGCAAACCAAAAGTAAAATTCTGATTACTCTTTGAACCATTGGGTGCAGTGCTTTGTCCATTACCACTACAAGTACAGTAAAAGTTTTTTTTTAAAAAAAGGATGTCAAAATGTTTCCAAAATGTCCACCTGTGATATTTTAGCTGCTTAATTACATGATTCCATATTCATATAACTATCAAGTGATGTTAAATAATTACAACATTTATCTTTTTACAGTAACAGCAAGTGGTGTTCTTACTATGTATTCTTAGAAAATGACAAAACGTTTTACTTTTTATGAAGTACAGAATAAAAGCTTAATAATGTTTGAACAAGACATTTACAGCAGAACCCACTAGTTACCAAGTTAAAAACTTTGATGTATAAAATATTTATGCCTTTTTTCCAATTGAGCAATCTTGCTTTTATAAAATATACCCACTTTTTAATGGTTAATGATTAACATGCTGTAATACACAGTTTAAAATTACTAAATGTGTAAAGAGTATACAATTTAAATTCTTAATTGGATAAAGATTGTCCCTGAGCAGTGACCGGGTTTTGAAACCAGGCATTTTCTGGCAACAGCTCAATGCTGTACATGAAACATTAAGCTTTATTAGCTCCACCTGGTGCTTTTACAAGGTGCTTCCAGATACTATAATCATAACATGCGGTGTGATGCAGTAAGATGTGCCACGCCTACCGCATTTTAATGCAGCGTACTTCGGGCATTTTGAATAGCTGGATCTGTAAGTATTACGTTTACAACTGACTCAATGGACACATAGTATTGTAACGCCCTCGCCCGGTGGTGAGGAGGAAGCGCGCCTAGGCACTCATGGTACTGCGAAGCAGGCTGGGAGTTGTAGCCGGGGGTGGAGTCTGAGGGTCAGCACGATGACCAGCAACTGACCCTGAATATGTGTGTTATAGTGTTATAGTAGTTGTAGTGTTATAGTGTTATAGTGTCCTGTGTAGCTTTATAAGTGTATAGCCTGTGGTTAACGAGTGACCACCCTAACCTTGTGTACATATTCTGTCGGTCTCATCATGTGTGTGTATATCCTGTATTTGTTTTTTTTGTGGTTTCGATAGGAGAATAAAGCAGTTGCTTGGTTTGTTATCTTGTTTCCATTTGTCCTTTGGCCTGTAGAAACTTAAAAACACTACAGTATGTTCATGTAATATTGCTATGTGTTGTAGGCATCCTCTCATGAGACACCAGTAAATATAGGGGTTTTGTGCTTTCACTGGGAAAGTTATTAATTGTTGCAGTAAGTCACAAAATATTTATTTGATGGCTACTAGAAGACCGACCCAGCAGGATACTCAGAGAGTACATTTATTAATACATAAAATGTGCATATAAACATAATATATCTTATTGTGAGGGTTAGCAGAATACAAAAGGTATATATTTAATCACAAAGAGTTACAAACCAAGAGTAACATACATTCAGTATATCATTAATTTATACCGTTTCAGAAATGAACTTGGATTACAACTTCTACACTAGATATTCAAAAGCAAGTACATCACTCATAGGAATTAAATTGATATCAACTGGAGTTGAGGTAACAATTGAATTCTCGAGCTGTATGCAGAATGTTGAATACTCATCCAATCTCTGTGGATTCAGATCTCCCGCGGGCACAAAGAAACAGCGGCAGGTTTGTTGCTGTGTCCAATCGGCGCTCTCTGGCTCAGTGCCAAGCAGTGGTGTTGTGGCTGGAGAGAAGTGGGAGAGATTCCTGCTGCAATGCTCTTGCAGTGGGCTCTCTGAAGACCGGCTAGTTAGTTCTGGCTTACTAACAGAGTTGTGCACAGGAGAAAAGTGACTACAGGTCCAAGTAGGTCACACTCTTTAGACAGGAAGAAGAACGGTTCGTTCCTGATGTAGCGCTAGTCCTGAATCCTTAGATTCAGCTGTCCACAGTTCCGACCATGGTTCACTTGTTGATCAGGTGAGCTTTCGTGGTGGGTCCACGAGGCTTGCTGCTGGGCTAACCTCGGGCGGATCCTTTGATTATGCGCTGGTGTGCTCCATTCTCGACTCTTAGAACAAAGTTAAATCCTGATACTTGGACACACTGGCCATTACGTAATTGTCCGAGCTGAGTCTGAGGATGTCCAGGAGGAGCTGAGTCTGAGAAATGTCCATGAGGCTCTCCAAGGAACTCTGTGTTGCCTGTTTTACCTGGAGGAACTACGGTCGTTCCTTGTTTAAAAGTTCCGTGGGCATTCAGGACACATGTGGGGTTACCCTGCCCTACCAGTTCCTGATTGGCTGAGGATGAGTAACAATGCATTCTGACCTTAGGGTTGTAAACAACTTGGGATGACTCTCCCTTGGAATCTCCCAGACAGTAAGGCGCCAGAGATGACCATTTATAAGGGTGGCTGATGTGTCTCAGCTTTGGGAGGTGTTCCTTATCAGGACACTCTATCAGCAAGAAAAATACCTTAAATATGAACCAAATGGAATGACCTCTCTGTATCAAGCACCACTTGAGATGAGAGAGAGAGAGACTGGCAAGGGAGCAGCAAACTTAATTCCTGTATTTTAATAAGCCTTGCCGCTACAGTGTTAAGGCTAATAAAATATAAAGTTTATAAAAAAAACATGCTGACAATCCCAGATTAACTTAGATTTAGATGCAATTTCTTTGCTAGATAAGACAGCCAAAAGATTCATTTTGTTCTGCATTAAAAGCTTGAAGATATGCTGAATCAGATCTGAGCGAGAATCAGAACCAAGTGACACTGCAGCGTATTGCTCTGCTGAACTAGGTAATTTTAGTTTGCTACACAATGCACTATGGGATTCAATGGTAATTTAATCTTATTGTACTAACTTTATTTTAAGTCATTGAAACCTATATTTTCAATTGTCTTTTTACTATGTTGTCCTTGTAA
Organism: Lepisosteus oculatus; assembly: GCF_040954835.1. Classification (NCBI taxonomy): domain Eukaryota; kingdom Metazoa; phylum Chordata; class Actinopteri; order Semionotiformes; family Lepisosteidae; genus Lepisosteus; species Lepisosteus oculatus. The sequence goes on along the minus strand of NC_090703.1, from coordinate 27,711,662 downwards.
CAACCTTTGAGTTTTAGAGGAGAGAGTTGGGGAAGGGTTATAATTTCAAATGAAACCTCCGGCATTCTGTTTCTAGTATTTCTGGAGCTGTTTATACAGCTACAGTTAATGCTGTTAACAGCAAGCTGTTAGTACTTAACCAGGTCTTTGATATTTTCACCTTAGTTGATTTAAAAAAAAAGAAAAGTACAGTTCATTCTACAACAGGTACACTTGAAAAAAGTAATGTCCACATTGTTACCTCTTTAAACATGCTATGCTGGAATCAAAGCCAGTGGATTTTTCTTTGATTACTAAACTACTCCAGAAGTTTTGGTATGTCTTTTTTTAAATTCAGTACAGTTTATCTTAATGTGCTGCTTCTGTTGTTATTTTTTCCCAGTGTGAGTTCTGCTATTTTTTATGTACTGTTCCAGAAAAATTGTAATGGTTTAACCTGTCTGTAAAGTACATTTTCTTGTCTTTTGTTTATGTTTAATTTGCTGATATAAGCAGTAAGCACATTGAAATGCTGTATTTCTATTACCAGTTCTTGTAGCCTTGTAGTGCTGGAAAAGGTTAAGAAGATAACTAATGTTCATATGATGCTCTATTAGCATGTCAGTTTGTGTTTGGCAGGCTCAAACTACCAACAAAAAATAAAAAATTGCCAACAAAATGCAAAATAATATATATGTTTGTAGACATAAAGCTATAAATAACAATCTGAGTAGTCTTTGATAGTTCCTCCAGATACTTCCCAGTTTCCTCCTTTCCACTTCTGTTATCATTACTGATTTTTTTTCAAAGACCTACTGTGTTTTACCATAACAGACATTAACTGCATTTTTTTCTTTTAATTATTATCACAAGCTCTTCCAGAGTGTTATTTGTAAGTGATGTTTGTATAGTAAGAATGTAAGCTGAGATGCAATGCTTTTTTATTTTTACACACCAGAAATGAGACAAACTCTGTCATAGAAACATATTCTTGAATGCTTGCTGAAAGAGCATGAAAGGAATGGTGAGTTACAGGATAACCTGTCTTTTAAAAATTATGTAATGTAGATTAAATGATTTTGCCAAGGGAGGTTTTTCTACTGCATTCCAACTCTAAGTTGTCTTCAGCAGTTTGTTTAAAAACATGGCAAGAACTGTGCATATGTAACATGTGCAGCTCTCCCTATCTCTCAAGCATGCAGAGTGCCACTCCCCAGACAGTGGATAACACCACCATATTAAAAAATAAGGTGGTCTGCCATGGCGGAGTTTAACATTGTCTAGAGGTGGGTAACATCATTTTTGTAACTGACCCTGTTACACAAGAGACACATCAGAATATGTTCTTAATTGCAAAATAGTTTAGCTTTTCTGTTTGTGCTGCTTTATACCAGGACAGTTCCAATTGAGCAAAAAATTAAAGAAGAAGGTGCCCTCCAGACATTAGGTCATCAACCACCTGGCCCAAGAGCACAACGCTCAAGTGATCCTTCTTCAAGAGACTCACACCAAAGACAAGAGCAATATCAAGATATATGGCTACCACCTCATAGGTGCCATCCATCATGTGCACCATGGAGTGGCTACCCTAGTAAAACTTGACAAAAATGCGGAGCATGTAGCCCAATCATGGGACGAAGATACTACACAGTGGTTTGCTATTGAAATAGAAGGCCTTACTACTGTCAACATCTACAAACAACCTAGTACCCAGTTCTCCAGTCTTCCAAGCTAACCGCATCCTGTCATCTATGCTGGTGATTTCAATTGTCAATACATCAAATGGGGCTATCAAAAGAGCACAACGGAAGGCCAGGCCCTAGCCGACTGGGCGTCCAATCAAGGTTTAATTCTGCTGTCCGATAAGAAACAAGCCAACACGTTCTTCTCTGCCAGGTGGCAAAGTGGAACAAACCTGGACTTGGTGTTTTTCAGCCCAACAAACAACCACATACCTTCACCACAACACTCAGTGCTGAGCAGATTTCCGAACTCGCAGCACAGACCAGTAGTCACGTTCCATTCAGCACTTGTGACACCAACTTCAAGTCGTTCATCCACTCGCTGGAACTTCCGAAAAGCAAATTGGACCAAATTCACCAAAGAAACCAGTTCCTTTCCACTTAAACTTCCAGATCCAAACTCAACTGATGTTAAGGACTCAAGGTTCTGCAATATGATTATCTCCACATCTAACAATCATATCCCAAGAGGTTTCCGAAAGACCTACATTTCCGGCTGGGACGAAGAATGTGTAAACTTAGCCTCTGAACTTGAGTCAGCAACCACAACAGAAAGGGCGCAATCCATCAGCTTGGCTCTAATAGAATACCTGGACAATAAAAGGAAACAAGAGTGGAACAACACGGTCTCTGAAATCGACATGAAGCACTCCAGTCGAAGAGCCTGGCAAACCATCTACCAACTTACTGGCCAAGGCCATAAACCACAAATCCAAAACCAGGTCAAAGCCAATGATGTCGCAAAAGTGCTTGTTGACAGTAGCAAACCAACCCACATAGACAAACAGTTTGCCAGGAAAGTTAAAGAAGAGATTCACAACAGCTGGCCAGCAAGCTCAGCAGATGATAACAGCCACTGCACCTTCACCTATCCTGAACTGATTGCAGCGATTTCCACCCTCAAGGCAGGGAAGGCTCCAGGACCTGACCACCTGCATCCTGAACAGCTTACCCACCTCTCTGCACCTGCCTTAGAATGGCTACTACCATTTTTGAACAATTGCCTATTACTAAACAAAATGCCTAAGATCTGGACAACAGCATCATCACTATTCTTAAACCAAACAAACCACTTGAGGACCCAAAAAGCTACCAGCCAATCATCCTCCTCTGCATCACCTTCAAGCTTATGGGAAGACTAATATTCAACAGAATAAGCTCTATCGTAGACACACAGCTCCCAAATGAACAAGCAGGTTTCAGGCCAAATAGATCAACAACCAACCAGGTCTGCTGTATGGTCAATGATATCGAACAATGCTTCCAAGAAAAAACAGCAGCTTATGACACAGTCTGGCATAAAGGACTCATACTCAAACTGCTTTGTATCATCCCAAACAAGAAAATGGTCCTCTTTATCCAAGAACTAACAGATCATTTACCTTAACATTGGGAAACGACACCTCCAGGAAATTTTACCTTAAGAATGGGGTCCCGCAAGGCTGTTTAACATCTACACAGCTGACCTGCCATGTACAACTGCCAAAAAGTACATATACGCAGACGACATCGCTATTATGCATTGCTCCACAGACATCAAAACAATAGAAACTACACTATCGACTGACCTGAAAAAGCTGAACTGCTCTTTCAAAGACTGGAGGTTAAAACTTAGCATCACTAAGACAGTGAGCAGCATTTTCCACCTCGCCAATCGCCTTGCTAACATAACAATCAACGTCAAGTGCCAAGTCAAAACTATTCCATTTGAGAAAAACCAGAAAATTTTTAGGGGTTGTCCTTGACTGCTCACTGACCTTCAAGCAACATCTTGAACAAACAGCAGCAAAAATCCAAGCAAGGAACAACCTCCTGTGAAGACTAGCTAGCACCAGCTGGGGTGCAAATTTCACTGTCTTACGCACCTCTGAGCTTTCTCTAGCCTTCTCGGTAGCTGAGTACTACTCTCTTGCCTGGGACAACAGCAGCCACACGAAGAAGGTAGACACAGCCCTGAACAACAGTATGCGCATTATCACTGGGTGCATTAGACCTATGCTCACTGAATTGCTACCGATTCTCAGCGGCATCTCTCCACCTTATCTTTGCAGGGAAGCAAGTTGCATCAACCTTGCACTGAAAGCCTCGGATGACTCCAACCACCTGCTGCACCATGCCATCTGCAACCGGAACACCACGATCCTCCGACTAGAAAACTGTCACTCACCTTCTAACACAATGAAGCGCCTTATGAAAGAAGCAAACAATGACAATGGCACCAATTGGGCTAACAAAAAGTGGTAAGACGCGTGGAATAATAACAACAACAGACTGAAACAGTTTATTGACAATGTATCTAACAAACCTGCTGGAAATGACCTACCTGGACAAGCCTGGGTCAAGCTGAACTGACTATGTACCGGACATGGCCGTTTCTGGGACACCCTACATAAGTGGGGTCTCACTGATGACCCATTTGCGAATGCGGCGACGGCAAGTAGCGGACAGCCGACCACATTCTATACTCCTCCCCTCGCTTCAGATGCCCTAGCAACTTCACTGATTTGGATGATGCCAGCCACGACTGGCTGAGGCACCTGACTGTGACAGTATAACTATGTAACCTCTGCAGTTTGAGCTCATAAGAAAAAATAAATAAATACATTCACGCAGTGAGTGAAGTAAGTGTTATATGCATGCCTGTGCCTTGGATGTTGAAGAACTTTTCAGAAGTCTCTTGCACACGTAGTGCATAAAGCATCTTACATTTCTGTTCATAGTGAGATGAAAATAGAATCATTTGCCTGTCATTTCCAACGAGTGTTCTGACCATGCTGTATAGAAGGGTGAATTAAGTGTAGTGTGTTTATCTGTTCTACATTTACTAATGCATTTAATTTAAGGTTTAAGCAGGCTTGAACAGTGACTAACACTTTTCATATTGACAAACTTTTTTTGACTATGAGAATCTATGAGAATGTATACTTGACTTCTGAATACATTATTTTTTATTACATTCATGATTTACCCACTGTATTAGACAACACAATATTTATGGCTTTTTCTTGCAGCCTTGGCCATGAAGTCAAATCTCCCTTTTATGGTTCTTTTGGAAATATAATAGCACATTTATGCAGTGTTCTGCTATATTTTTTATATGTATTTAAATTAAACTCTTCATTTCCTTCTGTATGGGCTTTGTTCTTGTCAATTTCTCCTAGCCACTGTCAGCTCCAAACCCTTCATTTCAGAGTCAGCTGTAAATATTTCATGTCTGTCTGTACTGCCTCTGCCAAGCTAAGCCATTAGCTGTAGATCTTTCATGTTCATCAATACTGCCTCTATATGGCTGGCCGAACATCAGCACACCCTTTGTCTCTCTCTGTCTCCCCCAGCCCAGTGTCACATCCAAATCTTTCTCATCCATCAGTAACGCCTCTGTATCTTGTGTTGCTACAAACCAGTGTCAGCATCACACCATTTGTGCCCTTCTGTTATGCCCCTGTTATTCTGTCTCTCTTCCAGCTCAGTGTCAGTTCCAAACCATTCATGTACATCAGTCTTGCCTCACTGTCTCTCTCCCCGAATCAGTGTGAGCTTCAAAACCTCCATGCCCATCACTTTTGATGTCTCAAACTTTCCCAGCCCCATGTCAGGTTCAAAACCATCTGCTCTGTGTCTCTTCCCCCATGGTAAATGTTAGCTCTATGTCGATTACCAACATACTTCAGTGCCTCTTTCTCTTCCATCCCTGTGTCAACTTCAAACCCTTCTGTTCCATTAGTACTTCTCTTTCTCTGTCTCTGCCCCAAACCAGTGTGAACTCTAAGGTTACGTGCACAGCAGTGTTTTTCTGTCTGTCTTTCTCACCCCAAACCCTTCATACCAAACATGATTGATTTTGTGTTCCTTTCCTGTTTCTCAGCTAATTCCAACCCATATATCCATCAGTACTGTCTTTATGTCTTCCTCTCTCCCAGACATATCTTTTCACCAAACACTTCATGTCCATAAATATGGCCTCTCTTCCTGCTCAGTGTCCGCATCACCCCCTTAATTTCTGTCAGTACTCCCTCTCTTTCATTCCCCCCAACCAGTGCGAGCTCCAAACCTTTCATACTCAACAGAGAGAGTCTTTATGATCCCTGTGGGCCGCAAGTTGTTTTACAGCAGCAGTGTTGGTGTACAAACAGACAGAAGAAAAAAAAGACAGGAACAACAACAATATATATACATGTTTACATTGAAGGTCAAGTGTTAAGTAAGGATATGGCTACAGGTATGAATGAGAAATTAAATCTGTGGTTTTGGTGTTGGGGAGTCGGTATCTGCGTTCTGATGGGAGTAACTGGAAATTATTAAACAAAGGGTGTGAAGGATGCAGATGGATTTTGCTTTACACAAAGCACATGAATGATAGATAAAGAAGAGGGCTAGATGATCAGCACCAATGTTCTTGTGACATACAGATGCATCCATTCACAGTGCACAGCACAAACACGTACCAAGGGCATTTGTCTACGTCATCAAGCGTTATAACACATCATACCTCTGTATGTGATTGGTTGACTGACAGGGGCACTAGTGGTCCCGTGGTCGGTCGTAGAAAGATTTAATTGTCTTTACCACAAGTAAAATAATAGTATCCAGAATTTCCACAAGGTGGAACTAATAAAGCTCAACCTCTCATGTTTGAGCTGTCGCCATCAAAGTCTTTCACGAAGATATTACTAATAGTATTAATAATGAATGACCTTGGACAAGCTGTAAACTCAAAGTATTGCTTGATCCACATTCTTTTTTTCATTGACCGTCTTTGTAAAAGTAACACCACAGCATTTCGTTGATCCAATCACGTGTAGTGGCGAGGCTTAATAATAATGCAGAATTAAGTGTTTCTGAGCTTCCCAAATGAGGCCCCATTTCTCTGTTCATCTCTGTGGTGCAGCCACAGAGAAACCATTCATGCAAGATGTTTTCTTTTGATAAGGACAGCTCCCAAAGGGGGGTGCACTTAGCTAAGCCTGGCTATCATGATCAATGGTCATCCATTGGCGCCTATCTGTCTAGGGAGTGCCAGTTGGACATCTGGACTGCATTACTAAGTGTCAGGACTAAGTGACTCATATCTCACCTTGATCAACCAATCAGGGATTGGTAGGGCCGAGTAACCCACGTGGGACTCTGATGCCCATGGAACTTTCAGCCAATCAATGAGCTGAAGTTCCTCCAGGTACAAACAGGCAACACAGAGAGCCTGTGAGATTCAGATTCAGAAAGGGAGATTCAACAAGATTCAGTAAGATTCTGGAGAGGATTCTGTGGACTGTTCTAAAGGGAATTCAAAGGAGAATTCCAGGGCAGGACGGCCTAGGAGCAGAAGGCTCCCAAGGGCAGGACATTCTCGCAGCGCGCCTCCTGACCATCCTGAGACTCAGCCCGGACAACCACGGAATGGTCAGTGTGTCCGAGTGCCAGAACTTTCCTTGTTCTAAGAGTCTAGAGTGGAGGTTGCCAGTGAGTAACCAGCAACAGGCCTCGTGAACAGGTCGGAACTGTGGACAGCTGAATTACTATTCAGAACTAGCTCTTCATCAGGAAAGAACCGGTCCTCTTCCTGACTTGCTGGGACCCACAGTCATCTTTTCTCCTGTGCACAAACTTTGCTAGTTAAAGCCAACAATGAGCATCAGCAGCGCACCGTCGCAAGCCGCACAGCACAGCCTGGCACGGAGCCAGAGAGCGCGGATTGGACAGCAACAGCCTGCAACTGTTTCTTTGTGCCCGCAGGAGATCTGAATCCCCAAAGATTGGATGAGTATTCAACTTCAATGCATTACAGCTCGAGAATTCAATTGTTATCCAAACCAGTTGATATCAATTTAATTCCTAAGAGTTATGTACTTGTTTTGAGTATCTAATGTAGAAGGTGTAACCAAGTTCACTTTACGAAACGGTCTTAATGAATGATATACCTAACGTATGTCCTCTTGATATATGTAACACTTTGTAACTGACTGAATATATACCTTTTGTATTCTGATAACCCTCTCGATAAGATCTGTTAGGTTTATATGCATATTCTATGTATTAATAAATGTATCCTCGTGTATTAGTACCTGTGTGTGCGCGTTGTTTGAGTTATGTCGCATGGTTGGATTCTAAAGCCATCAAAAGAATCAACTTTGTGATTTACTGCTACAATTAATAATTGTCTCAGTAAATGCCCAAACCCTACAGAACTGGTGCCTTCAGAGAGCCACTATGATTACATATTTGGCGTCCCTGAACCGGTTTTCCCTACACACGCATTTGTTTCCAATCATGCAAAGTACAGTAATTTTTGAGAATCTCCAATTCACCATGCCTTTCGCATGCTCATAAAAGAGAATGATTTAGGAACATTAACATATTACTGTATGCAAACTGTACTGTATACAGTATGTATATGTATATTTACTGTATACAGTACAGTCTGGTGAGGGCTGCGAGATCCCGGGGTGTGAGCGGCGCCGGCCGCAGCAAGGTGGCCGAGTGGTTGTCCGGTCAGGCAGCTTATACGCTGCACAAGCAAGCGCATGTACGTTTTAAGAGAAACAGGACGATGGTTTACGAATTGGACTGACAGTGGGTGATCACGTGCGGGTGTCCAAAATAAAGGGAGTGTTTGAGAAGGGATATGAACAGACCTTCACAGATGAAATTTTCATTGTCAAAGAGCAGACCTCGGCTCTGAGACCCTATTACAAACTTCAGGACTACGCAGGCGACGACATTAAGGGCTCCTTCTATGCAGAAGAGCTACAGATAAACCCTGCTGTTGAGAACGTCTACTGCATCCAAAAGATTTTAGCAGCCAGGGCTCGTGGCAAAAACAAACAGCTTTTGGTAAAGTGGCACGGTTGGATCGATAAATTCAATAGTTGGGTAAAGGCTTCCGGGGTCGGAGACATATAGAGGTGGTGAAAAATGAACCCCAATGGTTTCTATGTGACGCTGGCCAGTAATTCATCCTCAAAGATGTTTCCAAAGAACACCAACGCGTGCTTCACAGAGCATCTAGCAAAGGCGATTGACCTGGACGGGAGCTGGGAAGTGGGCCTGGTCGAGCTACACTATCCGCATACACTAAACATGTTTGATGAAGACAAAGTTTTTCTGTTCGTCAGCGATGAGCTCAAGACTATTTGGACATGGACCTTACCGAGAGGGTACTACAGCAACATCGAGCAGCTCTTGCATGAAATGAAACGGGCTGCGGAAAAATCCAAGTTAATGGCCTTAAGTCTTAAATACAACCCCATTAGCCGGTCGGTAAGGATTGTTAGTGACAAACGGTTTGTTATACAGATGCATAACCACCTGGCGAGGATGTTGGGTTTCAAATCAGGTGTCGGAAATGTAAAATCACCGCACCCCGTCAATATGACTGGCGGATTAAACACCATGTATATATACACCGACATCATAGAACACCAGTTAATAGGCGATGTCTACGCACCGCTTTTGCATTGTGTGCCCTTCAGAGACGTGGATGGTTAATTTGTCACAGTATTGTACAACAAACCCTATTATGTGCTGGTGAGCATCGATCATTTTAACAACATCACTATTGAAATAAAGACGGATCAAAACGAGCATGTGTCATTTGCATTTGGAAAGGTCATCGTCAAGCTGCATTTCAGACCTGTGAAAGTGACAAACATCTAAAAGGATGACGGTCATCAAGAGCTACGGGGATCCTTCTTTGTATACACACTACTACAAACAACAGGCTGGCTATGGATTACCAGGATTTTCAGGGCTACCGGTTCAGTACAGCACGGGTATCAGGGGTATTTTCAGAGCGCTATTTAGAAAAGCTGTGCCTTTTCTGAAACGAGGGTTTGAAATAGCTAAGCCGCACATGGCATCGGCGGCTAAAAACATCGCCAAAGACGTGGTTAGCAATGTTATGAGCACGGTCATGTCTAAGGTGGCTGCACATCAGCAGGAAGGTTCGGGTCTAGCATACATCCGTAGGGGTGTCAAGAGAAAAAGACAGACATCATCATCTCACCGTCGGGGGCCTCTGAAACCTGATAAAAGAACGGCTAAGCGCAGTCATCTCATTAAAGCTTCTGGTCGACCAAGAAGGGCGTGACACACCGCAATCAACGAGATATGAAACGAGACATATTTTAAATATGGCTTTTGTACACGGCGGGTCTGCAGAATGCGCCAAGTTGGAGCTGGACATATTTCAATTAGCGCCTACCCAAACAAGCATCGAGAAAAGCTTTTACATAGAAGTTCCACCCCTCACGGCCCTAACACAAAACGCACCTCTGGAGTTCTACGTCGCAGGCAACGGAGAAGATTATTTAGATTTCAACAACACGCTGCTCTATTTGACCTGTAAAATAACGGAAGCAGACGGTCGGGACATTGATGCGGCAGCCCATGTGAGTCTGGTGAATTACCCCATTGCTGCCATCTTCAGCCAGGTTGACATCACCGTAGGAGACCGATTGATCAGCCAGAGCAACAACTGCTATCCTTACGGAAGCACTTTTGACGGCCAACGCTAAATACCCCATAGACCGCGTACAGATGAAAGTCTTCAGTCTGCCTGCAGGAAGCCATGTGTGTAACCAAGAAAACCTCTTTCTCGGGCAGTTACCCAAAGTGGTAATTTTGGGGTATGTGGACGTGGCATTCAGCGGCAGTTTTACACAAAACCCCTTCAATTTTAAAAACTACAACATTAACTTTCTGGCTCTCTACGCTGACGGTAAACAAATCCCCACTAAACTGCTTCAACCAGACTTCCAGAATGGACATTGAGTGTGTGAATATTTGTATCTGGTGGAAACATCTGGGGAGTGTCTAAAAGACAAACCACTTCTGGTGGACTGCGAGGAGTACGCGCCTGGTTACACATTGTTCGCTTTCAATCTCAGCCCCGACGATGAGTGCACAGGTCATTATTCACTTATCAAAACGGGTAATCTGAAAGCTGAAATACGCTTCGCGCAACCGCTACCCACTACAGTTAACATGGTTGTGTACGTGCTGTTCGACAACGTGATAGAGCTTGATATGAGACGTCGAGTCATTTACGACTCCCGCTAAAAAGTACAGGAGGCCACACAACTTGCACATAAAGATGAACACCAAACAGCTGGAAGACATTCTAACCCGAGACTGCTATACCCGAGACAGTTTTCTAGGCTCAGCGCCCTCTGAGTTTAATAGTTAATACTCACCCACATGCCGCCCCGGTGAACACTGGCTTGCTATTTACTTATCCGATGACGAGGGAGCAGAATTTTTCGACTCCTACAGATTTTCACCCGAAGCCTTTTTATCTTTCCCAAGAACATTATTGATTTCTTAAACAGAAATGCTAACTCCATTTTTTACAACAGACAATTGCAAGATTCTTTTGCGGTGACCTGCGGACTACATTGCGTCTTTTTTCTATACCATAGATGTAAAGGCTTATCTTTTAGAAACATTTTAGAACTTTATTCTACGAATGCAATCCAGAATGGTGGAAATGTTTCTGAAAAACCGATGCTGTGTGAGATGGAGACCCCTGTATCCTTTTAAGCCATTTGAAAATACGATCAAACATGTTCAAATATGCGGGTGTTTATGACAATTTAAAACATGTCATAAATGTTAATCGACCGTCTAAAATAAAAATGAAATCGAACCATTTCATTGTCTGTGTGGTAATTATTTAAAAAAAGACACAAAACATGAATTAAAATCAATACAATATTTTTATTATACATTCATGGTTATAGCGCTCAAGCTTTTTTTAATACATGTTACATCCAAACCATTTTATTACAAACATTTTTAGCTATATTGCTCATGTTTTTTTAATATACATTTCAAATCATTTATCACAAACACACATACCCAGAGAAAAAATGTGACAAAGACAACCATGTGAGTCTAGGTATTAATGATCGTCTCCTTTCAGCGGTTATCTTAGAGACCGGGTCAGGTGTCGACAACTCTATTGGTTGTTTTAAACGCTGCACACCCCAGCGGGGTAGCCTTGAGTTTTTCAAGTAGCTCTCGGTTACCAGCGTTGGCTAGCAAGGAGCCCGGTACGTTGATTTCTGCCATAGCCTCCATGAACACATCCCAACCTTTTGGCTTCTTACCGACCGCAACTGCTTGCTGCTGCGTGAGAGCCCTGACAAGATCAATCAAGTGAGAGCCCTCAACGGGTGCCCCCTTGTACATAAATTCCCCTTTTTCATTCCAGACTATTAATGGTTCATTGCGGGCCGTGGTCTTTAACAATATCTCGGCATTTCATCGGAACCGCTGAGACATGCTGTCCAAAATATACCCAAAGTCAGCGTCGCTCGATGACGGCAGTTGTGCTAACGTGCATGATAGCTCGGCGGGTGCATTTTCCGGTAGTACAACAGTTAAAGTCCCCTTTTCAGAAGTCTCCTGGCGTACTAATGTCAAATACCATTGTAACACCTGACTGTACAATTTCACTTTTTCATAATTGGCCAGATCATCCAACCGGAGGGTTGTTATTTTTCTTACATCGCTTTCGAGCCCAGACCGCTCTCGGAGTCGGTCGAGCTGTTTCTGAGGTACCAGGTACATCTTTTCAGCATGCTCCATTATTGACGTTGTAGAAGCCCAGTAATCAATGGTACTGCAATACTCAACAGGGTCCCGATAGAACCGCTGGACTGGTTCACCAAGAGTCTCTTTCTTTTAAGAGAAAGACCCTTTCCTCAAAGTCTTTATAAGCTTACTCTTTCTCTTCAGGGTCCCAAACTGCTTAGCAGATAACGGTATGTTGCCTTTCAGGGTATTCAAGGCGATTTCAGCTATGGCCTGTACAAGATCATTTGTAGGCCCACAGAGAATAGCTTTCCGCAGATTGGGGGCGGCTTTTACCAGAAAATGTAAGAGAGTCAGGTTTCTCGGAACGCGTGAAGACATGATGACGCCCCGAACATGTTTTTCGACTGAGTCTGTGGTTGCGAGATCACCGACATTTAGATTTTTTAAATACATAAACCGTGGGTACATCTGGGGGGAAAAGACCTGTTCGCAAGCAATAGTCATCTGGGGTGTCGGCATTTAAATCCACCAACAAGTAACCGAAAGGTTTTTTAGTAGCGTCATCGAACGCTTCCAAAAAAAAATGTGGCTTTACCGTGATATATCTGCTGAGACAGGGTTGTAATCTGTAGTTTATCTCTAGGGTTTTTAAACAACACCATGTACTTTGTATTTAATGCTATGGTTCTACTTTTCCGGCCTTGACAAAACACATTTTGGACGATATACATGATGCTGAGGTTTCGGTGGTGTACGTATTTGGTAAAAGCTTTTTCTATCTCATTATTTTCACACGCAGACTCCATCAAATCATCAACTATAATCAAATTTACTCTACCCGGCGGCAGTAGCTGGTAATCGGAAAACGACGTCGGTAGGCCTTCTATAAACTGAGTGTATGGAAATTTCACAAGCAACTCAGCATATACAGGTTGCCAGCAGCTGTAACACCAGACTATGTTTTCGGGTTTACGAGTCATAACGGTATCACCGTTCTCCAAGACTTTTTTTATAAAATAACTTTTACTGCAATTCGAGGGTCCAGAGAAAATGCATGAAAAAGGGTGTTTTAACTTGACATCCATCGTGTTAATATCCGTAGGGCAACGATGTCAATTTTTCTTGCAGCACCAGCTTGTCGTACACCACCTTCTGGGTTTTCTTTAAGGTCCGGGTCTCAATGCGCCAATCCTTTTTAACATGCATGATCATCGGCTGTTGAATAGAAATGTGTTTAAATTCCCGGCACTCTGCATAAGGGTTAACACCATAGTCAAAAACCAAGTCCCACAGACTCTCAAAGTTAACTTTTTCACAATTGTTCACATTGAGCGTAATGGCTTTCACCTTTAAACAGGCTTTCCCGCCAGACAGCTTGTACCCGTACGACTTGTTGTCCAGCATCGATTTCGCTGGTCAGCTCACCCAAATAGTCACCCAGCCCCGGATTCCACTCACCCTCCCGGCTCACAAAGATAACGGAATCTGTGTCGTGGTACAGACAGCAGCCTTGCAAAGCATTTAGCAGGTTGTATAACTCCAAGCGGGCATAGGTGGTTATAAAGCTAGCGATGAAAATGTTAGTGTTTGAATGGCCTGTATAGTGGTGTTTAGTGTGTTTCCACGTAACACAGGCTGTGTTTTCATCGATAAACTCACAGGCTGACACCTCATGATATGGCGTAAATAAGTAACTGAACAATTCATCAGGGTTTCTCACAATGGTGATCTGTGGTAAATTGTCTCTTTGGCCATACTTGCCCCACTAACTGTTCAAGGCAGTTTTTGAAAGCTGTCTTTTGGCTGGATTCTTTTTAATGTTGCCGGGGTCCAGCTGGACACCCTCTTTTTCATAATATTCGCTGATATATGTTTGTTGTTTCACAACATCTGTACACTACTCTGGAAACCCCGAAACTTCCTGTTTCCCTTTCAGATGCAATTTGATGTAGTCGGAAAAAAGATCATGTGAGGCCTTTTCGAAATGCCAAATTTCACAAATTTTACACACTCTATACCCCAGATCTAAGGCCTTCTGTAATTCAGGGGTGCACCAGACACCAGTCAAGGCGCGATCTTCGTCACTGTGCTCGCAGGGAGTGGTCTGTTTTGTTTCAGCACACGTACGACACAGTGTGAAAAACTGTTTTTTGTCAATTTTGGTTGGAAGAACTGAAAAGTACAAATGTCTGGGTGAGTAAACTTTCATCTTCGCTAAACCGAAATACCGTTTTAAATCTCCAAAGTTGTTATAAAGTATTCGGGGGTGCCCCATTGGGTATTTTTTAGTTTTGTTCACAAACGGATACAGACTGGTGAAATCATAGTAAAGAATTTTTTCACCGGGCTGCACTGTGTAATGCAAACAAATAGCATTTGTTCTCCCCCCAAAAAGCGAATCGCGCGGTTGCAGAGGCTCTGGTAACTGCGCAGCTGTTAGAAATTTACCCAAGTCTCCATTTTCATCAAGCATGTCTCTGAACTCGTGCACCCACAAAACACGCACATTAAAACCTATCATTTTCAGAAAATTAATTTTCACCATCGCCTTTCTGTACAACCAACCAAAAGTAGTGTTTGTCAGTGTCTTAAAATCATTTTCACAATAACAAACGCTACAACCATGGAAAAAGCAACCGTTGAACGCGTGTTGGATTTTAACGGGCTCTGTGTGTTCGATGTACATAAGCCACTGAATGCTGGGTGTAGAAAATTGTTTTTGCTGGTGGTGGTAATTGTCATGGGGAAGCAACACTATCGTCTCTTCCTGTAAAAACATAAGTCTGAACATGGCCATACAGACACCAGCAATGGTCACCAACTGAAAGGGGTCGATGCACACAACGCAGGCGGCCCCTGACTCAGTCACACGTGTCTGTCTGGTCATATTCATGACCTCGTCCCGAAACCTGACACAGCCTTCTCTTAGAGTTGCCACATCCAGCTGGCAGTAGCGTTTCAACTCTCTCTGTAAGTTAACACACTTCCCTTGCATTCTTCATACCAAACCAAGAACTCTGCTTTCTCGCTCGACAGCATGTAGTTAACGCCGTAAAGTTCTTGCGGCACCATCAGGCCGACATAATTTTGGTTTTCTGAAGTGTTCATCAAGTGTGGAAAATGACCCTTACCCCCGGGGAACCCCATGGCTGCCGGCAATTTGCTTAATTTCATAGGTAGAAAATTTAGAGAATCGATAAATTTGATGTTCAGAGCTTTTACGGTCATACACATTATCTTACCACCCTGATTAATTAGTTCAATGTCCATCTTTTCATCTCACAACTGTCTGATTACCAAGTAATTGTCATATCCTTTGCCATTGTGCGATATGAACGTATGTTTTTTGAAACATCTATCGATAAATTTACACACAAAATCCTTTAGACAAGTTTCACCATAAAATTCCCAGCTTTGTTTATTGTTAATATGAAGGGCGTGGACATAATTTGGTATATGTGTCACCGTTTCTTGGTGACATGCATTCAAAGTCGAAAAAAATGTACTTGTTTGAAATTTTGGGGTTGCCCAAAGGCGGTAAGTAGCACAAATGTGTGTCAGGGGTGTCGATCACGTTGTTACAACGCGAGCACAGTTTCTCTTTACATTTGTGACTTGCGAGGTTATAAACCCCACATTTCTCACACTTACTAACACCCATCGCCACATTCTGAAAGTGTCTCGCCAAACACTGAGAGCTACGACAAAAGACCTTACAGGCCGTGCAATTCTGAATTTCTGCATCGGTTTTGCAACACTGGAGATCTAAACAGGTTTTACAAGCTTTATCACAGGCTTGTGTGCGTTCTTGTGGCTATACAGATGCAGCCATTCAAAGTGCGCGGTACAGACACGTACCGGAGGTAATTGGCTACGGCGTCGCGCATCGTGACGCAAGATGACGCGGTACCGCGGTACGTGATTGGTTGACCGACAGGGGCACTCGTGGTCCGTTGGTCTGTTGTAAAAAGATTTACAGTAAACGTCTTTACTGTGTCCATTGTAGTATTTAATATTTATATGGAATTTTACCTCTGAAGGGAAATCTTAGTGCCTGAGCATAAAAAGAATAGGAGCAAACTGCAAAGCGTGTGAAGTCCATAAACGATATTAATTTTGGAACTTAAACATACAGTATATGGCTGGTCTCGGTACTTTAAAGAAAACATACACACCAGTATTCCATTTCTCCGTAAACATTTTAAGCATCGAAGTCTTTAACTAACGTGATACCGGAGTCAACAAGCATACTTTTAGAATTTGATTAAAAGGGAATATAATATGGAATCGCGTATCTCAAGAAATTAATAACGATATAATTATATTCATGTTGCAAAAAAACTGCAACGGACATAAAAACTCCCTTGCTTTTAACAGAGCGTTCCATAATTTCTAACTACGAAAATGATTTAAACTGCGACACTTATCATTCACCAAGAGCTCGAAATATCACAAGGATCTTCTAGAGCACAGCAAAGACTGTATTAAAAGAATTGCGTATCTCAAGAAATTAATAAGATATAATTATATTCGTGTACTGCGACAGGGCTGTGTAGGGCTGTTTCACCTCTGTCTTCATGTGACTCGATTCAAAAGCCATTTAGCAAAGAGGGGATGAGAAGAGTGACAAACTAGTATACGGTACAGTACTTCAGATCTTTTCTTCTGAACCGGGAAAAATCTGATCATGTTTCTCTATAACAATAATAAAAAACATTGCCACACCCGGACTGTTAAACCAACGCATTAGCACGTCGAAACCCATTGAGGAGCCGGGCGCAATAACTGTTTTGTCCCTTGATTTACTGATCTGCATTAATTACAGAAATCGAGTTCCTCCTCTTTGCAGAGGAACTGGTCCTGCTGTCGCCCACAGAACAGAGGCTGGAGCAGCACTGTCAGACCTGGGCGCTGACAGTCAATCTGGACAAGACCAGAGTTATGGTTTTCCAGAAAAAAAGCCAGACCCCCATTAGTCTTCCTGAGATCGTCGGATTATGAACGAATAAAAGCATTTTATTAAAAACGCGCTTGCTTTTGTCTGGGTATTTACTTTGTAATCTGTGGTTTACATCTACTGTATTGTTTTGAGATGCCACTTTTAAAGGTGATATGTAAAATAAAGTTTTTTATTATTGTTATAGAGAAATATGATCAGATTTTCCCTGGTTCAGAAAAAAGACGATTAAAATCTGTAATCTTTCCAAGAAGTTTCTGCTTTGTGCTAAGACATTAACGAGTACAACCCCCCTCTCTGCGGGAGGGCTGGCTGTGACGAATTAAACTGGTTTCACGGTTTTTTCAAAGTAGGAAGTACATAAGGACAGCACAAAAAAAACAGACATTGTGTGGTACAGCACGGAGCTCAGTCAATTCAAACAAGTTCAGTTTCAAAAGAACTGCAACGGACATAAAAACTCCCTTGCTTTTAACAGAGTGTTTCATAATTGCCAACTACAAAATGTATTTAAACTGCGACACTTATCATTCAACCAGAGCTCGAATATCACAAGGATCCTCTAGAGCACAGCAAAGACTGTATTAAAAGAATTGCGTATCTCAAGAAATTAATAAGATATAATTATATTAGTGTAATTCATATAATTATATAATGCCAGTGAACTCTTGTTTTTATGTCCACTATAACTACGCTGGGCAAACGTTCTGAAGTCAAACTCTTCCAGCACGGGGGTACCTTTAAAGCGGAGACGACGGCACAGAAAGTTTTTGGCGTGCCTTCTCTTTAAAGCCCTGGCCAAATATGAAGACAGTACATACAGTTATAATTCAAACGGAATTAAAAACTACACATCCCAGTTACCATGGTTGTGCCTGTGATCATTGCGTTTAACCAACGAAACAGGGCAAAAAATCAGTCACATGACTTTGGGGCAGAGTTTCAAAAGCTTAACCTATCAGCAACAAAGCGAAATTTACATGATAGGCTACCTCAAACTGTCAGTTACATGACTGTGTATGTCGACATTATGAAAAAAATGTTTCAGGCATTGATGTGAAGGACAACAGAGCTTTCACTGGCCGATTATCATTATTATCATTATAATCATTATTATTAATAATGATATTAATTTAAGGGTCTAAATATCTAAACATATGTATCTGTATAGCAGGTAGTATCACTGTATTCCACTTTCTTTGTAAACACGGAAAAACAGATTCACAACGCAAAGCTGTATCGCTGTGTAAAAAAACCTGGTTTGTAATGAGCTGCTGAGCTAAGAATAGGAATGTTCCTGCTGGCAAAGGGGTGGAAAGTGCCTGCGGTCATTTAATTAGTATGCTTTCAGAGAAAATGTCAATGAAAAAAAGAATGTTGACCAGGACAATACTTAGAGTTTACACTTACAGCTTGTCCAAGGTCGTTCATTATAAATACTATTAGTAATATTTTCATTAAAGACTTTGATGGCCACAGCTCAAACATGAGAGGTTGAGCTTTATTAGCTCCACCTTGTGGAAATTCCGGATACTATTATTTTGCTTGTCATATTATAGGAGAATTTACGGTAACTCGCGGTATTTACCAGTAGCTTGCGGTAGACTGCGTACAGCGTACCGCAAAATAATGCGGTATCGCCTGCGCATTTTGAATGGCTGCATCTGTACGCCGCATGGTAGTTAGTGCAAAAATACGCCACCCACACAAAAGCTTTAATATTTAAAACCCCGTAAAAATGCTCTTCATACAGTAGAACAAAAAGTATTTTAGAATTTGGTGGTGTACGCCCCATGGTAAAATATTTCCAATCACCCTGGTCGTGGTACAAAATTTTAATGACCACCTTTAAATGTTTTTCAAAAGCGGTAATGTCTGACAAACTAATTTTCAGATTCTCTGGAAAACCCAACTCTTTGTGCATTCATTTAGCACCCTGTAACATTTCCCCATCGGTACAACCCTCATTCAACAAACCGTACACACTCCCGGAGAAACACAGATTACCCCCTGTGTAATGTAAGTAGATAAGGTGCGCTTTTTTCCGAGCAATTACCCGGCTGTACAGAACGGATTTAAATCTTCGGCGGGCACCCCCCTGCATATTCCTAACTATCGTCACCACTAATTGGAGACTGTCATCGGTGAGAACTTCTGTGTGGCTCTGTTAAAAAATTGGCAGCATTTAATTCTCCGGGGTGTCTCCTGTGTGAGAACAAGGGTTTGTTAAAACCACCCGCAGTCAAACGCAGCTGTACAAAATCATTTGCCCTGATGTTTGGAGAAAGTTAATCCAATATTCTCTGGACTGCACCATGCACAGCATCTATAGCCTGTACATACGAGGCTATTCTGTCAAGATTAACAAAATGAACTTCTTCATGGTGCTCCGTTGCTCTAAAATTATTATAAGACCTGTGATAACTACGTATACACTCCAGGAAAACTAAGGGGTCCCTATTAGTCCCTGCACCGCCACCAACCTGATTCAGATCGTTCAGCACAATCGGTACCAGTTTTCAAAGTTACCGACATCCTGTTCTGCTACAGCACCCCCGGGCATTAAGTTATTTTCTACCACTGCAATCTTATTGCGTGGTTCGGGCGGTCCTTGGGAAATCTGATGCCTCTCTCTGAATCTTTTACGACGCAACAAACATGCTTTTGCCAGTTTAATTCTTTTATTAATGTACAAACGCTTGATGTTGGCAAGCGGTCAATCTTTATTATTTCTCTCCAAAGGCTTGACACATTTGGTTTTGGGCAGAGCATTAACAGCCGTCTTCGATGCAGTCACCACCTTAGGGTCCGACATTTCCGCCACATTTGTTTCGCCGCTCGTCGATACAGCTGCTGTTTGAATAAATAAAAGACATTTTAATACCACGCCAATGCTCCATATCTCAAAATCAGAAAACTACACTGTGATAAAAATGAAAGACTTTTCAACACAACAATCAATGCAATCTTAACGGTCAAAATCAGAAAACTACGATAACTATGATAAAAATGCCACAAATGTGGAGCATCCTTACACAGAGGGCTGCGGGTGAATGGAACAAGTTACCCGGACATATTGTTACACTGGTTTCCTTTAAGACTGTGTTGGCGCTACTGGGTCAAGCGGCATGGTTAACAGCATATAGACCCAAGGCACAGACCAGTCGCTTTTAAATTTAAAGGTTAAGCAGTTTTAAAATAAGGCTTTTTAACAACCCCAAACAGAATACTACGCGAACTAGGATCTTTCAACAAATTAACATTCTAACAAAAGAAGTAACGGTTGCCGTAAGTGGATCATAACACATCTTGACCACACTTAAATTATATTAACCTTTGGTTGTTGATTTGAGACGTTTTGAGCTCATTGACCCCATTAACGTCTAAGCGTGGTGTCGCAGTTTATTTTTTGAAGGTTCGGGTTCTGTTCAGAGAGGGAAAATACCATTAGTGAAAGAACTCAACACCACAAATTACCAAAAAATAGAAAAACGGTGGGAATCTTTACTATTGACACGTTTAAATGGGCATGCTAAAAGAATGTTTTATATAATACCGACCTCTTCTCCCAGGCGATCTGATAATATGCTCCGCATCCTCTGGTATAACATGAACATCTGCATGTGTCTCCACAAGGTTTTGCGGTGGTATTGTAAACCCCAAACGAGGTTTTTCAAACGTATAGCGACTTGTCCTTTCATCTGCATCTGTGGAATAGATACATACGTGTATTGGTGTGGAGAAAGTACCCCTGTGACTTTAAGACTCACATGGTGAGTCTTCACGTAAAGCGTGATTCAAATCATTGTCGTAATTACTCACCAGTGTTGGGTTGCGCTGTAACTGGTCTTTTTACAGCTGTTGTTTTCGGGGCTAATGGAAATGAATGGATACACACAGTCACGACCACATTACAGAACAACTCCCTGGTAATTCCATTATAATAATTCAATATTGCCTAGTATACAAATATTATACATGTTTTGCAACTATAGCTAACATGAGACATGCACCGTGACGTAATTTTCTCACAATAAGCCAGATATACATACCGCTGAAATTCGTGGAGTCCTCATCTTCGTCTATCAAATCGAACAGTGTTAAGTCTGTAAATAGACTATCTTCAAACTGTTGTAATTGATTGGTGTGATCCATTCTGACGAGTTAGTCGATAACGCGAGACTGTAAGAATTGGAATCCAGCCAAAACTTTGCCTGTTACACCGTTGGTACTTATACCCCAAACCGATAAACATTCTCTTCTAAGAAACACACATGGCCCCCCATAAAACCATTAATCTTAGGTATCATTGGGCGTGCACGTACTGGGCTGTAGAAATTATTTTAAGAAACATTTTAGAAAACAGTTTAGACCGTTATAATGTTAAATCTATATTATTTTAAGACATACAACGGTGTCTAAATTTCATAGCGGTTAAAATGTGGTGAAAATGTACCTCGGTGTCTGTGTTTGATTCACCAACAGACCACTAAGAATATTATTAAGCAAAATGTTTTTTATTAACGGTATCGCTATAAGAAAATGAATCGATTCTTTATAGCGACTTGTTCACAAACCAAGCTTGACATTTTGAGGTTTTATTTTTTCGCTATGCGATGTTAAGAACATTTTTTGTGTGAAATACATGTGGTGATTATAAATTAGAAAACTTTACATGAATATAAAATGTATATACAAAACAGCACTTAAAACAAATGAAAAACTATAACTCCTATATCTGTCTGTTTATTGTCAATGTTAATTGTACCCGCTTAAAATTTAAAACATTTACCTCCCTCCCCCTCGCTACGTGGGCACTTTTAACACCCCCACTCTGCATTCCAGAGCCTTTAACTACCATGAAGCCTACCCCTCACCGCACGTCTCCCAAATATCTCTAATATGTGATTTTAAAACTTTAAGATCAACCCTTTAAAGTATAAAGAACAACACCCCATCATTTGTTGCCTGTTAATACCTTAAAGACTTTAATGCTTGCAGTGTGTGGAAATTTATTTCAAACTTTCGAAAAAAGCTGTCGCGAATGTGTTATTAAAAATAAGCTGTGTCTTATTACATTATTTTAAAAACTTTAAGACCAACCCCATGTGTTTAAAATGTATTTTCTGGGTAAACACATCATTTGTGTTTGTGTTGTGTGTTAATACTTTTAAAGTTTAAAACTTATAAACTGATAAGTGAATACTTTTTGCTCTCAATAAAACAATGGGGGGGGTCGTTTTAAAACAATACAACCAATTGAAAAATGTCTTGTGTAATGTAGGCGTGGTTACACCATTGGCGCATATTCTTAAACGCTCCAGCTTGACAGGGTCGCAGTGCGTCCCTTGAGCTGTCAGACACCGCCCGTTGTGGGGTTCTGCAAAGATGGCTTCTTTGTGTGGAGAAACATCGGGGTCCGCTGCTCTACAAAGTGAAGAGGTAGGTGGCTAAAATATTTTTTCTGATCGTGGAATTGTTGTATCTGCACTTAGCGTATGTCATTTTAATACTTGGTCTTCTTTTTAGCAAAACCCGACCCCGCCCTCTGCGACGTGTGACAGCGGCGAGCATGTGAGTTCAGATGGGGTACCAGATATTGAAGAACTGCCGGGTGTTAGCGATGATACCTCACTACAAATGGTAAATATTAATGAAAAACCTTAGCTCAAAAGTGCATTAAATGCTCGATATTTTAGATACAAAGCATATCTATTTTGTCAAGCCTTCCTTTTCTTTTTCCTTTAATAGAATAAAGAGGAGGTCGACGGGTCAATCTTCAAACTACCAGCACAACTGAATGTTTCGTGCCTATGCTTGTGTGTTCGACCAAATGTTAATAAAGCTGATGTAAGTTTAGCAAATGATGTCCCTAATGAGCCCGATGTTATGGCCCAGATATGAAAGCAGTAGTTTATTGCATCTTCAGACACTTTTTAAAGGGGGTCCTGGTTGATGACTGCCCGGCCTGTTTGATTGACCATTCTGATCAGCGGGGTCACACATGCCTGTCTGTTGGCTACACAGCTGGGTTTGAAGATGTGACGTTTGCTGCGTTAGAAATTTATAAGTCTCTCAGTTTAGCCCAAATTTTATCGGCTGCTCTGTACACCGCCTGGTGTCTGGGTTCGTACACCATTACAAATGACACTGAGCGGGGCATAAAACAGTTGCTGAAAAACATAATTGACGACCGCTCCCCATACGCGCATGTACACACCATACTTGAACAGCTGGATGAAAAATTAGTAGACATGACTTTTGATGTGTAAAATGTGAATGCAGACCCGCGTGTGCCATCGTCCGAAGAATGAAAAATTTCGAATGTATACGTCTGAATTCTTACTAAGAGTGCTTTACACACTTCTCTCTACAAAGCTTGATATGCAAAACAAAGAGTCGAATGCTAATGTCCTTAAATTTGTTAAAGAGATAGATGTGTATGTAATTCAACTTGAATTAAATTATTGCGGATCTGATGTTTTCAGATCAGAAACGGAAGCCTGGGGGGTTCTACAGTGTGTATTCCAAAATACAGTTGTGTTTTGCACAGAACCTGTGGTAACACCATCCCGCTGATTCCACAGGCAATTTTTTTTGCTCTGCTAGATCGGATCGCCCAGTGTGGTTTGCATGGTTTTAGACATGGGGAGCGGAAGGGGATTATGAATGCCTCAGTTTCTCAGCAATGTTGTGTTGGTGGTTACGCGTACCAAACTAATTTTCCACAACAACTTTCAATTGTTGAATGCAAACAGGAGCAGGTAACGCGTGTGTACTGAGATGTTTCTGTGTTTGAAATCCACTGTTGAAATAAAGCAGTACACATTTCACATAGTTGCAAACAGGAGTCTGTAAGTTGTGTAAAAAGTGTGCTGCGCTGTTTCTGTTTTTGAAAACCCACTGTTGAAATAAAGCGGTTCACATTTCACATGGTGTTTGTCCTGCGAGTTCTTTCCATGAGACCTTACGCAGTCAGCTTGTGCAGCGTATAAGCAGCCTGGCCACCCCACAACGAGGCTGGAGGCGCACACACCCCGGGATTTCGCGGCCCTCACCAGACTCCCCACGCCACCGTAACTACCCGATTCCCATGGTTATAATAGAGCGCACTCAACCCCGCTGCAGACATGGTACCCTTCCAAACCAATACACGCTTTCACACACCTAAAGCGAGGGATGCACCGCCTTTGGGCTTTTGGACCCTGAGGCTCCGGACCGACCGGCCGGAGGAGAAGGCAGGAGTTCTGACCCTTAACAACACACCATTGGCTCCTGAGGGGGCGGGACATGCCCCCATAACAACACATCATTGGCTGGCAAGGGGGCGGGGCATCCACACTCTGTGGATTCCCATTGGCAAGAAAAAGGGGGCGTGGTACCTGTCAAAACTTTTACAAAAGGTGTTGCTATATACAACTGAAATAGCAGTATAACCTTATTCATGCACAAACAGTGGCATGTTACATTATTAATTTGGGTGTTTCCTCTTGCCAGAAAGCTCTAAATTGCATTTTGAGTGCGGTTTTTGACTTTTTAAATTACAACCCATAAATAAAGCTGATACTGTTTAGACTTTAAATTATTTAAAAATGTATTACAGCAGCACAATGCACAATGCAACGTAAATCGCTATCTTTGTCTTCTGCGTAATAATGTTCACGTCTCTGTCCAGCAAATTAACAATAATAATAATAATTAACTTTATTGTATATAGCACCTTTAAAGGTGGCTCCTCAAAGTGCTTTTACAGGATAAAAAAAATAACAACAATACTGTTATGGTGGGCAAACGATTTTTAATTTTTTTTAAAAAGAAATACAAAATGAGATATGTTCCGGCTTAGACATTAACGAAGAGCATAACGAAGGTCATAAAGGTCATAAACTATATTAATTTTGGAACATCAACATACAGATATAGCCATTCAAAGTGAGAGGTACAGACACGTACCGGAGGTAATTGGCTACGGCGTCGCGCACTGTGACGCACGATGACGCGCGGTACCGGAGAACGTGATTGGTTGATTGACAGGGGCACTCGTGGTCCATTGGTCTGCCGTAGAAAGATTTACAGTAAACGTCTTTACTGTGCCCCTTGTAGAATTGAATATTTATATGGAATTTTACCACTGAAGGGAAATCTTAGTAGCTGAGCATAAAAAGAATAGGAGCATACTGAAACACGTGTGAAGGCCATAAACAATATTAATTTTGGAACATAAACATACAGTATATGGCTGGTCTTGGTACAAGAATAGTACACTCTGTACATTGTCTGTTGATAATGTTTCTGTAGTGCTTTATCAGCACTCTTCATGTGACCTTGCCGGTGGCACTGTGGGTTAGGTTCCTGACTCCTATATCACACGGTCTGTGATCAAACCACACTAAAACCATGACTTTTTTTTAACAAACATTTCTTTGTAAAAATGAAATGTTTTCCTTGGTCAGAGATTAAATAAAACCTCACTCGCACCAAACAAATTTATATTTCTAAATATCACAACATGATCAAATTTAAGTCATTTTAGTAACAAAGAATAGTCACCTATGCGTTACAATATAAACATTTATAGTGATTTGAATCGCATTTTGATTTAAATCGTAAAGGCGTGTTTAAATATATGTGTTTTTTGATTCATAGTCAGACAAATGCAACATAAATTGATATATTTTTCTTCTAAGTATCTTAATAAACTTTCAGCATAACTTTCTCCCTGTTTAGATTTATTTTTCTTGGGATCTTGGGATCAAACGTGGAAAGATTAGATTGTAATGGTTTTTAATTTTTAAATACATTTTATAAAAGTGTAATCTATGTTAAAAAGTTGTACACCGCCTGCTATAAAGATACATATTGTAATT
This sequence comes from Lepisosteus oculatus, assembly GCF_040954835.1. NCBI lineage: Eukaryota > Metazoa > Chordata > Actinopteri > Semionotiformes > Lepisosteidae > Lepisosteus > Lepisosteus oculatus. The sequence continues at coordinate 27,685,584 of NC_090703.1, read as the reverse complement.
GTAGCGGCGAGGCTTATTAATAAGAAAGAATTAAGAGTTCTGAGCCTTCCCAAATGAGGCCCCATTTCTCTGTTCATCTCTGTGGTGCAGCCACAGAGAAACTATTCATGCAGGCTGACTTAGGGTTCTTTTGATAAGGACAGCTCCCAAAGGGGGATGCACTTAGCTAAGCCTGGCTATCATGATCAATGGTCATCCATTGGCGCCTATCTGTCTAGGGAGTGCCAGTTGGACATCTGGACTGCATTCCTAAGTGTCAGGAGTAAGTGACTCATATCTCACCTTGATCAACCAATCAGGGACTGGTAGGGCCGAGTAACCCACGTGGGACTCTGATGCCCATGGAACTTTCAGCCAATCAACGAGCTGAAGTTCCTCCAGGTAAAAACAGGCAACACAGAGAGCCTGTGAGATTCAGTGAGATTCAGTGAGATTCAGAAGGGGAGATTCAGATTCAGTAAGATTCTGGAGAGGATTCTGTGGACTGTTCTAAAGGGAATTCAAAGGAGGATTCCAGGGCAGGACGGCCCAGGAGCAGAAGGCTCCCAAGGGCAGGACATTCTCGCAGCGTGCCTCCTGACCATCCTGAGACTCAGCCCGGACAACCACGGAATGGCCAGTGTGTCCGAGTGCCAGAACTTTCCTTTGTTCTAAGAGTCTAGAGTGGAGGTTGCCAGAGAGTAACCAGCAGCAGGCCTCGTGAACAGGTCGGAACTGTGGACAGCTGAATCACTATTCAGAACTAGCTCTTCATCAGGAACGAATCGGTCCTCTTCCTGACTTGCTGGGACCCACAGTCATCTTTTCTCCTGTGCACAAACTTTGCTAGTTAAAGCCAACAGTGAGCATCAGCAGCGCACCGTCGCAAGCCGCACAGCACAGCCTGGCACGGAGCCAGAGAGCGCGGATTGGACAGCAACAGCCTGCAACTGTTTCTTTGTGCCCGCAGGAGATCTTAAATCCCCAGAGATTGGATGAGTATTCAACTTCAATGCATTACAGCTCGAGAATTCAACTGTTATCCCAACCAGTTGATATCAATTTAATTCCTAAGAGTTATGTACTTGTTTTGAGTATCTAATGTAGAAGTTATAACCAAGTTCATTTTTGAAACGGTCTTAATGAATGATATACTGAACGTATGTCCTCTTGATATGTGTAACTCTTTGTAACTGACCGAATATACCTTTTGTATTCTGATAACCCTCTCGTTAAGATCTGTTTGGTTTACATGTAAATTCTATGTATTAATTAATGTATCCTCGTGTATTAGTACCTGTGTGTGTGCGTTGTTTGAGTTATGTCGCATGGTTGGATTCTAAAGCCATCAAAAGAATCAACTTTGTGATTTACTGCTACAATTAATAGTTGTCTCAGTAAATGCCCAAACCCTACAGTACTGGTGCCTTCAGAGAGCCACTACAGTTACATATTTGGCGTCCCTGAGCCGGTTTTCTTACATTATTGGCGTCCCTGGGTGGGTGTGTCAAGACTGAAATGAGTCAACCAAGCGGAATAATTCAATATAAAACACCGCGGGTTTCATACACGACAATACAGTGTGCTGAAAGCCGAAAGGAAAAAAGTTCCCCTTGCTTTTTAAGCAGTGCTTGATTCTTTTGTGATCTACCGGGTTGATTGCATACTTGATCTTGTGGTTTTCTGTGGTAAAACTGTGATTTCGTACTTAAAAGTAATACTCTTTAAGTTTAACGATGGTTGCTAAAAGATCTGAATTCGAGTCGCTATTAAGCACTCTCTCTAGCAGCGACAGGTCTGACCACGATCTCTGCCATATCTCCGTCAGCGGAGACGCTAGAATAAATCTCCATTCTCTGAGAGAGCTAGCGAAGGACATAGAGAGATTTGACCCCGCGGTGTCAGAGAGTAATATCGAGAGTTATATTCAAGACCTCAGGTATACCCTGCAGTACCTGCCAAACGCCACAGAACAGGAGAAAGTGTTTCTGGTCAGGAAAACTACCAGCAGAGCTGTACATGAGTGGATGGCTAGGCAGATGAAAGAAGTCTGTAATGACTTTGAGCAGCTATGTCAAGCACTTATAGAAGAATACAGTGCGTTTATTGACTCGACTGCCGTGATAGCTGCCACACTTAACATTAAGCACGAGAGAGCAGAGTCCCCTCGCGAATATTTTGAGAGACTAAGACGAACTTTTTTTTCAGGGCGAAAAGATGAGGGTTGCGAAGAGAACACACATTTCAAGGGTTTATTCATTGCGAATCTCCACCCGTCAGTCAGAAAGATGATCTTAATGCATACAGATGCACAGACCATGAAAATGACTGATATTAAGAGATTTGTGCAGAAAGCCTGGGAGTATGATGTCCAAAGTCGCTCTGAGCAAAAAGCTGTTAAAGCGACTGTGTTCGCCGTCAGTGCCAGCAGGGTTAACTCCCTCCTGCTCGAAGGAGCACAGGCTCCTGAGCTGGCTAAGCCCCGTTCCAAAGCAGGCACACTGGACCGCACCCAGCGTCCTAAGTGCCATGAGAACACCGGGGGAGGGAAAGGGCTAGAAAAGGCTGAACAAAAGGATTCAGTAGCCGTCCGCCTGGCCAGGCTTGAACAAGCTTTATTAGGACAGGGACAACCACTCCACAAGGCTGCCGGAAGCGTGAATGAGCTGATACTCTCCACTGAAGGAGGCCGAGACCCGCCCCCTCTCCCTCCCTCAGTCTATCTGATTGAGCGGAAGGGTTCCTGCCTGGATGAGGTCAGCCACTCCCAAGTGAGTGCTGACTCCACCCCTGAAGTCACAGAGCAGGCAGTAAAACAGAGAGGAAAAGCAGGAAGCTTTTACCTCGAGGCTGCCATGGGAGATGTCTTACACAGTGAGACACTGATTGACACTGAGGTTGAAAGGTGTTTGATGTCACACGGCAAGCTCAAACGGGTAGAAAAAGAAAAGGGCATGCGACTCAGAGTGGAACCTTTGGTGGATCACCAGAAAGGCAAAGTGTGGAAACAGGTCAAGGCTCCTAAGCCTTCTGTACAGAAGGAAAGGGGGGCCAAGAGGCAGACTGTGCTCACACAGTGCCCACCGAACACATAAGCCTATACGGATATTCCTTCTGTTCCCTCTGGACAAGAAATAAAAATATTTCCTCGTTCCCGGATATACAGGGAAGTCGTGTCCCGGCTGAGGTCACAACAGCCTCCATGCCACAGGAGCTGTGCTCCAAGCAGCCGCCTGATCCACCAGGTAAAGCACACCCCTTTTACATCCCTAAAGAGGAGCAGATGTCTCCACCTGGCGATGAAAAAGAGCTTTCCCTGTGCACCCTGGCACCCAAGAGGGGTCAGGACCACCACCCCGCAGTGGTGGAAGGGATCCAGATGGCAGGAGAGCAGGTTGGTGATGTAGCCCTCACCCTTAGCCCTGAGAGGTCCTATATTAGTGAGGATCTGCTTGAGCAGCTGTCACAGGGCCACCGCCAGGTGCCCCTGGTGCAACATTCACAGGTTAGACAGGAGGTCCAGCTGGACGCTGAGACTACTGCGCTGTGGACACACCTGATCCCAGATGCCGATTCCCTCTGCTGTGACCCAGGGAACCTGCAGTCAGGTAACATTATTTCTCACGACTGACAGGTAGTGAGTGAGACTGACCTGATTGTTCCTGCCTCAACGGCAGGGTTGCCAACACACCCATTCCCCCAGAAGGGACAGGGAATGAAAGCCGAGCCGGTTTTCTTACAGCCACCAGCTCAGTCTGTCAGTCTGAGTCTGACCAACAGTGGTTCAGCCAGACTGGAGCTGGATGGTCAAGCCACCCGCCTGTCAGTGCAGGACATCGCAAAGAGGGGTGTCAGAATCCCCGCCTGCATTGACATGGGCCTGGTGAGTGATAGTAAGTTCAAAGACAGTGAACTAGCTATCCCAGTGCTGGGGCAGCTCCCGGTACCCCTAGCGAGGGGAGGGGGGAGCGAGCAGGTGTCCTACACCCACGCCCAGCGAACGACTGTAAACATGCCGATAGAGGGATTCCTCAATCAGGAAGTGTGCAGGGTGGACCTGAACAGTGAGAATGGGATAACAATCCCAGATCCCTCAGGTGCTCCAGATGACCACTCAGCCGAGGGTCAGGCATGCTCCACCGCTGCACCGCCCCCTGCAGGGTTCCTAGAGCACAGGCATGAACAAATCGAAAAAGCAAATGCCCTGGAAAAGGAGGAGCAGCATCAGCAGCTGCGTCAGATCTCCACAGATTTCCAGGATGTTGGTGTCCAAGATGCCACAGGGCATACTGAGAAAGACACCATGTACATGCTGCGCCAGCTTAGAAAGGCAACAGACACTCAGAAGGAGATGACTGGGATCAGCCACCCGAAAAGACTTTTGGGAGGACTGATTGCTGCCGCCACTGTTGCACGTTTGCTATTTCTGGTAGGTTTGTTTGCTACTGGCACTCTCACCCTTACTGCCCCAAGAAGGCAGGGGTCAGAGATGCCAAAGGGTAGTGACAGACTGTATCAACAGCAGCAAAACTTGGAAAGCTTAGGGAAAACCCTAAAGGCAACTTCCTATGCAACAGGGTTAAACCTTATTCCCCAAACAGTGGACATGATTGTTGGTGTTATACAGTGGGTTTATGCTTGTGTGCAACAGGCCAGAATGTTGACACAAGACCTGTTAAGGGAGCTTAGTGCCACTGTAGCCAGTCTAGACATGGCACAATTCCCAACCCACTTGATTCCACTCTTCTCAGTAGAGGAGTATGTGACATTAACCCCATCGCTTATAGCTCACCCAGAAGGCAATCCAAGATTGAATTTGGTTCCAAATCTTGAGATGGGTATGGCTACCAATGCTATCCATTGGCTGTGTCTAAACGATTCACCAATGAAGGGTGTAAAGCTACTAACGAGCAGAGGGAGGTTAATGAACCCCATGAAGAGCAGGTGGGAAGTAAATGGCTGGTAAGCACACCACATTTAACTGTCACCATGACTTGTGACAGGCATGATACAGCTACCACAATGCAGCTACCTAATCAAACAGTTTTCCTGTAACTTCCCGAGGAGGCCATAGTACAGCTTGGTGACTTAATACTGTACGGTCTGGAACCAGACAATATAAGACCAAACTTGAGGTCTCGGATGCCTTCAGGTGCCACACTATTGAATTGGATAGAAATCCAAGAAACAGTAAGCCCTGAAGAGGTACAGGTAGTTAGTTTGCTTTAATGGAACAAACCTCCAAACCACCCTAGCAGATACCCAACACAGGTGTTGTGGTTTATCGGGGGGCTGGGAACAGGAACTGGTGTTATTGTAACACTACTGCCGGGTAGCTGGATCATGACTGACAGTGTACTCTGAATGATGTACTCTCACATCAAGATGTACTCTGGGTAGCATGAATGAGTCAAAGGTAGCATGTCAGAAGAAAGGAAGTGACTTCTCCCCAAATATCTACTACAGAGGTATCAGATATTGACAGTGAACTTCCTGATGTGTAATTCCTAGACTTAGATAATGTCTCCTACCCTGTTTATACATACTTCAGATGTTATTCATCCTGTTTGTATCCAATGCTGGTTCCGGTATGAATTCTCGAGGAGTAATGTAGACATTTAAGATTAATGTTCTAATGGCAAGGGACATCACTTAACTCTGTTTTGTTTTGAAGGCAACAATGCCTCGGGACCTCGTCACCTTCAAAAAGGGGGGATATGTAGCGGCGAGGCTTATTAATAAGAAAGAATTAAGTGTTCTGAGCCTTCCCAAATGAGGCCCCATTTCTCTGTTCATCTCTGTGGTGCAGCCACAGAGAAACTATTCATGCAGGCTGATTTAGGGTTCTTTTGATAAGGTCAGCTCCCAAAGGGCGATGCACTTAGCTAAGCCTGGCTATCATGATCAATGGTCATCCATTGGTGCCTATCTGTCTAGGCAGTGCCAGTTGGACACCTGGACTGCATTCCTAAGTGTCAGGAGTAAGTGACTCATATCTCACCTTGATCAACCAATCAGGGACTGGTAGGGCCTAGTAACCCACGTGGGACTCTGATGCCCATGGAACTTTCAGCCAATCAACGAGCTGAAGTTCCTCCAGGTAAAAACAGGCAACACAGAGAGCCTGTGAGATTCAGTGAGATTCAGTGAGATTCAGAAGGGGAGATTCAGATTCAGTAAGATTCTGGAGAGGATTCTGTGGACTGTTCTAAAGGGAATTCAAATGAGGATTCCAGGGCAGGATGGCCCAGGAGCAGAAGGCTCCCAAGGGCAGGACATTCTCGCAGCGCGCCTCCTGACCATCCTGAGACTCAGCCCGGACAACCACGGAACGGCCAGTGTGTCCGAGTGCCAGAACTTTCCTTTGTTCTAAGAGTCTAGAGTGGAGGTTGCCAGAGAGTAACCAGCAGCAGGCCTCGAGAACAGGTCGGAACTGTGGACAGCTGAATCACTATTCAGAACTAGCTCTTCATCAGGAACGAACCGGTCCTCTTCCTGACTTGCTGGGACCCACAGTCATCTTTTCTCCTGTGCACAAACTTTGCTAGTTAAACAACACCAACTAGGCGGTCAGTGAGCATCAGCAGCGCACCGTCGCAAGCCGCACAGCACAGCCTGGCACCGAGCCAGAGAGCGCGGATTGGACAGCAACAGCCTGCAACTGTTTCTTTGAGTCCGCAGGAGATCTGAATCCCCAAAGATTGGATGAGTATTCAACTTCAATCCATTACAGCTCGAGAATTCAATTGTTATCCCAACCAGTTGATATCAATTTAATTCCTAAGAGTTATGTACTTGTTTGAGTATCTAATGTAGAAGTTGTAACCAAGTTCACTTTACGAAACGGTCTTAATGAATGATATACTGAACATATGTCCTCTTGATATGTGTAACACTTCGTAACTGACTGAATATATATCTTTTGTATTCTGATAACCCTCTCGATAAGATCTGTTAGGTTTATATGCATATTCTATGTATTAATAAATGTATCCTCGTGTATTAGTACCTGTGTGTGTGCGTTGTTTGAGTTATGTCGCATGGTTGGATTCTAAAGCCATTAAAAGAATCAACTTTGTGATTTACTGCTACAATTAATAATTGTCTCAGTAAATGCCCAAATCCTACAGAACTGGTGCCTTCAGAGAGCCACTATGATTACATATTTGGCGTCCCTGAACCGGTTTTCCCTACAACTATAACAGACAATCTCCTTTGCTTTTAACCGAGCGTTTAATATTTTCCTAAAATGAAAATGATTTACTTTATTTCCCTCACGGGATCAATAAAAGTATCTATCATCTGTCTAAACTATGGGACAGAATTCAGGGGTCTCCCTATACCAGAGATTCTGGTAGACCTTCAGAATGGTGATTGGCTGACACCATCTGACACCGCTATTATTGGAGAAAAAAGATGTGCTGGTTTGCTATACATACAGTACTGTACCAGGAAGAGGATTTCTTTCTATTCGAAACGTGTATTTTAAAAGTTTAAGAAGTAAAAACCTTACAGCGTACACAGATTTCTAAACTGATCAGGATCGTTATCTTTGTCTTATGCATAATAATGTTCACCGCTCTGTCCAGCAAATTAATAATAAACTTTATTTTATATAGCGTTTTAAATGAATAAGTAATTAGATTGCTCATAAACCTAATCACTTATTCTACATAAACACAGCATAATTGCTTTCTGAAAATGCTTTTTCTTTTTATTTAGGCTCAGATTTCAACTATAGATCGTATTATTATAAACTTTCTTGGAAAAATGTCTTTTATGTAAACCATGTTTGCTATTAATTCATTTAGGACTAGAATATGTTCCAATCGAGTCGAGTTGACATTAGAAGCTTGCCACAATTAAAAGAAGCAATTAAACACAGCGTAATTGCTCTCTGAAAATGCTTTTTCTTTTTATTTAGGCTCAGATTTCAACTATAGATCGTATTATTGTAAACTTTCTCGGAAAAATGTCTTTTATGTAAACCATGTTTGCTATTAATTCATTTAGGGCTAGCATATGTTCATTGTCTTCCAATCGAGTCGAGTTGACATTAGAAGCTTGCCATGCCCGGACTGTTACACCAATGCATTAGCATGTTAAAGCGATTTCATTGAGGAGTCTAGCTTTCTTAACTAGTAAGCACTGTACTACCTTGGTTTTGGAGGGGGGAGGTATCTTTCGCTGGAAATCTCGCCCCCTTCTACTTTGAAAATAACTGTGAAACCGGTTTAATTCGTCACAGCCAGCACTCCCGCAGAGAGGGGGGTTGTACTCGTTAATGTCTTAGCTGGAACACATCATTATATCTCATTTTGTATTTCTTTAAAAAAATCGTTTGCCCAGCCTAACACTATTGTTGTTATTGTTTTTATCCTGTAAACCTCTTTGAGGAGCACAGCTTTCTCACCACTTATATTACTTTTTGATACCATCCTTACACAAAGCAGAAACTTCTTGTATTCTCTGATGACATACAAATGGAAAGATTACAGATTTTAATCGTCTTTTTTCTGAACCAGGGAAAATCTGATCATGTTTCTATATAACAATAATAAAAAACTTTATTTTACATATCATCTTTAAAAGTGGCATCTCAAAACAATACAGTAGATGTAAACCACAGACTACAAAGTAAATACCCAGACAAACGCAAACACGTTTTTAATAAAATGCTTTTATTCATTCAGCAGAGAGAGCGTAAAACCTGGGCATAATAGCTGTTCCTTTTTCAGATCACTCGCTCTCTATATAAACGTCTCACCTGTCCTGTTCTTTGTTTTCCTAATTTGCTGATTATGCCTTCTGCGATCCACTCCTGCCCTCACACCTAAAGAAGACTATTTTAAATTTCTTGGCGCGGTCCATTGTGCAATTTATCCTTCTATGTATGTGCTGTCCTTAATGTGATATCACATAAAGGTGATATATAAAATAATGTTTTTTTTTATTATTGTTATAGAGAAACATGATCAGATTTTCCCCAGTTCAGAAAAAAAGATCTGAAGTATACTAGTTAAGAAAAATAAATCTAAACGGGGAGAAAGCTATGCTGTGTAGGGAAAACCGGTTCAGGGACGCCAAATATGTAATCATAGTGGCTCTCTGAAGGCACCAGTTCTGTAGTGTTTGGGCATTTACTGAGACAATTATTAATTGTAGCAGTAAATCACAAAGTTGATTCTTTTGGTGGCTTTAGAATCCAACCATGCGACATAACTCAAACAACGCGCACACACAGGTACTAATACACGAGGATACATTTATTAATACATAGAATATGCATATAAACCTAACAGATCTTATCGAGAGGGTTATCAGAATACAAAAGGTATATATTCAATCAGTTACAAAGTGTTACACATATCAAGAGGACATACGTTCAGTATATCATTCATTTAGACCGTTTCGTAAATGAACTTGGTTATAACTTCTACATTAGATACTCGAAACAAGTACATAACTCTTAGGAATTAAATTGATATCAACTGGTTTAGATAACAATTGAATTCTCGAGCTGTAATGCAGTGAAGTTGAATACTCATCCAATCTTTGGGGATTCAGATCTCCTGCGGGCACAAAGAAACAGTTGCAGGCTGTTGCTGTCCAATCCGCGCTCTCTGGCTCGGTGCCAGGCTGTGCTGTGCGGCTTGCGACGGTGCGCTGCTGATGCTCACTGACCGCCTAGTTGGTGTTGTTTAACTAGCAAAGTTTGTGCACAGGAGAAAAGATGACTGTGGGTCCCAGCAAGTCAGGAAGAGGACCGGTTCGTTCCTGATGAAGAGCTAGTTCTGAATAGTGATTCAGCTGTCCACAGTTCCGACCTGTTCACGAGGCCTGCTGCTGGTTACTCTCTGGCAACCTCCACTCTAGACTCTTAGAACAAAGGAAAGTTCTGGCACTCGGACACACTGGCCGTTCCGTGGTTGTCCGGGCTGAGTCTCAGGATGGTCAAGAGGCGCGCTGCGAGAATGTCCTGCCCTTGGGAGCCTTCTGCTCCTGGGCCGTCCTGCCCTGGAATTCTCATTTGAATTCCCTTTAGAACAGTCCACAGAATCCTCTCCAGAATCTTACTGAATCTTGTTGAATCTGAATCTGAATCTGAATCTCTCAGGCTCTCTGTGCTGCCTGTTTTTACCTGGAGGAACTTCAGCTCATTGATTGGCTGAAAGTTCCATGGGCATCAGAGTCCCACGTGGGTTACTCGGCCCTACCAGTCCCTGATTGGTTGATCAAGGTGAGATATGAGTCACTTAGTCCTGACACTTAGGAATGCAGTCCAGATGTCCAACTGGAACTCCCTAGACAGATAGGCGCCAATGGATGACCATTGATCATGATAGCCAGGCTTAGCTAAGTGCATCCCTCTTTGGGAGCTGTCCTTATCAAACGAAAACATCTTGCATGAATGGTTTCTCTGTGGCTGCACCACAGAGATGAACAGAGAAATGGGGCCTCCTTTGGGAAGCTCAGAAACACTTAATTCTGCCTTATTAATAAGCCTCGCCGCTACAGCTGAAAGATAAGATACTTAGAAGACAAAGATATCAATTTATGTTGCATTTTGTCTGATTGTGAATCAAAAAACACATATATTTAAACCCGCTTTTGCGATTTAAATCAAAACACGATTTAAATCAATATAAATGTTTATATTGTAATGCCTAGGTGACTATTCATTATTAAAATGACTTAAATTCGATCATGTTGTAATATTTAGAAATATACATTTGTTTGGTGCAAGTGAAGTTTTATTTAATCTCTAAACCATACTGATTCTTATGGAAGCCAGTTTCCGCCAGGGAGTAAAAAAAAACACACACTATAGTATTCTCTCCGATGCAGTGCAGTTAAAAACATATCTCTGATACTGTTCCTAAATGAATATCGTTTATGACCATCAGACGCTTTATGCTCCTTTTCTTTTTTTCCAGTGGATTGAACAGGGAGACACATTTCATGATGTGCTTTTCACTGATGAAACAACAGTGGCTCTGGAACAGTTTTCAACCATGTCGTTTTATAAAAAGGGGAGATATGTATGCGTTACTGAAGCTAAAAGTTTAGCCTTTGTCACTAATGTAACCACTAAATAAAGACATATAGAAATCCCTACGTTACAGACTGTATATGGCTGGTATTGGTAGTTCAAAGAAAATATACACACCAGTATTCCACTTTCCCTAAACATTTTAAGCATCAGAGTCTTACATGTGTTTATTTCGGAAACGTTTGTACATGCTCCTTCTGACCATGTTACTGTTTACTGTTACTGACCATATTAAGTGCCTTTGGGGACTTTTCCTGTCCGTGGGGGGTGGACCGTCTTTCATTAGAAGGTTAGTCTGTTGTACTCTGAGAATGTAGAGGGGGTGGAAAGTAATTCCGTGTCGCATTAACTAACCCTCTTCAGTTTATTACGCCAGGCAGTACTGGGTTTAAATATATGTGTTTTTTGATTCACAATCAGACAAATGCAACATATTATTACTTTTTAATAAAATGCTTTTATTCATTCAGCAGAGAGTGAGAGGGACATCCAACAGAGAGAGACACACATACCGGTTTTCATTGACAAAAAGTAAGTGTTTTTTACATTCCTCTTGTCTAACAGGAATGTTTTGTTTGTGGACAGACTGTTAGACTAGAGGAAAAGAGCGCCTCCTTCTACGAAGCATTTGGTTGATCCGATCACAAATTCTTATCCAGTCGCACGAAGTAAGGGTTGAGAATCTCCGATTCACCATGCTACTAATGGTTTCCCGGAGATTGCAAGGAAAGGCACTTTTGCCTCTGGACCCATCGAAACATAAATTGATATCTTTGTCTTCTAAGTATCTTCATAAACTTTCAGCATAGCTTTCTCCCCATTTAGATTTATTTTTCTTGGGATCTTGGGATCAAACGTGGAAAGAATAGATTGTAATCATTTTTATTTTTAAAATACATTTTAGAAAAGTGTCCGTTATTTTTTTTCTTTTTCTGGTTTGGTCGGATAGTTTTTGTTTTTGTTTTATCAATAAAGTTTGATAAACGGCAAGTGAAAGCTCTGTTGTCCTTCATATGAATGCCTGAAACATTGTACCGAACCCAGGATTTTACAGTATTTTTTTCTTTAAAATACCAATAACAGCAACATACAGTTTACATGATATGTTGATATTCCAAAATTAATATCTTTTATGACCTTTATGACCTTCATTATGCTCTTCGTTAATGTCTAAGCCGGAACATATCATTATATCTCATTTTGTATTTCTTTTTTTAAGAAATTAAAAATCATTTGTCCAGCCTAACAGTATTGTTGTTATTGTTTTTATCCTGTAAAAGCGTTTTGAGGAGCCACCTTTAGAGGCGCTTTATACAATAAAGTTAATTATTATTACTATTGTTAATTTGCTGGACAGAGAGGTGAACATTATTACGCAGAAGACAAAGATAGCGATTTACGTTGCATTGTGCATGGTGCTGCTGTAAAACAGTTTTAAATAATTAAAAGTCTAAACAGTATCAGCTTTATTAATGGGTTGTAATTTAAAAAAAGTAAAAAAACGCACTCAAAATGCAATTTAGAGCTTTCTGGCAAGAGGAGACACCCAAATTAATAATGTAACATGCCACTGTTTGTGCATGAATAAGGTTATACTGCTATTTCCTTAGATACTGTACTCGATTCCATGTTTTTTTTTTTAATCCCCGGCAGAACCGGGCATCCATAAGAATCAAGTTATAGGTTTATTCCATGCTGAAAAAAAGAAGAAAGAAAACACATTCCAATAGAATCAGCGTTTTTATATATCGCCTTTAAAGGTGGCTTCTCAAAATGCTTTACAGGATAAAAACAACAATAACAACAACAATAATATTGTATTTCATTGCACTTTGACAGATCGTCCTTAAATCAATTGTTGATTTAGTTTGACAGTAACCCTAACACTAACCCTATTTTATTTTTTCAAAGAAATGTTTGTTTAAAAAAAAAAAAGTCATGGCTTCAGCTGGATTCGAACACCCAACATGTGATGTGTGAGTCAGGAACCTAACCCTCAGTGCCACTGGCAAGGTCGCATGAGGAGCGTTGAAAAAGCCCTACAGAAACATTATCAACAGACATTGTACAGCGGTACTATTCTTGTGTATCAGGTTTTCTTTCACTATGTGAACAATAACATTTATTCTTTCTCTCATCTGTTCCACATGCTCGAGGATAGTTTGTAAAGGGGAAGGTTGATGCTCCCACGATTCTTTGACCACGTCCAATGGGCCCTGTGGTTTCCGACAGTATAATAATTCAAATGGGGAAAATTTTCCCATCCTTTTGCATAGTCTTCCTCAGCATGCTTTTCAGGATCTTATTAAAACGTTCTACTAGACCATCAGTTTGAGGGTGATTGAGGTTCAGATCTGCTGTATACCCAGTAGCTTACATAAGTCTCGCATGAAATGAAAGGAGTCCCTTGATCAGTTAAGATCTCTTTAGGAATTCTGACCCTAGCGAACAGTTGTACTAGCTCCCTAGCTATGTTTTTGGCGGTGGCAGCTCTCAACGGAATGGCTTCGGGGTACCTACTAAAATATACTGGTGACCTTTGGTGGTTCTGAACAGGGGCCCCACCAAATCCATCCAATCGGTTCAAAGGGGGTTTCAATAATTGGGAGGGGAATCAAAGGGTTTCTATAGTAAGGTTGTTGCGCACTTCTCTGACACTCGGGGCATTCCCGACAATACTTCTCGATGGCCTTATAGATCCCTGGCCAAAAGAACCTAGAAAGGAGTCTCTCTGACATCTTCATTACCCCCAGGTGTCATCCCAGGAGGTGGCTATGAGCCAAGTTGAGGAGCTTCATTTGGTAGGCCTGGGGAATAAGTTGTTACACTTTCTCCTGTCCCTTCTGCTGCACCTGATAGAGGAGATTATTCTTTGTCATGAAATATGAGTAACCCACTGTACTAGGATCAGTACACCACTTCCCATCAAATTTCCTGACATGTCCCCACGCATATCTCAAGTTTCCATCTTCTATTTGGGCTGTCCCAAACTTACCACGACGTTCTGGGGGTTCCCAGTCCGGTAAATTCATGTTTTCAAACTCATCTCCAAGTTCAGTTCCTCCTTCTTGTGGGATCGTCTCATCAGGGTCGTCGTTAGGGGCGTCACCCCAGTCTTCAGGGCAGGGGATTGGTCTTCGCCTAGCTGTTTGGACAGTGTTCCAAATCTGGAGGAAGTGGGGACAGTCTCGTCCCAGTACGACAGGATAAGGCCCTTGGTTCCGTAGAGATGCTCATTTCTACCATCGGACAGACCTTGGTGTCCCCGTGAATGTAAGTAATAGGTATTCCCTCAACGGGTTCTCCCCCATCTCGACTTTCATAAGATGGGGATCCTCGCAGGTTGGGACCCGTGCTGTAAGGTAGTTAAATTTGGGTTAGTCTCTGAGGTCTGCCTGCATGGGTTCGGACAGGCCAGGGCAATGGCTGGCTAAATGTCCTTATTCCTGACAATTAAAACATCGTCGAGTTTCTTTCCATGGTCAGGGCCTTGAGTCTGACCTTTCTCGAACGGGTTTCTTAAATTGTATATGTTCCCGATAATCAATAAACTTTATTGGTCTATACTTCATTTCAGTTTCCAGACTCTTGGGGCTACTTCTCTCCTCTTTCCGAAAGTCCCCCTTTTCCTCCCTAATCAGGGCCTCTGTGGCATGGTGTCTGTCCACCAAGTCCACTGCCTGATCTAGTGTCTGAGGATCCCCTTCACTTACTTTCCTTTTCAGGTGAACAGGCAGACTCCTCACGAAGCGATCCAATACCACCCTTTCTACCACCTGTCCTGGGTTTAATTCTTCTGGCTGGAGCCATTTCTTTGCCAGATGTACCAGGTCAAACATCTGAGACATCGTGGGCTTGTCCATCCGGTATCTCCAATTGTGAAACCGGACCGCTCATATCGCCATGGTTACCCCTAGTCTTGCTAATATCTCCTTTTTCAGAGTCTCATAATTCTCTGCATCTTCCTCTTTTAAGTCATAATAGGCTTTTTGGGCTTCTCCAATTAAATAAGGGGCTACTCTCCCGGCCCATTGCTCTTTGGGCCATGCATTTCGAGATGCAGTTCTTTCAAAGGTGGTTAAATACACTTCCACATCATCAAGCTCTGTCATCTTTTGTAGCGCAATTTGTTCAGCCTGAACGGTGTCTCTCCCCGCTACTGGGGCCTGCTGGATTTCTTCCCCTAATCTGTGCAATTCTGCCCGTACTACTTTTTGCTCCTCTATAATTTGTTCGTTAGTTTCGCTTTGAATTTGACTTGCCTCCCGTTGCGCTTGGATAGCTTCTTGCTGTCCTTTTAATGCCTGAAATTGGGCAAGGGTGGCCTGGGACAATTGCTGTATTAATTGTTCCATGGTTTTTCTCCACACACACAAAGCGAAACCCACACACACACACAAAAAAAACCTTGTTTTCATCGATTCTCAAACCCGAGCAGGAGCTGCCCGCATCCTCCAACAATTGTGGTGTCGCTGGGGGAAAACAGGTGTAAAAGAGATCTAATTCACACCACACTGATCTTCTTTGTTCTTTGTCGGTACATCTCTCCAAATCCGATCCGCAATCCGTTGCCAGTATCCTTAAACGATCCAAATCCCTAAATCCGTATGTCCACACTACTATCCAAGCCGCATCCAAGCCGTAATCTGTAATCTTAGTCAAAACCGTATCCAATAGTCCGTTATTCTTAAATTCCTTTCAGTACATTCCTAAATCTCTTCTTCCTCTGAAACGCTTTCACCTTATCCGCTTCCGCACTGGCTCATCGCTTCTGGGGCATTTATATCCTGTTTCCTGATGTAGTTCAGCTGTGTCTCCTTGTTTTGCTGCGTAGGCTTTTCCCAATAGCGGGTCAGCTGGTTATCCTGGGTGGCCATCTTGCCCAGGTCTATATCGAGTATTTTCAGTGTTTCGTTCCGGAAATACCGGATATAAATTACCCTTCCCCGGGTCCTCGAAATCATAAACGATATTAATTTAGGAACATTAACATATTATGTAAACTGTGTATTGCTGGTCTTGGTGTTTTAAAGAAAAAATACACACCAGTATTCCATTTCTCCCTAAACATTTTAAGCATCGAAGTCTTTAACTAACGTGAAATAACATGTGTATAAAAAGTTGTAGTTTTAAGCTTTTCTGCGAATACTTGCGTTTGTTATCGCCTGAAACAAATGCATGGTTTTTAGAATTTGATTAATAGGAAATATAATATGAAATTGCGTATTTAAAGAAATTAATAACGATATAATTATATTCATGTACTACAACACAATAGTACACGTTGTATAATGTCTCTTGACAAAGTATGTGTAGGGCTGTTTCACCACTCCTCTCATGACTTTGCCAGTAGCGCTGTGGTCTAGGTGCCAGACTTGTAAATGACAGGTTGGCTGTTTGACATTAAATATACATATACATACTGTATACAGTACAGTTTGCATACAGTTATATATTTATGTTCCTAAATCAATATGTTTTATGAGCATGCAAAAGGCATGGTGAATTGGAGATTCTCAAAAATTACTGTATTTTGCATGATTGGAAACAAATGCGTGATTGGATCGACGAAATGCTGTGGTGTTACTTTTACAATGACGGTAAATGAAAAAAAGAATGTGGACCAGGGCAATACTTTGAGTTTACAGCTTGTCCAAGGTTATTCATTATAAATACTATTAGAAAATATCTTCGGTAAAGACTTTGATGGCGACAGCTCAAACATGAAAGGTTGAGCTTTATTAGCTCCACCTTGCGGAAATTTAAGATTTTACTTGCGGTAACATGTGGTATCATGCGGTACTATACAAGAAAGTACAGTAACTTGCGTTATACCGCGAGAAGCGCACCACAAAATAATGCCGTATCGCCCGCTTGTTTTCAATGGCTGCATCTGTACTTTAATAAGTCAGCCTTGTTTGTTCTTCCTTATCAGATTCAGGTTACCAAGCCAGCAGATCAGGGTATTCAAGAAAGGACCAGTAGAATAAAACCAACAATAAAACATCGACCTTAAGTTACTTAATCTTCCTTAAGAAAAAAAAAAGATTATGTTGACCTTTTCTGAAGATCGGGTCAGTATTGGCTTCAAAATTAGCTCGTTTAGAACAGTCCCCAAGTACTTGTATTGTTCTACTAGCTCCACTGCATCTCCCCAAATGCAGGTTAGGGTGGGTGTATTTCCTGAAGTCAGTTATCATGTCTTTAGTTTTGGACACATTTAGCTGGAGGAAGCTTTGTTCACACCAGGTGACAACATTATCAACAATTGGTCCGTGGCCCCATTCGTTTGGAAGAAGCAGGCTAATAATGACAGTTGTCAGCAAATTTGATTATGTGTCTTGAGTGGTGATAGCTCTTGCAATCATTAGTGCAACAGGGAGACCCCAGAGCAGTGTGAGTTAAAAGTCATTCCTGCTTGTTGTTAATGCTATTCTGTTTTGTTTTATCTCCAAAACTAGTGTCGGCACAGAACCGTTAATTTCTATCACTACTGCTGTAGCGGCAATGCTTATTAATAAGACAGAATTAAGTGTTGCTGTGCTTTCCCAAAATTCCCCATCTCTCTCTTCATCTCTGTTGATCAACCAATCAGGGACTGGTAGGGCCGAGTAACCCACATGGGACTCTGATGCCCATGGAACTTTCAGCCAATGAATGAGCTGAAGTTCCTCCAGGTAAAAACAGGCAACACAGAGCTCCAAGATTAAAAAAAGAACTATTCGAAGGACTTTTCTAAGGAGAATTCTAAGGAGAATTCCAGGGGTGCGAGACAATTCCAGGCCAGGACGGCCCAGGAGCAGAAAGGCTCCCAAGGGCAGGATATTCTCGTAGCGCGCCTCCTGACCATCCTGAGACTCAGCCCGGACAACCACGGAACGGCCAGTGTGTCCGAATGCCAGAACTTTCCTCTGTTCTAAGAGTCTAGAGCGGAGGTTGCCAGAGAGTAACCAGAGGATCCACCGGAGGTTAGCACCAGCAGCAAGCCTCATGAACAGGTCGGAACTGTGGACAGCTGAATCACTATTCAGAACTAGCTCTTCATCAAGAACAAACCGTTCCTCTTCCTGACTTGCTGGGATCCACAGTCATCTTTTCTCCTGTGCACAAACTTTGCTAGTTAAAGCCAACACTAACTAGCCGGTCAGTGAGCATCAGCAGTGCACCGTCGCAAGGCCGCACAGCACAGCCAGAGAGCCCACAGGAGATCTGAATCCCCAGAGATTGGATGAGTATTCAACTTCACTGCATTACAGCTCGAAAATTCAATTGTTATCCCAACCAGTTGATATCAATTTAATTCCTAAGAGTTATGTACTTGTTTTGAATATTTAATGTAGAAGTTATAACCAAGTTCATTTATGAAACGGTCTAAATGAATGATATACTGAACGTATGTCCTCTTGATATCTGTAACTCTTCGTAACTGATTGAATATATACCTTTTGTATTCTGATAACCCTCTCAATAAGATCTGTTAGGTTTATATGCATATTCTATGTATTAATAAATGTATCCTCTTGTATTAGTTCCTGTGTGTGTGCGTTGTTTGAGTTATATCGCAAGATTGGATTCTAAGGCCATCAAAAGAATCATTTTGTGATTTACGGCTACAATTAATAATTGTCCCCGTAAATGCCCAAACCCTACAGAACTGGTGCCTTCAGAGAGCACACTACACTGCCTGTGTGTCTCCCCCCAAGCCATACTGTATGCTAGCTCTAAATCCTTCTTGGTCATTAGTGCTTTCTCACTTACTCTCAATTCGGTTCAATTCAAGATGCTTTATTGGCATCACCAATAAACAAATTGATGTTGCCAAAACTTATACAATTAACATAAAAATCTACAGTGATTTACAATTTAGACACATCATAATTCATTTACATACACACATATATTCCCTATTAATCAAATTCTAAAAACCATGCATTATTGAAAGACAGGCTCACTGTTCCTTAGGTTGTGACTGGAGATTACATACTGGGCTGCCAGTTTCCTTCTCTCTCTCCCAGAAGGATTGGGAGTTGTTGTGATTTGCAAATTTGGGGAAGAACATTTGTCTGTTCGATTGTGCAGTAGGAAGTGCATCTGTCTTTGTATCTGTGTCACCCAGCTTCTATGGCCAGGCTGTGGTCACTGAGACTCTACTTCATCAGGGTCTGTTTCTTTGTTTTTTCTTACCTTGGTCAAATATTTGGCTAGTCTTTCTGGTTCTGTAGCATTACAGTTTATGTTGTGTTTGTGTATGTGTGTCCCAGTGTGTGAGATACTGCTATTTGATCTGTGCTGTGATGTGGTTGATTCTGATTTGTGATGCTCCAGCAGTGCTGTCCTGAGGCTGGCTGGTGTTGGTGGGCTAGTGATCTTCAGAACCAGCTGGCTCAGAGCTTTTTTGGGCTCAACTCTTGGCAAAGCAGGGGCTTGTGATAGTAGGAGATTTTGTCATTGCTTTTTA
The DNA here is from genome assembly GCF_040954835.1 of Lepisosteus oculatus. Classification (NCBI taxonomy): domain Eukaryota; kingdom Metazoa; phylum Chordata; class Actinopteri; order Semionotiformes; family Lepisosteidae; genus Lepisosteus; species Lepisosteus oculatus. The sequence continues at coordinate 27,666,094 of NC_090703.1, read as the reverse complement.
GGTGTAGTCAATATTGTCACGAACAGTTCTTTCCGGGCCCTATGCGGACGACGCGATCCAGAATAGTGAAGACACAAGGGGAAAAATATCATGCAGGAGTCGGTCAGGAGACAGGGGGGCGTGTCCATGCAGTGCTAGTGTCCGGGGGGAGTGAATCCAGGGCGAATAATCCAAGGGGTAAATCCAACAGGGAAATCCAAAATGGGAGGCAGAGTCCAAGACCAGGGGATCCATCCGTAGAGGTTAAAAACCAGAACCGGGTCGGGACCGGCGGGACAAGGAATCAGGAACATGAAACTAAAACCATAACGGAGCCAGACGCAGCAGGACCCCGGGCTCTCACGACACGGAAATCAATGAGAAGCCTGGAGTGAGGTCAGCGTCTGGCTTTTAAAGGGGAACGGGAATAGGGAACAGGTGCAGAGAATGAGAAGGAACGTGGAAGGGCTGGAGCTCCCTTAAGAGGAGGGGTTAGCGATCGTGACAGTACGCCCCTCCTTTCCAGGGCGGCTCCGAAGCCCTAAACAAAAAATAAAAATAAAAAGGATGGAGTCCAGGTACCAATACGCCGTCCGCGGGGCCCGGGTGTTGGCTTCTCATTCTGTCACGAACAGTTCTTTCCGGGCCCTATGCGGACGACGCGATCCAGAATAGTGAAGACACAAGGGGAAAAATATCATGCAGGAGTCGGTCAGGAGACAGGGGGGCGTGTCCATGCAGTGCTAGTGTCCGGGGGGAGTGAATCCAGGGCGAATAATCCAAGGGGTAAATCCAACAGGGAAATCCAAAATGGGAGGCAGAGTCCAAGACCAGGGGATCCATCCGTAGAGGTTAAAAACCAGAACCGGGTCGGGACCGGCGGGACAAGGAATCAGGAACATGAAACTAAAACCATAACGGAGCCAGACGCAGCAGGACCCCGGGCTCTCACGACACGGAAATCAATGAGAAGCCTGGAGTGAGGTCAGCGTCTGGCTTTTAAAGGGGAACGGGAATAGGGAACAGGTGCAGAGAATGAGAAGGAATGTGGAAGGGCTGGAGCTCCCTTAAGAGGAGGGGTTAGCGATCGTGACAAATATTTTATTACTCTCTTTTGTATGTTTATTAGTAATGGGTATTGGCCCAATTGGGCCATGCACATGCTGTCAGGAGTTTTTCCTCTGCACATGGAGGATGTTTTTACAGAACTCCACGTGCAGAGTTTCTATGGGGCATTCGTCCCTTTAGGGTAATCCTGGTCTATGAGGGGACCCCGCACTTCACTGCCATACAGGACAATGGATTGGATTACACTTTAAAATATTTAAAGGTGGTTGTTGGTGGGTTGAAGTTGAAAAGCCTCCTTCTTATTGCAAAAAAAGCCCTGAGTTCCTCAGTGTCTTCACTGCTAGGTCACAACTCCCAAATGAGTTGATAGTCAGACCAAGGTATGTGTAGCTCAATGTGTGCTTCAATGAGTTGATGTTGAGTGTAAAGTGGTACTTGTTTCCTAGAGGTCTTGCTTTCTTCTGGAAAACCATGACTCTGGTCTTGATTGTCCAGATTGACTGTCAGTGCCCAGGTCTGACAGTACTGTTCCAGCTCCAGCTCCAGCTCTGCTACAGCCCCTGTTGCACCCTCTTTCACCCTCTCAACTTCAAACCATTTGGTCCCAGCTGTTTATTCAATATTTGGTCCCCCCTTTATTCAATGTCAGCTCAAAATCCTTCATGCCCAACTGTGATGCTTGTAACTTTCTTTCTCTTTCGCAGTCAATGTCAGCTCAAACCCATATATCCATCAAGTACTGCCTCTATGTCTTCTGCTATCCTGGACAAGTATTTGCTCCAAACATTTCATGTCCATTAGAATGGCCTCTCTCTCCCATCCTATTGTCAACAATGAACTGTTCACACCCATCTGTGCCCTGTGTTATTGTCCCACCCATTGTGAGCTCAACACCATTCATATCCATTAGTACTACCACTATCTTCTGTTTCTGTCTGTTCCAGCCCAGTGTCAGTTCTTAAATATTCATGTCCATCAGTACTGACCTGTGTCCTCTTTCCCCAACCAGTCTAAGTATCAAACCCTTCAAGCACATCCGTACTGCCTGTGTGTGTGAGTCTCTCTAACTCCAAGTTCAAGGACATCTCCAAACCCATGTTTATGACCATTGCTCATGTTTATGAGTACAGCTCATTTTCATATGCACTGTTTCTCTTTCTCTCAGAATAGCATCACCTCCAAGCCATTCGTGCAAATTAGTTACCATGGGGTAAATGCCCCCATATGTATTTCATGCTCCCCTAAACTCCCACATATTCTGAAATAGTCACAAAAGTTAAAACTACTACAAAATGATCACAGCAGCTCAAATTGGCGCATAGGTGTTCCCAAATATTCCCAAACGGTCACAACTAATGACAATTGTTCCATATAGTTCAAAATCAAATATAAACTGCTAATCTACTCCCAAATGTTCCTAAAGGTAACTAAATTCTCCCAAATGTATCTGGTGTTCCCCAAAACTCCCACATTTTTTTATAATTGTTACAGAACATTAAGATTTTACAAAATGATCACAGCAGCTCTAAGGAGCGTAGATGCTTACAGATATTCCCAAATGCACACAAATAATGACTAATGAGCGAAAAAGCGCTAATCTACTCCCAAATTTCCAATATGTATCCAATGTCTCCTAATGATTTCCAAAAGTTTCCATGTATTCTGAAATGTTCACAAAAAAATCAAAATATCCAAAATGGTCACAATAATCAGAAAACCACGTGGGCTCTCAAATGTCCCCAATTGCTCAATTGTATATACCAAAAATATAAATAATTAAAAATATATACATATTGATATATACACCAAACTTGACATGTTCCATAACTGATCTGCACTCAAACCTTCCTAAATGCTCTCAAATGTAGCCAGTGATCCAAAACATACAGTACCAGGTATTCTGAAATTGTCACAAATGTGAATATGTTTGCTTAAGTTCTTAAGAATTTCAAATGTTCATAGATCTTCCCAAATGTGTCTTAATGGGTTGGAGCTGACACTAGGATGGGTGCAAAAGAGATATATGGAAACAATACTAATGTTCATGTATCATTCTGTACTTAAGCTGGTTTGGGGGAGAGAAAATAACAGCCAAGGTACTGATTAGCGTCAGCACTTTCCTGCTGATACATGGCTGCGAGACGGACAGATTTAGCCAGTATAGATGAGAGTTTGAAGCCATCACTGGACTGGGAGAGGGACAGAGAAAATACTAAAATACTAATGAGTGTGAAGCGGTTGGGTGGAAGACCTCACGAGTATAAGTAGTAATAGTTATAGTAGTCAGCACTGACAATCAGGAATGCTTTGGTGTAAGCAAAGGGCTGGGAGACACACACAGGCAGTACAGTGGGAAATGAAGGTTTAGAAAATGACAGTCGGCTAGAAGACAATAGAAGACACAGTAGCAGTACTGATGGAAATGAAGGTATGGAAGCTGACACGGGTCTGGGAGAGAGAGACACAGAGGGCAGTTTGATAAATATGAAGAGACTGGAGCTGACACTGGGTGGGGGAGTGAAAGACACAGAGGCAGTAAATGCTGATGGACATGAATGGTTTGGTGCAGACACTGAAATGAAGGAAAGACAGAGACAGGATGTGAAGGATCTAGGGCTTGTGAAGAGTCCAGTATCAAGCCAGGTTAAAAGGTTTGAATATTATTCTGGCTTGGGAGGGAGAGAGAGAGACACAGAAGTAGTAAAGATGGAGATGAAAGATTTGAAGCTAACACTGGTTTGTGGGAGAGAGAGAAAGTGAGGCAGTACTGATGGGCATGAATGGTTTTGGGTAGAAGAAAGAGACATATTGGCAGAACTGATGGACATGAACATCAACATCATCACTTTATGAACCCTTTACAATTTCTTGCATTAGGAATTATCTTTTCACATACCCCAGCTTGTTCTCCATGAGACACACAGATAGGGAGAGAGCCTGGGGCCAGAGCACAGGGTCTGCCATTGTACAGCACCCCTGGAGCAGTTAGGGTTGAGGGATTTGTCAGGAGCCCAACAGAGTAGGATTTCTCTACTAGCTGCAGGATTTGAACCAGCAACCTTCTGCATCACAGGCGCAAATCCTTAGCCACAGAGCCATTGCTCCGCCCTAAGGACATACAGATGCAGCCATTCAAAATGCGCGGTAAAAACCCGCGGTACAGTAACCTACCCACAAGCCACCGCGGGGCACCGGAGGGTACCGCAGGGCAAGTGATTGGCTGGCCAAAATGACCGACAGGGGCACTCGTGGTGCATTGGTTGGTAGTGCAAAGATTTAATCATTTAATGTCTTTACTGTGCACATTTTAATCCGCTTAGTTTTGAATATTTATATGGATTTTACGACTAAAGGGAAATTTTAGTAGCTGAGCATAAAAAGAAGAGGAGCATAACGCATCTGAAGGTCATAAACGATATTAATTTAGGAACATAAACATTACTGTATGTATGTAAACTGTACTGTGTATGGCTGGTCTTGGTAGTTTAAAGAAAAAATACACACCAGTCTTCCATTTCTCCCTAAACATTTTAAGCATGAAAGTTTTATGAAACGGTACCCAAATATGCGATTGCTGTATAGAATGAATTTTAATTTAAAAAAATTATTTAACACGAACATTAAGCTGTTTACATCTTCCGCCTGAGAACAGTCACCCGTTGCTACCCAACGCAGAATGGTGATTGGCTGACACCATCTGACACCCCTCTGATTGGAGAAAAAATATGTGCTGGTTTGCTATACATACTGTACCAGGAAGAGGATTTCTTTCTATTCAAAACGTGTATTTTAAAAGTTTAAGAAGTAAAAACCTTACAGCGTACACAGATTTCTAAACTGATCAGGATCGTTATCTTTGTCTTATGCATAATAATGTTCACCGCTCTGTCCAGCAAATTAATAATAAACTTTATTTTATATAGCTTTGTAAACGAATAAGTAATTAGATTGCTCATAAACCTAATCACTTGCTTTTTCTTTTTATTTAGGCTCAGATTTCAACTATAGATCGTATTATTAATAACCATAATAACAACCAACCAACAAAAACAACCATATAAACACAATACCAACCAAAAACATAGATAACAACCACAATACAAAATCAAATAATCAAACCATTTTACTCTCGCAAAGTCCTCCAATTATCATAATCCCGCCCCTTATGCAAAACCAAACCTTCCTCCCATCCCAGTTTATCCTGTTTATCATAAACAAAATCCACCTCAATTTTCAACATTAAGCATTACACAAAATCAATACCTCAACACTCCATACTCAACAACGATAATTCACAAACAGCCAGAACATGTAACTACACATTCCCAAACAGACCTAATTTCCCAAACGCCCCTTATGCAAAACCAACATCCCTCCCCTGTTCTCTCTCTCCCCTGGCGGTTGTAATTGTTTTTATTTTCAAATAAATTTTAGCAAAGTCATGTATTTTAAAAATCTTAAGATTTTTCTATTTATGTCTTTATTTAGTGGTCTCATTAGTGACAAAGGCTAAACTTTCTTGGAAAAATGTCTTTTATGTAAACCATGTTTGCTATTAATTCATTCAGGGCTAAAATATGTTCATTGTCTTCTAATGAAAGAAGGGTTCCTTTTGCCGTAGTCGGGAGCCTAGCCTTTAACAAGTAAGTACTGTATTTACTGGGTTTTTGAGGGGGGGGGTGTCTTTCGCTGGAAATCTCGCCTCCTACTTTGAAAATACCCGTGAAACCGGTTCAATTCGTCACAGCCAGCACTCCTGCAGAGAGGGGGGTTGTACTTGCAGTGTATACAGTACACGCGTTATGCTCTTCGTTAATGTCTGTGAAGTTTTATTTAATCTCTGAGCCATACTGATTCTTCTGGAAGCCAGTTTCCGCCAGGGAGTAAAAAAAAAAACACACTATGGTATTCTCTCCAATGCAGTGCAGTTAAAAACATACCTCTGATGCTGCTCCTAAATGAATATCATTTATGACCATCAGAAGCTTTATGCTCCTTTTCTTTTTTCCAGTGGATTGAACAGGGAGAGGCATTTCATGATGTACTTTTCACTGATGAAACAACAGTGGCTCTGGAACAGTTTTCAACCAAGTCGTTTTATAAAAAGGGGAGATATGTACACGTTACTGAAGCTAAAAGTTTAGCCTTTGTCACTAATGTAACCACTAAATAAAGACATATAGAAATCCCTACGTTACAGACTGTAAATGGCTGGTATTGGTAGTTTAAAGAAAAAATACACACCAGTATTCCACTTTCTCCCTAAACATTTTAAGCATCAGAGTCTTACATGTGGTTATTTCGAAAACGTTTGTACGTGCTCCTTCTGACCATGTTACTGTTTACTGTTACTGACCATATTAAGTTTAAGTGCCTGTGGGCACTTTTCCTGTCCGTGGGGGGTGGACCGTCTTTCATTAGAAGGTTAGTCTGTTCTACTCTGAGAATGTAGAGGGGGTGGAAAGTGCCCGCGGTCATTTAATTAGTATTAAAATCTTAGTTATCTTTCTAGTTCACAGGTTTGCATGCATAATTTAGTTTTGAAAGCCACTGAGACATCAGGTACTTCTGTTGTATTTATGAAAAAGAAACAAAACAAAAAACATTCTAACAACTGTGCCATCCTACTCCTTAGTTAATACATTTTATTATTCATAAACAGTTAATATTGTTAGCAAAATATTTTGAATTATATTTAACCCTATTTTTTCTTTAGTTTTGTATTTAACTTATTATATGATAGTCAGACTTAATGTATATTAATGTATATTTGAACAATGAAAATATATTTTTACAAGATTTTATATTAAGCACTTAAAATTAATATGGTTAATAATAGTAAGCTGTAACAAGATCGGTTAAACTGCGAAGAAAATCCTTTCAGAGAAAATGTTTCAGGTGTGAAGAACATAGATCTCCAATGCAATTTCAACCAAACCTGTTCCCACACACCCTGCCCCCACTACCATTAGAATATACACAGACATTTTAGCGTTTCATTCTGAGCAGAAGACCCTCACACCTGAAGAGTGCTGGCTGTGACGAATTAAACCGGTTTTACAGGTTTCAATCACAGACCATGTGACATGGGACTCAGTAAAGTAACACACAGCGCCACTGGATTTGATAATACCTAACCAAAATCCGCAATATGGAAACAGAACCTGTGTAATTCTTGATAGATGATGTACTCGTAACATTTTTTCAAGACGAACTACAACATTTAAAAAATGACTTGTATGTACTTGATATCTCTAATCAATCCACGGGTTCCAGCACAAAACGAAACTAAAACGCATACCGTTTCGCGCTTCTTATTAGTTGCTCAAAAGTAATTTGACCGTATGAAATGCATAATATAAACCTAGAAACATATACGTGAGCAGTACTTAAGCACTGTAGTATCGGTGTTAAGACATACCTCTCAAATACTGTAAATCAAGTTAAAAATATCTCAAGACCGATTCTGGTCGTAATGAAACCATGTTTCGTGTATGTTTTCTTTTTCATCTTGAAATAACTCATTTCTAAATACCTTTTTCACTGTTAACATCTTGTAGCAACTTTGCGACAAAATATACACTCTGACAGTTCATCCTGCTACCAACATTAAATAAAACAAATCTTAAGATTTCTATATTTATGTCTTTATTTAGTGGTTTCATTCAAAGCTTACAATGTTTAGGGAGAAATGGAATACTGGTGTGTATTTTTTTCTTTAAAGTACCGAGACCAGCCATATACTGTATGTTTATGTTAAGATTTCCCTTCAGTGGTAAAATTAGATATGAATATTCAATACTTAAACGGGCACAGCTAAGACATTAAATATACATATACATATTGTATACAGTACAGTTTGCATACGGTAATATGTTTATGTTACGCGATCAAAAAATAAATAAATAAAACTGAAAGGTCCAGCACCAGCTGGATTCGAACACACAACCTGCCAGTTGGTAATCATGCACCTAGACCAGTAGGCTACAAGACAGTTCGCATAAGCAGGCAGGCGAAACAACCCTACACAGCCCTGCCGCAGTACACGGATATAATCATACCGTTATTAAATTCTTGAGATACGCAATTCCATATTATATTCCCTTTTAATCAAATTCTAAAAGTATGCTTGTTGACTCCGGTATCACGTTAGTTAAAGACTTCGAAGCTTACAATGTTTAGGGAGAAATGGAATACTGGTGTGTATTTTTTTCTTTTCATGATAGGTGTCGCATTTTAAATCATTTTCGTAGTTAGAAATTATGAAACGCCCTGTTAAAAGCAAGGAAGTTCTTATGCCCGTTGAAGTAAAACAAAATGCCTGACAAAGTATGGCTTGGACAGATTCCAAGTGCTTGTACAAATGTGCTAAAGAAATTATACTTTGAGTATACAGCTTGTCCAAAGTCATCCATTATTAATACTATTAGTAATATCTTCAGTAAAGGCTTTGATGCATAAATATTTCTGATAAAGGTAGGTTGTGTACTTTTGTCCAACTGAGCAATCTTGCTTTCATAAAATATACCAACATTTTAATGACTGATGATTAACATGCTGTAATACACAGTTCAAAATTAAAGGCTCAAATGCTGTACATGAGAGGTTAAGCTCCACCTGGCGGTTTTACAAGGTGACGCCAGATAGTTAGTCACGTGACACACGTGAACCGCGTGATACCCCGGTGGGCGTGTCGCGGTATGCCGCGAAATACCTCACCCATTTTGAATGGCTGCATCTGTAGACCTCACAAAGGGGAAAGGGAGAGGCTGAGGCAATAATGCTGCACATGAAGGTTTGAAACTCACACTGGGCTGGGCCAGATAGGCACTGAAGGAGTTCTGGAGGACATTAATGGTTTGATGCTGTCATTGGGCTGGGTGAGACATTCATAAAGGCAATACTGATCATCAAATCACTTGCAGCAGACACCTGAGTGGAAAAGGGTGGGACAGAGTTAGTACTGATAGAACTGACGGGGTTAAAACTGATAGTGAGGTGAAAAAGACAGGCCACTGTAACTGACATGAAGAGTGTGGAGTTTGACTGGGTTGAGAGAGCACTGGAAACAGAGAGGATGTACTGCTAGAAGTGAAGGGTTTAAAAATGACACTGAGCTGGAAGAGAAAGTGACACAGAGCCAGTATTCATGGGAATGAATGGCTTGGAGCTGACACTGTTTCTGAGAGACAGATACAGTACAGTGCATATAAAAATGAGCAGTACTCATGAACATGAGCAGTGGTCATGAACATGGGTTTGAAGATTGCATTCAACTTGGAGAGACACTCATACTAGGCTGGGCAAATGATTTTAATTTTTTTTAAAAAAGAAATAAAAAATGAGATATAATGATTTGTTCCGGCTTAACTTAGACATTGCACGACTTTAAAACCTATAAAAACAGGTTTCGAGAGTTAAAAACCACTTTTTATGCGCGAAAAATGGGTGATTTTTCTTCCTCGTGATCAGCTCAGAATCTTTGTGTACGCTGTAAGGTTTTTACTTCTTAATTAAACGTTTAAAATAGACGAATTTCATAAAGACAACACACGTTTCGAAGAGAAAAAATCCCATTCTTTTCTCTTCATGTTGTGTGAAACTCATCAGCAGGTCTTTTTTTCCCAATCAGAGGCTCTGAAAATAGCGTACCGCCCACTGCGCTCCGTCAGAGACGGGCACGGCACCGAGAGAGGGAGGAGGCGCGGAGCGCAGCAGTACAGAACGAACGTTCTGCTGCCTGGAGCGCTTATGGCAGCAATCGCATCTGCATTTATAACTTAGTTTTTAAAATTAATCAAGCAATATGAAGCAGCTCTTTTTACTTTTAAGTCCCTTAATTATCATTAAGCACAGCTTTCTCACCACTTAGACTACTTTTTGATACCATCCTTAGACAAAGCAGAAACTTCTTGGCCCTGGTTTGTGTGTTTGTGTCTGTCTGTCCTGTGATGGACTGGCACTATGTCCAGGGTGTATTCTGCCTTGTGTCCGTTGCTTACTGGGATAGGCCCCAAATCCTCTGTACTGGATAAAGAGATTAGAAATGGATGGAAGTAAGGGCACTGTGTGGATTGAACTATACACAGTCTTAGAAACCCACTATGAAATGGCAGCATCTCACTGGAATAAAATATTTTATAGTGCTGGCTTAAGGAAACAGCCTTTCCACCTCTCTTGCACAGCAGTATCCATACCTAGTTATTTAAACATATTGCCTCTAATTATAAACATCTTAATATGCTGGCTCTGTGGATCCGCATCAGCTATGTTTGCCCATTCCTTCAATTCATGTGCATCCAACACACAGTTCAATGCTAGTAACTGCACAAAATCTAAAATACAATCCTCATTTCAGTATTTATGTAAACATACAGTCTGTTAACTTCATCATCTTCATCAAAAGTATGCCTAACCCCATTAGGAAGTGTTCTTGTTATCAGTGTATTCCTCAGCTTTCCCAAAATTATCTTCTTACCAACATCTCTAGTCTTTTATCCTGCAATAACTCAGCCAACACTTAAATCCTCAAAAGCTGCTTGTGTTAATTTCTTTAAATCACAAATATCATGTGTAAATACTGTCCATTTAATACTCTGCATTGTGGAATAATAGTTTATTTTAAAGGGAACTAGAGAAACTAAGAACTAGAGAAATCAAGAAAGGCTTTTTTTCTAGAATTAATAAATGCACATCCTGTTCACTGGGGAAATTAAATCCACACTAAGCAATCTTCAATATGCTCAGAATATGACAGCAAGAATCCTATCAGGGATGCATTACACCTGTTTTCAAGTCCTTCCACTGGTTACCTATCAGGTTTCGAGTCAATTTCAAATTCCTCATCCTCATTCAGTACCTACAGTATATGGCTTATTATCTGTCTACTCCCCCACCTTTGTTCGTCTGACTCTGGTCTTCTAGCTGTCCTCAGGAACATCTACATTCTGTGGGTGACAGGGTCTTCTCTAGCTGCACCCCAGAGCTCTCAGTTGTATTCCCAGTGATATCAGTCACGTACCCTGAGTGCATTTAAATCTAACCTCAGAACCTTTCTATTCAGAAGACTTAGTGTCTGTATCTGCTTCATTTTCTAATTTTGGTAGCACCACTAAATGCTTGTCTTTCTTATATGTATTTACTTTGTAATATGTGGTCCTTTTATCTGTTTTTACATCTACTGTATTGCTTTGAGATGCCACTTTTAAAGGTGAATTATAAAATAAAGTTTTTTTATTATTGTTATAGAGAAACATGATCAGATTTTCACTGGTTCAGAAAAAAAATATCTAAAGTATACTAGTTTGTCACTCTTTTCATTCCCTTTGCTAAATGACTTTTCATACTAATCTGATCAATCTAACTGCCAGTTTTCTGTGCTTTCTCTATCCTGCTAGATTTGCAATTATTCTGAAAATTTTCTTGAAATAACTCATTTCTAAATACCTTTTTCACTGTTAACATCTTGCAGCAACTCTGCAACAAAATATACACTTAGCTCAACCTGACAGTTCATCCTGCTACCAACATTAAATAAAAAAATCTTACGATTTCTATATTTATGTCTTTATTTAGTGGTTTCATTAGTGACAAAGGCTAAACTTTCTTGGAAAAATGTATTTTATGTGTTGCGGAAAAAACTGACTTGCTTTAACAAAATATGTTTACAAATCCTTTCACCTGGCAGTTTACCTGAATGCCCAACTCTCTGAGAAGCCCTCCATGAAACCATAGTTGCTATTAATTCATTTAGGGCTCACTGACAGAATTGCTGTTTTTTATGCATGGTAATTTCTGATTCCTCACTGTGTTTCATGTTTATAGATAAGACTTTATTGATCACGAAGGGAAATTGATGTACATGTTCATGTACATGATGAACATGTTTGCATGTTCTTTTGTAACATACATCTTTTTGTGATTTTTTTGTATATCTAAGCAAGTGTTCCTGCATCCCTCTTCTGCACTATAGGCATGGCTTTTTTTCTTTTTGCTCCATTTCTAAAACTTTTTGCTCGTGTGCATTTTTGTATTTTTTTACACCTCTAGCACTTTAACGTCCTGAATTTTCATTTGCATTAATTTGTAGAATGAATTTGAGTTTTAGCCTTAAAGATCTTAAGTTTTCACTATCTTTTGATTCTTGTCCTACAACTGTTATTATTGATCACCGAATTATTGTACTTGACATGACTTCATTCAGCCTTTCCTGAACGTCTATGTTAGGCAGAGAGAGTGCTGTTTCTGGTGCGATCTTTTGCAGCTGGCATTTCACTGTTTTAAACGAACAAGAAATTAGATTGCTCATAAATCACTTATTCTATATAAACACAGCGTAATTGCCCTCCGAAAATCCTCTTTTTCTTGTTCGTTTTAGAGACCTTGATCGAAACTGATTTTAGATGTCAGAAAGGATTTATTTTCTCTGTATTTCCTACATTGCTTTGTTGAGATTTTAACTTTATATTTAGGCTCAGATTTTAACTATAAATCATACAGTAATTAATAGCAGTAAATACTGATGTTTTGCTCCCTCTTACCACAAAAATCTATATGTTTTGTAGCTGGGATGAACTTTATTTCGTACGCGTAGCTTCTGCGATTCGGACACGGACGGTTAAACATGGCGGCAAATCAGGCACCCAGAGGTGGGGGCGTCTTCTCGCCTCCATAACTAAAATGCCAAATAGGAGTGGCTTAAGCGACATACACAGTCGTGTAACTGACAGTTTGAGGTAGCCTATCGTGTAAATTTCCCTTTGTTGCTGATAGGTTAAGCTTTCGAAACTCTGCCCCAAAGTCATGTGACTGATTTTTCACCCTGTTCCGTTGGTTAAACGCAATGATCACAAGCACCACCATGGTAACTGGGATGTGTAGTTTTTAATTCCGTTTGAATTATAACTGTACGTACTGTCTTCATATTTGGCCAGGGCTTTAAAGAGAAGGCGCGCCAAAAAATTTCGGTGCCGTCGTCTCCGCTTTAAAGGTACCCCCGTGCTGGAAGAATTTGACCTCGGAACGCTTGCCCAGCGTACTCATACACACATTTGATACTGGTTGGGGATAAGAGACACAGGGCAGTACTCATGGACCTGAATGATTTAGAACTGACACCGAGCTGGGAGAGAGACAGAAGAACAGGGGCAATACAGAAGGGCACGAACGCTAACACTGGTTTAGAGCAACATGAGATACAGAGGCATTACTGATGGACAAAAAAGATTTGGAAATGACACAAGGCTAGGGGCAGAGAGAAAGACAAAGGCTGTGCTGATGGCACGAGAGTTTTCGGCCAGACACATAGAAGCAATATAGGTGGACATGAGGAATCTAGAGCTTAATCTTGGCTAAGGGAGAGCATTGCTGAGGCATTAGTGACAGACATGAAGGATTTACAGCTGACTCTGGGTCTGGGGACAGACAAAGATGGGGAAAGTACTGATGGAAATGAAGGATTTAGAGCTGACATCGGCTGGGAGAAATTGACAAACACAAAGCCCATACAGAAGGAAATGAAGAGTTTGAAGATGACACTGGGTGGGGAATAAGAGACACAGAGTCAGTAGAAATAGGAACAAGTAATAGGTTTATTCCATGCTGAAAAGAGAAGAAAGAAAACACAATGTTTAGCCTGTGGAGCTTTATCCGGGTGTAAGAGCAGAAATAGACACTTTGGAACTGACACTGAGCAAAGAGAAAGAGACAGAAACACAGAGACAGTACTAATGGGCATGAATGGTCCGGAGGTGATAGTGCAGGGAGGGAGACAGACACGCATATAAAGTACAAATAAGAATGAAGAGTTTGGCGTTTACTCTGGTTTTGGGGGAAAAAAGAGAGAGTGAATCAGAAAAGGAGCTCACACTGGTTGGGACAAGAGAGGCCATAATGGAAATTAGAATTTGAAGCATACACTGGAATGAGAGAGAGAGACACTGAGGCAATGCCAATGTGCATGAAGAACATAAAGCTATGGGAGAGAGAGACACACACAGAAGCAGAACTAAGGGAGAAGAAGGTTTTGGAGCTGATACAGGGCTGGGAGTGAGAGAGACACACAAAGGTAGTACAGATCATAAATGAAGGATTTGGCGTTCACTCAATTGCAGGAGAGAAACAGAATCAGTACTAATGAAAAAGAAGGGTTTGGTACTGACACTGACAATAAGGTTGGGAGAGAAACCAAAAAAGGTGACTGTAACAATGGGCAGGAAGGGTGTGGAGCTCACACTGGTCTTAGTAAGAGAGACACAGAGAGGCAATACTGATGGGCGTGAAGGGTTTAGACCTCAGTCTGGTTTAGAGTAGAGAAAGAGAAGCATTACTAATGGAAATGAAGGGTATGAAGTTGACATTGTCTGGGTGAGATCATAGTAGATATACACATAGAGCTAAAATTTCACTTGGGGGGAGAAAGAGAGGTACTCTATGAGGCGGAACTCATAGAAATGACGGGATTATGTGGAGGAAAAACTAAATGAAGGGTTTGCTCACACTTGTTTGGGAGAATCAGAGGAAGTATTGACAGAAATGAACAGGTTGAAGCTGACACCGAGCTGGAACAGAAAGCCACAGATGCCATTCTAAAGGACATGAAAGGTTTGGAGAAGACACTTCTTTGAGAGAGAGGAAAACATTTAGGCAGTACTGATTGATATGAAGGTGTTAGAGGTTTTAGTGGTTTAGTGTTCACACTGGTTTGGGGGGAAACAGAGAAAGAGGCAATCCTGATGGAACAAAAAGGGTATGAAGCTGATACTGGACTCGAAGAGAGACACTGCATCAGTACTAATGTGCATGAAGGATATAGACCAAGATTATATTCTTCTTCTTCTTCTTCTTCTTCTTCTTCTTCTTCTTCTTCTTCTTATTATTATTATTATTATTATTATATTAGCAACATCATTACTTCTGCTGCATCACTTTTTATGCTTGTCAAGTGTGAGGTCCAGATAATTTATATCCATCAGTACTGACTTCTGGGGTTTTCTCCCTCTCAGCCACTTAGACTTCACACCTTCACACCCTTTAAACCATCAAACCCTATACTATCAGTATTGACTCTGTGTTTCTGTCTCTCTCCCATTCCAGCGTCAGATTGAAGCCATTAATGTCCATCAGTATTGTCTCTGTGTATCTCTTTTCCCCAGACCAGTGTGAGCATAAACCTCCATGGACATCTGTACTGCCCTGTGTGACTTTTCTCTTGCTCCTAAACCGGTATCAGCTCCAAACCTTTCATGCCCATCGGTACTGCCTCTGTCTTTCTGTGTCTCTTTTTCTACGTCAGCTCCAAACTTGAAGAATTACCAATGAGCATGAAAAATGTAAGAGCTTACCTTTGGCTTAAAAAAACAGACACACACAGGCAATATAGATAGAAATGAAGGTTTTGGTGCTGACAATAAGTAGGGAGAGAAATCAAAACAGAGTGGCTGTATCAATGAACAGTAACAATTGGAGCTCACACTGTTCTGGGGGAGAGAGAGACACACAGAGGCTTTTCTGATGGACATGAAGGGTTTGGGAGCAGATGGATGGAAATGAAAGGATTGAAGCTTACACTGTGCTGGGATGGACAGATACACAAGGCAGTACCGATAGATATAAAAGTTTTGTAACAAACACTGGCCTGAAAGAGAGTGTATGAGAGAACCAACACTATTAATACACATGAAGAGCACTGGAGCTGATTTGGGCTATGGCAGAGATGGACACAAAGGCAGTAATAATGTGCATGAAGGGTTTAGATCTGACAATGATGTGGGGACACTACAGAACATTAAAACTGCACCAAGAGTGAGGTTAATACAGACCTACTCACTGAATAATAAGGACATTAAGATGGTATTGAAAGAGATTAATAAAGACATATTCACTGGATATTTCAGTTTATTAACAAAGGGCTTTGCAAGAAAAAGAGGTTAATACACAGTGACATATATTTACCAATAATTTACTCTTTAACATATATATATATATGTTTGTGGTCATATACAGGAAAAAAACAGTTTACATAGAAATGTTAATTCATTTTACTTCAGAAAGTGAAATTGGTGCTGAATGTGAACATCCATGTGAAAATCTTAGTAATTAAACCTTTCTAACAGTAAATTTAGACAAAATAACCGTCTTATATTTGACGTTAGGGTGGAAATATTTTGGGGAGCTTAAAATCAGTCTGGTATTTGAGCAATATTAGAAGAAAATAAACAAAGCTTTTGTCAGCACTGTTAAAGTTATTTTTAATAAATACTGGTATTTTAGCAAAATTTAATGTAATACATGTTTACTAATATACTGGATGCATACTTGCATATTTTGTGTGTTTCTAGAAACTTTCCTCAAACTGCTAACCCTTTCATGTTGATGATTGACAGACAAACTTGAATGCTGGTCTAAATCTGTATCACACTCTTGGGAGATCTTTGGACTTGAGAGAAATAGAGAGCAGAATGGTGCAGAACGATCAGACACCGACCCCTGAAGACTAACTTTCTTTAAACTTGATTCTGCAGGATTTGGTGGACGCTGACTTTTAAAGTTTCTCGGGTACGTATATTTGTGTCATTGAAAGTGAAATTACAGCGTTGCTAGAGAGAGCATGTCTGATTTATCCATTTAGTTTCCATTTTATTCTCTGGTTGCGCAGCCAACACAGACAACAAAATCAACGAGTAATACACGGCCAGCTTCATCAGAACAAAAATACGTTTGAGCCATAATTATGAAAAATATGTCCACAGGCCATTATCACAGAAATCTGGAGTGTTTAGTGAGTTACGACAATGCTTTGAATATCGGGTTTTGGGGTCTGTGAGAGTCTTGATGTAAGCCAATGGTTGTATCGATAGCAAAGTGTCTTTTTCTTCAGCATCATGTGTATGTTTGCAGACGCTGGTGAAGGCACCAAAAAACACATGTTGCATTTTCAATTCCTCCTCAAAATCATGTGGAAACTCTAGGCACTGTCCACAGAAATCCGAAGGAGAAGTGGAACAATTCTAAAACATCATCATGAAAGGGTCTGTATTAAGAGTTGTCTGTGATGTATTATAAAACACAATTTTATCAATCACAATTAAAGGGAAATTTAACTGATCCAAAAAGTTCCTACTTACTCATAGTAACTACTTTACTAGTTTATTGGTAATTTGTGGGTATTTAGTATTGCAGTCTATCCCTAACACTCCCTTTTTATCTCATCCATACAGTAAAAAAAATAAAGGAGACGTGGAAGAAACGATGCAGAGGCTTCAAATAACGTTCACGATGCTCAGAATGTAAAACACATTACAACTCGGAAAAAAGGTTACTATCGTTTAAGCAGTGCCAAGCTGTATTGTAAAACACCTCTTTTATCAGTTACAATTGAGGTTCGCCCAAAAACAAATATGAATTCTGGGACAAATCACTTAAACAGTAACTACTATTGCTAGAATGTTAACTAATTAAAAGTTCCAAGTTTACCCTCATTTTCTGTTTTTGATATATTAAGCATTGCTTACTAATCCTTAATACCCATTTTTTATTTACACAGACGCTGCATATTTGAGAGATGAAAAAGATGTGCATGAAATGAGGGAGCAGACGCTATTTACAGAGGAGAGTGTTTTAGTTACCAAAAAGCTGGCCAGATCAAAACGTGGTCAGCCTTCGGATAAAACTAACATGTACAGAGGCTTTGCGAATGGTAGTGTTTTAAAGTATATGATCTACATACTTCAGTCATTACACTGAACACTAATGAAATGGCAAAAAATAATGTATTAACACACCTAAAAGATTACAGATGCAGCCATTCAAAGTTAGCGGTACAAACCAGTACCGCACGCAACTACGCACGAGCCACCGCGCCATACCACGTGATTGGCTGTCCAAAATGACTGACAGGGGCACTTGTGGTGCATTGGTCGGTAGTGAAAAGATTTAATCATTTAATCTCTTTACTGTGCACATTTTAATCCACTTATTATTGAATATTTAAATGGAATTTTACAATTAAAGGGCAATTTAATAGCTGAGCATAAAAAGAAGAGGAGCATAACGCATCTGAAGGTCATAAACGATATTATTTTGGAACATAAACATATTATGTAAACTGTATATTGCTGGCCTGACATTAGAGGGTGTGTCTGCTCACCTGCGCGGTGACGTCACCATCTTTCTCTTTGAATAGCTAGCAGGGACCTGTGCCGTGTGGATCCCTTTAGATCTCTCTTCAGATTTAAAAAGTTATTAATAATATGTTCAGTGTTGCATTAACATTGGAATGTTCTTCCAAGTGTAAAAAGAGGCGATACTCAATGTGTATCCTTCATAAATTTTCAGTTTACAGACCGTAGAAGATCATTTTTTATGAATAATGTCTTCCATATCGCATTATAATTGTAATTCTTTTCACAGGTGTAAATCCACCTATTTTCTAACCTCTTTATCCAGGTCAGGTAACTGTTTAACAACTCACCCTTCCCCCCGCCTGTCTGACTTTCTTTTTATCCCTCTGTGCCCGAATCACAGCGGGTGAGAAAGAAACAAAGTGAAACTTAGAGCATACACATACTGTATACCAAGAGAATCTGAAAATTATCTTGTCAGATGTTGGAATGTCAAACAATTACATATTTTCTACATTGAATGCATGCAGGAAATGGGGACATACATTCCAAACTACGTGTACACCCTTCACATTAACAATCACAGAAGCTGGGAATTTCATGGTAAAAAAGTTCAGAGGATTTTGTGCGTACATTTATTAATGGGAGTTTCAAAAACTATACACTACTTTCATATCGCACAATGGAAAGGGCTATGACAATTTATTAGTAATCCGATAGCTATTAGATGAAAAGATTGACATTGAACTACTCAGGGTGGTGCATGACTGTAAAAGCTTTGAACAACAGATTTATTGATTCTCTAAACTTTCTCCCCATGGAATTAAGCAAATTACCATCAGACATGGGGTTCCCAGGGGCTAAGGGACATTTTCCACACTTGATGAACACATCACAAAATCAAAAACATGTAGGACCAATACCGCCACTAAAACATTATGGTTTAAACTGTATGCTACCTAGCAAGAAAGCCAAGTTTTTGGATAGGTAGGAAGAATGTAAGGGAAATGTGTTTAACTTGCAGGATGAACTGAAACGTTAATGTAAGCAGGATGTTGCAATTCTAAGAGAAGGTTGTGTCAGGTTCAGGGACGAGGTCATGAACATGACCAGACAGGCGTGCATGAGTCAGGGGCTGTGCATGTGGTGTACATTGATCCTTTTCAGTTTATGACTATCACTAGTGTGTGCATGGCAATGCTCAGACTTATGTTTTTACAGGAAGAGACAATTGCATTACTGTCCCAAGACAATTACCACCGCCAGCAAAAACAATTTCCTATGCCTAGCAGTCAGTGGCTTACGTACATGGAACACATAGAGTGCATTAAGATCCAACATGCATTAACCACAGCTGGCGAGTTTAAGGTAGGCCCATAGTTACTGGATGGTTATGCTGTAATTGAAGGAGTGCAGACCATTTTTGAGTTCAACCGTTGCTTTTTTCATGGTAGCAGTGTTTGTTACTGTGAAAATGATTTTAACCCGGTGACAAATACTACTTTTGGATGGTTGTGCAGAAAGACCATTCTTTCAAATTGAAAGGCTTTAACTTGCGGGTTTTGTTTAAGCAAGAGTTCAGAGACATGCTTGATCAAAATGCAGACTTGAGGAAATTTCTCACTGTCGCTCCATTACCAGAGCCCTTGCAGCCCTGTAATTTGCTTTTTGAGGGGAGAACAAATGCCATTTGCTTGTATTACACAGCAAAGTCAGGTGAAAAAATTAATTACTATGATTTCACCAGTCTGTATCCATTTGTTAACAAAAATAAAAAATATCCGGTGGGTCACCCCAGAATAATTTATAAAAACTTTGGAGATTTTAAAGGGTATTATGGGTTAGCAAAGGTGAAAGTTTACCCACCCAGATGGTTGAACTTTCCAGTTCTTCCAACCAAAACTGACAAATAACTGTTTTTCACACTGTGTCACACATTTGTGGAAACAAAACAGAGCAGCCCCTGTGCCCACGGTAATGAAGAGAGGACATTGACTGGCATGTGGTTCACTCTGGAATTGCATGCGGCCTTAGATATGGGATATAGGGTTAGTGAAATTTACAAGATTGGGCATTTTGACGAGTCCTCACACAATCTTTTTTCCTGGCTACATTAAACTGCATCTGAAAGGAAAACAAGAAGCTTTTCAAGAGGGGTTTCCAGAGTGGTGTGCTGATGCTGAGAAACAGCAAAGGTACATCAACGAGTATTATGAAAAACAGGGTGTCCGTTTGGACCCTGACAACATTAAAAAGAACCTGGCCAAATGACGTGTTGAAATTGAGTTGAACAGCTTATGAGGCAAGTACAGGCAAAGACCCAATTTACCACAGACCACCATTGTGAGAAACCCCGATGAATTGTTCAGGTACTTATTTGCCCCTTATTAAACACTTTGCAAGACCGTTGTCTTTATCACGACACAGACTCGGTCATCACTGTTAGCCACAAAGGGGAGTGGAATTCAGAACTGGGGGATTATTTGGGGTAATTGACCAAAGAAATCAATAACGGCCAACACATCACAGAATTTGTGGCAACAGGGCCATAGTTGTACGGGTACAAGCTATCTGGAAGCCTGTTTTAAGGTGAAAGGTATTAAGCTCAATGTGAGCACCTGCGAAAAAGTTATCTTTGAGAGTCTGTGGGAACTGTTTTTTTACTTTGCCATTAACCCTTATGATGAGGGCAGGGAATTTAAACAATTATTCATTAGCCGGAGATAGTGCATGATAAAGAGGACTGCCACATCGAGACCAGGACATTAAAGAAAATGCAGAAAGTTGTGTACGATAAGCGAGATCTTCAGGAAAATTTTACGTCACTACCATATGGATATTAATAAGATGGATATCGGGTTAAAGCACCCTTTTTCATGCATTTTGTCCAAACCTTCAATTGTGGTAAAGGTTATTTTATAAAACTTGCCTTCATAACTTGTAAACCTGAAAACATCATTTGGTGTTACAGCTGCTGGCAGCCTCTTTATGCAGTGTTGCTTGTGACATTTCCACACATTCAGTTTATAGAAGGTATACCAGAGTCATTTTCCGACGATCAGTGCCACCCGATAAAGTAAATTTGATTATAGTGGATGATTTGATGAAGTCTGCGTGTAAAAATAATGAGATAGAAAAGGATTTTACCAAATACGTATACCACAGAAACTGTAGCATTATGTATATTGTCCAAAATATTTTGTCAGGGCTGGAAAAGCAGAACCATAGCATTAAATACAAAATACATGGTGCTGTTTAAAAACCCTAAAAATAAACTACGGTTTACCAAGCTTGCCCGTCAGATGTACCCTGGTAAGGCCAATTTTTTGGGGAAGCGTTCAAGGACCGTTTATTGCAATAAAAGCGCACCATTCCTGCGCCCTTAGGGCATCCTTTGCCCTTACATTTGAGAAGCTACACTACAATCTCCCATTTGCATAGCCCTCACTTTGGCAAACATGCTCAACTCTACTCTGCTGGTTTCTCTGGTAACCATTTTGAATCGTTCATCTCCTTTTATATTGGGGTAGCGTATAATAATGGATTTAGCTATATCTGGCTTCAAACTGCTCAGATAAATCTGTTTTATCACAGGCGAGTTATCATTACTCACCCCCCTTCATCTGTTAGCCCTGAATATTCTATCCATAATGTAACAAACCTTTCAGTAAAATCTGCAACATCCTCACTTTCCTTCTGTTGACATGCAGAAACCTTCTTCCAATATGTCCGGGGTGGATAGTGTTCCTTCAAGAAAGCTCACACGATTTCCCACCCCCTTTTTATCACTATGATCTACTCGTCTCAACATTATTGCAGCTTCTATGGTTTTGATACCGTACATGTCTTTTAATTCTTGAAGAGCACTCCTTCCTCTCCGTCTGATTTTATGCCCTCATTCTTGTGTTCGGGAACAATTTTAAACCAGGTGGCTGCGACCCATACTCGTCCCTGACGTACCAGGTATCATCCCAATCTGTTCCCCCTCCTTGTAACGGTCTCAGGTCGGGATATAATTTGGGTGTTATATTTATGTCGCAGCATTTTTTTTACTTCCTTATTCAGCTTATCAACTTCTCCCTTAGCTTTTTCCTTTTCTGCAAACAAAACCTCATTTTGTTCCACCATTGCTTTTAACTTTTCTGTCAGGGACTTCTGTGTTTTATCCCATTCGGTCTTTTTGATAAATTTCTGTCTACATCTAGGTGTTTTCCTAGTATAAGCCCTGACTCAGTTTGCTTATTTTTATTCCAGTACTCATACACTTTTCTACACTCTTGCTCTGTCCACACACCGTCAGACAAGCCATATTTCTTCTTCAATTTCTCGTAACATTCTCCTAGTTTCTTTTTCTCTGACACCCAGTCAGAAACCTCCGTTAACTTCTCCTTGCACCAACTCATTTTCTCTCTTTTTCTTCTCAATAACAATCAGATTCTACCTAATCTGATAACCACCCCTCTGCTGTCCCGCAGAACTTTGGCAGACACACCAGTACACTTGAGAAAATCTTCTCTCCCCTCTGCTGTCCCGCAATCGCAGGCTAACAGACGGAGGTCCTCTGTTCCGCACTTGCAGGCTAACAGAGGTACCGGGCTCCAGGTTATTACCACACGTCCTGAATGGACCCTACGAAACAGCTCTTGTCGCACAGTCACACAGGCTCTTTATTCTTTACTGTACTTGCTACAGCATCGGGAAAGTACCAGTCAGTGCCGTGGAGAGGAGAAGGAACTTTTTACAAACAGGAGTCCTTACCTCATTCACAAGTACCTAACCTTCCCCTCCACCGCCAAACGGAGTCCCCTCAGCCGGGATTACCCTGCTCGCAGTACCAAAATTGTTGTGCCATATAAATGACAGAGTCCTGCTGTCTATGAAAGAAGAGTTGTTTATTTCATATGCATACGGTAAAGCAGCCTACACTGGCCAGTCTCTCCGAACGGTCTCCGAACAGTCTCTGAGCAGTCTGTGGCACAGTCAGGAACAGTCTGTAGCACCTGGGCTCAAACTACACGACAGGGATTAAGTTCCTGCTCTACACTGTTGACCTGGTATAGCTGTTCTCCATAGAACAGGTGCTGTAGCAGAGCCTGGCACAGCTGGAGCAGTACTGTCAGACCTGAGCACTGTCAATCAACGATGATGGTGGCTCTGTGGCTAAGGTTCTGCACCTATGGCTGGAATGTTGCTGGTTCGTATCCTGTGGTCTGCAGAGGATTCCTACTCCAATGGGCCATTGAGCAAGGCCCTTAACTTCAACTCCTCCAGGGGTGCTGTATAAATCTCATGTCTCATGGGACTGTGACTGTGTGTCTCATGGAGAGAAAGCTGGGGTATGTGAAAAAGACATATTCCTACTATAAGAAAATTTACAGATGTAGCCATTCAAAGTGTGCGGCACAGACACGTACCGCAGGTAATTGACTACGTCATCGCGCGTTATTGCACGTCATACTGCGGTATGTGATTGGTTGACCGACAGGGGCACTCGTGGTGCGTTGGTCGGTCATGGAAAGATTTAAATGTCTTTACTGTGCCCGTTTTAGTATTGAATATTTATATGGAATTTTACCACTGAAGGGAAATCTTAGTAGCTGAGCATAAAAAGAATAGGAGCATAATGCGTGTGAAGGCCATAAACAAAATTGATTTTGTTATATAAATATACAGTATTACAGTAACTAATGTGAAATAACGTGTATAAAAAGTGGTAGTTTTAAGCTTTTCTGCGAATACGCTCGATACCAGTGTAGCAGCAATGCTTGTTAATAAGACAGAATTAAGCGTTGGTATGCTGTCCTAAATGAGGCCCCATCTCGCCCTCCATCTCTGTGGTGCAGCCACAGAAAAAGTATTCATGCAGGCTGATTTAAGATGTTTTCTTTTGTTAAGGAACAGCTCCCAGACGGGGATGCACTTAGCTAAACCTGGCTATCATGATCAATGGTCATCCATTGGCGCCTATCAGTCTAGGGAGTGCCAAATGGACATCTGGACTGCATTCTTAAGTGTCAAGAGTAAGCGACTTATATCTCACCTTGACCAACCAATCAGGGACTGGCAGGGCGTGGTAATACCACGTGGGTCTCCAATGCCCGCCAAACTCTCAACCAATCAGCACACATCTGTGTCTTGGTCAAAAAGGGAGCCCAAGCTCAGATCGGGGCTCTCCTTGGCCATTTTCGCGCATCCTCAGAGACAATCACGAGACAACTGCTGTTGTCTGCAAAGGGACTTGGACTTTGTTCTAAGCGCAAGGCCGAGGATCCCGTACGTACTCAGAATTCTACCAACGTGAATGCTCCGCTTGATCAACGGCAGCCTACAGTTGGACCCTCGTCGACAACCTGAATAGCTTATTCAGAAGCAGCGCTGGACCGGGAATGAACCAGCTTCTTCCCAGGCAAAAGAGTGACTTGTGAGGACTCGCGGTCACACTCTGTGCATAGAGATTTTCTACTAGCCAGCCGGACTGCTGGTAGATCCCCTCGGAGCAACAACTGCCCTGCACACCGCAGTCAGATTCCTCCGCCCGTCCTACTCCGAGCTGCACCTTGACTGGTTGGCCGGTAGCCAGAGGACGCCGGGACAACGCCCATTGGATAACCGCTGGAACAGAGGCTGCAACATAGCATGTCAGCTGGTTTGGTGTTCGTGCCGGGAAATTCCAAATCCATACACAGTGGATAAGTAAACCCCATGTTCTACATTGCGTCTCGAGAATTCAATTGTACCTCAACACAAGTTGTTATCAATTTAATTCATCAGTAATGTATTTACTTCCAAGTTTAGAGTAACAGTGGGTAATAACACTGATTAGCGATTTGGTAACCAAACGTTATATAATGACATATATTCTCTGTTGTGTATCTCTTTGTGTTTGTATCTCTTCGAGATTATATACCTTGTATATTGATAACCCTCACAGTAAGGTCTGCCGCTCATATCCAGGCAGACTAGTATATGTTTGGTGCACAATTTATATTAATAAATGTACCTCGTGTATTGAACCCATGTGTGTGCGTTGTTAGTTGTTCTGACGATTGATTTTCTAAAAGCCCCAGCGAACAACCTCGTGATTACTGCTACAATTAATAATTGCCTCAGTAAACCCATGAAACCACTACACCAAAGTCAACAAGCATACTTTTAGAATTTGATTAATAGGGAATATAATATGGAATCGCGTATCTAAAGAAATAAATAATGATATAATTATATTCATGTACTGCAACACAAGAATAGCATACGCTGTACAATGTCTGTTGATACTGTTTGTATAGGGCTGTTTCACCACTCTTCATGCGATCTTGCTGATGGTCCTGTGGTCTAGGTACCTGACTACTAAATCACAGGTTGGGTGTTCAAATCCAGCTGGTACTGTGACTTTTTTTTAACATACATTTCTTTAAAAAAATAGAATAGCAATATTATGGACTATTAATTGACAATAAATATAGAAAAGCACATAAAATTTGGGAAATTTGGTTTCTGTCAAATCGCAATGAAACCTACAACTTGATTCTTATGGACGCCCGGTCCCGCCAGGGATTAAAAAAAAACATCACGTACCTAAAGAAATAACAGTATAACTATGTTCATGCACAAACGGTTGCCAGAAAGCTCTAAATTGCATTTTGAGTGCGGTTTTTGACTTTTTTTTAATTACATCCCATAAATAAAGCTGATACTGTTTAGACTTTTAATTATTTTAAACTGCATTACAGCAGCACAATGCACAATGCAACGTAAATTGCTACCTCTGTCTTCTGCGTAATAATGTTCAGAAATAAGAAATTTAATTGCTCATAAATCTAATCACTTATTCTACATAAACACAGCGTAATTGTTCTCTGAAAATGCTCTTTTTCTTGTTCGTTTTGGAGACCTTGATCGAAACTGATTTGAGATGTCAGAAGGGATTTATTTTCTATGTATTTCTGTGTGCGCATTTCCTACATTGCTTCGTTTGTCGAGATTTTAACTCTATATTTAGGCTCAGGATTTCAACTATAAATCATACACTAATTACTAACAGTAAATAATTATGTTTTGCTCCCTCTTACCACAAAAATATATATGTATTGTAGCTGGAATTAACTTTTTTTCATACTTGTCTCTACCTACTGCTACTCGAACAGGCACCCAGAGGTGGGGTGGAGTTAAAATGCCAAATAGGAGTGGCGCAGCATGGTTTTCATCACTCTCTGCGGGAGTGCTGGCTGTGATGAATTAAACTGGTTTCACAGGTATTTTCAAAGTAGAAGGGGGCGAGTCTTCCAGCGAAAGACACCTCCCCCCCTCCAAAAAACATTTTTTTGCTTAGAGTAGTAGTACTTAAGTACAGTACAGTAAGTAGAATAAGTACTTACAGTACTTACTTACGGTAGTACTTCTCGCGTGAAGAAAGCTAGGTGTTAGCATAAACTATTAGTAGAAGGGTCAAGCAAAGTCATGTACCATAAAAGTATGGTAGTTAAAAACCATTAATACTTTTGCTTGGGTTTAAATAAAGTCGATGTTTTCTCTTTTGGGTTGACTTGTCTACTTAGCCATGAGATATACAATAGATTGTCATTAAACAACCTAATGTTTATTAATCTTCCTTGTTATGCACAGTGGGAATGGTAATGTAATGGGAATTAATTTAATCACAGAGATCTCTCTGGTCGGGGTGTGGGAGAGCCGGCTGGCAGGCCGTGACGGAGAAGAAAATAAAGGTAGCTTTTAACTCGGCAAGTCTGAGTTTTTGTGTCTGTCATCGTTACACTATCATTCTGTCCATCGAAAATCTATATGTGACCTTTCAGATCACCTATCTATTTTCTTCCTAGCACAATTTATGAGCACTCTGTGATTAAATTAATTCCCATTACATTACCATTGGCAAGTTAAAAAAAAATTGCGTTGAAAAGCCGGGCGTAACAATTGTTTCCTTTTTCTGATCACCCACTGTTTGGATTCTCGTCTCACCTGCCCTGTTCTTTGTTTTCTTGTTATTTGCTGTGTGTGCCTGCTGCGATCCACTCCTGCCCTCACACCTAAAGAAGACTATTTTACATTTCTTTGTGTGGTCCATAGTGCAATTAACCCTTGCTAATACATTTGCGGCCTTTTCAAAGTCTGTGCTGTCCTTTGAAAGCGAAATGATCTCTGGTTCTTTGACAAAACAAGGCTCACCAAATAATGTGAAAAAGACACAAATCGAAACCTGTTTTTATAGCTTTTAAAGTCGTGCAATGTGTAAGCAGGAACACTTCATTATATCTTATATATGAAAAATACATAATATAGCTCCCAAACAAACGCAAACGTGTTTTTAATAAAATGTTTTTATTCATTCATAATCTAACTCACATTCCCGAGTGCCCCCCACCCTGTCTAACAATTTCAGGAAGACTAAGGAAGGACTAAGGAAGTTGTCATCTGCTGTTGAAGCTCTGTGAGCTCGGTGACTTTGAGACCACTTGTTATCCCAAGTTATTTGAATCACCACAATTCAAATAGAGAAAAAAGAGCTGACTGACAAGATTTAAGATGTGACTGTCAAATTAAAGATTAAAAAAAAAACACATTGCCCGACGTTAGTTACATTGCTTGAAAAATAATTTTATTTCTAGAGACTGGATAAGTAATTTAACAATACCTGCAAATGTTTTATGACATGTCGCTGTTGTGAATGTCTGTGGAGTGTATCTTATTTGCCTGTCCTGACTGGTGGAGCTCATCCAGCTGTGTCTGGATATCTTGGTCAGATATTCGGCTAGTGTGTATTGTCTGATTAGGGTTCTGTAGCATTCCACACGGCTAGGCAGCTTGTTCCCCCCTCCCGCCCCTCTCTGTATACAGTAGAGCCTCCTGTCCTGGCTGGTGGAGCTCATACAGCTGTGTCTGAAGAGAATCCAGGGATTCAGCTTTAACCACATGGCTGGGCAGCTTGTTCCCCCCTCCCGCCCCTCTCTGTGTACAGTAGAGCCTCCTGTCCTGGCTGGTGGAGCTCATCCAGCTGTGTCTGGATATCTTGGTCAAATATTCAGTTCGTGTGTATTGTCTGTTTAGGGTTCTGTAGCATTCCACAAGGCTGAACAGTTTGTTCCCCCCTCCCGCCCCTCTCTGTGTACAGTAGAGCTCTACTGTACATAGAGAGGGGTGGGTGGGGGAACAAGCTGCCCAGATGTGTGGTTGAAGCTGATACCCTGGATTCTCTCCAGACACAGCTGTATGGGCTCCACCATCCGGGACAGGAGGCTCTCCTGTACACAGAGAGGGGCAGGAGGGGGGGGGGGGGGAATCAATACATACTCTTAGAGTTTGATTAATAGGGAATATAATATAAAAATATAGTACTAAAAATAAGATACACTCTACAGACATTCACAGCAGCGACTGTCAGAAGATAGGACACAGCGACTCAGACACCCGTTGAATGGAAAGGGGCACTTTAATATTCTGTACGGCTAATATTTAAGCCAATACTTTAATATTTTTTTCTGTATGTTTGTCAATAGTGGGTACTAGCCAAATTTCGGCCCTTCACCGGTTGTTAGCTGTTTTTCTCTGCACACGGAGGATGTTTCTACAGATCTCCATGTGCAGAGTTTCTGTGGGGTGTTTGTTCTATTGAGTGTACTACCGTATAGGACAATGGGTTGGACTACACTTTCAAATATTTGAAGCCAGATTCTTGTTGGTGGATTGATGTTGAAGAGCCTCCTTCTTATTGCGTAGAAAGCCCTGAGTGCCTTCTCCCTCAGTGCCTTCACTGCCAGGTCAAAACTTCCAGATGAGCTGATGGTACAGTATATGTGATACAGTATGTGATATGCCGAGATATGTGTAGCTGGATGAGTGCTCCAATGTGTTGTTGTTAAGTGTACCTGTTTCCCTGAGGTCTGGCTTTTTTTCTGGAAAACCATAACTCTGGTCTTGTCCAGATTGACTGTCAGCGCCCAGGCCTGACAGTGCTGCTCCAGCAGTGCCAGGTTCTGTCATAGCCCCTGTTCTGTGGGCGACAGCAGGACCAGGTCATCTGCGTAGAGCAGGAACTTGATTTCTGTGTCGTATAGTGTGAGACCAGGAGCCGCAGACTGTTCCAACATTCCTGCTAATTCGTTGATATAGATATTAAACTGTGTTGGGCTCAGGCTGCAGCCCTGTCTCACCCCATGGCCAGTGGTGGTGATGTAATTAGTAAATCTTTAATAACCTTTACGGGGTAACAAAAATAACAACAACAATTTTACAAGTCTTGGGAGGAAGAATATCATCAATATTAATAATAATAATAATAAACTTTATTTTATAAAGCTTGTTTTAAAAAAAAACTTTTTAAAATGCATTTGCATTTGCACACAGAGCAGTGTTTACTTGAAAATGGAGATGCCATACTGAATAATTCCTGCACACAACCATTGCAGCGGAATTTGCATCATTTGGCAGGGCTATGATTCATACAAGTGGTGGTGGCTATGGAGACAAAATGTATTAACATTGGGTTGCTGTAAGTGGAGCACTAATAACCCCAAAGCTCTACTTATTATTTTACAAGAGAATGCACCTGACAAGCTGGACAGTATGCTTCTCAAAGCGCTTTACAGGATAACAACAACAATAACAACAAATTACAAGTTCTGGGAGGAAAGATATGATCAATATTAATAATAATAATAATAAATAATAATAAACTTTATTTTATATAGCGCCTTTAAAGGTGGCTCCTCAAAGTGCTTTACAGGATTACAGGATAACAACCGATGAAACAACAATGGCTGGGGGTTGAAAATTTTGTTTGTTCACAAACAATGTACTGTAGACACAGAGACTCAGTAGTAATTAGCAATATCAAAATAGCAATATTATGGACACACAATTAACATTTAAAAAAAATTCTCAGAGTAAAATAGAATTTATTATTAGCACAATTTATTACAGTGCTAAATTTAATATTATTGATTACTAATAGTTTATGCTAACACCTAGCTTTCTTAACGCAAGAAGTACTACCGTAAGTAAGTACTGTAAGTACTAACTGTACTTACTGTACTGTACTTAAGTACTACTACTCTAAGCAAAAAAAGGGGTTTTGGAGGGGGGGGAGGTGTCTTTCGCTGGAAGACTCGCCCCCTTCTACTTTGAAAATACCTGTGAAACCGATTTAATTTGTCACAGCTAGCACTCCCGCAGAGAGTGATGAAAACCGCTCAGCGCCAGATGAATGCACATTAATATGTTGGGCTTTTGGGCTCAGGTGGATTTGTGCCCTACTGTTCAACCTGCGGTACCGCTGTGTACTGTACATACAGTGTTATTTTGAAATATAAAAAATGTCAATATACTGTAGTGTCCATAATATTTGCTATTTTAGTTTTTCAAAGAAGTGTTTCTGTTAAAAGAAAACTCAAAGTGATTGCTTTATTTGAACACCCAACCTCACGTTTAAACAGTACTATAAATGAGTCGTTTAAGCCATGACGCCACCGAGGCAAGTCATGTGACACGCACTGAAACAGCAATACAGATATTACCGTAATATGGTCGAAGGTCAACCACATGTAAGACTTTGGTGCTTAAAATGTTTAGGGAGAAATTGAGTATTTGTGTGTATTTTTTCTTTAAAATACCAATAACAGCAACAGTTTACAGTTTATATAATATGTTTATGTTCCTAAATTAATATCGTTTATCACCTTTATGACCTTCATTATGCTCCTCTGCATTTTTATGCTTAGCTACTAAAATTTCCCTTTAGTGGTAAAATTCCATATTAATATTCAATACTTAGCGGATTAAAATGTGCACAGTAAAGAGATTAAATGATTAAATCTTTTCACTGACGACCAATACACCACAAGCCCGAAAGCGCAACATTATTAATAATATCTTCCGTGTCGCATTAACATTGGAAGGTTTTTTTTACAAGTGTCAAAAGAAGCGATACACAACCTGTCTCCTCTATAACTTCAGTTTACAGAGAAATTCCACCAGGGCCTCACAACATTGTCCAATAATACTCTTCTTGTGTCTAATTTTTAGTAGCTAGTACAGACCATAACAGACCAAAAAACAGAATCCACCTGTGATTTGGGTGTTAACAAAACGTGTTTACAAAGAAAGTGAAATACAGTAATACTACCAGCTATACAGATACATAGATTTAGATATTTAGATTATTAAATTAATATCATTATTAATTTATTTAGATATGTGATTACATATTATATTCTCGATTATAAAACAGATAATTCCGGTCCTGGAATCTGACTGCCTGACACCATTCTGAAGCGGTACCATAATCTCTGGTATACGGACACCCCAGAAATTTGACTTTTTACTGTGTGAGAAATTTAAAAGACTACTTCTTAGCGTAGATAAGAAAGCATGGATAAAAAAGCTTTCTTTGGATTCTCATGTATCTGATACAAGTATCTTTTAATACAGTCTTTGTTGTGCTCTTGAGGACCCTTGTGATATTTTGAGCTCTGGTTGAATGATAAGTGTCGCAGTTTAAATAATTTTCATTGTTAGAAATTATGAAACGCCCTGTTAAAAGCAAGGGAGTTTTAATGTCCATTATAGTAAAAGAAAATGGCTGAGAAAGTAGGATTGGAAAGTTTCCAAGTGCTTGTATAAATGTAATAAAGAAATGAACAAAAAAAGTGATTTATTCCTTTATCATATTGGCTATCTAATGTCCTGTCCTCGTTAGTTAGATCAACGAAATGCTGTGGTGTTTGTCAATGAAAAAAATAATTTTGTTTAAAATGACGGTTAGAAAGAATGTGGACCAGATTAATACTTTGAGTTTACAACTTGTCCAAAGTCATTCATTATTAATGCTATTAGTAATATCTTCAGTAAAGGCTTTAATGCATAACATATTTTTGCATAATTAAAATATTTATGATAAGGGTAGGCTGTGTACTTTTGCCCAACTGAGCAATCTTGCTTTCATAAAATATACCAACTTTTTAATGACTGATGATTAACATGCTGTAATACACAGTTTAAATTTAAAAGCTTAAATTCTGTACATGAGAGGTTAAGCTTTATTGGCTCCTCCTGGCGGTGATTCCGGATATTTTCCGGTATGACGTCAAATGACGCGTTACACCCTGTGATACTACGTGGTACTGCGTTTTGATGCGACACGCCTACCGCGGTGTACCGCGAAATACCCCACGCGTTTTGAATGGCTGCATCTGCCAGCAGCTATATCACCCTGCAACTCACAACTAGCAACCCACTGAAGCTAAGCAGGGGTGAGCCTGGTCAGTACCTGGATGGGAGACCTCCTGAGAAAAACTAAGGTTGCTTCTGGAAGAGGTGTTAGTGGGGCCAGCAGGGGGTGCTCACCCAGTGACTCATGTGGGTCCTAATGCCCCAGTGTAGTGACGGGGACACTATACTGTAAACAGGCGCCGTCCTTCGGATGAGACTTAAAAGCGAAGTCTTGACTCTCTGTGGTCATTAAAAATCCCAGGGCGTTTCTTGAAAAGAGTAGGGGTGTCCTGGCCAAATTTCCCATCAGCCTTTATCAATCATGGCCTCTTAACAATCCCCCTCTATGAATTGGCTACATTACTCTGCTCTCCTCCCCACTGATAGCTGATGTGTGGTGAGCATTCTGGCACACTATGGCTGCCGTTGCATCATCCAGGTGGATGCTGCACATTGGTGGTAGTGGAGGGGAGTCCCCATTACCTGTAAAGTGCTTTGAGTGGAGTGTCCAGAAAAAGCGCTATATAAGTATAAGCAATTATTATTATTATCTGTATATGGCCAATAAAGTTATGTTATCTAATAAAGGCAAGACCATAGTCAAGCATTCCAGAAGAAAGATGTATCTCATGGAAACAGGTACCACTTCACTCTGAACATTGGGACACACAACCAACTGCACATGCTTCTGACTGACAATCATTTTATCAGGGAGTTTCGACCAGACTGCATAGGCATGCAGGGCCTTCTACACTTCAGCCCCACCCTATATATTAGGTTGTGAATATGTAAAAGTGTCATCCAACCGATTGTGCTATATGGGAGTGTTGTAACAGAACGAATAAGGTTCTTGATCCTGAGATGAAGTAAAACAGATGAGTTTATTGCATGCAAGAAACAATAAAGCCGAAGTCTTGTTTCCCTCAAGAAACAACAAAACCGAAGTATTGTTCACCGTACTGGTACAAACCTTTTGGTTATATAGTGTCTTCTTCTCCGTTTCTGACGTCACTCAGTCTGATGGTAAAGAGGGGGGTTTATGGTATTTGGCCAGTTTACGATGTCCTGGCCTAATGGTCAGTTTAAGATTACACCCAGGGGGGTTCCTAGCTTGCATCTGCAATCCTTATCGGTTAACCCCCTTTCCTGCCATAAACCCCAGCTTGTTACCTAGAAGTCTAAACCTCATACAGAAAGGATTAAATTCAAACCCCCGTCTTCACATCTTTCTTCAGCAGTAAAGTGTGGGTCCACTCAAAGACCAAGATTACACTAAATGGGACTAACATCTCATAGAAACTCTGCACATAGAGCTCTGTAAAAACTTCCTACAGGTTAAGAGAAAAATGCCTTACAATGTAGGGCCAAATAAGACCAACAGCCATTACAAATCAGAACAGAGCGATCAAATACTGTTTACACCAGAGAGTGACCAGCATTCCTACCACAACAATGCACCGCCGAGTATATAAAAGAGCCCCATCAGCCTGCTGGTCCTAAGGCTCTCTGACACCAACCAGCTCCAGGACAGCACAGCAAACAAAAGACAAATAATAATCAACCAAATCACAGCAAAACACACAACAATTCCAAACACTCTGTGACACAGACACAAACATAATACAAAACCTAAACAGACAAAACTCTATAGCAGAATATCTGGCCAAAGCAAGAAACAGATCCCAATAAAGCACATCCTTGGTGAGCACATTCTGACCATAGAAGCTGGACAACACATGCAGACCTGGCTGCCAAGGCAGGACGGGCAGTGCCCCCACTGCCTGCAGGGAGAAACCGAGATGCACTTTCTGAGCCACTGTGAGAAAATAGCTGGGATTACACAAACATTCTTTCCAAATATACATGCAGCTATTCAAAGTGCACGGCACAGACACATACCGGAGGTAATTGGCTACGGCCTCGCGTAACATGACGTGCGATGATGAAAATCGGTTGACCGACACGAGCACTCGTGGTGCGTTGGTCGGTCGTAGAAAGATTTAAATGTCTTTACTGTGCCCGTTTTAGTATTGAATATTTATATGGAATTTTACCACTGAAGGGAAATCTTAGTAGCTGAGCATAAAAAGAATAGGAGCATACTGTAACACGTGTGAAGGCCATAAAAGATATTAATTTATTAATTAATTTTGGAACATAAACATACAGTATATGGCCGGTACTCGGTAAAGAAAAAATACACACCAGTATTTCATTTCCCCCTAAACATTTTAAGCATCGAAGTCTTTAACTAACGTGATACCAGAGTCAACAAGCATACTTTTAGAATTTGATTAAAAGGGAATATAATATGGAATCGCGTATCTAAGAAATTAATAACGATATAATTATATTAATGTACCGCAACACAAGCCGGAATCCAGCCGGAGCAATGACTTTTTTTTAACAAACATTTTTTTGAAAAAATAAAATATTTCCCTGGGTCAGAGATTAAATAAAACTACACTCGCACCAAACAAATTTATATTTCTAAATTTTACAACATGATCGAATTTAAGTCATTTTAATAACAATGAATAGTAACCTATGCATTACAATATAAACATTTATATTGATTTAAATCGCAAACGCGTGTTTAAATATATGTGTTTATTTATTCACAATCAGACAAATGTAACATTAATTGATATCTTTGTCTTCTAAGTATCTTAATAAACTTTCAGCATAGCTTGTGTAAGAGGACCCGGGGAAGGGTCATTTATAACTGGTATTTCCGGAACGAAACACTGAAAATACTCGATATAGACCTGGGCAAGATGGCCACACAGGATAACCAGCTGACCCGCTATTGGAAAAAGCCTATGCAGCGAAACAAGGAGACACAGCTGAACTACATCAGGAAACGGGATATAAATGCCCCAGAAGCGATGAGCCGGGGCGGAAGCCGATAAGGTGAAAGGAGAAGGAGAGATTTAGGAGTGTACTGAAAGGAATTTAAGAATAACGGACTATTAGATACAGTTTTGACTAAGATTACGGATTACGGCTTGGATACGGCACAGAGTGGTGTGGACATACGGATTTAGGGATTTGGATCGTTTGAAGATACTGGCAACGAACTGCAGATCGGATTTGGAAAGACATATCGACAAAGAAGGAAGATCAGTGTGGTGTGAGTTGGATCTCTTTTTACACCTGTTTTCCCCCGGCGACACAGCAATTGGTGAAGGATGCGGGCAGCTGCCGCTCGGGTTTGAGAATCGAAGAAAGCAAATTTTTTTCGTGTGTGTGTGCGTAAGTTTTGCTTTGCGTGTGTGGAGAAAAACCATGGAACAATTAATACAGCAATTGTCCCAGGCCACCCTTGCCCAATTTCAGGCATTAAAAGGACAGCAAGAAGCTTTCCAAGCGCAACAGGAGGCAAATCAAATTCAAAGCGAAACTAACGAATGAATTATAGAAGAGCAAAAATGAGTACGGGCAGAATTGCACAGATTAGGGAAAGAAATCCAGCAGGCCCCGGTAGCGGGGAGAGACACCGCTCAGGCTGAACAAATTGCGCTACAAAAGATGACAGAGCTTGATGATGTGGAAGCGTATTTAACCACCTTTGAAAGAACTGCATCTCGAAATACATGACCCAAAGAGCAATGGGCCAGGAGAGTAGCCCCTTATTTAATTGGAGAAGCCCAAAAAGCCTATTATGATTTAAAAGAGGAAGATGCAGAGAATTATGAGACTCCGAAAAAGGAGATATTGGCAACACTAGGGGTAAGCATGGTGATACGAGCGGGCCGGTTTCACAATTGGAGATATCAGATGAACAAGCCTACGATGTCTCAGATGTTTGACCTGGTACATCTGGCAAAGAAATGGCTCAAGCCAGAAGAATTAAACCCAGGACAGGTGGTAGAAAGGGTGGTGTTGGATCACTTTGTGAGGAGTCTGCCTGTTCATCTGAAAAGGAAAGTAAGTGAAGGGGATCCCCAGACACTAGATCAGGCAGTGGACTTGGTGGACAGACACCATGCCACAGAGGCCCTGTTTAGTAAGAAAAAGGGGGGCTTTTGGAAAGAGGAGAGAAGAAGCCCCAAGAGTCTGGAAACCGAAATGAAGTATCGGCCAATAAAGTATAGTGATTATTGGGAACCTATACAATTTAAAAAAACCCTTCTGGAAAGGTCTGACTCAAGGCCCCGACCAGGGAAAGGAACCAGACGATGTTTTAATTGTCAGGAAGAAGGGCATTTAGCCAGCCATTGCCCTGGCCTCTTCGAACCCATGCAGGTAGACCCCCGAGGCGAAGCCAAATGTAACTACCTTACAGCACGGGTCCCGACCTGCGAGGATCCCCATCTTACGAAAGTTGAGATAGGGGGAGAACTGGAGATCCAGAGAACAGAGGGAATACCTATTACTTGCATTCACGGGGACACCAAGGTCTGTCCGACGGTAGAAATGAGCATCTCTACAGAACAGGGGACCTACCATTCAACGGTAGGAGTGGTTGAGCAGTTGCCTTACCCTGTCGTACTGGGACGAGACTGTCCCCACTTCCTCCAGATTTGGAACACTGTCCAAACAGCTAGGCGAAGACCAATCCCCTGCCCTGAAGACTGGGGTGACGCCCCTAACGACGACCCTGATGAGACGATCCCACAAGAAGGAGGAACTGAACTTGGAGATGAGTTTGAAAACATGGATTTACCGGACTGGAAACCCCCAGAACGTCGTGGTAAGTTTGGGACAGCCCAATTAGAAGATGGAAACTTGAGATATGCGTGGGGACATGTCAGGAAAATTGATGGGAAGTGGTGTACTGATCCTAGTACAGTGGGTTACTCATATTTCATGACAAAGAATAATCTCTTCTATCAGGTGCAGCAGAAGGGACAGGAGGAAGTGAAACAACTCCTTATTCCCCAGGCCTACCAGATGAAGCTCCTCAACTTGGCCCATAGCCACCTCCTGGGCGGACACCTGGGGGTAAAGAAGACGTCCGAGAGACTCTTCTCTAGGTTCTTTTGACCAGGGATCTATAAGGCCATCGAGAAGTATTGTCTGGAATGCCCCGAGTGTCAGAAAAGTGTGCCACAACCGTACTATAGAAACCCTTTAATTCCCCTCCCAATTATTGAAACCCCCTTCGAACAGATTGGGATGGATTTGGTGGGGCCCCTGATCAGAACCACCAAAGGTCACCAGTATATTTTAGTAATAGTGGACTATGCTACAAGGTACCCCGAAGCCATTCCGTTGAGAGCTGCCACCGCCAAAAACATAGCTAGGGAGCTAGTACAACTGTTCACTAGGGTCAGAATTCCTAAAGAGATCTTAACGGATCAAGGGACTCCTTTCATGTCTAAAGTCATGCGAGACTTATGTAAGCTACTGGGTATACAGCAGATCCGAACTTCAGTCTATCACCCTCAAACTGATGGTCTAGTAGAATGTTTTAATAAGACCCTGAAAAGCATGCTTAGGAAGACTATGCAAAAGGATGGGAAAAATTGAGATCAGCTGCTCCCGTATCTCATGTTCGCGGTTCGAGAAGTACCGCAAGCCTCGACCTGATTTTCCCCATTTGAATTATACTCTCAGAAACCACAGGGCCTATTGGACGTGGTCAAAGAATCATGGGTACATCAACCTTCCCCTTTACAAACTATCCTTGAGCATGTGGAACAGATGAGAGAAAGAATAAATGTTATTGTTCCCATAGTGAAAGAAAACCTGGAGAAAGCCCAGGCTCAACAACAACAAATTTATAATAAGGGAGCGGTTGCGAGGGAATTTCAGACTGGGGACAGAGTACTGGTCTTAGTTCCAACCCCAGAGTGTAAATTCTTGGCATCCTGGCAGGGGCCTTATGAAGTGGTGGAAAAGGTGGGGCCGGCCAATTATAAGGTCAAGCAACATGACAGAAGACAGCAGCATCAAATCTACCACGTCAATTTGCTGAAGAAATGGCATGGTTCCGAAGTTCTGCTCACCCACTTTTCCCCAGACCCTCTGGAAGAAGAAACAGGTGCGGTAGCCGTGGGAGACCTGGCTCCGGCTCAGAAACAGGAACTACAAGAATTCCTAACCCAAAACAAAGATGTTTTTCCCGGACACCTGGTCGAACCCATCTTATACGACATAAGATTATCACGGAATCAGGGAAGAAGGTAAGGCTACCCCCATATCAAGTACCAGAAGCCAAAAGGAAATTGATTAAAGAAGAGGTGGGAAAAATGCTGGAGATGGGAATAATCGAGGAATCCCATAGTGAGTGGGCTAGCCCGATAGTTCTGATCCCCAAGCTGGATGGAACTATTCGATTTTGCAACAATTTCAAAAGGTTAAATGAGATCTCGCTGTTTGATGCATACCCCATGCCCCGTTTAGATGAACTAATCGAGCGATTAGGTAACGCCCGATACATCAGCACCCTTGATCTTACGAAGGGATATTGGCAAATGCCACTGGTCAAAGAAGATAAAGCCAAAACCGCTTTTGCCACACTTGAGGGACTATATTAGTATAGGGTCCTACCCTTCGGTTTGCATGGCGCTCCCACAACGTTTCAAAGATTAATGGACCGAATTCTGAGACCATATCGGGATTTTGCAGCCACCTACTTGGATGACGTCGTGATCCATAGCACGACCTGGGAATAACATCTACAACACCTGGAAGCAGTGACTGGAGTGTTGCGAGCAGCAGGATTAACAGCCAACCCAAATAAATGTTGTCTGGTGGCTAGGGAAGCCAATTATCTGGGTTATAAGATCGGGAGAAGATTTATCATGCCCCAAGATCAGAAGGTGCAGTTAATTAAGAACTGGCCCAAACCTGCTAACAAGAAGCAGATCCGAACATTTTTGGGACTGGCAAGTTACTATCGACGTTTCATTCCAGGTTTTGCCTCCATTTCTGCCCCTCTGCACGACTTGACGAAGACAAGCTGTCCGGAGAAAATAAAATGGACCGACTTGAGAGGAAGAGAGGGCCTTCCGAGACTTAAAAGCAACTCTCTCTTCTCAACCTGTTTTACAGGTACCAGACTTCAATAAACCTTTCATGGTACAAACTGATGCTTCCGACACTGGAATTGGAGCCATACTCTCGCAAGAAATTGAAGGACTGGAGCATCCTATTCTGTATATCAGCTGTAAGTTGAATCCGGCTGAAAAACACTATTCTACGATATAGAAAGAATGTCTAGCAATCAAATGGGCCCTAAACTATTTGAGATATTATTTACTGGGAAGACGATTTATATTATACACAGATCATGCGCCATTAACATGGATGTTACAAAATATGGATAAAAATGATAGAATTACATGATGGGGTCTTAGTCTGCAAAGATTTCAATTCCAAACGGTATATAGAGCCGGAAGGAAACAAGGAAATGTAGACACCCTCTCCCGAATGCACTGTTTATTTTTCTCTAGATCGCCCGAGGTCGGGGCTTATCTCAGGGGGAGGGAATGTAAGAGGACCCGGGGAAGGGTCATTTATAACCGGCATTTCCAGAACGAAACACTGAAAATACTCGATATAGACCTGGGCAAGATGGCCACCCAGGATAACCAGCTGACCCGCTATTGGAAAAAGCCTATGCAGCGAAACAAGGAGACACAGCTGAACTACATCAGGAAACAGGATATAAATGCCCCAGAAGCGATGAGCCGGGGCGGAAGCTGATAAGGTGAAAGGAGAAGGAGAGATTTAGGAGTGTACTGAAAGGAATTTAAGAATAACAGACTATTGGATACAGTTTTGACTAAGATTACGGATTACGGCTTGGATATGGCGCAGAGTGGTGTGGACATACGGATTTAGGAATTTGGATCGTTTGAGGATACTGGCAATGGACCACAGATCAGATTTGGAAAGACGTACAGACGAAGAACAAAGACGATCAGTGTGGTGTGAGTTGGATCTCTTTTTACACCTGTTTTCCCCGGCGACACCACACTTTCTCCCCGTTTAGATTTATTTTTCTTGGGATCTTGGGATCAAACGTGGAAAGATTTTTATTTTTTAAATACATTTTAGAAAAGTGTAATCTATTCTAAAAAGCTGTATATGACCTGCTATAAAGATACATATTGTAAAACTTTCGGATTCGGATAGGACGGACACAAGAACTCAGACTTGCAGAGTTAAAGCAAGTTAAAGCCTTGATTTTATATATCACCTTTAAAAGTGGCATCTCAAAGCAATACAGTAGATGTACTGTAAAAACAGTTAAAAGGACCACAGATTACAAAGTAAATACCCAACACTGATTGTACCCATCTGTCATGCTAATAAAGCACCTTGAATTGAATTTAATTGAGAGAAAGAGGGGGGGGAGGGCGAGCGAGAGAGCACAGCCAGGACAGACAGGCAAATAAGATACACTCCACTGATACTCACAACAGCGACATATCATAAAACGTTTGCACATATTGTTAAATAATTACTTGTTTTTCAGGAAGTTAAAAAAACACTTGAATTACTTATCCAGTCTCTCGAAATAAAATTATTTTTCAAGCAATGCAACTAACGTCGGGCAATGTGTTTTTTTTAATCCAACATTGACAGCCACATCTTAAATCTTGTCAGTCAGCTCTTTTTTCACTATTTGAATTGTGGCGATTCAAACAACTTGGGATAACAAGTGGTCTCAAAGTCACCGAGATCAGAGCTTCAACAACAGATAACAATTTCCTTAGTCCTTCCTTAGTCTTCCTGAAATTGTCAGATTATGAGTGAATAAAAGCATTTTATAACAAACACATTTGTGTTTGTTTGGGTGCTATATGATGTATTTTTCATATGTTAGATATAATGATGTGTTCCTGCTTACACATCGCACGACTTTAAAAGCTAGAAAAACAGGTTTCGATTCACATTATCTGAAGAGCCTTGTTTTATCAAAGGACAGCACACTCTCTCTCGCTTGCAGGGGGGAGGGCAAGCGAGAGAGAGAGAGAGGAGGAGTGATATGTGAATATGATAATGTGAATTTCATCAAGTCAGGCACCTGTGAATTTGCAGTATTCCCAGAAAGAGCCGCATCCCATCCACTGTTCCTCCAGAAAGCTTATGCAGAAGTGAAGGAATTAAATATGGAATTAATATGGAATTTAATATGGAATTAAACCGGTTTCACAGGTATTTTCAAAGTAGAACGGGGCAAGATTTCCAGCGAAAGACACCCCCCCCCTCCAAAACCCAGTAAGTACAGTACTTACCAGTTAAGAAAGCTAGGTGTTAGCATAAATTATTAGTAATCAATAATATTAAATTTAGAACTGTAATAAATTGTGCTAATAATAAATTTTATTCTACTCTGAGAATGTAGGGGGAGGAAGAATGCCCGTGGTCTTTTCACTTACTGCAATATTATGGACACTCAATTGACCTTTAAAAAAAAACAACTTTTTTGACAGCTGGTACAGCACCCCAGCGTGCCCATGTGCCAGCAGTATATTCTCATGTACAGGTAGAATATGCTCATTGTCTTCCAATGAAAGAAGGGTTCCTTTCGCCGTAGTTGGGAGACAGAAGCTTGCCACACCCAGACTGTTACACCAATGCATTCGCATGTTAAAGCGATTTCATTGAGGAGCCTAGCTTTCTTAACTAGTAAGTACTGTACTTACTGGGTTTTGGAGGGGGGGAGGAAATCTTTCGCTGGAAATCTCGCCCCCTTCTACTTTGAAAATACCTGTGAAACCGGTTTAATTCGTCACAGCCAGCACTCCCGCAGAGAGGGGGGTTGTACTTGCAGTGCATCGGTATAGATGGGAAAGCCAGAGCCGACTGCTACGCCCCACCCCCCGTGTTCGGGGTGCTCATCATTCTCAGTGCATAACAAGGAAGATTAATAAACATAAACATAATCTCATGGTTAAATACTCAAGTCTAGCCATGTGTGTGTCTAGTCTTCAACAGCAGATGACAACTTGTGAGTTTGATTAAGAATGAATAAAAGCATTTAATTAATAACGCACTTGTGTTTGTCTGGGTGCTGACAAAGTAAAAAACAATTACTTTTCGACAATGAAGAACTGTGTGTGTCTCTCTTTCTCTGCTGGCATTTGTAATCGTTTTTATTTTTAAATACATTTTAGCAAATTAATGTACCATAAAAGTATTGTGAGACATATTTGGATTAACATGTTCAGTGTTCAGTGTGTGGTAATTTGTTTGGTGCGAGTGAAGTTTTATTTAATCTCTGACCCAGGGAAAAGTGTGGTATGGACAGCTGAGGAGAGAATGCAAGCTCGTACTGTGTCTGTTATTCTTTTTGTCTTCTTCTGGCTTGGTCGGATTGTTTTTGTTTTATCAATAAAGTTTGATAATCGTCCAGTAAAAGCTCTGTTGTCCTTCACATGAATGCCTGAAACATTGTACCGAACCCAGGATTTTACAGTATTTTTTCTTTAAAATACCAATAACAGCAATATACAGTTTACATAATATGTTGATGTTCCAAAATTAATATCGTTTATGATCTTTATGACCTTCGTTCTGCTCTTCGTTAATGTCTAAGCCGGAACACATCATTACAGTATATCTCATTTTGTATTTCTTTAAAAAATAAAAAAATCATTTGCCCAGCCTAACAGTATTGTTGTTATAGTTTTTATCCTGTAAAGCGCTTTGAGGAGCCACCTTTAAAGGCGCCATATACTATAAAGTTCATTATTATTACTATTGTTAATTTGCTATACAGAGAGGTGA
This sequence comes from Lepisosteus oculatus, assembly GCF_040954835.1. Classification (NCBI taxonomy): domain Eukaryota; kingdom Metazoa; phylum Chordata; class Actinopteri; order Semionotiformes; family Lepisosteidae; genus Lepisosteus; species Lepisosteus oculatus. The sequence goes on along the minus strand of NC_090703.1, from coordinate 27,623,018 downwards.
ACATTATTACGCAGAAGACAAAGATAGCGATTAACGTTGCATTGTGCATCGTGCTGCTGTAACACAGTTTTAAATAATTAAAAGTCTAAACAGTATCAGCTTTATTTATGGGTTTTAAATAAAGGCGATTTAAACACGATTTAAATCAATATAAATGTTTATATTGTAACGCATAGGTGACTATTCATTGTTGTTAAAATGACTTAAATTCGATCATGTTGTGATATTTAGAAATATAAATTTGTTTGGTGCGAGTGGAGTTTTATTTAACCCAGGGAAACGTTTTATTTTTTCAAAGAAATGTTTGTTAAAAAAAAAAGTCATGGCTCCGGCTGGATTCCGGCTTGTGTTGCGGTACATGAATATAATTATATCGTTATTAATTTCTTTAGATACACGATTCCATATTATATTCCCTTTTAATCAAATTCTAAAAGTATGCTTGTTGACTCCGGTATCACGTTAGTTAAAGACTTCGATGCTTAAAATGTTTAGGGAGAAATAAAATACTGGTGTGTATTTTTTCTTTAAAGTACCGAGACCAGCCATATACTGTATGTTTATGTTCCAAAATTAATATAGTTCATGGCCTTCTCACACGTTACAGTATGCTCCTAATCTTTTTATGGTCAGCTACTAAGATTTCCCTTCAGTGGTAAAATTTCATATAAATATTAAATACTTAAATGGGCACAGTAAAGACATTAAATATACATATACATACTGTATACAGTACAGTTTGCATACAGTAATATGTTTATGTTCCTAAATCAATCTCTTTTATGAGCATGTGAAAGGCATGGTGAATCGAAGATTCTGAAAAATAACTGTACTTTGCATGATTGGAAACAAATGCGTGATTGCGAAATGCTGTGGTGTTACTTTTACAAAGATGGTCAATGAAAAAAAGAATGTGGACCAGGGCAATACTTTGAGTTTACAGCTTGTCCAAGGTCATTCATTATTAATACTATTAGTAATACTTTGATGGCGACAGCTCAGACATGAGAGGTTGGCTTTATTAGCTCCACCTTGCGGAAATTCCGGATACTATTATTTTACCTATGGTACTATACGAGAATTTACGGTAACTTGCGGTAGACTGCGTGAAGCGCACCGCAAAAAATAATGTAGTATCGCCCGCTTGTTTTGAATGGCTGCATCTGTAACAAATTTAATCCCAGAATTACCGCAGCTTCCAGAATTGGAACAGTGTACATGTCCTATGAAAGCAGGAAACTTAACTGAGCTTGCAACATGGTATGTTATCTCCTGTCACAGCCTGAGGAACAGTGAGCTTTTCTCTCAATATATTGTATGTATTATGTTAATGTCCTATTATTTTTTGTAATTGGATTGTAAGTGTTTGTTGTACAGACTGTATATGCTTTGGTAACACTGTGATTTACTGGTCATGCCAATAAAGCAGTTTGAATTTCAATTCAACAGTGTACTAGACACAAGAGGTATTTTTATTATTTTAAGGAATATACAACAGTCACGCTGGCCTAGTCTGGGAAACACTCTAGCACTAAAGTTTTCCCTTGGACAGTTTCTTCCTTTCAACCTATCATGAACCAGTTCTGTCTATTAAGACCTCTCTACAATTGGGCCTTAAAGCCTATCTCATATGTCTTGAGTCTAGATTTAAAAACAGAAAAAGAGTTTACATTTTTCTGAGTGGCAGGTATAGAGTTGAAAGCACACACTCCAAGTTGCTTGTTCCTGTGACAAAGTTCCAACTTAAGGCTGGGCAAACATTCGAGGTGAAAAGTCTTCTACGAGGAGGGTACATTTAAAGCTGAGACAATGGCACCAACATTTTTTGGCACTCCCTCTCTTTAAAGCCCTTGCCAAAAACTTCAGACAGTATGTACAGTTCAAATTTAAACTGAATTAAAAACTACACATTCAATTTAACCATTCTGTTTTCAAATTACAGCACACAAGAGAGACTAGGGATAGACACAGATAGAAAAAAGTGAATTCTACCTACAATACATTTATATATTTTTGTGGTAAGGGGAAGCAAAAACATCTTTCTGCTAGTATATAGAGTTCAAATCTCAACAAACAGAGCAAACATGGAAATGTGCAATTTTTCTGGGGCAGAAATAGAAATAGAAAATAAATGCTTTTTGACAGCTTGCATCGATTTCGATCAAGGTCTCCTAAATGAACAAGAAAAAGAGCATTTTCTGAGAGCAATTACTTTGTGTTTACATAGAATAAATAATTAGAAATTTGAGCTGGTTCTAATTTCTTATTTGTTTAATCAGTGAAAATTCAGGTCTGGGCTCAACACAATATAGGCTGTGGATTGGCAAGAGTAAATCCAGTTTGAGTGCCAGAACCTAGCCATGCCCCACACTGGTGAAACCACATTAAGGCAGAAGCAGTTCAGGCTGTGGAGGAAGTTAAAGACATGTTGATGACCGGAGTCATTTGGCATGCCCAATCACACAATAACTCTCCTGTGTGGACAGTCAAGAAACCTGATGGTGTCTGGAGAATCACCATAGATGGCACCCACCTTAATAAAGTGACCCCTTAAGTTCCTGCCATTGTAACAAATCCAGCCACCATCCTGGCAAGCATTGAGAAAGATATGTTTTTACAGTTTTGGATATTTCTAATGGATTTCGGTCCATCCCACTTCACAAGATAAATTTGCATTCAATTTAACACATGTAAGCAACACATTTGGACAAAGCTGCCCTACGGTTTTCAAATTTAGCCAGAGAGACCTGAAGATCGGCTCATGTCTAGAAGGTCCATATGTCTACAATATGTTGATGACATTTTGCTAGCTAGTCCCACAGGCGACCAGCATGAGGGATCCCTAGCTGCTGTCCTGGGACAACTGGAAGAAGAGTTTGAAGTCAATCCTGCCAAAGCTGAGGTGGGATGTTGCACCAGAGGCATAAGATCTCTGGAGGGCAGCAGACCATGACAAACAAGAAAGTAAGATGTCAGCCCAATTACAGTATCAGGAATGAGAAGTGTTCTGGGACTGTTTCACTACTATAGATCCTGATTACTCTGAAATTGCAGCTGCCCTCCATAAGATGACAACAGAAGGTCAGCCCAGAGTGTTCACACTCGACTGGACCCAATAAAAAGATGAGGCCTTTATTGCCCTGAAGCAGGCCCTGACCTCAGTCCTGGCTCCGGGACTACCAGACCTATAGCAACCATCCCACCTGTTGTGCTGGGAAGGAGACGTGAGTTACAGCACCATACTGTGCCAGAACACAGGAGATAGATATGAGCCTGTGGGGTTTTACTCCACTATGATGCCCAGTGCTATGAAAGAACAAATGAAATGCTTAACGGCTGCTAATTGTGCTGCTTGGGGTGTAAGAGCCATGGAAGATCTGGTAGGACTACAAAATTTTATACTGCACACATACACTCTCCTGACTGAGCCAGACACGTAATTGTGGGTTAACAGATCCAGATTGTATAATGAGGGACAGCGAAAGACTGGATGGGCTATGGTGACTGTAGATGGGTAAAAAGTATGAACCGACTCTCCAGGACAGATGGGGCGCCACTAGTGGAAATGGTGGCCTTAAGAGAAGCCCTACATGAAGGAAAAGGGAAGAAGGTCAACATATACACAGATAGTAGATATGCTTTTGGTGTGGTACATGACTTCTGTCCCATGTGGAACAGCGCACCTTAATAACAACTATAGGGACTGAAATTAAATGTTAAGGCACATCAAAAGGAAGAGTCCAAAAGAAGCCCCAGGATGCACTGGAGACATAGGATCTGGGAGTAATTGTTACCCCCACTTAAGTAACTTGTACCCGAGACCAGTGTTGAGGACCTAGTGGCCTAGAGTGAAAAAGAGGACTCAGAAACTCTGAGGTGTTAGGAAGAAAAAGGTGCTTGGGTCACTAAGGAAGAAGTCTGATGAAGGGATCAGGTGGTGGTACCAATCAGATAGCTACGACCCCTCATGCAGATATACCATGGACAGGAACATGTAAGTGATGGGGAATGAAAGCTCAGAAAAAGAAAACATGGTGGTGGTGAGGCATGGGACGGGAATTTAATGATTACTCTAGACGGCGTGTGATATGTCTACAGGAAAAGGTTGGACAGGGAATTAAGGTTAAAATGGGGCATGTGCCCTGACCCACAGGGCTGTGGACACACCTCCACATGGACTTTACTGGGCCATTGCCACATAGTGGAGTAAATAAATATCAATTTGAAATTACTGATCTACAGTATTTACTAGTTGGGATGAAGCATCCTCACGTACATGCCCACTAGCAAAGTTACTAAGGAGAGAAGTTTTCTAACAGTGGGGGACTCCTCGCATGATTGACTCAGATCAGGGTACACACTTCACTACTGTACTTTACACACTTTTCATAGGAAAACTATGAAATAGCATTAAGATTGTTGGGGGTAAAGCAAAGGTTCCAAATCCCGTACCACCCCCAGAGTTCAGGAATGGTAGAGTGCATGGATCAAACACTTAAAGATAGATAGATAAGACTTTATTGATCCCGAAGGGAAATTGATGTGTTACAGCAGCCCAAGACAAGCAAAAAAACAAATCAGAATAGACAAAACATTAGAATACGTACAGTAATACAAAATAAATATAAAATACAGTAAATAAATAAAAATAAATACATAGGTGTGTGCAAAATATGATCATAGTCACCGTAAAAACAATAAAATATGTGCAAATTGTGCATAGGTATATACAGATTGAGTATCCAAAAAAGTACAATGGAGAACAAAAGAGCCCGGTTTGCCCGTAGTACACGCCAATTTAAAAAGTTGCTCAGAGACCGTCATAACTCCGAGAGAAAAAAAAACACAGAAACAAAAATGAAAGTAAACGATATTCCAAACTAAAACTAATGTAACTACTGGTAGTAACAACAAAAGGACACACAAAGTAACCGTAGCTGCTGCAACAGGCTGCCGCATCCACGGCGCCATATTGGAATCACAGGCAGTGCAGGATACAGCCAAGGGGTGGTATGTGCTGTTGCCTGTCATTCTGTGGAGCATTAGGTCAATGCCAAACTGGTTTAAAGGACTGACACCATTTGATGATGGGATGAGTTATGCAAATACCACTCGATGCACTATCAGCAGTCACATTACAATATTAGTAAAAACTTATGAAATTTCTGAAGGAGCTAGACAGTGTAACCAGAAGAGACAGGGAGCAAGTGGAGCAGAGACAAGAGGAAAGTGACAGGAAAGAAGAAGTTGGAAGTTGGAAGGGTGCCTGAAATGCTACCCTGAAACAGGTGATTGGGTGTTAACAAAAAGGCCTGTCAGAAGGGCCTCAGAGCACAGATGGGAAGGGCCATACCAAATTCTGCTTACATCAGACACCTCAGTATACCTCTGGATGATAAGGGGTTCGAGATGGTGGCTCTGGTCACAAGTCATATGGGTGCCTGAAGAGGGGAGTGTTCTTGCAAGGGAATCAATCTGCAAGGACCAGGATCTTTCTATCAACTAATGTTTTTTTTTCCCACAGAGGACCCCTGACAGCACTACTAACCCCACGATCCATATGAGGCTGCTTTTTGGCTTGTTCTGTTTTCTCTGTCTGCCCTTACCACCAAGCAGAGCTAGCAGATGGATACCTGAGATCTAAAATTGGAATGGAACCAAGTGCCTCCAGAGAGGGTGTTATGTGAGCTTCCTATCAGGAGAATCAGAGAAAGACCTGTGCATATTCTGAGACCCTAATCGAAGGAGAAACATAATCCATTATAATACAGTCATAAGTCACAGTTCATGATACGCTATGGAACCTGGGTGAAGCCACTTATGCCTTTTTCATAATGTTCCAGGAAATGGAGAAATACAAATCCAAACAAGGGAAAGTACTGTGCTGAAGTATGTACAGTTAGGGAATTGTTCGTATCTCTGAGAGGGGTGGACATTTGCTCCTTTGGACTGTCTTAAATCCTGTGCCACTGTGTTTGATTACCAAGTATTTGTAGAAACTGAGACACATGTACTTGGTCCTTTTAAAAAATAGTTCAAAGTGATCAGAGCGATGTCTAGCTAAAACCACTTTGAAGGTTATTACAGGCATCTCTGTACTCTGATAGGAATTTTGCATTGGCTTGTAGCTCATCGATTTTGCTCCAGAGGGATTGCATGTTGGCCAGGATGATGGAAAGGAGAAGTATTTGGTTTAACTTTTCTTTGGTGCACACTGCCTTTCTTCCCCCTCTTTCTGGTGTAGATTATGCCGGTTCAGGGACGCCAAATATGTAATCATAGTGGCTCTCTGAAGGCACCAGTTCTGTAGGGTTTGGGCATTTACTGAGACAATTATTAATTGTAGCAGTAAATCACAAAGTTGATTCTTTTGATGGCTTTAGAATCCAACCATGCGACATAACTCAAACAACGCACACACACAGGTACTAATACACGAGGATACATTTATTAATACATAGAATATGCATATAAACCTAACAGATCTTATCGAGAGGGTTATCAGAATACAAAAGATATATATTCAATCAGTTACAAAGAGTTAAACATCAAGAGGACATACGTTCAGTATATCATTCATTAAGACCGTTTCGTAAAGTGGACTTGGTTACAACTTCTACATTAGATACTCAAACAAGTACATAACTCTTAGGAATTAAATTGATATCAACTGGTTGGGATAACAATTGAATTCTCGAGCTGTAATGCATTGAAGTTGAATACTCATCCAATCTTTGGGGATTCAGATCTCCTGCGGGCACAAAGAAACAGTTGCAGGCCGTTGCTGTCCAATCCGCGCTCTCTGGCTCGGTGCCAGGCTGTGCTGTGCGGCTTGCGACGGTGCGCTGCTGATGCTCATTGTTGGCTTTAACTAGCAAAGTTTGTGCACAGGAGAAAAGATGACTGTGGGTCCCAGCAAGTCAGGAAGAGGACCGGTTCGTTCCTGATGAAGAGCTAGTTCTGAATAGTGATTCAGCTGTCCACAGTTCCGACCTGTTCACGAGGCCTGCTGCTGGTTACTCTCTGGCAACCTCCACTCTACACTCTTAGAACAAAGGAAAGTTCTGGCACTCGGACACACTGGCCGTTCCGTGGTTGTCCGGGCTGAGTCTCAGGATGGTCAGGAGGCGCGCTGCGAGGATGTCCTGCCCTTGGGAGCCTTCTGCTCCTGGGCCGTCCTGCCCTGGAATTCTCCTTTGAATTCCCTTTAGAACAGTCCACAGAATCCTCTCCAGAATCCCTTCTGAATCTGAATCTTGTTGAATCTTGTTGAATCTCCCAGGCTCTCTGTGTTGCCTGTTTTTACCTGGAGGAACTTTAGCTCATTGATTGGCTGAAAGTTCCATGGGCATCAGAGTCCCACGTGGGTTACTTGGCCCTACCAGTCCCTGATTGGTTGATCAAGGTGAGATATGAGTCACTTAGTCCTGACACTTAGGAATGCAATCCAGATGTCCAACTCGCACTCCCTAGACAGATAGGCGCCAATGGGTGACCATTGATCATGATAGCCAGGCTTAGCTAAGTGCATCCCCCTTTGGGAGCTGTCCTTGGACCTTAAATCACCTTGCATGAATGGTTTCTCTGTGGCTGCACCACAGAGATGAACAGAGAAATGAGGCCTAATTTGGGAAAGCTCAGAAACACTTAATTCTGCCTTATTATTAAGCCTCGCCGCTACATATCCCCCCTTTTTGAAGGTCACGAGGTCCTGAGGCGTTGTTGCCTTCAAAACAAAACAGAGTTAAGTGATGTCCCTTGCCATTAGAACATTAATCTTAAATGTCTACATTACTCCTCGAGAATTCATACCGGAACCAGAATTGGATACAAACAGGATGAATAACATCTGGAGTATGTATAAACACGGTAGGAGACATTATCTCAGTCTAGGAATTACACATCAGGAAGTTCACTGTCAATATCTGATACCTCTGTGGTAGATATTTGGGGAGAAGTCACTTCCTTTCTTTTGACATGCTACCTTTGACTCATTCATGCTACCCAGAGTACATCTTGATGTGAGAGTACATCATTCAGAGTACACTGTCAGTCATGATCCAGCTACCTGGCAGTAGTGTTACAATAACAACAGTTCCTGTTCCCAGCCCCGATAAACCACAACACCTGTGTTGGGTATCTGCTAGGGTGGTTTGGAGGTTTGTTCCATTAAAGCAAACTAACTACCTGTACCTCTTCAGGGCTTACTGTTTCTTGGATTTCTATCCAATTGAATAGTGTGGCACCTGAAGGCATCTTAGACCTCAAGTTTGGTCTTATATTGTCTGGTTCCAGACCGTACAGTGTTAAGTTACCATGCTGTACTATGGCCTCCTCGGGAACTTACAGGAAAACTATTGGTTAGATAGCTGCATTGTGGTAGCTGTATCATGCCCGTCACAAGTCATAGTGTCAGTTAAATGTGGTGTGCTGACCAGCCATTTACTTCCCACCTGCTCTTCATGGGGTTCATTAACCTCCCTCTGCTCGTTAATAGCTTTACACCCTTCATTGGTGAATCGTTTAGACACAGCCAATGGATAGCTTTGGTAGCCATACCCATCTCAAGATTTGGAACCGAATTCAATCTTGGATTGCCTTCTGGGTGAGCTATGAGCGATGGGGTTAATGTCACGCACTCCTCTACTGAGAAGAGTGGAATCAAGTGGGTTGGGAATTGTGCCGTGGTTAGACTGGCTACAGTGGCACTAAACTCCCTTAACAGGTCTTGTGTCAACATTCTGGCCTGTTGCACACAAGCATATACCCACTGTATAACACCAACAATCATGTCCACTGTTTGGGGAATAAGGTTTAACCCTGTTGCATAGGAAGTTGCCTGTAGGGTTTTCCCTAAGCTTTCCAACTTTTGCTGCTGTTGATACAGTCTGTCACTACCCTCTGGCATCTCTGACACCTGCTTTCTTGGGGCAGTCAGGGTGAGAGTGCCAGTAGCACACAAACCTACCAGAAATAGCAAATGTGCAACAGTGGCGGCAGCAATCAGTCCTCCCAAAAGTATTTTCGGGCGGCTGATCCCAGTCATCTCCTTCTGAGTGACTGTTGCCTTTCTAAGCTGGCACAGCGTGTAGATGGTGTCTTTCTCAGTATGCCCTGTGGCATCTTGGGCACCAACATCCTGGAAATCTGGGGAGATCTGACGCAGCGGCTGATGCTGCTCCTCCTTTCCCAGGGCATCTGCTTTTTCGATTTGTTCATGCCTGTGCTCTAGGAACCCTGCAGGGGGCGGTGCAGCGGTGGAGCATGCCTGACCCTCGGCTGAGTGGTCATCTGGAGCACCTGAGTGATCTGGGATTGTTATCCCATTCTCACTGTTCAGGTCCACCCTGCACACTTCCTGATTGAGGAATCCCTCTATCGGCATGTTTACAATCGTTTGCTGGGGGTAGGTGTAGGACACCTGCTCGCTCCCCCCTTCCCTCGCTAGGGGTTCAGGGAGCTGCCCCAGCACTGGGATAGCTAGTTCACTGTCTTTGAACTCACTATCACTCACCAGGCCCATGTCAGTGCAGGCGGGGATTCTGACACCTCTCTTTGCGATGTCCTGCACTGGCAGGCGGGTGACTTTACCATCCAGCTCCAGTCTGGCTGAACCACTGTTGGTCAGACTCAGACTGACAAACTGAGCTGGTGGCTGTAAGAAAACCAGCTCGGCTTTCATTCCCTGTCCCTTCTGGGGGACTGGGTGTGTAGGCAACCCTGCCGTTGAGGCAGGAACAATCAGGTCAGTCTCACTCACTACCTGGTAGTTGTGAGAAATAATGTTACCTGACTGCAGGTTCCCTGGGTCACAGCAGAGGGAATCGGCATCTGGGATCAGGTGTGCCCACAGCGCAGTAGTCTCGGCGTCCAGCTGGACCTCCTGTCTAACCTGTGAATGTTGCACCAGGGGCACCTGGCGGTGGCCCTGTGACAGCTGCTCAAGCAGATCCTCACTAATAGAGGACCTCTCAGCGCTAAGGGTGAGGGCTACATCACCAACCTGCTCTCCTGCCATCTGGATCCCTTCCACCACTGCGGGGTGGTGTTCCTGAACCCTCTTGGGTGCCAGGGTGCACAGGGAAAGCTCCTTCTCATCGCCAGGTGGGGAGATCTGCTCCTCTTTAGGGATGTAAAAGGTGTGTGCTTTACCTGGTGGATCAGGCGGCTGCTTGGAGCACCGCTCCTGTGGCATGGAGGCTGTTGGGACCTCAGCCGGGACACGACTTCCCTGTATATCCGGGGAACAAGGAAATATTTTTATTTCTTGTCCAGAGGGAACGGAAGGAATCTCCGCATAGGCTTCTGTGTTCGGTGGGCACTGTGTGAGCACAGTCTGCCTCTTGGCCCCCCTTTCCTTCTGTACAGAAGGCTTAGGAGCCTTGACCTGTTTCCACACCTTGCCTTTCTGGTGATCCACCAAAGGTTCCTCTCTGAGTCGCATGCCCTTTTCTTTTTCTACCCGTTTGAGCTTGCCGTGTGACATCAAACACCTTTCAACCTCAGTGTCAATCAGTGTCTCACTGGGTAAGACATCTCCCATGGCAGCCTTGAGGTAAAAGCTTCTTGCTTTTCCTCTGCGTTTTACTGCCTGCTCTGTGACTTCAGGGGTGGAGTCAGCACTTACTTGGGAGTGGCTGACCTCATCCAGGCAGGAACCCTTCCGCTCAATCAGATAGACTGAGGGAGGGAGAGGGGGCGGGTCTCCGCCTCCTCCAGTGGAGAGTATCAGCTCATTCACGCTTCCGGCAGCCTTGGGGAACGGTTGTCCCTGTCCTAATAAAGCTTGTTCAAGCCTGGCCAGGCGGGCGGCTACTGAATCCTTTTGTTCAGTTTTTTCTAGCCCTTTCCCTCCCCTGGTGTTCTCATGGCACTTAGGACGCTGGGTGCGGTCCAGTGTGCCTGCTTTGGAACGGGGCTTAGCCAGCTCAGGAGCCTGTGCTCCTTCAAGCAGGGGGGAATTAACCCTCCTGGCTCTGACGGCGAACACAGTCGCTTTAACAGCTTTTTGCTCAGAGCGACTTTGGACATCATACTCCCAGGCTTTCTGCACGAATCTCTTGATATCAGTCATTTTCATGGTCTGTGCATCTGTATGCATTAAGATCATCTTTCTGACTGACGGGTGGAGATTCGCAATGAATAAACCCTTGAAATGTGTGTTCTCTTCGCAACCCTCATCATTTCGCCCTGCAAAATAAGTTCGTCTAAGTCTCTCGTAATATTCGCGAGGGGACTCTGCTCTCTCGTGCTTAATGTTAAGAGCGGCGGCTATCGCAGCAGTCGGGTCAATAAACGCACTGTATTCTTCGATAAGTGCTTGACAAAGCTGCTCAAAATCATTACAGACTTCTTTCATCTGCCTAGCCATCCACTCATGTACAGCTCTGCTGGTAGTTTTTCTAACCAGAAACACTTTCTCCTGTTCTGTGGCGTTTGGCAGGTACTGCAGGTAATACCTGAGGTCTTGAATATAACTCTCGATATTATTCTCTGACACTGCGGGGTCAAATCTCTCTATGTCCTTCGCTAGCTCTCTCAGAGAATAGAGATTTATTCTCCTAGCTTCTCCGCTGACGGAGATGTGGAAGAGATCGTGGTCAGACCTGTCGCTGCTAGAGAGAGTGCGTAATAGCGACTCGAATTCAGACCTTTTAGCAACCATCGTTAAACTTAAAGAGTATTACTTTTAAGTACGAAATCACAGTTTTACCACAGAAAACCACAAGATCAAGTATGCAATCAACCCGGTAGATCGCAAAAGATCACAAAACAATCAAGCACTGCTTAAAGAGCAAGGGGAACTTTTTCTTTCGGCTTTCAGCACACTGTATTGTCGTGTATGAAACCCGCGGCGTTTTATATTGAATTATTCCGCTTGGTTGACTCATTTCAGTCTTGCCACGCCCACCCAGGGACGCCAAATAAATGTAGATTATGCCGGTTCAGGGACGCCAAATATGTAATCATAGTGGCTCTCTGAAGGCACCAGTTCTGTAGGGTTTGGGCATTTACTGAGACAATTATTAATTGTAGCAGTAAATCACAAAGTTGATTCTTTTGATGGCTTTAGAATCCAACCATGCGACATAACTCAAACAACGCACACACACAGGTACTAATACACGAGGATACATTTATTAATACATAGAATATGCATATAAACCTAACAGATCTTATCGAGAGGGTTATCAGAATACAAAAGATATATATTCAATCAGTTACAAAGAGTTAAACATCAAGAGGACATACGTTCAGTATATCATTCATTAAGACCGTTTCGTAAAGTGGACTTGGTTACAACTTCTACATTAGATACTCAAACAAGTACATAACTCTTAGGAATTAAATTGATATCAACTGGTTGGGATAACAATTGAATTCTCGAGCTGTAATGCATTGAAGTTGAATACTCATCCAATCTTTGGGGATTCAGATCTCCTGCGGGCACAAAGAAACAGTTGCAGGCCGTTGCTGTCCAATCCGCGCTCTCTGGCTCGGTGCCAGGCTGTGCTGTGCGGCTTGCGACGGTGCGCTGCTGATGCTCATTGTTGGCTTTAACTAGCAAAGTTTGTGCACAGGAGAAAAGATGACTGTGGGTCCCAGCAAGTCAGGAAGAGGACCGGTTCGTTCCTGATGAAGAGCTAGTTCTGAATAGTGATTCAGCTGTCCACAGTTCCGACCTGTTCACGAGGCCTGCTGCTGGTTACTCTCTGGCAACCTCCACTCTACACTCTTAGAACAAAGGAAAGTTCTGGCACTCGGACACACTGGCCGTTCCGTGGTTGTCCGGGCTGAGTCTCAGGATGGTCAGGAGGCGCGCTGCGAGGATGTCCTGCCCTTGGGAGCCTTCTGCTCCTGGGCCGTCCTGCCCTGGAATTCTCCTTTGAATTCCCTTTAGAACAGTCCACAGAATCCTCTCCAGAATCCCTTCTGAATCTGAATCTTGTTGAATCTTGTTGAATCTCCCAGGCTCTCTGTGTTGCCTGTTTTTACCTGGAGGAACTTTAGCTCATTGATTGGCTGAAAGTTCCATGGGCATCAGAGTCCCACGTGGGTTACTTGGCCCTACCAGTCCCTGATTGGTTGATCAAGGTGAGATATGAGTCACTTAGTCCTGACACTTAGGAATGCAATCCAGATGTCCAACTCGCACTCCCTAGACAGATAGGCGCCAATGGGTGACCATTGATCATGATAGCCAGGCTTAGCTAAGTGCATCCCCCTTTGGGAGCTGTCCTTGGACCTTAAATCACCTTGCATGAATGGTTTCTCTGTGGCTGCACCACAGAGATGAACAGAGAAATGAGGCCTAATTTGGGAAAGCTCAGAAACACTTAATTCTGCCTTATTATTAAGCCTCGCCGCTACACTGGATTGTGAAGACTTATTATTATCAGAATATGTGTTTTGTTATCTAAGTAGAATAGCAGGAAAGGTAATACTCAGTTTAAAAACCACATTGTTCAAATGCCGACAAAGCAGACCAGCAACAATAGTCCCACAAACGGTAGAAACATCCCAAACAACATTGTAATAAATTAAACTTTGTACGTACTGTTGTAACAGAAGAAATAAGGTTCTTGATCCCGAGATGAAGTAAAACAAATGAGTTTATTGCATGCAAGGAACAATAAAGCCGAAGTCTTGTTTCCCGCAAGAAACAACAAAACCGAAGTATTGTTCCCCGTACTGTTACAAACTTTTGGGTTACATAGTGTTTTCTTCTCCGTTTCTGACGTCACTCGGTCTGATGGTAAAGAGGGGGGTTCATGGTATTTGGCCAGTTTACGATGTTCTGGGCAAATGGTCAGTTTAACATTACACCCAGGGGGGTTCCTAGCTTGCATCTGCAATCCTTATCAGTTAACCCCCTTTCCTGCCATAAACCCCAGCTTGTGACTTAGAAGTCTAAACCTCCTACAGAAAAGATTAAATTCAAACCCCCGTCTTCACATCTTTCTTCAGTACTATCCATAAGTAAAACAAAAATTAAACAGATAATATAAACACATGAAAAACCATCAAGATATAATAGAGAAGTTCCTGCTGCTGCTGGTCCCTCAATATCAGCCTATTCCTGTCCTGTGGACAGATAGATTCTCACAGCTCTGCTGAAAGACAGAGGAACAATATACAAATTGTATTAATTTAACTGCCTTTGGAGAAGAAAATATAAGATGTTCTAGAGGTAGGGAATCAAGTGGGGGTCATGCCTGTAGGAAAAACTAAACCTCTCTATAAGCAGATTATAATGGCCAGCATGGAGGTTAATATCACTGTGGAGCCATTAAATGAAATGTTGCAAAATTGGTCCTGCAATTTAACAATAGCCCAGGAGGAAATCGCCAGGGGAATGTTGGCACATAACAATGGGGGATTAGGTAAGAGAAGTATACATTTTTGGAGATCTGGGGTGGAAGTCATTGGAAGTACTAACTCCCTTAAAAATGACATCAATATCCAAGCCGATGTTGAATATACTGTACTTCTTACTATTTGTGGCTTGTAGTATGCAGCTTAGGCCTACAAAGACATGCAAAGGGAGGTTAGAGAGGGCCTAAATTTCAGAACATCCCTAGGTATCTTGCATGGTAGTTCAAGGTGCAATCCAAGAATATTGCGTGTGAGAGGGTAATTACACAAATTACTCTGGGGAGTTTGCCAGGGATACAGTTTCCTTAGTTACAAGGAAAGTGAAGATAGATAATTGGGACTTCACCATCCCTAATGAGAATTCATCCCCTCCACAGCAGTGAAAAAGAACTAAGGTTCCTTCTATATTCTGATACTACAGGAAAGCCAGCCAGCCAGGTTATTTGTCGAAGTAAAGAAGCTATATAAAATCTCTGGGACTAGTGAACAAGCTATTTAAGATAAAGTGACACGTAACAGGGTCTCTCTTGTTGTTATGATAATAGGTATTGGACTATGTTGCTATGTTAAATGTGTCCTTAGGTGGTAGGTGAAGTTAGCTTGTGGACAATTCAGGATGTCAGGGAAGAAGACCAGCCCTTGGGCTACATGCGAGCCTGGGGAATAGGCAAGCCTTGTGATGTCCATCTTCCAATGCTGAGTGAGGAATAGCCTGAGCGCCTGGCTTAAATAATAGCAGGCAAAACAGGGGCAGGCGCACTTAATAAACTAAAACACAAAAGGGTCATTTACTTTACTCCAACCAATTTTCCTTCAGTTCTAACAAGATTTCCAGTCCCTGTTGATAAGAAGCATCCCAAAAGTATGATGTCGTTGTCACCATACTTCACTGTATGGAAAGTGTTTCTTGGGACATGGGCAGTGTTAGATTTGCACAACACATTTTTGACCTCTCAGTGGCTTTCTTCAAAAGTCCCCTTCGTGTTCTGATGCTGAGTTTTGAGAAAAGGCTTTTTTAGGCACTTCACTTCTTGATTGCTGAGACAACAGGGCTCAATGGATATCCTAACAATAATAGTTTATGTACCCATTAACTAATCTATGTATTTTTGCACTTTATCTTTAACTTCCATAGAATAATCTTAAGTGTTCATTTTTGTACATTTCCTTCAGTTTCATTGTGTAGCGGCAAGGCTTATTAATAAGGCAGAATTAAGTGTTTCTAAACTTTCCCAAATTAGGCCTCATCTCTCTGTTCATCTCTGTAGTGCAGCCACAGAGAAACTATTCATGCAGGCTGATTTAAGGTTTCCTTTGATAAGGTTTCCTAGGACAGCTCCCAAAGGGGGATGCACTTAGCTAAGCCTGGCTTTCAAGATCAATGGTCATCCATTGGCGCCTATCTGTCTAGGGAGTGCCAGTTGGACATCTGGACTGCATTACTAAGTGTCAGGAGTAAGTGACTCATATCTCACCTTGATCAACCAATCAGGGACTGGTAGGGCCGAGTAACCCACGTGGGACTCTGATGCCCATGGAACTTTCAGCCAATCAATGAGCTGAAGTTCCTCCAGGTAAAAACAGGCAGCACAGAGAGCCTGGAAGGGATTCAGACAAGATTCAGATTCAGATTCAACAATTCTAAAGGGAATTCAAAGGAGAATTCCAGGGCAGGACGGCCTAGGAGCAGAAGGCTCCCAAGGGCAGGACATTCTCGCAGCGCGCCTCCTGACCATCCTGAGACTCAGCCCGGACAACCACGGAACGGCCAGTGTGTCCGAGTGCCAGAACTTTCCTTTGTTCTAAGAGTCTAGAGTGGAGGTTGCCAGAGAGTAACCAGAGGATCCACCAGAGGTTAGCACCAGCAGCAAGCCTCG
The DNA here is from genome assembly GCF_040954835.1 of Lepisosteus oculatus. Lineage (NCBI taxonomy): Eukaryota > Metazoa > Chordata > Actinopteri > Semionotiformes > Lepisosteidae > Lepisosteus > Lepisosteus oculatus. The sequence continues at coordinate 27,606,765 of NC_090703.1, read as the reverse complement.
TGAACAGGTCAGAACTGTGGACAGCTCAATCACTATTCAGAACTAGCTCTTCATCAGGAACGAACCTGTCCTCTTCCTGACTTGCTGGGACTCACAGTCATCTTTTCTCCTGTGCACAAACTTTGCTAGTTAAAGCCAACAGTAACTAGCCGGTCAGTGAGCATCAGCAGCGCACCGTCGCAAGCCGGACAGCACAGCCTGGCACACAGCCAGAGAGCGCGGATTGGACAGCAACAGCCTGCAACTGTTTCTTTGAGCCCGCAGGAGATCTGAATCCCCAGAGATTGGATGAGTATTCAACTTCAATGCATTACAGCTCGAGAATTCAATTGCTATCCCAACCAGTTGATATCAATTTAATTCCTAAGAGTTATGTACTTGTTTTGAGTATCTAATGTAGAAGTTGTAACCAAGTTCATTTACGAAACGGTCTAAATGAATGATATACTGAACATATGTCCTCTTGATATATGTAACTCTTTGTAACTGACTGAATATATACCTTTTGTATTCTGATAACCCTCTCGATAAGATCTGTTAGTTTTACATGCATATTCTATGTATTAATAAATGTATCCTCGTGTATTAGTACCTGTGTGTGTGCGTTGTTTGAGTTATGTTGCATGGTTGGATTCTAAAGCCATCAAAAGAATCAATTTTGTGATTTACTGCTACAATTAATAATTGTCACAGTAAATGCCCAAACTCTACAGAACTGGTGCCTTCAGAGAGCACACTACATTTACAATTGCATGACCAACAATTCCTAAACAGATTAAGGTTTTTATCCAGTAAATGTGACAAACACTTCAAGGCCAATGGTAAGCCAATTATATCCCTGTTAGAGCAATTTCTTTAACCCTTTTAAACTTAGGGCTGCTAGACGCACAGGGGTCTGAATGGTTATGCAAGCAACTTATTTCAGGTTCTTTAAGATATCTGCAGGCAAATACTGTAATAAAGTTTGTCTTTTAAAAAAAACTGTTTGAGCAAGTGAGTTCACAATAAAACTGATTGGAAAAAATATATGTAAATATAATTTGTAAGCCCCAATTATTCATGCGGATATATTATTATTAAATATATTTATGCTACTATTAAAATATACCAAAGGAGGAGTTGCCTGTACTAATTACAGGAGGAAAGTTCAGCACTAGATTGTTTCCAATGTTAAAAATAAAAAAAATGTTGATTGTGCCTATTAAGCATGTCTCATTTTAGACTTACTGAATGAGACACTATTGTCAGCAGTTCAGGTGGGTAGCTGCGTCAGCATGCATAGGCTGCAAAGAAACAAGTAATAGGTGAAGAAGGCTCCACGGCCCAAACGTTGTGTTCTCTTTCTTCTTTTTTTCAGCATGTACTAAACCTACTATTGTCAGCATACTGCCATTTCATAACCAGGAAATGTACATGACATACAAAACTGTTCTCAGTGTTTTTTTTTTATTTAGCCTCTGTTGAAAAGTTATTAGAATATACATTAATTTATTTTTTAACTTTTATATTAGAATAGCTTGTTGGTATACATTTTTGTCAAGACAAACAACGTTTTGATGTAATTTAATATACTTCAAAGACAATTTCGACTATAGAGTGCCAATTGTCAAGAAACCACATTATAGGCAAATCGTCAGTGAAGTTCGGGAAACACAAGAAAATTCAATTCTATCCACTACTTCTGAGATTATAGTACGAGCAGCTACTTATAATACATACCAACCAACACTGCTTCCATCCTTTGTTCCGCTCTGAGCGGTAGTTCACCCACAAAGCTGTTTTTTTTACCCACAAAAATGTCCATGACTCAGCAGCACAACCCGTGACGTCACGCGCAGAACGAAGTCTACAATCTATATAGGAAAGAAGTGTGGCTAATGTAAGCCAGCGTCTACTGTTACGCTTTATACTCCTACCTTTGGTATTTACATTGTACTGGAAGAAACAGATAAGGTTTTACTTTTCTAAGAATCGTGCTTCTTATTGTAGGAAATCCTTAGAAGAAATACACGATACCTCCTGCTGGCGTTTTTTGATCGTTTGCATAACAAGTGGACTGGGACAATAGTGTAGCAGCAGTGACATCGTGCTTGATTGCGTTGGTACTGTATAATTTAACAAACAGGTGAATTCTGTTTTAATAATATTTACATTTCAGTATAATGCAACATTGCTTCCTAATTTTCACTTAAGGCTTATTTTAGAATTCTTTCTTTCAAACATTTAATCTTAAAATGGGCTCAGATCCTCTTTAATCAATAAAATTCCCTAAAGTGGCGTTAGCTTTTTAATTTCACTTGTTTTTCACAAGGAAAAACAACAAAGAGTTTTTTGGTATAACTTGTTGAATGTTTCAACGACTATAATAGCTGTAAACTAGAGGTAACCATGTAAACAACCATGCTGTAAACAAAGCGCTGCAGAAAACAGCCCCTGGGCTTCGCAAGGAAGTTTTATAGTAGTTGGACAGTTAAATATTTCAATAACTACGAACAGGTAGTCATTTCTTCAAGGCATATTTCACATAATGTTAAAATTTGTTTATCTTTAAATTTGTTTAAATATAAATAATTTGAGTCACAGCTGAAACTTTATTGCTGATTTCGCTCTATAAGTAAATATGTGCTCTGGTGCTTTTTTAACCCTAAAAATGTATACTCTTGTCACTTTTTACTGCAGTAGAGAACTGATATGCATGTCGTATTCTTTTTCAGGTTGATATGAGTTTTTTTTTTATATGATTTTTATGAGTTTTTGTTGCAACTTTAATTTGCTTTATCTTCAAGCTGAAAATGCTTACTACAAAAGAGGTTTCTGAACATGCTTAAATGTTACCCCTTATTAACAGAATTTTAAAAAATAAAATACATTATTTTAAGTGTGTATTGTCTAATAGGCAGGTTGCTGTAGGTTTTTTTCATTGGCAGGTAAGTGTATGATATGCAGCTTCACTAGGCAAGGAGTCTTTTAGGTTAAAGGAATATGCTATTCACATGGGAGAGATTAGGAGGGAAAGAGATCAGGTGCAAAGAGAGAAAAAGGGATGCAGCCTCCCATAGCATAGTCTGCAATGTGTGTGAAAGAGAAAGTAAGCTAGGCTTGTACTTCTTTGGTATGGGGGGAGCGTGGAGAAGCTGTGAGAGAAAAGGCGTCATTGGGTGGTATATAAGTATAAGGAATTATTATTATTATCATCATCAGATTAAATAAGGGTGTAATGGCACAGTCCAAGGTCTTGGGTGCAGTGGAATGCTAAATAACTCCGCCATTCCTCATTCGAAAGGAACAGAACAAAGTCCCAGCAATGGGCTGACCATCTCCATCAGGAAGTGGACCTGGCTGTAAGATGCTCAGACTAGAACCCTGGTGGTCTGATATTGGGTGAAGGGGAAGGCCATGGAGTCTGCCTCTGCTGCTTCCAGGATGTCTTGCCCTGTTGGGTCCACCTGTTTGGAGGGCCTCAGACTAGGAGAACGAGTAGAGACTGGCGGTCGAGTGGGCTTTTTTTGGTAGGGGGCCATCTGGTCCTGGTGGAGGGCATGCACACCCTGTATCTGATCTCCCCCACTTGTTCCATCATTGTGCAGGGGCCCAGCTGCATAGTTTCAAATTGGGGCAGCAGCCTCTGATGCAGAGGGAACTCTAGACCCAAATTTTCTCTTTTTTATGTAACAGTCGATCTTTCACTTGGAAGTTTTAGTTCCGTTTTAAGTGCTGTCCTTCTGTGTTGGCTTGCCTTGATGCAAACTGGTGTGCTGCCTCCAGGTGCTCCTGGAGCTGAGTGTCATATTCAGGGCTGTCTTTTGCTGGTGGATGATCCAGAGAGGTGCTGCCGGGGGCTGGCATGAATGCTGTGGATTCTTGAACCACCATTCGAACAGCCAGGAACATCAGGGGCAGCTGCCTGTCCCAGTCCTTTTGATGCTAGCTGGCAACAAGGGACAGCTAAACTCCCACGGTCCACTAGACTGTTCACTTGTGGGTAAAGGAGTAGTCCAGGTCTTCCTGATTCACAGACCAGTACATATGGTGGTGAACATTCTGGATTTAAAGTTCCATCCTTGGAATGGATCTCTCAGTGGATCTCAAACTTACTGAAGAATCTCTTGATCAGTGCAGTGCTCACCACCACTTGGTCCAGCAGGGCAGAGGCTTTGCATTCCTCTGGCATCAGGGTCTGGCTGTAGTAGGCAATCACTCTTTCTCCCTCACCTGCATTTCGCTACAAGACGGCTCCTATTACTTTATGACTGGTATCTTTGTTTGTCATGAATGGCAGCTTGGGATCAGTTGCAGCCAGAATTGGAGTGTCACACAAGGCCTGCTTAAGGGTGTCAAAGGCCTCCTGGCTGACATCCATTCAAACAACACCACCTTCCAGGTGAGGTGCCAGCCAATTCTGCACTGCACTGCCTTGTCCTTCTGGTTATGGAACTGTGCACAGTCCTTGGTGCAGGGCAACAAGGTGTCCCCATTTTCACGGGGTTCTTCAGGTTGGTGTTGGGTTGTAATTCTACCCCTAAGATGGCTCTATGATGCGGTGTGGTCCCCTATTAATTGCTCTGGCTGAGCAGAAGCCTTTAGAGGAGATGCTGCGCATTAGTTGATGGCCTGGCACGGGGAGGACTCTAGGCATTGATTTGTGATTAGAAGAGAATAGTTCACATTCAGTGGTGCAGTAGTGCTTCTTCGGGATTTCCATGGGATTTAACATTATGGTTTCTGCTTGTGGAGGAGGAGTTACTGCTGGAGGTATGGGAAGGGAAGCGTGAGAGTCAGCTTCTGGATGGCATCTTCAGAGTGCCATGCAGTCCTAAGTGTGTGCTTTGGGCCTCATCGCAGACAAATGGATCCTTGATGAAGGTACAATTGGGCATGGGATCCCCAGAGGAAATCCAGCCCAAGGATGCATATGTCCTGGATGGGGGCAAACCAGACCAGTCCTGTTAATAACTGGTTCCCTGTTTCCACTTTCTTAGCGGTCCACCCATGCATGGGGGTCTCTTCTCCTGTTGCTGTACTCAGTGTCAGGTTGGTGGATTACAGCTGTGCATCTAAGGTTTGGAGGTAATGATGTATGTGGCAGTATAGCTCAGAATTTACTGTGGGCTTTGGCTGCAGGTTTCTGACTAAAGGGGTGTTTCTTGTGACCCAGAGGACTGCCTGGGTGACCAATGGTGTACTCTGCATATTTGGTACTATACTATTCTACTATTCTTGTGTTTTGGGGTTGCAAAATGGAGCTTTGAACTCGTGGTAAGCAGCTTTCAATGTCTCTCCCCTCTGGCGGGTGGTGGTCTTTGCTCCTTAAGTACGCTGCAAACATTTGAGGTCAAAATTCGCCCACAAGAGGGGTGCATTTAAAGCGGAGCTCCCTCTCTTTATAGCCCTGGCCAAATATGAAGACAGTACGTACAGTTAAAATTGAAACTGAATTAAAACTACACATCCCAATTAACATGGTGGTGCTTGTGATCCTTGTGTTTAACCAATGAAACACAGCAAAAAATCAGTCTTTGGGGCGTTTTAAAAGCTTAACCTATCTGCAAAGAAGCAACATTCACACAATAGGCTACCTCAAACTGTCAGTTACACGACTGTGTCACTTAAGTAACACTTAAGTCACTCCTATTTGGCTTTTTAGTTATGGAGGCAGGAAGATTACCCCCTCCCCCCGGGTGCCTTACTTGTCACCATCTTTAACTGTTGAGTGTCTGAATAGTAGGAGGGAGAGACACATACGATAAAAAGCTAATCCCAGCCACAATACAAATATATTTTTGTGGTAAGGGGAAGCAAAACATCAGTATTAACTGCTAGTAATTAGTGTACGATTTAAAGTTGAAGTCTGAGCTTAAATTTAAAGTTAAAAGTTCGACAAACAAAGCAATGTTGGAAATGCACAATTTTTCTGTAACAGAAATACACATAGAAAATAAATTAGATCAAAAATAAGTTTCGATCAAGGTCTCCAAATCGAACAAGAAAAATAGTATTTTCAGAGAGCAGTTACTTTCTGTTTATTTTGTGGGGGCAGTGCCTTGGCTCTGTGGCGAAGGATGTGCACCTGTGGGTGGAAGGTTGCCGGTTCATATCCTGTGCCTGGCAGAGGAATCCTATTCCGTTGGGACCCTGAGCAAGGCCCTCAACCCCAGCTGCTCCAGGGGTGAGGTACAAATGGCTGACTCTGTGCTCTGACCCCAAGCTTCTCTCCCTGTTTGTGTGTATCATGGAGAGCAAGTTTGGGTATGTGGAAAGATAAATTCCTAATTCAAGAAATAGTATATAGCCAATAAAGTGATCTTATCTTATACAGAATAAAGATTGCACCAGAGACAGGTTTAGCTCTGCTTGTCATAGACATTCAGGAAAGGCTGAATTAACTCATGTCAAGTGTAATAATTCAGTGATCAGTAGTAACAGTTTAAAAATGTGCACGGAGTAATGTCAAAATGCTGGGAACTTCACAATTAAAGAGCTTAGTAGGACAAGAAACAAAAAATGGAGCAAACTTAAGCTTTTTAAGGCTGAACTTGGATTACAACTTCTACACTAGATACTCAAAAGCAAGTACATCACTCATAGGAATTAAATTGATATCAACTGTGGTTGAGGTAACAATTGAATTTTCGAGCTGTAATGCAGAATGTTGAATACTCATCCAATCTGTGGGGATTCAGATCTCCTGCAGGCACAGAGAAGCAGTAGCAAGCTTGTTGCTGTCCAATCGGCGCTCTCTGGCTCAGTGCCAGGCAGTGCTCGGTGCGGCTTGCGACGTGGTGGGAGAGATTCCTGCGTCGATGCGCTGCTGATGCTCTCTGAAGACTGGTAACCTCTGTCCTCAACTCGAGAACTCTAGAACTCAGGAAAGTCCTGCATTCGGACACACTGGCCATTACGTGGTGGTCTGAGTCTGAGGATGTTCAGGAGGAGCTCTGAGTGAGAAATGTCCAGCAGGCGCGCTTGCGAGAATGTCCTGCTCCTGGGAACTATTCTACAGGGGCTCTGTTTGGCCTGTTTTACTTGGAGGAAATGCAGGTCATTCATTGGTTGAAAGTTTCATGGGCATAAGAGACCCACGTGGGGTTAAACTGCCCTACCAGTTCCTGATTGGCTGATGATGAGTAACCATGCACTCTGACCTTAGAGTTGTAAACAACTTTGAATAAGACTCCCTTGGAATCTCCCAGACATTAAGGCGCCAGAGATTCCATTTGTTAAGGTTGCTGGAGAATCTCAGGAATTGGGAGTTGTTCCTTATCAGGACACTATATCAGCTAGAAAAACACCTTTAATTGTGAACCAAATAGAATGGCCTCTCTGTATCAAACACCACTTGTAATGAGGGAGCAGAAAATTTTATTCCTGTACTTTAATAAGCCTTGCCGCTACAGAGGGACGAAAATGCTTTCAGAGAAAACTGTTTCGGGTGTGAAGAATACAGATCGCCATTTCAAATGCAGCCTAAACCTTTCCCCACACACCCTGCCCCCACTGCAACTAAAATATACACAAACAAAGGACTGAAATCTTTACAATAGATGATCAGGTGTTTTGTAGATGTAGGGATAGTATGTAATTATGGCTTTCTGAACTCACACCTGGGATTTGATTAATTCAAAATATTTTTTTTTTTTTAAAAAACGCACCAGGTACTAGATCTTGTTTATATTAAAGTTATATCACTGGGCAATGGTGGACAGTGCACTATTTTGTCAGCAACTTGCTAATCTGCTTAACACCTATAGATAACATGATTTTATTTCTGTACGGAATGAGTGTTGCATTTACAAAATGAAAGTGTTTCAAACTTTTAATTAAGAAGTAAAAAGAATTTACAGCTTACACTGAGACTCAAACTACAGTATGGAAAAACAAGTGTTGAGAAAAAACAGGACATTTGATTGCTGGTTGCCATGAAATAAAAAATAAGATACAATGATGTGTTTCTGCCTAACTCAAACATTGCATGACTTTAAAAGCTGTAAAAAATGGTTTTGATAGCAGAAAGTCACCTTGCTCTTACAAGCAGATCTGATAAGATCTGATATTTGTTTTAACACAACACAACTTTGTCCATCAGTGAAAAAAATGGCTGCGGGCACTTTTCCTTACCCCCTATATTCTCATGTACGAGTAGAATAGGAGAACCTTCCACTGAACCTTCCTTTCGCCCAAGACTGGCAGGACACAGTCGAAACTCACCACACCCAGGCTGTTAAATCATTCAACATTTTTTAATAGCCTTGCAAATGCGCACTGTAGGATTTGCACTCAACGTGCTGCAGGTGTCGCATTGAGGTGTTACTGTACATGTCAAACCAGTTGCTTTCCGTTGCGATTTTATTTCTCCATAGCCTCCGCTTTATCATTTATATAGTATGCCTATTCCAGAGGCATTTTTATTGTCGATAGCTATGCGGGGAGAGCATGTAGATTCCACAACAGTCTATTGCAGAAGTGAGCAATTGCCTGCTCGAAAACGATTGTGTTCCCAAAAGCATATACTGTACAATTATCGCAACATTTGCACGCATTCTCAATACATAGTCACATTATGTACTTTAAATTGTTCTATTTTGTCTGTTAGTGAGAAAAATGACAGCAGGCACTTTTCCTTCCCCTAAGGTTTGCTCTTAATGAGCTAATCCTTCAGTCATTCTCTCTGATCCAGTCCATCAGATGGTCGGGTGACTGATATTAGTTCCCACTGCATTCTGGGAAATGTTATTTTGACAAGAACCTCCATCTTGTCTCAATCTATCACTCTCTCACAATTCATCATGCGTGAATGCGTCAAATTAAAAATAAAACATGTTTACTAAGAAAGTGGATTACAGTACATTTGGGTTTGCATGATTAGCAAGAGGGGGTCATTGTTATAATTTCTCTGTTGTTATCAAATCCCTCAACTCATTCACTTGTGGGTATTTTGAAAACATTTTGACATGTTCCTTTTAATTACATTGCTATTGATATTGTAGCAATAGACAAAATGAAATGGTTGGAGTTGGTAATGTAGGGCACTCTGAACGAGTTAAACTTTGAGGCAGGACAAATAAATGTATTTCCCACAAGCTATACTGTAGTGGCAGTACAGTAAAAATATGAAATTATCCGTTGTTATTATTAAATCACTTAGCTTCGGACATGTTGTGTTATTTATAAATATTAAAAATGTCAATATAGTGTCCATAATATTTGCTATTTTAGTTTTTCAAAGAAATGTTTATTTGTTAAAAGAAAATAGCTGGAAATAGCTGGGTTTGAACGTCAGACCTCAGGCTTATAAGGCACACGCTTAAGCCACCACGCGGAAAGGAGTGAAACTGAAGCACACATACCCATAGAAAGTGTATTATACTACTCTTTGAGCTACAGTACATGAATATAATTATATTGTTATTAATTTCTTTAGACACGTGATTCCATATTCTATTCCCTATTAATCAAATTCTAAAAGTATGCTTTTGTTTACTCCGATAATGAGCGTATTCACAGAAAAGATTAAAACATTATAATTTTTTACAAAGTATATAAACTTAATATGGTCAGAAGGAGCACGTAAAAACATTTCCAAAATAACCACATGTAAGACTGGGATGCTTAAAATGTTTAGGAACAAAGTGGAATACTAGTGTGTATTTTTTTCTTTAAAAAACCAATACCACCCATATGCAGTTTGTAATGTAGGGATTTCTATATTTATGTCTTTAGTGGTTACATTCGTGACAAAAGCTAAACTTTTAGCTTCAGTAATGCGTACGCCATATGGCATAGATGTTTGTAATGACAATATAGTGTTGATAATATTTATTGTCAGTAATAATATCAGTAGCAGTTGCACACTTCTTATGGGTGGTCAACCAGGAGTGTGCCAGGAGCCAGACTGGTCAGGGCACATGCCAGAGACCAGCCTAAACGTAGAGTGCAAGGCGAACTACAGGAAGACTGGTTCAAAAAGTGTACAGTAAGTGGCTGCCTGCTTCTAGTGGACTGGAGTAACTACAAAAGTCGCAGCAGTGTTTGGCTGCCGTCTGATACAGGCTGGAACTGTCTGTGTGGGCTGAAGCAGAGACTGGCTTGCAGGGGACCGGAGTAGCTGTGGAAGTTGCAACAGGCTAGTGCGGAAACTGGAGAACCTGCATCTTGAGCCAAACGGGACAGAGCATTCGTCATTGGGGTGGTTTATTGGGAACACATCAGGAGTGAGGAAAAGAGATCAAGAGAGCCTAGCGCGTGCGGTCAGGATGGATTGATGCTTAGTGGCTCTTGATTTGTAGCTGAGCAAAATGGCTGTGATTGTCACAGTGGGCTGCTGCAGTGAGTGGCTGCCGGCTCGTAGTGGGCCGGACAAGCTGTAGAAGTCACAGCTGAGATAGTGAAGCTGTAGGAACCTCAGCAGGCTGGTGTGGGGACTGCCTGTTTCTTGTAGCAGGCCAGCTAGCTATAGAGATTGCATCAGAGGTAGCAGACTGGTGAGGCTGTTGAAGTTGTAGCACGTTAATGAAGCTTAAGTGACTGCAGCAGGCTTGTGCAGACTAGCTGCTGCCTTGTAGTGGATTAGAGAGACTTGCAGCATTGCAGAGGGCTGAGGCAGTGATTGGCTATTGGCTTATAGCTGTCCTGAAAGGCTGTAGAAGTTTCAACAGAGATTGGCTGCCAACTTATAGTAGGCTGGGCAAACGAGTTTTAAAATTTTTTAAAAAGAAATAAAAAATGAGATATAATGATGTGTTCCTGCTTAACTTAGACATTGCACAACTTTAAAACCTATAAAAATAGGTTTCGAGAGTTAAAAACCACTTTTTATGTGCGAAAAATGGGTGATTTTTCTTCCTCGTGATCAGCTCAGAATCTCTGTGTACGCTGTAAGGTTTTTACTTCTTAATTAAACGTTTAAAATACACGAATTTCATAAAGACAACACACGTTTCGAAGAGAAAAAATCCCATTCTTTTCTCTTCCTGTTGTGTGAAACTCATCAGCAGGTCTTTTTTTCCCAATCAGAGGCTCTGAAAATAGCGTACCGCCCACTGCGCTCCGTCAGAGAGGGGCGCGACACTGAGAGAGGGAGGAGGCGCGGAGCTCAGCAGTACAGACCGAACGTTCTACTGCCTGGAGCGCTTATGGCAGCGATCACGTCTGCATTTATAACTTAGTTTTTAAAATTAATCAAGCAATATGAAGCATCTCTTTTTACTTTTAAGTCACTTAATTATTATTAAGCACAGCTTTCTCACCACCTAGACTACTTTTTGATACCTCCTTAGACAAAGCAGAAACTTCTTGTTCTGTCTAATGACATTACAAGTGGAAAGATTACAGAATTTAATCGTCTTTAATTTTGTTACGTTATACATTTTAGAAACGTTTCATCCATACAAACACCACAAAACTATTCTCGATTGTATTTCTGAATGGTATGTTACACTTAGTTCACTGTTTTAATTACACCTAATTAAGAAAGTTAGGTGTTAGCATAAACTATTAGCAATCAATATTAAATTTAGCACTGTAATAAGTTGTTGCACTTTCCCCCGCATCTTGTAAAAATATATTTTCATTGTTCAAATATACATTAAATCTGACTATCATATAATAAGTTAAATACAAAACTAAAGAAGAAATAGGGTTAAATATAATTCAAAATATTTTGCTAACAATGTTAACTGTTTATAAATAATAAATTGTATTAACTAAGGAGTAGGATGGCACAGTTGTTAGTATGCTTTTTGTTATGTTTATTTTTAATAAATACAACAGTAGTACCCGATGTCTCAGCGCCTTTCAAAATTAAATTATGCATGCAAACCTGTGAACTAGAAAGATAACTAAGATATCCATCCATTTATAATGGTGGCAAAGTGGTTAGCATTGCTATTTTGGAGCACTGGGGTCCTAGATTCAATCCCTGCCATACTGTGTGTGTGGGGTTTGCATGTTCTCTCTGGGTTACATGGTTTTTCTCCATATGTGTGATATGACTCCCTCTCGCACTCCAAAACATACTGGTAAGTTAATTGGTTTATGGGAAAACTGGCCCTGGTGTGTGTGTGTTTGTGTCTGTCTGTCCTGTGATGGACTGGCGCTATGTCCAGGGTGTATTCTGCCTTGTGTCCGTTGCTTACTGGGATATGCTCCAAATCCTCTGTACTGGATAAAGAGATTAGAAATAGATGGAACTATACACAGTGTTAGAAACCCACTATGAAATGGCAGCATCTCACTGAGAATAAAATATTTTATAGTGCTGGCCTTTCCACATCTCTTGCACATCAGTATCCATACCTAGTTATTTAAACAAATTACCTCTAATTATAAACATCTTAATATGCTGGCTCTGTGGATCCGCATCAGCTATGTTTGCCCATTCCTTCAATTCATGTGCATCCAACACACAGTTCAATACTAGTAACTGCACAAAATCTAAAATACAATCCTCATTTCAGTATCTATGTAAACATACAGTCTGTTAACTTCATCATCTTCATCAAAAGTATGCCTAACCCCATTAGGAAGTGTTCTTGTTATCAGTGTATTCCTTAGCTTTCCCAAAATTATCTTCTTCTTACCAACATCTCTAGTCTTTTATCCTGCAATAACTCAGCCAACACTTAAATCCCCAAAAGGTGCTTGTGTTAATTTCTTTAAATCACAGATATCATGTGTAAATACTGGCCATTTAATACTCTGCATTGTGGGATAATAGTTTATTTTAAAGGGGAACTAGAGAAACTAAGAACTAGAGAAATTAAGAAAGGCTTTTTTTCCTAGAATTAATAAATGCACATCCTGTTCACTGGGGAAATTAAATCCACACTGAGCAATCTTCAATATGTTCAGAATATGACAGCGAGAATCCTATCAGGGATGCATTACACCTGTTTTCAAGTCCTTGCACTGGGTACCTATCAGGTTTCGAGTCAACTTAAAATTCCTCATCCTCATTCTGTACCTACAGTATATGGCTTATTATCTGTCTACTCCCCCACCTTTGTTCATCTGACTCTGGTCTTCTAGCTGTCCTCAAGAACATCTACATTCAGTGGGTGACAGGGTCTTCTCTAGCTGCACCCCAGAGCTCTCAATTTGTATTCCCAGTGATATCAGTCACGTACCCTGAGTGCATTTAAATCTAACCTCAGAACCTTTCTTTTCAGAAGACTTAGTGTCTGTGTCTGCTTCATTTTCTAATTTTGGTAGCACCTCTAGCTGCTTGTCTTTCTTATATGTATTTACTTTGTAATCTGTGGTCCTTTTATCTGTTTTTACATCTACCGTATTGCTTTGAGATGCCACCTTTAATGGTAATATATAAAATAAAGTTTTTTATTATTGTTATAGGGAAACATGATCAGATTTTCCCTGGTTCAGAAAAAAAAGATCTAAAGTATACTAGTTTGTCACTCTTCTCATTCCCTTTGCTAAATTACTTTTCATACTAATCTGATCAATCTAACTGCCAGTTTTCTGTGCTTTCTCTATCCTGCTAGATTTGCAATTATTCTGAACATTTTCATCTTGAAATAACTCATTTCTAAATACCCTTTTCACTGTTAACATCTTGCAGCAACTCTGCGACAAAATATACACTTAGCTCAACCTGACAGTTCATCCTGCTACCAACATTAAATAAAACAAATCTTAATATTTCTATATTTATGTCTTTATTTAGTGGTTTCATTAGTGACAAAGGCTAAACTTTCTTGGAAAAATGTCTTTTATGTGTTGCCGAAAAAACTGACTTGCTTTGACAAAATATGTTTTCAAGTCCTTTCACCTGGCAGTTTACCTGAATGCCCAACTATCTGAGAAGCCCTCCATGAAACCATAGTTGCTATTAATTCATTTAGGGCTCACTGACAGAATTGCTGTTTTTTATGCATGCTAATTTCTGATTCCTCACTCTGTTTCATGTTTATAGATAAGACTATTGATCGCGAAGGGAAATTGATGTACATGTTTACATGTTCTTTTGTAACATACACCTTTTTGTGATTTTTTTGTATATCTAAGCAAGTGTTCCTGCATCCCTCTTCTGCACTATAGGCATGGCTTTTATTCTGTTTGCTCCATTTCTAAAACTTTTTGCTCATGTGCATTTTTGTATTTTTTTACACCTCTAGCACTTTAACGTCCTGAATTTTCATTTGCCTTAATTTGTAGAATGAATTTGAGTTTTAGCCTTAAAAATCTTAAGTTTTCACTATCTTTTGTTTCTTGTCCTACAACTGTTATTATTGATCACCATGACTTCATTCAGCCTTTCCTGAACGTCTATGACAGGCAGAGAGAGTGCTGTTTCTGGGCGATCTTTTGCAGCTGACATTTCACTGTTTTAAACGAACAAGAAATTAGATTGCTCATAAATCACTTATTCTATATAAATACAGCGTAATTGCCCTCCGAAAATCCTCTTTTTCTTGTTCATTTTAGAGACCTTGATCGAAACTGATTTTAGATGTCAGAAAGGATTTATTTTCTCTGTATTTCCTACATTGCTTTGTCGAGATTTTAACTTTATATTTAGGCTCAGATTTCAACTATAAATCGTACACTAATTAATAGCAGTAAATACTGATGTTTTGCTCCCTCTTACCACAAAAATATATATGTTTTGTAGCTGGGATGAACTTTATTTCGTACGCGTAGCTACTGCGATTGGGACACGAAGCGGTTAAAGATGGCGGCAAATCAGGCAACCAGAGAAGGGGGGGGGGGGGGGGGGCGTCTTCTCGCCTCCATAACTAAAATGCCAAATAGGAGTGGCTTAAGCGACATACACAGTCATGTAACTGACAGTTTGAGGTAGCCTATCGTGTAAATTTCGCTTTGTTGCTGATAGGTTAAGCTTTCAAAACTCTGCCCCAAAATCATGTGACTGATTTTTCGCCCTGTTTCGTTGGTTAAACGCAATGATCACAAGCACCACCATGGTTACTGGGATGTGTAGTTTTTAATTCCGTTTGAATTATAACTGTATGTACTGTCTTCATATTTGGCTAGGGCTTTAAAGAGAAGGCACGCCAAAAAATGTCGGTGCCGTCGTCTCCGCTTTAAAGGTACCCCCGTGCCGGAAGAATTTGATCTCGGAACGTTTGCCCAGCGTACTTATAGCAGATCAGTAGGGCTTTAGAAGCCACAGCAAAAACCAGGTACTTACTGTTAGATGCCTAAACAGTTGCTGCAGAGGTAGGTTGCTAACTGGAGTAGCAGCTGTTATGGTCAAAGCAGAGGCTGATTGCCCACTTGGACAGCCAGTAAAGACTTGCTGCTGACTCGAATAGCAGCTGCTGTATTCACAGCAGCAGTTGGCTTCCAACTGTGGAAGTGGCTGGCTGCTGACTGGGATTGACGAAACTAAGCAAGTACTCCTTGTCCAAGGCTTAGACTAGTTCAGGGATCCTCTAACTGAAAAGGGTGTGCTAGCATGTCCAGAGAGGAGTGCGATCAGAACAGTATTGCCAGTGAGAGATCAAAGATGGAACACCCCTTCAGTGGCAGTCAGGAATTATTGGGTGCATGCTTAGTGGGGATAAAAGGATGGACGAAAAGCCAACCCCACCATGTCTTTGATCCATGTGACAACTGTGATTCCTCGTGGGAATGCTTTTATTCTTCCTGGGCCACTGCAGGCTCTGAGCCGCTGCTGGCCTGCAGTGTGACAAACTGTCTTCCTTTGTGAGATACACTGGATGTGCTGTGTAACGGATCTGCTGACATAATACCTGCCAATTATTGCCCACATGGGTGATGCATCTCAGTGGTGAATTTACTGGCATCCCAATTGTCTGTAATAGATTATATATACTGTACAAAGCCAATAAATTATGTGCTACAGAGAAACTGACTTTATGAAGTTTGAAGTGTTCAGGACCCGTAGAATAGAAAATAGAAAGTATTATTGACATTGTATTGACATTTTTTATATTTCTGAATATCACAACATGTTCGAAGCTAACTCATTTATTAATAACAACAAATAATTTCAAGCTGCTAATGATATTATTACTGACAATAAATATCATTGACACTATATTGTCATTACAAACATATATAATGTTGACCATGCGGACTCAGTATGCGTTACTAAAGCTAAAAGTTTAGCCTTTGTCACTAATGTAACCTATAAATAAAAACATAAATATTGAAATCCCTACATTACAAACTGTATATGGCTGGTATTGATATTTTAAAGAATAAATACACACCTGTATTCCACTTTCTCCCTAAACATTTTAAGCATCAAAGTCTTACATGTGGTTATTTTGGAAGCGTTTTTACGTGCTCCTTCTGACCATATTAAGGTTATATACTTGATAACGTATTATATATTATATAACATGATAATGTTTTAACCTTTTCTGTGAATTCGCTCGTCATAGGTATAAACAAAAGCATACTTTTAGAATTTGATTAATAGGGAATATAATATGGAATTGCGTATGTAAAGAGCATGCTTGCCAGCGTGCTGAAGATGAAATTTTCATTGTCAAAGAGTGAACCGGCGCTGAGACCCTATTACAAACTGCAGGACCATGCAGGCAATGACATTAAGGGCTCCTTCTATGCTGAAGAGCTACAGAAGATAATTCCCAATGTTGAGAACGTCTACCGCATCCAAAAGATTTTAGAAGCCAGGGGGCGTGGTAAAAACAAACAGCTTTTGGTAAAGTGGTGTGGCTGGAGCGATAAATTCAATAGTTGGGTAAAGGCCACCGAGGTCTGTGACATATAGAGGTGGTGAAAAATGAACCCCAATAGCTTCTATGTTACGCTGGCCAGTAATTCATCCTCAAAGATGTTTCCAAAGAACACTAGCGCATGCTTCACAGAGTAAGGCGATAGACCCAGATGGAAGGTGGGAAGGGCCTGGTTTGAGCTGAACTATCCGCATACGCTAAACACGTTTGATCAAGATGTAGATTTTATGTTCGTCAGCGAAGAGTTTGCGACTATATGGACATGAAGCTTACCTAGAGGGTACTACAGCAACATCGAGCAGCTCATACACGAAATGAAATGGGCTGTGGAAAAATCCAAGTTAACTAATGTAAATCTTAAATACAACCCCATTAGCTGTTCGGTAAGGATTGTTGGTGATAACTGGTTTGTTATGCATGTGCATAACCGCCTGGCAGGGGTATTGGGTTTCATATCAGGTGTCGGAAGTACAAAATCACCGTACCCCGTCTATATGACTGGCAGATTTAACACCATGTATATATACACAGATATCATAGAACACCAGTTAGTAGGCGACATCTACACAGCGCTTTTGCGCAGGTGCATTTTTTGGTAGTGCCTTTCAGAGGCTTGGATGGTGAATTTGTCACAGTATTGTACGACAAGCCCCATTATGTGCCGGTGAGCAACACCATCACTATTGAAATAAAGATGGATCAAAACGAGCACGTGTCATTTGCATTTGGTAATTTCATCGTCCAGTTGCATTTCAGACATGTGAAAGCGACAAACATCTAAAAGGATGACGGTCATCAAGAGCTACGGGAAACCTTCTTTGTATACACACTACTACAAACAACAGGCTGGTTATGGATTGCCAGGGTTTTCTGGGCTACCAGTTCAGTACGGCACGGGTACAGGAGGTATTTTCAGAGCACTATTTAGAAAAGCCATGCCTTTTCTGAAACGAGGGTTTGAAATAGCTAAGCCGCACATGGTATTGGCAGCTAAAAACATCGCCAAAGACGTGCTTAGCAACGTTACAAGTGCGGTCATGTCTAAAGCGGCAGCACATCAGCAGGAAGGTATGGATCTAGCATACATCCACAGAGGTGTCAAGAGAAAAAGACAGAGTCATCATTTCATTGTCAAAACCTGATAAAAGAACAGCTAAGAGAAGATAGTCATCTCATAAAAGCTTCAGGTCGACCATGAAGAGGGGCTGTGACATGCAACAATCAACGAGACACAAAATGAGACATATTTTAAATATGGCTTTTGTTCAAGGCGGGTCTGCAGAATGCGCAAAGTCGGAGCTGGACATATTTCAGCTAGCGCCTACCCAAACAAGCATCGAGAAAAGCTTTTATATAGAAGTTCCACCCCTCACGGCTCTAACAGAAAACGCACCTCTGGAATTCTACATCGCAGGCAATGGAGAAGATTATTTAGATTTAAACAACACGCTGCTCTATTTGACCTGTAAAATAATGGAAGCAGACAGCAGGGACATTGATGCGGAAGCCCGTGTGAGTCTGGTGGATTACCCCATCGTTGCCATCTTCAGTGAGGTTGACTTCACCGTGGGAGACTGGTTGATCAGCCAGAGCAGCAACTGTTATCCTTACAGAGCCATTATAGAGTCTGTCCTAAACTACAGCAAAGAGACGCTAGTATTCAATTGGGTTCTTTTACAAAGACACAGCCGGGCAACACGAGTCCACAATTTTGGATGGACCCAATCTGGGGTTCCGAAAAAGAGCATCATACACGACGCAAATCCGAAAACTGGAGCTACTAGGGCACATTCACACAGACCTGTTTTTTCAGGACAAACTACTACTGAACGGAGTTGACATGAAAATAAAACTCACTCTCGGCATTTTTGTTTGTGAAAAGAGTTAGAGTGTCACCAGGGGTCAGACTGGGACATGCCGAAGCACTCTTGGCAGCCAACGCTAAATACCCCATAGACCGCGTACAGATGAATGTCTTCAGTCTCCCTGCAGGGAGCCGCGTGTGTAACCAAGAAAACCTCTTTCTCGGGCAGTTGCCCAAAGTGGTAATTTTTGGGTTTGTGGACAACGCAGCATTCAGTGGCACTTTTTACACAAATTACACAATTTTAAACACTATGTTAAGTTTCTGGCTCTCTGTGTGGATAGTGAACAAATCCCCACTAAACCGCTTCAACCAGACTTCCAGAATGGAAATTGTGGCCGTGAATATTTTAATCTGGTGGAAACAGCCGGGAAGCTTCTGAAAGACAAACCTCTTCTGGTGGACTGCGAGGAGTATGCGCGCGGTTACACATTGTTCGCTTTCAACCTCAGCCCTCAGCTCTGACAAGATCAATCATGTGGGAGCCCTCAACGGGTGCCCCCTTGTACACAAATTCTCCTTTTTTATTCCAGGCTATTAACGTTTCATTTTGTGCTATAGTCTTTAACAATATCTCGGCATTTCTCCGGAACCGCTGAGACACGCTGTCTAAAATATACCCAAAGTCAGCGTCGATCGATGACGGTTGTTGTGGTAACGTGTGTGATGGCTCGGCAGGTGCATTTTTTGGTAGTAAAACAGTTAAAGTCCCCTTTTCAGAAGTCTCCTGGCGTACTAATGTCAAATACTGTTGTAATACCTGGCTGTACAATTTCACTTTTTCATATTCGGCCAGATGCGAGTTCCGAAGAATGTCTCTCATTTCATCATCCAACCTGCGAGTTGTTATTTTTCTCACATTGCTTTTGTTGCCGGACTGCTCTCGGAGTCCATTGAGCTGTTTCTGAAGTACAAGGTACATTTTTTCAGCGTGCTCCATTATCGGCGTTGTAGAAGCCCCGTAATCAAAGGTACTGCAATACTCAACAGTGTCCCGATAAAGCCGGACTGGATCACCAAGAGTCTCTTTCTTTTAAGAGAAACCCTTTCGACTCAAAGTCTTTATAAGCTTACACTTTTTCTTCAGGGCCCCAAACTGCTTAGCAGATAACGGTATGTTCCCTTTCAAGGTGTAGGGAAAACCGGCTCAGGGACGCCAAATATGTAATCATAGTGGCTCTCTGAAGGCACCAGTTCTGTAGGGTTTGGGCATTTACTGAGACAATTTTAATTGTAGCAGTAAATCACAAAGTTGATTCTTTTGATGGTTTTAGAATCCAACCATGCGACATAACTCAAACAATGCACACACACAGGTACTAATACACGAGGATACATGTATTAATACATAGAATATGCATGTAAACCTAACAGATCTTATTGAGAGGGTTATCAGAATACAAAAGGTATATATTCATTCAGTTACAAAGAGTTACATATATCAAGAGGACATACGTTCAGTATATCATTCATTAAGACCGTTTCGTAAAGTGAACTTGGTTACAACTTCTACATTAGATACTCAAAACAAGTACATAACTCTTAGGAATTAAATTGATATCAACTGGTTTGGATAACAATTGAATTCTCGAGCTGTAATGCACTGAAGTTGAATACTCATCCAATCTCTGGGGATTCAGATCTCCTGCGGGCACAAAGAAACAGTTGCAGGCTGTTGCTGTCCAATCCGCGCTCTCTGGCTCCGTGCCAGGCTGTGTGGCTTGCGACGGTGCGCTGCAGATGCTCACTGACCGGCTAGTTAGTGTTGGCTTTAACTAGCAAAGTTTGTGCACAGGAGAAAAGATGACTGTGGGTCCCAGCAAGTCAGGAAGAGGACCGGTTCGTTCCTGATGAAGAGCTAGTTCTGAATAGTGATTCAGCTGTCAACAGTTCCGACCTGTTCACGAGGCCTGCTGCTGGTTACATTCTGGCAACCTCCACTCTAGACTCTTAGAACAAAGGAAAATTCTGGCACTCGGACACACTGGCCGTTCCGTGGTTGTCCGGGCTGAGTCTCAGGATGGTCAGGAGGCGCGCTGCGAGAATGTCCTGCCCTTGGGAGCCTTCTGCTCCTGGGCCATCCTGCCCTGGAATTCTCCTTTGAATTCCCTTTAGAACAGTCCACAGAATCCTCTCCAGAATCTTACTGAATCTTACTGAATCTTGTTGAATCTCAATCTGAATCTTACAGGCTCTCTGTGTTGCCTGTTTTTACCTGGAGGAACTTCAGCTCATTGATTGGCTGAAAGTTCCATGGGCATCAGAGTCCCACGTGGGTTACTCGGCCCTACCAGTCCCTGATTGGTTGATCAAGGTGAGATATGAGTCACTTAGTCCTGACACTTAGTAATGCAGTCCAGATGTCCATCTGGCACTCCCTTGACTGATAGGCGCCAATGGATGACCATTGATCATGATAGCCAGGCTTAGCTAAGTGCATCCCCCTTTGGGAGCTGTCCTTATCAAAAGAAAACATCTTGCATGAATGGTTTCTCTGTGGCTGCACCACAGAGATGAACAGAGAAATGGGGCCTCATTTGGGAAGGCTCAGAACACTTAATTCTTTCTTATTTATAAGCCTCGCCGCTACAAAGGTATTCAAGGCGATTTCAGCTATGACTTGTACAAGATCATTTGATGCCCCACAGAGAATAGCTTTCTGCTGATTGGGGACGGCTTTTATCAGAAAATGTAAGAGAATCAGGTTTCTCCGAACATGTGAAGACATGTCGACGGACTGAATGTGTTTTTTCGACTGAGTCTATGGTTGCGAGTTCACCGACTTTTAGATTTTTTAAATAAATAAGCCATGGGTACATCTGGAGGGGAAAGACCTGTTTACAAGCAATAGTCATCTGGGGTGTCTGCATTTAAATCCACCAACAAGTAACTGAAATTGAACGCTTCCAAAAGAAATTTGGCTTTACTGGGGTACATCTGCCGGGACAGGGTTGTAATCTGTAGTTTATCTCTAGGGTTTTTAAACAGCATCATGTACTTTATATTTTACGCTTTGGTTCTACTTTTCCGGCCTTGACAAAACATATTTTGGACAATATACATAATGCTAAGGTTTCTGTGGTGTACGTATTTGGTAAAAGCATTTTCTATCTCACACAGTGTGAAAAACATTTTTTTGTCAATTTTGGTTGGAAGAACTGGAAAGTACAAACATCTGAGTGGGTAAACTTTCACCTTCCCTAAACCGAAATACTGTTTTAGATCTCCAAGTTGTTATAAATTATTCTGGGGTGACCCAGCGGGTATTTTTTAGTTTTGTTCACAAACGGATACAGACTGGTGAAATCATAGTAATGAATTTTTTCACTGTGCTGCGCTGTGTAATGCAAACAAATGCATTTGTTCTCCCCCAGAAAGCGAATTGCGTGGCTGCAGTGGCTCTGGTAACTGTGCAACTGCGAGAAATGTCCTCAAGTCTCCATTTTCATCAAGCATGTCTCTGAACTCGTGCTCCCACAATTAAAATGCACGTTAAAACCTCTCATATTGAGAAAATTAATTTTCACTATCGTCTTTCTGTACAACCAACTAAAAGTAGTTTTTGTCAGTGGATTAAAATCGTTTTCACAATAACAAACACTACAGCCGTGAAAAAAGCAACCGTTGAACTCAAAGGCTGTCTGCACTCCATCAATTACTGCATAACCATCCAGAAAATATGGACCTTGAACTTAATGCGTGTTGGATTTTAACGTGCTCTGTGTGTTCGATGTACAGATGCAGCCATTTAAAATGGACGGTACAAACCCATACTGCGGCCAACTACGCGTGCGCTACCGCACCGTACTGCGGTATGTGATTGGCTGGCCAAAATGACCGACAGGGGCACTCGTGGTGCATTGGTTGGTAGTGAAAAGATTTAATAATTTAGTCTCTTTACTGTGCACATTTTAATCCGCTTAGTATTGAATATTTATATGAAATTTTACCACTAAAGGGACATTTTAGTAGCTGAGCATAGAAAGAAGAGGAGCATAAGACATCTGAAGGTTATAAACTATATTAATTTAGGAACATAAACATATTACTGTAAGTAAACTGTACTGTATTTGGCTGGTCTTGGTAGTTTAAAGAAAAAATACACACCATTTCCATTTCTCCCTAAACATTTTAAGCATCAAAGGTTTATGAAACTGTCCCCAAATATGCGATTGCTGTATAGAATGAATTTTAATTGAAAATATTTAACACGAAAATTAAGCTGTTTACGTTTCCCTGCCTGAGAATATAGTCACTCATTGCTACGAAATGCAGAAACACAGCCACAAGTAACTAGCAAAGAGAGGGCATTAGCTAGCCAATTTGATAAAGGAATAAATGATTTTTTTGTTTGTCTTTTGCACATTCATTTGAACATTTCCATCGATTGTACAAGTACTTGGAAACTGTCCAATCCCTAGTTCGTCTGGGATTTTCTTTTACTCTCCGGGCATGCTCCCACTGGCGCCGGTCTGTGTCTTCTAGGATATAATGCCGGTGATTTGTTGTTAAAATTGGGTTTCCAATAATGCCGCAGCAAACTCTTGTTTTTATGTCCACTATAATAGACAATCTCCCTAGCTTTTAACTGAGTGTTTCATAATTTCCTTAAATGGAAATGATTAAATGATTTATGTGACAGAATTCTGGGGTGTCCCTACACCAAAGATGACTTCAGAATGGTTATTGGCTGACACAATCTGAGACCCCTCTGATTGTGGAAAAAGATCTGCTGATCTGTTCTACATACCAGGAAGACAACAGATGATTTTTTCTATTTGAAACGTGTATTTTAAACATTTAATTAAGAAGTAAAAACCTTACAGCATACACCGATTTCTAAGCTGATCAGAACCCGTGTTTCGCGCATAAAAAGTGGTTAATAACTATCGAAACCTGTTTTTATTTCGCCTGGCAATCTACCTGAATGACCAACTACAGTATCTGAGAAGAACCACAATTGAACTAGTGTTGATAATAAGAGAGAGAGAGTCCCCGTTACCCCCATTTTGATTTAAATTTTGATTTAAAATGAATTTTGGGATCAAACGTGGAAAGATTAGATTGTAATCATTTTTATGATCATTATTATATCGTTATTAATTTCTTCAGATACGCGATTCCATATTATATTCCCTGTTAATCAAATTCTAAAAAGTATGTGTTTTTTTACTGCGATAGCAAGCGGAAGTATTCACAGAAAAGGTTAAAACATTATAACTTTTTTTGAAGTATAAAAACTTAATATAGTCAGGAGGAGCACATAAAAAACTTTTTCCAAAATAACCACAGTATGTAACCGAATTAACTTTTAATAAGTTTGATGCTTTAAAATGTTAAGGAAGAAAGTTAAATCTCCATGAGCAATCTCCAGGAAACCATTATAGGCATTGTGAATCGGAGATTCTCAAAACTCACTTTGTATGATTGGAAACTAATACGTGATCGGATCAACCAAATTCTTTGAAGAAAGAGGCGCTCTTTTCCTCTGGTTTAACAGTCTGTGCAGCAACAAAATTAAACAACAAAATCGCAACAATTAATCTGATGTAGATGGTTACAAAGAAAGTGTACCACGGTAATACTTTGAGCTTACAGCCTGTCCAAGGTAATTCATTATTAATACTATTAGTAATATCTTCCGTAAAGACTTTGATGCAAAAAATACATATGCATAATTAAAATATTTAAGGTGAAGGTGGAAGGTTGTGTACTTCTGTCCAAATAGCAGTCTTTCTTTTATAAAATATACAGACTTTTTAATTATGAATGATTAACATGCAGTAATACACAGATGAAAATTATTTAAAGTCTAAAGATTACAACTTAAATTCTTAATTGGAAAAAGATTGTCCCTCAGCAGTGACCAGGATTCGAAACCACGCATTTTCTGGCAACAGCTCAAATGCTGTGCATGAGACGTTAAGCTTTATTAGCTCTACCTGGTGGTTTTACAAGGTGATGATACTGGATACTATTATCATAACACGCGGTATAATGCGTTGTGATGCACCAAGCCTACCGTGTTTTGATGCAGTGTACTTCGGGCATTTTGAATGCCTGGATCTGTACTTCTAGATTTTGTTAATCATTGCTTAGGCAGATATCGGACACTCTCAGTTCTGATCAGGCTGCTTGAAGCTAGCTCTGCCCTCCATGTTCCAGGTGTGCAGCCACCTCGCACTTAAGTTGCAATGAGTAATTTTCCATTATTCTAGCAGGATAGGTTGTAAATGATGTTAGTAAATTATTTACACAGTAAAAGCAAACTAGTGAAATAAGGGAAATAAATGTTTGATCTTCTTGGTAGAAACACATTTGTCTAGATGATGTAGGATGTGACCACTGTATACTCATTTAGATCAGTGAATGAATCTTTGAATATACACCAATCAGTCATTTCAAAGCAGTCTGAGAGTCTTGCTCAACAGCACCTGACCAGTGCTGCATGGTCTTTACTGTAGGTGGCATGCTCTTTAGCTTCTGCTAGTAAATAGAATGAAGGAACATGAAAGTGTGGTTAGACTTCCTGAAATGCAGATGTGAAATGGAGTGGTATGATCCTCTAAAGACCTCAGATACTCATTTATTCCATAATCTAGCAATGGTGCAATAGATTAGAGAAAACAAGAAGATATGAATTATTAAAATTAATAAATCATTGTAAAACAGTCCAAGGTGTGTGGGGGAGTGGAATACTACAATGTTGTTACTCAGTTGTAAAAGTGGTACTTTAAGATGATAGTGGTACTTTAATGTTAATGTGGCCACTCTATATATTGGTATGATTTAGGTGTATTATGTTGCGTGAATTTACTGGCACAATTAGAAATTGCAAGAGTAAATTATTTTTTTAATTGTCTACACTTAACAAAAAACTTAAATATTACACTTTTTAATGTCTATTAGAAGTCAATCAACAGAACAAAAAGCAACTGCTGCACGTGGATTAAAAGTACATAATATATAACTTTATTCACACAATAATGCTTATTAAACCAACTAAAGTGATATACTTGAAATAGTCACCCCTGGAACGTGTTGGAAAATTGTTTGATTTGGAAGATGCAATTTGGTAGATGTCATGTCAGCAAAAGATAATTATGATGTAATAACCAGCTGTTTAATAATAATAATAATAATAATAATAATTGCTTACACTTATATAGCGCTTTTCTGGACACTCCACTCAAAGCGCTTTACAGGTAATGGGGTCTCCCCTCCACCACCACCAATGTGCAGCATCCACCTGGATGATGCGACGGCACCCATAGTGCGCCAGAACGCTCACCACACATCAGCTATCAGTGGGGAGGAGAGCAGAGTAATGAAGCCAATTCATAGATGGGGATGATTAGGAGGCCATGATTGGTTAGGGCCAATGGGAAATTTGGCCAGGACGTCGGGGTTATACCCCTAATCTTTTCGAGAAACGCCCTGGGATTTTTAATGACCACAGAGAGTCAGGACCTCGGTTTTACGTCTCATCCGAAGGACGGCACCTGTTTACAGTATAGTGTCCCCATCACTATACTGGGGCATTAGGACCCACGTGGACCACAGGGTGAGCGCCCCCTGCTGGCCCCACTAACACCTCTTCCAGCAGCAACCTTAGTTTTTCCCAGGAGGTCTCCCATCCAGGTACTGACCAGGCTCACACCTGCTTAGCTTCAGTGGGTTGCCAGTTGTGAGTTGCAGGGTGATATGGCTGCTGCATATATGGCATATATGGCTGCCATATGTTTAAATCTCATTTGCTCTGTTTGGACACCTTTCAATGATTGCACATTTCCTTATACCACGCAATCTTTATCTTTAGTAGAAACACACATTTCTAGGTTTGTGAATTAATAAAAAATTGGGCCATTTTCTTGGTTAGTCATACAGTCAGGCAGACAGATTTTAAATTTTTAAGCAAAATTAGTTGCTTAAGTTTGTCAAAATTAGCTACTTTGCAAGCAGTATATAACTTCTCAAAAGGCACCCCTTTCTCTCATGCAAACTCAACAATTTTGATTTTTTTATTTCGAACCTCTGACTGTATGCTTCAGAGACTAATTCATAGTATAATCAAAACTAAATACTCAATGGGCACACAATGATCTGACTTGGAGTAAGCTCCCGTAGTTGGTGTAAACTACAGTAGGGTTAATAACTTCTGTTTTAAAAAAAATCAGATTTGTTTTAAGATTTGTATCTGCTGTAATTGTTAATATAACGGCAAATAATTGTATTTCTAACATTTATCATCATGAAATACATGTATATTGTACCAGTGATTACTCACAGGTTGTCTTTGCCCTTTCACATTGTTATGATGTTAGTGCCTATACAATATATTAAATATGCATTCTTATTTGTTTGTAAAATAATTTGTCCTACATTCTTGTTAAGTAACACTTATCAACTATAGGCTGCAATGAGGAAAAAATTATATACAGCACTTGTCCCTCCCAACCAGGGTGGGGGGGGGGGGGGGGTAAATGTAACTGAGTGTAATGTGGTTTATGTACTTTTAAAAGATTGGCCACATGAATTGAACAAAGACGATTCCCAACATGCCATACCGCATGAAGTCACATCCACAGATATATTGAAACAGAAGCATACACATCAATGAACAGCAGTGTAATCTTATTCTGTATAAATATACCGTAATGCAATATGATACCATTTAGTTTTAAAACCACTACAGTACAGTATGTGTGAAATATATTTTTATAATAAAAACTTAAAGTTAAATTGATCCTGACTTGTTGCTGAAATTTGCATTGACAAAATATAGATTATGTCAATGCAGATGATTTTACATACACCTATACACAGTTTAAAATTAATAAAAGTCTAAACAGTATACAACTTAAATAATGTGCAAGTCTCTCCTTCAGAGAGAGATTCACAGTTCATTTTGTCTTTGTGGAGCCACAGGTAATAACAAATCCTATAGTAGGAAATGAATACAAATACACCCAAATATCCAATATGACTTAAATGTAACTTATAAAACTGATGTAGCAAAGTTTTAACAGATTTTCATGTTACCATTATTTATAATATATTAATATATTAAGTTGGTAAATTCTTAATTCACTAATTCACTTTTTTATTTCAATTTATTTCAGTAGTAATTATTCATTTCAGATACTATACAGATGCAGCCATTCAAAATGGGTGGGGTATTTCTCTGACAGTGGGGTACGTAGCTCGGTGGGCGTGTCGCGGTATCACGCAGTATCACGCGGTTAATCGCATCATTTGATGTCATGCCGTCCACTGTATATACAACAATCAGTCATTTCAAAGCAGTCTGCTGCTTTGAAAGTATCCGGCATCACCTTGTAAAACTGCCAGGGGGAGCTTAACCTCTCATGTACAGCATTTGAGCTTTTAAATTTGAACTGTGTATTACAGCATATTAATCATCAGTCATTAAAATGTTGGTATATTTTATGAAAGCAAGATTGCTCAGTTGGACAAAAGTACACAACCTACCTTTATCAGAAATATTTATGCATCAAAGCCTTTACCGAAGATATAACTAATAGTATTAATAATGAATGACTTTGGACAAGCTGTGTACTCAAAGTATAATTTCTTTAGTACATTTGTACAAGCACTTGGAATCTGTCCAAGCCATACTTTGTCAGGCATTTTGTTTTACTTCAACGGGCATAAAAACTTCCTTGAAGTTTTCGAAAATGATTTAAAATGCGACACCTATCATGAAAAATACACACCACAGTATTCCATTTCTCCCTAAACATTGTAAGCTTCGAAGTCTTTAACTAACGTGATACCGGAGTCAACAAGCATACTTTTAGAATTTGATTAAAAGGGAATATAATATGGAATCGCGTATCTCAAGAATTTAATAACGGTATGATTATAGCCGTGTACTGCGGCAGGGCTGTGTAGGGCTGTTTCGCCTGCCTGCTTATGCAAGCTGTCTTGTAGCCTACTGGTCTAGGTGCATGATTACCAACTGGCAGGTTGTGTGTTCGAATCCAGCTGGTGCTGGACCTTTCAGTTTTATTTATTTATTTTTTAATCGCGTAACATAAACATATTACCGTATGCAAACTGTACTGTATACAATATGTATATGTATATTTAATGTCTTAACTGTGACCGTTTAAGTATTGAATATTCATATCTAATTTTACCACTGAAGGGAAATCTTAACATAAACATGTTAAGTATATGGCTGGTCTCGGTACTTTAAAGTAATTTAAAGAAAATACACACCAGTATTCCATTTCTCCCTAAACATTGTAAGCTTCGAATGAAACCACTAAATAAAGACATAAATATAGAAATCTTAAGATTTGTTTTATTTAATGTTGGTACCAGGATGAACTGTCAGAGTGTATATTTTGTCGCAAAGTTGCTACAAGATGTTAACAGTGAAAAAGGTATTTAGAAATGAGTTATTTCAAGATGAAAAAGAAAACATACACGAAACATGGTTTCATTACGACCAGAATCGGTCTTGAGATATTTTTAACTTGATTTACAGTATTTGAGAGGTATGTCTTAACACCAATACTACAGTGCTTAAGTACTGCTCACGTATATGTTTCTAGGTTTATATTATGCATTTCATACGGTCAAATTACTTTTGAGCAACTAATAAGAAGCGAGAAACGGTATGCGTTTTAGTTTCGTTTTGTGCTGGAACCCGTGGATTGATTAGAGATATCAAGTACATACAAGTCATTTTTTAAATGTTGTAGTTCGTCTTGAAAAAATGTTACGAGTACATCATCTATCAAGAATTACACAGGTTCTGTTTCCATATTGCGGATTTTGGTTAGGTACAGTATTATCAAATCCAGTGGAGCTGTGTGTTACTTTACTGAGTCCCATGTCACATGGTCTGTGATTGAAACCTGTAAAACCGGTTTAATTCGTCACAGCCAGCACTCTTCAGGTGTGAGGGTCTTCTGCTCAGAATGAAACGCTAAAATGTTTGTGTATATTCTAATGGTAGTGGGGGCAGGGTGTGTGGGAACACCCTGCATTGGAGATCTATGTTCTTCACACCTGAAACATTTTCTCTGAAAGGATTTTCTTCGCAGTTTAACCGATCATGTTACAGCATGTTACAGTTTACTATTATTAACCATATTAATTTTAAGTGCTTAATGTAAAATCTTGTAAAAATATATTTTCATTGTTCAAATATACATTAATATAAGTCTGACTATCATATAATAAGTTAAATACAAAACTAAAGAAAAAATAGGGTTAAATATAATTCAAAATATTTTGCTAACAATGTTAACTGTTTATGAATAATAAAATGTATTAACTAAGGAGTAGGATGGCACAGTTGTTAGTATGTTTTTTGTTTTGTTTCTTTTTCATAAATACAACAGTAGTACCTGATGTCTCAGTGGCTTTCAAAATTAAATTATGCATGCAAACCTGTGAACTAGAAAGATAACTAAGATTTTAATACTAATTAAATGACCGCGGGCACTTTCCACCCCCTCTACATTCTCAGAGTAGAACAGACTAACCTTTTAATGAAAGACGGTCCACCCCCCACGGACAGGAAAAGTGCCCACAGGCACTTAAACTTAATATGGTCAGTAACAGTAAACAGTAACATGGTAAGAAGGAGCACGTACAAACGTTTTCGAAATAACCACATGTACGGATGCAGCCATTCAAAGTGAGCGGTACAGACACGTACCGCAGGTAAGATGACACGCGATACCGCGGTGCGTGATTGGTTGACCGACAGGGGCACTCGTGGTCCGTTGGTCTGTCGTAGAAAGACTTGCTGTAAACGTCTTTACTGTGCCCGTTGTAGATATTGAATTTTACCACTGAAGGGAAATCTTAGTAGCTGAGCATAAAAAGAATAGGAGCATACTCTAACGCGTGTGAAGGCCATAAACGATATTAATTTTGGAACGTAAACATACAGTATATAGCTGGTCTTGGTACTTTAAAGAAAAAAATACACACCAGTATTCCATTTCTCCCTAAACATTGTAAGCTTCGAAGTCTTTAACTAACGTGATACCGGAGTCAACAAGCATACTTTTAGAATTTGATTAAAAGGGAATATAATATGGAATCGCGTATCTAAAGAATTTAACAACGGTATGATTATATCCGTGTACTGCGGCAGAGCTATGTAGGGCTGTTTCGCCTACCTGGTCATGCGAGCTGTCTTGTAGCCTACTGGTCTAGGTGCGTGATTACCAACTGGCAGGTTGTGTGTTCGAATCCAGCTGGTGCTGGACCTCTCAGTTTTATTTATTTATTTTTTAATCGCGTAACATAAACATATTACCGTATGCAAACTGTACTGTATACAGTATGTATATGTATATTTAATGTCTTAACTGTGACCGTTTAAGTATTGAATATTCATATCTAATTTTACCACTGAAGGGAAATCTTAACATAAACATGTTAAGTATATGGCTGGTCTCGGTACTTTAAAATAATTTAAAGAAAATACACACCAGTATTCCATTTCTCCCTAAACATTGTAAGCTTCGAATGAAACCACTAAATAAAGACATAAATATAGAAATCTTAAGATTTGTTTTATTTAATGTTGGTACCAGGATGAACTGTCAGAGTGTATATTTTGTGGCAGAGTTGCTGCAAGATGTTAACAGTGAAAAAGGTATTTAGAAATGAGTTATTTGAATTTAATTGAATTAAAAAAAAATATTTAACACGAACATTAAGCTGTTTACATCTTCCGCCTGAGAACAGTCACCCGTTGCTACCCAACGCAGAATGGTGATTGGCTGACACCATCTGACACCCCTCTGATTGGAGAAAAAAGACGTGCTGGTTTGCTATACCAGGAAGAGGATTTCTTTCTATTTTTACAAGATTTCTTTAATGTAAAATCTTGTAAAAATATATTTTCATTGTTCAAATATACATTAATATACATTAAGTCTGACTATCATATAATAAGATAAATACAAAACTAAAGAAAAAATAGGGTTAAATATAATTCAAAATATTTTGCTAACAATGTTAACTGTTTATGAATAATAAAATGTATTAACTAAGGAGTAGGATGGCACAGTTGTTAGTATGTTTTTTGTTTTGTTTCTTTTTCATAAATACAACAGTAGTACCTGATGTCTCAGTGGCTTTCAAAATTATATTATGCATGCAAACCTGTGAACTAGAAAGATAACTAAGATATCCATCCATTATATTCCATAATATCCATGAAATATATGGCGCTGAAATATGTGTGACGCAGTGGTGGCCTGACACGGTGAGGTGCCCTGGCAGCTGTATGACGCAGTGGTGGCCTGGCACGGTGAGGTGCGCTGGCAGCTGTGTGATGCAGTGGTGGTCAGGTACCGACCACGCACTTCACCGTGCCAGGCCACAACTGCATCATACAGCTGCCAGGGCACCTCACCGTGTCAGGCCACCCCTGCATCATACAGCTGCCAGGGCACCTCACCGTGTCAGGCCACCACTGCGTCACACCACACAGCTGCCAGCGCACCTCACCGTACCAGGCCACAACTGCGTCACAACACACAGCTGCCAGTGCACCTCTACATACCCGACCACCACTGCATCACACAGCTGCCAGCGCACCTCACCGTGCCAGGCCACCACTGCGTCACATAGCTGCAAGTGCACCTCACCGTGCCAGGCCACCACTGCATCATACAGCTGCCAGGGCACCTCACCGTGTCAGGCCACCACTGCGTCACACATATTTCAGCGCCGTATATTTCATGGATATTATGGAATATAATGGATGGATATCTTAGTTATCTTTCTAGTTCACAGGTTTGCATGCATAATTTAATTTTGAAAGCCACTGAGACATCAGGTACTACTGTTGTATTTATGAAAAAGAAACAAAACAAAAAACATACTAACAACTGTGCCATCCAACTCCTTAGTTAATGCATTTTATTATTCATAAACAGTTAACATTGTTAGCAAAATATTTTGAATTATATTTAACCCTATTTTTTCTTTAGTTTTGTATTTAACTTATTTAATTAGAATAAATTAGAATATACACAAACATTTTAGCGTTTCATTCTGAGCAGAAGACCCTCACACCTGAAGAGTGCTGGCTGTGACGAATTAAACCGGTTTTACAGGTTTCAATCACAGACCATGTGATATGGGAGTCAGGAAACTACAGTAACACCGTATTTGATATATGCAGGACAACTAGAGAAGACGTTTTACAGAGGATGGCTTTTTAGAAACATCCCATCAGACATCCCATTATATTCACAACGTGAAATCTAGAAAATAATATTACGTAACCAAAATCCGCAATATGGAAACAGAACCTGTGTAATTGTTGATAGATGATGTACTCGTAACATTTTTTCAAGACGAACTACAACATTTAAAAAATGACTTGTATGTACTTGATATCTCCACGGGTCCCAGCACAAAACGAAACTAAAACGCATACCGTTTCGCGCTTCTTATTAGTTGCTCAAAAGTAATTTGACCGTATGAAATGCATAATATAAACCTAGAAACATATACTTGAGCAGTACTTAAGCACTGTAGTATCGGTGTTAAGACATACCTCTCAAATACTGTAAATCAAGTTAAAAATATCTCAAGACCGATTCTGGTCATAATGAAACCATGTTTCGTGTATGTTTTCTTTTTCATCTTGAAATAACTCATTTCTAAATACCTTTTTCACTGTTAACATCTTGCAGCAACTCTGCCACAAAATATACACTCTGACAGTTCATCCTGGTACCAACATTAAATAAAACAAATCTTAAGATTTCTATATTTATGTCTTTATTTAGTGGTTTCATTAGTGACAAAGGCTAAACTTTTTTGGAAAAATGTATTTTATGTGCTGCGGAAAAAAACTGACTTGCTTTAACAAAATATGTTTACAAATCCTTTCACCTGGCATTTTCGTAGTTAGAAATTATGGAACGCTCTGTTAAAAGCAAGGGAGTTTTTATGTCCGTTGCAGTTCTTTTGCAACATGAATATTATTATATCCTTATTAATTTCTTGAGATACGCGATTCCATATTATATTCCCTTTTAATCAAATTCTAAAAGTATGCTTGTTGACTCCGGTATCACGTTAGTTAAAGACTTCGAAGCTTACAATGTTTAGGGAGAAATGGAATACTGGTGTGTATTTTTTTCTTTAAAGTGCCGATTCCTGAAACACCCCTCTGAAGTGGTTCCATAAAATCTGGTATACGGAAAAGAAAGCGTTGATAAATACAAGTGTCTTTTAATACACTCTTTGCTGTGCTCTTGAGGATCCATGTGATATTTTAAGCTCTAGTTGAATGATAGGTGTCGCATTTTAAATCATTTTCGTAGTTAGAAATTATGAAACGCGCTGTTAAAAGCAAGGAAGTTTATATGCCCGTTGAAGTAAAACAAAATGCCTGACAAAGTATGGCTTGGACAGATTCCAAGTGCTTGTACAAATGTGCTAAAGAAATTATACTTTGAGTATACAGCTTGTCCAAAGTCATCCATTATTAATACTATTAGTAATATCTTCAGTAAAGGCTTTGATGCATAAATATTTCTGATAAGGGTAGGTTGTGTATTTTTGTCCAACTGAGCAATCTTGCTTTCATAAAATATACCAACATTTTAATGACTGATGATTAACATGCTGTAATACACAGTTCAAAATTAAAGGCTCAAATGCTGTACATGAGAGGTTAAGCTCCCCCTGGCGGCTTTACAAGGCGACGCCGGATAGTTAGTCACGTGACACACGTGAACTGCGTGATACCCCGGTGGGCGTGTCGCGGTATGCTGCGAAATACCTCACCCAATTTGAATGGCTGCATCTGTATATAAAATAAAGTTTATTTAAAGATGAATGATAAGTGTCGCAGTTTAAATAATGTTCGTAGTAGGGCTTGGACAGATTCCAAGTGCTTTTTTGCAATTTACGTTGCATTGTCCAATGTGCTGCTGTAATACAGTTTAGAATATAGTAAGTCTAAACTGTATCAGCTTTATGGGTTGCAATTTAGAAAAAGTCAAAAACATCACTCAAAATGCAATTTAGAGCTTTCTGGCAAGAGGAGACACCCAAATTATAATGTAACATGCCACTGTTTGTGCATGAACAAAGTTATACTGCAATTTTCCTTAGATACGCGATTAAAAAAAATAAATTTTTTGAATCCCCGGCGGAACACATTCCATAAGAATCAGCGCTTTTATACAGTATATCGCCTTTAAACACATATTTAAACACGTGTTTACGATTAAAATCAAAACGCGATTCAAATCAATATAAATGTTTATTTTGTAACGCATAGGTGACTATTTATTGTTATTAAAAAGACTTAAATTCGATCATGTCGTGATATTTAGAAATATAAATTTGTTTGGTGCGAGTGAGGTTTTATTTAATCTCTGACCAAGGGAAACGTTTCATTTTTTCAAAGAAATGTTTGTTAAAAAAAGAAGTCATGGCTCAAATGGGATTCAATCACAGACCGTGTAATGTGGTATATCTTCGTTAAAGACTTTAAATGCGACAGCTCAAATATGAGAGGTAGAGCTTTATTAGTCATAGTTACATGTGATTCGATCACAGACCGTGTGACATGGGAGTCAGGAACCTAACCCACAGCACCACCGGCGCGGTCACATGCTGAGTGCTGAAAAAGCACTACAGAAACATTATCGACAGACAATGTACAGATTTGATAAAGCTATAAAATAATGTAATTAGGCACAGAACAAGTTTACAGCACAGTACAATAATAAATGCTGACCATGACTTTAGAAGCATAAAGTACCTTACACTCAATTTAAACACAAGCTGTCTTTAGCCCTCTAAGCTGGTTCATACAGAAATGTAGAGAACCAGGCTCAGAACACACAGCTTCATTAGCGAATACATATGCAGGACAACTGGAGAAGATGTTTTACGGTGGATGGATTTTTAGAAACATCCCATTAGTGACATCACTGAAGTCAACTCCTAGGTAACTGTCGTGTGGATAGTTTCACAAGAATCAGACAAAGTTTAAGCATCGCTTGTTTTAGATAAAACTGCAAAAAAAAAACAACAACCCATAATGTACTTCTTTGCGGCTCTGTTTGCCCAAATCATATATTCACAACGTGAAATTAGAAAATAATATTACGTAATCAAAATCCGCAATATGGAAACAGAACCTGTGTAATTGTTGACAGATGATGTACTCGTAACATTTTTACAAGACGAACTACAACATTTAAAAAATGACTTGTGTGTACTTGATATCTCTAATCAATCCACGGCGATATAGTTAAAGCAGAGTCCCCGCACAAAACGAAACTAAAACGCATTCAGCATTCAGCATTTGGCATTCAGGCGAAAGAGTTTAATTTTTGTCTCATCAGACCAGAGAATCTTTTTCCTCATGCTCTCAGAGTCCTTTAAGTGCTGTTTGGCAAACTCCAGGTGGGCTGTCATATGCCTTTTATTCAGAAGGCTAGGCTTCCATCTAGCCACTCTACCATAGAGACCTGATTGATGAAGTGCTGCAGAGATGGTTGTCCTTCCGGCAGGTTCTCCCGTCTTTACACAGGAACTGTGAAGCTCTGTTAGAGTGGCCATTAGGTTCTTGGTCACCTCCCTGACCAAGACCCTTCTTCCCTGAATACCCAATTTGGCCAGATGGCCAGCTCAAGGAAAACTCTTCCATTTGACAATTGTAGGAAAACCGGCTCAGGGACGCCAAATATGTAATCATAGCCAAAATGTAATGTGGTGGCTCTCTGAAGGCACCAGTTCTGTAGGGTTTGGGCATTTACTGAGATAATTATTAATTGTAACAGTAAATCACGAAGTTGATTCTTTTGATGGCTTTAGAATCCAACCATGCGACATAACTCAAACAACGCGCACACACAGGTACTAATACACGAGGATACATTTATTAATACATAGAATATACATGTAAACCTAACAGATCTTATCGAGAGGGTTATCAGAATACAAAAGGTATATATTCAGTCAGTTACACATATCAAGAGGACATACGTTCATTCATTTAGACTGTTTCGTAAATGCACTTGGTTATAACTTCTACATTAGATACTCAAAAGAAGTACATAACTCTTAGGAAGTAAATTGATATCAACTGGTTGGGATAACAATTGAATTCTCGAGCTGTAATGCATTGAAGTTGAATACTCATCCAATCTCTGGGGATTCAGATCTCCTGCGGGCACAAAGAAACAGTTGCAGGCTGTTGCTGTCCAATCTGCGCTCTCTGGCTCGGTGCCAGGCTGTGCTGTGCGGCTTGCGACGGTGCGCTGCTGATGTTCACTGACCGGCTAGTTAGTGTTGGCTTTATCTAGCAAAGTTTGTGCACAGGAGAAAAGATGACTGTGGGTCCCAGCAAGTCGGGAAGAGGACCGGTTCGTTCTTGATGAAGAGCTAGTTCTGAATAGTGATTCAGCTGTCCACAGTTCCGACCTGTTCACGAGGCCTGCTGCTGGTTACTCTCTGGCAACCTCCACTCTAGACTCCTAGAACAAAGGAAAGTTCTGGCACTCGGACACACTGGCCGTTCCGTGGTTGTCCGGGCTGAGTCTCAGGATGGTCAGGAGGCGCGCTGCGAGAATGTCCTGCCCTTGGGAGCCTTCTGCTCCTGGGCCGTCCTGCCCTGGAATCCTCCTTTGAATTCCCTTTAGAACAGTCCACAGAATCCTCTCCAGAATCTTACTGAATCTCTCAGGCTCTTATGAATCTTACAGGCTCTCTCTGTTGCCTGTTTTTACCTGGAAGAACTTCAGCTCGTTGATTGGCTGAAAGTTCCATGGGCATCAGAGTCCCACGTGGGTTACTTGGCCCTACCAGTCCCTGATTGGTTGATCAAGGTGAGATATGAGTCACTTACTCCTGACACTTAGGAATGCAGTCCAGATGTCCAACGGGTACTCCCTAGACAGATAGGCACCAATGGATGACCATTGATCATGATAGCCAGGCTTAGCTAAGTGCATCCCGCTTTGGGAGCTTGTTTCTTATCAAAAGAAAACATCTTAAATCAGCCTGCATGAATAGTTTCTCTGTGGCTGCACCACAGAGATGAACAGAGAGATGAGGCCTAATTTGGGAAAGCTTAGAAACACTTAATTCTTTCTTATTAATAAGCCTCGCTGCTACACAATGATGGAGGCCACTGTGCTCCTGGGAACCTTCAATGCACTGCCAATTTGTTTAAACCCTGTTCCAGAGCTACATTGTGTATAGGAAGTCACCACCCAAATCAGATGTTTTCCAGTTTTATTTACAGATTGTACCTTGCAATATTCAAGTGAAAAAAGAAAGCAAAATTTTCTAAAATATAAAAAAGCAGAATAACTGGGTTGGATAAGAGAACACCCCCATGAGTTAATATTTGGTGGAAGCACCTTTTCCCTTGAGTCTGTTTGGATACATCTCTACCAACTTTTCACACCTAGAAGGAGGGATATTTGCCCATTCCTCCTTACAGGATTGTGCAGGCTCTGCCAAACTGCATAGTGAATGTTGATGGACTGCCTTCTTCAAGTCATTACAAAAATTTGCATTGGGATTTAGGTTGGAGCTCTGACTAGGCCACTCAAGGACATTCACCTTCCTGTCTTTCAACCACTGTACGGTTGCTTTGGCAGTTTTATTTGGGTCATTGTCATGTTGAAAGGTGAACCATCATCCCATTTTCAACTTCCTGGCTGTGGGCTGCAGGTTTTCATCAAGAATGTGCCTGTATTTTGCACCATCCATCTTCCCTTATATCCTGACAAGTGCCCCAGTCTAGGCTGAAGAGAAAAACTGCCAAAACCGTACTTTACTGTAGGAATAGTGTTCTTTGGATGGTAAAATGTGTTGGGGTTTTTGCCAAAAAGTTAGATTTTGGTCTCATTTGACCACAGCATCTTTAAGGGTCTTTTTAGCAAAACATAAACGAGAAATGATATGGCTTTTTTAAAGGACCTTTACTTGCCACCCTCCCATACAGGCCAGATTTGTAGAGTGCTTCTGATATTCTTTTCACATGCATACAATGACCAGTCTTTGCCATAAAGGCCTGTAGCACCTTTCCACCCATAGTGGAGTCTTTGCTTTGAAATGCACTTCCAAGCAGTGGAATCCTCTAGAAACAGCTGATTTTATTGTGAACTAATCAAAATCACCACAGTTGATCACAGGCGGGAGCCAATTATTTTGTTGTGTGATCTGTTAGGTGATTGGTTATTCCTGAGCAAATGTATTAATGCAATTGTAAGGGGGTTGTTCACTTAACCAAATAAGGTATTTTACTGTTGTACTGTAATATTCATTTTCTGAATGTTTTATTTTATTTTCACTTGTCTCATGTGGGTTACTGTGTGTAAATAAAAATGGAACAAACAAATATAATCTGTTTTTATTTTCAGAGTGTCATACAACAAAAGTACAAATTTTGAAAGTTCTGGAGATATCTAAAATATGATCGAAAGAAATAGGATGCGTCTGAGCTCAATTTGGAGTGTCATAGTGAAAGGCCTGAATACTTATTTCAGTGAGAGATTTTTTTTAATAAATTCACAAAAATTCCTAAAAACATATTTTCACTTTGTCATTATGGGGTATTGTGTGTCGATTGATTGCAAAAAGTATAAATTCAATCCATTTTGAATTACAACAAAGTGTTGAAAAAGTGGAGGGGTCTGACGACTTTCTTAAGGCACTTTATAACATTAAACAAGAAAATAAATGGGAATCTATCCGCCTGTTGTAAAAATGCATCCACAAAACTGGAGAGACAAGAAATCAGATACAGATGCAGCCATTCAAAACAAACGAGGTATGCTGCGGTACAAGGCTGTGGGCATCGCATCATAACGCGTCATATGGCATCATGCCGCATAATACTGAGGATAATGATAATAGTATCCAGAATCACCGCCGGAGCTAATAAATCTTAACCTCTCATAAACAGCATTTGAGGCGTCGCCAGAAAACACCCGGTTTCGAATCCCAATCACTGCTGAGGGACAATCTTAATTCAATTAAGAATTTAAGTTTGGACTTTTAATTTTAAACTGTGTGCTACAGCATGTTAGTCATTAAACATTAAAAAGTTGGTATATTTTATAAAAGCAAGATTGCTCAGTTGGACAAAAGTACACAACATTCCTAAATATTGTATGAATCTAAGTCTTTAACTTGGTAGTTTACATGGGTTCTGGCTTTAATGTGTTTGTTCTAACATTATTAAGCTTTTTTCTGTACTTCATAAAACGTTATAACGTTTTATCCTTTTCCAAGAATACATGCAGTACAGTAGTAAGAACACCACTTGCTGTTAGTAAAAAGATAAATGTTGTAGTGATTTAACAACACTTGATAGCTATAGCTATGTATGTGATTGGCTGGCCAAAATGACCGACAGGGGCACTTGTGGTGCATTGGTCAGTAATGGAAACATTTAATCATTTAATCTCTTTACTGTGCACGTTTTAATCTTTTTAGTATTGAATATTTATATGGAATTTTACAATTCCTATTCTTTACTCAGCAGCTTATTAAAAACAGCACCCATGATGTTCAAACCGATTTTTTACACAGAAGACTGACACAGCTTTGCGTTGTGAATCTCTTTTTCTCTTGCTTTTATTTAATATGGCACTATGCACTGGGATAGGAGTATGCTGTTCACAAGCTAATAGCATTTAAACCACAGCATCCACAGTGCTGCAAGTAAGTGTTTTAAACACGAAGCAGGTCCTCTGACCTTTCCAAGCCTTGCTTTGGTCTGTGAAACCTCTTAGTTTTTTTATTTTTTTTTTCAATATGGTACAATTACACATGCGATACACTGGGAGAATGGGGTCTTCTTCATGACTCAATAGCTTTTAAGCACAACACCCACAGTGCTGCAACTGTGTTTCACACTCTAGACTGGCCCTCTGACGTTTCGCAACCTTGTGTTGGTTTGTGAATCTTTTCTGTAATATTTTATAATTTTTAGAATACAGCACCATTAGACAGGCAATACACTGGGATGGGAGGTGCTTCCAGTAATTTCTGGGTTTTAATTTGTTTCACATTGGTTCTGAAAGTTAACATTTATGCAAGACATACTGTTTTTTGGGCATATTGAAACTGTTACTTAGCTTTCATTGTACATATCCAGGTATCTGAAGAAATAGCCAGGTATCTGAAAGAAAGGCTTCACATATCAAAGCGAGGTTGTAAACACATTTTATTTTTAATTTGACTCATTCACACATGATGAACCATGATCTTGACATGCAGGTGTGGAGGTGTGCATGTATGAAGTATAGTTAATAGTAAGTTGTCTGTCCCTACAAATGGTACAGATAAACAGATATTAATAACATCGAATAGTTTCAAACTGCTACTGATATTATTGCAGAGGATAAATATTATCAACACTATATTCTCATTACAAACATCTATGTGATGTCGGCCATACGGCGTACGCATTACTAAAGCTGAAAGTTTAGCCTTTGTCACTAATGTAACCACTAAATAAAGACATAAATATATAAATCCCTACATTGCAAACTCGAAGCGTTTCAGCATTTTTCGTTGACAAAATGTAACGCCACACACTCTTGTTTAACTGGGTGTTTTGTTTCTGGACAGACTGTTAATCACTGTTAAACACAATGCGTCAAGAAATGTGTTAGACGCATTAGCAGGTTTATGCAATTCCATTGAAAAGCCAGGCATGATTTTCTCTCCTAGGCACAGCGGCAGACAGCAGATAATTGTTTTTATATTGATAAAGGTTGTTGAGCGCGGTGAATGTGAGTTCTGTCTTGCATTGTCAGATTGTGAATAAATAAAACTATTTTATGAAACGCCCATTTGCGATTTTAATCAAGATGAGAGAGCTAGAGACAGAGAGAGAACGCATTTCTGTATGGAATGCGTGTTAAGTTTACAAAATTAAAGTGTTTCAAATGTTTAATTAAAAAGTTTTAAAAAATTACAGATTACACAAAGATTCTAAACTTTGAGCATAGCTTTCTCACCATTTAGATTTATTTTTCATACCACCATTAAACTAAGCAGTAGCATATTGTACTTCCTTATGGGATTTCATGTGTAAAGATTAGATTGTAATCATTTTTTAAAAT
Organism: Lepisosteus oculatus; assembly: GCF_040954835.1. Classification (NCBI taxonomy): domain Eukaryota; kingdom Metazoa; phylum Chordata; class Actinopteri; order Semionotiformes; family Lepisosteidae; genus Lepisosteus; species Lepisosteus oculatus. Next base: position 27,565,069 of record NC_090703.1, on the reverse strand, counting down.
AAATTTTAGAAAACTATCACCATAAATTTATTTATTACCATTTGATAGTTATATTAATAGAGATAAGAATTCAAGTTGTATACTGTTTAGGCTTTAAATCATTTTAAACTGTATTACACTTTGAGGTGTATTTTTATAGCTGGTAGTATAACTGCATTAAAAAATACAGTATACAATTGGAGTGAAGGCCATGAAAACATTTGTCAGTCTGTCCGTGGGGAGAAGGGGGACTGTCTTTCATTGGAAGGTTTGCCTATTCTACTCTGAGAATGTAGAGGGGAAGGAAAAGTGCCCATGGTCATTTTTTTCACTGACAAAGCTGTGTTGTGTTAACAAAAACTACAGTATGCTTAACAGCTGACCTTCTAAACTAACGAAACCATTTGCTTTATGTTCAGGTAGATTCAGATTCAGAAAAATCACCCATTTTTCATGCATAAAATGTTACTTTTTTCTGAGTTTTCTCACCCAATGTGATTCGGATTTTAATAAAACGTGTTTACAAAGAAAGTGGAATACAGTAATACTGCCAGCTATATAAATACATATACAATATTTAGATCCTTAAATTAATATTGTTGTACTTTCTTTAGCTACTTGATTTCATACGTGATACTAGATCTTGTTTATATTAAAGTTATATCACTGGGCAGTGGCTAGCCTCAGGATAAGGACAAGCTGCAAGCGATTCGGGCACAGAAGGGTTTAAAAGAGATCAGACAGGCATAGGGAAGGGGGAGGGGTGAAAATGGTTAGAAAATAGGTGGATTTACACCTGTGAAAAGTGTTCCAATTTTAATGCGATACAGAAGACAATATTCATAATAAATTACCTTGGACGGTCTGTAAACTGAAAATTTATAGAGGAGAAATGTTGTGTATCGCCTCGTTTTACACTTGGAAGAACATTCCAATGTTAATGCGACACTGAATATATTATTAATAACCTTTTAAATCTGAAGCTGTTAACTCTACTTCAGACGTGCACACCTCAACACCTACATGTCAAGATCATGGTTTATCATGCGTGAATGAGTCAAATTAAAAATAAAACATGTTTACAAAGAAAGTAGAATACAGAAATCAGCTGGGGATTCAAACCCGGGCCTCCAATGTCACTGCCAGCTGTAATAACCAGCTGAGCTAAGGGGAGATCTCTGCTTAGCCCTGCGGCTGAGGTACCTGCTAGCTATTCAGAGGGAAGGGCGGTGATGAGCAAGCGTATTTGCAGAAAAGATTAAAACATTATCACTTTTCACAAAGTATATAAACTTTATATGGTCAGAAGGAGCACATAAAAGTGTTTCCAAAATAACCACATGTAAGACTTTGATGCTTAAAATGTTTAGGAAGAAGGTGGAATACTGGTGTGTATTTTTTCTTTAAAATTGCAGTACCAGCCATATTCAGTTTATATAATATGTTTATGTTCCTAAATTAATATAATTTATGATCATCAGATGCGTTATGCTTCTCTTCTTTTTATGTTCAGCTACCAAAATGTCCCTTTAGTTGTAAAATTCCATATACATTTTCAATACTTAGTGGATTAAAACATGCACAGTAAAAAGATTAAATGATTAAATCCTTTCACTACAGACCAATGCACCACGAGTGCCCCTGTCTGTCATTTTGGCCAGCCAATCACGTACCGCGGTATGACGTGAGTAGTTGCGTGTGGTACGGGTTTGTACCGCGCTCTTTGAATGGCTGCATCTGTACCTATACACAACAGGATGGCAAGATCTCTTAACAAGGTTTAAATATTTTGCTTATATCTGGTCTTAAAGGCTGATTGGAACAAGGACCACCTGCCTGGCACTCTCTCTTCTCCTCCTTGGGTCATTCTCCCCCTTTTCTTCCTCTCCACCCTTTATACCTGGGCTTTTATGCTCTCTTCACCTTGATGACCTTTAGTAATTTACCTAGAACTTAATTTACCAAGGTAAAAGCACACTATTCCTTTGATCAATTTCTCAGCCCCTCTTCTGCTTGGCAAACACCTCAGCATCCTTCCAGTTTTAAAGCTCCTGAAAACTGCATATGTTGACACTTGCTAAATGTTTGACTTTGACCACTTTAACCAGATTCATGCGACACCTCAATAGCCACTTCCTCAAACCATGTCAATAGTGACTGCAATGCTTGAATTGTTCCTGGAACTTTGACAGCACTCAAATATATTTCCATAGCTAGAAGACAAGCCAAAAGAAACATCATTGTCACCCTCATTGTCTTAGGAAATGTTGTTGAATCATTGAACCTGCAGCATTGAAAAAAGTTAAATACATTGAAATACAAACCTGTCCCATATCCATTCCATTCAATTCCTGACAATTTTGTGCTCAAAACCATTGGTGGGTTTATTTAATAAAATTCAGGATGCTTTATTGGCAGGACCAATGCATAAGTAAGTGTTGCCAAAGCAATAAAAATACAAATAACATCAAATCTACAGACATTTACAGACATTTTACAATACAGACACATCTTAATGCAGTTACATGTAAACATAAGGAGAATTACTGAGAGGCAGGGTCACTGTTCCTCAAGCTGTGAAAGAAGATAATATACTGGGCTGCCAGTTCAACAGTTCCCTCTCCCAGTAGGATTGGGAGTTGTTGTGATTCAGGCGGGAATTCTTGGATTAGATTTGTAAATTTGGGGAAGAATGTTTTTCTTATCCCATAATATTTGTCATAGTGCAGTAGGAAGTGCATCCCTGTCTCCCTGCTGGCAGTGGGAGCACAGCCTGTCCTTTCTGGGCAGCCAGGTCTGCCTGTGTCGCCCAGTTTCTACAGGGTCTGTTTCTTTTGGATGGTTATCTTGGTCAAATATTCGTCTATTGTGCGTTGTCCGTTTATGGTTCTGTAGCATTCCAGTTTATGTTGTGTTTGTGAGTGTGTCCCCCAGTGTGTTTGATATGTTTGCTGTTTGATCTTTGGTGTGTTGTGGTTGATTCTGATTTGTGGTGCTCTAGCAGTGCCGTCCTGAGGCAGGCTGGTGTGGGTGTGGTTTGACCCAGTGAGCCTTAGGACCTGCTGGCTCCGAGGGCTCTTTGTTGGGCTCAGCAGGGCCTTGTGGTAGTAGGAGTTTATGTTGCTGCTTTTTAGGTGTAGCCAATACTTTATTACTCTCTTCTGTATGTTTATTAATAGTGGGTATTGGCCTAATTTGGCGCTGCACACATTGTTAGGTGTTTTTCTCTGCACGTGGAGAATGTTTCTACAGATCTACATGTGCAGAGGTTCTATGTGATGTTTGCCCCATTTAGTGTAATCCTGGTCTGTAAGGGGGCCCCACACTTCGCTGCTTTATAGGGCAGTATGGGTTGTATTACACTTTGACATATTTGGAGCCAGATTCTTTTCAGATTCTTTTAATGTTGAAAATCCTCCTTATTGCTTAGAAGGCCCTGTGCCAAAACTGGTCAAAACTCCCAGGAGTTGATAGTCAGTGTGGTGTCGCCGGGGAAAAAGCAGGTGTAAAAGGGATATAACTCACACCACACTGATCTTCTTTGTTCTTTATCCGTACGTTTCCCAATTCCGTTCCGTAATCCGTTGCCAGTATCCTTAAACGATCCAAATTTCCAAGTCTCCAAATTTCCAAAGTTTCCAAATTTCCAAATTTCCAGATGACCAAGGTTTTAAGATCACCTTATTGGCCATATACAATTTCTTGTATTTGGAATTTGTCTTTTCACATACCCCAACTTGCTCACCATGACACACACAGACAGAGAGAGAAGCTTGGGGTCAGAGCACAGGGTCATCCATTTATACAGCGCCCAATTGGAGCAGTTGGGGTTAAGCGCCTTGCCCAGGCGCCCAACGGAGTAAGATTCCTCTGCTGGCAATCTTATAGCCACGGGCGCAGATCCTTAGCCACAGAGCCACCACACTACCCTTCATTGGAATGTCTTTTCTCAACGTCCTATACTGTACATTTTGTTGGAAAAAAAACAAGCAAACACAAACCTATTAAAAAATCGAAACAAAGTTTTACCGCATTGTCTCAATTGTTAAATCCTTAAATTAACTCTGTGTTTTACAGTACATATAGTATCCGTTCCCTTATTATTTGCAGCAGTTATACAAAAAACTCTCAAAATACATTAAAGCCTTACTCATCTTATAAGTCATTCTTAAGGCACAGAGATAGTCAAGACACTGATTAACACTATAAGTATTTCCTAGAGACCTGAAGAAGAATTATACAGAAATGGAACACAAATCAAAAAAGTAGGTAAGAGTTAGGATACTAAAAATTTTAAAATACTTAAAATAAAAACAGATAAGGTTTATAAGGTTTATAATCTCCCCTTTATAATGTCGTCTCACTGTGCTTTCAGAAACGAAAATGTCCATCGAAGCCAAATGCTGTACAATGTCCCGTGTTGACTTCCCGTTTCTTTTCATCTTCCTGATTTTGGCCATTGTCCGTCTCCTTACCAAAGCGATACAGTGGTGCAGCTTGAATTCTGTACCTATATACTGTATGGTATGGTACAGATAAAACTTACACCATACCGATGAGCTAATACCAGGACACCAGGAAATGTGTCTGATGCATTACCAAGTTAAAACAATTGTGTCGAAAACCAGGGCATAACAGCTGTCCCTTTTTCTGATCACTCGCTCTCTGGATACACGTCTCACCTGTCCTGTTCTTTGTTTTCCTAATTTGCTGATTATGTCTGCTGCGATCCACTCCTACCCTCACACCTAAAGAAGACTATTTTAAATTTCTTGGCGCAGTTCATTGTGCAATTAACCCTTGTATGTGCTGTCTTAAGGTGATATCACATAAAGGTTATACTGCTATTTCCTTAGATACGCAATTCAAAAAAAATTTTTTTTTGAATCCCCGGCGGAATACATTCCATAAGAATCAGCGCTTTTATATATCGCCTTTAAAGGTGGCTTCTCAAAACGCTTTACAGGATAAAAATAATAATAACAGCAACAACAACAATATTGTTGCCAGCAGCCATATCACCCTGCAACTCACAACTGGCAACCCACTGAAGCTAAGCAGGTGTGAGCCTGGTCAGTACCTGGATGGGAGACCTCCTGGGAAAAACTAAGGTTGCTGCTGGAAGAGGTGTTAGTGGGGCCAGCAGGGGGCGCTCACCCTGTGGTCCATGTGGGTCCTAATGCCCCAGTATAGTGATGGGGACACTATACTGTAAACAGGCGCTGTCCTTCGGATGAGACGTGAAACCGAGGTCCTGACTCTCTGTGGTCATTAAAAATCCCAGGGCGCTTCTCGAAAAGAGTAGGGGTGTAACCCCGGTGTCCTGGCCAAATTTCCAATTGGCCCTTACCAATCATGGCCTCCTAATAATCCCCTTCTATGAATTGGCTACATCACTCTGCTCTCCTCCCCACTGATAGCTGATGTGTGGTGAGCGTTCTGGCGCACTATGGCTGCCGTCGCATCATCCAGGTGGATGCTGCACATTGGTGGTGGTGGAGGGGAGTCCCCATTACCTGTAAAGTGCTTTGAGTGGAGTGTCCAGAAAAGCGCTATATAAGTGTAAGCAATTATTATTATTATTATTGTATTTCATTGCACTTTGACAGGTCGTCCTTAAATCAGTTGTTGACTTTTCTCTCTTTACTACTGTACTTGTTTGGATTGACTGAGCTCCGCTCTGTACCACACAATGATCCCCCCACAGTCTCTGCCCCGGGTGATTTGTTTTTTTTTTTTGACAGAGGGTAAAAAACTCTCTCTCTCGCATGCCCTCCCCCCCGTGTATTGTTTTTTTGTTTTTTTTGCCTTTGACAAAATAAGGCTCGCCAGATAATGTGAATCGAAACCTGTTTTCACGCTTTTAAAGTCGTGCGATGTGTAAGTGGGAACACATCATTATATCTTACATATGAAAAATACAATATATAGCTCCCAAACAAACGCAAACGTGTTTTTAATAAGATGCTTTTATTCACTCATAATCCGACAATTTCAGGAAGACTAAGGAAGGACTAAGGGAATTGTCATCTGTTGTTGAAGCTCTGTGAGCTTGGTGACTTTGAGACCACTTGTTATCCCAGGTTGTTTGAATCGCCACAATTCAAATAGAGAAAAAAGAGCTGACTGACAAGATTTAAGATGTGGCTGTCAATGTTGGATTAAAAAAAAACACATTGCCCGAAGTTTGTTGCATTGCTTGAAAAATAACTTTATTTCGAGAGACTGGATAAGTAATTCAAGTGTTTTTTTTTTACTTCCTGAAAAACAACTAATAATTTAACTATATGTGCAAACGTTTTATGATATGTCGCTGTTGTGAATGTCTGTGGACATGTGCTGGCTGGACAGGAGGCTCTACTGTACACAGAGAGGGGCGGGAGGGGAGGGGCAAGCCGATACATACTCTTAGAGTTAAAGTAATAGGGAAAATAATAAAAAATATAGTACAAAAAATAAGATACACTCTACAGACATTCACAACAGCGACTGTCAGAAGATAGGACACAGCGGCTCAGACACCCGCTGAATGGAAAGGGGCACTTTAATGTTCTGTATGGCTAATACTAAAGCCAATACTTTAATATTCTTTTCTGTATGTTTAACAATAGTTGGTACTGGCCTAATTTGGCCCTGCTCCCGTTGTTAGGTGTTAATGTGTTGTTGTTAAGTGTGAATTTGTACCTGTTTCCCTGAAGTCTGGCTTTTTTTCTGGAAAACCATAACTGGTCTTGTCCAGATTGACTGTCAGCGCCCAGATCTGACAGTGCTGCTCCAGCAGTGACAGGTTCTGCCGCAGCCTCTGTTCTGTGGGCAACAGTAGGACCAGGTCTTCTGTAAAGAGCAGGAACTCGATTTCTGTAATTAATGCAGATCAGTAAATAAAGGGACAAAACAATTGTTGCGTCCAGCTCCTCAATGGGCTTTGACGTGCTAATGCGTTGGTTTAACAGTCCGGGTGTGGCAAGCCTCTAATGTCTCCCGACTTCGGCAAAAGGAACCTGCCTTTCATTGGACGGGAAAGCAAGAGCCAACCGCTACGCTGCCCTCGTGTTTCGAAATCTTGTGACTTTTGAAGTTTACTGGGGATGGACCACGTCTGTAAATTCCGATGGGTCCAGAGGTAAAAGTGCCTTGCCTTGCAATCTTCGGGAAACCATTAGTAGCATGGTAAATTGGAGATTCTCAACCCTTAGTTCGTGCGACTGGAAAAGAATTCGTGATCGGATCAACGAAATGCTTCGTAGAAGGAGGCGCTCTTTTCCTGTAGTCTAACAGTCTGTCCACAAACAAAACATTCCTGTTAGACAAGAGGAATGTAAAAAAACAATTACTTTTTGTCAATGAAAACCGGTGTGTGTCTCTCTCTCTGCTGGATGTCCCTCTCACTTTCTGCTGAATGAATAAAAGCATTTTATTAAAAACGCGTTTGCGTATGTCTGGTATTTACTTAGGGCCTTTTAACTGTTTTTCCATCTACTGTATTGCTTTGAGATGCCACTTTTAAAGGTGATATGTAAAATAATGTTTTTTATTATTGTTATAGAGAAACATGATCAGATTTTCCCCGGTTCAGAAAAAAAGATCTAAAGTATACTAGTAACTCTTCTCATCCCCTCTTTGCTAAATGGCTTTTGAATTGAGTCACATGAAGAGAGAGGTGAAACAGCTTTACACAGCCCTGTCGCAGTACACAAATATAATTATAAATTATTTTTTTCTTTTGATATGCGATTCTTTTAATACAGTCTTTGCTGTGCTCTTGAGGGTCCTTGTGATATTTCGAGCTCTGGTTGAATGATAAGTATCGCAGTTTAAATAAATTTCGTAGTTAGAAATTATTAAACGCTCTGTTAAAAGCAAGGGAGTTTTTATGTCCGTTGCAGTAAAAGACAATGCCTGACAAAGTAGGGCTTGGACAGATTCCAAGTGTATTTTTGCAATTTACGTTGCATTGTCCATTGTGCTACTGTAATACAGTTTAAAATAATTCAAAGTCTAAACAGTATCAGCTTTATTTATGGGTTGGAATTTAAAAACCTTTCTAGCAAGAGGAGACACCCAAATTAATAATGTAACATGCCACTGTTTGTGCATGAACAAAATTATACTGCTATTTCCTTAGATTTGCGATTTTAAAGAAAAATTTGAATCCACGGTGGAACAAATTCCATAAGAATCAGTGCTTTTATATATCACCTTTAAAGGAAGCTTCTCAAAACACTTTACAGATAAAAACAACAATAACAGCAACAACAATATTGTATTTTATTGCACTTTGAAAACCGAGTAATAACTATATGTGCAAACGTTTTATGATATGTCGCTGTTGTGAATGTCTGTGGAGTGTATCTTATTTGCCTGTCTGTCCTGGCTCTCTCGCTCGCCCTCCCCCCCTCTCTCCCTCAATTCAATTCAATTCAATGTGCTTTATTAGCATGACAGATGGGTACAGTCAGTGTTGGGTATTTACTTTGCTTTGAGATTCTACTTTTAAAGGTGATATATAAAATCAAGGCTTTAACTTGCTTTAACTCCGCAAGTCTGAGTTCTTGTGTCTGTCCTGTCCGAACCCGAAAGTATTACAATATGTATCTTTGTAGCAGGTGGTGTACAACTTTTTAGCATAGATTACACTTTTATAAAATGTATTTAAAAAATAAAAAATCTAATCTTTCCACGTTTGATCCCAAGATCCCAAGAAAACTAAATCTAAACGGGGAGAAAGTTATGCTGAAAGTTTATTAAGATACTTAGAAGACAAAGATATCAATTTATGTGGCATTTGTCTGATTGTGAATCAAAAAACACATATATTTAAACAGTCGGTCAACCAATCACGTACCGCCATCATCGTGCGTCACAATGCACGACGCCGTAGCCAATTACCTCCGGTACGTGTCTGTACCGCGCACTTTGAATGGCTGCATCTGTAAATGTGTTTAGAGGTGCGGTGATCTGGAATCCAATCTAACTTTTACTTAGGACTTTGTGTTCGGTAAGGAAGCTCAGTGTTCACATATTCAGGATACTGCAAATACCTTCATCAGATTACTGTTCACACAGATGCCTGGTAGTTGTTGGGATCGAGTCTGTCTCCACATTTATAGAGGGGTGTGATCAGTCCTTGGTTCCAGGCCTCAGGAATAAGTTTGAGCAGGTTTTGTTGCAACATCAAGCTGCTGTGTCTCAGCATCTTGTTGTTGACTCCATCTTAGCCACAGGTTTTGCTTGGTCTAAGGGCCTGAAGTGTGTACAGTAGCTCCTGGTCAGTGATCAGTGAGTCTATGGGGTTTTAGTTGTCTTTACAAGCCAATGCTAAAAATTTTTGTTGATTCTGTTATTAGCTGTGTAGAAAACATTGGCTGTTATGGATATTTGTTCTGATTGACCATTTGCCAAGGTCTGCACTAAAGTGTTACTAAACTTCTCAAAAATACATGTGTGTAAATGGAACTTAATTCAAGAATTTTGGTTTATAGATACAGCCATTCAAAATGCATGGTACAACCCCATAACACACGTAATTACCCACAGTGCACCGTGGTGTACCGTGGTATATGATTTGGCTGGCCAAAATAACCAATAGGGGCACTCGTGATGCATTAGTTGTTAGTGAAAATGTTGAATCATTTAATCTCTTTACTGTACATGTTTTAATCCTCTTTAATCCTCTACAACTAAAGGGAAATAAACGATATACATTTAGAAACTTAAACATATTATGTAAAAATATGAATATGGCTGGTATTGGTAGTTTAAATAAGAAATGTTAAATAAGAAATGTTACACTTTCTTCCTAAACATTTTAAGCATCAAAGTCTTGCATTACCACATACTGTGGTAATTTTAGAAACATTTTTATGTGCTCCTTCTTAGTGGTTTATATAGTTTATATACTTCGGAAAAAGTTATAATGTTTTAACCTTTTCTTTGAATACTTGCATTTGTTATCACATGAAACAAATGCATCCTTTTTGGAATTTGATTAAGAGGGAATATAATATGGAATAGTGTATCTAAAGAAATAAATAAAGATACAATTATATTCATGTACTGTAGCTCAAATTATCACAGTAGTACAGTTTCTTTGGAAAAGTCTGCTTCCCTTTCACTCCTTCCCACATTATTACGTCTGTAGAGTAATGTGCCTAAGTTTTATGCCTCAGGTCAGGAGTTCGAACCCAGCTGTCACCATGAGATTTCTTTTAAGAAATACAAATTTCTTTGAAAAACTAAAATAGCAAATATTATGGACACTATATTGATATTTCTTAATATCACAAAATGTTCGAAGATAAGTAATTTATTAATAACAACAAATAATTTCAAACTGCTACTACTGTCGTTATTACTGATAATAAATATTATCGACATTGTATTGATGGTATTTCTTAATATCACAAAACATTCAAAGTTAAGTGATTGACAAATACTTGCCCTCATTATTGCAGTAAAAGAAACATGTTTTTTAGAATTTAATTATTAGGGAATCTAATATGGATTCACGTATCTAAATAAATTAATAATAATATTAATTAAAGGATCTAAATATATGTATTACATATGTATACAGATGCAGCCATTTAAAATGCACGGTACAAACCCATACTGTGGGCAACTACGTGTGCACCACCGCGCCGTACCGCGGTACAGATGCAGCCATTCAAAATGCGCGGTAAAAACCCGCGGTACGGTAACCTACCCACAAGCCACCGCGGGGCACCGGAGGGTACCGCAGGGCAAGTGATTGGCTGGCCAAAGTGACCGACAGGGGCACTCGTGGTGCATTGGTTGGTAGTGCAAAGATTTAATCATTTAATGTCTTTACTGTGCACATTTTAATCCGCTTAGTTTTGAATATTTATATGGATTTTACCACTAAAGGGAAATTTTAGTAGCTGAGCATAAAAAGAAGAGGAGCATAACGCATCTGAAGGTCATAAACGATATTAATTTAAAACATTACTGTATGTATGTAAACTGTACTGTGTATGGCTGGTCTTGGTAGTTTAAAGAAAAAATACACACCAGTCTTCCATTTCTCCCTAAACATTTTAAGTATGAAAGTTTTATGAAACGGTACCCAAATATGCGATTGCTGTATAGAATGAATTTTAATTAAAAAAAAAATATTTAACACGAACATTAAGCTGTTTACATGTTCCGCCTGAGAACAGTCACCCGTTGCTACCCAACGCAGAATGGTGATTGGCTGACACCATCTGACACCCCTCTGATTGGAGAAAAAAGACGTGCTGGTTTGCTATACCAGGAAGAGGATTTCTTTCAATTCTAAACGTGTATTTTAAAAGTTTAAGAAGTAAAAACCTTACAGCGTACACAGATTTCTAAACTGATCAGGATCGTTATCTTTGTCTTATGCATAATAATGTTCACCGCTCTGTCCAGCAAATTAATAATAAACTTTATTTTATATAGCTTTTTAAACGAATAAGTAATTAGATTGCTCATAAACCTAATCACTTGCTTTTTCTTTTTATTTAGGCTCAGATTTCAACTATAGATCGTATTATTAATAACCATAATAACAACCAACCAACAAAAACAACCATATAAACATAATACCAACCAAAAACATAGATAACAACCACAATACAAAATCAAATAATCAAACCATTTTACACTCGCAAAGTCCTCCAATTATCATAATCCCGCCCCTTATGCAAAACCAAACCTTCCTCCCATCCCAGTTTATCCTGTTTATCATAAACAAAATCCACCTCAATTTTCAACATAAAGCATTACACAAAATCAATACCTCAACACTCCATACTCAACAACGATAATTCACAAACAGCCAGAACATGTAACTACACATTCCCAAACATGCCTACTTTCCATAGCCCCGCCCCTTATGCAAAACCAACATCCCTCCCCTGTTCTCTCTCTCCCCTGGCGGTTGTAATTGTTTTTATTTTCAAAAAAATTTTAGCAAAGTCATGTATTTTAAAAATCTTAAGATTTTTCTATTTATGTCTTTATTTAGTGGTTTCATTAGTGACAAAGGCTAAACTTTCTTGGAAAAATGTCTTTTATGTAAACCATGTTTGCTATTAATTCATTCAGGGCTAAAATATGTTCATTGTCTTCTGATGAAAGAAGGGTTCCTTTCGCCGTAGTCGGGAGCCTAGCCTTTAACTAGTAAGTACTGTATTTACTGGGTTTTTGAGGGGGGGGGGGGGTGTCTTTCGCTGGAAATCTCGCCTCCTACTTTGAAAATACCCATGAAACCGGTTCAATTCGTCACAGCCAGCACCCCTGCAGAGAGTTGGGTTGTACTTGCAGTGCATACAGTACACGCGTTATGCTCTTCGTTAATGTCTGTGAAGTTTTATTTAATCTCTTAGCCATACTGATTCTTCTGGAAGCCAGTTTCCGCCAGGGAGTAAAAAAAAAAACACTATGGTATTCTCTCCAATGCAGTGCAGTTAAAAACATACCTCTGATGCTGCTCCTAAATGAATATCGTTTATGACCATCAGAAGCTTTATGCTCCTTTTCTTTTTTGCAGTGGATTGAACAGGGAGAGGCATTTCATGATGTACTTTTCACTGATGAAACAACAGTGGCTCTGGAACAGTTTTCAACCAAGTCGTTTTATAAAAAGGGGAGATATGTACACGTTACTGAAGCTAAAAGTTTAGCCTTTGTCACTAATGTAAACACTAAATAAAGACATATAGAAATCCCATTTTTAGGATCAGAGTCTTACATGTGGTTATTTCGAAAACGTTTGTACGTGCTCCTTCTTACCATGTTACTGTTTACCGTTACTGACCATATTAAGTTTAAGTGCCTGTGGGCACTTTTCCTGTCCGTGGGGGGTGGACCGTCTTTCATTAGAAGGTTAGTCTGTTCTACTCTGAGAATGTAGAGGCGGTGGGAAGTGCCCGCGGTCATTTAATTAGTATTAAAATCTTAGTTATCTTTCTAGTTCACAGGTTTGCATGCATAATTTAATTTTGAAAGCCACTGAGACATCAGGTACTACTGTTGTATTTATGAAAAAGAAACAAAACAAAAAACATACTAACAACTGTGCCATCCTACTCCTTAGTTAATACATTTTATTCATAAACAGTTAACATTGTTAGCAAAATATTTTGAATTATATTTAACCCTATTTTTTCTTTAGTTTTGTATTTAACTTATTATATGATAGTCAGACTTAATGTATATTAATGTATATTTGAACAATGAAAATATATTTTTACAAGATTTTACATTAAGCACTTAAAATTAATATGGTTAATAATAGTAAACTGTAATATGCTGTTACAAGATCGGTTAACTGCGAAGAAAATCCTTTCAGAGAAAATGTTTCAGGTGTGAAGAACAAACCTGTTCCCACACACCCTGCCCCCACTACCATTAGAATATACACAAATATTTTAGCGTTTAATTCTGAGCAGAAGGCCCTCACACCTGAAGAGTGCTGGCTGTGACGAATTAAACCGGTTTTACAGGTTTCAATCACAGATTGGGACTCAGTAAAGTAACACACAGCGCCACTGGATTTGATAATACTGTACCTAACCAAAATCCGCAATATGGAAACAGAACCTGTGTAATTGTTGATAGATGATGTACTCGTAACATTTTTTCAAGACGAACTACAACATTTAAAAAATGACTTGTATGTACTTGATATCTCTAATCAATCCACGGGTTCCAGCACAAAACGAAACTAAAACGCATACCGTTTAGTGCTTCTTATTAGTTGCTCAAAAGTAATTTGACCGTATGAAATGCATAATATAAACCTAGAAACATATACGTGAGCAGTACTTAAGCACTGTAGTATCGGTGTTAAGACATACCTCTCAAATACTGCAAATCAAGTTAAAAATATCTCAAGACCGATTCTGGTCGTAATGAAACCATGTTTCGTGTATGTTTTCTTTTTCATCTTGAAATAACTCATTTCTAAATACCTTTTTCACTGTTAACATCTTGTAGCAACTTTGCGACAAAATATACACTCTGACAGTTCATCCTGGTACCAACATTAAATAAAACAAATCTTAAGATTTCTATATTTATGTCTTTATTTAGTGGTTTCATTCGAAGCTTACAATGTTTAGGGAGAAATGGAATACTGGTGTGTATTTTTTTCTTTAAAGTACCGAGACCAGCCATATACTGTATGTTTATGTTAAGATTTCCCTTCAGTGGTAAAATTAGATATGAATATTCAATACTTAAACGGGCACAGTTAAGACATTAAATATACATATACATATTGTATACGGTACAGTTTGCATACGGTAATATGTTTGTTACACGATTAAAAAATAAATAAATAAAACTGAAAGGTCCAGCACCAGCTGGATTAGAACACACAACCTGCCAGTTGGTAGTCACGCACCTACTGTAGACCAGTAGGCTACAAGACAGCTCGCATAAGCAGGCAGGCGAAACAGCCCTGCCGCAGTACACGGATATAATCATACCGTTATTAAATTCTTGAGATACGCGATTCCATATTATATTCCCTTTGAATCAAATTCTAAAAGTATGCTTGTTGACTCCGGTATCACGTTAGTTAAAGACTTCAAAGCTTACAATGTTTAGGGAGAAATGGAATACTGGTGTGTATTTTTTTCTTTTCATGATAGGTGTCGCATTTTAAATCATTTTCGTAGTTAGAAATTATGAAACGCCCTGTTAAAAGCAAGGAAGTTTTTATGCCCGTTGAAGTAAAACAAAATGCCTGACAAAGTATGGCTTGGACAGATTCCAAGTGCTTGTACAAATGTGCTAAAGAAATTATACTTTGAGTATACAGCTTGTCCAAAGTCATCCATTATTAATACTATTAGTAATATCTTCAGTAAAGGCTTTGATGCATCAATATTTCTGATAAAGGTAGGTTGTTTACTATTGTCCAACTGAGCAATCTTGCTTTCATAAAATATACCAACATTTGAATGACTGATGATTAACATGCTGTAATACACAGTTCAAAATTAAAGGATCGAATGCTGTACATGAGAGGTTAAACTCCCCCTGGCGGTTTTACAAGGCAACGCCGGATAGCTAGTCACGTGACACACGTGATACCGCGTGATACCCCGGTGGGCGTGTCGCGGTATGCCGTGAAATACCTCACCCATTTTGAATGGCTGCATCTGTATGTGATTGGCTGGCCAAAATGACCGACAGGGGCACTAGTGGTGCATTGGTCGGTAGTGAAAAGATTTAATCTCTTTACTCTGCACATTTTAATCCACTTAGTATTGAATATTCATCTGGAATTTTACCACTAAATGGAATTTTTGGTAGCTGAGCATTAAAAGAAGAGGAGCATAAAGCGTCTGAAGGTCATAAACAATATTAATTTAGGAACATAAACATATTATGGAAACTGTATATTACTGGTACTGGTATTTTAAAGAAAAAATTCACACTAGTTTTCCATTTCTCACTTAACATTTAAGCATCAAAGTTTTACATGTGGTTATTTTTTTATGTGCTCCTTCTGACCATATTACTGTACGTTTATATACTTTGTTAAAAGTGATAATTTTAACCTTTTCTGCGAATACGCTTGTTATCAGAGTGAAAGCATACTTTTAGAACTGCATTCAGCTACATACTGTGGTAATATTGGAAAAGTTTTTATGTGCTCCTTCTGACTATATTAAGTTTATGTGCTTCGTAAAAAGTTATAATGTTTTAACCTTTTCTGCAAATACTTGTGCTTGTTATCGTAGTAAACAAATGCATACTTTTTAGAATTTGATTAATAGGGAATATAATTGGAATCGCGTATCTAAAGAAATTAATAACGATATAATTATATTCATGTACTGTAACACAAACAGTAGTATATAAACATATCTATTGATATACACATATCTATTGTTTTACTGATTGTCATGTGACTGTGTCAATGGCGTGATGGTTTAAGTGACTGCCTTATGAGCGAGAGGTCGGGTGTTCAAATCCAGCTATTGCCATGAGTTTTCTTTTAACAAACATTTCTTTGAAAAACTAAAATAGTAATAGCAAAATAGCAATATTATGGACACTCTATTGACTTTTTTATATTTCTAAATATCACAACATGTTTGAATCTAAGGCATTTATTAATAACGGATAGTTTCAGACTGCTACTGATATCATTATCATCAATATGTGAAAAAGTGAATCCTGTTTTTTATTGTCTGTAGCTCAAATCCTGCTTAACTAAAAATGAGACACAAGAAGAATATTATTGGACAATGTTTTGAAGCTAAAGAAATCAATAACAATATTAATTCAAAGATCGAAATATATTTAACACATACGTCTGACATTAGAGGGTTTGTCTGCGCCTGCGCGGTGACGTCACCGTCTTTCCCTCGGAATAGCTACAGTAGCAGGAACCTGTACCGTGTGGATCCCTTTAGATCTCCCTCCAGATTTAAAAGGTTATTAATAATATCTTCAGTCTCGCATTAACATTGGAATGTTCTTCCGTGTAAAAAGAGGCAATACGCAGCGTGTCTCCTTCATACATTTTCAGTTTACAGACCGTACAAGATCATTTTTTATGAATAATGTCTTCCGTATTGCATTGAATTTGGAATGCTTTTCACAAGTGTAAATCGACCTATTTTCTAACTGCTTTATCCAGGACAGGTAACCGTTTCACAACCCACCCTCCCCCCTGCCTGTCTGATTTTCTTTTTAACCCTTCTGTGCCCGGATTGCAGCAGGTAAGATATTTCTCACTGAAAGATCTGATGACAAGGAAGAAAAATCACCCGTTTTTCATGGACAAAAAGTGGTTAATAACTATTGAAACCTGTTTTATCACTTTTAAAGTCATGCAATTTCTTAGTTAAGCAGGAACACATTATTACATCTCATTTTAATTTTTTTTAATGAAAAAATTTGATTGCCCAGCCAAATGGGGGATTTATAATATTGTGGCATTATTATATAGACGGATACAGTGACTCAGGCACTCATTGAATGAAAAACAGTGCTTTATTTTTCAGTACAGCTGAGTACAGAGAGACACACACACACTTTTTCATATATAAGATATGTTAGATATTTTTCATAAATAAGATATAACAATGTGTTCCTGCTTAGACATTGCATGACTTTAAAAGCTATAAAAACAGGTTTCGATAGTTAATAACCACTTTTTATGTGCTAAACACGGGTGATTTTTCTTCCTCCTGATCAGCTTAGAAATCTGTGTACGCTGTCAGGTTTTTACTTCTTAATTAAACGTTTAAAATACGTTTAAAAAAACGTTTTGAATAGATAAAATCATATTCTGTTGTCTTCCTGGTATGTAGAACAGATCAGCAGGTATTTTGTCCCCAGTTAGAGGCTCACCACAATTCACACTCAACCACATCACAGATCTGCCACACACATACGCCTCAGGATGGTGACGTCACTGCCTTTCATATGAATCCTTTCATATGGAGACATTTTGGCACTGCACTTAACAATCTTAGGAAGAAAACAAAACAAGCCTATTAGCCTGTTTTTTACCTAAAAAATCACGCCAGAGAAAGTGAAGTATCATTAACTAGCAAAGGTGTTTCGCAGATGCAGGCATAGTACATAATTCAGGCTTTTTGAATTATAATAATTAATAACCCAAATTAATAATCCCAGGTGTGAGATCATAAAGCCTGAATTACGTACTATGCCTACGTCTGCGAAACACCTGATCATCTACTCTAAAGCTTTCAGTGCTTTCTGCATATTCTAATCACAGTGGGGGCAGGGTGTGTGGGGACAGGTTTAGGCTGAAATTGAATTGGGGATCTGTATTCTTCACACCTGAAACATTTTCTCTGAAAGCGTTTTCTTCCCTGTTTAACTGATCTTTTGCTGCCTACGCATGCTTACACAGCTCCCTAGGTCATACTTGACTGAGAAAGCTTGAAAGAACTTAACAATTTTATTATCAAAAAATTGTAAATACGATGTTTACATTGGCGTCATTAATTTTTCACTTGAGTGTATGGAGGAGTGTCAGCTGTCAATGAGAGCAGACTCTCCCTCTTAAGGTGGGCAAACGATTTTTTTAATTTTTAAAAAAGAAATAAAAAATTAGATATAATGATATAAACATTTACTGCAATACATTTACTTTGGTGGGTAGCCGCGTCAGACTGCAACATTTTGGCTGTTAATCTTTCTTCAGGTGTGAGAGTCTTCAGCTCAAAATTAAAAGCTTGGAGTTTGTAATGTAGGGTGCTCTGAACGAGTTAAACTTTGATGCAGGAAAAATGTATTTCCCAGAAGCTATACTGATTCTTATGGAAGCCCATTTCCGCAAGGGAGTAAAAAAAAACGGGCTATGGTATTCTCTCCGATGCAGTGCAGTTAAAAAATATCTCTGATGCTGTTCCTAAATTAATATAGTTTATGACCATCGGATACTTTATGCTCCTTTTCTTTTTTCCAATGGATTGAACAGGGAGAGGCTATTCATGATGTACTTTTCACTGATGAAACAACAGTGGCTCTGGAACAGTTTTCAACCATGTCGTGTTATAAAAATGGGAGATATGTGAACAAGCAAAACCCAAAACATCCACTGAAGGTTAGCCTATTATACTCTGAGAAGAATAGAGGGGGTGGAAAGTGCCCATGGTCATTTAATTAGTATTAAAATTTGCACTGATTCCCTTGCGAAGATATGGACATACAGTGGTGTGAAAAAGTGTTTGCCCCCTTCCTGATTTCTTATTTTTTTGCATGTTTGTCACACTGAAATGTTCCAGATCATCAAACAAATTGAAATATTAGACAAAGATAACACAAGTAAACACAAAATGCAGTTTTTAAATGAAGGTTTTTATTATTAAGGAAAAAAAAATCCAAACCTACATGGCCCTGTGTGAAAAAGTGATTGCCCCTTAAACCTAATAACTGGTTGGGCCACCCTTAGTAGCAACAACTGCAATCAAGTGTTTGCGATAACTGGCAATGAGTCTTTTACAGCGCTGTGGAGGAATTTTGGCCCACTCATCTTTGCAGAATTGTAATTCAGCCACATTGGAGGGTTTTCGAGCCTTAACCGCTTTTTTAAGGTCATGCCACAACATCTCAATCGGATTCAGGTCAGGACTTTGACTAGGCCACTCCAGAGTCTTCATTTTGTTTTTCTTAAGCCATTCAGAGGTGGACTTGCTGGTGTGTTTTGGATTATTATCCTGCTGCAGAACCCAAGTGCACTTCACCTTGAGGTCACGAACAGATGGCCAGACATTCTCCTTCAGGATATTTTGGTAGACAGCAGAATTCATGGTTCCATTTACCACAGCAAGTCTTCCAGGTCCTGAAGCAGCAAAATAGCCCCAGACCATCACACAACTACCACCATATTTTACTGTTGGTATGATGTTCCTTTTCTGAAATGCTGTGTTACTTTTACGCCAGATGTAATGGGACACACACCTTCCAAAAAGTTCAATTTTTACTCTCGTCAGTCCACAGAGTATCTTCCCAAATGTCTTAAAAACTTAGAGGAGCCTTTATGTTCTTTTTGCTCAGCAGTGGTTTTCGTCTTGGAACTCTGCCATGCAGGCCATTTTTGCCCAGTCTCTTTCTTATGGTGGAGTCATGAACACTGACCTTAACTGAGGCAAGTGAAGCCTGCAGTTCTTTTGGTGTTCTTTTGGGGTTTTGTCTGACCTCTTGGATGAGTCGTCGCTGCTCTCTTGGGGTAATTTTGGTCGGCCGGCCACTCCTGGGAAGGTTCACCACTGTTCCATGTTTTCGCCATTTGTGGATAATGTCTCTCACTGTGGTTTGCTGGAGTCCCAAAGCTTTAGAAATGGCTTTATAACCTTTTCCAGACTGATAAATCTCAATTCCTGAATTTCCTGAATTTCTTTGGATCGCGGCAAGATGTCTAGCTTTTGAGGATCTTTTGGTCTACTTCACTTTGTCAGGCAGGTCCTATTTAAGTGATTTTTTGATTGAGAACAGGTGTGGCAGTAATCAGGTATGGGTGTGGCTGGAGAAATTGAACTCAGCTTTCCAAAGATGTGATAAACCACAGTTGATTTATGTTTTAACGGGGGGGCAATCACTTTTTCACACAGGGCCATGTAGGTTTGGATTTTTTTCCCTTAATAATAAAAACCTTCATTTAAAAACTGCATTTTGTGTTTACTTGTGTTATCTTTGTCTAATATTTCAATTTGTTTGATGATCTGGAACATTTCAGTGTGACAAACATGCAGAAAATTAGAAATCATGAAGGGGGCAAACACTTTTTCACACCACTGTAAGAATATTAGTTCGTGGTAAAAAAAATGGCATAAAAATGACAGTGAAGGCTGTGAAAACATTCACAATGTACTTTATACACAAAGGAAGTGTTCTCACAACTCTAGGAGGTTTCGTGAAAATGCTACAGGTGTGCCAAAATTGTTTTTGAACTTCAAGCTAACTTTACCCCGGTTTTCATTGTCAGATTGTGAATCAAAAAAGGCATTTAGTTAAACACGCGTTTGCAATTATAATCAAAATGGGGTTAGACCATTAGACTTGCAGTACATTTCCTCGTGATCATGTTAGAATCTTTGTGTAAGCTTTTAAGTTTTTTTTACTTTTATTTATACACTTTAAACAGTTTAAATTTGTAGACGCAACATGCATTCCGTACAGATACAGTACAATCACATTCTCCTGTCTTCCCGTGGTGTAAAACGAATTAGCAGGTGATTGAGATAACAATGCATTGCCCACTGAGTGGAATGTTCTCATTTGTTCTCAAGTGTAAAAAGAGGTGATAGGTCTTAATAATTCCGTGTCGCGTTAACTAACTCTTCAGTTTATTCTGCCACATTATACCATATTATTCCACATGCAAATAAGATTGTTAATAGAATCTGGAATCACCTTGTGAAACCACCAGGTGGAGCTAATAAAGTTTAACCTCTCATGTATAACATTTGAGCTGTCACCAGAGAACATCTGGTTTCGAAACCCAATCACCGCTGAGGGACAATCTATATTCAATTCAGAATTTTAAGTTGTAAACTCTTAAGACTTTTAAATTTAAACTGTGTATTACAGCATGTTAACCATTATACATTTAAAAAATTGGTATATTTTAAGAAAGCAAGATTGCTCAGTTGGACAAAAGTACACAACCTACCACCTTTATCATAAATATTTTTATTATGCAGAAATATTTTATGCATCAAAGTCTTTACCAAAGATATGACTAATAGTATTAATAATGAATGACCTTGAACAAGCTGAAAAGCTCCAAGTATTACCCTGGTCCACTTTCTTTGTAAATGTCATTATAAATGAACAGCAAACAGTAACAGCACAGCCTTTCGTTGATCCGATTACATATTCGTTTCCAATCATACAAAGTAAGTTTTGAGAATCTCCGATTCACCATGCCTTTCGCATGCTCATAAACGAAATTACGTTTAGGAACAGAAACATATTATGTAAACTGTATATGGCTGGAATTGGTAGTTTAAAGAAAAAATACACACCAGTATTCCACTTTCTCCCCAAACATTTTATGCATCAAAGTCTTACATGTGGTTATTTCGGAAACGTTTTTATGTGCTCCTTCTGACCATATTAAGTTTATATACTTTGTGAAAAGTGATAGTGTTTTAACCTTTTCTGTGATTTCGCTCATTATTGGAGTAAACTAAAGTATATTTTTAGAATTTGATTAACAGGGAATATAATATGGAATCGCGTATCTAAAGAAATTAATAACGATATAATTATATTAATGTACTGTCTGGTGGAATAAACTGAAGAGTTAGTTAATGTAACATGGAAGATAGAATTAATAATATAGTGCTTTTGGGTTCACACCCTAACAGCTGGGGAATTGAACCCAGGCCTCCAGCATCACTCAACAGGGAAGCAGCCAGTCGAGCTACAGTGAGATCTGCCGACCCTGACGGACCAGGTCCCTCCTATTCAAATGAAAGGCAGTGACGTCACCGCAGTGGCAAGTCCTCATTAAAGTTTTACTTGTTCAGAGCACCCTACATTACAAACTCCAAGCGTTTCATTTTGAGCTCAAGACCTTCACACATGAAGAAGGCTTCACAGTCAAAACGTTGCGTCTTTTTTTCTCTTGTCTTTTTCGGCATGGAATAAACCTATTACTTCTTCCTTTGCAGACTAAGCAGGCTGACACAGCTAACCACCAAAAGTAGTTACAGTATATGTATTGCAAGGCCTCTGTTTTATTAACAGAAACTCAGACTCAAGTGTTGTTCCGTGATAATAGACGTGGGTAATGTCATCCCCATTAAACAGTGTGCTTATCACGCAAATCCTGCTAAACTAAAAATTAGACACAAAAAGAGTATTATTGGTCAATGTTGTGAGGGTCTGACGGAATTTCTCTGTAAACTGAAGAGTTATAGTGGAAACACGTTTCACCTCTTTTTACACTTGTAAAAAAGAACATTCCAATCAGTGGGTGATGCATTGTTATCTCAATCACCTGCTAATTCCTTTTACACTATGGGAAGACAGGAGAATGTGATTGTACTGTATCTGTATGTAATGTGTGTTGTGTTTACAAAATTAAAGTGTTTTATAATGTATAATTAAAAAGTAAAAAAAATCTTAAAGCTTACAGAAAGATTCTAAGATGATCACGGGGAAGTGTATTGCATGTCTAATGGTCTAAACCCATTACTCCCATTTTGATTAAAATCGCAAACGAGTGTTTAATTAAATGCCTTTATTGATTCACAATCTGACAATGCAACCAGATGGTGGGTAACTGAGTATCAATCAAAACCCAGAGTTTCTCTGAGTGTCAGAAAAAAAATAATTACCTCAGTGATAAGTTTATGTAGGGGTTGTGAAAAATTTCAAAAGTCATGGTCTTTAAAATGCATTTGGTTTGAAAGCTTTCTGTGTTTCCCTTGTGATGATATGGACATAAGAATATTCGTGCGTAGTATAAAAACGACAACGTGAAGTCTATGAAAACATTCACAATGTACTTTATACAAATAATGTAGTGCTTTCGGGCTCACGTGGGTTTGCCCTCTACACGCTGCGGGACCGCTGTGTACATACAGTAAGTTCACAATGCGAGAAAAACTGCTCAATACGAGTTCGTGCAGCAAACTGCAGAGGTGATATTTAGAGATATATATTGTAGTATTTTGGGGTTTGTCGAGGACAGGCACAGTGATTCAGACACTACTGTTCTTGTGTCTAATTTTTAGTTTAGCATAATTTGCACGATAAGCACATTGTTTAATAGGGATGACATTACCCACGTCTATTATCATTGTACAACACTAACTTCTTTCAGGCTGTGCCGAAAAATAAAGCGCCGTTTTTCATTCAACGAGTGTCACTGTGTTCGTCCTCACTGAACCTGAAAATGCCACAATATTATAAACAGCTGGGCAAACTATTTTTTTTAATTTACAAAAGAAATCAATAATGAGATATAATTATGTGTTCCTGCTTAACTTACAAATGCAGCCATTTAAAGTGCGTGGTACACACATGTACCAGAAGTAATTGGCTACGGCTTTGCGCATTGTGACGCACGATGACGCGGTACGTGATTGGTTGACCGACAGGGGCACTCGTGGTCCATTGGTATGTCGTAGAAAGATTTACAGTAAACGTCTTTACTGTGCCCGTTGTAGTATTGAATATTTATATGGAATTTTACCACTGAAGGGAAACCTTAGTACCTGAGCATAAAAAGAATAGGAGCATACTGCAACGCGTGTGAAGGCCATAAACGATATTAATTTTTGGAACTTAAACATACAGTATATGGCTGGTCTCTGTAAGTTCCAAAATTAATATTAATATTAATACTTAAACGGGCACAGTTAAGACGGGCACAGTTAAGACATTAAATATACATATACATACTGTATACAGTACAGTTTGCATACGGTAATATGTTTATGTTCCTAAATCAATCTCTTTTATGAGCATGTGAAAGGCATGGTGAATCGATTCTCAAAAATTACTGTACTTTGCGTGATTGGAAACAAATGCGTGATTGCGAAATGCTGTGCTGTTACTTTTACAAAGACGGTCAATGAAAAAAAGAATGTGGACCAGGGCAATACTTTGAGTTTACACTTACAGCTTGTCCAAGGTCATTCATTATTAATACTATTAGTAATATCTTCGTTAAAGACTTTGATGGCGACAGCTCAAACATGAGAGGTTGAACTTTATTAGCTCCACCTTGCGGAAATTCCGGATTCTATTATTTTGCTTGCGGTATTATAGGAGAATTTACGGTAACTAGCGGTATTTACCGGTAACTCACGGTAGACTGTGTACAGCGCACTGGAAATTATTCGGTATCGCCCGCGCATTTTGAATGGCTGCATCTGTAGACATTGCTTGATTTTAAAAGGTATAAAACAGGTTTCAATAGTTAATAACCACTTTTTATGCGCAAAAAATGGGTGACTTTTCTCCCTTGTCATCTGATTTTTCTTGGAAAAATGTATTTTATGTGTTGCAAAAAACTGACTTGCTTCAACAAAATATATTTACAAATCCTTTCACCTGGCAATCTACCTAAATGCCCAACTATCTGAGAAGGCCTCTGTGAGACCATGTTCGCTTACAGAATTGCTGACAGAGTTCCCTGGTTTCACACCCCTGTTATACTTGTATCCAATTGCCACCCTATCAATGACGCACGCCAGCAGAAAAAAAGACAGACCGAAGGAGAACGAGCAAGCACCAGAGAGACATGAGAGAGAGCAACACACTGGGGTCTATTCAGGTAACTACATAGTGATAGGGTGGCAATTGGATACAAGTATAACAGGGGTGCGAAACCAGGGAACTATTTATAAGAATGCGGGCGATCTCATCACACTGTAATAACGCCACAGCAAACTCTCGTTTTTATGTCCACTATGACATAATCTCCCTTGCTTTTAACCGAGCGTTTCATAATTTCTATGTATGAAAATGATTTAAACTGTGAGACACTTATCATTCAATGAGAGCACACAACATCACATGTTTACATTGTTAACTGTTCAGGAAAGGGTGAATGAAAGAAGTCATGTCAAGTATAATAATTTGGTGATCAATAATACCAGTTATAGGACAGGAAACAAAAGATAGTGAAAACTTAACGTTTTTAAGGCTGAAACTAAAATACAGTCTACAAATGAAATTTAAGGATGTTAAAGTGCTAGAGGTGTAAAAAATACAAAAATGCACATGAGCAAAAAGTTTTAGAAATGGAGCAGGTGTTACTTTGAAATAAGCAAAGAGAAAAACCATGACTAGACAGTGCAGAAGAGGGATGCAGGAACACTTGCTTAGATGTACAAAAAAATCACAGAAAGGTGTTTGTTACAAAAGAACATGCAAACATGAAATAGATTTGGCAGAGAGTGAGGAATGAGAAAATTAACACACATAAAAAACAGCAATTCTGTCAGCGAACATGGTTTCACGGAGGGCTTCTCAGATAGTTGGACATTCAGGTAGTTGCCAGGCAAAAGGATTTGTAAATATATTTTATTAAAGCAAGTCAGTTTTTTGCAACACATAAAAGACATTTTTCCCAGAAAGATCTGATGACGAGGAAGAAAAATCATCATTTTTTGTGCATAAAAAGTGGTTATTAACTATCGAAACCTGCTTTGATAGCTTTTAAAGTCATGCAATGTCTAAGTTAAGCAGGAACACATCATTATAACTCATTTTTTATTTATTTTTTAAAAATTTAAAAAAATGTTTGCCCAGCCTAAGGGGGGGGTCAGCTCTCATTGACAGCTGACACTCCTCCATACACTCAAGTGAAAAATTAATTACGCCAATGTAAACGTCATACTTACAATTTGTTAATAATAAAAATGTTATGTTCTCTAAAGCTTTGATAGTCAAGTATGACCTAGGGAGCTGTGTTAGGGAAGAAAACGCTTTCAGAGAAAATGTTTCAGGTGTGAAGAATACAGATCCCCAATTCAATTTCAGCCTAAACCAGTCCCCACACACCCGGCTGAATTATGAGCCTGAATTATGTACTATGCCTACATCTGCGAAACACCTTTGCTAGTTAATGCTTCTTCACTTTCTCTGGTGTGATTTTTTAGGTAAAAAACAGGCTAACAGGCTTGTTTTGTGTTCTTCCTAAGATTAAGTGCAGTGCCAAAATGTTTTCATATGAAAGGATTCATATGAAAGGCAGTGACATCACCATCCTGAGGCGTGTGTGTGGCAGGCAAGCTGGTTTAGCCTTTGTCACTAATGAAACCACTAGATAAACACATAAATATAAAAATTCCTACATTACAAACTCCAAGCGTTTCATTTTGTCTATTGCTACAATATTGATAGCAGTGAAGTTACAAGGAACATGTCAAATTGTTTCCAAAAGAACCACAATTGAATGAGTTTTGATAATAATAGAGAAATAATAAAGTTGCCATTACCCCCGTTTTGATTTAAATCGCAAAAGCATGTTTAATTAAATTTCTTTTATTGATTCACAATCTGACAATGCAACGTAAATCGTTATCTATGTCTTCTAAATCCCTTTTTTTAATACAGTAATACTACCAGCTATATAAATACACCTCGAACATATGCCCACCAGGTAACACACAGAAGCAAACTGAATACAAAATGTACTTGCAAGAATAGTTATTACAAACATTAAAAAAACATACTTGCTTTATACTTTTATACTGTACAGTATATTAAAACACTCTATGGTCACTACACTGTGAGTAATGCTGCCCACTAAACCCCTTTTCCACAATTTCACGAAGGGCAAGGTCACGTAGCTGATTCCCAGCTGGATACGATTCTATCTTGCAAAAATTCATATATTTGTCAACATTTTTATTAAAACTATCCATCACACTATTTGTGCATAATTAAAAGATTTATGATGAAGGTGGAAGGTTTTGTACTTTTGTCCAACTGAGCAATCTTGCTTTTATAAAATAACGACTTTTTAATGTTTAATGATTTACATGCTGTACAGTTTACCTTTATTAAAAGTCTAAAGAATATACAACTTAAATTCTTAATTGGAAAAAGATTGTCCCTCAGCAGTGACCGGGATTCATACCGGGCGTTTTCTGGCGACAGCTCAAATTCTGTACATGAGACATTAATCTTTATTAGCTTTTTTTTAAATTTTAAATTTAAGCTCACCATCGATTATTTTCCTATTAGGAATTTAGTAATCATGTTTTTTTTTTTTGTCTCAGGTGGTGTTCTTGCTGAGAAGAATGCCATGGATATGTATATGAAAGTCCTACCAATTGGAAGAGGAGCAAGCGCAGAAGTTTTCTTAATGAAGCACACCGAGTCCAAGAAGCTGTATGCTCTCAAAAGGATACAAATTGACAGCTCTCGGAAAACACAAACCAAAGAGGCTGTTCTAAAAGAGGCTGAAATCCTCAGGAAGCTTAGGCATCCCCACATTGTTATGTGTCACAATCACTTCTTTGATTCCCATGATGAATACATTTACATTGTCATGGATTACTGTGATGGTGGCACACTAGATGACCGCATTAAAGTGAGACAGAAAGATTATTATATTTTGGAGGAAGAGGTTATGGGGTGGTTCGTACAGGTAGCCATGGCTGTTAATTATATACATTTTAATAAAATTCTCCATCGGGACATAAAGACCTCAAATATTCTTTTAACCAAGAAAGGTATGGTCAAGCTGGGAGATTTTGGAATATCAAAAGTCATGAATAACACTCTGGACATGGCAAACACGTGTGTTGGAACACCTTGCTATCTGAGCCCAGAACTTTGTCAAGATGTTCCTTACAGCTCTAAATCTGACATCTGGGCACTTGGGTGCTTGCTGTTTGAGATAACCGCACTAAAACCACCTTTTGTTGCCAAAAACCTTATAAATTTGTTTTACAAGATAATTAAAGGAGAATATAGCAAGGTGCCAGAGGTATACTCTGAAAACCTACACAATTTAATTCGAAAGATGCTCAGTTTACTACCAGAGGAAAGGCCCAGTGCCAGCAGCATCCTTAATTTGGCTTATGTTCAAAGGCATCTGGGACTTTTTGTTAAGTGTCAAGAGTCCCAACTATCAAGATATAATCTTGGCTTTAGACATGTGGTTGGACTCACTGATGGAAATAGAGATAGCCCTTCAGTCAACTACAGAAGCAAAACTGCCTTTGGCAGTCCGTGGAAAGATTGTGAAGAAAATTGTGTAAGGTCAGCGCCTCCACTGCTTCAGGAGGATCATGAAAGCGATGAAGAGGCTGTCTCACAGACTGATGACGAAGGGTTGGTGGCTAGCATTGGAGACAAATCAGACTATTCTGAAGACTTTGAAGATCAGAATAGTTTATCTTCCATTGAGGAGCACATTGAGGGTGATACCTCTTCCCCTGCTCTTGTGCAAAATGAAGAGATTCCAGAAGAACTAGAAGGTATGACAGTGAAAGAAGGTAGAAGTGATAAAACAAATTGCATTTTAAAATTTGTGTGGTCACATTTTTCGGGAAATAGTCATTAATATAATGAAGACATTTATATTTGAAACCTCATCAGAAAATTTAGAATTTAATTCCTTTTTTTGAAAATAATCACAATATTTGATCTTTTATATTACATTTTGTTTTGAATATTTATAGAAATATATAATCTGAATATGTTGTGGTAAACAGCTAGAATCAAATAAAATAAACATCCGATTGGGTTGTAAATAAAAAAAGAAATCAAACAAACAAAGCAATCAAATCTTTATCTTAACTTAACTCTTTTTTAACAATTTGAGAGATTATGGAATGGAAACAATCCAGGAGAAACATTTGTGAATATTGTCATATAATTTATTTTGCATGATTGTGGCAACATTTTTATCCAGTTAATTTTATTGGGCTGGAAAAGCATTTCTTTTTATACAGTAACTATCAAATTCACCCCCTTACAAAATGAAACCGTAATGTGCTTCATTGGGATTTTTATACCATTGGTGGCCACAAAAACCTCCAGTGACAAAGTAAAATCCAGATGCTCCTAAATTTGTTACACATATGAAACAGAAATTAGCTGATTGCAAAAGTATTAATGCCCCCTGAATCAATATTTGTTAGAAATTACAGCCTTGAGTCTTCTTGGGTAAGTCCCAACTAGCTTTGCACATCTGAGCACTGAACGTTTTGCCCATAATTCTTTGCTGAACTGTTCAAGCTCCCTCAAGTTGGATAGGGACAGCAATTTTCAAATCTTACTGTGGATTACTGATTGGTTTGAGGTACAGTCTTTAACTAGGCCTCTTCAGAACTTTGTTGCTTTTAAGCCCCTCCAGTGTGGTTTTGGGTCTTTCTAAGATTGATTAATCTTTTCCCAAGTCATACAGATGCAGCCATTCAAAATGCGCGGGCGGTACCGCATTATTTTCCGGTACGCTGTACGCAGTCTACCGCAAGTTACCGGTAAATACCACGAGTTACCGGTAAATACCGCTAGTTACCGTAAATTCTCCTATAATACGGCAAGCAAAATAATAGTATCAAGAATTTCCGCAAGGTGGAGCTAAAAAAGCTCAACCTCTCATGTTTGAGCTGTGGCCATCAAAGTCTTTAACTTTGATGGCCTTGGACAAGCTGTAAATGTAAACTCAAAGTATTGCCCTGGTCAACATTCTTTTTTTCATTGACCGTCTTTGTAAAAGTAACACCACAGCATTTCGCAATCACGCATTTGTTTCATGCAAAGTACAGTAATTTTTGAGAATCGATTCACCATGCCTTTCACGTGCTCATAAAAGAGATTGATTTAGGAACATAAACATATTACCGTATGCAAACTGTACTGTATACAGTATGTATATGTATATTTAATGTCTTAACTGTGCCCGTTTAAGTATTGAATATTCATATCTAATTTTACCACTGAAGGGAAATCTTAGTAGCTGAGCATAAAAAGAATAGTAGCATACTGTAACGGGTGTGAAGGCCATAAACGATATTAATTTTGGAACTGTAACTGTAAATGTAGTGGCTCTCTGAAGGCACCAGTTCTGTAGGGTTTGGGCATTTACTGAGACAATTATTAATTGTAGCAGTAAATCACAAAAATGATTCTTTTGATGGCTTTAGAGTCCAACCATGCGACATAACTCAAACAACGCGTACACACAGGTACTAATACACGAGGATACATTTATTAATACATGGAATATGCATATAAACCTAACAGATCTTATCGAGAGGGTTATCAGAATACAAAAGGTATATTCGGTCATTTACAAAGAGTTACATATATCAAGAGGACATACGTTCAGTATATCATTCATTAAGACCGTTTCGTAAATGAACTTGGTTACAACTTCTACATCAGATACTCAAAACAAGTACATAACTCTTAGGAATTAAATTGATATCAACTGGTTGGGATAACAATTGAATTCTCGAGCTGTAATGCATTGAAGTTGAATACTCATCCAATCTTTGGGGTTTCAGATCTCCTGCGGGCACAAAGAAACAGTTGCAGGCTTGTTGCTGTCCAATCCGCGCTCTCTGGCTCGGTGCCAGGCTGTGCTGTGCGGCTTGCGACGGTGTGCTGCTGATGCTCACTGACCGGCTAGTTAGTGTTGGCTTTAACTAGCAAAGTTTGTGCACAGGAGAAAAGATGACTGTGGGTCCCAGCAAATCAGGAAGAGGACCGGTTCATTCCTGATGAAGAGCTAGTTCTGAATAGTGATTCAGCTGTCCACAGTTCCGACCTGTTCACGAGGCCTGCTGCTGGTTACTCTCTGGCAACCTCCACTCTAGACTCTTAGAACAAAGGAAAGTTCTGGCACTCGGACACGCTGGCCGTTCCGTGGTTGTCCGGGCTGAGTCTCAGGATGGTCAGGAGGCGCGCTGCGAGAATGTCCTGCCCTTGGGAGCCTTCTGCTCCTGGGCCGTCCTGCCCTGGAATTCTCCTTTGAATTCCCTTTAGAACAGTCCACAGAATTCTCCTGAATCCCTTTTGAATCTTGTTGAATCTTCCTGAATCTCTGTGTTGCTTGTTTTTACCTGGAGGAACTTCAGCTCATTGATTGGCTGAAAGTTCCATGGGCATCAGAGTCCCACGTGGGTTACTCGGCCCTACCAGTCCCTGATTGGTTGATCAAGGTGAGATATGAGTCACTTACTCCTGACACTTAGGAATGCAGTCTAGATGTCCATCTGGCACTCCCTAGACAGATAGGCACCAATGGATGACCATGGATCATAATAGCCAGGCTTAGCTAAGTGCATCCCCCTTTGGGAGCTGTCCTAAGAAACCTTAAATCAAAGGAAACCTTAAACAGCCTGCATGAATAGTTTCTCTGTGGCTGCACCACAGAGATGAACAGAGAAATGAGGCCTAATTTGGGAAAGCTCAGAAACATTTAATTTTTTCTTATTAATAAGCCTCGCCGCTACACAGTATATGGCTGGTCTCGGTACTTTAAAGAAAACATACACGAAACATGGTTTCATTATGACCAGAATCGGTCTTGAGATATTTTTAACTTGATTTACAGTATTTGAGAGGTTTGTCTTAACACCGATACTACAGTGTGTAAATACTGCTCACGTATATGTTTCTAGGTTTATATTATGCATTTCATACGGTCAAATTACTTTTGAGAAACTAATAAGAAGCGCGAAACGGTATGCGTTTTAGTTTCGTTTTGTGCTGGGACCCGTGGATTGATTAGAGATATCAAGTACATACAAGTCATTTTTTAAATGTTGTAGTTCGTCTTGAAAAAATGTTACGAGTACATCATCTATCAACAATTACACAGGTTCTGTTTCCATATTTCGGATTTTGGTTACGTAATATTATTTTCTAGATTTCACGTTGTGAATATATGATTTGGGCAAACAGAGCCGCAAAGAAGTACATTATTGGTTGTTGTTTTTTTTTGCAGTTTTATCTAGAACAAGCGATGCTTAAACCTTTGTCTGATTCTTGTGAAACTATCCATACGGCAGTTACAGTACCTAGGAGTTGACTTCAGTGATGTCACTGATGGGATGTTTCTAAAAATCCATCCTCTGTAAAACGTCTTCTCTCGTTGTCCTGCATATGTATTCGCTAATGAAGCTGTGTGTTCTGAGCCTGGATCTCTACGTATCTGTATGAACCAGCTTAGAGGGCTTAAGAAAGCTTGTGTTTAAATTGAGTGTAAGGTAATTTATGCTTCTAAAGTCATGGTCACCATTTATTATTGTACTGTGCTGTAAACTTGTTCTGTGCCTAGTCACATTATTTTATAGCGTTTTTATAGTGTTATCAAATCTGGTGGCGCTGTGTGTTAGTTTCCTGACTCCCATGTCACATGGTCTGTGATTGAATCCCATGGAACTATGACTTTATTTTTTAACAAACATTTCTTTGAAAAAATGAAACGTTTCCCTTTGTCAGAGATTAAATAAAACCTCACTCGCACCAAACAAATTTATATTTCTAAATATCACAACATGATCGAATTTAAGTCTTTTTAATAACAATGAATAGTCACCTATGCGTTACAAAATAAACATTTATATTGATTTGAATCACGTTTTGATTTAAATCGTAAACGCGTGTTTAAATATATGTGTTTAAAGGCGATATACTGTATAAAAGCGCTGATTCTTATGGAGTGTGTTCCGCCGGGGATTAAAAATTTTTTTTTTTTTAATCGCGTATCTAAGGAAAATTGCAGTATAACTTTGTTCATGCACAAACAGTGGCATGTTACATTATAATTTGGGTGTCTCCTCTTGCCAGAAAGCTCTAAATTGCATTTTGAGTGCGGTTTTTGACTTTTTCTAAATTGCAACCCATAAATAAAGCTGATAAAGCTTAGACTAACTGTATTCTAAACTATTACAACAGCACATTGGACAATGCAATGTAAATTGCAAAAATGCACTTGGAATCTGTCCAAGCCCTCCTACGAAAATTATTTAAACTGCAACACTGATCATTCATCTCTAAATAAACTTTATTTTATTTAGCGTTTTAAGCGAATAGGTAATTAGATTGCTCATAAAGCTAATCGATTTTTCTACATAAACACAGCGTGATTGCTCTCTGAAAATGCTTTTCCTTTATATTTAGGCTCAGATTTCAACTATAGATCGTATTATTATAAACTTTCTTGGAAAAATGTATTTTATGTAAACCATGTTTGCTATTAATTCATTTAGGGCTAAAATACGTTCATTGTCTTCCAATCGAGTCGAGTTGACATTGGAAGCTTGCCACTCTCGGACTGTTAAACCAACGCATTAGCATGTTAAAGCGATTCCATTGAGGAGCCCAGCTACCAGTTAACACTGTACTTCCTACTTTGAAAATACCTGTGAAACCGGTTTAATTCGTCACAGCCAGCACTCCGGCAGAGAGGGGGTTGTACTCGTAAGCAGGCGAGATTTCCAGCGAAAGACACCTCCCCCCCCCAAAAACCCAGTAAGCAGTAATGCTTTATGTTGAAAATTGAGGTGGATTTTGAGGATGATAAAGAGGATAAACTGGGATGGGAGGAGGGTTTGGTTTTGCATAAGGGGCGGGATTATAATATTTGGAGGAATTTGCAAGAGTATAATGGTTTGATATATTTGATTTTGTATTGTGGTCATTATCTATGTTTTTGGTTGGTATTATGTTTATATGGTTGTTTTTGTTGGTTGGTTGTTATTATGGTTATTAATAATACGATCTATAGTTGAAATCTCAGCCTAAATAAAAAGAAAAAGCAAGTGATTAGGTTTATGAGCAGTCTAATTACTTATTCGTTTAAAACGCTATATAAAATAAAGTTTATTATTGTAACACAACGGGGGCTCAGGCGGGCGCCCTTGCCGTATTAGGACGGCCCCCCACCATCGGGGGCTCGAACCCAGGACTCCCGCGTCTCTCTACAGCAACCCAGCCCGGTGAGCCAAAGAGAGATCTCTTTACAGCCCAGTAGCTGTAGTCCTGCTATCACAGAGAAGGGCGGTGACGTCACCTGCTCTGGTACGCTGGCTCTTACACAGTGCCTGTCGGCCATAAGCGTTACATTATTAATTTGCTAGACAGAGCGGTGAACATTATTATGCATAAGACAAATATAATGAAATCTGTGTACGCTGTAAGGTTTTTACTTCTTAAACCCTTAAAATACACGTTTCGAACAGAAAGAAATCCTCTTCCTGGTACAGTACTGTATGTATAGCATACCAGCACGTCTTTTTTCTCCAATCAGAGGGGTGTCAGATGGTGTCAGCCAATAACCATTCTGAAGCCCTACCATAATCTCTGGTATGGGGAGACCCCAGAATTCTGTCCCATAGTTTAGACAGATGATAGATACTTTTATTGATCCCGTGAGGGAAATAAAGTAAATCATTTTCATTTTAGGAAATTATTAAACGCTCGGTTAAAAGCAAAGGAGATTGTATGTTATAGTGGACATAAAAACAAGACTTGGCTGGCATTATATCCTAGATGTCACAGACCGGCGTCAGACCAGGAGAATGCCCACAGCGTAAAAGAAAATGCCTAATGAACTAGGGATTGGACAGTTTCCAAGTACTTGTACAATCAATGGAAATGTTCAAATAAATGTGCAAAAGAAATAAACAAAATAATCATTTATTTCTTTATCATATTGGCTAGCTAATGTCCTCTCTTTGCTAGTTAGTGGCTGTGTTTCTGCGTTGGGTAGCAACGGGTGACTGTTCTCAGGCGGAAGATGTAAACAGCTTAATTTTCGTGTTAAATAATTATTAAAAATTAAAATTCATTCTATACAGCAATCACATATTTGGGTACCGTTTCATAAAACTTTCATGCTTAAAATGTTTAGGGAGAAATGGAAGACTGGTGTGTATTTTTTCTTTAAACTATCAAGACATACACAGTACAGTTTGTGTACATACAGTAATGTTTATGTTCCTAAATAAATATCGTTTATGCTCCTCTTTTTTTATGCTCAGCTACTAAAATTTCCCTTTAGTGGTAAAATTCCATATAAATATTCAAAACTAAGCGGATTGAAATGTGCACAGTAAAGACATTAAATGATTAAATCTTTTCAGTACCAACCAATGCACCACGAGTGCCCCTGTCGGTCATTTTGGCCAGCCAATCACTTACCGCGGTGCCCTGCGGGTGGGTTACTGTACCGCAGGTTTTTACCTCGCATTTTGAATGGCTGCATCTGTAAGTCCCTTAGAGAGTACAGCAGATTTACCTCCAGGTTACTTTGTTGCATCCATTTTGCCAGGCCCTAGTGCAGGAAAGCAGGAAATGCCTCACAGTAGGGATGTTGATCTCAGGATAATATGTGGTGCATTGTACATTGAGGCCAAAAAGGTCAGTTTTTTGATTAATCATAAAATTTTCTTCCACTTGATTTAGAGTTGTCCACATGCCTTTCCACATGGAAGACTGTAATCACTTTAGAGTTACCCATAATTATTCCTTTTGCCTATACACTACGTTTTTCAGGATGCTGTGTGTTGCACAAATTCACAATTATATCAAATTTTCTCCCTTTCTTATAAAATGTACAGATGCACCCATTCAAAACGTGCGGGTTATACTGTGTTAAAACGCGATGTGCTTGTCGCAGTATAACACGGGTTACCATATCATAACGTATAATCCCACATAATACCACATGATACCTAATAAAGCTCAACCTCTCATATCAAAATCAAGACGCCATCAAAGTCTTTACCGAAGATATTACTAATAGTATTAATAATGAATGACCTTGGACAAGCTGTAAACTCAAAGTATTACCCTGGTCCACATTCTTTGTAACCGTCTTTGTAAACGAAGACAAAAAGTAGCACCACAGCATTTTGTTGATCCAATCACGCATTCAAAACGTGCGGGTTATACTGTGTTAAAACGCGATGTGCTTGTCGCGGTATAACACGGGTTACCATATTATACCGTATAATCCCACATAATACCACATGATACCTAATAAAGCTCAACCTCTCATATCAAAATCAAAACGCTATCAAAGTCTTT
Organism: Lepisosteus oculatus; assembly: GCF_040954835.1. NCBI lineage: Eukaryota > Metazoa > Chordata > Actinopteri > Semionotiformes > Lepisosteidae > Lepisosteus > Lepisosteus oculatus. The sequence goes on along the minus strand of NC_090703.1, from coordinate 27,529,084 downwards.
ACCGAAGATATTACTAATAGTATTAATAATGAATGACCTTGGACAAGCTGTAAACTCAAAGTATTACCCTGGTCCACATTCTTTGTAACCGTCTTTGTAAACGAAGACAAAAAGTAGCACCACAGCATTTTGTTGATCCAATCACGCATTCAAAACGTGCGGGTTATACTGTGTTAAAACGCGATGTGCTTGTCGCGGTATAACACGGGTTACCATATTATTCCGTATAATCCCACATAATACCACATGATACCTAATAAAGCTCAACCTCTCATATCAAAATCAAGACGCTATCAAAGTCTTTACCAAAGATATTACTAATAGTATTAATAATGAATGACCTTGGACAAGCTGTAAACTCAAAGTATTACCCTGGTCCACATTCTTTGTAACCGTCTTTGTAAACGAAGACAAAAAGTAGCACCGTAGCATTTTGTTGATCCAATCACGCATTTGTTTCCAATCATGCAAAGTAATTCTTGAGAATCTCCGATTCACCATGCCTTTCACATGCTCATAAAAGATATTAATTTAGGAACATAAATATATAACTGTATGTAAACTATACTGTATATGGCTGGTCTTGGTATTTTAAAGAAAAAATACACACCAGTATTCCATTTCTCCCTTAACATTTTAAGAATCAAAGTCTTACATGTGGTTATTTCGGAAATGTTTTTATGTGGTCCTTGCTCCCTCTGACCATGTTACTGGATTTTTATACAGTATACAGTACTCTGTGAGAAAAGTGATAGTTTTATCACTTTTCTGCTTTTCTGCGAATACGCTTGATACCGGAGTAAACAAGCATACTTTTAGAATTTGATTAATAGGGAATATAATTAGAATTGCTTATCTAAAGAAATTAATAACGATATAATTCTATTCATGTACTGTAACACAAACAGTAGTATATACTGTACACATACAGTATCTATTGATATGTGTACAGCTGTTTCACCATTTGTCACGTGACCATGCTAAGCGAGAGGTTGGCTGTTCAAATCCAGCTAATGCCACAAATTTTCTTTTAACAAACATTTCTTTGAAAAAATAAAATAGCAATATTATGGACAATTAATTGACTTTTTTATATTTCTAAATATCACAACATGTTCGAATCTAAGTGATTTTTTAATAACAACGAATAGTCACCATCTTTCCCTCTGAATCACTCCAGTAGCAGGAACCTGTATCACGTGGATCCCTTTAGAGCTCCCTTCAGATTTAAAAGGTTATTAATAATATCTTCTGTGTCACATCTTCCCAGTTTAGCTGATCTTTTGCTGCCTACGCATGCTTACACAGCTCCCTAGGTAAATTATCATATTTGACTGAGAAAGCTTTAGAGAACTTAACATTTTTATTATCAACAAATTGTAAATACGATGTTTACATTGGCGTTATTCATTTTTCCTTGAGTGTATGGAGGGGTGTCAACTGTCAATGAGACCCCTGGGCAAACGATTTTTTTAATTTTTAAAAAAGAAATAAAAAAAAAGATATAATGATATAAACATTTACTGCAATACAATACCGCAACGTTTCGGCTGTGAATCCTTCTTCACGTGTGAGGGTGAAATGCTTGGAGTTTGTAATGTAGGGTGCTCTGGACGGATTAAACTTTAATGCAGGAAAAATGTATTTCCCAGAAGCTACAGTATACTGATTCTTATGGAATGTGTTTTCTTTCTTCTATTTTTCAGCATGGAATAAACCTATTACTTGATTCTTATAGAAGCCAGTTTCCGCCAGGGAGTAAAAAAAACACACACACTTTTTCATTGACAAAAAGTAACGCCACACTCTCTTGTTTAAAGCACCACGTCTCTTCCCATTAAAAGGAGGAGACACTTTACACTTTAGCTCTTGTGCGCTGTGTACAATTGAGGTATTTAACCTGAAGTCATGTGAAATACATTTCTGAGGTCCTGCAATTGATTATTATTGCTCACAATAAAAAATACATCACAAAGACAAAGGATCATTTAAAAGCAAATATGGGATAGGTTTATTGAAAAACACCAATCCCAGTGTATGAACATTTCCAAGTGACTGAATATTCCTCAAAGCACAGTAAACTCCATTATAAAGAATATATTTATATACAGATGCAGCCATTCAAAATGCACGGTACAAACCCGTACCGCACGCAACTACCCACAAGCCACTGGGCGTACTGCAGTATGTGATTAGCTGGCTAAAATGACCGACAGGGGCACTTGTGGTGCATTGGTCGCTAGTTAAAAGATTTAACCATTTAATCTATTTTCTGTGCACATTTTAATCCACATAGTATTGAATATTTATATGGAATTTTACAACTAAAGGGAAACTTTAGTAGCTGAGCATAAAAAGAACACAATCAGTGGTGAATACAGATGCAGCCCTTCAAAATGAGCGAGGTACGCTGCGGTACAACGTGGTGGGTGTATCACATCATAACGCGCCATATCACATCATACTGTATTTTACCACATGCAAATTACATTATGTTAATAGTATCCAGAATCGTCTTGTAAAAACGCCAGGTGGAGCTATTAAAGCTTAACCTCTCATGTACAGCATTTGAGCTGTCACCAGAAAACACCCAGTTCCCGAATCCCGATCACTACTGAGGGACAATCTTTATCCAATTAAGAATTTAAGTTGTATACTCTTTAGACTTTTAAATTTAAACTTTGTATTAAAGCATGTTAATCATTAAACATTAAAAAGTTGATATATTTTATAAAAGCAAGATTGCTCAGTTGGACAAATGTACACAACCTACCTTTATCATAAATATTTTATTCATACAGAAATATTTTATGCATTAAAGTCTTTACCGAAGATATTACTAATACTATTAATAATGAATGACCTTGGACAAGCTGTAAGCTCCAAGTATTACTCTGGTCCACTTTCTTTGTAACCATCTTTGTAAACGAAAAGACTATTTTTATATATTTTTTTACTATTTTTATTTATTGACAAAAAGTAACACCACAGCATTTCATTGATCGTATCACGTATTCGTTTCCAATCATAAGTAAGTTTTGAGAATCTCCGATTCAGCATGCCTTTCACGTGCTCATAAACTATATTAATTTAGGAACATAAACATATTATGTAAACTGTATATGGCTGGTATTGGTAGTTGAAAGAAAAAATACACATCAGTATTACACTTTCTCCCTAAACATTTTAAGCATCAAAGTCTTACATGTGGTTATTTGGGAAAAAAATTTACGTGCTCCTTCTGACCATATTACGTTGATATACTTTGTGAAAAGTGATAATGTTTTAATCTTTTCTGCAAATACGCTTGCTCATCACCGCCCTTCCCTCTGAATAGCTAGCAGGGACCTCAGCCGCAGGGCTAAACAGAGATCTCCCCTTAGCTCAGCTGGTTATTACAGCTGGCAGTGACATTGGAGGCCCCAGCTGATTTCTGTATTCTGCTTTCTTTGTAAACATGTTTTATTTTTAATTTGACTCATTCACGCATGATAAACCATGATCTTGACATGTAGGTGTTGAGGTGTGCACGTCTGAAGTAGAGTTAACAGCTTCAGATTTAAAAGGTTATTAATAATATATTCAGTGTCGCATTAACATTGGAATGTTCTTCCAAGTGTAAAACGAGGCGATACACAACATTTCTCCTCTATAAATTTTCAGTTTACAGACCGTCCAAGGTAATTTATTATGAATATTGTCTTCCGTATCGCATTAAAATTGGAACACTTTTCACAGGTGTAAATCCACCTATTTTCTAACCATTTGTTGTTGATAGTTTTAATCTTTTCTGCAAATACGCTCGTTATTGGAGTAAACAAAAGCATACTTTTAGAATTTGTTAACATTCTAGAATTGATTAACAGGGAATATAATATGGAATCGGGTATCTAAAGAAATTAATAATGATATAATTATATTCATGTACTGTAGCACAAACAGTAGTATAAGACTTAGCATAAATGACTGACTTATAAGCCTGAGGTTAGGTATTCAAATCCAGTTATTGCCATGAGTTTTCTTTTAACAAATAAACATTTCTTTGAAAAACTAAAATAGCAAATATTATGGCCACAATATTTACATTTTTTATATTTCTACATATCACAACATGTTGGTGCTGTATGCACACAGCAGTACTGCAGGGTGTTGGGTGCAGTCCCACGTGAGCCGAAAGCGCTACATTATTAATAATATCTATAACTCTTCAGTTTACAGAGAAATTTCACCAGAGCCTCACAACATTGTCCAATAATACTCTTCTTGAGTTTAATTCTTAGTTTAGCAGGATTTAAGCAACAGTTTGTGAATATAATTATATCGTTATTAATTTCTTTAGATATACAATTCCATATTATATTCCCCAATGTCAATATAGTGTCCATAATATTTGATATTTTAGTTTTTCAAAGATGCCTTTTAAAGGCTTGAGGTGTCTGTTAAATTGCCCCACTGGATAAATTGTTAAGAAACTGGTTTTACAGCTCTTACAGCATTCAGTGGTTTTGACCGCGGGCACTTTTCCTACCCCTCTTCAATTTCGAAGTAGAATAGGCGAACCTTCCGATGAAAGACAGTCCCCCTTCCCCCCACGGACAGACTGACAAATGTTTTATTAAAAAAAGAGATTCACAACGCAAAGCTGTGTCAGTCTTCTGTGTAAAAAAATCAGTTTGAACATCATGGGTGCTGTTTTTAATAAGCTGCTGAGTAAAGAATAGGAATTTTCCTGCTGTCAGCAGTATTGTGTATATAGTTTTATGTAGAGGCTGTGAAAATTTTCACATGTAGAGGTCTTTAAAATGCGTTTGGTTTGAAGGCTGTGTTAAATTCCTACATTACAGACTGTATGTGGCTGGAATTGGGATTTTAAAGAAAAAATACCAGTATTACACTTTCTACATAAACATTTTAAGCATCAAAGTCTTCCATGTAGTTATTTCGGAAACATTTATACATGCTTCTTTGTTCTGAGTGCCCTACATTACAAACTCCAAATGTTTCATTTTGAGCTGAAGACCCTCACACCTGAAGAAGGCTTCACAGCTGAAATGTTGCATTTTCTCTCTTCTCTTTTCAACATTTTATAAACCTATTACTTGTTCCTTTGCAGACTACACTATTTCTTAAGCATTTGAAACGCTTTAATTTTGTAAACTTAACACGCATTCCATACAGAAATAAAATCATGTTTTCTACACTTGTTCTCTGCTAAACTGACAAAATAGCACACCGTCCACCACTGTCCAGTGATATAACTTTAATATAAACAAGATCTAATACCTGGTGCAATTTTTAGAAAATAACTTTTTTTTAATTAATCAAACCCCATGTGTGAGTTCATAAAGCCCGAATTCCGTACTATACTTACGTCTCCGAAACACCTGATCAACTACTGTACTGTGACGCTTTCAGTGCCTTCTGTATATTCTAATTGCAGGGGGGGGAGGGTGTGTGGGGACAGGTTTAGGCTGCAATTGAATTGGTGATCTGTATTCTTCACACCTGAAACACTGTTTTCTCTGAAAGCGTTTTCTTCCCTGTTTAGCTGATCATTTGCTGCCTGCGCATGTTTACACAGCTCCCTGGGTGAATTGACTTGGAAAGCTTTAGAGAACTTAACATTTTTATTATTAACAAATTGTAAAAATGATGTAAATTTTTCACTTAAGTGTATGGAGGATTTTCAGCTGTCAATAAGAGGAAAGCCATTTTTCCAAGAAAGTTTAGCCTTTGTCACTAATGAAACCACTAAATAAAAACATAAACTTAGAATTCGAAATATTTTTTTAATCAACGTTGGAAGCAGGATGAACACTCAGGTTGAGCTAAGTGTATATTTTGTCGCAGAGTTGCTGCAAGATGTTAACAGTGAAAACAGGAATTTAGAAATTAGTAATTTCAAGAAGAATATTTTCAGAATTATTATAAATCTAGCAGGATAGAGAAAGCACAGAAAATAGGCAGTTAGATTGATCAGATTAGTATGAAAACCCATTTAGCAAAGAGGGAGTGAGAAGAGTGACAAACTAGTATACTTTTTTCTGAACCAATCTGATCATGTTTCTCTGTAACAATAATAAAACAAACATGATTTTATATAGCAGCTTTAAAAGTGGCATCTCAAAGCAATACAGTAGGTGTTAAAACAATTATAAGGACCACAGATTACAAAGTAAATACATATAAGAAAGACAAGCAAGTTAGAAGTGCTACCAAAATTAGAAAATGAAGCAGATACAGTCACTACGTCTTCTGAAAAGAGAGGTTTTGAGATTAGATTTAAATGTACTCAGGGTATGTTACTCTGATATCACTGGGGATAGATATTCAGAGCTCTGGGGTGCAGCTAGAGAAGGTCCAGAATGTAGATGTTCGTGAGGACAGCTAGAAGACCAGAGTCAGACGGATTGAGGATTTTGAAGTTGACTCGAAACTCGAAACCTGATAGGAAGCCAGTGCAAAGACTTGAAGACAGGCGTAATGCATCCCGATCAGGATTCTGGCTGTCCAATTATGAACATATTGGAGATTGTTTACTGTGGATTTAATTACCCCAGTACAAAGATACTGAAATGAGGACTGTATTGTAGATTTTGTGTAGTTGATAGCATTGAACTGTGTGTTGGATGCACATGAATTGAAGGATTGGGCAAACATAGCTGATGCTGATGCACAGAGCAAGCATCTTAAGATGTTTATATTTAAATAACTAACTAGGTATGGATACTGATGTGCAAGAGAGGTGGAAAGGCTGTTTCCTTCAGCCAGCACTACAAAATAATTTATCACTTTAACACTATCACTGTGTATAGCTCCATCCACACAGTGCCTTTACTTCCATCCATTTTCTAATCTCTTTATCCAGTATAGAGGATTTGGAGCCTATCCCAGCAAGTAACAGACACAAGGCAGAATACACCCTGGACACAAGTCAAACCTTGATGCAGGAAAAATTTTCCCAGAAGCTATATTGATTCTCTCCGATGCAGTGCAGTTAAAAACACCTTGTGAGCTGTGAGAACACTTGCTTTGTGTATAAAGTACATTGTGAATGTTTTCACAGCCTTCACTTTGTTGTTTTTATGCCATTTTTTTGACAACACATGAATATTCTTATGTCCATATCTCCGCAACAGAAACACAGAAAGCCTTCAAGCCAAATGCATTTTAAAGACCACGAAATTTTCACAACCCCTACATAAATGTATCAGTAAGCTAATTTTTTTTTTCTGACACTCGGGGATCAAGAGATTTGATTAATGCGCAATTGCGCACCATCTTTGTCAGATTGTGAATCAATAAAGGCATTTAATTAAGCACACGTTTGTGATTTTAATCGAAATGGAGGTAATGGGGTTAGACCATTGGACATGCAGTACACTTCTTTGTGATCATCTAAGAATCTTTGTGTAAGCTTATTTTTTTTTTTACTTTTTAATTATACATTTTAAACACTTTAATTTTGTAAACGCAACACACATTCTGTACAGATACAGTACAATCCCATTCTCCTGTCTTCCCATGGTGTAAAACAAATTAGCAGGTGATTGAGATAACAGTGCATCGCCCACTGAGAGAAATGTTTTTTTTACAAGTGTAAAAAGAGGTGATACATGTCTCCTCTATAACTCTTCAGTTTATAACAGCTTCACTCTACAGAGAAATTCCGCCAGACCCTCACAACACTGTCCAAGAATACCCTTCTTGTGTCTAATTTTTAATTTAGCAGGATTTGAGCGATAAGCACATTGTTTAATGGGGATGACATTACCCATGTCTATTATCAATGTACAACATTACTTCATGTGGCGTAGCCGCGTCAGCCTGCATAGTCTGCAAAGGAAGAAGTAATAGGTTTATTCCATGCTGAAAAGAGAAGAGAGAAAACGCAATGTTTCGGCTGTGAAGCCTTCATCAGATGTGAGGGTATTCAGCTTAAAATGAAACGCTTGGAGTTTGTAATGCAGGGTGCTCTGAACAAGTTAAACATTGATGAGGGCTTGCCAGTGTGGTGATGTCACTGCCTTTCATATGAAATCCTGCTAAACTAACAATTAGACACAAAAAGAGTATTTTAGAATTGTTTGACAATGTTGTGAGGCTCTGGTGAAATTTCTCTTTTAACTTAAGAGTTAAAGAGGGGACACTTGTGTATCGCCTCCTTTTAAATTTGTTAATGCGACATGGAAGATATTATTAATAATGTAGCGCTTTCGGCTCACGTGGGATTGCACCCTACACCCCGCGGTACTACTGTGTACATATAGTACAAACATGTTGTGAGATGTAGAAATATAAAAAATGTCAATATAGTGTCCATAATATTTGCTATTTTAGTTTTTCAAAGACATTTTTATTTGTTAAAAGAAAACTCATGGTGATAGCTGGGCTCGTACCTCCAACCTCAGGCTTATAAGTTAGTCATTTAAGCCATCACACCACAGACATAGTCATATAAAAGGCACTGAAACAGCCATACATATATCAATAGAAAGTCTTATACTACTGTCTGTGCTACAGTACATGAATATAATTACAGTGGTGTGAAAAAGTGTTTGCCCCCCTCCTGATTTCTTATTTTTTTGCATGTTTGTCACACTGAAATGTTTCAGATCATCAAACAAATTGAAATATTAGACAAAGATAACACAAGTAAACACAAAATGCAGTTTTTAAATGAAGGTTTTTATTAATAAGGAAAAAAAAACCTACATGGCCCTGTGTGAAAAAGTGATTGCCCCCCCCCCCCCCCCCCGTTAAAACATAAATCAACTGTGGTTTATCACATCTTTGGAAAGCTGAGTTCAATTTCTCTAGCCACACCCAGGCCGGATTACTGCCACACCTGTTCTCAATCAAGAAATGTTTAAATAGGACTTACCTGACAAAGTGAAGTAGACCAAAAGATCCTCAAAAGCTAGACATCATGCCGCGATCCAAAGAAATTCAGGAACAAATGAGAAACAGAGTAATTGAGATTTATCAGTCTGGAAAAGGTTATAAAGCCATTTCTAAAGCTTTGGGACTCCAGCGAACCACAGTGAGAGACATTATCCACAAATGGTGAAAACATGGAACAGTGGTTAACCTTCCCAGGAGTGGCCTGCTGACCAAAATAACCCCAAGAGCGCAGTGACGACTCATCCAAGAGGTCAGAAAAAAACGCACAACAACATCCAAAGAACTGCAGGCTTCACTTGCCTCAGTTAAGGTCAGTGTTCATGACTCCACCATAAGAAAGAGACTGGGCAAAAATGGCCTGCATGGCAGAGTTCCAAGACAAAAACCACTGCTGAGCAAAAAGAACATAAAGGCTTGTCTAAGTTGAAATTTTTGGAAGGTGTGTGTGTTCCATTACATCTGGCGCAACAGTAACACAGCATTTCAGAAAACTATGGTGGTAGTGTGATGGTCTGGGGCTGTTTTGCTGCTTCAGGACCTGGAAGACTTGCTGTGGTAAATGGAACCATGAATTCTGCTGTCTACCAAAAAATCCTGAAGGAGAATGTCCAGCCATCTGTTCGTGACCTCAAGCTGAAGCGCACTTGGGTTCTGCAGCAGGACAATGATCCAAAACACACCAGCAAGTCCACCTCTGAATGGCTTAAGAAAAACAAAACGAAGACTTTGGAGTGGCCTAGTCAAAGTCCTGACCTGAATCCGATTGAGATGTTTTGGCATGACAAGTGGTTAAGGCTCGAAAACCCTCCAATGTGGCTGAATTACAATTCTGCAAAGATGAGTGGGCCAAAATTCCTCCACAGCACTGTAAAAGACTCATTGCCAGTTATCGCAAACACTTGATTGCAGTTGTTGGACTTGAAAACAGGTGTAATGCATCCCTGATATGATTCTTGCTGTCATATTCTGAACATATTGAAGATTGCTCAGTGTGGATTTAATTTCCCCAGTGAACAGGATGTGCATTTATTAATTCTAGAAAAAAAGCCTTTCTTGACTTCTCTAGTTCTTAGTTTCTCTAGTTCCCTTTAAAATAAACTATTATTCCACAATGCAGAGTATTACATGGCCAGTATTTACACATGATATTTGTGATTTAAAGAAATTAACACAAGCAGCTTTTGGAGATTTAAGTGTTGGCTGAGTTATTGCAGGATAAAAGACTAGAGATGTTGGCAAGAAGAAGATAATTTGGGGAAAGCTGAGGAATACACTTATAACAAGAAAACTTCCTAATGGGGTTAGGCATACTTTTGATGAAGATGATGAAGTTAACAGACTATATGTTTACATAGATACTGAAATAAGGATTGTATTTTAGATTATGTGTAGTTGCTGGCATTGAACTGTGTGTTGGATGCACATGAATTGAAGGAATAGGCAAACATAGCTGATGCGGATCCACAGAGCCAGCATATTAAGATGTTTATAATTAGAGGCAATTTGTTTAAATAACTAGGTATGGATACTGATGTGCAAGAGAGGTGGAAAGGCTGTTTCCTTAAGCCAGCACTATAAAATGTTTTATTCTCAGTGAGATGCTGCCATTTCATAGTAGGTTTCTAACACTGTGTATAGTTCCACCCACACAGTGCCTTTACTTCCATCTATTTCTAATCTCTTTATCCAGTACAGAGGATTTGGAGCCTATCCCAGTAAGTGACGGACACAAGGCAGAATACACCCTGGACATAGCGCCAGTCCATCACAGGACAGACAGACACAAACACACACACACCAGGGCCAGTTTAAATCTAACCTAATAACCTTTCTTTTCAGAAGACTTAGTGTCTGTATCTGCTTCATTTTCTAATTTTAGTAGCACCTCTGCTACTTGTCTTTCTTATATGCATTTACTTTGTAATCTGTGGTCCTTTTATCTGTTTTTACATCTACTGTATTGCTTTGAGATGCCACCTTTAATGGTGATATATCACATAAAGTTTTTTATTATTGTTATAGGGAAACATGATCAGATTTTCCCTGGTTCAGAAAAAAAGATCTAAAGTATACTAGTTTGTCACTCTTCTCATTCCCTTTGCTAAATGACTTTTCATACTAATCTGATCAATCTAACTGCCAGTTTTCTGTGCTTTCTCTATCCTGCTAGATTTGCAATTATTCTGAAAATTTTCATCTTGAAATAACTCATTTCTAAATACCTTTTTCACTGTTAACATCTTGCAGCAACTCTGCGACAAAATATGCACTCTGACAGTTCATCCTGCTACCAACATTAAATAAAACAAATCTTAAGATTTCTATATTTATGTCTTTATTTAGTGGTTTCATTAGTGACAAAGGCTAAACTTTCTTGGAAAAATGTCTTTTATGTGTTGCGGAAAAAACTGACTTGCTTTAACAAAATATGTTTACAAATCCTTTCACCTGGCATTTTCGTAGTTAGAAATTATGGAACGCTCTGTTAAAAGCAAGGGAGTTTTTATGTCCGTTGCAGTTCTTTTGCAATATGAATATAAGTATATCGTTATTAATTTCTTGAGATACGCGATTCCATATTATATTCCCTTTTAATCAAATTCTAAAAGTATGCTTGTTGACTCCGGTATCGCGTTAGTTGAAGACTTCGATGCTTAAAATGTTTAGGGAGAAATGGAATACTGGTGTGTATTTTTTTCTTTAAAGTACCGAGACCAGCCATATACTGTATGTTTAAGTTCCAAAATTAATATCGTTTATGGACTTCACACGCGTTGCAGTATGCTCCTATTCTTTTTATGCTCAGGCACTAAGTAAAAGGAGATGCTTCATATTGCTTGACTAATTTTAAAAACTAAGTTAGAAATGCAGACGCTCCCTCGGTGCGCTGCTCTGGTGCGCCGGCTCTTACACAGTGTCTGTCTGCCGTAAGCGTTACAATATACATACCCAACACTACTTGTACCCATCTGTCATGCAAATAAAACACCTTGAATTGAATTGAATTGAGGGGAGAGGGGGGGAATACTAAAGCCAATACTGGCTCGATACCCTCAATGGGCTTTGACATGCTAATGCGTTGGTTTAACAGTCCGGGTGTGGCAGGCTTCCAATGTCAACTCGACTCGATTGGAAGACAATGAACGTATTTTGTGATATTTAGAAATATAAATTTGTTTGGTGCGAGTGAGGTTTTATTTAATCTCTGACCAAGGGAAACGTTTCATTTTTTCAAAGAAATGTTTGTTAAAAAATAAAGTCATAGTTCCATTGGATTCAGTCACAGACCATGTGACATGGGAGTCAGGAAACTAACACACAGCGCCACCGGATTTAATAACACAATAAAAACGCTATAAAATAATGTGACTAGGCACATAACAAGTTTACAGCACAGTACAATAATAAATGCTGACCATGACTTTAGAAGCATAAATTACCTTACACTCAATTTAAACACAAGCTGTCTTTCTGTATGAACCTCTAAGCTGGTTCATACAGAAAATGTAGAAATGCATTAGCCTGATTATGATTAAAAAACACATAATTAAACACGCGTTTGCGATTTAAATCAGAACACGATTTAAATCAATATAAATGTTTATATTGTAACGCATACTGTCCAGCCTCCATTTCTCTATAAAAATTTACTCTGTTGCACACACACACACACTAGAAGCAGGAACTGCTGTCAGAAGGGAAGATATGTTCAAAATATCGCAAATATCGATCATGTTGTGATATTTTGAAATATAAAAGTCAATTGATTGTCCATAATATCGCTATTCTATTTTTTCGAAGAAATGTTTGTTAAAAGAAAAGTCCAGCACCAGCTGGATTCGAACACACAACCTGCCAGTTGGTAGTCACGCACCTAGACCAGTAGGCTACAAGACAGCTCGCATGAACGGGCAGGCGAAACAGCCCTACACAGCCCTGTCGCAGTACATGGATATAATCACACCGTTATTAAATTCTTTAGATATGCGATTCCATATTATATTCCCTTTTAATCAAATTCTAAAAGTATGCTTGTTGACTCCGGTATCACGTTAGTTAAAGACTTCGAAGCTTACAATGTTTAGGGAGAAATGGAATACTGGTGTGTATTTTTTTCTTTAAAGTACCAAGAAGAGCTATATACTGTATGTTTATGTTCAAAATTAATATCGTTTATGACCTTCAGATGCGTTATGCTCCTCTTCTTTTTATGCTCAGCTACTAAAATTTCCCTTTAGTGGTAAAATTCCATATAAATATTCAAAACTAAGCGGATTGAAATGTGCACAGTAAAGACATTAAATGATTAAATCTTTTCAGTACCAACCAATGCACCACGAGTGCTCCTGTCGGTCATTTTGGCCAGCCAATCACTTGCCCTGCGGTGCCCTGCGGGTTGGTTACTGCACCGCGGGTTTTTACCGCTCATTTTGAATGGCTGCATCTGTACCAATACCAGCCACATATAGTTTACATAATATGTTTATCTTCCTAAATTAATATAGCTTATGAGCATGTGAAAGGCATGGTGAATCGGAGTTTCTCAAAACTTTGTATGATTGGAAACGAATACGTGATTGGATCAACGGAATGCTGTGGTGTTACTTTTTGTCAATGAAAAAAATAAAGTATTTCCGTTTACAAAGACGGTTGCTGGTGACAGCTCAAATGCTGTAAATGAGAGGTTAAGCTTTATTAGCTCCACCTGGTGGTTTTACAAGGTGGTTCCGGATACTATTAACATACTAATACTATTAACATTGTCTAATTTGCATGCGGTAAAATGATGCGAAAAGACCCGTTTTGATACGACACGCCCACTGCATTGTACCGCAGCTTACCCTGCTCGTTTTGAATGGCTGCATCTGTATGTCTCAGGTGGGCCCCATACCTGTTTAAAGTATTGTGGATGCTGCACATTAGTGGTGCTGGTGGAGGAAGAGAGCCCGCATTACCTGTAAAGTGCTTTGAGTGGAGTGTCCAGAAAAACGCTATATAAGTTTAAGCAATTATTATTAATATTGATTGCTTACAGTCTGGAAGGTAATATAAATCAATCTTTTCCATGTAGGGTGGCAAGTATTATCCACTTATTTCTCTATGATAGCTCTTTAAGTGACAATATAAAGATATGGTCTCATGCTGAACTGAAATTAAAAATGTAGTTAAACTTAGATTTTAAACTTACATAGATCCCCGGAAAACAAGTAATAACTGTTAATGAGATTGGTATATCCAGATGTTCAAGTGATATCTGAGCTGTCCAAAAGTAATTTATATAATGGCATTCCCAGAAAAGGTGAATTAATGATTCATTTTTACTTTGAGTAACATTAGGACCACAGTTTGAGTACATCAAAAAAGTAACTTCATTCAGTTCTGTTGAAACCCTTATTTGCAACAACTGTACACACTGTAGTTAGTGACTATGAAAAATTGCCACAATGTATCAGGTTAAGAAGATTTCTTGTCTGAAAAATATCCTATTTTGCATATAACCTGTTTGATCTTTATGTATTCGCCTTGGTAGAAATTTACAAAATGGGGTTACCAGTGTCTTTACCAGAATCTTACTGTCCATGTTCATCAAACTAATTGAATGATAACTACCACATAACAATGGATCATTGCCCTTTATATCTATCAATGTTACCTAATGATTACCAATACAGATCCAGCCATTCAGAATACACACCGGATGATGCAGCACATTGCACTGCGCGTACCTCAAGATACCTTTCACACTATCCTTTTTTAAACATTTTCGGTAGTGGGACTGCATTTATTTTGTAAAATGGTCAGGTGGAACAGTGAGTGCTTAATGTGGCATGTGGAAGCATTAGGGCTATCACCGGAAAACACCTTTTTTCAATTCCCAATCAATTCTGAGCCCCTTGAGACATTCTCTTTCCAATTATACAATTTAAGTTGTATACTGTTTATACATTTATTAATTTTAAACTGTGTATTACAGTATGTTAAATATTGAATTAATAAAGAAGGAAAGCAGGGCTATTTTACAAAAACTTAATTATTATTTAGGTCTGCATCTACATTGAGATATATTTTGTTTTAATGCCGATTTCAGCAAGGAGTGATCAGGAAACAATTTAATTTTAAATTTTGATAATTAAAAATAGATTTCACGCATACTGCACTGTAGTAGCCTAAAAGTCTCATATGTAATATACTGTATACCTCATGTACACACAATAGATGGTAGTGCTAGCTAAATATAAGAAAACAAAGAACACAACAGTATCCCACTTTCTACATACTGTAAACATTTTATGCATCAAAGGCTTTAACTTGGTAACTTACGGTGGCTATTTTGGAAAAGTATTAATGTGCTTGTTCCAACTACATAAAGTTTATTTACTCCAGAAGAAGTTATAATGTATTCTTAGAAAATAATAAAATGTAATAAGTTTTAGTACTCCTTTAATGACACTTCATAGGGAATACATGTATTAATATGGAATCATGTAACTTATGAAGTGTTGACAGCTAAAAACATAATTTATGGATATTTTGGAAACACTTTGACTTTTGTTTTAATGACTTTTGCTGTCCTTATATTTTTAATGGACAATGAAGCGCTCATAGACTGTAATGTAGCATAGTGTGCCCAAGTGGCAGTTTAGCCCAGTGGTTTAGATTCCTGTCTACTCCACAGAAAGTTAGCAGTTTGATTCCTGGACTGACCATTGTTTGTTTCTTTTTACAGATATATAAAAAATAGTTTATTATAGCTTGTTGTGAGTTCAGCTTGCTTCTTTTACGTTTACATCTACATTGAGAAAATCTTTATTTTGTCTTAATGCAAATTTCAGCAACAGTAAGCAGGAAACAATTTAAATTTTGGTTATAAAAATATATTGAACACATACTGTACTGCAGTGGCTTTAAAACTATATGGTATCATACTGTATACACTTTATATTTATTCGGTATATATATCACACTGCAGCTCATTGCTATGTATGCTACTGTTTTGGTATATCTGTGGATATGAAATGTGCAACGTCAGGAGACAAGAAAGCTTGTTTTAAAATGAAAAAGGTTTTATAATAAATTAAATTCTTAAAAGATTAATGACAGCATGTCTTTTTTTCCTGTTTCAGCTCAATGAGACAAATAGAAAGCCAGATCAGTCAGCACATTTCATTGTAACATACCTGTAGTAACATAATGTCACAGAGTCCAAGTGGGTACTGATAGTGTGTCAGAAAGTGATGGTATTGAACTAAGTTTTATATGTATAATTTTACCTTAATACTTATTTTCTTTGTACCCATTTCAGTGCCACATGATGAGGTTGATTTTAGTGAGTACCTTGATGACTTTGAGGAGGAAGTTGACCTCACTGAGGTGGTGAGTAATGCCAAGACTGCCATGGAGGTCACACCACAGAATGACACTTTCCAGGAGGAAGTGGAGAACACAGAAGCAGGTGGATTGTCTGCCGCTTTAAAAACCCTGCGAGAAAAGTATATAGGTAAACACAAAATAATAATCATAACCGGTAATCCTGCTGGAATTCTGTGCATGGATTTCAAGTCCAAAACCAGGCTGAGATGGACTTTGTTTTCTAAACTTGTTGATAACCTTCGGGAAAATGACATAACATTGCTCAATTTTGACAACATATTATATATTTTAAAAATAATATTTAGTAAATGTATTTTTGTGGTCAATATATACACTGACAAAGTTATATTTGTACTATTTAATAATACTGTATATTGCACAGATTTAATATTTTGATGCTTTAAAGACTGTAGTCTAGACACTTTGAAGTAACAATTAATAAAAATAATAAAAATGAATTAAATAGATCATTCATATAAGAAAATTTTAAAAATTCCTGATTTAATGAGTATTCAAACCCTTTGCTGTGGTAAGCCTAAATTAAATCACAGATGGAGACATTCAGAATGCACATTAAAGCCAATATCATGCTACAAGAGATCTTTTTTTCTCGCTGTTACACGGTGTACTTCGTTGTTTTGATTCACTGGCCAAAGATGATCAATAGGTGGCACTTGTGGTGCAGTAGATGTTAGGGAAAACATGAGCTGCCTTCAAAAAATATACTACTTACTTATGGAATCATGTAAGTAATGGAAAATGTAGCTAAGAGATTAAAATAAAAATGTTTCTGAGCATAAATAACAATATTAATGTATTAATAAATTATTATTATTATTATTATTATTATTATTATTATTATTATTTAGCCATCTGTGGTGGTATTTCATATTAATATTGATACAAAAATATTATTAGTAGTACAAAAACGAACGTGAACAAGCAAACAAAAGTAAAGGGAGTTACGTCAGGATGTGCAGGCTGCAAAGATGAAGGTAAATGTTTGTTCCCTGTTAAAAGGAAAGGAGGCTGTGGAGCCTTCTTCAGGTGTGAATGAGGAAATGTGTGAATATTGACAATGGAGGAGTAAAAAAGTTCTACTGGCCAGATCAGACCAACAGTCTCCAGTTATTTAATGCCACGATGTTCTTGTATGAACTGGAATTAAAAACACAAACAAAAAAATATTTAGATTTGTGATATTATGAAACCAAAAATGTGTTTGTGTCTCTCTTGAACACTGGGAAGCACATAAAAAATCGACACTTATTCTACATTACACATTTTAATCACTAACTCCCTTTCCAACAACAATGACAATGCCAAACAAATATTCCCCATAACTAACTGAAATAAATTAACAAATTATAAAAACAAGTCATATACTTGCCCAGCTCTACAACCTTATCCCCCATAAGATCAATAAAAATATACACCATTTTAAGATCCTAAAATTCTCAGAAGATAAAAACTCAACAGCTTCTACCCCTCGTCTTTCCAGCCATCTAGTGGTGTCCCTTAAACTTACTGGGCTCTCTTATTGACAATTCGTTGACAGGTTACGGAGCAACCTGTCAGTGATTTGCTCATTTGCTAGCCAGTCACCATGCCGGACCCAGACAGTCCTACAAAGGAAAACCACCCACAACACAAAGAAGTTGCCCATTGCAATTAACAGTTAACACCCCTGTCCTTAATAACAGATGATGTTTGTTAATGTGATGTAGACAGTTCACAAAATAAACTCAACTATAATTCATCAGTTTACAGGAAAAATTCCCCTAAAGCTACAGATGTAGCCATTCAAAATGCAGGGTAAAATCCCACACTATGGGTTTCATTGCGCAGGCTATCACAGTAGGTGATTCGCTGGCCAAAATGATCGACAGGTGGCACCTGATTAGTTGTTAGTGAAATGATTGCTTCATTTAATCTCTCTAATAGGTATGTTTAAATCTGCTTAATATGGATTATTAAATTTGGAATTTTACAACAAAAAGGGAAAGTTTGGTAGCTGAGCATAAAAATAAGAGGAGCATAACGTCTCTGAACCACATGAACATTACTAATTTAGGATTATAAATATATTATACAAACTGTAGAGGGCTGGTAGTGGTAGGTTAAAAAATACAGAACAGTATTCCACTTTTTTTATTAACATTTTATACATCAAAGACTGTGGTAAGTTTGGAAAGGTTTTGATGTACTCATTCTGACTATATATACTTTATAAAAAGCTATTTAACCTTTTTCTACGAATACTTATGATCGTTATCGCAGTAAAACCTTAATAGGGATTATAATATGGAATGGTGTATTTTAGGAAATTAATAATAATATTAATTTAAGAATCTAAATAGAATATATTTATATAGCTCAAAGTATTATTGTCATCTACTTTCTTTGTAAACATCTCCATCGATTTGACTCATTCTCTCGTGATTACTTGGAAACATTTTGCATGTCCTTTTCAGCTATAGCTTAAACTACTGAGTTGGTATAACGGCTTTATTGTGTGGCTTAGATTCTGGAAGCTGGGGTTTGATTCCTGCTCGGGCCATGTGTTTTCCTTTAACAAATAAATATTCCTTTTTTAGCAAAATAGTAAATATATTGATTTTTTTTAGTATTTCTAAATATCACGTGTTCAAAGTTAAATAATATCAACAACATGATATTGTGCATTTTGTCAACAGTGGGAGTTTTAAAAATTTAAAATTGTAAAAAATGTAACCAAATATTGCAGGTGAGACTGGTGTTTCTCCTGGATAAAGTGAGGTTGCACTGTGGCTAAGGATCTGCACCTGTGGCTGGAAGGTTTCTGGGTCAAATCCCACGACCTGCACAGGAATCCTAGTCCATTGGGCCCCTGAGCAAGGCCTTAACCCCAGCTGCTCGAGGGGCACCGTATAGATGGCTGATCCTGCGCTCTTACCCCAAACTTTTCTCTTCCCATCTGTGTTCCTGTGTGTCTCATGGAGAGCAAGCTGGGGTATGCGAAAAGACAAATTCATTTTTAATGCAAGAAACTGTACATGGCTAAGAAAGTGATCTTATCTTATCTTAAAGCGATTGGAAAAGATACACTGGTGGATTTACACTTGTGAAAACATTCCTATTTTAATGCTATGCAAACATATCCTTAATAATATAAAAAATTCAAAGGGGTGCCTGTGGCAGAGTTCAGCGCATTTTAAATCAATGAGAGGCTTTGAACAGCAGAAACACCTGTGTCGATGTTAGTGGTTTTATAAGAAAAAATATAATTATAATTATTAAAAATAATAATAATTAATAAATAATGTTACAAATCGAATTACAAAAAGCTTAACTACAGAATTTTTATTTTTCTGTTTCAATGTTTTAATGGGGCAAATATAAAGTCAAATCAGTCAGGATCTCTGTAACAAGTATAAGAACATTTCGCAACAAAACCATGAAAGAAGCAGACCTTAAATTTTGCGTTTGCTTTCTTCTCTTTCTTCTCTTTTCAGGTGTTCGAACAGTTCAGTGAAATAAGCTGCAATACAGTAAGGCAGACAGTTTTAAAATTCTTCAAGTATAATTAGCTCTTTAATGTAGGTCAAAATCAGATTC
The DNA here is from genome assembly GCF_040954835.1 of Lepisosteus oculatus. Taxonomy (NCBI): domain Eukaryota; kingdom Metazoa; phylum Chordata; class Actinopteri; order Semionotiformes; family Lepisosteidae; genus Lepisosteus; species Lepisosteus oculatus. Next base: position 27,509,212 of record NC_090703.1, on the reverse strand, counting down.
TTTGCAATCAGTACGTGACTTCTCAAAAGATACTGTACCCATTTCTCTCATCCAAACAAAGTTCTGATTTTTTTTTAAATTTCAAAACCTTGGATGATATGCCTCAGGGATTTATTCGGACTGTAGTCCAAACAAAAGAATTGCTGAGCACACTGTGATCTTGAAATGCAGGTGTGAAGTAGAGTTAGCAGCTTCTGTTTTAAAAGGTTTTGAATTTATATTAAGTTTTGAATCTGTTGTAACTTGAAATATAATGGTGAATACAGATGCAGCCATTAAAAACAAGCAAGGTATGCTGCGGTACAACGCGGCGGGTGTGTCACATAACGTATCATAACGCATCATATTATGTCATACCGCATTTTCCTCATGCAAATTAGATTTTGTTAATAGTATCCGGTTTTACCTTGTAAAACTGCCAGGTCGAACTAATAAAGCTTGACCTCTCATGTACAGCATTTGAGATATCATCAGAAAACACCCTGTTTTGAATCCCGATCACCGCTGAGGGACAATCTTTATTCAGTTAAGAATTTTAAGTTGTGTACTCTTTAAACTTTTAATTTTAAACTGTGTATTACAGCATGTTAATCATTAAACATTAAAAAGTTGGTATATTTTATAAAAGCAAGATTGCACAGTTGGACAAAAGTACACAACCTACCACCTTTATCATAAATATTTTAATTATGCAGAAATATTTTATGCATCAAAGTCTTTACTGAAGATATTACTAATAATATTAATAATGAATAACCTTGGACAGGCTGTAAGCTCAAAGTATTACCCTGGTCCACTTTTTTTGTAACCGTCTTTGTAAACGAAAAAACTATTTTTTCATTGACCAAAAGTAACACCACAGAATTTCGTTGATCCGATCACGTATTTGTTTCCAATCATACAAAGTAACTTTTTAGAATCTGATTCACCATGCCTTTCACATACTCATAACTTAAATTAATTTAGAAACATGAACATGTTATGTAAACTGTACAGATGCAGCCATTCAAACTTCGCGGTACAAACCCGTACCATACACAACTACCCACAAGCCACCGCGGTGTACCGCAGTACGTGATTGGCTGGCCAAATTGACTGATAGGGGCACTTGTGGTGCATTGGTCGGTAGTGAAAAAATTTAATCATTTAATCTCTTTACTGTGCACATTTTAATCCGCTTAGTATTGAATATTTATATGGAACTTTACAACTAAAGGGAAATTTTAGTAGCTGAGCATAAAAAGAAAAGGAGCATAACACATCTGAAGATCATAAATGATATTAATTTAGGAACGTAAACATATTATGTAAACTGTACTGTATATGGCTGGTATTGGTAGTTTAAAGAAAAAATTACACACCAGTATTCCATTTCTCCCTAAACATTTTAAGCATCAAAGTCTTACATGTGGTTATTTTGGAAACGTTTTTACGTTCTCCTTCTGACCATCTTACTGGACATTTATATACTTTGTGAGAAAATAGATAGTTTTAAGCTTTTCTGCCAATACGCTCATTATCGGAATAAACAAAAGCATACTTTTAGAATTTGATTAATAGGGAATATAATATGGAATTGCGTATCTAAAGAAATTAATAACAATATAATTATATTCAGGTACTGTAGCACAAACAGTAGACTAGACTTAAACATAAGACTTTCTATTGATATGTGTATGGCAGTTTCACTGCTTGCTACTGTATGTCACTGTATCTGTGGTGTGATGTCTTAAATAACTGACTTATAAGGCTGAGGTTGGAGGTACGAGCCCAGATGTCACCATGAGTTTTCTTTTAACAAATAAACATTTCTTTTAAAAATTAGAATAGCAAATATTATGGGCACTATATTGACATTTTTTATATTTCTAAATATCACAACATTCGTACAGTATGTATACAGTGGTACCGCAGGGTGTAGGGCGAAAACCCACGTGAGCCCGAATGCCCATCATTGATGTAGAGCATTCGCCTGGCTCTCCTGCCAAAGAGCACCTGGCTGGGGTACGCGGTGAGGGGCAGGACGGGAGTGGTAGTGGTCAGGGTGGGGATTAGGAAAGCTGATGACCAGTGCAGCTGACCCACTGTGAAACGGGCATACAGTCTGCGGAGATTGCCCATTTTCGTGTAAATAGTTCCCTGGCTTTGCTCCCCTGTGTGTTGCTCGCTTTCTCTTTCTCTCTCTCTGGGCGGGTGTGCCAAAAAGAAATGAAATAAAGACTTTTTTTTTCCCTTTTCATTTTCAAAGTAGAATAGGCAAGCCTTCCAATAAAAGACAGTCCCCCTTCCCCCACGGACAGACTGACAAATGTTTTATTAGAAAAAGAGACTCACAACGCAAAGCTGTGTCAGTCTTCTGTGTAAAAAAATCGGTTTGAACATCATGGGTGCTGTTTTTAATAACCTGCTGAGTAAAGAAGATTAATTTCCCTTCTGTCAGCAGTATTGTGTATATAGTTTTATGTAGAGGTTCTGAACATTTTCACAAGTAGAGGTCTTTAAAATTAGCTTTAAAAACAGGTTTGGATAGTTAACCAATTTTTATGCACATAAAATTGTGTTTTTTCTTCCTTGTGATCAGCTTAGAATCTTTGTGTATGCTGTAAGGTTTTTACTTCTCAATTAAACATTTAAAATACACAAATTTAATAAAGACAACATGTATTTTGAATAGAAAAAATCATATTCTGTCGTCTTCATGGTATGTATATCAGCAGGTCTTTTTTTCTTAAGCATACTATAGTTTTGACCGCGGGCACTTTTCCTTCCCCTTATCATTTTCAAAGTAGAATAGGCGAACCTTCCAATGAAAGACAGCCCCCCTTCCCCCCACAGACAGACTGAAAAAGTTTTTTTATTGGTTTGAACATCATGGGTGCTGTTTTTAATAAGCTGCTGAGTAAAGAATAGGAATTTTCCTGCTGTGAGCAGTATTGTGTATATAGTTGCCCTTTACTTGAATAAAAACAGGACATAAAGAAAGGGTTTCAGAAATCAAACAAAGCTTTATTCCCGTGCTTACTGGGTTCCAGTTTCCGGGGTAAAGCTAGCTTAAAGTTTGAAAACGATTTTGACATGCCTGTAGCGTTTTCACGAAATGTCCTAGAGTTGTGAGAACACTTGATTTGTGTATAACATACATTGTGAATGTTTTCACAGACTTCACGTTGTCGTTTATATGCCATTTTTTTACCACGCACAAATATTCTTATGTCCATATCATCACAGGGGAAACACAGAAAGCCTTCAAACCAAATGCATTTTAAAGACCATGACTTGTGAAAATTTTCGCAACCCCTACATAAACATATCTGTGAGCTAATTATTTTTTACTGATACTCAGGGTAAACTTGGGGTTTCGATTGATACGCAATGACGCACCATCTGGTTGCATTGTCAGATTGTGAATCAATAAAGGCATTTAATTAAACACACATTCGAGATTTTAATCAAAATGGGGGTAATGGGATTAGACCATTGGACATGCAATACACTTCCTCGTGATCATTTTAGAATCTTTGTGTAAGCTTTAATTTTTTTAACTTTTTAATTATACGTTTTAAACACTTTAGCTCTGTAAACACAACACACATTCTGTACAGATACATTATAATCACATTCTCTTGTCTTCCCATGGTGTAAAATGAATTAGCAGATGATTGAGCTAATCACCTGCTAATCAATTGTCTCTGTAAAGCTGTTGTTGCACTGCAATTTCCCTCATGGGATCAATAAAGTATCTATCTATCTATTTGAGTCGAAGTGTCTGTTAATAAAACAGAGCGAGTTAAACTTTGATGAGGGCGTGCCATATGAATAGGAGGGACCTAGTCTGTCACGGTTTAAGACAGATCTCACTGTAGCTCAACTGGCTGCTTCCCTCGTGAGTGATGCTGGAGGCCCAGGTTCAATTCCCCCGATGGTAGGGCCCAAAGCACTACATTATTAATTCTATCTTCCGTGTCACATTAACTAACTTCATTTTATTCCGCCAGACAGTTCATGAATATAATTATATCATTATTAATTTTTTTATATATGCAATTCCATATTTTATTCCCTGTTAATCAAATTCTTAAAGTCTGCCTTTTTTTACTCCGATAACGAGTTAATTCACAGAAAAGGTTAAAACACTATCACTTTTCACAAAGTATATAAACTTAATATGGTCAGAAGGAGCACGTAAAAGCCTATCCAAAATAACCACATACAAGATGCTTAAAATGTTTAGTGAGAAAGTGGAATACTGCTGTGTATTTTTTCTTTAAGCTACCAATACCAGCCGTATACAGTTAACATAATATGTTTATGTTCCTAAATTAATATTGTTTATGAGCATGTGAAAGGCATGATGAATCCGAAATTCTCAAAACTTAAATTGTATGATTGGAAATGAATACGTGATCATGAATGCTGTGGTGTTTTTGTCAATGTAAAAATAATGTTTTTTTGTTTACAATGACAGTTACAAAGAAAGTGGACCAGGGTAATACTTTGAGTTTACAGGTTATCCAAGGTCATTTATTATTAATACTATTAGTAATATCTTCTGTAAATATTTCTGCATAGTTAAAATATTTATGATAAAGGTGGTAGTTTGTGTTCTTTTGTCCAACTGAGTAATCTTGCTTTTATAAAATATACCAACTTTTTAATGTTTAATGATTAACATGCTGTAATACACAGTTTAAAATTAAAAGTCTAAAGAGTATACAACTTAAATTCTTAATTGGATAAAGATTGTCCCTCAGCAGTGATCAGGATTCAAAATAGGGTGTTTTCTGGTGACAGCTCAAATGCATGAGAGGTTAAGCTTTATTAACTCCAGCTGGCGGTTTTACAAGGTGATTCTGGATACAATTAACATAATCTAATTTGCATGCGATATAATGTGGTATGACGAGGTATGACGCATTATGACGAATTAAGATGCAACATACCCTCCACGTTGTACCGCAGCATACCTCGCTCAATTTGAATGGCTGCATCTGTATAATAGTGGGCTACTTTTGTTTTCAGATAGGTAAGACAAAACCAAAATTCTCTGATCGGGCTTTAAACCGCCTGGGTGGAGCATGCTTCATTACAGTCCTTTACCACAATAAGGACAATAAAAGTTATTTTTTAAAAAAAAGGAATGTCAAAATGTTTCCAAAACATCCACTTATGATATTTTAGCTGCTTAGTAACACTATTCCATATTAATATGACTATCAAATGGTATTAAATCAGTACAACTTTTTTTTAGTCACAGCAAGTGGTATTCTTACTATGTATTCTTAGCAAAGGTTAAAATGTTATAACTTTTTATGAAGTACAGTATATAAACTTTATAATGTTCGAACAAGCAAAACAAGTTATAACCATAACCCAGTATAAGTTACCAAGTTAAAGTTTTTGATGCATAAAATATTTATGAAGAAGGTGGATTACTGTTGTGTACCTTTGTCCAATTGAGCAATCTTGTGTTTATAAAATATACCTACTTTTTAATCAGTTTAATGTTTAACATGCTGTAATACACAGTTTAAAATTATTAAATGTCTTACGGTAAACAAATTCTGTAACTGGAAAAATTGTCACTCAGCATTGACCAGGTATTGAAACCAGGAGTTTTCTGGTGACAGCCCAAATGCGGTTTTACAAAGTATTCCACCCCATTGGAAAAAACCTGCAGTACCTTGTTGACTATGCACTGTGTATTGTCGCAGCATCCCTCGCTCATTTTGAATGGCTGCATCTGTAAGCACATGATAGTGCATCAGCTACATAAGTCTCTGTGGCCTTCTTGTTTCAAATTTCCAAGGAGTAACTCTGTAACATAAGTGACCAGTGAATCAGTAGTTTATTATGGTTATACACAACCTGAAGAAAAGTCAAAGGATTGTGATCAGTAAAAACAATGGCAGAAGACTTGAGCCTGAACACACCTCAAAATGCTCTTTCTGCTCATTCACATAAGTTTGGTCTTTTTTGACAAACGCTAAAAAGCTTTCTCACTACTGCTTAATGGACTAATGTCCATGGTATGTAGGGAGGAAAATGTATCTGGGCCCAATGCTTTTAAGCAACATTTTAAGAGAATGTCTTTGTGTTACGTTTGAATAGGAAAGTTTTTACAATTATGCAGCCACTAATCCATCAAACATTTTACACAAGATCAGGTAAAGAATAAAGTGTTAGTACATGTGGCCTTTTTTGTTTTCAAGTTCATTAAACATGAAATCATCACTAAAAATAATTTATGTGAATGACATTTCATCAAAAAAGTCTCAAATTTCATATTCTGTGTGACTTTGGAGACTGAAATGTATTTTTACATAAAACATGTCAACAAGACTTAAATAATTAATTTTCTAGACACACAAATTGACAGCAGTTAAACCCAAAGTTGGAACAATGAGGCTAGAGTCTCATTTCAATACAGCATCTTATTTTAGGTTAGTAAGGTGTTTTCTTATTGAGTAATATGTTTTACCGTTCGCATTTCCAAATCTCTTACTTACACAATCTATAGTTTCTAGTTCAGTTTTCTTATCTTTTCTACAAAATTTGCTTAATGTAGTTGAAGAACTCCAAAATGCTTTTATCAGTTTTAATGAATGTGGTCACAGCATGTTAACCCCTCTTCTTCCGGCTCCTGTACAGAGCAAGTTGTAATGAGCATGTGAGTGTAAAGATCACAATGCTAATATGAACCTTTATTGGATAAAACAATTATCCAAGAAAATGGATGGATGGATCACGTTTGACTGTGTTCTGTTCTGCAGTGTGAAATGTCCAGGTACTGACCAGGCTCACACCTACTAAGCTTCAGTGGTTTGCTAGCTGTAGGTTGCTAGCTGTAGGTTTAAAGTGTGATATAGCTGCTGGCTTACTCTCTGGTGGTTCAATGACTGGTATAACTAGTTATCTTTAATTCCTCTATGGCAGTTTTCAAAAGATTGCTTTCATTTGCTAAGAAATTGAACCTGAAAGATTTCACACTCTCTGTTTTGAGTGCAATATACTGCACATGACAAAAAACATCAGATAATTTTATATAATAGTGACTAATATTGAATTTCATTAAAACACATGATATATATATATGACTGTTAATCTAACTGTATTTACAGAAAGCATCGATCAGACACTTTTTGAAGAAATCAACTCGCATTTCCAAAATGGCCTGACTCCAAGTGACTTGCAGCCACATTTTGAACACAAAATGGAAGCAGATCATCTGGAGACCTGCTATCTTATATTCAGCAGTGATCAGGAATCAGCAAAGACAGAAAGCTGTGAAGAATTATAAATAATAATCTAACTAATAACATAACAATATTGTTACAAATGGAGGTTACTAAAAAGGTGAAAATCCAAATTTCACTGAGCGGTTTTGTCAATATGTTAAATAATTATTCATAACCCCCAACTTGTAAGTGATTTCTCTAGAATATACCTGAGCGGTTGGTATAATTAAAGGCACATGAATTCTTTATTCCCTAGCATAGCTTTGTTGAGAGGAGTAATAATCCAGGCACACTTGTTGAGATAAATATTTGTTACAATGACAAGATACAAACTAAACAACACCGCAGTTACTCTATGTACAATTTACACTGTAAATATCGGTAAGTATAGGTCACCCAGAAAAATCCCAGACTGCTACTATGCATTAAACTCTTAATGCCTACAGGGGCCACATAAGAGATTAGCTGTTCTATAAATAAATACAATGCAACTTCCAGTTAAATCTCTCTCTCTGTGCACCATGGATGCCACAATATAAATGGGAGCCTATTTCCCTATTCTAAATATGTGTATCCACAAGCAGGAAGGATGTTTCTAAGTGAGGTATCTTATACCCCAGAAAACCCAAGTTCCCCTATAAAAACAGAATAGCAGGCTACCTCTAACAAGGTTTAAATACTTACCTCCTGTTAGGATTTGTTTGGATGATCATGAACTAGGGACTCTCACCTGGAACAAGCTTCAAGCTCTGAATCCTCCAGACTCTTGTCTCTCTTCTCTCTTCTCTTCTTTTTTTGGGATCTTGTTCTCAATGTGATCTTATATTGTGTTTTTCTGTACTTCTCGTTGATAATCATTAACCCGCAATTTACCTTGCTATATCAAGGTAAACTTTACAATTGTTTTTTGCTGAAGGGACCCCCCCGCCCCCAACCTCAACAAACATCCTCTCAACTTTGATGCTACAACTGTTTCCTCTGCCATGTGTCACAAACTTTAGATAAAATCCTAACGACTCTTCTCAGTAATCTAAAGCTGTAACAATATAAATAACTAAATGTAGGGTGAACATATGATAAGGAGTAAGGTTTGCTGCTGTATTTTCTAGGTAGGTATTAGTGAGTAGCAAACTGTAGTTAAAGCTTTCCAAGTACTGTTTTGTACACTTCATAAAATGTAATTATGTGATGCACACATTTTAAATGCTGTGGTTTTTCATAAAATTACTGGGTATTTTTCTGATGTGGCAGTATGTTCCATTAATAATAATATACCCAGAAAATGTTGTAAGGATTATGAAAAAAGGATTATTAAATAATGATGACTTTGGTTTATTTTGATATTAACATTTAAAACTCAGAAATCCACTCTAAAACATTAACCCAACCCAGTGGTGTGTATCATGAGCTAGTTTAGTTTTAAGAAATCTTCATAATGTGTCCTAACAAATTCTAAAATTTTAGAATGAAATCAAGTATCCATTCTTTGCAAAAAAACTAATCTAGGTCAAACCCAAGCAGAAATACACATGGCTGAGGGCTCCACTGTCACAAATTATTCAATTCAATTCAGTTTATTTTTATATAGCACCTTTCACAACAATGTTGCCCCAAGGCGCTTAACAGTACAATTGACGATACATTTTGTCAATACAGAACAGAAGACCAGAAGACAATGGAGGAGAGGAACCAAAATCTCCTTAGTAAGGAGAGAAAAAACCTCTAGGGGTCCAAGGTCAACTGGTTGCCCAACCCCTTTGGGCATGCTAACATTATATCATTTAAAAAAAGAAATGATGAGGGTATTAATCCATCCAGCCATCATGTCTTCTGTATGTTAGTACTGCATGCAAATTACACTATTATAAAGTCATAATTGTTCTTTTGTGTTATATTAATCAATTTGGTTTATCAATTTGGATACACCTTGGAGCAGGGGCAACAGTTGCTAGTGAGGATAAACCCTTGACAGGATGCCAGATATAAACACAGATATGCACTCACACCAGTGCACAATTTCCTAGAAACCAGTATGTCTTTGGTTTGTGAAAAGAAACTGAAGCGCCTAGAGGAAATCCATGTAAACACGGGGAGAACATGCAAACTCTACACAGATAGCATCCCAAGTCCAGAACTGAATTTGGGGCCCCAGCCCTAATCAAGCTAACCGCTACACCACCACAATGTTAATATTGTAACAAATTTAGGTTGTGTTAGAAATCAATAACTAAATCAGGAATCTCACACTACAAATTACTATATACAGATCCAGCAATTCAGAATGCACAACAGCTAATGCGCCAGAATGTGGCATACATACCAGGTTACACTGAAAATATTTTTAAGTAAACAGTTTTTGAAGACAACATCTTCCATATTCCATTTAAATTGGAACATTTTTTCAATTATAAATTCACTAGTCCATCCTTTTTCTAACTGCTTTATCCGGCATAGAGTCTCAAGCAAGCAATGGGTGCAAGCCAGTATTATAACAGGACAAAAAGTACAGAATCCATCCTGGACAGGACAACAACAAAAACTAAAACATTCCATATTTTACATTCCAGTAAGTTATGGAATGTTTTTTTGGACTATGGTAGGAAAGCCATGATAACAAGGAAAAGAATACAAACTCCACACAGATAGAACCCAAGGAACACCCCCTACTCATGAAGTTTTTCCCTGCACTATAAATAGCACAAACAATGACATCCACCACATTTAATTCCTGAGATATAGCACCTTATTTTTCAGGATATGGTGTCACTCTGTGATGTTACTAAATTATTATATTTTGAATGCTGTAATTATGATGGCTTTATTTGATATTTTTTAAAGTAATGTAAGAAAATCTTTATGTGTTGAAGTGAATCCCTAAATTAAGAAGCTTGATTTTTTTGGAAACATCATGATTGTTACAAGAGAATAAAATGTGAAATAATTTGTTACAGTTATGGCTTTATATAGTTTTTTTCCCCTTTGGTAACAGGACTCCTGGCTGCTGCAGTTCATAGTCTTGCATTATCTTGCAAATATGCTCATCTCTGCGATGCTGCACCCTCTGCAATGACTGGATAGTTAATTACTCAAAATTGCTTTCTCGGTTTTTCAGGGGTTGTTGGGGGTTGGGACTGAAGTTACAATCTCTCTTCCTCAGTTTAATATCTGATACGTCCCCACTGCCTCTATGAGCTTACCAGATTGTGAATGTAAACTGAATATTAAACATGCTGTGATATATAACATTTATAAAAATGCCAATAAAATATCATTTTAATTATACTATAGGTTTATATTTTAAAATTATATTAGGTATAATGACTTTAAAATCTTTGTATTTAAAAGACCAGATAAAACTTTTGAGTAGTCATTTGAATGAATTTGTCATGTACTGTAACTTGCCACCTGCCTACTGCGAGAAGACAATGCAGCACTAAGTCACAAAACATGTGAAAGGAGCTACATGAAAGGAGCACAAGCTAAGCACCACTTTCATCTTTCATCTGTCAGCAGCCATATGACTCTGCAACTAGCAACCCACTGAAGCTAAGCAGGTGTGAGTCGGGCCAGTACTTGGATAGGAGACCTCCTAGGAAAAACTAAGGGAGCTGCTGGAAGAGGTGTTATTGGAACCAGTATGGGGTGCTTTCCTTGCAGATTGTGTGGGTCCTAATGCCTTCTTGGGGTTTTGCTGGAATATCATTCTAGTAAATTCTGGTCAAGGAAATTCAAAATAACACTAATTATTTACATAAAATGTTATTTACAAATGCTGAATATTGTAGTAAATCAAAAACATTTTCAAAAGTAATTATTCATAACACTCCACCTGTTGAAAAAAAATATTTGTCAAGAAAACGTTCATTTTAACAAAAACAATGATATGACATTCATGAACAAAATAAAAAATAGACATGAAAATGTCATATCATAGGAAGTATACCATCTGAAACCATGAACAAATCATATTCTAGAGAGACAGTCAGCAATTAAATTGTCTTTTCCTTTAATGTGTCTTATGTCAAGATTATATTCTTGTAGTATCAAAACTTTCTGGAATAACCAAATATAGCCACAATGCAAGCAGCGAGTCATGTGGGAATGTACCTTGTATTGTTTGTTTCACTATATAAAAGAGCACTGTAAAAGTTGTATTAAGTCTTGTGTCCAAAAACAAGACTTCCATATGCATATGAAATAATAATAATAATAATAATAATAATAATAATAATTACAATAACAATAGCTTACACTTATATAGCGCTTTTCTGGACACTCCACTCCATAGCCATAGTGCGCCAGAACGCCCACCACACATCAGCTATTAGTGGGGAGGAGAGCAGTGCAATGAAGTCAATTCATAAATCCACAAGTTCTTAACAACTACAGGCCTGTCTCAAACATCCCATTTCTATCTAAAATTCTTGAGAAAATAGTTGTGACCCAACTTCAATTGTATCTGGACTCAAATAATATACTTGAGAAATTCCAGTTTGGTTTCTGCCCAGGCCACAGCATTGAAACTGCATTAACAAACTGCATTAACTGAAATAAAGACAACTTTCAACACACAAACTCTTGGTGGATGCCTTTTGTTTGGCACAACACACCTAACGTCAACTCTTCTATTATCAATTCGGTTAATTGCATTAATGAAGTAGAGACTTGGATGTGTGAAAATGTTTAGTTACTCAACTCTGATAAAACTGAGGTTCTGTTGTGTGGAGGCAACGATACTGATAGGACTACTATAACTTCAGCACTTAACGCAGAGGATTTAAAAATTTGCCTTAGAGACTCAGCATGTAACTTAGGCATCAAATTAGACACAAGGCTCTCATTTAACTCTCATATAAAAACAGAATCGAAAACATGCTTCCTAAATATTGCAAAACTAAGGCAGCTTCTCTCCGTTCAAGACACAGAGAAATTAATACATGGTCTTGTATACAGCAGGTTAGACAACTGCAATACCCTATTGTCATGGAGCACCCACCACTCTTTCAACACCTTACAGCGAATTCAGAATGCAGCAGCTAGAATTATTATTAGGAGCAGAAAGTACGACCATATAACCCCCATAATTAGCTCTCTTAATTGGTTTCCTGTCAGGTACAGGGCGGACTTCAAAATCCTTCTACTTACTTACAAGGCTCTCAGATGTCAGGCACCTGTCTATCTAATGTAACTTATTAATGTATATCATCCAAGTCACCTGCTTAGATCACAGAATGCAATTCTTCATAGTCCATGCATTCATAAAAAAACAATTCAATTGGTGGTAAAGTCTTTAGTTTCAGGGCCCCTAGCTTATGGAAAGTCTCCCACCCCATATTCGGGATGCCAAGTCAATCTCAGTATTCAAATCTAGACTGAAGACCTATTACTTCAGCCGAGCCTACTCATATCTTACATTATAGCCTGCTGCAACTATGGCTGCTGGTGCTGCTGTACATGCCATTGTGTGTCTCTATGTTGGCCCACCAGGTAAAAGTTCACTTATCTAAGAGTCCATATACAGTATGTCAATGCACTTCCGTCCCTGTTCTGTAGATTGTTGTTTCTAGCATTTCCCTTTCAGTTTGTGTCCACCAAAACAGATAAACAAGAGACAAAGTTTCTTTGAAAAACTAAAATAGAAAATATTATGGACACTATATTGACATTTTTTATATTTCTAAATATCACATGTCCGAAGCTAAGTCATTTATTAATAACAACGACTAATTGCTACTACTGTCATTATTATTGATAATAAATATTATCAACACTACATTGAATTTGTTGGTATTTCTAAATATCACAAAACGTTCAAAGTTCACATCCTTGCGAAACAATCATGATGTTCTCATTCAATTTAAGGTTTGATGTTTTTTTTTTAAACTGTGATCTTGACAATCTTGTTCAGAGGGCCCTACATTACAAACATTCTTTGCAAAATTCTTTAAGTTAAACAAATGAAGGAAGAAGGGATTATTTTTACAATTGGCACTCCAAGCTTTTGACTGATTTAATTCACCTCATTTAGCTGAAACGGATAAATAAATAATTCCGTAGTTACAGTAAGGGAACAAGTAATAGGTTTATTCCATGCTGAAATTAGAAAACATAAAATACAAACTTTCGGCTGTTTTCACAAGAGACAGCTTGTGAAAACTCCAGCTGAATCCCCAGATTTAAATCCAATAGAGATGGTATGGCATTCCCGACGCAAACAAATGTTGTACTGTGATAAAGACGTGGGTAATGTCATGCCCATCAAACAAGGATCTTATCGTGCAAATCCTGTTAAACTAATACAATACACTCCTGGTTTGTTTAACGATAGTATGAAAAAAAAAAGCAAAATGGTGAGAAAGCTATGCACAAAGTTAGACCAATTGACAAGCAATACACTTAGTTGTGTTAATCTTAGAATATTTATGTTAGCTGTTTTTTTATATTTAATTATTTTATACACTTTAATTTTCTAAACAGATCACACATTTCGTACAGATATAGTACAATCACATTCTCCTGTCTTCCCGTGGTGTGAAACAAATTAGCAGGTGATTGAGATAACAGTGTAAAAAGAGGCGATACACAACCTGTCTCCTCTATAACTCTTCAGTTTACAGAGAAATTCCACTAGAGCCTCACAACATTGTATAATAATATTCTTCTTGTGTCTAATTTTTAGCAAGATTTGAGCTACATTATATTAATATAATTATATTGTTATGTACAGATGCAGCCATTCAAAATGTGCGGGCGATACCGCATTATTTTGCGGTACGCTGTACGCAGTCTACCGCAAGCTACCGGTAAATACCGCGAGTTACCGTAAATTCTCCTATAATACGACAAGCAAAATAATGGTATCCGGAATTTCCGCAAGGTGGAACTAATAAAGCTCAACCTCTCATGTTTGAGCTGTGGCCATCAGTCATTAATGAAGATATTACTAATAGTATTAATAATGAATGACCTTGGACAACCTGTAAGTGTAAACTCAAAGTATTTCCCTGGTCCACATTCTTTTTTTCATTGACCGTCTTTGTAAAAGTAACACCACAGCATTTCGCAATCACGCATTTGTTTCCAATCATGCAAAGTACAGTGATCCACCATGCCTTTCACATGCTCATAAAAGAGATTGATTTAGGAACATAAACATATTACCGTATGAAAACTGTACTGTATACAGTATGTATATGTATATTTAATGTCTTAACTGTGCCCGTTTAAGTATTGAATATTCATATCTAATTTTACCACTGAAGGGAAATCTTAGTAGCTGAGCATAAAAAGAATAGGAGCATACTGCAACGCGTGTGAAGGCCATAAACGATATTAATTTTGGAACATAAACATACAGTATATGGCTGGTCTCTGTACTTTAAAGAAAACATACACGAAACATGGTCTCATTATGACCAGAATCGGTCTTGAGATATTTTTAACTTGATTTACAGTATTTGAGAGGTATGTCTTAACACCGATACTACAGTGCTTAAGTACTGCTCACGTATATGTTTCTAGGTTTATATTATGCATTTCATACGGTCAAATTACTTTTGAGCAACTAATAAGAAGCGCGAAACGGTATGCGTTTTAGTTTCGTTTTGTGCTGGGACCGGTGGATTGATTAGAGATATCAAGTACATACAAGTCATTTTTTAAATGTTGTAGTTCGTATTGAAAAAATGTTACGAGTACATCTATCAACAATTACACAGGTTCTGTTTCCATATTGCGGATTTTGGTTACGTAATATTATTTTCTAGATTTCACGTTGTGAATATATGATTTGGGCAAACAGAGCCGCAAAGAAGTACATTATGGGTTGTTCTTTTTTTTTGCAGTTTTATCTAGAACAAGTGATGCTTAAACCTTTGTCTGATTCTTGTGAAACTATCCACACGACAGTTACAGTACCTAGGAGTTGACTTCAGTGATGTCACTGATGGGATGTTTCTAAAAATCCATCCTCTGTAAAACGTCTTCTCTAGTTGTCCTGCATATGTATTTGCTAATGAAGCTGTGTGTTCTGAGCCTGGATCTCTACATTTCTGTATGAACCAGCTTAGAGGGCTAAAGACAGCTTATGTTTAAATTGAGTGTAAGGCAATTTATGCTTCTAAAGTCATGGTCAGCATTTATTATTGTACTGTGCTGTAAACTTGTTCTGTGCCTAGTCACATTATTTTATAGCGTTTTTATAGCGTTATCAAATCCGGTGGCACTGTGTGTTAGTTTCCTGACTCCCATGTCACATGGTCTGTGATTGAAACCTGTGAAACCGGTTTAATTCGTCACAGCCAGCACTCCGGTTGTAAAGTAGAAGCAGGCGAGATTTCCAGCGAAAGACACCTCCCCCTTCTTCAGGTGTGAGGGTCTTCTGCTCAGAATGAAACGCTAAAATGTAATGTAGGCTCTGAATGGGTTCAATTATGATTTGGGCTTGATAAAGGTCCTGCCTTTCATCTAAAACCCTACTTGAATCCTTCTAAACTAAAAATCAGTGTTAGTGAGTTCTAAATAAAGAGGTATCCAGGTAACAGTGAAACGGGCGGACAGTCTGGGGAGATCGCCCGTTTTCCATGTAAATAGTTCCCTGGTTCCGCACCCCTTGGTGTTTCTCTCGCTCTCTCTCGGGTCACCTGATCATTAGCTCGAAAGATTTCAGTGCTTTGTGTATATTCTAATGGTAGTGGGGGCAGGGTGTGTGGGAACAGGTTTGGTTGAAATTGCATTGGAGATCTATGTTCTTCACACCTGAAACATTTTCTCTGAAAGCATTTTCTTCGCAGTTTAACCGATCTTGTTACAGCATGTTACAGTTTACTATTATTAACCATATTAATTTTAAGTGCTTAATGTAAAATCTTGTAAAAATATATTTTCATTGTTCAAATATACATTAAGTCTGACTATCATATAATAAGTTAAATACAAAACTAAAGAAAAAATAGGGTTAAATATAATTCAAAATATTTTGCTAACAATGTTAACTGTTTATGAATAATAACATGTATTAACTAAGGAGTAGGATGGCACAGTTGTTAGTATGTTTTTTGTTTTGTTTCTTTTTCATAAATACAACAGTAGTACCCGATGTCTCAGTGGCTTTCAAAATTAAATTATGCATGCAAACCTGTGAACTAGAAAGATAACTAAGATATCCATCCATTTATAATGGTGGCGAAGTGGTTAGCATTGCTATCTTGCAGCACTGGGGTCCTAGGTTCAATTCCTGCCATCCTGTGTGTGTGGGGTTTACATGTTCTCTCTGGGTTACATGGTTTTTCTCCATATGTGTGATATGACTCCCTCTTGCACTCTAAAACATACTGGTAAGTTAATTGGTTTATGGGAAAACTGGCCCTGGTGTGTGTGTGTTTGTGTCTGTCTGTCCTGTGATGGACTGGCGCTATGTCCAGGGTGTATTCTGCCTTGTGTCCGTTGCTTCCTGGGATAGGCTCCAAATCCTCTGTACTGGATAAAGAGATTAGAAATGGAAGTAAAGGCACTGTGTGTTTGGAACTATACACAGTGTTAGAAACCCACTATGAAATGGCAGCATCTCACTGAGAATAAAATATTTCATAGTGCTGGCTTAAGGAAACAGCCTTTCC
This sequence comes from Lepisosteus oculatus, assembly GCF_040954835.1. Classification (NCBI taxonomy): domain Eukaryota; kingdom Metazoa; phylum Chordata; class Actinopteri; order Semionotiformes; family Lepisosteidae; genus Lepisosteus; species Lepisosteus oculatus. The sequence goes on along the minus strand of NC_090703.1, from coordinate 27,492,360 downwards.
ACCTCTCTTGCACATCAGTATCCATACCTAGTTATTTAAACAAATTGCCTCTAATTATAAACATCTTAATATGCTGGCTCTGTGGATCCGCATCAGCTATGTTTGCCTATTCCTTCAATCCATGTGCATCCAACACACAGTTCAATGCCAGCAACTACACATAATCTAAAATACAATCCTTATTTCAGTATCTATGTAAACATATAGTCTGTTAACTTCATCATCTTCATCAAAAGTATGCCTAACCCCATTAGGAAGTGTTCTTGTTATCAGTGTATTCCTTAGCTTTCCCAAAATTATCTTCTTCTTACCAACATCTCTAGTCTTTTATCCTGCAATAACTCAGCCAACACTTAAATCTCCAAAAGCTGCTTGTGTTAATTTCTTTAAATCACAAATATCATGTGTAAATACTGGCCATGTAATACTCTGCATTGTGGAATAATAGTTTATTTTAAAGGAAACTAGAGAAACTAAGAACTAGAGAAATCAAGAAAGGCTTTTTTTCTAGAATTAATAAATGCACATCCTGTTCACTGGGGAAATTAAATCCACACTGAGCAATCTTCAATATGTTCAGAATATGACAGCAAGAATCCTATCAGGGATGCATTACACCTGTTTTCAAGTCCTTGCACTGTTACCTATCAGATTTCGAGTCAACTTCAAAATCCTTATCCTCCTTATATACTGTCCTACAACCGAATTATTGTACTTGTTATGACTTCATTCAGCCTTTCCTGAACGTCTATGACAGGCAGAGAGAGTGCTGTTTCTGGTGTGATCTTTTGCAGCTGTCATTTCACTGTTTTAAACGAACAAGAAATTAGATTGCTCATAAATCACTTATTCTATATAAACACAGCGTAATTGCCCTCCGAAAATCCTCTTTTTCTTGTTCGTTTTAGAGACCTTGATCGAAACTGATTTTAGATGTCAGAAAGGATTTATTTTCTCTGTATTTCCTACATTGCTTTGTCGAGATTTTAACTTTATATCTAAGTTTATATCTAGGCTCAGATTTCAACTATAAATCATACAGTAATTAATAGCAGTAAATACTGATGTTTTGCGCCGTCTTACTACAAAAATATATGTTTTGTAGTTGGGATTAACTTTATTTCGTACTTGTAACTACTCCGATTCGGACACCGAACAGTTAAAGATGGCGGCAAAGAGAGGGGGGGGGGCGTCTTCTCGCCTCCATAACTAAAATGCCAAATAGGAGTGGCTTAAGCGACATACACAGTCATGTAACTGACAGTTTGAGGTAGCCTATCGTGTAAATTTCGCTTTGTTGCTGATAGGTTAAGCTTTTGAAACTCTGCCCCAAAGTCATGTGACTGTTTTTTCGCCCTGTTTCGTTGGTTAAACGCAATGATCACAAACACCACCATGGTAACTGGGATGTGTAGTTTTTAATTCCGTTTGAATTATAACTGTACGTACTGTCTTCATATTTGGCCAGGGCTTTAAAGAAAAGGCGCGCCAAAAAATGTCGGTGCCGTCGTCTCCGCTTTAAAGGTACCCCCGTGCTGGAAGAATTTGACCTCAGAACGTTTGCCCAGCGTAGTTATAGTGGACATAAAAACAAGAGTTCGCTGGCATTATATCCTAGAAGACACAGACCGGCGCCAGACCAGTAAATGCTTGATGAACTAGGGATTGGACAGTTTCCAAGTGCTTGTACAATCAATGGAAATGTTCAAATAAATGTGCAAAAGAAATAAAATAATAATTTATTTCTTTATCATATTGGCTAGCTAATGTCCTCACTTTGCTAGTTAGTGGCTGTGTTTCTGCGTTGGGTAGCAACGGGTGACTGTTCTCAGGCGGAAGATGTAAACAGCTTAATTTTCATGTTAAATAATTTTAAAAAAATTAAAATTCATTCTATACAGCAATCACATATTTGGGTACCGTTTCATAAAACTTTCATGCTTAAAATGTTTAGGGAGAAATGGAAGACTGGTGTGTATTTTTTCTTTAAACTATCAAGACCAGCCATACACAGTACAGTTTATGTACATACAGTAATGTTTATGTTCCTAAATTAATATCGTTTATGACCTTCAGATGCGTTATGCTCCTCTTCTTTTTATGCTCAGCTACTAAAATTTCCCTTTAGTGGTAAAATTCCATATAAATATTCAAAACTAAGCGGATTGAAATGTGCACAGTAAAGACATTAAATGATTAAATCTTTTCACTACCAACCAATGCACCACGAGTGCCCCTGTCGGTCATTTTGGCCAGTCAATTACTTGCCCTGCGGGTGGGTTACTGTACCGCGGGTTTTTACCGCTCATTTTGAATGGCTGCATCTGTAGAGGTTTTGTGCATTTACTGGGACAATTATTAATTGTAGCAGTAAGTCAAAAAATGATTCTTTGATGGCTATTAGAAAAACTACCTTGCAGAACAACTCAGCAACACACACACAGATACTAATGCATGAGAATTCATTTATTAAAATATAAAAATTTGCATAAACATAAGAGATCTTATAGTGAGGGTTAGCAGAATACAAAAGGTATATATTAAATCACGAAGAGTTACAAATATCAAGAGACACATACATTCAGTATACCATTCATTTATACCGTTTCGTTAATGAGCTTTGGTTACAACTTCTACACTAGATACTTAAAAGCAAGTACATCACTCATAGGAATTAAAGTGATATCAACTGGGGTTGAGGTAACAATTGAATTCTCAAGCTGTAATGCAGAATGCTGAATACTCATCCAATCTCTGTAGATTCAGATTTCCCGCGGACACAAAGGAACAGCGGCAGTTAAGAGGCATTCTCTGGCCTGGTGCCAGGCAGTCCTGGTGCAGCTGGTGGTGTGGGAGAAGGAGGGAGAGATTCCTGCTGTGGCGGCGCTGGCAGTGACTCTCTGAAACCGGCTAGTTAGTCCTGACTGAACTAGCAGAGTTTGTGCACATGGAAAGTGACTGCGGGTCAAAGTAAGTAAGTCACACTCTTTAGACAGGAAGAAGACTGGTTTATTCCCGATGTAGTGCTAGTCCTGAATACTGAAATTCACCCTGCCCTACCAGTTCCTGATTGGCTGATCGAGGTGGAGGATGAGTAACAATGCTCTCTGACATTAGGGTTGTAAACAACCTGGGATGAGACTCTCCCTTGGAATCTTCCAGACAGTAAGGCGCCAGAGATGACCATTCATTAGGGTGGCTGGAGAATCTTAGCCTTGGGAGTTGTTCCTTATCAGAAAACTCTTTCAGATAGAAAAACACTTTAAATCTGAACCACATGGAATGGCCACAAAAAAATATTTTGTGATATGGTTTTGTTGTAGATGTCTGAAAAATGTCTGTAGATTTTATGTTTGTTTTTTGTTTTGTTTCATGTTAATTTTATTTTATTTGCTTTGGCAACACTGATTGTACCCACCGGTCATGCTAATAAAGTACCTTGAATTGAAAAATTGAATTGAAATTGATAAAGTATTGAAGGAATGTTATACATTTGTAGGGAAAACCGGTTCAGGGACGCCAAATATGTAATCATAGTGGCTCTCTGAAGGCACCAGTTCTGTAGGGTTTGGGCATTTACTGAGACAATTATTAATTGTAGCAGTAAATCACAAAGTTGATTCTTTTGATGGCTTTAGAATCCAACCATGCGACTTAACTCAAACAACGCGCACACGCAGGTACTAATACACGAGGATACATTTGTTAATACATAGAATATGCATATAAACCTAACAGATCTTATCGAGAGGGTTATCAGAATACAAAAGGTATATATTCAGTCAGTTACAAAGTGTTACATATATCAAGAGGACATACGTTCAGTATATCATTCATTTAGACCGTTTCGTAAAGTGAACTTGGTTACAACTTCTACATTAGATACTCAAAACAAGTACATAACTCTTAGGAATTAAATTGATATCAACTGGTTTGGATAACAATTGAATTCTCGAGCTGTAATGCATTGAAGTTGAATACTCATCCATTCTCTGGGGATTCAGATCTCCTGCGGGCACAAAGAAACAGTTGCAGGCTGTTGCTGTCCAATCCGCGCTCTCTGGCTCGGTGCCAGGCTGTGCTATGCGGCTTGCGACGGTGCGCTGCTGATGCTCACTGTTGGCTTTAACTAGCAAAGTTTGTGCACAGGAGAAAATATGACTGTGGGTCCCAGCAAGTCAGGAAGAGGACCAGTTCGTTCCTGATGAAGAGCTAGTTCTGAATAGTGATTCAGCTGTCCACAGTTCCGACCTGTTCACGAGGCCTGCTGCTGGCTACTCTCTGGCAACCTCCACTCTAGACTCTTAGAACAAAGGAAAGTTCTGGCACTCGGACACACTGGCCGTTCCGTGGTTGTCCGGGCTGAGTCTCAGGATGGTCAGGAGGCGCGCTGCGAGAATGTCCTGCCCTTGGGAGCCTTCTGCTCCTGGACCGTCCTGCCCTGGAATTCTCCTTTGAATTCCCTTTAGAATCTTACTGAATCTGTATCTGAATCTTGTTGAATCTCACAGGCTCTCTGTGTTGCCTGTTTTTACCTGGAGGAACTTCAGCTCATTGATTGGCTGAAAGTTCCATGGGCATCAGAGTCCCACGTGGGTTACTCGGCCCTACCAGTCCCTGATTGGTTGATCAAGGTGAGATATGAGTCATTTACTCCTGACACTTAGTAATGCAGTCCAGATGTCCAACTGGCACTCCCTAGACAGATAGGCGCCAATGGATGGCCATTGATCATGATAGCCAGGCTTAGCTAAGTGCATCCCCCTTTGTGAGCTGGTTTCTTATCACAAGAAAACATCTTAAATCAGCTTGCATGAATTCTTTCTCTGTGGCTGCACCACAGAGATGGAGGGTGAGATGGGGCCTCTTTTGGGAAGCTCAGAAACACTTAATTCTGCCTTATTAATAAGCCTCACCGCTACACATTATATAAAAGCTAACAAACTGCCTGTCTTTCAACTTCCTAACTGCTTATAGCCCTGGCAAGTGGAAACTTACCGGGGGTATCTATAGTGGAAAAATACAGCTTATGTCTTAAATGTAGTAAAAAAGGAAGTCAAATGTCTTGTTTTGCCAATGTAAGCAATAATGAAAGTCTTAATAAGGAGTTGTTTTCTGCTACTCAAACTTGACTGAAAACTAATGATTCATTTGAGGAATTAGGTAATCTATGTCAAAAGTAGGAAGCTTGTCTATTACTGTGTATAAAAAGCGCTGAGCAACATCTTTCGGAGAGACTGGCTTTGGTAAGCTACTCTCCTGCTTGCAAGCATAATAAACAGCTTTTCTTGCCTAAAAAGATAGGTGCCACTACTGAATGAGGTAAGGACTCCTCTATTCTAAAAAAGTCCCTTCTATTCTCCACACCACTGAATGGGATTTTCTCAAAGCTTTAGTGAGGACCGCGAGTGATTGGGTGTTGGTGACGGAGGTCTGTTTGAGGTACCTGTCTGACTGTGCAGTAAAGCCAGGACTCCACTGGTTTGCACAGTGTGTGCGGGGTACAGTTAAGCTGGGACTCCACCAGTTTGTGTTCCAGGTTTTGTGTGGGGCATAGTAAAGCCGGGACTCCACCGGTTTGTGTTCCAGGTGAAGGGTGCACAGTAAAACCAGACGTGGTTTGTGTATCAGGGCCAGTTGGGTTGAGATAGAGGGGTTTTGGATAATACGCCACCCATCTGAAGACAGAAGCACACAGTAAAGTCAAACAGGTGTGCATGGGTCTGGGAAAATTAGTTGGTGTAAAGACAAGTTAACAAAGGTTTCTTACTGGGTGTCAGAGAAAAAGAAGTTAAAAGATGTAGAAGAAAAGCTTAAAAAGAAATATGGTCTGGACAGAACCAGGATGAAACAATCAAATAGAATCGGGCGCAGAATTTACCAAATAATTAACCGAAGCGAAACTAAGTTATACTAAGTTATACAGATGCAGCCATTCAAAATGCGCCGTAAAAACCCGCGGTACAGTTACCTACCCACAAGCCACCGCAGGGCACCGGAGGGCACCGCGGTAAGTGATTGGCTGGCCAAAATGACCGACAGGGGCACTCGTGGTGCATTGGTTGGTAGTGAAAAGATTTAATCATTTAATGTCTTTACTGTGCACATTTTAATCCGCTTAGTTTTGAAAACTTATATGGAATTTTACCACTAAAGGGAAATTTTAGTAGCTGAGCATAAAAAGAAGAGGAGCATAACGCATCTGAAGGTCATAAACGATATTAATTTAGGAACATAAACATTACTGTATGTACATAAACTGTACTGTGTATGGCTGGTCTTGATAGTTTAAAGAAAAAATACACACCAATCTTACATTTCTCCCTAAACATTTTAAGCATGAAACTTTTATGAAACGGTACCCAAATATGCGATTGCTGTATAGAATGAATTTTAATTCTAAAAATTTATTTTACACGAAAATTAAGCTGTTTACATCTTCCGCCTGAGAACAGTCACCCGTTGCTACCCAATGCACAAACACAGCCACTAACTAGCAAGGACATTAGCTAGCCAATATGATAAAGAAATAAATGATTATTTTGTTTTTTTCTTTTGCACATTTATTTGAACATTTCCATCGATTGTACAAGCACTTGGAAACTGTCCAATCCCTAGTTCATCAGGCATTTTCCCGGTCTGGGGCCGTTCTGTGTCTTCTAGGATATAATGCCAGCAAACTCTTGTTTTTATGTCCACTAAAACAGACAATCTCCTTTGCTTTTAACCGAGCGTTTAATAATTTCCTAAAATGAAAATGATTTGCTTTATTTCCCTCACGGGATCAATAAAAGTATCTATCATCTGTCTAAACTATGGGACAGAATTCTGGGGTCTCCCCATACCAGAGATTATGGTAGGGCTTCAGAATGGTGATTGGCTGACACCATCTGACACCCCTCTGATTGGAGAAAAAAGACGTGCTGGTTTGCTATACATACAGTACTGTACCAGGAAGAGGATTTATTTTTATTCGAAACGTGTATTTTAAAAGTTTAAGAAGTAAAAACCTTAAAGCGTACACAGTATTCTAAACTGATAAGGATCGTTATCTTTGTCTTATGCATAATAATGTTCACCGCTCTGTCCAGCAAATTAATAATGAAGTTTATTTTATATAGCGTTTTAAACGAATAAGTAATTAGATTTCTCATAAACTTAATCACTTGCTTTTTCTTTTTATTTAGGCTCAGATTTCAACTATAGATCGTATTATTTATAACCATAATAACAACCAACCAACAAAAACAACCATATAAAGATAATACCAACCAAAAACATAGATAACAACCACAATACAAAATCAAATATATCAAACCATTATACTCTCGCAAATTCTTCCAATTATCATAATCCTGCCCCTTATTCAAAACCAAACCCTCCTCCCATCCCAGTTTATCCTCTTTATCGTAAACAAAATCCACCTCAATTTTCAAAATTAAGCATTACACAAAATCAATACCTCAACACTCCATACTCAACAACGATAATTCACAAACAGCCAGAACACCACATTCCCAAACAGACCTCATTTCCATAGCCCTGCCCCTTATGCAAAACCAACATCCCTCCCCTGTTCTCTCTCTCCCCTGGCGGTTGTAATTGTTTTTATTTTCAAAAAATTTTTAGCAAAGTCATGTATTTAAAAAATCTTAAGATTTTTATATGTATGTCTTTATTTAGTGGTTTCATTAGTGACAAAGGCTAAAATTTCTTGGAAAAATGTCTTTTTTGTAAACCATGTTTGCTATTTATTCATTCAGGGCTAAAATATGTTCATTGTCTTCTAATGAAAGAAGGGTTCCTTTCGCCGTAGTCGTGTTGACATTAGAAGCTTGCCATGCCCGGACTGTTACACCAACGCATTAGCATGTTAAAGCAATTTCATTTAGGAGCCTTGCCTTTCTTAACTAGTACTGTACTTACTGGGTTTTTGAGGGGGGAAGGTGTCTTTCGCTGGAAATCTCGCCTCCTTCTACTTTGAAAATACCTGTGAAACTGGTTTAATTCGTCACAGCCAGCACTCCTGCAGAGATGGGGGTTGTACTTGCAGTGTATACAGTAGATGGGAAAGCCAGAGCCAACCTCTACGCCGCCCACGTGTTATGCTCTTCGTTAATGTCTAAGCCGGAACACAATATTATATCTCATTTTGTATTTCTTAAAAAAAAAATTGTTTGCCCAGCCTAACAGTATTGTTGTTATTGTTTTTAACCTGTAAAGCGCTTTGAGGAGCCACCTTTAAAGGCGCCATATAAAATAAAGTTCATTATTATTACTATTGTTAATTTGCTGGACAGAGAGCGGAACATTATTACACAGAAGACAAAGATAGTGATTTACGTTGCATTGTGCATTGTGCTGCTGTAATACAGTTTTAAATAATTAAAAGTCTAAACAGTATCAGCTTTATTTATGGGTTTTAAATAAAGGCAATTTAAACGCGTTTTAAATAAATATAAATGTTTATATTGTAACACCTAGGTGACTATTCATTGTTATTAAAATGACTTAAATTCGATCATGTTGTGATATTTTGAAATATAAATTTGTTTGGTGCCAGTGAGGTTTTAATTAATCTCTGACTCAGGAAGCGTTTCATTTTTTCAAAGAAATGTTTGTTAAAAAAAATCCACTGGGATTCGATCACAGACCGTGTGAGGTGGGAGTCCGGAACCTAACCCACAGCACCACCGGCAAGGTCATGTGCAGAATGCTGAAAAAGGCGTTTTTTCAGACTGCTGAATCCCAATGTAACTGCTAGGCTCAGAAGAGCCCACTGACTTAGCTCTTAACCCCAGTGTGCAAAAAGTGTCAAAACGTGTTGTTCAGCTGAAATAAACATGTTTCTGCAACTTTGGTCACCCCCATTTAACTTATGGGGCAGGAACAGCAGCCTTTTCAAAACGTGTTTTTCAGCATGAAATAAACATGTTTTTTCAGACTGCTAGTCTCAGAAGAGCCCACTGACTCAGCTCTTAACCCCAGTGTGCAGAAAGTGTCAAAACATGTTTTTAAGTAGAAATAAACATGTTTCAGCAACTTTGGTCACCCCCATGTAACTTATGGGGCAGAAACAGCAGTCTTTTCAAAACGTGTTTTTCAGCCCGAAATAAACGCATTTTTTCAGACTGCTGACTCCCAATGTAACTGCTAGGCCCAGAAGAACCCACACACTCAGCTCTTAACCCCAGTGTGCAGAAAGTGTCTAAATGTGTTTTTCAGCAGAAATAAACATGTTTCTGCAAGTTTGGTCAACCCCATGTAACTTATGTGTCACGATATTAGTTCCCCCTCCTTAAGGGTGCTCCAGCCCTTTCACTAAAGACTTCATTCTCTGCACCTGTTTCCCATTCCCTGCCCACCTTAAAAGCCAGGCGCTGACGCTCTTCCGGGCTCTGCATCTGATTTCCATATCGTGCGAGTCCGGGACCTGGAAGCGCCTGGTCCCGTTAAGGTTTTAACCCCTGTTCCTGTTCCTTGTCCCCTGTCAGCCGGTTCCGACCCGGCCTTCGTGGTTTTAACGTCGTGTTTTGATGGATCTCCTGGCTATGGACTTACCTTTGTGTTTTGGATACTCTATGGATTACTCTTTGGGATTGTGCGCCTCGGCCACTCCTCCCCCGTGCACCAGCGCACCTTGGACACGTCCCCCTGTCTTCAACCCCGTTTTCCTGCATGACGTTTCCCCAGTGTTTCCCCACTCCGTCGGATTGTGTCATCCACATAGGGTCCGGAAAGAACTGTTCGTTACATTATGGGGTAGTAACAGCACACTTTTCAAAATGTGTTTTTCAGCCCGAAATAAACGCGTTTTTTCAGACTTCAGAATCCCAATGTAACTGCAAGTTTCAGAGGAGCCCACACTCTCAGCTCTTAACCCCAGTGTGCAGAAAGTGTCAAAACGTGTTTTTCAGCAGAAATAAACATGTTTCTACAAGTTTGGTCAACCCCATGTAAGTTATGGGGCAGTAACAGCACACTTTTCAAAACGTGTTTTTAAGCCCGAAATAAACGCGTTTTTTCAGACTTCAGAATCCCAATGTAACTGCAAGGCTCAGAACAGCCCACACACTCAGCTCTTAACCCCAGTGTGCAGAAAGTGTCAAAACGTGTTTTTCAGCAGAAATAAACATGTTTCTGTAAGTTTTGTCACCCCCATGTAAGTTATGGGGCAGTAACAGCACACTTTTCAAAACGTGTTTTTCAGCCCGAAATAAACGCGTTTTTTCAGACTTCAGAATCCCAATGTAACTGCAAGTTTCAGAGGAGCCCACACTCTCAGCTCTTAACCCCAGTGTGCAGAAAGTGTCAAAACGTGTTTTTCAGCAGAAATAAACATGTTTCTGTAAGTTTGGTCACCCCCATGTAAGTTATGGGGCAGTAACAGCACACTTTTCAAAACGTGTTTTTCAGCCCGAAATAAACGCGTTTTTTCAGACTTCAGAATCCCAATGTAACTGCAAGGCTCAGAAGAGCCCACACACTCAGCTCTTAACCCCAGTGTGCAGAAAGTCTCAAAACATGTTTTTCAGCAGAAATAAACATGATTCTGCAAGTTTGGTCAACCAAATGTAATTTATGGGGCAGTAACAGCACACTTTTCAAAACGTGTTTTTCAGCCCGAAATAAACGCGTTTTTTCAGACTTCAGAATCGCAATGTAACTGCAAGGCTCAGAAGAGTCCACACACTCAGCTCTTAACCCCAGTGTGCAAAAAGTGTCAAAACGTTTTTTTCAGCAGAAATAAACATGTTTCTGCAAGTTTGGTCACCCCTATGTAAGTTATGGGGCAGTAACAGCTCACTTTTCAAAACGTGTTTTTCAGCCCGAAATAAACGCGTTTTTTCAGACTTCAGAATTCCAATGTAACTGCAAGGCTCAGAGGAGCCCACACTCTCAGCTCTTAACCCCAGTGTGCAGAAAGTGTCAAAACGTGTTTTTCAGCAGAAATAAACATGTTTCTGCAAGTTTGGTCACCCCCATTTAACTTATGGGGCAGTAACAGCACACTTTTCAAAACGTGTTTTTCAGCCCGAAATAAACGCGTTTTTTCAGACTTCAGAATCGCAATGTAACTGCAGGGCTCAGAAGAGCCCACACACTCAGCTCTTAACCCCAGTGTGCAGAAAGTCTCAAAACATGTTTTTCAGCAGAAATAAACATGATTCTGCAAGTCTGGTCACCCCCATGTAGGTTATGGGGCAGTAACAGCTCACTTTTCAAAACGTGTTTTTCAGCCCGAAATAAACGCGTTTTTTCAGACTTCAGAATCCCAATGTAACTGCAAGGCTCAGAAGAGCCCACACACTCAGCTCTTAACCCCAGTGTGCAGAAAGTGTCAAAACGTGTTTTTCAGCAGAAATAAACATGTTTCTGCAAGTTTGGTCAACCAAATGTAATTTATGGGGCAGTAACAGCACACTTTTCAAAACGTGTTTTTCAGCCCGAAATAAACGCGTTTTTTCAGACTTCAGAATCGCAATGTAACTGCAAGGCTCAGAAGAGCCCACACACTCAGCTCTTAACCCCAGTGTGAAGAAAGTGTCAAAACGTGTTTTTCAGAAGAAATAAACATGTTTCTGCAAGTTTGGTCAACCCCATGTAACTTATGTGTCACGGTATTAGTTCCCCCTCCTTAAGGGTGCTCCAGCCCTTTCACTAAAGACTTCATTCTCTGCACCTGTTTCCCATTCCCTGCCCACCTTAAAAGCCAGGCGCTGACGCTCTTCCGGGCTCTGCATATGATTTCCGTATCGTGCGAGTCCGGGACCTGGAAGCGCCTGGTCCCGTTAAGGTTTTAACCCCTGTTCCTGTTCCTTGTCCCCTGTCAGCCGGTTCCGACCCGGCCTTCGTGGTTTTAACGTAGTGTTTTGATGGATCTCCTGGCTATGGACTTACCTTCGTGTTTTGGATACTCTATGGATTACTCTTTGGGATTGTTTGCCTCGGGCACACCTCCCCCGTGCACCAGCGCACCTTGGACACGCCCCCCTGTCTTCAACCCCGTTTTCCTGCATGACGTTTCCCCTGTGTTTCCCCACTCCGTCGGATTGTGTCATCCGCATAGGGTCCGGAAAGAACTGTTCGTTACATTATGGGGCAGTAACAGCACACTTTTCAAAACGTGTTTTTCAGCCCGAAATAAACGCGTTTTTTCAGACTTCAGAATCCCAATGTAACTGCAAGTTTCAGAGGAGCCCACACTCTCAGCTCTTAACCCCAGTGTGCAGAAAGTGTCAAAACGTATTTTTCAGCAGAAATAAACATGTTTCTGGAAGTTTGGTCACACCCATGTAAGTTATGGGGCAGTAACAGCACACTTATCAAAACGTGTTTTTCAGCCCGAAATAAGCACGTTTTTTCAGACTTCAGAATCCCAATGTAACTGCAAGTTTCAGAGGAGCACACACTCTCAGCTCTTAACGCCATGTGCAGAAAGTGTCAAAATGTGTTTTTCAGCAGAAATAAACATGTTTCTGCAAGTTTGGTCACCCCCATGTAAGTTATGGGGCAGTAACAGCTCACTTTTCAAAACGTGTTTTTCAGCCCGAAATAAACGCGCCTTTTCAGACTTCAGAATCCCAATGTAACTGCAAGGCTCAGAGGAGCCCACACACTCAGATCTTAACCCCAGTGTGCAGAAAGTGTCAAAACGTGTTTTTCAGCAGAAATAAACATGTTTCTGCAAGTTTGGTCACCCCCATTTAACTTATGGGGCAGTAACAGCACACTTTTCAAAACGTGTTTTTCAGCCCGAAATAAACACGTTTTTTCAGACTTCAGAATTCCAATGTAACTGCAAGGCTAGAAGAGCCCACACTCTCAGCTCTTAACCCCAGTGTGCAAAAAGTGTCAAAACGTGTTTTTCAGAAGAAATAAACATGTTTCTGCAAGTTTGGTCAACCCCATGTAACTTATGTGTCACGATATTAGTTCCCCCTCCTTAAGGGTGCTCCAGCCCTTTCACTAAAGACTTCATTCTCTGCACCTGTTTCCCATTCCCTGCCCACCTTAAAAGCCAGGCGCTGACGCTCTTCCGGGCTCTGCATATGATTTCCGTATCGTGCGAGTCCGGGACCTGGAAGCGCCTGGTCCCGTTAAGGTTTTAACGCCTGTTCCTGTTCCTTGTCCCCTGTCAGCCGGTTCCGACCCGGCCTTCGTGGTTTTAACGTAGTGTTTTGATGGATCTCCTGGCTATGGACTTACCTTCGTGTTTTGGATACTCTATGGATTACTCTTTGGGATTGTTTGCCTCGGGCACACCTCCCCCGTGCACCAGCGCACCTTGGACACGCCCCCCTGTCTTCAACCCCGTTTTCCTGCATGACGTTTCCCCTGTGTTTCCCCACTCCGTCGGATTGTGTCATCCGCATAGGGTCCGGAAAGAACTGTTCGTTACATTATGGGGCAGTAACAGCACACTTTTCAAAACGTGTTTTTCAGCCCGAAATAAACGCGTTTTTTCAGACTTCAGAATCCCAATGTAACTGCAAGTTTCAGAGGAGCCCACACTCTCAGCTCTTAACCCCAGTGTGCAGAAAGTGTCAAAACGTGTTTTTCAGCAGAAATAAACATGTTTCTGGAAGTTTGGTCACACCCATGTAAGTTATGGGGCAGTAACAGCACACTTATCAAAACGTGTTTTTCAGCCCGAAATAAGCACGTTTTTTCAGACTTCAGAATCCCAATGTAACTGCAAGTTTCAGAGGAGCACACACTCTCAGCTCTTAACGCCAGTGTGCAGAAAGTGTCAAAATGTGTTTTTCAGCAGAAATAAACATGTTTCTGCAAGTTTGGTCACCCCCATGTAAGTTATGGGGCAGTAACAGCTCACTTTTCAAAACGTGTTTTTCAGCCCGAAATAAACGCGCCTTTTCAGACTTCAGAATCCCAATGTAACTGCAAGGCTCAGAGGAGCCCACACACTCAGATCTTAACCCCAGTGTGCAGAAAGTGTCAAAACGTGTTTTTCAGCAGAAATAAACATGTTTCTGCAAGTTTGGTCACCCCCATGTAAGTTATGGGGCAGTAACAGCTCACTTTTCAAAACGTGTTTTTCAGCCCGAAATCAACGCGTTTTTTCAGACTTCAGAATCCCAATGTAACTGCAAGTTTCAGAGGAGCACACACTCTCAGCTCTTAACCCCAGTGTGCAGAAAGTGTCAAAACGTGTTTTTCAGCAGAAATAAACATGTTTCTGTACGTTTGGTCACCCCCATGTAAGTTATGGGGCAGTAACAGCACACTTTTCAAAACGTGTTTTTCAGCCCGAAATAAACGTGTTTTTTCAGACTTCAGAATCCCAATGTAACTGCAAGGCTCAGAAGAGCCCACACACTCAGCTCTTAATCCCAGTGTGCAGAAAGTGTCAAAACGTGTTTTTCAGCAGAAATAAACATGTTTCTGCAAGTTTGGTCACCCCCATGTAAGTTATGGTACAGTAACAGCTTACTTTTCAAAACCTGTTTTTCAACCCGAAATAAAGGCGTTTTTTCAGACTTCAGAATCCCAATGTAACTGCAAGGCTCAGAAGAGCCCACACTCTCGGCTCTTAACCCCAGTGTGCAGAAAGTGTTAAAACGTGTTTTTCAGCAGAAATAAACATGTTTCTGCAAGTTTGGTCACCCCCATGTAAGTTATGGGGCAGTAACAGCTCACTTTTCAAAACCTGTTTTTCAACCCGAAATTAACGCGTTTTTCAGACTTCAGAATCGCAATGTAACTGCAGGGCTCAGAAGAGCCCACACACTCAGCTCTTAACCCCAGTGTGCAGAAAGTCTCAAAACATGTTTTTCAGCAGAAATAAACATGTTTCTGCAAGTTTGGTCACCCCCATGTAAGTTATGGGGCAGTAACAGCTCACTTTTCAAAACGTGTTTTTCAGCCCGAAATAAACGCGTTTTTTCAGACTTCAGAATCCCAATGTAACTGCAAGGCTCAGAAGAGCCCATACACTCAGCTCTTAACCCCAGTGTGCAGAAAGTGTCAAAACGTGTTTTTCAGCAGAAATAAACATGTTTCTGCAAGTTTGGTCAAACACATGTAATTTATGGGGCAGTAACAGCACACTTTTCAAAACGTGTTTTTCAGCCCGAAATCAACGCGTTTTTTCAGACTTCAGAATCCCAATGTAACTGCAATTTTCAGAGGAGCACACACTTTCAGCTCTTAACCCCAGTGTGCAGAAAGTGTCAAAACATGTTTTTTCAGCAGAAATAAACATGTTTCTGCAAGTTTGGTCACCCCCATGTAAGTTATGGGGCAGTAACAGCACACTTTTCAAAACGTGTTTTTCAGCCCGAAATAAACGTGTTTTTTCAGACTTCAGAATCCCAATGTAACTGCAAGGCTCAGAAGAGCCCACACACTCAGCTCTTAACCCCAGTGTGAAGAAAGTGTCAAAACGTTTTTTTCAGCAGAAATAAACATGTTTCTGCAAGTTTGGTCACCCCCATGTAAGTTATGGGGCAGTAACAGCTCACTTTTCAAAACGTGTTATTCAGCCCGAAATAAACGCGTTTTTTCAGACTTCAGAATTCCAATGTAATTGCAAGGCTCAGAAGAGCCCACACACTCAGCTCTTAACCCCAGTGTGCAGATAGTGTCAAAACGTGTTTTTCAGCAGAAATAAACATGTTTCTGCAAGTTTGTTCACCCCCATTTAACTTATGGGGCAGTAACAGCACACTTTTCAAAACGTGTTTTTCAGCCCGAAATCAACGCGTTTTTTCAGACTTCAGAATCCCAATGTAACTGCAAGTTTCAGAGGAGCACACACTCTCAGCTCTTAACCCCAGTGTGCAGAAAGTGTCAAAACGTGTTTTTCAGCAGAAATAAACATGTTTCTGTACGTTTGGTCACCCCCATGTAAGTTATGGGGCAGTAACAGCACACTTTTCAAAACGTGTTTTTCAGCCCGAAATAAACGTGTTTTTTCAGTCTTCAGAATCCCAATGTAACTGCAAGGCTCAGAAGAGCCCACACACTCAGCTCTTAATCCCAGTGTGCAGAAAGTGTCAAAACGTGTTTTTCCGCAGAAATAAACATGTTTCTGCAAGTTTGGTCACCCCCATGTAAGTTATGGTGCAGTAACAGCTTACTTTTCAAAACCTGTTTTTCAACCCGAAATAAACGCGTTTTTTCAGACTTCAGAATCCCAATGTAACTGCAAGGCTCAGAAGAGCCCACACTCTCGGCTCTTAACCCCAGTGTGCAGAAAGTGTTAAAACGTGTTTTTCAGCAGAAATAAACATGTTTCTGCAAGTTTGGTCACCCCCATGTAAGTTATGGGGCAGTAACAGCTCACTTTTCAAAACCTGTTTTTCAACCTGAAATTAACGCGTTTTTCAGACTTCAGAATCGCAATGTAACTGCAGGGCTCAGAAGAGCCCACACACTCAGCTCTTAACCCCAGTGTGCAGAAAGTCTCAAAACATGTTTTTCAGCAGAAATAAACATGTTTCTGCAAGTTTGGTCACCCCCATGTAAGTTATGGGGCAGTAACAGCTCACTTTTCAAAACGTGTTTTTCAGCCCGAAATAAACGCGTTTTTTCAGACTTCAGAATCCCAATGTAACTGCAAGGCTCAGAAGAGCCCATACACTCAGCTCTTAACCCCAGTGTGCAGAAAGTGTCAAAACGTGTTTTTCAGCAGAAATAAACATGTTTCTGCAAGTTTGGTCAAACACATGTAATTTATGGGGCAGTAACAGCACACTTTTCAAAACGTGTTTTTCAGCCCGAAATCAACGCGTTTTTTCAGACTTCAGAATCCCAATGTAACTGCAATTTTCAGAGGAGCACACACTTTCAGCTCTTAACCCCAGTGTGCAGAAAGTGTCAAAACATGTTTTTTCAGCAGAAATAAACATGTTTCTGCAAGTTTGGTCACCCCCATGTAAGTTATGGGGCAGTAACAGCACACTTTTCAAAACGTGTTTTTCAGCCCGAAATAAACGTGTTTTTTCAGGCTTCAGAATCCCAATGTAACTGCAAGGCTCAGAAGAGCCCACACACTCAGCTCTTAACCCCAGTGTGAAGAAAGTGTCAAAACGTGTTTTTCAGCAGAAATAAACATGTTTCTGCAAGTTTGGTCACCCCCATGTAAGTTATGGGGCAGTAACAGCTCACTTTTCAAAACGTGTTATTCAGCCCGAAATAAACGCGTTTTTTCAGACTTCAGAATTCCAATGTAATTGCAAGGCTCAGAAGAGCCCACACACTCAGCTCTTAACCCCAGTGTGCAGATAGTGTCAAAACGTGTTTTTCAGCAGAAATAAACATGTTTCTGCAAGTTTGGTCACCCCCATTTAACTTATGGGGCAGTAACAGCACACTTTTCAAAACGTGTTTTTCAGCCCGAAATCAACGCGTTTTTTCAGACTTCAGAATCCCAATGTAACTGCAAGTTTCAGAGGAGCACACACTCTCAGCTCTTAACCCCAGTGTGCAGAAAGTGTCAAAACTTGTTTTTCAACAGAAATAAACATGTTTCTGTACGTTTGGTCACCCCCATGTAAGTTATGGGGCAGTAACAGCACACTTTTCAAAACGTGTTTTTCAGCCCGAAATCAACGCGTTTTTTCAGACTTCAGAATTCCAATGTAATTGCAAGGCTCAGAAGAGCCCACACACTCAGCTCTTAACCCCAGTGTGCAGATAGTGTCAAAACGTGTTTTTCAGCAGAAATAAACATGTTTCTGCAAGTTTGGTCACCCCCATTTAACTTATGGGGCAGTAACAGCACACTTTTCAAAACGTGTTTTTCAGCCCGAAATCAACGCGTTTTTTCAGACTTCAGAATCCCAATGTAACTGCAAGTTTCAGAGGAGCACACACTCTCAGCTCTTAACCCCAGTGTGCAGAAAGTGTCAAAACTTGTTTTTCAGCAGAAATAAACATGTTTCTGTACGTTTGGTCTCCCCCATGTAAGTTATGGGGCAGTAACAGCACACTTTTCAAAACGTGTTTTTCAGCCCGAAATAAACGTATTTTTTCAGACTTCAGAATCCCAATGTAACTGCAAGGCTCAGAAGAGCCCACACTCTCGGCTCTTAACCCCAGTGTGCAGAAAGTGTTAAAACGTGTTTTTCAGCAGAAATAAACATGATTCTGCAAGTTTGGTCACCCCCATGTAAGTTATGGGGCAGTAACAGCACACTTTTCAAAACGTGTTTTTCAGCCCGAAATAAACGCGTTTTTTCAGACTTCAGAATCCCAATGTAACTGCAAGGCTCAGAAGAGCCCACACACTCAGCTCTTAACCCCAGTGTGCAGAAAGTGTCAAAACGTGTTTTTCAGCAGAAATAAACATGTTTCTGCAAGTTTGTTCACCCCCATGTAAGTTATGGGGCAGTAACAGCTCACTTTTCAAAACGTGTTTTTCAGCCCGAAATAAACGCGTTTTTTCAGACTTCAGAATTCCAATGTAACTGCAAGGCTCAGAGGAGCCCACACTCTCAGCTCTTAACCCCAGTGTGCAGAAAGTGTCAAAACGTGTTTTTCAGCAGAAATAAACATGTTTCTGGAAGTTTGGTCACACCCATGTAAGTTATGGGGCAGTAACAGCACACTTTTCAAAACGTGTTTTTCAGCCCGAAATAAGCACGTTTTTTCAGACTTCAGAATCCCAATGTAACTGCAAGTTTCAGAGGAGCACACACTCTCAGCTCTTAACGCCAGTGTGCAAAAAGTGTCAAAACGTGTTTTTCAGCAGAAATAAACATGTTTCTGCAAGTTTGGTCACCCCCATGTAAGTTATGGGGCAGTAACAGCTCACTTTTCAAAACGTGTTTTTCAGCCCGAAATAAACGCGCCTTTTCAGACTTCAGAATCCTAATGTAACTGCAAGGCTCAGAGGAGCCCACACACTCAGCTCTTAACCCCAGTGTGCAGAAAGTGTCAAAACATGCTTTTCAGCAGAAATAAGCATGTTTCTGTAAGTTTGGTCACCCCCATGTAACTTATGGGGCAGTAACAGCTCACTTTTCAAAACGTGTTTTTCAGCCCGAAATAAACGCGTTTTTTCAGACTTCAGAATTCCAATGTAACTGCAAGGCTCAGAGGAGCCCACACTCTCAGCTCTTAACCCCAGTGTGCAAAAAGTGTCAAAACGTGTTTTTCAGAAGAAATAAACATGTTTCTGCAAGTTTGGTCACCCCCATTTAACTTATGGGGCAGTAACAGCACACTTTTCAAAACGTGTTTTTCAGCCCGAAATAAACACGTTTTTTCAGACTTCAGAATTCCAATGTAACTGCAAGGCTCAGAAGAGCCCACACTCTCAGCTCTTAACCCCAGTGTGCAAAAAGTGTCAAAACGTGTTTTTCAGAAGAAATAAACATGTTTCTGCAAGTTTGGTCACCCCCATGTAAGTTATGGGGCAGTAACAGCACACTTTTCAAAACGTGTTTTTCAGCCCGAAATAAACGCGTTTTTTCAGACTTCAGAATCCCAATGTAACTGCAAGGCTCAGAAGAGCCCACACACTCAGCTCTTAACCCCAGTGTGCAGAAAGTGTCAAAACGTGTTTTTCAGCAGAAATAAACATGTTTCTGCAAGTTTGTTCACCCCCATGTAAGTTATGGGGCAGTAACAGCTCACTTTTCAAAACGTGTTTTTCAGCCCGAAATAAACGCGTTTTTTCAGACTTCAGAATTCCAATGTAACTGCAAGGCTCAGAGGAGCACACACTCTCAGCTCTTAACGCCAGTGTGCAGAAAGTGTCAAAACGTGTTTTTCAGCAGAAATAAACATGTTTCTGCAAGTTTGGTCACCCCCATGTAAGTTATGGGGCAGTAACAGCACACTTTTCAAAACGTGTTTTTCAGCCCGAAATAAACGTGTTTTTTCAGACTTCAGAATCCCAATGTAACTGCAAGGCTCAGAAGAGCCCACACACTCAGCTCTTAACCCCAGTGTGAAGAAAGTGTCAAAACGTTTTTTTCAGCAGAAATAAACATGTTTCTGCAAGTTTGGTCACCCCCATGTAAGTTATGGGGCAGTAACAGCTCACTTTTCAAAACGTGTTATTCAGCCCGAAATAAACGCGTTTTTTCAGACTTCAGAATTCCAATGTAATTGCAAGGCTCAGAAGAGCCCACACACTCAGCTCTTAACCCCAGTGTGCAGATAGTGTCAAAACGTGTTTTTCAGCAGAAATAAACATGTTTCTGCAAGTTTGTTCACCCCCATTTAACTTATGGGGCAGTAACAGCACACTTTTCAAAACGTGTTTTTCAGCCCGAAATCAACGCGTTTTTTCAGACTTCAGAATCCCAATGTAACTGCAAGTTTCAGAGGAGCACACACTCTCAGCTCTTAACCCCAGTGTGCAGAAAGTGTCAAAACGTGTTTTTCAGCAGAAATAAACATGTTTCTGTACGTTTGGTCACCCCCATGTAAGTTATGGGGCAGTAACAGCACACTTTTCAAAACGTGTTTTTCAGCCCGAAATAAACGTGTTTTTTCAGTCTTCAGAATCCCAATGTAACTGCAAGGCTCAGAAGAGCCCACACACTCAGCTCTTAATCCCAGTGTGCAGAAAGTGTCAAAACGTGTTTTTCCGCAGAAATAAACATGTTTCTGCAAGTTTGGTCACCCCCATGTAAGTTATGGTGCAGTAACAGCTTACTTTTCAAAACCTGTTTTTCAACCCGAAATAAACGCGTTTTTTCAGACTTCAGAATCCCAATGTAACTGCAAGGCTCAGAAGAGCCCACACTCTCGGCTCTTAACCCCAGTGTGCAGAAAGTGTTAAAACGTGTTTTTCAGCAGAAATAAACATGTTTCTGCAAGTTTGGTCACCCCCATGTAAGTTATGGGGCAGTAACAGCTCACTTTTCAAAACCTGTTTTTCAACCTGAAATTAACGCGTTTTTCAGACTTCAGAATCGCAATGTAACTGCAGGGCTCAGAAGAGCCCACACACTCAGCTCTTAACCCCAGTGTGCAGAAAGTCTCAAAACATGTTTTTCAGCAGAAATAAACATGTTTCTGCAAGTTTGGTCACCCCCATGTAAGTTATGGGGCAGTAACAGCTCACTTTTCAAAACGTGTTTTTCAGCCCGAAATAAACGCGTTTTTTCAGACTTCAGAATCCCAATGTAACTGCAAGGCTCAGAAGAGCCCATACACTCAGCTCTTAACCCCAGTGTGCAGAAAGTGTCAAAACGTGTTTTTCAGCAGAAATAAACATGTTTCTGCAAGTTTGGTCAAACACATGTAATTTATGGGGCAGTAACAGCACACTTTTCAAAACGTGTTTTTCAGCCCGAAATCAACGCGTTTTTTCAGACTTCAGAATCCCAATGTAACTGCAATTTTCAGAGGAGCACACACTTTCAGCTCTTAACCCCAGTGTGCAGAAAGTGTCAAAACATGTTTTTTCAGCAGAAATAAACATGTTTCTGCAAGTTTGGTCACCCCCATGTAAGTTATGGGGCAGTAACAGCACACTTTTCAAAACGTGTTTTTCAGCCCGAAATAAACGTGTTTTTTCAGGCTTCAGAATCCCAATGTAACTGCAAGGCTCAGAAGAGCCCACACACTCAGCTCTTAACCCCAGTGTGAAGAAAGTGTCAAAACGTGTTTTTCAGCAGAAATAAACATGTTTCTGCAAGTTTGGTCACCCCCATGTAAGTTATGGGGCAGTAACAGCTCACTTTTCAAAACGTGTTATTCAGCCCGAAATAAACGCGTTTTTTCAGACTTCAGAATTCCAATGTAATTGCAAGGCTCAGAAGAGCCCACACACTCAGCTCTTAACCCCAGTGTGCAGATAGTGTCAAAACGTGTTTTTCAGCAGAAATAAACATGTTTCTGCAAGTTTGGTCACCCCCATTTAACTTATGGGGCAGTAACAGCACACTTTTCAAAACGTGTTTTTCAGCCCGAAATCAACGCGTTTTTTCAGACTTCAGAATCCCAATGTAACTGCAAGTTTCAGAGGAGCACACACTCTCAGCTCTTAACCCCAGTGTGCAGAAAGTGTCAAAACTTGTTTTTCAACAGAAATAAACATGTTTCTGTACGTTTGGTCACCCCCATGTAAGTTATGGGGCAGTAACAGCACACTTTTCAAAACGTGTTTTTCAGCCCGAAATCAACGCGTTTTTTCAGACTTCAGAATTCCAATGTAATTGCAAGGCTCAGAAGAGCCCACACACTCAGCTCTTAACCCCAGTGTGCAGATAGTGTCAAAACGTGTTTTTCAGCAGAAATAAACATGTTTCTGCAAGTTTGGTCACCCCCATTTAACTTATGGGGCAGTAACAGCACACTTTTCAAAACGTGTTTTTCAGCCCGAAATCAACGCGTTTTTTCAGACTTCAGAATCCCAATGTAACTGCAAGTTTCAGAGGAGCACACACTCTCAGCTCTTAACCCCAGTGTGCAGAAAGTGTCAAAACTTGTTTTTCAGCAGAAATAAACATGTTTCTGTACGTTTGGTCTCCCCCATGTAAGTTATGGGGCAGTAACAGCACACTTTTCAAAACGTGTTTTTCAGCCCGAAATAAACGTATTTTTTCAGACTTCAGAATCCCAATGTAACTGCAAGGCTCAGAAGAGCCCACACTCTCGGCTCTTAACCCCAGTGTGCAGAAAGTGTTAAAACGTGTTTTTCAGCAGAAATAAACATGATTCTGCAAGTTTGGTCACCCCCATGTAAGTTATGGGGCAGTAACAGCACACTTTTCAAAACGTGTTTTTCAGCCCGAAATAAACGCGTTTTTTCAGACTTCAGAATCCCAATGTAACTGCAAGGCTCAGAAGAGCCCACACACTCAGCTCTTAACCCCAGTGTGCAGAAAGTGTCAAAACGTGTTTTTCAGCAGAAATAAACATGTTTCTGCAAGTTTGTTCACCCCCATGTAAGTTATGGGGCAGTAACAGCTCACTTTTCAAAACGTGTTTTTCAGCCCGAAATAAACGCGTTTTTTCAGACTTCAGAATTCCAATGTAACTGCAAGGCTCAGAGGAGCCCACACTCTCAGCTCTTAACCCCAGTGTGCAGAAAGTGTCAAAACGTGTTTTTCAGCAGAAATAAACATGTTTCTGGAAGTTTGGTCACACCCATGTAAGTTATGGGGCAGTAACAGCACACTTTTCAAAACGTGTTTTTCAGCCCGAAATAAGCACGTTTTTTCAGACTTCAGAATCCCAATGTAACTGCAAGTTTCAGAGGAGCACACACTCTCAGCTCTTAACGCCAGTGTGCAAAAAGTGTCAAAACGTGTTTTTCAGCAGAAATAAACATGTTTCTGCAAGTTTGGTCACCCCCATGTAAGTTATGGGGCAGTAACAGCTCACTTTTCAAAACGTGTTTTTCAGCCCGAAATAAACGCGCCTTTTCAGACTTCAGAATCCTAATGTAACTGCAAGGCTCAGAGGAGCCCACACACTCAGCTCTTAACCCCAGTGTGCAGAAAGTGTCAAAACATGCTTTTCAGCAGAAATAAGCATGTTTCTGTAAGTTTGGTCACCCCCATGTAACTTATGGGGCAGTAACAGCTCACTTTTCAAAACGTGTTTTTCAGCCCGAAATAAACGCGTTTTTTCAGACTTCAGAATTCCAATGTAACTGCAAGGCTCAGAGGAGCCCACACTCTCAGCTCTTAACCCCAGTGTGCAAAAAGTGTCAAAACGTGTTTTTCAGAAGAAATAAACATGTTTCTGCAAGTTTGGTCACCCCCATTTAACTTATGGGGCAGTAACAGCACACTTTTCAAAACGTGTTTTTCAGCCCGAAATAAACACGTTTTTTCAGACTTCAGAATTCCAATGTAACTGCAAGGCTCAGAAGAGCCCACACTCTCAGCTCTTAACCCCAGTGTGCAAAAAGTGTCAAAACGTGTTTTTCAGAAGAAATAAACATGTTTCTGCAAGTTTGGTCACCCCCATGTAAGTTATGGGGCAGTAACAGCACACTTTTCAAAACGTGTTTTTCAGCCCGAAATAAACGCGTTTTTTCAGACTTCAGAATCCCAATGTAACTGCAAGGCTCAGAAGAGCCCACACACTCAGCTCTTAACCCCAGTGTGCAGAAAGTGTCAAAACGTGTTTTTCAGCAGAAATAAACATGTTTCTGCAAGTTTGTTCACCCCCATGTAAGTTATGGGGCAGTAACAGCTCACTTTTCAAAACGTGTTTTTCAGCCCGAAATAAACGCGTTTTTTCAGACTTCAGAATTCCAATGTAACTGCAAGGCTCAGAGGAGCCCACACTCTCAGCTCTTAACCCCAGTGTGCAGAAAGTGTCAAAACGTGTTTTTCAGCAGAAATAAACATGTTTCTGGAAGTTTGGTCACACCCATGTAAGTTATGGGGCAGTAACAGCACACTTATCAAAACGTGTTTTTCAGCCCGAAATAAGCACGTTTTTTCAGACTTCAGAATCCCAATGTAACTGCAAGTTTCAGAGGAGCACACACTCTCAGCTCTTAACGCCAGTGTGCAGAAAGTGTCAAAACGTGTTTTTCAGCAGAAATAAACATGTTTCTGCAAGTTTGGTCACCCCCATGTAAGTTATGGGGCAGTAACAGCTCACTTTTCAAAACGTGTTTTTCAGCCCGAAATAAACGCGCCTTTTCAGACTTCAGAATCCTAATGTAACTGCAAGGCTCAGAGGAGCCCACACACTCAGCTCTTAACCCCAGTGTGCAGAAAGTGTCAAAACATGCTTTTCAGCAGAAATAAGCATGTTTCTGTAAGTTTGGTCACCCCCATGTAACTTATGGGGCAGTAACAGCTCACTTTTCAAAACGTGTTTTTCAGCCCGAAATAAACGCGTTTTTTCAGACTTCAGAATTCCAATGTAACTGCAAGGCTCAGAGGAGCCCACACTCTCAGCTCTTAACCCCAGTGTGCAAAAAGTGTCAAAACGTGTTTTTCAGAAGAAATAAACATGTTTCTGCAAGTTTGGTCACCCCCATTTAACTTATGGGGCAGTAACAGCACACTTTTCAAAACGTGTTTTTCAGCCCGAAATAAACACGTTTTTTCAGACTTCAGAATTCCAATGTAACTGCAAGGCTCAGAAGAGCCCACACTCTCAGCTCTTAACCCCAGTGTGCAAAAAGTGTCAAAACGTGTTTTTCAGAAGAAATAAACATGTTTCTGCATGTTTGGTCAACCCCATGTAACTTATGTGTCACGATATTAGTTCCCCCTCCTTAAGGGTGCTCCAGCCCTTTCACTAAAGACTTCATTCTCTGCACCTGTTTCCCATTCCCTGCCCACCTTAAAAGCCAGGCGCTGACGCTCTTCCGGGCTCTGCATATGATTTCCGTATCGTGCGAGTCCGGGACCTGGAAGCGCCTGGTCCCGTTAAGGTTTTAACCCCTGTTCCTGTTCCTTGTCCCCTGTCAGCCGGTTCCGACCCGGCCTTCGTGGTTTTAACGTAGTGTTTTAATGGATCTCCTGGCTATGGACTTACCTTCGTGTTTTGGATACTCTATGGATTACTCTTTGGGATTGTTCGCCTCGGGCACACCTCCCCCGTGCACCAGCGCACCTTGAACACGCCCCCCTGTCTTCAACCCCGTTTTCCTGCATGACGTTTCCCCTGTGTTTCCCCACTCCGTCGGATTGTGTCATCCGCATAGGGTCCGGAAAGAACTGTTCGTTACATTATGGGGCAGTAACAGCACACTTTTCAAAACGTGTTTTTTAGCCCAAAATAAACGCGTTTTTTCAGACTTCAGAATCCCAATGTAACTGCAAGTTTCAGAGGAGCCCACACTCTCAGCTCTTAACCCCAGTGTGCAGAAAGTGTCAAAACGTGTTTTTCAGCAGAAATAAACATGTTTCTGTAAGTTTGGTCACCCCCATGTAAGTTATGGGGCAGTAACAGCACACTTTTCAAAACGTGTTTTTCAGCCCGAAATAAACGCGTTTTTTCAGACTTCAGAATTCCAATGTAACTGCAAGGCTCAGAGGAGCCCACACTCTCAGCTCTTAACCCCAGTGTGCAGAAAGTGTCAAAACGTGTTTTTCAGCAGAAATAAACATGTTTCTGCAAGTTTGCTCACCCCCATTTAACTTATGGGGCAGTAACAGCACACTTTTCAAAACGTGTTTTTCAGCCCGAAATAAACACGTTTTTTCAGACTTCAGAATTCCAATGTAACTGCAAGGCTCAGAAGAGCCCACACACTCAGCTCTTAACCCCAGTGTGCAGATAGTGTCAAAATGTGTTTTTCATCGGAAATAAAAATGTTTCTGCATGTTTGGTCAACCCCATTTAACTTATGGGGCAGTAACAGCACACTTTTCAAAACGTGTTTTTCAGCCCGAAATAAACACGTTTTTTCAGACTTCAGAATTCCAATGTAACTGCAAGGCTCAGAAGAGCCCACACACTCAGCTCTTAACCCCAGTGTGCAGATAGTGTCAAAATGTGTTTTTCATCAGAAATAAAAATGTTTCTGCATGTTTGGTCACCCCCATTTAACTTATGGGGCAGTAACAGCACACTTTTCAAAACATGTTTTTCAGCCCGAAATAAACGCGTTTTTCAGACTTCAGAATCGCAATGTAACTGCAGGGCTCAGAAGAGCCCACACACTCAGCTCTTAACCCCAGTGTGCAGAAAGTCTCAAAACATGTTTTTCAGCAGAAATAAACATGTTTCTGCAAGTTTGGTCACCCCCATGTAAGTTATGGGGCAGTAACAGCTCACTTTTCAAAACGTGTTTTTCAGCCCGAAATAAACGCGTTTTTTCAGACTTCAGAATCCCAATGTAACTGCAAGGCTCAGAAGAGCCCATACACTCAGCTCTTAACCCCAGTGTGCAGAAAGTGTCAAAACGTGTTTTTCAGCAGAAATAAACATGTTTCTGCAAGTTTGGTCAAACACATGTAATTTATGGGGCAGTAACAGCACACTTTTCAAAACGTGTTTTTCAGCCCGAAATCAATGCGTTTTTTCAGACTTCAGAATCCCAATGTAACTGCAATTTTCAGAGGAGCACACACTTTCAGCTCTTAACCCCAGTGTGCAGAAAGTGTCAAAACATGTTTTTTCAGCAGAAATAAACATGTTTCTGCAAGTTTGGTCACCCCCATGTAAGTTATGGGGCAGTAACAGCACACTTTTCAAAACGTGTTTTTCAGCCCGAAATAAACGTGTTTTTTCAGACTTCAGAATCCCAATGTAACTGCAAGGCTCAGAAGAGCCCACACACTCAGCTCTTAACCCCAGTGTGAAGAAAGTGTCAAAACGTGTTTTTCAGCAGAAATAAACATGTTTCTGCAAGTTTGGTCACCCCCATGTAAGTTATGGTACAGTAACAGCTTACTTTTCAAAACCTGTTTTTCAACCCGAAATAAACGCGTTTTTTCAGACTTCAGAATCCCAATGTAACTGCAAGGCTCAGAAGAGCCCACACTCTCGGCTCTTAACCCCAGTGTGCAGAAAGTGTTAAAACGTGTTTTTCAGCAGAAATAAACATGTTTCTGCAAGTTTGGTCACCCCCATGTAAGTTATGGGGCAGTAACAGCTCACTTTTCAAAACCTGTTTTTCAACCCGAAATTAACGCGTTTTTCAGACTTCAGAATCGCAATGTAACTGCAGGGCTCAGAAGAGCCCACACACTCAGCTCTTAACCCCAGTGTGCAGAAAGTCTCAAAACATGTTTTTCAGCAGAAATAAACATGTTTCTGCAAGTTTGGTCACCCCCATGTAAGTTATGGGGCAGTAACAGCTCACTTTTCAAAACGTGTTTTTCAGCCCGAAATAAACGCGTTTTTTCAGACTTCAGAATCCCAATGTAACTGCAAGGCTCAGAAGAGCCCATACACTCAGCTCTTAACCCCAGTGTGCAGAAAGTGTCAAAACGTGTTTTTCAGCAGAAATAAACATGTTTCTGCAAGTTTGGTCAAACACATGTAATTTATGGGGCAGTAACAGCACACTTTTCAAAACGTGTTTTTCAGCCCGAAATCAACGCGTTTTTTCAGACTTCAGAATCCCAATGTAACTGCAATTTTCAGAGGAGCACACACTTTCAGCTCTTAACCCCAGTGTGCAGAAAGTGTCAAAACATGTTTTTTCAGCAGAAATAAACATGTTTCTGCAAGTTTGGTCACCCCCATGTAAGTTATGGGGCAGTAACAGCACACTTTTCAAAACGTGTTTTTCAGCCCGAAATAAACGTGTTTTTTCAGACTTCAGAATCCCAATGTAACTGCAAGGCTCAGAAGAGCCCACACACTCAGCTCTTAACCCCAGTGTGAAGAAAGTGTCAAAACGTGTTTTTCAGCAGAAATAAACATGTTTCTGCAAGTTTGGTCACCCCCATGTAAGTTATGGGGCAGTAACAGCTCACTTTTCAAAACGTGTTATTCAGCCCGAAATAAACGCGTTTTTTCAGACTTCAGAATTCCAATGTAATTGCAAGGCTCAGAAGAGCCCACACACTCAGCTCTTAACCCCAGTGTGCAGATAGTGTCAAAACGTGTTTTTCAGCAGAAATAAACATGTTTCTGCAAGTTTGGTCACCCCCATTTAACTTATGGGGCAGTAACAGCACACTTTTCAAAACGTGTTTTTCAGCCCGAAATCAACGCGTTTTTTCAGACTTCAGAATCCCAATGTAACTGCAAGTTTCAGAGGAGCACACACTCTCAGCTCTTAACCCCAGTGTGCAGAAAGTGTCAAAACGTGTTTTTCAGCAGAAATAAACATGTTTCTGTACGTTTGGTCACCCCCATGTAAGTTATGGGGCAGTAACAGCACACTTTTCAAAACGTGTTTTTCAGCCCGAAATAAACGTGTTTTTTCAGTCTTCAGAATCCCAATGTAACTGCAAGGCTCAGAAGAGCCCACACACTCAGCTCTTAATCCCAGTGTGCAGAAAGTGTCAAAACGTGTTTTTCAGCAGAAATAAACATGTTTCTGCAAGTTTGGTCACCCCCATGTAAGTTATGGTGCAGTAACAGCTTACTTTTCAAAACCTGTTTTTCAACCCGAAATAAACGCGTTTTTTCAGACTTCAGAATCCCAATGTAACTGCAAGGCTCAGAAGAGCCCACACTCTCGGCTCTTAACCCCAGTGTGCAGAAAGTGTTAAAACGTGTTTTTCAGCAGAAATAAACATGTTTCTGCAAGTTTGGTCACCCCCATGTAAGTTATGGGGCAGTAACAGCTCACTTTTCAAAACCTGTTTTTCAACCTGAAATTAACGCGTTTTTCAGACTTCAGAATCGCAATGTAACTGCAGGGCTCAGAAGAGCCCACACACTCAGCTCTTAACCCCAGTGTGCAGAAAGTCTCAAAACATGTTTTTCAGCAGAAATAAACATGTTTCTGCAAGTTTGGTCACCCCCATGTAAGTTATGGGGCAGTAACAGCTCACTTTTCAAAACGTGTTTTTCAGCCCGAAATAAACGCGTTTTTTCAGACTTCAGAATCCCAATGTAACTGCAAGGCTCAGAAGAGCCCATACACTCAGCTCTTAACCCCAGTGTGCAGAAAGTGTCAAAACGTGTTTTTCAGCAGAAATAAACATGTTTCTGCAAGTTTGGTCAAACACATGTAATTTATGGGGCAGTAACAGCACACTTTTCAAAACGTGTTTTTCAGCCCGAAATCAACGCGTTTTTTCAGACTTCAGAATCCCAATGTAACTGCAAGTTTCAGAGGAGCACACACTCTCAGCTCTTAACCCCAGTGTGCAGAAAGTGTCAAAACTTGTTTTTCAGCAGAAATAAACATGTTTCTGTACGTTTGGTCTCCCCCATGTAAGTTATGGGGCAGTAACAGCACACTTTTCAAAACGTGTTTTTCAGCCCGAAATAAACGTATTTTTTCAGACTTCAGAATCCCAATGTAACTGCAAGGCTCAGAAGAGCCCACACTCTCGGCTCTTAACCCCAGTGTGCAGAAAGTGTTAAAACGTGTTTTTCAGCAGAAATAAACATGATTCTGCAAGTTTGGTCACCCCCATGTAAGTTATGGGGCAGTAACAGCACACTTTTCAAAACGTGTTTTTCAGCCCGAAATAAACGCGTTTTTTCAGACTTCAGAATCCCAATGTAACTGCAAGGCTCAGAAGAGCCCACACACTCAGCTCTTAACCCCAGTGTGCAGAAAGTGTCAAAACGTGTTTTTCAGCAGAAATAAACATGTTTCTGCAAGTTTGTTCACCCCCATGTAAGTTATGGGGCAGTAACAGCTCACTTTTCAAAACGTGTTTTTCAGCCCGAAATAAACGCGTTTTTTCAGACATCAGAATTCCAATGTAACTGCAAGGCTCAGAGGAGCCCACACTCTCAGCTCTTAACCCCAGTGTGCAGAAAGTGTCAAAACGTGTTTTTCAGCAGAAATAAACATGTTTCTGGAAGTTTGGTCACACCCATGTAAGTTATGGGGCAGTAACAGCACACTTTTCAAAACGTGTTTTTCAGCCCGAAATAAGCACGTTTTTTCAGACTTCAGAATCCCAATGTAACTGCAAGTTTCAGAGGAGCACACACTCTCAGCTCTTAACGCCAGTGTGCAAAAAGTGTCAAAACGTGTTTTTCAGCAGAAATAAACATGTTTCTGCAAGTTTGGTCACCCCCATGTAAGTTATGGGGCAGTAACAGCTCACTTTTCAAAACGTGTTTTTCAGCCCGAAATAAACGCGCCTTTTCAGACTTCAGAATCCTAATGTAATTGCAAGGCTCAGAGGAGCCCACACACTCAGCTCTTAACCCCAGTGTGCAGAAAGTGTCAAAACATGCTTTTCAGCAGAAATAAGCATGTTTCTGTAAGTTTGGTCACCCCCATGTAACTTATGGGGCAGTAACAGCTCACTTTTCAAAACGTGTTTTTCAGCCCGAAATAAACGCGTTTTTTCAGACTTCAGAATTCCAATGTAACTGCAAGGCTCAGAGGAGCCCACACTCTCAGCTCTTAACCCCAGTGTGCAAAAAGTGTCAAAACGTGTTTTTCAGAAGAAATAAACATGTTTCTGCAAGTTTGGTCACCCCCATTTAACTTATGGGGCAGTAACAGCACACTTTTCAAAACGTGTTTTTCAGCCCGAAATAAACACGTTTTTTCAGACTTCAGAATTCCAATGTAACTGCAAGGCTCAGAAGAGCCCACACTCTCAGCTCTTAACCCCAGTGTGCAAAAAGTGTCAAAACGTGTTTTTCAGAAGAAATAAACATGTTTCTGCAAGTTTGGTCACCCCCATGTAAGTTATGGGGCAGTAACAGCACACTTTTCAAAACGTGTTTTTCAGCCCGAAATAAACGCGTTTTTTCAGACTTCAGAATCCCAATGTAACTGCAAGGCTCAGAAGAGCCCACACACTCAGCTCTTAACCCCAGTGTGCAGAAAGTGTCAAAACGTGTTTTTCAGCAGAAATAAACATGTTTCTGCAAGTTTGTTCACCCCCATGTAAGTTATGGGGCAGTAACAGCTCACTTTTCAAAACGTGTTTTTCAGCCCGAAATAAACGCGTTTTTTCAGACTTCAGAATTCCAATGTAACTGCAAGGCTCAGAGGAGCCCACACTCTCAGCTCTTAACCCCAGTGTGCAGAAAGTGTCAAAACGTGTTTTTCAGCAGAAATAAACATGTTTCTGGAAGTTTGGTCACACCCATGTAAGTTATGGGGCAGTAACAGCACACTTATCAAAACGTGTTTTTCAGCCCGAAATAAGCACGTTTTTTCAGACTTCAGAATCCCAATGTAACTGCAAGTTTCAGAGGAGCACACACTCTCAGCTCTTAACGCCAGTGTGCAGAAAGTGTCAAAACGTGTTTTTCAGCAGAAATAAACATGTTTCTGCAAGTTTGGTCACCCCCATGTAAGTTATGGGGCAGTAACAGCTCACTTTTCAAAACGTGTTTTTCAGCCCGAAATAAACGCGCCTTTTCAGACTTCAGAATCCTAATGTAACTGCAAGGCTCAGAGGAGCCCACACACTCAGCTCTTAACCCCAGTGTGCAGAAAGTGTCAAAACATGCTTTTCAGCAGAAATAAGCATGTTTCTGTAAGTTTGGTCACCCCCATGTAACTTATGGGGCAGTAACAGCTCACTTTTCAAAACGTGTTTTTCAGCCCGAAATAAACGCGTTTTTTCAGACTTCAGAATTCCAATGTAACTGCAAGGCTCAGAGGAGCCCACACTCTCAGCTCTTAACCCCAGTGTGCAAAAAGTGTCAAAACGTGTTTTTCAGAAGAAATAAACATGTTTCTGCAAGTTTGGTCACCCCCATTTAACTTATGGGGCAGTAACAGCACACTTTTCAAAACGTGTTTTTCAGCCCGAAATAAACACGTTTTTTCAGACTTCAGAATTCCAATGTAACTGCAAGGCTCAGAAGAGCCCACACTCTCAGCTCTTAACCCCAGTGTGCAAAAAGTGTCAAAACGTGTTTTTCAGAAGAAATAAACATGTTTCTGCAAGTTTGGTCAACCCCATGTAACTTATGTGTCACGATATTAGTTCCCCCTCCTTAAGGGTGCTCCAGCCCTTTCACTAAAGACTTCATTCTCTGCACCTGTTTCCCATTCCCTGCCCACCTTAAAAGCCAGGCGCTGACGCTCTTCCGGGCTCTGCATATGATTTCCGTATCGTGCGAGTCCGGGACCTGGAAGCGCCTGGTCCCGTTAAGGTTTTAACCCCTGTTCCTGTTCCTTGTCCCCTGTCAGCCGGTTCCGACCCGGCCTTCGTGGTTTTAACGTAGTGTTTTAATGGATCTCCTGGCTATGGACTTACCTTCGTGTTTTGGATACTCTATGGATTACTCTTTGGGATTGTTCGCCTCGGGCACACCTCCCCCGTGCACCAGCGCACCTTGAACACGCCCCCCTGTCTTCAACCCCGTTTTCCTGCATGACGTTTCCCCTGTGTTTCCCCACTCCGTCGGATTGTGTCATCCGCATAGGGTCCGGAAAGAACTGTTCGTTACATTATGGGGCAGTAACAGCACACTTTTCAAAACGTGTTTTTTAGCCCAAAATAAACGCGTTTTTTCAGACTTCAGAATCCCAATGTAACTGCAAGTTTCAGAGGAGCCCACACTCTCAGCTCTTAACCCCAGTGTGCAGAAAGTGTCAAAACGTGTTTTTCAGCAGAAATAAACATGTTTCTGTAAGTTTGGTCACCCCCATGTAAGTTATGGGGCAGTAACAGCACACTTTTCAAAACGTGTTTTTCAGCCCGAAATAAACGCGTTTTTTCAGACTTCAGAATTCCAATGTAACTGCAAGGCTCAGAGGAGCCCACACTCTCAGCTCTTAACCCCAGTGTGCAGAAAGTGTCAAAACGTGTTTTTCAGCAGAAATAAACATGTTTCTGCAAGTTTGGTCACCCCCATTTAACTTATGGGGCAGTAACAGCACACTTTTCAAAACGTGTTTTTCAGCCCGAAATAAACACGTTTTTTCAGACTTCAGAATTCCAATGTAACTGCAAGGCTCAGAAGAGCCCACACACTCAGCTCTTAACCCCAGTGTGCAGATAGTGTCAAAATGTGTTTTTCATCGGAAATAAAAATGTTTCTGCATGTTTGGTCAACCCCATTTAACTTATGGGGCAGTAACAGCACACTTTTCAAAACGTGTTTTTCAGCCCGAAATAAACACGTTTTTTCAGACTTCAGAATTCCAATGTAACTGCAAGGCTCAGAAGAGCCCACACACTCAGCTCTTAACCCCAGTGTGCAGATAGTGTCAAAATGTGTTTTTCATCAGAAATAAAAATGTTTCTGCATGTTTGGTCACCCCCATTTAACTTATGGGGCAGTAACAGCACACTTTTCAAAACATGTTTTTCAGCCTGAAATAAACGCGTTTTTCAGACTTCAGAATCGCAATGTAACTGCAGGGCTCAGAAGAGCCCACACACTCAGCTCTTAACCCCAGTGTGCAGAAAGTCTCAAAACATGTTTTTCAGCAGAAATAAACATGTTTCTGCAAGTTTGGTCACCCCCATGTAAGTTATGGGGCAGTAACAGCTCACTTTTCAAAACGTGTTTTTCAGCCCGAAATAAACGCGTTTTTTCAGACTTCAGAATCCCAATGTAACTGCAATTTTCAGAGGAGCACACACTTTCAGCTCTTAACCCCAGTGTGCAGAAAGTGTCAAAACATGTTTTTTCAGCAGAAATAAACATGTTTCTGCAAGTTTGGTCACCCCCATGTAAGTTATGGGGCAGTAACAGCACACTTTTCAAAACGTGTTTTTTAGCCCAAAATAAACGCGTTTTTTCAGACTTCAGAATCCCAATGTAACTGCAAGGCTCAGAAGAGCCCACACACTCAGCTCTTAACCCCAGTGTGAAGAAAGTGTCAAAACGTGTTTTTCAGCAGAAATAAACATGTTTCTGCAAGTTTGGTCACCCCCATGTAAGTTATGGTACAGTAACAGCTTACTTTTCAAAACCTGTTTTTCAACCCGAAATAAACGCGTTTTTTCAGACTTCAGAATCCCAATGTAACTGCAAGGCTCAGAAGAGCCCACACTCTCGGCTCTTAACCCCAGTGTGCAGAAAGTGTTAAAACGTGTTTTTCAGCAGAAATAAACATGTTTCTGCAAGTTTGGTCACCCCCATGTAAGTTATGGGGCAGTAACAGCTCACTTTTCAAAACCTGTTTTTCAACCCGAAATTAACGCGTTTTTCAGACTTCAGAATCGCAATGTAACTGCAGGGCTCAGAAGAGCCCACACACTCAGCTCTTAACCCCAGTGTGCAGAAAGTCTCAAAACATGTTTTTCAGCAGAAATAAACATGTTTCTGCAAGTTTGGTCACCCCCATGTAAGTTATGGGGCAGTAACAGCTCACTTTTCAAAACGTGTTTTTCAGCCCGAAATAAACGCGTTTTTTCAGACTTCAGAATCCCAATGTAACTGCAAGGCTCAGAAGAGCCCATACACTCAGCTCTTAACCCAAGTGTGCAGAAAGTGTCAAAACATGTTTTTTCAGCAGAAATAAACATGTTTCTGCAAGTTTGGTCACCCCCATTTAACTTATGGGGCAGTAACAGCACACTTTTCAAAACATGTTTTTCAGCCCGAAATAAACGTGTTTTTTCAGACTTCAGAATCCCAATGTAACTGCAAGGCTCAGAAGAGCCCACACACTCAGCTCTTAACCCCAGTGTGAAGAAAGTGTCAAAACGTGTTTTTCAGCAGAAATAAACATGTTTCTGCAAGTTTGGTCACCCCCATGTAAGTTATGGGGCAGTAACAGCTCACTTTTCAAAACGTGTTATTCAGCCCGAAATAAACGCGTTTTTTCAGACTTCAGAATTCCAATGTAATTGCAAGGCTCAGAAGAGCCCACACACTCAGCTCTTAACCCCAGTGTGCAGATAGTGTCAAAACGTGTTTTTCAGCAGAAATAAACATGTTTCTGCAAGTTTGGTCACCCCCATTTAACTTATGGGGCAGTAACAGCACACTTTTCAAAACGTGTTTTTCAGCCCGAAATCAACGCGTTTTTTCAGACTTCAGAATCCCAATGTAACTGCAAGTTTCAGAGGAGCACACACTCTCAGCTCTTAACCCCAGTGTGCAGAAAGTGTCAAAACGTGTTTTTCAGCAGAAATAAACATGTTTCTGTACGTTTGGTCACCCCCATGTAAGTTATGGGGCAGTAACAGCACACTTTTCAAAACGTGTTTTTCAGCCCGAAATAAACGTGTTTTTTCAGTCTTCAGAATCCCAATGTAACTGCAAGGCTCAGAAGAGCCCACACACTCAGCTCTTAATCCCAGTGTGCAGAAAGTGTCAAAACGTGTTTTTCAGCAGAAATAAACATGTTTCTGCAAGTTTGGTCACCCCCATGTAAGTTATGGTGCAGTAACAGCTTACTTTTCAAAACCTGTTTTTCAACCCGAAATAAACGCGTTTTTTCAGACTTCAGAATCCCAATGTAACTGCAAGGCTCAGAAGAGCCCACACTCTCGGCTCTTAACCCCAGTGTGCAGAAAGTGTTAAAACGTGTTTTTCAGCAGAAATAAACATGTTTCTGCAAGTTTGGTCACCCCCATGTAAGTTATGGGGCAGTAACAGCTCACTTTTCAAAACCTGTTTTTCAACCTGAAATTAACGCGTTTTTCAGACTTCAGAATCGCAATGTAACTGCAGGGCTCAGAAGAGCCCACACACTCAGCTCTTAACCCCAGTGTGCAGAAAGTCTCAAAACATGTTTTTCAGCAGAAATAAACATGTTTCTGCAAGTTTGGTCACCCCCATGTAAGTTATGGGGCAGTAACAGCTCACTTTTCAAAACGTGTTTTTCAGCCCGAAATAAACGCGTTTTTTCAGACTTCAGAATCCCAATGTAACTGCAAGGCTCAGAAGAGCCCATACACTCAGCTCTTAACCCCAGTGTGCAGAAAGTGTCAAAACGTGTTTTTCAGCAGAAATAAACATGTTTCTGCAAGTTTGGTCAAACACATGTAATTTATGGGGCAGTAACAGCACACTTTTCAAAACGTGTTTTTCAGCCCGAAATCAACGCGTTTTTTCAAACTTCAGAATCCCAATGTAACTGCAATTTTCAGAGGAGCACACACTTTCAGCTCTTAACCCCAGTGTGCAGAAAGTGTCAAAACATGTTTTTTCAGCAGAAATAAACATGTTTCTGCAAGTTTGGTCACCCCCATGTAAGTTATGGGGCAGTAACAGCACACTTTTCAAAACGTGTTTTTCAGCCCGAAATAAACGTGTTTTTTCAGGCTTCAGAATCCCAATGTAACTGCAAGGCTCAGAAGAGCCCACACACTCAGCTCTTAACCCCAGTGTGAAGAAAGTGTCAAAACGTGTTTTTCAGCAGAAATAAACATGTTTCTGCAAGTTTGGTCACCCCCATGTAAGTTATGGTGCAGTAACAGCTTACTTTTCAAAACCTGTTTTTCAACCCGAAATAAACGCGTTTTTTCAGACTTCAGAATCCCAATGTAACTGCAAGGCTCAGAAGAGCCCACACTCTCGGCTCTTAACCCCAGTGTGCAGAAAGTGTTAAAACGTGTTTTTCAGCAGAAATAAACATGATTCTGCAAGTTTGGTCACCCCCATGTAAGTTATGGGGCAGTAACAGCACACTTTTCAAAACGTGTTTTTCAGCCCGAAATAAACGCGTTTTTTCAGACTTCAGAATCCCAATGTAACTGCAAGGCTCAGAAGAGCCCACACACTCAGCTCTTAACCCCAGTGTGCAGAAAGTGTCAAAACGTGTTTTTCAGCAGAAATAAACATGTTTCTGCAAGTTTGTTCACCCCCATGTAAGTTATGGGGCAGTAACAGCTCACTTTTCAAAACGTGTTTTTCAGCCCGAAATAAACGCGTTTTTTCAGACTTCAGAATTCCAATGTAACTGCAAGGCTCAGAAGAGCCCACACACTCAGCTCTTAACCCCAGTGTGAAGAAAGTGTCAAAACGTGTTTTTCAGCAGAAATAAACATGTTTCTGCAAGTTTGGTCACCCCCATGTAAGTTATGGGGCAGTAACAGCTCACTTTTCAAAACGTGTTTTTCAGCCCGAAATAAACGCGCCTTTTCAGACTTCAGAATCCCAATGTAACTGCAAGGCTCAGAGGAGCCCACACACTCAGCTCTTAACCCCAGTGTGCAGAAAGTGTCAAAACATGCTTTTCAGCAGAAATAAGCATGTTTCTGCAAGTTTGGTCAACCCCATGTAACTTATGTGTCACGATATTAGTTCCCCCTCCTTAAGGGTGCTCCAGCCCTTTCACTAAAGACTTCATTCTCTGCACCTGTTTCCCATTCCCTGCCCACCTTAAAAGCCAGGCGCTGACGCTCTTCCGGGCTCTGCATATGATTTCCGTATCGTGCGAGTCCGGGACCTGGAAGCGCCTGGTCCCGTTAAGGTTTTAACCCCTGTTCCTGTTCCTTGTCCCCTGTCAGCCGGTTCCGACCCGGCCTTCGTGGTTTTAACGTAGTGTTTTGATGGATCTCCTGGCTATGGACTTGCCTTCGTGTTTTGGATACTCTATGGATTACTCTTTGGGATTGTTCGCCTCGGGCACACCTCCCCCGTGCACCAGCGCACCTTGAACACGCCCCCCTGTCTTCAACCCCGTTTTCCTGCATGACGTTTCCCCTGTGTTTCCCCACTCCGTCGGATTGTGTCATCCGCATAGGGTCCGGAAAGAACTGTTCGTTACATTATGGGGCAGTAACAGCACACTTTTCAAAACGTGTTTTTTAGCCCAAAATAAACGCGTTTTTTCAGACTTCAGAATCCCAATGTAACTGCAAGTTTCAGAGGAGCCCACACTCTCAGCTCTTAACCCCAGTGTGCAGAAAGTGTCAAAACGTGTTTTTCAGCAGAAATAAACATGTTTCTGTAAGTTTGGTCACCCCCATGTAAGTTATGGGGCAGTAACAGCACACTTTTCAAAACGTGTTTTTCAGCCCGAAATAAACGCGTTTTTTCAGACTTCAGAATTCCAATGTAACTGCAAGGCTCAGAGGAGCCCACACTCTCAGCTCTTAACCCCAGTGTGCAGAAAGTGTCAAAACGTGTTTTTCAGTAGAAATAAACATGTTTCTGCAAGTTTGGTCACCCCCATTTAACTTATGGGGCAGTAACAGCACACTTTTCAAAACGTGTTTTTCAGCCCGAAATAAACACGTTTTTTCAGACTTCAGAATTCCAATGTAACTGCAAGGCTCAGAAGAGCCCACACACTCAGCTCTTAACCCCAGTGTGCAGATAGTGTCAAAATGTGTTTTTCATCGGAAATAAAAATGTTTCTGCATGTTTGGTCAACCCCATTTAACTTATGGGGCAGTAACAGCACACTTTTCAAAACGTGTTTTTCAGCCCGAAATAAACACGTTTTTTCAGACTTCAGAATTCCAATGTAACTGCAAGGCTCAGAAGAGCCCACACACTCAGCTCTTAACCCCAGTGTGCAGATAGTGTCAAAATGTGTTTTTCATCAGAAATAAAAATGTTTCTGCATGTTTGGTCACCCCCATTTAACTTATGGGGCAGTAACAGCACACTTTTCAAAACATGTTTTTCAGCCCGAAATAAACGCGTTTTTCAGACTTCAGAATCGCAATGTAACTGCAGGGCTCAGAAGAGCCCACACACTCAGCTCTTAACCCCAGTGTGCAGAAAGTCTCAAAACATGTTTTTCAGCAGAAATAAACATGTTTCTGCAAGTTTGGTCACCCCCATGTAAGTTATGGGGCAGTAACAGCTCACTTTTCAAAACGTGTTTTTCAGCCCGAAATAAACGCGTTTTTTCAGACTTCAGAATCCCAATGTAACTGCAAGGCTCAGAAGAGCCCATACACTCAGCTCTTAACCCCAGTGTGCAGAAAGTGTCAAAACGTGTTTTTCAGCAGAAATAAACATGTTTCTGCAAGTTTGGTCAAACACATGTAATTTATGGGGCAGTAACAGCACACTTTTCAAAACGTGTTTTTCAGCCCGAAATCAATGCGTTTTTTCAGACTTCAGAATCCCAATGTAACTGCAATTTTCAGAGGAGCACACACTTTCAGCTCTTAACCCCAGTGTGCAGAAAGTGTCAAAACATGTTTTTTCAGCAGAAATAAACATGTTTCTGCAAGTTTGGTCACCCCCATGTAAGTTATGGGGCAGTAACAGCACACTTTTCAAAACGTGTTTTTCAGCCCGAAATAAACGTGTTTTTTCAGACTTCAGAATCCCAATGTAACTGCAAGGCTCAGAAGAGCCCACACACTCAGCTCTTAACCCCAGTGTGAAGAAAGTGTCAAAACGTGTTTTTCAGCAGAAATAAACATGTTTCTGCAAGTTTGGTCACCCCCATGTAAGTTATGGTGCAGTAACAGCTTACTTTTCAAAACCTGTTTTTCAACCCGAAATAAACGCGTTTTTTCAGACTTCAGAATCCCAATGTAACTGCAAGGCTCAGAAGAGCCCACACTCTCGGCTCTTAACCCCAGTGTGCAGAAAGTGTTAAAACGTGTTTTTCAGCAGAAATAAACATGTTTCTGCAAGTTTGGTCACCCCCATGTAAGTTATGGGGCAGTAACAGCTCACTTTTCAAAACCTGTTTTTCAACCCGAAATTAACGCGTTTTTCAGACTTCAGAATCGCAATGTAACTGCAGGGCTCAGAAGAGCCCACACACTCAGCTCTTAACCCCAGTGTGCAGAAAGTCTCAAAACATGTTTTTCAGCAGAAATAAACATGTTTCTGCAAGTTTGGTCACCCCCATGTAAGTTATGGGGCAGTAACAGCTCACTTTTCAAAACGTGTTTTTCAGCCCGAAATAAACGCGTTTTTTCAGACTTCAGAATCCCAATGTAACTGCAAGGCTCAGAAGAGCCCATACACTCAGCTCTTAACCCCAGTGTGCAGAAAGTGTCAAAACGTGTTTTTCAGCAGAAATAAACATGTTTCTGCAAGTTTGGTCAAACACATGTAATTTATGGGGCAGTAACAGCACACTTTTCAAAACGTGTTTTTCAGCCCGAAATCAACGCGTTTTTTCAGACTTCAGAATCCCAATGTAACTGCAATTTTCAGAGGAGCACACACTTTCAGCTCTTAACCCCAGTGTGCAGAAAGTGTCAAAACATGTTTTTTCAGCAGAATTAAACATGTTTCTGCAAGTTTGGTCACCCCCATGTAAGTTATGGGGCAGTAACAGCACACTTTTCAAAACGTGTTTTTCAGCCCGAAATAAACGTGTTTTTTCAGACTTCAGAATCCCAATGTAACTGCAAGGCTCAGAAGAGCCCACACACTCAGCTCTTAACCCCAGTGTGAAGAAAGTGTCAAAACGTGTTTTTCAGCAGAAATAAACATGTTTCTGCAAGTTTGGTCACCCCCATGTAAGTTATGGGGCAGTAACAGCTCACTTTTCAAAACGTGTTATTCAGCCCGAAATAAACGCGTTTTTTCAGACTTCAGAATTCCAATGTAATTGCAAGGCTCAGAAGAGCCCACACACTCAGCTCTTAACCCCAGTGTGCAGATAGTGTCAAAACGTGTTTTTCAGCAGAAATAAACATGTTTCTGCAAGTTTGGTCACCCCCATTTAACTTATGGGGCAGTAACAGCACACTTTTCAAAACGTGTTTTTCAGCCCGAAATCAACGCGTTTTTTCAGACTTCAGAATCCCAATGTAACTGCAAGTTTCAGAGGAGCACACACTCTCAGCTCTTAACCCCAGTGTGCAGAAAGTGTCAAAACGTGTTTTTCAGCAGAAATAAACATGTTTCTGTACGTTTGGTCACCCCCATGTAAGTTATGGGGCAGTAACAGCACACTTTTCAAAACGTGTTTTTCAGCCCGAAATAAACGTGTTTTTTCAGTCTTCAGAATCCCAATGTAACTGCAAGGCTCAGAAGAGCCCACACACTCAGCTCTTAATCCCAGTGTGCAGAAAGTGTCAAAACGTGTTTTTCAGCAGAAATAAACATGTTTCTGCAAGTTTGGTCACCCCCATGTAAGTTATGGTGCAGTAACAGCTTACTTTTCAAAACCTGTTTTTCAACCCGAAATCAACGCGTTTTTTCAGACTTCAGAATCCCAATGTAACTGCAATTTTCAGAGGAGCACACACTTTCAGCTCTTAACCCCAGTGTGCAGAAAGTGTCAAAACATGTTTTTTCAGCAGAAATAAACATGTTTCTGCAAGTTTGGTCACCCCCATGTAAGTTATGGGGCAGTAACAGCACACTTTTCAAAACGTGTTTTTCAGCCCGAAATAAACGTGTTTTTTCAGGCTTCAGAATCCCAATGTAACTGCAAGGCTCAGAAGAGCCCACACACTCAGCTCTTAACCCCAGTGTGAAGAAAGTGTCAAAACGTGTTTTTCAGCAGAAATAAACATGTTTCTGCAAGTTTGGTCACCCCCATGTAAGTTATGGGGCAGTAACAGCTCACTTTTCAAAACGTGTTATTCAGCCCGAAATAAACGCGTTTTTTCAGACTTCAGAATTCCAATGTAATTGCAAGGCTCAGAAGAGCCCACACACTCAGCTCTTAACCCCAGTGTGCAGATAGTGTCAAAACGTGTTTTTCAGCAGAAATAAACATGTTTCTGCAAGTTTGGTCACCCCCATTTAACTTATGGGGCAGTAACAGCACACTTTTCAAAACGTGTTTTTCAGCCCGAAATCAACGCGTTTTTTCAGACTTCAGAATCCCAATGTAACTGCAAGTTTCAGAGGAGCACACACTCTCAGCTCTTAACCCCAGTGTGCAGAAAGTGTCAAAACTTGTTTTTCAACAGAAATAAACATGTTTCTGTACGTTTGGTCACCCCCATGTAAGTTATGGGGCAGTAACAGCACACTTTTCAAAACGTGTTTTTCAGCCCGAAATCAACGCGTTTTTTCAGACTTCAGAATCCCAATGTAACTGCAAGGCTCAGAAGAGCCCACACTCTAGGCTCTTAACCCCAGTGTGCAGAAAGTGTTAAAACGTGTTTTTCAGCAGAAATAAACATGATTCTACAAGTTTGGTCACCCCCATGTAAGTTATGGGGCAGTAACAGCACACTTTTCAAAACGTGTTTTTCAGCCCGAAATAAACGCGTTTTTTCAGACTTCAGAATCCCAATGTAACTGCAAGGCTCAGAAGAGCCCACACACTCAGCTCTTAACCCCAGTGTGAAGAAAGTGTCAAAACGTGTTTTTCAGCAGAAATAAACATGTTTCTGCAAGTTTGGTCACCCCCATGTAAGTTATGGGGCAGTAACAGCTCACTTTTCAAAACGTGTTATTCAGCCCGAAATAAACGCGTTTTTTCAGACTTCAGAATTCCAATGTAATTGCAAGGCTCAGAAGAGCCCACACACTCAGCTCTTAACCCCAGTGTGCAGATAGTGTCAAAACGTGTTTTTCAGCAGAAATAAACATGTTTCTGCAAGTTTGGTCACCCCCATTTAACTTATGGGGCAGTAACAGCACACTTTTCAAAACGTGTTTTTCAGCCCGAAATCAACGCGTTTTTTCAGACTTCAGAATCCCAATGTAACTGCAAGTTTCAGAGGAGCACACACTCTCAGCTCTTAACCCCAGTGTGCAGAAAGTGTCAAAACGTGTTTTTCAGCAGAAATAAACATGTTTCTGTACGTTTGGTCACCCCCATGTAAGTTATGGGGCAGTAACAGCACACTTTTCAAAACGTGTTTTTCAGCCCGAAATAAACGTGTTTTTTCAGTCTTCAGAATCCCAATGTAACTGCAAGGCTCAGAAGAGCCCACACACTCAGCTCTTAATCCCAGTGTGCAGAAAGTGTCAAAACGTGTTTTTCAGCAGAAATAAACATGTTTCTGCAAGTTTGGTCACCCCCATGTAAGTTATGGTGCAGTAACAGCTTACTTTTCAAAACCTGTTTTTCAACCCGAAATAAACGCGTTTTTTCAGACTTCAGAATCCCAATGTAACTGCAAGGCTCAGAAGAGCCCACACTCTCGGCTCTTAACCCCAGTGTGCAGAAAGTGTTAAAACGTGTTTTTCAGCAGAAATAAACATGTTTCTGCAAGTTTGGTCACCCCCATGTAAGTTATGGGGCAGTAACAGCTCACTTTTCAAAACCTGTTTTTCAACCTGAAATTAACGCGTTTTTCAGACTTCAGAATCGCAATGTAACTGCAGGGCTCAGAAGAGCCCACACACTCAGCTCTTAACCCCAGTGTGCAGAAAGTCTCAAAACATGTTTTTCAGCAGAAATAAACATGTTTCTGCAAGTTTGGTCACCCCCATGTAAGTTATGGGGCAGTAACAGCTCACTTTTCAAAACGTGTTTTTCAGCC
This sequence comes from Lepisosteus oculatus, assembly GCF_040954835.1. Classification (NCBI taxonomy): domain Eukaryota; kingdom Metazoa; phylum Chordata; class Actinopteri; order Semionotiformes; family Lepisosteidae; genus Lepisosteus; species Lepisosteus oculatus. The sequence continues at coordinate 27,448,615 of NC_090703.1, read as the reverse complement.
CGAAATAAACGCGTTTTTTCAGACTTCAGAATCCCAATGTAACTGCAAGGCTCAGAAGAGCCCATACACTCAGCTCTTAACCCCAGTGTGCAGAAAGTGTCAAAACGTGTTTTTCAGCAGAAATAAACATGTTTCTGCAAGTTTGGTCAAACACATGTAATTTATGGGGCAGTAACAGCACACTTTTCAAAACGTGTTTTTCAGCCCGAAATCAACGCGTTTTTTCAAACTTCAGAATCCCAATGTAACTGCAATTTTCAGAGGAGCACACACTTTCAGCTCTTAACCCCAGTGTGCAGAAAGTGTCAAAACATGTTTTTTCAGCAGAAATAAACATGTTTCTGCAAGTTTGGTCACCCCCATGTAAGTTATGGGGCAGTAACAGCACACTTTTCAAAACGTGTTTTTCAGCCCGAAATAAACGTGTTTTTTCAGGCTTCAGAATCCCAATGTAACTGCAAGGCTCAGAAGAGCCCACACACTCAGCTCTTAACCCCAGTGTGAAGAAAGTGTCAAAACGTGTTTTTCAGCAGAAATAAACATGTTTCTGCAAGTTTGGTCACCCCCATGTAAGTTATGGTGCAGTAACAGCTTACTTTTCAAAACCTGTTTTTCAACCCGAAATAAACGCGTTTTTTCAGACTTCAGAATCCCAATGTAACTGCAAGGCTCAGAAGAGCCCACACTCTCGGCTCTTAACCCCAGTGTGCAGAAAGTGTTAAAACGTGTTTTTCAGCAGAAATAAACATGATTCTGCAAGTTTGGTCACCCCCATGTAAGTTATGGGGCAGTAACAGCACACTTTTCAAAACGTGTTTTTCAGCCCGAAATAAACGCGTTTTTTCAGACTTCAGAATCCCAATGTAACTGCAAGGCTCAGAAGAGCCCACACACTCAGCTCTTAACCCCAGTGTGCAGAAAGTGTCAAAACGTGTTTTTCAGCAGAAATAAACATGTTTCTGCAAGTTTGTTCACCCCCATGTAAGTTATGGGGCAGTAACAGCTCACTTTTCAAAACGTGTTTTTCAGCCCGAAATAAACGCGTTTTTTCAGACTTCAGAATTCCAATGTAACTGCAAGGCTCAGAAGAGCCCACACACTCAGCTCTTAACCCCAGTGTGAAGAAAGTGTCAAAACGTGTTTTTCAGCAGAAATAAACATGTTTCTGCAAGTTTGGTCACCCCCATGTAAGTTATGGGGCAGTAACAGCTCACTTTTCAAAACGTGTTTTTCAGCCCGAAATAAACGCGCCTTTTCAGACTTCAGAATCCCAATGTAACTGCAAGGCTCAGAGGAGCCCACACACTCAGCTCTTAACCCCAGTGTGCAGAAAGTGTCAAAACATGCTTTTCAGCAGAAATAAGCATGTTTCTGCAAGTTTGGTCAACCCCATGTAACTTATGTGTCACGATATTAGTTCCCCCTCCTTAAGGGTGCTCCAGCCCTTTCACTAAAGACTTCATTCTCTGCACCTGTTTCCCATTCCCTGCCCACCTTAAAAGCCAGGCGCTGACGCTCTTCCGGGCTCTGCATATGATTTCCGTATCGTGCGAGTCCGGGACCTGGAAGCGCCTGGTCCCGTTAAGGTTTTAACCCCTGTTCCTGTTCCTTGTCCCCTGTCAGCCGGTTCCGACCCGGCCTTCGTGGTTTTAACGTAGTGTTTTGATGGATCTCCTGGCTATGGACTTGCCTTCGTGTTTTGGATACTCTATGGATTACTCTTTGGGATTGTTCGCCTCGGGCACACCTCCCCCGTGCACCAGCGCACCTTGAACACGCCCCCCTGTCTTCAACCCCGTTTTCCTGCATGACGTTTCCCCTGTGTTTCCCCACTCCGTCGGATTGTGTCATCCGCATAGGGTCCGGAAAGAACTGTTCGTTACATTATGGGGCAGTAACAGCACACTTTTCAAAACGTGTTTTTTAGCCCAAAATAAACGCGTTTTTTCAGACTTCAGAATCCCAATGTAACTGCAAGTTTCAGAGGAGCCCACACTCTCAGCTCTTAACCCCAGTGTGCAGAAAGTGTCAAAACGTGTTTTTCAGCAGAAATAAACATGTTTCTGTAAGTTTGGTCACCCCCATGTAAGTTATGGGGCAGTAACAGCACACTTTTCAAAACGTGTTTTTCAGCCCGAAATAAACGCGTTTTTTCAGACTTCAGAATTCCAATGTAACTGCAAGGCTCAGAGGAGCCCACACTCTCAGCTCTTAACCCCAGTGTGCAGAAAGTGTCAAAACGTGTTTTTCAGTAGAAATAAACATGTTTCTGCAAGTTTGGTCACCCCCATTTAACTTATGGGGCAGTAACAGCACACTTTTCAAAACGTGTTTTTCAGCCCGAAATAAACACGTTTTTTCAGACTTCAGAATTCCAATGTAACTGCAAGGCTCAGAAGAGCCCACACACTCAGCTCTTAACCCCAGTGTGCAGATAGTGTCAAAATGTGTTTTTCATCGGAAATAAAAATGTTTCTGCATGTTTGGTCAACCCCATTTAACTTATGGGGCAGTAACAGCACACTTTTCAAAACGTGTTTTTCAGCCCGAAATAAACACGTTTTTTCAGACTTCAGAATTCCAATGTAACTGCAAGGCTCAGAAGAGCCCACACACTCAGCTCTTAACCCCAGTGTGCAGATAGTGTCAAAATGTGTTTTTCATCAGAAATAAAAATGTTTCTGCATGTTTGGTCACCCCCATTTAACTTATGGGGCAGTAACAGCACACTTTTCAAAACATGTTTTTCAGCCCGAAATAAACGCGTTTTTCAGACTTCAGAATCGCAATGTAACTGCAGGGCTCAGAAGAGCCCACACACTCAGCTCTTAACCCCAGTGTGCAGAAAGTCTCAAAACATGTTTTTCAGCAGAAATAAACATGTTTCTGCAAGTTTGGTCACCCCCATGTAAGTTATGGGGCAGTAACAGCTCACTTTTCAAAACGTGTTTTTCAGCCCGAAATAAACGCGTTTTTTCAGACTTCAGAATCCCAATGTAACTGCAAGGCTCAGAAGAGCCCATACACTCAGCTCTTAACCCCAGTGTGCAGAAAGTGTCAAAACGTGTTTTTCAGCAGAAATAAACATGTTTCTGCAAGTTTGGTCAAACACATGTAATTTATGGGGCAGTAACAGCACACTTTTCAAAACGTGTTTTTCAGCCCGAAATCAATGCGTTTTTTCAGACTTCAGAATCCCAATGTAACTGCAATTTTCAGAGGAGCACACACTTTCAGCTCTTAACCCCAGTGTGCAGAAAGTGTCAAAACATGTTTTTTCAGCAGAAATAAACATGTTTCTGCAAGTTTGGTCACCCCCATGTAAGTTATGGGGCAGTAACAGCACACTTTTCAAAACGTGTTTTTCAGCCCGAAATAAACGTGTTTTTTCAGACTTCAGAATCCCAATGTAACTGCAAGGCTCAGAAGAGCCCACACACTCAGCTCTTAACCCCAGTGTGAAGAAAGTGTCAAAACGTGTTTTTCAGCAGAAATAAACATGTTTCTGCAAGTTTGGTCACCCCCATGTAAGTTATGGTGCAGTAACAGCTTACTTTTCAAAACCTGTTTTTCAACCCGAAATAAACGCGTTTTTTCAGACTTCAGAATCCCAATGTAACTGCAAGGCTCAGAAGAGCCCACACTCTCGGCTCTTAACCCCAGTGTGCAGAAAGTGTTAAAACGTGTTTTTCAGCAGAAATAAACATGTTTCTGCAAGTTTGGTCACCCCCATGTAAGTTATGGGGCAGTAACAGCTCACTTTTCAAAACCTGTTTTTCAACCCGAAATTAACGCGTTTTTCAGACTTCAGAATCGCAATGTAACTGCAGGGCTCAGAAGAGCCCACACACTCAGCTCTTAACCCCAGTGTGCAGAAAGTCTCAAAACATGTTTTTCAGCAGAAATAAACATGTTTCTGCAAGTTTGGTCACCCCCATGTAAGTTATGGGGCAGTAACAGCTCACTTTTCAAAACGTGTTTTTCAGCCCGAAATAAACGCGTTTTTTCAGACTTCAGAATCCCAATGTAACTGCAAGGCTCAGAAGAGCCCATACACTCAGCTCTTAACCCCAGTGTGCAGAAAGTGTCAAAACGTGTTTTTCAGCAGAAATAAACATGTTTCTGCAAGTTTGGTCAAACACATGTAATTTATGGGGCAGTAACAGCACACTTTTCAAAACGTGTTTTTCAGCCCGAAATCAACGCGTTTTTTCAGACTTCAGAATCCCAATGTAACTGCAATTTTCAGAGGAGCACACACTTTCAGCTCTTAACCCCAGTGTGCAGAAAGTGTCAAAACATGTTTTTTCAGCAGAATTAAACATGTTTCTGCAAGTTTGGTCACCCCCATGTAAGTTATGGGGCAGTAACAGCACACTTTTCAAAACGTGTTTTTCAGCCCGAAATAAACGTGTTTTTTCAGACTTCAGAATCCCAATGTAACTGCAAGGCTCAGAAGAGCCCACACACTCAGCTCTTAACCCCAGTGTGAAGAAAGTGTCAAAACGTGTTTTTCAGCAGAAATAAACATGTTTCTGCAAGTTTGGTCACCCCCATGTAAGTTATGGGGCAGTAACAGCTCACTTTTCAAAACGTGTTATTCAGCCCGAAATAAACGCGTTTTTTCAGACTTCAGAATTCCAATGTAATTGCAAGGCTCAGAAGAGCCCACACACTCAGCTCTTAACCCCAGTGTGCAGATAGTGTCAAAACGTGTTTTTCAGCAGAAATAAACATGTTTCTGCAAGTTTGGTCACCCCCATTTAACTTATGGGGCAGTAACAGCACACTTTTCAAAACGTGTTTTTCAGCCCGAAATCAACGCGTTTTTTCAGACTTCAGAATCCCAATGTAACTGCAAGTTTCAGAGGAGCACACACTCTCAGCTCTTAACCCCAGTGTGCAGAAAGTGTCAAAACGTGTTTTTCAGCAGAAATAAACATGTTTCTGTACGTTTGGTCACCCCCATGTAAGTTATGGGGCAGTAACAGCACACTTTTCAAAACGTGTTTTTCAGCCCGAAATAAACGTGTTTTTTCAGTCTTCAGAATCCCAATGTAACTGCAAGGCTCAGAAGAGCCCACACACTCAGCTCTTAATCCCAGTGTGCAGAAAGTGTCAAAACGTGTTTTTCAGCAGAAATAAACATGTTTCTGCAAGTTTGGTCACCCCCATGTAAGTTATGGTGCAGTAACAGCTTACTTTTCAAAACCTGTTTTTCAACCCGAAATCAACGCGTTTTTTCAGACTTCAGAATCCCAATGTAACTGCAATTTTCAGAGGAGCACACACTTTCAGCTCTTAACCCCAGTGTGCAGAAAGTGTCAAAACGTGTTTTTCAGCAGAAATAAACATGTTTCTGCAAGTTTGGTCACCCCCATGTAAGTTATGGGGCAGTAACAGCTCACTTTTCAAAACGTGTTATTCAGCCCGAAATAAACGCGTTTTTTCAGACTTCAGAATTCCAATGTAATTGCAAGGCTCAGAAGAGCCCACACACTCAGCTCTTAACCCCAGTGTGCAGATAGTGTCAAAACGTGTTTTTCAGCAGAAATAAACATGTTTCTGCAAGTTTGGTCACCCCCATTTAACTTATGGGGCAGTAACAGCACACTTTTCAAAACGTGTTTTTCAGCCCGAAATCAACGCGTTTTTTCAGACTTCAGAATCCCAATGTAACTGCAAGTTTCAGAGGAGCACACACTCTCAGCTCTTAACCCCAGTGTGCAGAAAGTGTCAAAACTTGTTTTTCAACAGAAATAAACATGTTTCTGTACGTTTGGTCACCCCCATGTAAGTTATGGGGCAGTAACAGCACACTTTTCAAAACGTGTTTTTCAGCCCGAAATCAACGCGTTTTTTCAGACTTCAGAATCCCAATGTAACTGCAAGGCTCAGAAGAGCCCACACTCTAGGCTCTTAACCCCAGTGTGCAGAAAGTGTTAAAACGTGTTTTTCAGCAGAAATAAACATGATTCTACAAGTTTGGTCACCCCCATGTAAGTTATGGGGCAGTAACAGCACACTTTTCAAAACGTGTTTTTCAGCCCGAAATAAACGCGTTTTTTCAGACTTCAGAATCCCAATGTAACTGCAAGGCTCAGAAGAGCCCACACACTCAGCTCTTAACCCCAGTGTGCAGAAAGTGTCAAAACGTGTTTTTCAGCAGAAATAAACATGTTTCTGCAAGTTTGTTCACCCCCATGTAAGTTATGGGGCAGTAACAGCTCACTTTTCAAAACGTGTTTTTCAGCCCGAAATAAACGCGTTTTTTCAGACTTCAGAATTCCAATGTAACTGCAAGGCTCAGAGGAGCCCACACTCTCAGCTCTTAACCCCAGTGTGCAGAAAGTGTCAAAACGTGTTTTTCAGCAGAAATAAACATGTTTCTGGAAGTTTGGTCACACCCATGTAAGTTATGGGGCAGTAACAGCACACTTATCAAAACGTGTTTTTCAGCCCGAAATAAGCACGTTTTTTCAGACTTCAGAATCCCAATGTAACTGCAAGTTTCAGAGGAGCACACACTCTCAGCTCTTAACGCCAGTGTGCAGAAAGTGTCAAAACGTGTTTTTCAGCAGAAATAAACATGTTTCTGCAAGTTTGGTCACCCCCATGTAAGTTATGGGGCAGTAACAGCTCACTTTTCAAAACGTGTTTTTCAGCCCGAAATAAACGCGCCTTTTCAGACTTCAGAATCCCAATGTAACTGCAAGGCTCAGAGGAGCCCACACACTCAGCTCTTAACCCCAGTGTGCAGAAAGTGTCAAAACATGCTTTTCAGCAGAAATAAGCATGTTTCTGTAAGTTTGGTCACCCCCATGTAACTTATGGGGCAGTAACAGCTCACTTTTCAAAACGTGTTTTTCAGCCCGAAATAAACGCGTTTTTTCAGACTTCAGAATTCCAATGTAACTGCAAGGCTCAGAGGAGCCCACACTCTCAGCTCTTAACCCCAGTGTGCAGAAAGTGTCAAAACGTGTTTTTCAGCAGAAATAAACATGTTTCTGCAAGTTTGGTCACCCCCATTTAACTTATGGGGCAGTAACAGCACACTTTTCAAAACGTGTTTTTCAGCCCGAAATAAACACGTTTTTTCAGACTTCAGAATTCCAATGTAACTGCAAGGCTCAGAAGAGCCCACACTCTCAGCTCTTAACCCCAGTGTGCAAAAAGTGTCAAAACGTGTTTTTCAGAAGAAATAAACATGTTTCTGCAAGTTTGGTCAACCCCATGTAACTTATGTGTCACGATATTAGTTCCCCCTCCTTAAGGTTGCTCCAGCCCTTTCACTAAAGACTTCATTCTCTGCACCTGTTTCCCATTCCCTGCCCACCTTAAAAGCCAGGCGCTGACGCTCTTCCGGGCTCTGCATATGATTTCCGTATCGTGCGACTCCGGGACCTGGAAGCGCCTGGTCCCGTTAAGGTTTTAACCCCTGTTCCTGTTCCTTGTCCCCTGTCAGCCGGTTCCGACCCGGCCTTCGTGGTTTTAACGTAGTGTTTTGATGGATCTCCTGGCTATGGACTTACCTTCGTGTTTTGGATACTCTATGGATTACTCTTTGGGATTGTTCGCCTCGGGCACACCTCCCCCGTGCACCAGCGCACCTTGGACACGCCCCCCTGTCTTCAACCCCGTTTTCCTGCATGACGTTTCCCCTGTGTTTCCCCACTCCGTCGGATTGTGTCATCCGCATAGGGTCCGGAAAGAACTGTTCGTTACATTATGGGGCAGTAACAGCACACTTTTCAAAACGTGTTTTTTAGCCCAAAATAAACGCGTTTTTTCAGACTTCAGAATCCCAATGTAACTGCAAGTTTCAGAGGAGCCCACACTCTCAGCTCTTAACCCCAGTGTGCAGAAAGTGTCAAAACGTGTTTTTCAGCAGAAATAAACATGTTTCTGTAAGTTTGGTCACCCCTATGTAAGTTATGGGGCAGTAACAGCACACTTTTCAAAACGTGTTTTTCAGTCCGAACTAAACGCGTTTTTTCAGACTTCAGAATCCCAATGTAACTGCAAGTTTCAGAGGAGCCCACACTCTAAGCTCTTAACCCCAGTGTGCAGAAAGTGTCAAAACGTGTTTTTCAGCAGAAATAAACATGTTTCTGCAAGTTTGGTCACCCCCATGTAAGTTATGGGGCAGTAACAGCTCACTTTTCAAAACGTGTTTTTCAGCCCGAAATAAACGCGCCTTTTCAGACTTCAGAATCCCAATGTAACTGCAAGGCTCAGAGGAGCCCACACACTCAGCTCTTAACCCCAGTGTGCAGAAAGTGTCAAAACATGCTTTTCAGCAGAAATAAGCATGTTTCTGTAAGTTTGGTCACCCCCATGTAACTTATGGGGCAGTAACAGCTCACTTTTCAAAACGTGTTTTTCAGCCCGAAATAAACGCGTTTTTTCAGACTTCAGAATTCCAATGTAACTGCAAGGCTCAGAGGAGCCCACACTCTCAGCTCTTAACCCCAGTGTGCAGAAAGTGTCAAAACGTGTTTTTCAGCAGAAATAAACATGTTTCTGCAAGTTTGGTCACCCCCATTTAACTTATGGGGCAGTAACAGCACACTTTTCAAAACGTGTTTTTCAGCCCGAAATAAACACGTTTTTTCAGACTTCAGAATTCCAATGTAACTGCAAGGCTCAGAAGAGCCCACACTCTCAGCTCTTAACCCCAGTGTGCAAAAAGTGTCAAAACGTGTTTTTCAGAAGAAATAAACATGTTTCTGCAAGTTTGGTCAACCCCATGTAACTTATGTGTCACGATATTAGTTCCCCCTCCTTAAGGTTGCTCCAGCCCTTTCACTAAAGACTTCATTCTCTGCACCTGTTTCCCATTCCCTGCCCACCTTAAAAGCCAGGCGCTGACGCTCTTCCGGGCTCTGCATATGATTTCCGTATCGTGCGAGTCCGGGACCTGGAAGCGCCTGGTCCCGTTAAGGTTTTAACCCCTGTTCCTGTTCCTTGTCCCCTGTCAGCCGGTTCCGACCCGGCCTTCGTGGTTTTAACGTAGTGTTTTGATGGATCTCCTGGCTATGGACTTACCTTCGTGTTTTGGATACTCTATGGATTACTCTTTGGGATTGTTCGCCTCGGGCACACCTCCCCCGTGCACCAGCGCACCTTGGACACGCCCCCCTGTCTTCAACCCCGTTTTCCTGCATGACGTTTCCCCTGTGTTTCCCCACTCCGTCGGATTGTGTCATCCGCATAGGGTCCGGAAAGAACTGTTCGTTACATTATGGGGCAGTAACAGCACACTTTTCAAAACGTGTTTTTTAGCCCAAAATAAACGCGTTTTTTCAGACTTCAGAATCCCAATGTAACTGCAAGTTTCAGAGGAGCCCACACTCTCAGCTCTTAACCCCAGTGTGCAGAAAGTGTCAAAACGTGTTTTTCAGCAGAAATAAACATGTTTCTGTAAGTTTGGTCACCCCCATGTAAGTTATGGGGCAGTAACAGCACACTTTTCAAAACGTGTTTTTCAGTCCGAACTAAACGCGTTTTTTCAGACTTCAGAATCCCAATGTAACTGCAAGTTTCAGAGGAGCCCACACTCTAAGCTCTTAACCCCAGTGTGCAGAAAGTGTCAAAACGTGTTTTTCAGCAGAAATAAACATGTTTCTGTAAGTTTGGTCACCCCCATGTAAGTTATGGGGCAGTAACAGCACACTTTTCAAAACGTGTTTTTCAGCCCGAAATAAACGCGTTTTTTCAGACTTCAGAATTCCAATGTAACTGCAAGGCTCAGAGGAGCCCACACTCTCAGCTCTTAACCCCAGTGTGCAGAAAGTGTCAAAACGTGTTTTTCAGCAGAAATAAACATGTTTCTGGAAGTTTGGTCACACCCATGTAAGTTATGGGGCAGTAACAGCACACTTATCAAAACGTGTTTTTCAGCCCGAAATAAGCACGTTTTTTCAGACTTCAGAATCCCAATGTAACTGCAAGTTTCAGAGGAGCACACACTCTCAGCTCTTAACGCCAGTGTGCAGAAAGTGTCAAAACGTGTTTTTCAGCAGAAATAAACATGTTTCTGCAAGTTTGGTCACCCCCATGTAAGTTATGGGGCAGTAACAGCTCACTTTTCAAAACGTGTTTTTCAGCCCGAAATAAACGCGCCTTTTCAGACTTCAGAATCCCAATGTAACTGCAAGGCTCAGAGGAGCCCACACACTCAGCTCTTAACCCCAGTGTGCAGAAAGTGTCAAAACATGTTTTTCAGCAGAAATAAGCATGTTTCTGTAAGTTTGGTCACCCCCATGTAACTTATGGGGCAGTAACAGCTCACTTTTCAAAACGTGTTTTTCAGCCCGAAATAAACGCGTTTTTCAGACTTCAGAATCGCAATGTAACTGCAGGGCTCAGAAGAGCCCACACACTCAGCTCTTAACCCCAGTGTGCAGAAAGTCTCAAAACATGTTTTTCAGCAGAAATAAACATGTTTCTGCAAGTTTGGTCACCCCCATGTAAGTTATGGGGCAGTAACAGCACGCTTTTCAAAACGTGTTTTTCAGCCCGAAATCAACGCGTTTTTTCAGACTTCAGAATCCCAATGTAACTGCAATTTTCAGAGGAGCACACACTTTCAGCTCTTAACCCCAGTGTGCAGAAAGTGTCAAAACATGTTTTTTCAGCAGAAATAAACATGTTTCTGCAAGTTTGGTCACCCCCATGTAAGTTATGGGGCAGTAACAGCACACTTTTCAAAACGTGTTTTTCAGCCCGAAATAAACGTGTTTTTTCAGACTTCAGAATCCCAATGTAACTGCAAGGCTCAGAGGAGCCCACACTCTCAGCTCTTAACCCCAGTGTGCAAAAAGTGTCAAAACGTGTTTTTCAGAAGAAATAAACATGTTTCTGCAAGTTTGGTCACCCCCATTTAACTTATGGGGCAGTAACAGCACACTTTTCAAAACGTGTTTTTCAGCCCGAAATAAACACGTTTTTTCAGACTTCAGAATTCCAATGTAACTGCAAGGCTCAGAAGAGCCCACACTCTCAGCTCTTAACCCCAGTGTGCAAAAAGTGTCAAAACGTGTTTTTCAGAAGAAATAAACATGTTTCTGCAAGTTTGGTCAACCCCATGTAACTTATGTGTCACGATATTAGTTCCCCCTCCTTAAGGTTGCTCCAGCCCTTTCACTAAAGACTTCATTCTCTGCACCTGTTTCCCATTCCCTGCCCACCTTAAAAGCCAGGCGCTGACGCTCTTCCGGGCTCTGCATATGATTTCCGTATCGTGCGAGTCCGGGACCTGGAAGCGCCTGGTCCCGTTAAGGTTTTAACCCCTGTTCCTGTTCCTTGTCCCCTGTCAGCCGGTTCCGACCCGGCCTTCGTGGTTTTAACGTAGTGTTTTGATGGATCTCCTGGCTATGGACTTACCTTCGTGTTTTGGATACTCTATGGATTACTCTTTGGGATTGTTCGCCTCGGGCACACCTCCCCCGTGCACCAGCGCACCTTGGACACGCCCCCCTGTCTTCAACCCCGTTTTCCTGCATGACGTTTCCCCTGTGTTTCCCCACTCCGTCGGATTGTGTCATCCGCATAGGGTCCGGAAAGAACTGTTCGTTACATTATGGGGCAGTAACAGCACACTTTTCAAAACGTGTTTTTTAGCCCAAAATAAACGCGTTTTTTCAGACTTCAGAATCCCAATGTAACTGCAAGTTTCAGAGGAGCCCACACTCTCAGCTCTTAACCCCAGTGTGCAGAAAGTGTCAAAACGTGTTTTTCAGCAGAAATAAACATGTTTCTGTAAGTTTGGTCACCCCCATGTAAGTTATGGGGCAGTAACAGCACACTTTTCAAAACGTGTTTTTCAGTCCGAACTAAACGCGTTTTTTCAGACTTCAGAATCCCAATGTAACTGCAAGTTTCAGAGGAGCCCACACTCTCAGCTCTTAACCCCAGTGTGCAGAAAGTGTCAAAACGTGTTTTTCAGCAGAAATAAACATGTTTCTGTAAGTTTGGTCACCCCCATGTAAGTTATGGGGCAGTAACAGCACACTTTTCAAAACGTGTTTTTCAGCCCGAAATAAACGCGTTTTTTCAGACTTCAGAATTCCAATGTAACTGCAAGGCTCAGAGGAGCCCACACTCTCAGCTCTTAACCCCAGTGTGCAGAAAGTGTCAAAACGTGTTTTTCAGCAGAAATAAACATGTTTCTGGAAGTTTGGTCACACCCATGTAAGTTATGGGGCAGTAACAGCACACTTATCAAAACGTGTTTTTCAGCCCGAAATAAGCACGTTTTTTCAGACTTCAGAATCCCAATGTAACTGCAAGTTTCAGAGGAGCACACACTCTCAGCTCTTAACGCCAGTGTGCAGAAAGTGTCAAAACGTGTTTTTCAGCAGAAATAAACATGTTTCTGCAAGTTTGGTCACCCCCATGTAAGTTATGGGGCAGTAACAGCTCACTTTTCAAAACGTGTTTTTCAGCCCGAAATAAACGCGCCTTTTCAGACTTCAGAATCCCAATGTAACTGCAAGGCTCAGAGGAGCCCACACACTCAGCTCTTAACCCCAGTGTGCAGAAAGTGTCAAAACATGTTTTTCAGCAGAAATAAGCATGTTTCTGTAAGTTTGGTCACCCCCATGTAACTTATGGGGCAGTAACAGCTCACTTTTCAAAACGTGTTTTTCAGCCCGAAATAAACGCGTTTTTCAGACTTCAGAATCGCAATGTAACTGCAGGGCTCAGAAGAGCCCACACACTCAGCTCTTAACCCCAGTGTGCAGAAAGTCTCAAAACATGTTTTTCAGCAGAAATAAACATGTTTCTGCAAGTTTGGTCACCCCCATGTAAGTTATGGGGCAGTAACAGCACGCTTTTCAAAACGTGTTTTTCAGCCCGAAATCAACGCGTTTTTTCAGACTTCAGAATCCCAATGTAACTGCAATTTTCAGAGGAGCACACACTTTCAGCTCTTAACCCCAGTGTGCAGAAAGTGTCAAAACATGTTTTTTCAGCAGAAATAAACATGTTTCTGCAAGTTTGGTCACCCCCATGTAAGTTATGGGGCAGTAACAGCACACTTTTCAAAACGTGTTTTTCAGCCCGAAATAAACGTGTTTTTTCAGACTTCAGAATCCCAATGTAACTGCAAGGCTCAGAAGAGCCCATACACTCAGCTCTTAACCCCAGTGTGCAGAAAGTGTCAAAACGTGTTTTTCAGCAGAAATAAACATGTTTCTGCAAGTTTGGTCAAACACATGTAATTTATGGGGCAGTAACAGCACGCTTTTCAAAACGTGTTTTTCAGCCCGAAATCAACGCGTTTTTTCAGACTTCAGAATCCCAATGTAACTGCAATTTTCAGAGGAGCACACACTTTCAGCTCTTAACCCCAGTGTGCAGAAAGTGTCAAAACATGTTTTTTCAGCAGAAATAAACATGTTTCTGCAAGTTTGGTCACCCCCATGTAAGTTATGGGGCAGTAACAGCACACTTTTCAAAACGTGTTTTTCAGCCCGAAATAAACGTGTTTTTTCAGACTTCAGAATCCCAATGTAACTGCAAGGCTCAGAAGAGCCCACACACTCAGCTCTTAATCCCAGTGTGCAGAAAGTGTCAAAACGTGTTTTATCAGCAGAAATATACATGTTTCTGCAAGTTTGGTCACCCCCATGTAAGTTATGGTGCAGTAACAGCTTACTTTTCAAAACCTGTTTTTCAACCCGAAATAAACGCGTTTTTTCAGACTTCAGAATCCCAATGTAACTGCAAGGCTCAGAAGAGCCCACACTCTCGGCTCTTAACCCCAGTGTGCAGAAAGTGTTAAAACGTGTTTTTCAGCAGAAATAAACATGATTCTGCAAGTTTGGTCACCCCCATGTAAGTTATGGGGCAGTAACAGCACACTTTTCAAAACGTGTTTTTCAGCCCGAAATAAACGCGTTTTTTCAGACTTCAGAATCCCAATGTAACTGCAAGGCTCAGAAGAGCCCACACACTCAGCTCTTAACCCCAGTGTGCAAAAAGTGTCAAAACGTGTTTTTCAGCAGAAATAAACATGTTTCTGTACGTTTGGTCACCCCCATGTAAGTTATGGGGCAGTAACAGCACACTTTTCAAAACGTGTTTTTCAGCCCGAAATAAACACGTTTTTTCAGACTTCAGAATCCCAATGTAATTGCAAGGCTCAGAAGAGTCCACACACTCAGCTCTTAACCCCAGTGTGCAGAAAGTTTCAAAACGTGTTTTTCAGCAGAAATAAACATGTTTCTGCAAGTTTGGTCAACCACATGTAATTTATGGGGCAGTAACAGCTCACTTTTCAAAATTTGTTTTTCAGCCCGAAATAAACGCGTTTTTTCAGACTTCAGAATTCCAATGTAACTGCAAGGCTCAGAGGAGCCCACACTCTCAGCTCTTAACCCCAGTGTGCAGAAAGTGTCAAACCGTGTTTTTCAGCAGAAATAAACATGTTTCTGCAAGTTTGTTCACCCCCATGTAAGTTATGGGGCAGTAACAGCTCACTTTTCAAAACGTGTTTTTCAGCCCGAAATAAACGCGTTTTTTCAGACTTCAGAATTCCAATGTAACTGCAAGGCTCAGAGGAGCCCACACTCTCAGCTCTTAACCCCAGTGTGCAGAAAGTGTCAAACCGTGTTTTTCAGCAGAAATAAACATGTTTCTGCAAGTTTGGTCACCCCCATGTAAGTTATGGGGCAGTAACAGCACACTTATCAAAACGTGTTTTTCAGCCCGAAATCAACGCGTTTTTTCAGACTTCAGCATCCCAATGTAACTGCAATTTTCAGAGGAGCACACACTTTCAGCTCTTAACCCCAGTGTGCAGAAAGTGTCAAAACGTGTTTTTCAGCAGAAATAAACATGTTTCTGCAAGTTTTTTCACCCCCATGTAACTTATGGGGCAGTAACAGCACACTTTTCAAAACGTGTTTTTCAGCCCGAAATAAACGCGTTTTTTCAGACAACTGAATACCCATGTAGCAGCAAGGCTCAGAAGAGCCCACACACTCAGATCTTAACCCCAGTGTGCAGAAAGGGTCAAAACGTGTTTTTCAGCAGAAATAAACATGTTTCTGCAAGTTTGGTCAACCCCATGTAAGTTATGGGGCAGTAACAGTACACTCTGCAAAACGTGTTTTTCAGCCCGAAATAAACGCGTTTTTTCAGACAACTGAATCCCCATGTAGCAGCAATGCTCAGAAGAGCACACACACTCAGATCTTAACCCCAGTGTGCTGAAAG
This sequence comes from Lepisosteus oculatus, assembly GCF_040954835.1. Classification (NCBI taxonomy): domain Eukaryota; kingdom Metazoa; phylum Chordata; class Actinopteri; order Semionotiformes; family Lepisosteidae; genus Lepisosteus; species Lepisosteus oculatus. Next base: position 27,433,387 of record NC_090703.1, on the reverse strand, counting down.
TGTCAAAACATGTTTTTCAGCAGAAATAAACATGTTTCTGCAAGTTTGGTCAACCCCATGTAAGTTATGGGGCAGTAACAGTACACTTTTCAAAACGTGTTTTTCAGCCCGAAATAAACGCGTTTTTTCAGACAACTGAATCCCCATGTAGCAGCAAGGCTCAGAAGAGCCCACACACTCAGATCTTAACCCCAGTGTGCTGAAAGTGTCAAAACATGTTATTCAGCAGAAATAAACATGTTTCTGCAGGTTTGGTCAACCCCATGTAAGTTATGGGGCAGTAACAGTACACTTTTCAAAACGTGTTTTTCAGCCCGAAATAAACGCGTTTTTTCAGACAACTGAATCCCCATGTAGCAGCAAGGCTCAGAAGAGCCCACACACTCAGATCTTAACCCCAGTGTGCTGAAAGTGTCAAAACATGTTTTTCAGCAGAAATAAACATGTTTCTGCAAGTTTGGTCAACCCCATGTAAGTTATGGGGCAGTAACAGTACACTTTTCAAAACGTGTTTTTCAGCCCGAAATAAACGCGTTTTTTCAGACTTCAGAATTCCAATGTAACTGCAAGGCTCAGAAGAGCCCACACACTCAGCTCTTAACCCCAGTGTGCAGATAGTGTCAAAACGTGTTTTTCAGCAGAAATAAATATGTTTCTGCAAGTTTGGTCACCCCCATTTAACTTATGGGGCAGTAACAGCACACTTTTCAAAACGTGTTTTTCAGCCCGAAATAAACGCGTTTTTTCAGACTTCAGAATCGCAATGTAACTGCAAGGTTCAGAAGAGCCCACATACTCAGCTCTTAACCCCAGTGTGCAGAAAGTGTCAAACCGTGTTTTTCAGCAGAAATAAACATGTTTCTGCAAGTTTGGTCACCCCCATTTAACTTATGGGGCAGTAACAGCACACTTTTCAAAACGTGTTTTTCAGCCCGAAATCAACGCGTTTTTTCAGACTTCAGAATCCCAATGTAACTGCAAGTTTCAGAGGAGCACACACTCTCAGCTCTTAACCCCAGTGTGCAGAAAGTGTCAAAACGTGTTTTTCAGCAGAAATAAACATGTTTCTGCACGTTTGGTCACCCCCATGTAAGTTATGGTGCAGTAACAGCTTACTTTTCAAAACCTGTTTTTCAGCCCGAAATAAACGCGTTTTTTCAGACTTCAGAATCCCAATGTAACTGCAAGGCTCAGAAGAGCCCACACGCTCAGCTCTTAACCCCAGTGTGCAGAAAGTGTCAAAACGTGTTTTTCAGCAGAAATAAACATGTTTCTGCAAGTCACCCCCATGTAAGTTATGGGGCAGTAACAGCACACTTATCAAAACGTGTTTTTCAGCCCGAAATCAACGCGTTTTTTCAGACTTCAGAATCCCAATGTAACTGCAATTTTCAGAGGAGCACACACTTTCAGCTCTTAACCCCAGTGTGCAGAAAGTGTCAAAACATGTTTTTCAGCAGAAATAAACATGTTTCTGCAAATTTTTTCACCCCCATGTAACTTATGGGGCAGTAACAGCACACTTTTCAAAACGTGTTTTTCAGCCCGAAATAAACGTGTTTTTTCAGACTTCAGAATCCCAATGTAACTGCAATTTTCAGAGGACCACACACTTTCAGCTCTTAACCCCAGTGTGCAGAAAGTGTCAAAACGTGTTTTTCAGCAGAAATAAACATGTTTCTGCAAGTTTTTTCACCCCCATGTAACTTATGGGGCAGTAACAGCACACTTTTCAAAACGTGTTTTTCAGCCCGAAATAAACGCGTTTTTTCAGACTTCAGAATCGCAATGCAACTGCAAGTCTCAGAAGAGCCCACACACTCAGCTCTTTACCCCAGTGTGCAGAAAGTGTCAAAACGTGTTTTTCAGCAGAAATAAACATGTTTCTGCAAGTTTGGTCAAACACATGTAATTTATGGGGCAGTAACAGCACACTTTTCAAAACGTGTTTTTCAGCCCGAAATAAACGTGTTTTTTCAGACTTCAGAATCCCAATGTAACTGCAAGGCTCAGAAGAGCCCACACACTCAGCTCTTAACCCCAGTGTGCAGAAAGTGTCAAAACGTGTTTTTCAGCAGAAATAAACATGTTTCTGCAAGTTTGGTCACCCCCATGTAAGTTATGGGGCAGTAACAGCTCACTTTTCAAAACGTGTTATTCAGCCCGAAATAAACGCGTTTTTTCAGACTTCAGAATTCCAATGTAACTGCAAGGCTCAGAAGAGCCCACACACTCAGCTCTTAACCCCAGTGTGCAGATAGTGTCAAAACGTGTTTTTCAGCAGAAATAAACATGTTTCTGCAAGTTTGGTCACCCCCATTTAACTTATGGGGCAGTAACAGCACACTTTTCAAAACGTGTTTTTCAGCCCGAAATCAACGCGTTTTTTCAGACTTCAGAATCCCAATGTAACTGCAAGTTTCAGAGGAGCACACACTCTCAGCTCTTAACCCCAGTGTGCAGAAAGTGTCAAAACGTGTTTTTCAGCAGAAATAAACATGTTTCTGTACGTTTGGTCACCCCCATGTAAGTTATGGGGCAGTAACAGCACACTTTTCAAAACGTGTTTTTCAGCCCGAAATAAACTTGTTTTTTCAGACTTCAGAATCCCAATGTAACTGCAAGGCTCAGAAGAGCCCACACACTCAGCTCTTAATCCCAGTGTGCAGAAAGTGTCAAAACGTGTTTTTCAGCAGAAATAAACATGATTCTGCAAGTTTGGTCACCCCCATGTAAGTTATGGGGCAGTAACAGCACACTTTTCAAAACGTGTTTTTCAGCCCGAAATAAACGCGTTTTTTCAGATTTCAGAATCCCAATGTAACTGCAAGGCTTAGAAGAGCCCACACTCTCGGCTCTTAACCCCAGTGTGCAGAAAGTGTTAAAACGTGTTTTTCAGCAGAAATAAACATGATTCTGCAAGTTTGGTCACCCCCATGTAAGTTATGGGGCAGTAACAGCACACTTTTCAAAACGTGTTTTTCAGCCCGAAATAAACACGTTTTTTCAGACTTCAGAATCCCAATGTAATTGCAAGGCTCAGAAGAGTCCACACACTCAGCTCTTAACCCCAGTGTGCAGAAAGTTTCAAAACGTGTTTTTCAGCAGAAATAAACATGTTTCTGCAAGTTTGGTCAACCACATGTAATTTATGGGGCAGTAACAGCTCACTTTTCAAAATGTGTTTTTCAGCCCGAAATAAACGCGTTTTTTCAGACTTCAGAATTCCAATGTAACTGCAAGGCTCAGAGGAGCCCACACTCTCAGCTCTTAACCCCAGTGTGCAGAAAGTGTCATACCGTGTTTTTCAGCAGAAATAAACATGTTTCTGCAAGTTTGTTCACCCCCATGTAAGTTATGGGGCAGTAACAGCTCACTTTTCAAAACGTGTTTTTCAGCCCGAAATAAACGCGTTTTTTCAGACTTCAGAATTCCAATGTAACTGCAAGGCTCAGAGGAGCCCACACTCTCAGCTCTTAACCCCAGTGTGCAGAAAGTGTCAAACCGTGTTTTTCAGCAGAAATAAACATGTTTCTGCAAGTTTGGTCACCCCCATGTAAGTTATGGGGCAGTAACAGCACACTTATCAAAACGTGTTTTTCAGCCCGAAATCAACGCGTTTTTTCAGACTTCAGAATCCCAATGTAACTGCAATTTTCAGAGGAGCACACACTTTCAGCTCTTAACCCCAGTGTGCAGAAAGTGTCAAAACGTGTTTTTCAGCAGAAATAAACATGTTTCTGCAAGTTTTTTCACCCCCATGTAACTTATGGGGCAGTAACAGCACACTTTTCAAAACTTGTTTTTCAGCCCGAAATAAACGCGTTTTTTCAGACTTCAGAATCCCAATGTAACTGCAAGGCTCAGAAGAGCCCACACGCTCAGCTCTTAACCCCAGTGTGCAGAAAGTGTCAAAACGTGTTTTTCAGCAGAAATAAACATGTTTCTGCAAGTTTGTTCACCCCCATGTAAGTTATGGGGCAGTAACAGCTCACTTTTCAAAACGTGTTTTTCAGACCGAAATAAACGCGTTTTTTCAGACTTCAGAATCACAATGTAACTGCAAGCCTCAAAAGAGCCCACACTCTCAGCTCTTAACCCCAGTGTGCAGAAAGTGTTAAAACGTGTTTTTCAGCAGAAATAAACATGTTTCTGCAAGTTTGGTCAACCACATGTAATTTATGGGGCAGTAACAGCACACTTTTCAAAACGTGTTTTTCAGCCCGAAATAAACGCGTTTTTTCAGACTTCAGAATCCCAATGTAACTGCAAGGCTCAGAAGAGCCCACACACTCAGCTCTTAACCCCAGTGTGTAGAAAGTGTCAAAATGTGTTTTTCAGCAGAAATAAACATGTTTCTGCAAGTTTGTTCACCCCCATGTAAGTTATGGGGCAGTAACAGCTCACTTTTCAAAACGTGTTTTTCAGCCCGAAATAAACGCGTTTTTTCAGACTTCAGAATCGCAATGTAACTGCAAGGTTCAGAAGAGACCACATACTCAGCTCTTAACCCCAGTGTGCAGAAAGTGTCAAACCGTGTTTTTCAGCAGAAATAAACATGTTTCTGCAAGTTTGGTCACCCCCATGTAAGTTATGGTGCAGTAACAGCTTACTTTTCAAAACCTGTTTTTCAACCCGAAATAAACGCGTTTTTTCAGACTTCAGAATCCCAATGTAACTGCAAAGCTCAGAAGAGCCCACACTCTCGGCTCTTAACCCCAGTGTGCAGAAAGTGTTAAAACGTGTTTATCAGCAGAAATAAACATGATTCTGCAACTTTGGTCACCCCCATGTAAGTTATGGGGCAGTAACAGCACACTTTTCAAAACGTGTTTTTCAGCCCGAAATAAACGCGTTTTTTCAGACTTCAGAATACCAATGTAACTGCAAGGCTCAGAAGAGCCCACACTCTCGGCTCTTAACCCCAGTGTGCAGAAAGTGTTAAAACGTGTTTTTCAGCAGAAATAAACATGTTTCTGTACGTTTGGTCACCCCCATGTAACTTATGGGGCAGTAACAGCACACTTTTCAAAACGTGTTTTTCAGCCCGAAATAAACGCGTTTTTTCAGACTTCAGAATTCCAATGTAACTGCAAGGCTCAGAGGAGCCCACACTCTCAGCTCTTAACCCCAGTGTGCAGAAAGTGTCAAAACGTGTTTTTCAGCAGAAATAAACATGTTTCTGCAAGTCACCCCCATGTAAGTTATGGGGCAGTAACAGCACACTTATCAAAACGTGTTTTTCAGCCCGAAATCAACGCGTTTTTTCAGACTTCAGAATCCCAATGTAACTGCAATTTTCAGAGGAGCACACACTTTCAGCTCTTAACCCCAGTGTGCAGAAAGTGTCAAAACATGTTTTTCAGCAGAAATAAACATGTTTCTGCAAGTTTTTTCACCCCCATGTAACTTATGGGGCAGTAACAGCACACTTTTCAAAACGTGTTTTTCAGCCCGAAATAAACGTGTTTTTTCAGACTTCAGAATCCCAATGTAACTGCAATTTTCAGAGGACCACACACTTTCAGCTCTTAACCCCAGTGTGCAGAAAGTGTCAAAACGTGTTTTTCAGCAGAAATAAACATGTTTCTGCAAGTTTTTTCACCCCCATGTAACTTATGGGGCAGTAACAGCACACTTTTCAAAACGTGTTTTTCAGCCCGAAATAAACGCGTTTTTTCAGACTTCAGAATCGCAATGCAACTGCAAGTCTCAGAAGAGCCCACACACTCAGCTCTTTACCCCAGTGTGCAGAAAGTGTCAAAACGTGTTTTTCAGCAGAAATAAACATGTTTCTGCAAGTTTGGTCAAACACATGTAATTTATGGGGCAGTAACAGCACACTTTTCAAAACGTGTTTTTCAGCCCGAAATAAACGTGTTTTTTCAGACTTCAGAATCCCAATGTAACTGCAAGGCTCAGAAGAGCCCACACACTCAGCTCTTAACCCCAGTGTGCAGAAAGTGTCAAAACGTGTTTTTCAGCAGAAATAAACATGTTTCTGCAAGTTTGGTCACCCCCATGTAAGTTATGGGGCAGTAACAGCTCACTTTTCAAAACGTGTTATTCAGCCCGAAATAAACGCGTTTTTTCAGACTTCAGAATTCCAATGTAACTGCAAGGCTCAGAAGAGCCCACACACTCAGCTCTTAACCCCAGTGTGCAGATAGTGTCAAAACGTGTTTTTCAGCAGAAATAAACATGTTTCTGCAAGTTTGGTCACCCCCATTTAACTTATGGGGCAGTAACAGCACACTTTTCAAAACGTGTTTTTCAGCCCGAAATCAACGCGTTTTTTCAGACTTCAGAATCCCAATGTAACTGCAAGTTTCAGAGGAGCACACACTCTCAGCTCTTAACCCCAGTGTGCAGAAAGTGTCAAAACGTGTTTTTCAGCAGAAATAAACATGTTTCTGTACGTTTGGTCACCCCCATGTAAGTTATGGGGCAGTAACAGCACACTTTTCAAAACGTGTTTTTCAGCCCGAAATAAACTTGTTTTTTCAGACTTCAGAATCCCAATGTAACTGCAAGGCTCAGAAGAGCCCACACACTCAGCTCTTAATCCCAGTGTGCAAAAAGTGTCAAAACGTGTTTTTCAGCAGAAATAAACATGTTTCTGTACGTTTGGTCACCCCCATGTAAGTTATGGGGCAGTAACAGCACACTTTTCAAAACGTGTTTTTCAGCCCGAAATAAACGCGTTTTTTCAGACTTCAGAATCGCAATGCAACTGCAAGTCTCAGAAGAGCCCACACACTCAGCTCTTAACCCCAGTGTGCAGAAAGTGTCAAAACGTGTTTTTCAGCAGAAATAAACATGTTTCTGCAAGTTTGGTCAAGCACATGTAATTTATGGGGCAGTAACAGCACACTTTTCAAAACGTGTTTTTCAGCCCGAAATCAACGCGTTTTTTCAGACTTCAGAATCCCAATGTAACTGCAATTTTCAGAGGAGCACACACTTTCAGCTCTTAACCCCAGTGTGCAGAAAGTGTCAAAACATGTTTTTTCAGCAGAAATAAACATGTTTCTGCAAGTTTGGTCACCCCCATGTAAGTTATGGGGCAGTAACAGCACACTTTTCAAAACGTGTTTTTCAGCCCGAAATAAACGCGTTTTTTCAGACTTCAGAATTCCAATGTAACTGCAAGGCTCAGAGGAGCCCACACTCTCAGCTCTTAACCCCAGTGTGCAGAAAGTGTCAAAACGTGTTTTTCAGCAGAAATAAACATGTTTCTGCAAGTTTGGTCAACCCCATGTAACTTATGGGGCAGTAACAGCACACTTTTCAAAACGTGTTTTTCAGCCCGAAATAAACGCGTTTTTTCAGACTTCAGAATCCCAATGTAACTGCAAGGCTCAGAAGAGCCCACACGCTCAGCTCTTAACCCCAGTGTGCAGAAAGTGTCAAAACGTGTTTTTCAGCAGAAATAAACATGTTTCTGCAAGTTTGTTCACCCCCATGTAAGTTATGGGGCAGTAACAGCTCACTTTTCAAAACGTGTTTTTCAGCCCGAAATAAACGCGTTTTTTCAGACTTCAGAATCGCAATGTAACTGCAAGCCTCAAAAGAGCCCACACTCTCAGCTCTTAACCCCAGTGTGCAGAAAGTGTTAAAACGTGTTTTTCAGCAGAAATAAACATGATTCTGCATGTTTGGTCACCCCCATGTAAGTTATGGGGCAGTAACAGCACACTTTTCAAAACGTGTTTTTCAGCCCGAAATAAACACGTTTTTTCAGACTTCAGAATCCCAATGTAATTGCAAGGCTCAGAAGAGTCCACACACTCAGCTCTTAACCCCAGTGTGCAGAAAGTTTCAAAACGTGTTTTTCAGCAGAAATAAACATGTTTCTGCAAGTTTGGTCAACCACATGTAATTTATGGGGCAGTAACAGCACACTTTTCAAAACGTGTTTTTCAGCCCGAAATAAACGCGTTTTTTCAGACTTCAGAATCCCAATGTAACTGCAAGGCTCAGAAGAGTCCACACACTCAGCTCTTAACCCCAGTGTGCAGAAAGTTTCAAAACGTGTTTTTCAGCAGAAATAAACATGTTTCTGCAAGTTTGGTCAACCACATGTAATTTATGGGGCAGTAACAGCACACTTTTCAAAACGTGTTTTTCAGCCCGAAATAAACGCGTTTTTTCAGACTTCAGAATCCCAATGTAACTGCAAGGCTCAGAAGAGCCCACACACTCAGCTCTTAACCCCAGTGTGTAGAAAGTGTCAAAATGTGTTTTTCAGCAGAAATAAACATGTTTCTGCAAGTTTGTTCACCCCCATGTAAGTTATGGGGCAGTAACAGCTCACTTTTCAAAACGTGTTTTTCAGCCCGAAATAAACACGTTTTTTCAGACTTCAGAATCGCAATGTAACTGCAAGGTTCAGAAGAGACCACATACTCAGCTCTTAACCCCAGTGTGCAGAAAGTGTCAAACCGTGTTTTTCAGCAGAAATAAACATGTTTCTGCAAGTTTGGTCACCCCCATGTAAGTTATGGTGCAGTAACAGCTTACTTTTCAAAACCTGTTTTTCAACCCGAAATAAACGCGTTTTTTCAGACTTCAGAATCCCAATGTAACTGCAAAGCTCAGAAGAGCCCACACTCTCGGCTCTTAACCCCAGTGTGCAGAAAGTGTTAAAACGTGTTTATCAGCAGAAATAAACATGATTCTGCAACTTTGGTCACCCCCATGTAAGTTATGGGGCAGTAACAGCACACTTTTCAAAACGTGTTTTTCAGCCCGAAATAAACGCGTTTTTTCAGACTTCAGAATACCAATGTAACTGCAAGGCTCAGAAGAGCCCACACTCTCGGCTCTTAACCCCAGTGTGCAGAAAGTGTTAAAACGTGTTTTTCAGCAGAAATAAACATGTTTCTGTACGTTTGGTCACCCCCATGTAACTTATGGGGCAGTAACAGCACACTTTTCAAAACGTGTTTTTCAGCCCGAAATAAACGCGTTTTTTCAGACTTCAGAATTCCAATGTAACTGCAAGGCTCAGAGGAGCCCACACTCTCAGCTCTTAACCCCAGTGTGCAGAAAGTGTCAAAACGTGTTTTTCAGCAGAAATAAACATGTTTCTGCAAGTCACCCCCATGTAAGTTATGGGGCAGTAACAGCACACTTATCAAAACGTGTTTTTCAGCCCGAAATCAACGCGTTTTTTCAGACTTCAGAATCCCAATGTAACTGCAATTTTCAGAGGAGCACACACTTTCAGCTCTTAACCCCAGTGTGCAGAAAGTGTCAAAACATGTTTTTCAGCAGAAATAAACATGTTTCTGCAAGTTTTTTCACCCCCATGTAACTTATGGGGCAGTAACAGCACACTTTTCAAAACGTGTTTTTCAGCCCGAAATAAACGTGTTTTTTCAGACTTCAGAATCCCAATGTAACTGCAATTTTCAGAGGACCACACACTTTCAGCTCTTAACCCCAGTGTGCAGAAAGTGTCAAAACGTGTTTTTCAGCAGAAATAAACATGTTTCTGCAAGTTTTTTCACCCCCATGTAACTTATGGGGCAGTAACAGCACACTTTTCAAAACGTGTTTTTCAGCCCGAAATAAACGCGTTTTTTCAGACTTCAGAATCGCAATGCAACTGCAAGTCTCAGAAGAGCCCACACACTCAGCTCTTTACCCCAGTGTGCAGAAAGTGTCAAAACGTGTTTTTCAGCAGAAATAAACATGTTTCTGCAAGTTTGGTCAAACACATGTAATTTATGGGGCAGTAACAGCACACTTTTCAAAACGTGTTTTTCAGCCCGAAATAAACGTGTTTTTTCAGACTTCAGAATCCCAATGTAACTGCAAGGCTCAGAAGAGCCCACACACTCAGCTCTTAACCCCAGTGTGCAGAAAGTGTCAAAACGTGTTTTTCAGCAGAAATAAACATGTTTCTGCAAGTTTGGTCACCCCCATGTAAGTTATGGGGCAGTAACAGCTCACTTTTCAAAACGTGTTATTCAGCCCGAAATAAACGCGTTTTTTCAGACTTCAGAATTCCAATGTAACTGCAAGGCTCAGAAGAGCCCACACACTCAGCTCTTAACCCCAGTGTGCAGATAGTGTCAAAACGTGTTTTTCAGCAGAAATAAACATGTTTCTGCAAGTTTGGTCACCCCCATTTAACTTATGGGGCAGTAACAGCACACTTTTCAAAACGTGTTTTTCAGCCCGAAATCAACGCGTTTTTTCAGACTTCAGAATCCCAATGTAACTGCAAGTTTCAGAGGAGCACACACTCTCAGCTCTTAACCCCAGTGTGCAGAAAGTGTCAAAACGTGTTTTTCAGCAGAAATAAACATGTTTCTGTACGTTTGGTCACCCCCATGTAAGTTATGGGGCAGTAACAGCACACTTTTCAAAACGTGTTTTTCAGCCCGAAATAAACTTGTTTTTTCAGACTTCAGAATCCCAATGTAACTGCAAGGCTCAGAAGAGCCCACACACTCAGCTCTTAATCCCAGTGTGCAAAAAGTGTCAAAACGTGTTTTTCAGCAGAAATAAACATGTTTCTGTACGTTTGGTCACCCCCATGTAAGTTATGGGGCAGTAACAGCACACTTTTCAAAACGTGTTTTTCAGCCCGAAATAAACGCGTTTTTTCAGACTTCAGAATCGCAATGCAACTGCAAGTCTCAGAAGAGCCCACACACTCAGCTCTTAACCCCAGTGTGCAGAAAGTGTCAAAACGTGTTTTTCAGCAGAAATAAACATGTTTCTGCAAGTTTGGTCAAGCACATGTAATTTATGGGGCAGTAACAGCACACTTTTCAAAACGTGTTTTTCAGCCCGAAATCAACGCGTTTTTTCAGACTTCAGAATCCCAATGTAACTGCAATTTTCAGAGGAGCACACACTTTCAGCTCTTAACCCCAGTGTGCAGAAAGTGTCAAAACATGTTTTTTCAGCAGAAATAAACATGTTTCTGCAAGTTTGGTCACCCCCATGTAAGTTATGGGGCAGTAACAGCACACTTTTCAAAACGTGTTTTTCAGCCCGAAATAAACGCGTTTTTTCAGACTTCAGAATTCCAATGTAACTGCAAGGCTCAGAGGAGCCCACACTCTCAGCTCTTAACCCCAGTGTGCAGAAAGTGTCAAAACGTGTTTTTCAGCAGAAATAAACATGTTTCTGCAAGTTTGGTCAACCCCATGTAACTTATGGGGCAGTAACAGCACACTTTTCAAAACGTGTTTTTCAGCCCGAAATAAACGCGTTTTTTCAGACTTCAGAATCCCAATGTAACTGCAAGGCTCAGAAGAGCCCACACGCTCAGCTCTTAACCCCAGTGTGCAGAAAGTGTCAAAACGTGTTTTTCAGCAGAAATAAACATGTTTCTGCAAGTTTGTTCACCCCCATGTAAGTTATGGGGCAGTAACAGCTCACTTTTCAAAACGTGTTTTTCAGCCCGAAATAAACGCGTTTTTTCAGACTTCAGAATCGCAATGTAACTGCAAGCCTCAAAAGAGCCCACACTCTCAGCTCTTAACCCCAGTGTGCAGAAAGTGTTAAAACGTGTTTTTCAGCAGAAATAAACATGATTCTGCATGTTTGGTCACCCCCATGTAAGTTATGGGGCAGTAACAGCACACTTTTCAAAACGTGTTTTTCAGCCCGAAATAAACACGTTTTTTCAGACTTCAGAATCCCAATGTAATTGCAAGGCTCAGAAGAGTCCACACACTCAGCTCTTAACCCCAGTGTGCAGAAAGTTTCAAAACGTGTTTTTCAGCAGAAATAAACATGTTTCTGCAAGTTTGGTCAACCACATGTAATTTATGGGGCAGTAACAGCACACTTTTCAAAACGTGTTTTTCAGCCCGAAATAAACGCGTTTTTTCAGACTTCAGAATCCCAATGTAACTGCAAGGCTCAGAAGAGCCCACACACTCAGCTCTTAACCCCAGTGTGTAGAAAGTGTCAAAATGTGTTTTTCAGCAGAAATAAACATGTTTCTGCAAGTTTGTTCACCCCCATGTAAGTTATGGGGCAGTAACAGCTCACTTTTCAAAACGTGTTTTTCAGCCCGAAATAAACACGTTTTTTCAGACTTCAGAATCGCAATGTAACTGCAAGGTTCAGAAGAGACCACATACTCAGCTCTTAACCCCAGTGTGCAGAAAGTGTCAAACCGTGTTTTTCAGCAGAAATAAACATGTTTCTGCAAGTTTGGTCACCCCCATGTAAGTTATGGTGCAGTAACAGCTTACTTTTCAAAACCTGTTTTTCAACCCGAAATAAACGCGTTTTTTCAGACTTCAGAATCCCAATGTAACTGCAAAGCTCAGAAGAGCCCACACTCTCGGCTCTTAACCCCAGTGTGCAGAAAGTGTTAAAACGTGTTTATCAGCAGAAATAAACATGATTCTGCAACTTTGGTCACCCCCATGTAAGTTATGGGGCAGTAACAGCACACTTTTCAAAACGTGTTTTTCAGCCCGAAATAAACGCGTTTTTTCAGACTTCAGAATCCCAATGTAACTGCAAGGCTCAGAAGAGCCCACACTCTCGGCTCTTAACCCCAGTGTGCAGAAAGTGTTAAAACGTGTTTTTCAGCAGAAATAAACATGTTTCTGTACGTTTGGTCACCCCCATGTAACTTATGGGGCAGTAACAGCACACTTTTCAAAACGTGTTTTTCAGCCCGAAATAAACGCGTTTTTTCAGACTTCAGAATTCCAATGTAACTGCAAGGCTCAGAGGAGCCCACACTCTCAGCTCTTAACCCCAGTGTGCAGAAAGTGTCAAAACGTGTTTTTCAGCAGAAATAAACATGTTTCTGCAAGTCACCCCCATGTAAGTTATGGGGCAGTAACAGCACACTTATCAAAACGTGTTTTTCAGCCCGAAATCAACGCGTTTTTTCAGACTTCAGAATCCCAATGTAACTGCAATTTTCAGAGGAGCACACACTTTCAGCTCTTAACCCCAGTGTGCAGAAAGTGTCAAAACATGTTTTTCAGCAGAAATAAACATGTTTCTGCAAGTTTTTTCACCCCCATGTAACTTATGGGGCAGTAACAGCACACTTTTCAAAACGTGTTTTTCAGCCCGAAATAAACGTGTTTTTTCAGACTTCAGAATCCCAATGTAACTGCAATTTTCAGAGGACCACACACTTTCAGCTCTTAACCCCAGTGTGCAGAAAGTGTCAAAACGTGTTTTTCAGCAGAAATAAACATGTTTCTGCAAGTTTTTTCACCCCCATGTAACTTATGGGGCAGTAACAGCACACTTTTCAAAATGTGTTTTTCAGCCCGAAATAAACGCGTTTTTTCAGACTTCAGAATCGCAATGCAACTGCAAGTCTCAGAAGAGCCCACACACTCAGCTCTTTACCCCAGTGTGCAGAAAGTGTCAAAACGTGTTTTTCAGCAGAAATAAACATGTTTCTGCAAGTTTGGTCAAACACATGTAATTTATGGGGCAGTAACAGCACACTTTTCAAAACGTGTTTTTCAGCCCGAAATAAACGTGTTTTTTCAGACTTCAGAATCCCAATGTAACTGCAAGGCTCAGAAGAGCCCACACACTCAGCTCTTAACCCCAGTGTGCAGAAAGTGTCAAAACGTGTTTTTCAGCAGAAATAAACATGTTTCTGCAAGTTTGGTCACCCCCATGTAAGTTATGGGGCAGTAACAGCTCACTTTTCAAAACGTGTTATTCAGCCCGAAATAAACGCGTTTTTTCAGACTTCAGAATTCCAATGTAACTGCAAGGCTCAGAAGAGCCCACACACTCAGCTCTTAACCCCAGTGTGCAGATAGTGTCAAAACGTGTTTTTCAGCAGAAATAAACATGTTTCTGCAAGTTTGGTCACCCCCATTTAACTTATGGGGCAGTAACAGCACACTTTTCAAAACGTGTTTTTCAGCCCGAAATCAACGCGTTTTTTCAGACTTCAGAATCCCAATGTAACTGCAAGTTTCAGAGGAGCACACACTCTCAGCTCTTAACCCCAGTGTGCAGAAAGTGTCAAAACGTGTTTTTCAGCAGAAATAAACATGTTTCTGTACGTTTGGTCACCCCCATGTAAGTTATGGGGCAGTAACAGCACACTTTTCAAAACGTGTTTTTCAGCCCGAAATAAACTTGTTTTTTCAGACTTCAGAATCCCAATGTAACTGCAAGGCTCAGAAGAGCCCACACACTCAGCTCTTAATCCCAGTGTGCAAAAAGTGTCAAAACGTGTTTTTCAGCAGAAATAAACATGTTTCTGTACGTTTGGTCACCCCCATGTAAGTTATGGGGCAGTAACAGCACACTTTTCAAAACGTGTTTTTCAGCCCGAAATAAACGCGTTTTTTCAGACTTCAGAATCGCAATGCAACTGCAAGTCTCAGAAGAGCCCACACACTCAGCTCTTAACCCCAGTGTGCAGAAAGTGTCAAAACGTGTTTTTCAGCAGAAATAAACATGTTTCTGCAAGTTTGGTCAAGCACATGTAATTTATGGGGCAGTAACAGCACACTTTTCAAAACGTGTTTTTCAGCCCGAAATCAACGCGTTTTTTCAGACTTCAGAATCCCAATGTAACTGCAATTTTCAGAGGAGCACACACTTTCAGCTCTTAACCCCAGTGTGCAGAAAGTGTCAAAACATGTTTTTTCAGCAGAAATAAACATGTTTCTGCAAGTTTGGTCACCCCCATGTAAGTTATGGGGCAGTAACAGCACACTTTTCAAAACGTGTTTTTCAGCCCGAAATAAACGCGTTTTTTCAGACTTCAGAATTCCAATGTAACTGCAAGGCTCAGAGGAGCCCACACTCTCAGCTCTTAACCCCAGTGTGCAGAAAGTGTCAAAACGTGTTTTTCAGCAGAAATAAACATGTTTCTGCAAGTTTGGTCAACCCCATGTAACTTATGGGGCAGTAACAGCACACTTTTCAAAACGTGTTTTTCAGCCCGAAATAAACGCGTTTTTTCAGACTTCAGAATCCCAATGTAACTGCAAGGCTCAGAAGAGCCCACACGCTCAGCTCTTAACCCCAGTGTGCAGAAAGTGTCAAAACGTGTTTTTCAGCAGAAATAAACATGTTTCTGCAAGTTTGTTCACCCCCATGTAAGTTATGGGGCAGTAACAGCTCACTTTTCAAAACGTGTTTTTCAGACCGAAATAAACGCGTTTTTTCAGACTTCAGAATCGCAATGTAACTGCAAGCCTCAAAAGAGCCCACACTCTCAGCTCTTAACCCCAGTGTGCAGAAAGTGTTAAAACGTGTTTTTCAGCAGAAATAAACATGATTCTGCATGTTTGGTCACCCCCATGTAAGTTATGGGGCAGTAACAGCACACTTTTCAAAACGTGTTTTTCAGCCCGAAATAAACACGTTTTTTCAGACTTCAGAATCCCAATGTAATTGCAAGGCTCAGAAGAGTCCACACACTCAGCTCTTAACCCCAGTGTGCAGAAAGTTTCAAAACGTGTTTTTCAGCAGAAATAAACATGTTTCTGCAAGTTTGGTCAACCACATGTAATTTATGGGGCAGTAACAGCACACTTTTCAAAACGTGTTTTTCAGCCCGAAATAAACGCGTTTTTTCAGACTTCAGAATCCCAATGTAACTGCAAGGCTCAGAAGAGCCCACACACTCAGCTCTTAACCCCAGTGTGTAGAAAGTGTCAAAATGTGTTTTTCAGCAGAAATAAACATGTTTCTGCAAGTTTGTTCACCCCCATGTAAGTTATGGGGCAGTAACAGCTCACTTTTCAAAACGTGTTTTTCAGCCCGAAATAAACACGTTTTTTCAGACTTCAGAATCGCAATGTAACTGCAAGGTTCAGAAGAGACCACATACTCAGCTCTTAACCCCAGTGTGCAGAAAGTGTCAAACCGTGTTTTTCAGCAGAAATAAACATGTTTCTGCAAGTTTGGTCACCCCCATGTAAGTTATGGTGCAGTAACAGCTTACTTTTCAAAACCTGTTTTTCAACCCGAAATAAACGCGTTTTTTCAGACTTCAGAATCCCAATGTAACTGCAAAGCTCAGAAGAGCCCACACTCTCGGCTCTTAACCCCAGTGTGCAGAAAGTGTTAAAACGTGTTTATCAGCAGAAATAAACATGATTCTGCAACTTTGGTCACCCCCATGTAAGTTATGGGGCAGTAACAGCACACTTTTCAAAACGTGTTTTTCAGCCCGAAATAAACGCGTTTTTTCAGACTTCAGAATCCCAATGTAACTGCAAGGCTCAGAAGAGCCCACACTCTCGGCTCTTAACCCCAGTGTGCAGAAAGTGTTAAAACGTGTTTTTCAGCAGAAATAAACATGTTTCTGTACGTTTGGTCACCCCCATGTAACTTATGGGGCAGTAACAGCACACTTTTCAAAACGTGTTTTTCAGCCCGAAATAAACGCGTTTTTTCAGACTTCAGAATTCCAATGTAACTGCAAGGCTCAGAGGAGCCCACACTCTCAGCTCTTAACCCCAGTGTGCAGAAAGTGTCAAAACGTGTTTTTCAGCAGAAATAAACATGTTTCTGCAAGTCACCCCCATGTAAGTTATGGGGCAGTAACAGCACACTTATCAAAACGTGTTTTTCAGCCCGAAATCAACGCGTTTTTTCAGACTTCAGAATCCCAATGTAACTGCAATTTTCAGAGGAGCACACACTTTCAGCTCTTAACCCCAGTGTGCAGAAAGTGTCAAAACATGTTTTTCAGCAGAAATAAACATGTTTCTGCAAGTTTTTTCACCCCCATGTAACTTATGGGGCAGTAACAGCACACTTTTCAAAACGTGTTTTTCAGCCCGAAATAAACGTGTTTTTTCAGACTTCAGAATCCCAATGTAACTGCAATTTTCAGAGGACCACACACTTTCAGCTCTTAACCCCAGTGTGCAGAAAGTGTCAAAACGTGTTTTTCAGCAGAAATAAACATGTTTCTGCAAGTTTTTTCACCCCCATGTAACTTATGGGGCAGTAACAGCACACTTTTCAAAACGTGTTTTTCAGCCCGAAATAAACGCGTTTTTTCAGACTTCAGAATCGCAATGCAACTGCAAGTCTCAGAAGAGCCCACACACTCAGCTCTTTACCCCAGTGTGCAGAAAGTGTCAAAACGTGTTTTTCAGCAGAAATAAACATGTTTCTGCAAGTTTGGTCAAACACATGTAATTTATGGGGCAGTAACAGCACACTTTTCAAAACGTGTTTTTCAGCCCGAAATAAACGTGTTTTTTCAGACTTCAGAATCCCAATGTAACTGCAAGGCTCAGAAGAGCCCACACACTCAGCTCTTAACCCCAGTGTGCAGAAAGTGTCAAAACGTGTTTTTCAGCAGAAATAAACATGTTTCTGCAAGTTTGGTCACCCCCATGTAAGTTATGGGGCAGTAACAGCTCACTTTTCAAAACGTGTTATTCAGCCCGAAATAAACGCGTTTTTTCAGACTTCAGAATTCCAATGTAACTGCAAGGCTCAGAAGAGCCCACACACTCAGCTCTTAACCCCAGTGTGCAGATAGTGTCAAAACGTGTTTTTCAGCAGAAATAAACATGTTTCTGCAAGTTTGGTCACCCCCATTTAACTTATGGGGCAGTAACAGCACACTTTTCAAAACGTGTTTTTCAGCCCGAAATCAACGCGTTTTTTCAGACTTCAGAATCCCAATGTAACTGCAAGTTTCAGAGGAGCACACACTCTCAGCTCTTATCCCCAGTGTGCAGAAAGTGTCAAAACGTGTTTTTCAGCAGAAATAAACATGTTTCTGTACGTTTGGTCACCCCCATGTAAGTTATGGGGCAGTAACAGTGCACTTTTCAAAACGTGTTTTTCAGCCCGAAATAAACTTGTTTTTTCAGACTTCAGAATCCCAATGTAACTGCAAGGCTCAGAAGAGCCCACACACTCAGCTCTTAATCCCAGTGTGCAAAAAGTGTCAAAACGTGTTTTTCAGCAGAAATAAACATGTTTCTGTACGTTTGGTCACCCCCATGTAAGTTATGGGGCAGTAACAGTGCACTTTTCAAAACGTGTTTTTCAGCCCGAAATAAACGTGTTTTTTCAGACTTCAGAATCCCAATGTAACTGCAAGGCTCAGAAGAGCCCACACACTCAGCTCTTAACCCCAGTGTGCAGAAAGTGTCAAAACGTGTTTTTCAGCAGAAATAAACATGTTTCTGCAAGTTTGTTCACCCCCATGTAAGTTATGGGGCAGTAACAGCTCACTTTTCAAAACGTGTTTTTCAGCCCGAAATAAACGCGTTTTTTCAGACTTCAGAATTCCAATGTAACTGCAAGGCTCAGAGGAGCCCACACTCTCAGCTCTTAACCCCAGTGTGCAGAAAGTGTCAAAACGTGTTTTTCAGCAGAAATAAACATGTTTCTGCAAGTTTGGTCACCCCCATGTAAGTTATGGGGCAGTAACAGCACACTTATCAAAACGTGTTTTTCAGCCCGAAATCAACGCGTTTTTTCAGACTTCAGAATCCCAATGTAACTGCAATTTTCAGAGGAGCACACACTTTCAGCTCTTAACCCCAGTGTGCAGAAAGTGTCAAAACGTGTTTTTCAGCAGAAATAAACATGTTTCTGCAAGTTTGGTCAAGCACATGTAATTTATGGGGCAGTAACAGCACACTTTTCAAAACGTGTTTTTCAGCCCGAAATCAACGCGTTTTTTCAGACTTCAGAATCCCAATGTAACTGCAATTTTCAGAGGAGCACACACTTTCAGCTCTTAACCCCAGTGTGCAGAAAGTGTCAAAACATGTTTTTTCAGCAGAAATAAACATGTTTCTGCAAGTTTGGTCACCCCCATGTAAGTTATGGGGCAGTAACAGCACACTTTTCAAAACGTGTTTTTCAGCCCGAAATAAACGTGTTTTTTCAGACTTCAGAATCCCAATGTAACTGCAAGGCTCAGAAGAGCCCACACACTCAGCTCTTAACCCCAGTGTGCAGATAGTGTCAAAACGTGTTTTTCAGCAGAAATAAACATGTTTCTGCAAGTTTGGTCACCCCCATTTAACTTATGGGGCAGTAACAGCACAGTTTTCAAAACGTGTTTTTCAGCCCGAAATCAACGTGTTTTTTCAGACTTCAGAATCCCAATGTAACTGCAAGGCTCAGAAGAGCCCACACACTCAGCTCTTAATCCCAGTGTGCAGAAAGTGTCAAAACGTGTTTTTCAGCAGAAATAAACATGTTTCTGCAAGTTTGGTCACCCCCATGTAAGTTATGGGGCAGTAACAGCTCACTTTTCAAAACGTGTTTTTCAGCCCGAAATAAACGCGTTTTTTCAGACTTCAGAATTCCAATGTAACTAATGTGATAATAATGATAATGTTTCTTTTTTAGCCCTATACAATTTCTTGCATTAGGAATGTGTCTTTTCGCATACCCCAGCTTTTTCTCCAGGGAGACACAGACACAGAGAAAGGGAGAGAAGCTTGGGGTCAGAGCGCAGGGTCTGCCATTGTACAGCGCCCCTGGAGCAGTTGGGGTTAAGGGCCTTGCTCAGGGGCCCAACGGAGTAGGATTCCTCTGCCGGCCGCGGGATTTGAACCGGCAACCTTCCGGTCACAGACGCAGATCCTTAGCCACAGAGCCACCGCTCCACCCTGCAAGGCTGAGAGGAGCCCACACTCTCAGCTCTTAACCCCAGTGTGCAGAAAGTGTCAAACCGTGTTTTTCAGCAGAAATAAACATGTTTCTGCAAGTTTGGTCACCCCCATGTAAGTTATGGGGCAGTAACAGTACACTTTTCAAAACGTGTTTTTCAGCCCGAAATAAACGCGTTTTTTCAGACAACTGAATCCCCATGTAGCAGCAAGGCTCAGAAGAGCCCACACACTCAGATCTTAACCCCAGTGTGCTGAAAGTGTCAAAACATGTTTTTCAGCAGAAATAAACATGTTTCTGCAAGTTTGGTCAACCCCATGTAAGTTATGGTGCAGTAACAGCTTACTTTTCAAAACCTGTTTTTCAACCCAAAATAAACGCGTTTTTTCAGACTTCAGAATCCCAATGTAACTGCAAGGCTCAGAAGAGCCCACACTCTCGGCTCTTAACCCCAGTGTGCAGAAAGTGTTAAAACGTGTTTTTCAGCAGAAATAAACATGATTCTGCAAGTTTGGTCACCCCCATGTAAGTTATGGGGCAGTAACAGCACACTTTTCAAAACATGTTTTTCAGCCCGAAATAAACGCGTTTTTTCAGACTTCAGAATCCCAATGTAATTGCAAGGCTCAGAGGAGCCCACACTCTCAGCTCTTAACCCCAGTGTGCAGTAAGTGTCAAAACGTGTTTTTCAGCAGAAATAAAATTGTTTCTGCAAGTTTGGTCAACCCCATGTAACTTATGGGGCAGTAACAGCACACTTTTCAAAACGTGTTTTTCAGCCCGAAATCAACGCGTTTTTTCAGACTTCAGAATCCCAATGTAACTGCAATTTTCAGAGGAGCACACACTTTCAGCTCTTAACCCCAGTGTGCAAAAAGTGTCAAAACATGTTTTTCAGCAGAAATAAACATGTTTCTGCAAGTTTTTTCACCCCCATGTAACTTATGGGGCAGTAACAGCTCACTTTTCAAAACGTGTTTTTCAGCCCGAAATAAACGCGTTTTTTCAGACTTCAGAATCGCAATGCAACTGCAAGTCTCAGAAGAGCCCACACACTCAGCTCTTAACCCCAGTGTGCAGAAAGTGTCAAAACGTGTTTTTCAGCAGAAATAAACATGTTTCTGCAAGTTTGGTCACCCCCATGTAAGTTATTGTGCAGTAACAGCTTACTTTTCAAAACGTGTTTTTCAGCCCGAAATAAACGCGTTTTTTCAGACTTCAGAATCCCAATGTAACTGCAAGGCTCAGAGGAGCCCACACTCTCATCTCTTAACCCCAGTGTGCAGAAAGTGTCAAAACGTGTTTTTCAGCAGAAATAAACATGTTTCTGTAAGTTTGGTCACCCCCATGTAACTTATGGGGCAGTAACAGCACACTTTTCAAAACGTGTTTTTCAGCCCGAAATAAACGCGTTTTTTCAGACTTCAGAATCGCAATGCAACTGCAAGTCTCAGAAGAGCCCACACACTCAGCTCTTAACCCCAGTGTGCAGAAAGTGTCAAAACGTGTTTTTCAGCAGAAATAAACATGTTTCTGCAAGTTTGGTCAAGCACAAGTAATTTATGGGGCAGTAACAGCACACTTTTCAAAACGTGTTTTTCAGCCCGAAATCAACGCGTTTTTTCAGACTTCAGAATCCCAATGTAACTGCAATTTTCAGAGGAGCACACACTTTCAGCTCTTAACCCCAGTGTGCAGAAAGTGTCAAAACATGTTTTTTCAGCAGAAATAAACATGTTTCTGCAAGTTTGGTCACCCCCATGTAAGTTATGGGGCAGTAACAGCACACTTTTCAAAACGTGTTTTTCAGCCCGAAATAAACGTGTTTTTTCAGACTTCAGAATCCCAATGTAACTGCAAGGCTCAGAAGAGCCCACACACTCAGCTCTTAACCCCAGTGTGCAGATAGTGTCAAAACGTGTTTTTCAGCAGAAATAAACATGTTTCTGCAAGTTTGGTCACCCCCATTTAACTTATGGGGCAGTAACAGCACAGTTTTCAAAACGTGTTTTTCAGCCCGAAATCAACGTGTTTTTTCAGACTTCAGAATCCCAATGTAACTGCAAGGCTCAGAAGAGCCCACACACTCAGCTCTTAATCCCAGTGTGCAGAAAGTGTCAAAACGTGTTTTTCAGCAGAAATAAACATGTTTCTGCAAGTTTGGTCACCCCCATGTAAGTTATGGGGCAGTAACAGCTCACTTTTCAAAACGTGTTTTTCAGCCCGAAATAAACGTGTTTTTTCAGACTTCAGAATTCCAATGTAACTAATGTGATAATAATGATAATGTTTCTTTTTTAGCCCTATACAATTTCTTGCATTAGGAATGTGTCTTTTCGCATACCCCAGCTTTTTCTCCAGGGAGACACAGACACAGAGAAAGGGAGAGAAGCTTGGGGTCAGAGCGCAGGGTCTGCCATTGTACGGCGCCCCTGGAGCAGTTGGGGTTAAGGGCCTTGCTCAGGGGCCCAACGGAGTAGGATTCCTCTGCCGGCCGCGGGATTTGAACCGGCAACCTTCCGGTCACAGACGCAGATCCTTAGCCACAGAGCCACCGCTCCGCCCTGCAAGGCTGAGAGGAGCCCACACTCTCAGCTCTTAACCCCAGTGTGCAGAAAGTGTCAAAACGTGTTTTTCAGCAGAAATAAACATGATTCTGCAAGTTTGGTCACCCCCATGTAAGTTATGGGGCAGTAACAGCTCACTTTTAAAAACGTGTTTTTCAGCCCGAAATAAACGCGTTTTTTCAGACTTCAGAATCCCAATGTAACTGCAAGGCTCAGAAGAGCCCACACGCTCAGCTCTTAACCCCAGTGTGCAAAAAGTGTCAAAACGTGTTTTTCAGCAGAAATAAAAATAATAATAATAATAATAATAATTGCTTACACTTATATAGCGCTTTTCTGGACACTCCACTCAAAGCGCTTTACAGGTAATGGGGACTCCCCTCCACCACCACCAATGTGCAGCATCCACCTGGATGATGCGACGGCAGCCATAGTGCGCCAGAACGCTCACCACACATCAGCTATCAGTGGGGAGGAGAGCAGAGTAATGTAGCCAATTCATAGAAGGGGATTATTAGGAGGCCATGATTGGTAAGGGCCAATTGGAAATTTGGCCAGGACACCGGGGTTACACCCCTACTCTTTTCGAGAAGCGCCCTGGGATTTTTAATGACCACAGAGAGTCAGGACCTCGGTTTTACGTCTCATCCGAAGGACGGCGCCTGTTTACAGTATAGTGTCCCCATCACTATACTGGGGCATTAGGACCCACATGGACTGCAGGGTGAGCGCCCCCTGCTGGCCCCACTAACACCTCTTCCAGCAGCAACCTTAGTTTTCCCAGGAGGTCTCCCTTCCAGGTACTGACCAGGCTCACACCTGCTTAGCTTCAGTGGGTTGCCAGTTGTGAGTTGCAGGGTGATATGGCTGCTGGCATGTTGCAGGGTGATATGGCTGCTGGCATACAAAAATGTTTTTGCAAGTTTGGTCACCCCCATGTAAGTTATGGGGCAGTAACAGCACACTTTTCAAAACGTGTTTTTCAGCCCGAAATAAACGCGTTTTTTCAGACAGCTGTATCCCTATATAACTGCAGGGCTCAGAAGAGCGTACACACTCAGGTCTTAACCCCAGTGTGCAAAAAGTGCCAAAACGTGTTTTTCAGCAGAAATAAACATGTTTCTGCAAGTTTGGTCAACCCCATGTAAGTTATGGGGCAGTAACAGAAAACTTTTCAAAACGTGTTTTTCAGCCCGAAATAAACGTGTTTTTTCAGACAGCTGTATCCCTATGTAACTGCAAGGATCAGAAGAGCCCACACACTCAGCTCTTAACACCAGTGTGCAGAAAGTGTCAAAACATGTTTTTCAACAGAAATAAACATGTTTCTGCAAGTTTTTTCACCCCCATGTAACTTATGGGGCAGTAACAGCTCACTTTTCAAAACGTGTTTTTCAGACCGAAATAAACGCTTTTTTTCAGACTTCAGAATTCCAATGTAACTGCAAGGCTCAGAGGAGCCCACACTCTCAGCTCTTAACCCCAGTGTGCAGAAAGTGTCAAAACGTGTTTTTCAGCAGAAATTAACATGTTTCTGCAAGTTTGGTCAACCCCATGTAACTTATGGGGCAGTAACAGCACACTTTTCAATACGTGTTTTTCAGCCCGAAATAAACGCGTTTTTTCAGACTTCAGAATTCCAATGTAACTGCAAGGCTCAGAAGAGCCCACACACTCAGCTCTTAACCCCAGTGTGCAGATAGTGTCAAAACGTGTTTTTCAGCAGCAATAAACATGTTTCTGCAAGTTTGGTCACCCCCATTTAACTTATGGGGCAGTAACAGCACACTTTTCAAAACGTGTTTTTCAGCCCGAAATAAACGCGTTTTTTTCAGACTTCAGAATCGCAATGTAACTGCAAGGTTCAGAAGAGCCCACATACTCAGCTCTTAACCCCAGTGTGCAGAAAGTGTCAAAACGTGTTTTTCAGCAGAAATAAACATGTTTCTGCAAGTTTGGTCACCCCCATGTAAGTTATGGGGCAGTAACAGCACACTTATCAACACGTGTTTTTCAGCCCGAAATCAACGTGTTTTTTCAGACTTCAGAATCCCAATGTAACTGCAATTTTCAGAGGAGCACACACTTTCAGCTCTTAACCCCAGTGTGCAGAAAGTGTCAAAACGTGTTTTTCAGCAGAAATAAACATGATTCTGCAAGTTTGGTCACCCCCATGTAAGTTATGGGGCAGTAACAGCTCACTTTTAAAAACATGTTTTTCAGCCCGAAATAAACGCGTTTTTTCAGACTTCAGAATCCCAATGTAACTGCAAGGTTCAGAAGAGCCCACACACTCAGCTCTTAACCCCAGTGTGCAGAAAGTGTCAAAACGTGTTTTTCAGCAGAAATAAACATGTTTCTGCAAGTTTGGTCACCCCCATGTAAGTTAGGGGGCAGTAACAGCTCACTTTTCAAAACGTGTTATTCAGCCCGAAATAAACGCGTTTTTTCAGACTTCAGAATTCCAATGTAACTGCAAGGCTCAGAAGAGCCCACACACTCAGCTCTTAACCCCAGGGTGCAGATAGTGTCAAAACGTGTTTTTCAGCAGAAATAAACATGTTTCTGCAAGTTTGGTCACCCCCATTTAACTTATGGGGCAGTAACAGCACACTTTTCAAAACGTGTTTTTCAGCCCGAAATCAACGCGTTTTTTCAGACTTCAGAATCCCAATGTAAATGCAAGTTTCAGAGGAGCACACACTCTCAGCTCTTAACCCCAGTGTGCAGAAAGTGTCAAAACGTGTTTTTCAGCAGAAATAAACATGTTTCTGTACGTTTGGTCACCCCCATGTAAGTTATGGGGCAGTAACAGCACACTTTTCAAAACGTGTTTTTCAGCCCGAAATAAACGCGTTTTTTCAGACTTCAGAATCGCAATGCAACTGCAAGTCTCAGAAGAGCCCACACACTAGGCTCTTAACCCCAGTGTGCAGAAAGTGTCAAAACGTGTTTTTCAGCAGAAATAAACATGTTTCTGCAAGTTTGGTCAAACACATGTAATTTATGGGGCAGTAACAGCACACTTTTCAAAACGTGTTTTTCAGCCCGAAATCAACGCGTTTTTTCAGACTTCAGAATCCCAATGTAACTGCAATTTTCAGAGGAGCACACACTTTCAGCTCTTAACCCCAGTGTGCAGAAAGTGTCAAAACATGTTTTTTAAGCATTAATAAACATGTTTCTGCAAGTTTTTTCACCCCCATGTAACTTATGGGGCAGTAACAGCTCACTTTTCAAAACGTGTTTTTCAGCCCGAAATAAACGCGTTTTTTCAGACTTCAGAATCGCAATGCAACTGCAAGTCTCAGAAGAGCCCACACACTCAGCTCTTAACCCCAGTGTGCAGAAAGTGTCAAAACGTGTTTTTCAGCAGAAATAAACATGTTTCTGCAAGTTTGGTCACCCCCATGTAAGTTATTGTGCAGTAACAACTTGCTTTTCAAAACGTGTTTTTCAGCCCGAAATAAACGCGTTTTTTCAGACTTCAGAATTCCAATGTAACTGCAAGGCTCAGAAGAGCCCACACACTCAGCTCTTAACCCCAGTGTGCAGATAGTGTCAAAACGTGTTTTTCAGCAGCAATAAACATGTTTCTGCAAGTTTGGTCACCCCCATTTAACTTATGGGGCAGTAACAGCACACTTTTCAAAACGTGTTTTTCAGCCCGAAATAAACGCGTTTTTTCAGACTTCAGAATCGCAATGTAACTGCAAGGTTCAGAAGAGCCCACATACTCAGCTCTTAACCCCAGTGTGCAGAAAGTGTCAAACCGTGTTTTTCAGCAGAAATAAACATGTTTCTGCAAGTTTGTTCACCCCCATGTAAGTTATGGGGCAGTAACAGCTCACTTTTCAAAACGTGTTTTTCAGACCGAAATAAACGCGTTTTTTCAGACTTCAGAATTCCAATGTAACTGCAAGGCTCAGAGGAGCCCACACTCTCAGCTCTTAACCCCAGTGTGCAGAAAGTGTCAAAACGTGTTTTTCAGCAGAAATAAACATGTTTCTGCAAGTTTGGTCAACCCCATGTAACTTATGGGGCAGTAACAGCACACTTTTCAATACGTGTTTTTCAGCCCGAAATAAACGCGTTTTTTCAGACTTCAGAATTCCAATGTAACTACAAGGCTCAGAAGAGCCCACACACTCAGCTCTTAACCCCAGTGTGCAGATAGTGTCAAAACGTGTTTTTCAGCAGCAATAAACATGTTTCTGCAAGTTTGGTCACCCCCATGTAAGTTATGGGGCAGTAACAGCACACTTATCAACACGTGTTTTTCAGCCCGAAATCAACGCGTTTTTTCAGACTTCAGAATCCCAATGTAACTGCAATTTTCAGAGGAGCACACACTTTCAGCTCTTAACCCCAGTGTGCAGAAAGTGTCAAAACGTGTTTTTCAGCAGAAATAAACATGATTCTGCAAGTTTGGTCACCCCCATGTAAGTTATGGGGCAGTAACAGCTCACTTTTAAAAACGTGTTTTTCAGCCCGAAATAAACGCGTTTTTTCAGACTTCAGAATCCCAATGTAACTGCAAGGTTCAGAAGAGCCCACACACTCAGCTCTTAACCCCAGTGTGCAGAAAGTGTCAAAACGTGTTTTTCAGCAGAAATAAACATGTTTCTGCAAGTTTGGTCACCCCCATGTAAGTTATGGGGCAGTAACAGCTCACTTTTCAAAACGTGTTATTCAGCCCGAAATAAACGCGTTTTTTCAGACTTCAGAATTCCAATGTAACTGCAAGGCTCAGAAGAGCCCACACACATAGCTCTTAACCCCAGTGTGCAGATAGTGTCAAAACGTGTTTTTCAGCAGAAATAAACATGTTTCTGCAAGTTTGGTCACCCCCATTTAACTTATGGGGCAGTAACAGCACACTTTTCAAAACGTGTTTTTCAGCCCGAAATCAACGCGTTTTTTCAGACTTCAGAATCCCAATGTAACTGCAAGTTTCAGAGGAGCACACACTCTCAGCTCTTAACCCCAGTGTGCAGAAAGTGTCAAAACGTGTTTTTCAGCAGAAATAAACATGTTTCTGTACGTTTGGTCACCCCCATGTAAGTTATGGGGAAGTAACAGCACACTTTTCAAAACGTGTTTTTCAGCCCGAAATAAACGTGTTTTTTCAGACTTCAGAATCCCAATGTAACTGCAAGTTTCAGAGGAGCACACACTCTCAGCTCTTAACCCCAGTGTGCAGAAAGTGTCAAAACGTGTTTTTCAGCAGAAATAAACATGTTTCTGTACGTTTGGTCACCCCCATGTAAGTTATGGGGAAGTAACAGCACACTTTTCAAAACGTGTTTTTCAGCCCGAAATAAACGTGTTTTTTCAGACTTCAGAATCCCAATGTAACTGCAAGGCTCAGAAGAGCCCACACACTCAGCTCTTAATCCCAGTGTGCAGAAAGTGTCAAAACGTGTTTTTCAGCAGAAATAAACATGTTTCTGCAAGTTTGGTCACCCCCATGTAAGTTATGGTGCAGTAACAGCTTACTTTTCAAAACCTGTTTTTCAACCCAAAATAAACGCGTTTTTTCAGACTTCAGAATCCCAATGTAACTGCAAGGCTCAGAAGAGCCCACACTCTCGGCTCTTAACCCCAGTGTGCAGAAAGTGTTAAAACGTGTTTTTCAGCAGAAATAAACATGATTCTGCAAGTTTGGTCACCCCCATGTAAGTTATGGGGCAGTAACAGCACACTTTTCAAAACATGTTTTTCAGCCCGAAATAAACGCGTTTTTTCAGACTTCAGAATCCCAATGTAATTGCAAGGCTCAGAGGAGCCCACACTCTCAGCTCTTAACCCCAGTGTGCAGTAAGTGTCAAAACGTGTTTTTCAGCAGAAATAAAATTGTTTCTGCAAGTTTGGTCAACCCCATGTAACTTATGGGGCAGTAACAGCACACTTTTCAAAACGTGTTTTTCAGCCCGAAATCAACGCGTTTTTTCAGACTTCAGAATCCCAATGTAACTGCAATTTTCAGAGGAGCACACACTTTCAGCTCTTAACCCCAGTGTGCAGAAAGTGTCAAAACATGTTTTTCAGCAGAAATAAACATGTTTCTGCAAGTTTTTTCACCCCCATGTAACTTATGGGGCAGTAACAGCTCACTTTTCAAAACGTGTTTTTCAGCCCGAAATAAACGCGTTTTTTCAGACTTCAGAATCGCAATGCAACTGCAAGTCTCAGAAGAGCCCACACACTCAGCTCTTAACCCCAGTGTGCAGAAAGTGTCAAAACGTGTTTTTCAGCAGAAATAAACATGTTTCTGCAAGTTTGGTCACCCCCATGTAAGTTATTGTGCAGTAACAGCTTACTTTTCAAAACGTGTTTTTCAGCCCGAAATAAACGCGTTTTTTCAGACTTCAGAATCCCAATGTAACTGCAAGGCTCAGAGGAGCCCACACTCTCATCTCTTAACCCCAGTGTGCAGAAAGTGTCAAAACGTGTTTTTCAGCAGAAATAAACATGATTCTGCAAGTTTGGTCACCCCCATGTAAGTTATGGGGCAGTAACAGCTCACTTTTAAAAACGTGTTTTTCAGCCCGAAATAAACGCGTTTTTTCAGACTTCAGAATCCCAATGTAACTGCAAGGCTCAGAAGAGCCCACACGCTCAGCTCTTAACCCCAGTGTGCAAAAAGTGTCAAAACGTGTTTTTCAGCAGAAATAAAAATGTTTTTGCAAGTTTGGTCACCCCCATGTAAGTTATGGGGCAGTAACAGCACACTTTTCAAAACGTGTTTTTCAGCCCGAAATAAACGCGTTTTTTCAGACAGCTGTATCCCTATGTAACTGCAGGGCTCAGAAGAGCGTACACACTCAGGTCTTAACCCCAGTGTGCAAAAAGTGCCAAAACGTGTTTTTCAGCAGAAATAAACATGTTTCTGCAAGTTTGGTCAACCCCATGTAAGTTATGGGGCAGTAACAGAAAACTTTTCAAAACGTGTTTTTCAGCCCGAAATAAACGTGTTTTTTCAGACAGCTGTATCCCTATGTAACTGCAAGGATCAGAAGAGCCCACACACTCAGCTCTTAACACCAGTGTGCAGAAAGTGTCAAAACGTGTTTTTCAGCAGAAATTAACATGTTTCTGCAAGTTTGGTCAACCCCATGTAACTTATGGGGCAGTAACAGCACACTTTTCAATACGTGTTTTTCAGCCCGAAATAAACGTGTTTTTTCAGACTTCAGAATTCCAATGTAACTGCAAGGCTCAGAAGAGCCCACACACTCAGCTCTTAACCCCAGTGTGCAGATAGTGTCAAAACGTGTTTTTCAGCAGCAATAAACATGTTTCTGCAAGTTTGGTCACCCCCATTTAACTTATGGGGCAGTAACAGCACACTTTTCAAAACGTGTTTTTCAGCCCGAAATAAACGCGTTTTTTTCAGACTTCAGAATCGCAATGTAACTGCAAGGTTCAGAAGAGCCCACATACTCAGCTCTTAACCCCAGTGTGCAGAAAGTGTCAAAACGTGTTTTTCAGCAGAAATAAACATGTTTCTGCAAGTTTGGTCACCCCCATGTAAGTTATGGGGCAGTAACAGCACACTTATCAACACGTGTTTTTCAGCCCGAAATCAACGTGTTTTTTCAGACTTCAGAATCCCAATGTAACTGCAATTTTCAGAGGAGCACACACTTTCAGCTCTTAACCCCAGTGTGCAGAAAGTGTCAAAACGTGTTTTTCAGCAGAAATAAACATGATTCTGCAAGTTTGGTCACCCCCATGTAAGTTATGGGGCAGTAACAGCTCACTTTTAAAAACATGTTTTTCAGCCCGAAATAAACGCGTTTTTTCAGACTTCAGAATCCCAATGTAACTGCAAGGTTCAGAAGAGCCCACACACTCAGCTCTTAACCCCAGTGTGCAGAAAGTGTCAAAACGTGTTTTTCAGCAGAAATAAACATGTTTCTGCAAGTTTGGTCACCCCCATGTAAGTTAGGGGGCAGTAACAGCTCACTTTTCAAAACGTGTTATTCAGCCCGAAATAAACGCGTTTTTTCAGACTTCAGAATTCCAATGTAACTGCAAGGCTCAGAAGAGCCCACACACTCAGCTCTTAACCCCAGGGTGCAGATAGTGTCAAAACGTGTTTTTCAGCAGAAATAAACATGTTTCTGCAAGTTTGGTCACCCCCATTTAACTTATGGGGCAGTAACAGCACACTTTTCAAAACGTGTTTTTCAGCCCGAAATCAACGCGTTTTTTCAGACTTCAGAATCCCAATGTAAATGCAAGTTTCAGAGGAGCACACACTCTCAGCTCTTAACCCCAGTGTGCAGAAAGTGTCAAAACGTGTTTTTCAGCAGAAATAAACATGTTTCTGTACGTTTGGTCACCCCCATGTAAGTTATGGGGCAGTAACAGCACACTTTTCAAAACGTGTTTTTCAGCCCGAAATAAACGTGTTTTTTCAGACTTCAGAATCCCAATGTAACTGCAAGGCTCAGAAGAGCCCACACACTCAGCTCTTAATCCCAGTGTGCAGAAAGTGTCAAAACGTGTTTTTCAGCAGAAATAAACATGTTTCTGCAAGTTTGGTCACCCCCATGTAAGTTATGGTGCAGTAACAGCTTACTTTTCAAAACCTGTTTTTCAACCCAAAATAAACGCGTTTTTTCAGACTTCAGAATCCCAATGTAACTGCAAGGCTCAGAAGAGCCCACACTCTCGGCTCTTAACCCCAGTGTGCAGAAAGTGTTAAAACGTGTTTTTCAGCAGAAATAAACATGTTTCTGCAAGTTTTTTCACCCCCATGTAACTTATGGGGCAGTAACAGCTCACTTTTCAAAACGTGTTTTTCAGACCGAAATAAACGCTTTTTTTCAGACTTCAGAATTCCAATGTAACTGCAAGGCTCAGAGGAGCCCACACTCTCAGCTCTTAACCCCAGTGTGCAGAAAGTGTCAAAACGTGTTTTTCAGCAGAAATAAACATGTTTCTGCAAGTTTGGTCAACCCCATGTAACTTATGGGGCAGTAACAGCACACTTTTCAATACGTGTTTTTCAGCCCGAAATAAACGCGTTTTTTCAGACTTCAGAATTCCAATGTAACTGCAAGGCTCAGAAGAGCCCACACACTCAGCTCTTAACCCCAGTGTGCAGATAGTGTCAAAACGTGTTTTTCAGCAGCAATAAACATGTTTCTGCAAGTTTGGTCACCCCCATTTAACTTATGGGGCAGTAACAGCACACTTTTCAAAACGTGTTTTTCAGCCCGAAATAAACGCGTTTTTTTCAGACTTCAGAATCGCAATGTAACTGCAAGGTTCAGAAGAGCCCACACACTCAGCTCTTAACCCCAGTGTGCAGAAAGTGTCAAAACGTGTTTTTCAGCAGAAATAAACATGTTTCTGCAAGTTTGGTCACCCCCATGTAAGTTAGGGGGCAGTAACAGCTCACTTTTCAAAACGTGTTATTCAGCCCGAAATAAACGCGTTTTTTCAGACTTCAGAATTCCAATGTAACTGCAAGGCTCAGAAGAGCCCACACACTCAGCTCTTAACCCCAGGGTGCAGATAGTGTCAAAACGTGTTTTTCAGCAGAAATAAACATGTTTCTGCAAGTTTGGTCACCCCCATTTAACTTATGGGGCAGTAACAGCACACTTTTCAAAACGTGTTTTTCAGCCCGAAATCAACGCGTTTTTTTAGACTTCAGAATCCCAATGTAAATGCAAGTTTCAGAGGAGCACACACTCTCAGCTCTTAACCCCAGTGTGCAGAAAGTGTCAAAACGTGTTTTTCAGCAGAAATAAACATGTTTCTGTACGTTTGGTCACCCCCATGTAAGTTATGGGGCAGTAACAGCACACTTTTCAAAACGTGTTTTTCAGCCCGAAATAAACGTGTTTTTTCAGACTTCAGAATCCCAATGTAACTGCAAGGCTCAGAAGAGCCCACACACTCAGCTCTTAATCCCAGTGTGCAGAAAGTGTCAAAACGTGTTTTTCAGCAGAAATAAACATGTTTCTGCAAGTTTGGTCACCCCCATGTAAGTTATGGTGCAGTAACAGCTTACTTTTCAAAACCTGTTTTTCAACCCAAAATAAACGCGTTTTTTCAGACTTCAGAATCCCAATGTAACTGCAAGGCTCAGAAGAGCCCACACTCTCGGCTCTTAACCCCAGTGTGCAGAAAGTGTTAAAACGTGTTTTTCAGCAGAAATAAACATGATTCTGCAAGTTTGGTCACCCCCATGTAAGTTATGGGGCAGTAACAGCACACTTTTCAAAACGTGTTTTTCAGCCCGAAATAAACGCGTTTTTTCAGACTTCAGAATCCCAATGTAATTGCAAGGCTCAGAGGAGCCCACACTCTCAGCTCTTAACCCCAGTGTGCAGAAAGTGTCAAAACGTGTTTTTCAGCAGAAATAAAATTGTTTCTGCAAGTTTGGTCAACCCCATGTAACTTATGGGGCAGTAACAGCACACTTTTCAAAACGTGTTTTTCAGCCCGAAATAAACGCGTTTTTTCAGACTTCAGAATTCCAATGTAACTGCAAGGCTCAGAAGAGCCCACACACTCAGCTCTTAACCCCAGTGTGCAGAAAGTGTCAAACCGTGTTTTTCAGCAGAAATAAACATGTTTCTGCAAGTTTGGTCACCCCCATGTAAGTTATGGGGCAGTAACAGCACACTTATCAAAACGTGTTTTTCAGCCCGAAATCAACGCGTTTTTTCAGACTTCAGAATCGCAATGCAACTGCAAGTCTCAGAAGAGCCCACACACTCAGCTTTTAACCCCAGTGTGCAGAAAGTGTCAAAACGTGTTTTTCAGCAGAAATAAACATGTTTCTGCAAGTTTGGTCACCCCCATGTAAGTTATTGTGCAGTAACAGCTTACTTTTCAAAACGTGTTTTTCAGCCCGAAATAAACGCGTTTTTTCAGACTTCAGAATCCCAATGTAACTGCAAGGCTCAGAAGAGCCCACACACTCAGCTCTTAACCCCAGTGTGCAGAAAGTGTCAAAACGTGTTTTTCAGCAGAAATAAACATGTTTCTGCAAGTTTGTTCACCCCCATGTAAGTTATGGGGCAGTAACAGCTCACTTTTCAAAACGTGTTTTTCAGACCGAAATAAACGCGTTTTTTCAGACTTCAGAATCCCAATGTAACTGCAATTTTCAGAGGAGCACACACTTTCAGCTCTTAACCCCAGTGTGCAGAAAGTGTCAAAACATGTTTTTTAAGCATTAATAAACATGTTTCTGCAAGTTTTTTCACCCCCATGTAACTTATGGGGCAGTAACAGCTCACTTTTCAAAACGTGTTTTTCAGCCCGAAATAAACGCGTTTTTTCAGACTTCAGAATCGCAATGCAACTGCAAGTCTCAGAAGAGCCCACACACTCAGCTCTTAACCCCAGTGTGCAGAAAGTGTCAAAACGTGTTTTTCAGCAGAAATAAACATGTT
The DNA here is from genome assembly GCF_040954835.1 of Lepisosteus oculatus. Lineage (NCBI taxonomy): Eukaryota > Metazoa > Chordata > Actinopteri > Semionotiformes > Lepisosteidae > Lepisosteus > Lepisosteus oculatus. Next base: position 27,399,807 of record NC_090703.1, on the reverse strand, counting down.
TCTGCAAGTTTGGTCACCCCCATGTAAGTTATTGTGCAGTAACAACTTGCTTTTCAAAACGTGTTTTTCAGCCCGAAATAAACGCGTTTTTTCAGACTTCAGAATTCCAATGTAACTGCAAGGCTCAGAAGAGCCCACACACTCAGCTCTTAACCCCAGTGTGCAGATAGTGTCAAAACGTGTTTTTCAGCAGCAATAAACATGTTTCTGCAAGTTTGGTCACCCCCATTTAACTTATGGGGCAGTAACAGCACACTTTTCAAAACGTGTTTTTCAGCCCGAAATAAACGCGTTTTTTCAGACTTCAGAATCGCAATGTAACTGCAAGGTTCAGAAGAGCCCACATACTCAGCTCTTAACCCCAGTGTGCAGAAAGTGTCAAACCGTGTTTTTCAGCAGAAATAAACATGTTTCTGCAAGTTTGTTCACCCCCATGTAAGTTATGGGGCAGTAACAGCTCACTTTTCAATACGTGTTTTTCAGCCCGAAATAAACGCGTTTTTTCAGACTTCAGAATTCCAATGTAACTACAAGGCTCAGAAGAGCCCACACACTCAGCTCTTAACCCCAGTGTGCAGATAGTGTCAAAACGTGTTTTTCAGCAGCAATAAACATGTTTCTGCAAGTTTGGTCACCCCCATGTAAGTTATGGGGCAGTAACAGCACACTTATCAACACGTGTTTTTCAGCCCGAAATCAACGCGTTTTTTCAGACTTCAGAATCCCAATGTAACTGCAATTTTCAGAGGAGCACACACTTTCAGCTCTTAACCCCAGTGTGCAGAAAGTGTCAAAACGTGTTTTTCAGCAGAAATAAACATGATTCTGCAAGTTTGGTCACCCCCATGTAAGTTATGGGGCAGTAACAGCTCACTTTTAAAAACGTGTTTTTCAGCCCGAAATAAACGCGTTTTTTCAGACTTCAGAATCCCAATGTAACTGCAAGGTTCAGAAGAGCCCACACACTCAGCTCTTAACCCCAGTGTGCAGAAAGTGTCAAAACGTGTTTTTCAGCAGAAATAAACATGTTTCTGCAAGTTTGGTCACCCCCATGTAAGTTATGGGGCAGTAACAGCTCACTTTTCAAAACGTGTTATTCAGCCCGAAATAAACGCGTTTTTTCAGACTTCAGAATTCCAATGTAACTGCAAGGCTCAGAAGAGCCCACACACTCAGCTCTTAACCCCAGTGTGCAGATAGTGTCAAAACGTGTTTTTCAGCAGAAATAAACATGTTTCTGCAAGTTTGGTCACCCCCATTTAACTTATGGGGCAGTAACAGCACACTTTTCAAAACGTGTTTTTCAGCCCGAAATCAACGCGTTTTTTCAGACTTCAGAATCCCAATGTAACTGCAAGTTTCAGAGGAGCACACACTCTCAGCTCTTAACCCCAGTGTGCAGAAAGTGTCAAAACGTGTTTTTCAGCAGAAATAAACATGTTTCTGTACGTTTGGTCACCCCCATGTAAGTTATGGGGAAGTAACAGCACACTTTTCAAAACGTGTTTTTCAGCCCGAAATAAACGTGTTTTTTCAGACTTCAGAATCCCAATGTAACTGCAAGGCTCAGAAGAGCCCACACACTCAGCTCTTAATCCCAGTGTGCAGAAAGTGTCAAAACGTGTTTTTCAGCAGAAATAAACATGTTTCTGCAAGTTTGGTCACCCCCATGTAAGTTATGGTGCAGTAACAGCTTACTTTTCAAAACCTGTTTTTCAACCCAAAATAAACGCGTTTTTTCAGACTTCAGAATCCCAATGTAACTGCAAGGCTCAGAAGAGCCCACACTCTCGGCTCTTAACCCCAGTGTGCAGAAAGTGTTAAAACGTGTTTTTCAGCAGAAATAAACATGATTCTGCAAGTTTGGTCACCCCCATGTAAGTTATGGGGCAGTAACAGCACACTTTTCAAAACATGTTTTTCAGCCCGAAATAAACGCGTTTTTTCAGACTTCAGAATCCCAATGTAATTGCAAGGCTCAGAGGAGCCCACACTCTCAGCTCTTAACCCCAGTGTGCAGAAAGTGTCAAAACGTGTTTTTCAGCAGAAATAAAATTGTTTCTGCAAGTTTGGTCAACCCCATGTAACTTATGGGGCAGTAACAGCACACTTTTCAAAACGTGTTTTTCAGCCCGAAATAAACGCGTTTTTTCAGACTTCAGAATTCCAATGTAACTGCAAGGCTCAGAAGAGCCCACACACTCAGCTCTTAACCCCAGTGTGCAGAAAGTGTCAAAACATGTTTTTCAGCAGAAATAAACATGTTTCTGCAAGTTTTTTCACCCCCATGTAACTTATGGGGCAGTAACAGCTCACTTTTCAAAACGTGTTTTTCAGCCCGAAATAAACGCGTTTTTTCAGACTTCAGAATCGCAATGCAACTGCAAGTCTCAGAAGAGCCCACACACTCAGCTCTTAACCCCAGTGTGCAGAAAGTGTCAAAACGTGTTTTTCAGCAGAAATAAACATGTTTCTGCAAGTTTGGTCACCCCCATGTAAGTTATTGTGCAGTAACAGCTTACTTTTCAAAACGTGTTTTTCAGCCCGAAATAAACGCGTTTTTTCAGACTTCAGAATCCCAATGTAACTGCAAGGCTCAGAAGAGCCCACACACTCAGCTCTTAACCCCAGTGTGCAGAAAGTGTCAAAACGTGTTTTTCAGCAGAAATAAACATGTTTCTGCAAGTTTGTTCACCCCCATGTAAGTTATGGGGCAGTAACAGCTCACTTTTCAAAACGTGTTTTTCAGCCCGAAATAAACGCGTTTTTTCAGACTTCAGAATCGCAATGTAACTGCAAGGTTCAGAAGAGCCCACATACTCAGCTCTTAACCCCAGTGTGCAGAAAGTGTCAAACCGTGTTTTTCAGCAGAAATAAACATGTTTCTGCAAGTTTGGTCACCCCCATGTAAGTTATGGGGCAGTAACAGCACACTTATCAAAACGTGTTTTTCAGCCCGAAATCAACGCGTTTTTTCAGACTTCAGAATCCCAATGTAACTGCAATTTTCAGAGGAGCACACACTTTCAGCTCTTAACCCCAGTGTGCAGAAAGTGTCAAAACATGTTTTTCAGCAGAAATAAACATGTTTCTGCAAGTTTTTTCACCCCCATGTAACTTATGGGGCAGTAACAGCTCACTTTTCAAAACGTGTTTTTCAGCCCGAAATAAACGCGTTTTTTCAGACTTCAGAATCGCAATGCAACTGCAAGTCTCAGAAGAGCCCACACACTCAGCTCTTAACCCCAGTGTGCAGAAAGTGTCAAAACGTGTTTTTCAGCAGAAATAAACATGTTTCTGCAAGTTTGGTCACCCCCATGTAAGTTATTGTGCAGTAACAGCTTACTTTTCAAAACGTGTTTTTCAGCCCGAAATAAACGCGTTTTTTCAGACTTCAGAATCCCAATGTAACTGCAAGGCTCAGAGGAGCCCACACTCTCATCTCTTAACCCCAGTGTGCAGAAAGTGTCAAAACGTGTTTTTCAGCAGAAATAAACATGATTCTGCAAGTTTGGTCACCCCCATGTAAGTTATGGGGCAGTAACAGCTCACTTTTAAAAACGTGTTTTTCAGCCCGAAATAAACGCGTTTTTTCAGACTTCAGAATCCCAATGTAACTGCAAGGCTCAGAAGAGCCCACACGCTCAGCTCTTAACCCCAGTGTGCAAAAAGTGTCAAAACGTGTTTTTCAGCAGAAATAAAAATGTTTTTGCAAGTTTGGTCACCCCCATGTAAGTTATGGGGCAGTAACAGCACACTTTTCAAAACGTGTTTTTCAGCCCGAAATAAACGCGTTTTTTCAGACAGCTGTATCCCTATGTAACTGCAGGGCTCAGAAGAGCGTACACACTCAGGTCTTAACCCCAGTGTGCAAAAAGTGCCAAAACGTGTTTTTCAGCAGAAATAAACATGTTTCTGCAAGTTTGGTCAACCCCATGTAAGTTATGGGGCAGTAACAGAAAACTTTTCAAAACGTGTTTTTCAGCCCGAAATAAACGTGTTTTTTCAGACAGCTGTATCCCTATGTAACTGCAAGGATCAGAAGAGCCCACACACTCAGCTCTTAACACCAGTGTGCAGAAAGTGTCAAAACATGTTTTTCAACAGAAATAAACATGTTTCTGCAAGTTTTTTCACCCCCATGTAACTTATGGGGCAGTAACAGCTCACTTTTCAAAACGTGTTTTTCAGACCGAAATAAACGCTTTTTTTCAGACTTCAGAATTCCAATGTAACTGCAAGGCTCAGAGGAGCCCACACTCTCAGCTCTTAACCCCAGTGTGCAGAAAGTGTCAAAACGTGTTTTTCAGCAGAAATAAACATGTTTCTGCAAGTTTGGTCAACCCCATGTAACTTATGGGGCAGTAACAGCACACTTTTCAATACGTGTTTTTCAGCCCGAAATAAACGCGTTTTTTCAGACTTCAGAATTCCAATGTAACTGCAAGGCTCAGAAGAGCCCACACACTCAGCTCTTAACCCCAGTGTGCAGATAGTGTCAAAACGTGTTTTTCAGCAGCAATAAACATGTTTCTGCAAGTTTGGTCACCCCCATTTAACTTATGGGGCAGTAACAGCACACTTTTCAAAACGTGTTTTTCAGCCCGAAATAAACGCGTTTTTTTCAGACTTCAGAATCGCAATGTAACTGCAAGGTTCAGAAGAGCCCACATACTCAGCTCTTAACCCCAGTGTGCAGAAAGTGTCAAAACGTGTTTTTCAGCAGAAATAAACATGTTTCTGCAAGTTTGGTCACCCCCATGTAAGTTATGGGGCAGTAACAGCACACTTATCAACACGTGTTTTTCAGCCCGAAATCAACGTGTTTTTTCAGACTTCAGAATCCCAATGTAACTGCAATTTTCAGAGGAGCACACACTTTCAGCTCTTAACCCCAGTGTGCAGAAAGTGTCAAAACGTGTTTTTCAGCAGAAATAAACATGATTCTGCAAGTTTGGTCACCCCCATGTAAGTTATGGGGCAGTAACAGCTCACTTTTAAAAACATGTTTTTCAGCCCGAAATAAACGCGTTTTTTCAGCCTTCAGAATCCCAATGTAACTGCAAGGTTCAGAAGAGCCCACACACTCAGCTCTTAACCCCAGTGTGCAGAAAGTGTCAAAACGTGTTTTTCAGCAGAAATAAACATGTTTCTGCAAGTTTGGTCACCCCCATGTAAGTTAGGGGGCAGTAACAGCTCACTTTTCAAAACGTGTTATTCAGCCCGAAATAAACGCGTTTTTTCAGACTTCAGAATTCCAATGTAACTGCAAGGCTCAGAAGAGCCCACACACTCAGCTCTTAACCCCAGGGTGCAGATAGTGTCAAAACGTGTTTTTCAGCAGAAATAAACATGTTTCTGCAAGTTTGGTCACCCCCATTTAACTTATGGGGCAGTAACAGCACACTTTTCAAAACGTGTTTTTCAGCCCGAAATCAACGCGTTTTTTCAGACTTCAGAATCCCAATGTAAATGCAAGTTTCAGAGGAGCACACACTCTCAGCTCTTAACCCCAGTGTGCAGAAAGTGTCAAAACTTGTTTTTCAGCAGAAATAAACATGTTTCTGTACGTTTGGTCACCCCCATGTAAGATATGGGGCAGTAACAGCACACTTTTCAAAACGTGTTTTTCAGCCCGAAATAAACGTGTTTTTTCAGACTTCAGAATCCCAATGTAACTGCAAGGCTCAGAAGAGCCCACACACTCAGCTCTTAATCCCAGTGTGCAGAAAGTGTCAAAACGTGTTTTTCAGCAGAAATAAACATGTTTCTGCAAGTTTGGTCACCCCCATGTAAGTTATGGTGCAGTAACAGCTTACTTTTCAAAACCTGTTTTTCAACCCAAAATAAACGCGTTTTTTCAGACTTCAGAATCCCAATGTAACTGCAAGGCTCAGAAGAGCCCACACTCTCGGCTCTTAACCCCAGTGTGCAGAAAGTGTTAAAACGTGTTTTTCAGCAGAAATAAACATGATTCTGCAAGTTTGGTCACCCCCATGTAAGTTATGGGGCAGTAACAGCACACTTTTCAAAACGTGTTTTTCAGCCCGAAATAAACGCGTTTTTTCAGACTTCAGAATCCCAATGTAATTGCAAGGCTCAGAGGAGCCCACACTCTCAGCTCTTAACCCCAGTGTGCAGAAAGTGTCAAAACGTGTTTTTCAGCAGAAATAAAATTGTTTCTGCAAGTTTGGTCAACCCCATGTAACTTATGGGGCAGTAACAGCACACTTTTCAAAACGTGTTTTTCAGCCCGAAATAAACGCGTTTTTTCAGACTTCAGAATTCCAATGTAACTGCAAGGCTCAGAAGAGCCCACACACTCAGCTCTTAACCCCAGTGTGCAGAAAGTGTCAAACCGTGTTTTTCAGCAGAAATAAACATGTGTCTGCAAGTTTGGTCACCCCCATGTAAGTTATGGGGCAGTAACAGCACACTTATCAAAACGTGTTTTTCAGCCCGAAATCAACGCGTTTTTTCAGACTTCAGAATCGCAATGCAACTGCAAGTCTCAGAAGAGCCCACACACTCAGCTTTTAACCCCAGTGTGCAGAAAGTGTCAAAACGTGTTTTTCAGCAGAAATAAACATGTTTCTGCAAGTTTGGTCACCCCCAAGTAAGTTATTGTGCAGTAACAGCTTACTTTTCAAAACGTGTTTTTCAGCCCGAAATAAACGCGTTTTTTCAGACTTCAGAATCCCAATGTAACTGCAAGGCTCAGAAGAGCCCACACACTCAGCTCTTAACCCCAGTGTGCAGAAAGTGTCAAAACGTGTTTTTCAGCAGAAATAAACATGTTTCTGCAAGTTTGTTCACCCCCATGTAAGTTATGGGGCAGTAACAGCTCACTTTTCAAAACGTGTTTTTCAGACCGAAATAAACGCGTTTTTTCAGACTTCAGAATTCCAATGTAACTGCAAGGCTCAGAGGAGCCCACACTCTCAGCTCTTAACCCCAGTGTGCAGAAAGTGTCAAAACGTGTTTTTCAGCAGAAATAAACATGTTTCTGCAAGTTTGGTCACCCCCATTTAACTTATGGGGCAGTAACAGCACACTTTTCAAAACGTGTTTTTCAGCCCGAAATAAACGTGTTTTTTCAGACTTCAGAATCGCAATGTAACTGCAAGGTTCAGAAGAGCCCACATACTCAGCTCTTAACCCCAGTGTGCAGAAAGTGTCAAACCGTGTTTTTCAGCAGAAATAAACATGTTTCTGCAAGTTTGGTCACCCCCATGTAAGTTATGGGGCAGTAACAGCACACTTATCAAAACGTGTTTTTCAGCCCGAAATCAATGCGTTTTTTCAGACTTCAGAATCCCAATGTAACTGCAATTTTCAGAGGAGCACACACTTTCAGCTCTTAACCCCAGTGTGCAGAAAGTGTCAAAACATGTTTTTCAGCAGAAATAAACATGTTTCTGCAAGTTTTTTCACCCCCATGTAACTTATGGGGCAGTAACAGCTCACTTTTCAAAACGTGTTTTTCAGCCCGAAATAAACGCGTTTTTTCAGACTTCAGAATCGCAATGCAACTGCAAGTCTCAGAAGAGCCCACACACTCAGCTCTTAACCCCAGTGTGCAGAAAGTGTCAAAACGTGTTTTTCAGCAGAAATAAACATGTTTCTGCAAGTTTGGTCACCCCCATGTAAGTTATTGTGCAGTAACAGCTTACTTTTCAAAACGTGTTTTTCAGCCCGAAATAAACGCGTTTTTTCAGACTTCAGAATCCCAATGTAACTGCAAGGCTCAGAGGAGCCCACACTCTCATCTCTTAACCCCAGTGTGCAGAAAGTGTCAAAACGTGTTTTTCAGCAGAAATAAACATGATTCTGCAAGTTTGGTCACCCCCATGTAAGTTATGGGGCAGTAACAGCTCACTTTTCAAAACGTGTTTTTCAGACCGAAATAAACGCGTTTTTTCAGACTTCAGAATTCCAATGTAACTGCAAGGCTCAGAGGAGCCCACACTCTCAGCTCTTAACCCCAGTGTGCAGAAAGTGTCAAAACGTGTTTTTCAGCAGAAATAAACATGATTCTGCAAGTTTGGTCACCCCCATGTAAGTTATGGGGCAGTAACAGCACACTTATCAACACGTGTTTTTCAGCCCGAAATCAACGTGTTTTTTCAGACTTCAGAATCCCAATGTAACTGCAATTTTCAGAGGAGCACACACTTTCAGCTCTTAACCCCAGTGTGCAGAAAGTGTCAAAACGTGTTTTTCAGCAGAAATAAACATGATTCTGCAAGTTTGGTCACCCCCATGTAAGTTATGGGGCAGTAACAGCTCACTTTTAAAAACATGTTTTTCAGCCCGAAATAAACGCGTTTTTTCAGACTTCAGAATCCCAATGTAACTGCAAGGTTCAGAAGAGCCCACACACTCAGCTCTTAACCCCAGTGTGCAGAAAGTGTCAAAACGTGTTTTTCAGCAGAAATAAACATGTTTCTGCAAGTTTGGTCACCCCCATGTAAGTTAGGGGGCAGTAACAGCTCACTTTTCAAAACGTGTTATTCAGCCCGAAATAAACGCGTTTTTTCAGACTTCAGAATTCCAATGTAACTGCAAGGCTCAGAAGAGCCCACACACTCAGCTCTTAACCCCAGGGTGCAGATAGTGTCAAAACGTGTTTTTCAGCAGAAATAAACATGTTTCTGCAAGTTTGGTCACCCCCATTTAACTTATGGGGCAGTAACAGCACACTTTTCAAAACGTGTTTTTCAGCCCGAAATCAACGCGTTTTTTCAGACTTCAGAATCCCAATGTAAATGCAAGTTTCAGAGGAGCACACACTCTCAGCTCTTAACCCCAGTGTGCAGAAAGTGTCAAAACGTGTTTTTCAGCAGAAATAAACATGTTTCTGTACGTTTGGTCACCCCCATGTAAGTTATGGGGCAGTAACAGCACACTTTTCAAAACGTGTTTTTCAGCCCGAAATAAACGTGTTTTTTCAGACTTCAGAATCCCAATGTAACTGCAAGGCTCAGAAGAGCCCACACACTCAGCTCTTAATCCCAGTGTGCAGAAAGTGTCAAAACGTGTTTTTCAGCAGAAATAAACATGTTTCTGCAAGTTTGGTCACCCCCATGTAAGTTATGGTGCAGTAACAGCTTACTTTTCAAAACCTGTTTTTCAACCCAAAATAAACGCGTTTTTTCAGACTTCAGAATCCCAATGTAACTGCAAGGCTCAGAAGAGCCCACACTCTCGGCTCTTAACCCCAGTGTGCAGAAAGTGTTAAAACGTGTTTTTCAGCAGAAATAAACATGATTCTGCAAGTTTGGTCACCCCCATGTAAGTTATGGGGCAGTAACAGCACACTTTTCAAAACGTGTTTTTCAGCCCGAAATAAACGCGTTTTTTCAGACTTCAGAATCCCAATGTAATTGCAAGGCTCAGAGGAGCCCACACTCTCAGCTCTTAACCCCAGTGTGCAGAAAGTGTCAAAACGTGTTTTTCAGCAGAAATAAAATTGTTTCTGCAAGTTTGGTCAACCCCATGTAACTTATGGGGCAGTAACAGCACACTTTTCAAAACGTGTTTTTCAGCCCGAAATAAACGCGTTTTTTCAGACTTCAGAATTCCAATGTAACTGCAAGGCTCAGAAGAGCCCACACACTCAGCTCTTAACCCCAGTGTGCAGAAAGTGTCAAACCGTGTTTTTCAGCAGAAATAAACATGTTTCTGCAAGTTTGGTCACCCCCATGTAAGTTATGGGGCAGTAACAGCACACTTATCAAAACGTGTTTTTCAGCCCGAAATCAACGCGTTTTTTCAGACTTCAGAATCGCAATGCAACTGCAAGTCTCAGAAGAGCCCACACACTCAGCTTTTAACTCCAGTGTGCAGAAAGTGTCAAAACGTGTTTTTCAGCAGAAATAAACATGTTTCTGCAAGTTTGGTCACCCCCATTTAACTTATGGGGCAGTAACAGCACACTTTTCAAAACGTGTTTTTCAGCCCGAAATAAACGCGTTTTTTCAGACTTCAGAATCGCAATGTAACTGCAAGGTTCAGAAGAGCCCACATACTCAGCTCTTAACCCCAGTGTGCAGAAAGTGTCAAACCGTGTTTTTCAGCAGAAATAAACATGTTTCTGCAAGTTTGGTCACCCCCATGTAAGTTATTGTGCAGTAACAGCTTACTTTTCAAAACGTGTTTTTCAGCCCGAAATCAATGCGTTTTTTCAGACTTCAGAATCCCAATGTAACTGCAATTTTCAGAGGAGCACACACTTTCAGCTCTTAACCCCAGTGTGCAGAAAGTGTCAAAACATGTTTTTCAGCAGAAATAAACATGTTTCTGCAAGTTTTTTCACCCCTATGTAACTTATGGGGCAGTAACAGCTCACTTTTCAAAACGTGTTTTTCAGCCCGAAATAAACGCGTTTTTTCAGACTTCAGAATCGCAATGCAACTGCAAGTCTCAGAAGAGCCCACACACTCAGCTCTTAACCCCAGTGTGCAGAAAGTGTCAAAACGTGTTTTTCAGCAGAAATAAACATGTTTCTGCAAGTTTGGTCACCCCCATGTAAGTTATTGTGCAGTAACAGCTTACTTTTCAAAACGTGTTTTTCAGCCCGAAATAAACGCGTTTTTTCAGACTTCAGAATCCCAATGTAACTGCAAGGCTCAGAGGAGCCCACACTCTCATCTCTTAACCCCAGTGTGCAGAAAGTGTCAAAACGTGTTTTTCAGCAGAAATAAACATGATTCTGCAAGTTTGGTCACCCCCATGTAAGTTATGGGGCAGTAACAGCTCACTTTTAAAAACGTGTTTTTCAGCCCGAAATAAACGCGTTTTTTCAGACTTCAGAATCCCAATGTAACTGCAAGGCTCAGAAGAGCCCACACGCTCAGCTCTTAACCCCAGTGTGCAAAAAGTGTCAAAACGTGTTTTTCAGCAGAAATAAACATGTTTCTGCAAGTTTGGTCACCCCCATGTAAGTTATGGGGCAGTAACAGCACACTTTTCAAAACGTGTTTTTCAGCCCGAAATAAACCCGTTTTTTCAGACAGCTGTATCCCTATGTAACTGCAGGGCTCAGAAGAGCGTACACACTCAGGTCTTAACCCCAGTGTGCAAAAAGTGCCAAAACGTGTTTTTCAGCAGAAATAAACATGTTTCTGCAAGTTTGGTCAACCCCATGTAAGTTATGGGGCAGTAACAGAAAACTTTTCAAAACGTGTTTTTCAGCCCGAAATAAACGTGTTTTTTCAGACAGCTGTATCCCTATGTAACTGCAAGGATCAGAAGAGCCCACACACTCAGCTCTTAACACCAGTGTGCAGAAAGTGCCAAAACGTGTTTTTCAGCAGAAATAAACATGTTTCTGCAAGTTTGGTCAACCCCATGTAAGTTATGGGGCAGTAACAGCACACTTTTCAAAACGTATTTTTCAGCCCGAAATAAACGCGTTTTTTCAGACTTCAGAATTCCAATGTAACTGCAAGGCTCAGAAAAGCCCACACACTCAGCTCTTAACCCCAGTGTGCAGAAAGTGCCAAAACGTGTTTTTCAGCAGAAATAAACATGTTTCTGCAAGTTTGGTCAACCCCATGTAAGTTATGGGGCAGTAACAGCACACTTTTCAAAACGTGTTTTTCAGCCCGAAATAAACGCGTTTTTTCAGACAGCAGTATCCCTATGTAACTGCAAGGCTCAGAAGAGCCCACACACTCAGCTCTTAACCCCAGTGTGCTGAAAGTGTCAAAACGTGTTTTTCAACAGAAATAAACATGTTTCTGCAAGTTTGGTCAACCCCATGTAAGTTATGGGGCAGTAACAGCACACTTTTCAAACGTGTTTTTCAGCCCGAAATAAATGCGTTTTTTCAGACTTCAGAATTGCAATGTAACTGCAAGGCTCAGAAGAGCCCACACACTCGGCTCTTAACCCCAGTGTGCTGAAAGTGTCAAAACGTGTTTTTCAGCAGAAATAAACATGTTTCTGCAAGTTTGGTCAACCCCATGCAAGTTATGGGGCAGTAACAGCACACTTTTCAAAACGTGTTTTTCAGCCCGAAATAAACGCGTTTTTTCAGACAGCTGTATCCCTATGTAACTGCAAGGCTCAGAAGAGCCCACACACTCAGGTCTTAACCCCCGTGTGCTGAAAGTGTCAAAACGTGTTTTTCAGTAGTTTTTTGGTTTGAAGAAAAAATTCATCTTTGAGGTTTGGTGGGCTTCTGAGACACCCTGCCGGAATGTACATTTTATCCAAAACTGAGCCAGATGAAAAGTGTGAAGAATACCTGTTCTAATGGGTAAACTCTCTTCATTTTGTCATTTAAAGTGCAGCTAAAACTGCAACAGTAGACACAATTCTATGGTTCTTGTAACCCAAACCCTAGCCAGGCATTAAAAGCATGCCGATTTAACTACCATTTAACAGCATTTTTCAGCTTCATGAAAATTTGCCTGAACAAGACAGATTATTAAAGAAGATAAATTTCCTAGAGATTTTAAAAACCGTTTTGATAGTTTGAGACTGATTTTTTTTGGTTTGAGGAAAAAAATCATCATTGATGTTTGGAGGGCTTCTGAGACACCCTGCCGGAATGTACATTTGAAACCCTAGCTGGGGTTAGGGTTAGCATTCCCACAACAGGTAGAAGTTTTTTACTGTCAGTGCTGCATTCCGGGTCCCCAGTTATCTTTAGGATGAGTGATAATTTGCTCCTATCTGCACTTTTAGTTTCCGGACAGTTTTGGTCACCTTTTTGTATATTGCCCTATGCAGTGATTTTATCAAAAACTGAGCCAGATGAAAAGTGTGAAGAATACCTGTTCTAATGGGTAAACTCTCTTCATTTTGTCATTTAAAGTGCAGCTAAAAGTGCAACAGCGGGCACAATTCTATGGTTCTTGTAAACCTAACCCTAGCCAGGCATTAAAAGCATGCCGATTTAACTACCATTTAACAGCATTTTTCAGCTTCATGAAAATTTGCCTGAAAAAGACAGATTATTAAAGAAGATACATTTCCTAGAGATTTTAAAAACCGTTTTGATAGTTTGAGACTGATTTTTTTTGGTTTGAGGAAAAAATTCAACTTTGATGTTTGGAGGGCTTCTGAGACACCCTGCTGGAATCCACATTTGAAACCCTAGCTAGGGTTAGGGTTAGCTTTCCCACAACAGGTAGAAGTTTTTTACTGTCAGTGCTGCATTCTGGGTCCCCAGTTATCTTTAGGATGAGTGATAATTTTCACCTATCTGCACTTTTAGTTTTCGGACAGTTTTGGTCACCTTTTTGTATATTGTCCTATCCAGTGATTTTATCCAAAACTGAGCCAGATGAAAAGTGTGAAGAATACCCCCTCTAATGGATAAACTCTCTTCATTTTGTCATTTAAAGTGCAGCTAAAACTGCAACAGCGGGCACAATTCTATGGTTCTTGTAACCCTAACCCTAGCCAGGCATTAAAAGCATGCCGATTTAACTACCATTTAACAGCATTTTTCAGCTTCATAAAAATTTGCCTGAACAACACAGATTATTAAAGAAGATACATTTCCTAGAGATTTTAAAAACCGTTTTGATAGTTTGAGACTGATTTTTTGGAGTTTGAGGAAAAAATTCAACTTTGATGTTTGGAGGGCTTCTGAGACACCCTGCTGGAATCCACATTTGAAACCCTAGCTAGGGTTAGGGTTAGCATTCCCACAACAGGTAGAAGTTTTTTACTGTCAGTGCTGCATTCCGGGTCCCCAGTTATCTTTAGGATGAATGATAATTTGCTCCTATCTGCACTTTTAGTTTTCGGACAGTTTTGGTCACCTTTTTGTATATTGCCCTATGCAGTGATTTTATGCAAAACTGAGCCAGATGAAAAGTGTGAAGAATACCTGTTCTAATGGGTAAACTCTCTTCATTTTGTCATTTAAAGTGCAGCTAAAACTGCAACAGCAGGCACAATTCTATGGTTCTTGTAACCCTAACCCTAGCCAGGCATTAAAAGCATGCCGATTTAACTACCATTTAACAGCATTTTTCAGCTTCATGAAAATTTGCCTGAACAAGACAGATTATTAAAGAAGATAAATTTCCTAGAGATTTTAAAAACCGTTTTGATAGTTTGAGACTGATTTTTTTTGGTTTGAGGAAAAAAATCATCTTTGATGTTTGGAGGGCTTCTGAGACACCCTGCCGGAATGTACATTTGAAACCCTAGCTAGGGTTAGGGTTAGCATTCCCACAACAGGTAGAAGTTTTTTACTGTCAGTGCTGCATTCCGGGCCCCCAGTTATCTTTAGGATGAGTGATAATTTGCTCCTATCTGCACTTTTAGTTTTCGGACAGTTTTGGTCACCTTTTTGTATTGTAGCGGCGAGGCTTAATAATAAGGCAGAATTAAGTGTTTCTGAGCTTTCCCAAATTAGGCCTCATTTCTCTGTTCATCTCTGTGGTGCAGCCACAGAGAAACCATTCATGCAAGATGTTTTCTTTTGATAAGGACAGCTCCCAAAGGGGGATGCACTTAGCTAAGCCTGGCTATCATGATCAATGGTCATCCATTGGTGCCTATCTGTCTAGGGAGTGCGAGTTGGACATCTGGATTGCATTCCTAAGTGTCAGGACTAAGTAACTCATATCTCACCTTGATCAACCAATCAGGGACTGGTAGGGCCGAGTAACCCACGTGGGACTCTGATGCCCATGGAACTTTCAGCCAATCAATGAGCTGAAGTTCCTCCAGGTAAAAACAGGCAACACAGAGAGCCTGTGAGATTCAGATTGAGATTCAACAAGATTCTGTGAGAATTCCAGGGCAGGACGGCCCAGGAGCAGAAGGCTCCCAAGGGCAGGACATTCTCGCAGCGCGCCTCCTGACCATCCTGAGACTCAGCCCGGACAACCACGGAACGGCCAGTGTGTCCGAGTGCCAGAACTTTCCTTTGTTCTAAGAGTCTAGAGTTGAGGTTGCCAGAGAGTAACCAGCAGCAGGCCTCGTGAACAGGTCGGAACTGTGGACAGCTGAATTACTATTCAGAACTAGCTCTTCATCAGGAACGAACCGGTCCTCTTCCTGACTTGCTGGGACCCACAGTCATCTTTTCTCCTGTGCACAAACTTTGCTAGTTAAAGCCAACACTAACTAGCCGGACAGTGAGCATCAGCAGCGCACCGTCGCAAGCCGCACAGCACAGCCTGGCACACAGCCAGAGAGCGCGGATTGGACAGCAACAGCCTGCAACTGTTCCTTTGTGCCCGCAGGAGATCTGAATCCCCAGAGATTGGATGAGTATTCAACTTCAATGCATTACAGCTCGAGAATTCAATTGTTATCCCAACCAGTTGATATCAATTTAATTCCTAAGAGTTATGTACTTGTTTGATTATCTAATGTAGAAGTTGTAACCAAGTTCACTTTACGAAACGGTCTTAATAAATGATATACTGAACGTATGTCCTCTTGATATGTATAACTCTTTGTAACTGACCGAATATACCTTTTGTATTCTGATAACCCTCTCGATAAGATCTGTTAGGTTTATATGCATATTCTATGTATTAATAAATGTATCCTCGTGTATTAGTACCTGTGTGTGCGTGTTGTTTGAGTTATGTCGCATGGTTGGATTCTAAAGCCATCAAAAGAATCAACTTTGTGATTTACTGCTACAATTAATAATTGTCTCAGTAAATGCCCAAACCCTACAGAACTGGTGCCTTCAGAGAGCCACTATGATCTACATTATTTGGCGTCCCTGAACCGGTTTTCCCTACAGTATATTGCCCTATGCAGTGATTTTATCCAAAACTGAGCCAGATGAAAAGTGTGAAGAATACCTGTTCTAATGGGTAAACTCTATTCATTATGTCATTTAAAGTGCAGCCAAAAGTGCAGCAGCGGGCAAAATTCTATGGTTCTTGTAACCCTAACCCTAGCCAGACATTAAAAGCATGCCGATTTAACTACCATTTAACAGCATTTTTCAGCTTCATGATAATTTGCCTAAACCAGACAGATTATTAAAGAAGATACATTTCCTAGAGGTTTTAGAAACCGTTTTGATAGTTTGAGACTGATTTTTTGGAGTTTGAGGAAAAAATTCATCTTTGATGTTTGGAGGGCTTCTGAGACACCCTGCCGGAATGTACATTTGAAACCCTAGCTAGGTTTAGGGTTAGCATTCCCACAACAGGTAGAAGTTTTTTACTGTCAGTGCTGCATTCCGGGCCCCCAGTTATCTTTAGGATGAGTGATAATTTGCTCCTATCTGCACTTTTAGTTTTTGGACAGTTTTGGTCACTTTTTTGTATATTGCCCTATCCAGTGATTTTATCCAAAACTGACCCAGATGAAAAGTGTGAAGAATACCTGTTCTAATGGGTAAACTCTCTTCATCTTGTCATTTAAAGTGCAGCTAAAAGTGCAACAGCGGGCACAATTCTATGGTTCTTGTAACCCTAACCCTAGCCAGGCATTAAAAGCATGCCGATTTAACTACCATTTAACAGCATTTTTCAGCTTCATGAAAATTTGCCTGAAAAAGACAGATTATTAAAGAAGATACATTTCCTAGAGATTTTAAAAACCGTTTTGATAGTTTGAGACTGATTTTTTTTGGTTTGAGGAAAAAAATCATCTTTGATGTTTGGAGGGCTTCTGAGACACCCTGCCGGAATGTACATTTGAAACCCTAGCTAGGGTTAGGGTTAGCATTCCCACAACAGGTAGAAGTTTTTTACTGTCAGTGCTGCATTCCGGGTCCCCAGTTATCTTTAGGATGAGTGATAATTTGCTCCTATCTGCACTTTTAGTTTTCGGACAGTTTTGGTCACCTTTTTGTATATTGCCCTATGCAGTGATTTTATCCAAAACTGAGCCAGATGAAAAGTGTGAAGAATACCTGTTCTAATGGGTAAACTCTATTCATTATGTCATTTAAAGTGCAGCCAAAAGTGCAGCAGCGGGCAATATTCTATGGTTCTTGTAAACCTAACCCTAGCCAGGCATTAAAAGCATGCCGATTTAACTACCATTTAACAGCATTTTTCAGCTTCATGATAATTTGCCTAAACCAGACATATTATTAAAGAAGATACATTTCCTAGAGGTTTTAGAAACCGTTTTGATAGTTTGAGACTGATTTTTTGGAGTTTGAGGAAAAAATTCATCTTTGATGTTTGGAGGGCTTCTGAGACACCCTGCCGGAATGTACATTTGAAACCCTAGCTAGGGTTAGGGTTAGCATTCCCACAACAGGTAGAAGTTTTTTACTGTCAGTGCTGCATTCCAGGCCCCCAGTTATCTTTAGGATGAGTGATAATTTGCTCCTATCTGCACTTTTAGTTTTCGGACAGTTTTGGTCACCTTTTTGTATTGTAGCGGCGAGGCTTAATAATAAGGCAGAATTAAGTGTTTCTGAGCTTTCCCAAATTAGGCCTCATTTCTCTGTTCATCTCTGTGGTGCAGCCACAGAGAAACCATTCATGCAAGATGTTTTCTTTTGATAAGGACAGCTCCCAAAGGGGGATGCACTTAGCTAAGCCTGGCTATCATGATCAATGGTCATCCATTGGTGCCTATCTGTCTAGGGAGTGCGAGTTGGACATCTGGATTGCATTCCTAAGTGTCAGGACTAAGTAACTCATATCTCACCTTGATCAACCAATCAGGGACTGGTAGGGCCGAGTAACCCACGTGGGACTCTGATGCCCATGGAACTTTCAGCCAATCAATGAGCTGAAGTTCCTCCAGGTAAAAACAGGCAACACAGAGAGCCTGTGAGATTCAGATTGAGATTCAACAAGATTCTGTGAGAATTCCAGGGCAGGACGGCCCAGGAGCAGAAGGCTCCCAAGGGCAGGACATTCTCGCAGCGCGCCTCCTGACCATCCTGAGACTCAGCCCGGACAACCACGGAACGGCCAGTGTGTCCGAGTGCCAGAACTTTCCTTTGTTCTAAGAGTCTAGAGTTGAGGTTGCCAGAGAGTAACCAGCAGCAGGCCTCGTGAACAGGTCGGAACTGTGGACAGCTGAATTACTATTCAGAACTAGCTCTTCATCAGGAACGAACCGGTCCTCTTCCTGACTTGCTGGGACCCACAGTCATCTTTTCTCCTGTGCACAAACTTTGCTAGTTAAAGCCAACACTAACTAGCCGGACAGTGAGCATCAGCAGCGCACCGTCGCAAGCCGCACAGCACAGCCTGGCACACAGCCAGAGAGCGCGGATTGGACAGCAACAGCCTGCAACTGTTCCTTTGTGCCCGCAGGAGATCTGAATCCCCAGAGATTGGATGAGTATTCAACTTCAATGCATTACAGCTCGAGAATTCAATTGTTATCCCAACCAGTTGATATCAATTTAATTCCTAAGAGTTATGTACTTGTTTGATTATCTAATGTAGAAGTTGTAACCAAGTTCACTTTACGAAACGGTCTTAATAAATGATATACTGAACGTATGTCCTCTTGATATGTATAACTCTTTGTAACTGACCGAATATACCTTTTGTATTCTGATAACCCTCTCGATAAGATCTGTTAGGTTTATATGCATATTCTATGTATTAATAAATGTATCCTCGTGTATTAGTACCTGTGTGTGCGCGTTGTTTGAGTTATGTCGCATGGTTGGATTCTAAAGCCATCAAAAGAATCAACTTTGTGATTTACTGCTACAATTAATAATTGTCTCAGTAAATGCCCAAACCCTACAGAACTGGTGCCTTCAGAGAGCCACTATGATCTACATTATTTGGCGTCCCTGAACCGGTTTTCCCTACAGTATATTGCCCTATGCAGTGATTTTATCCAAAACTGAGCCAGATGAAAAGTGTGAAGAATACCTGTTCTAATGGGTAAACTCTATTCATTATGTCATTTAAAGTGCAGCCAAAAGTGCAGCAGCGGGCAAAATTCTATGGTTCTTGTAACCCTAACCCTAGCCAGACATTAAAAGCATGCCGATTTAACTACCATTTAACAGCATTTTTCAGCTTCATGATAATTTGCCTAAACCAGACAGATTATTAAAGAAGATACATTTCCTAGAGGTTTTAGAAACCGTTTTGATAGTTTGAGACTGATTTTTTGGAGTTTGAGGAAAAAATTCATCTTTGATGTTTGGAGGGCTTCTGAGACACCCTGCCGGAATGTACATTTGAAACCCTAGCTAGGTTTAGGGTTAGCATTCCCACAACAGGTAGAAGTTTTTTACTGTCAGTGCTGCATTCCGGGCCCCCAGTTATCTTTAGGATGAGTGATAATTTGCTCCTATCTGCACTTTTAGTTTTTGGACAGTTTTGGTCACTTTTTTGTATATTGCCCTATCCAGTGATTTTATCCAAAACTGACCCAGATGAAAAGTGTGAAGAATACCTGTTCTAATGGGTAAACTCTCTTCATCTTGTCATTTAAAGTGCAGCTAAAAGTGCAACAGCGGGCACAATTCTATGGTTCTTGTAACCCTAACCCTAGCCAGGCATTAAAAGCATGCCGATTTAACTACCATTTAACAGCATTTTTCAGCTTCATGAAAATTTGCCTGAAAAAGACAGATTATTAAAGAAGATACATTTCCTAGAGATTTTAAAAACCGTTTTGATAGTTTGAGACTGATTTTTTTTGGTTTGAGGAAAAAAATCATCTTTGATGTTTGGAGGGCTTCTGAGACACCCTGCCGGAATGTACATTTGAAACCCTAGCTAGGGTTAGGGTTAGCATTCCCACAACAGGTAGAAGTTTTTTACTGTCAGTGCTGCATTCCGGGTCCCCAGTTATCTTTAGGATGAGTGATAATTTGCTCCTATCTGCACTTTTAGTTTTCGGACAGTTTTGGTCACCTTTTTGTATATTGCCCTATGCAGTGATTTTATCAAAAACTGAGCCAGATGAAAAGTGTGAAGAATACCTGTTCTAATGGGTAAACTCTATTCATTATGTCATTTAAAGTGCAGCCAAAAGTGCAGCAGCGGGCAATATTCTATGGTTCTTGTAAACCTAACCCTAGCCAGGCATTAAAAGCATGCCGATTTAACTACCATTTAACAGCATTTTTCAGCTTCATGATAATTTGCCTAAACCAGACATATTATTAAAGAAGATACATTTCCTAGAGGTTTTAGAAACCGTTTTGATAGTTTGAGACTGATTTTTTGGAGTTTGAGGAAAAAATTCATCTTTGATGTTTGGAGGGCTTCTGAGACACCCTGCCGGAATGTACATTTGAAACCCTAGCTAGGGTTAGGGTTAGCATTCCCACAACAGGTAGAAGTTTTTTACTGTCAGTGCTGCATTCCAGGCCCCCAGTTATCTTTAGGATGAGTGATAATTTGCTCCTATCTGCACTTTTAGTTTTCGGACAGTTTTGGTCACCTTTTTGTATTGTAGCGGCGAGGCTTAATAATAAGGCAGAATTAAGTGTTTCTGAGCTTTCCCAAATTAGGCCTCATTTCTCTGTTCATCTCTGTGGTGCAGCCACAGAGAAACCATTCATGCAAGATGTTTTCTTTTGATAAGGACAGCTCCCAAAGGGGGATGCACTTAGCTAAGCCTGGCTATCATGATCAATGGTCATCCATTGGTGCCTATCTGTCTAGGGAGTGCGAGTTGGACATCTGGATTGCATTCCTAAGTGTCAGGACTAAGTAACTCATATCTCACCTTGATCAACCAATCAGGGACTGGTAGGGCCGAGTAACCCACGTGGGACTCTGATGCCCATGGAACTTTCAGCCAATCAATGAGCTGAAGTTCCTCCAGGTAAAAACAGGCAACACAGAGAGCCTGTGAGATTCAGATTGAGATTCAACAAGATTCTGTGAGAATTCCAGGGCAGGACGGCCCAGGAGCAGAAGGCTCCCAAGGGCAGGACATTCTCGCAGCGCGCCTCCTGACCATCCTGAGACTCAGCCCGGACAACCACGGAACGGCCAGTGTGTCCGAGTGCCAGAACTTTCCTTTGTTCTAAGAGTCTAGAGTTGAGGTTGCCAGAGAGTAACCAGCAGCAGGCCTCGTGAACAGGTCGGAACTGTGGACAGCTGAATTACTATTCAGAACTAGCTCTTCATCAGGAACGAACCGGTCCTCTTCCTGACTTGCTGGGACCCACAGTCATCTTTTCTCCTGTGCACAAACTTTGCTAGTTAAAGCCAACACTAACTAGCCGGACAGTGAGCATCAGCAGCGCACCGTCGCAAGCCGCACAGCACAGCCTGGCACACAGCCAGAGAGCGCGGATTGGACAGCAACAGCCTGCAACTGTTCCTTTGTGCCCGCAGGAGATCTGAATCCCCAGAGATTGGATGAGTATTCAACTTCAATGCATTACAGCTCGAGAATTCAATTGTTATCCCAACCAGTTGATATCAATTTAATTCCTAAGAGTTATGTACTTGTTTGATTATCTAATGTAGAAGTTGTAACCAAGTTCACTTTACGAAACGGTCTTAATAAATGATATACTGAACGTATGTCCTCTTGATATGTATAACTCTTTGTAACTGACCGAATATACCTTTTGTATTCTGATAACCCTCTCGATAAGATCTGTTAGGTTTATATGCATATTCTATGTATTAATAAATGTATCCTCGTGTATTAGTACCTGTGTGTGCGCGTTGTTTGAGTTATGTCGCATGGTTGGATTCTAAAGCCATCAAAAGAATCAACTTTGTGATTTACTGCTACAATTAATAATTGTCTCAGTAAATGCCCAAACCCTACAGAACTGGTGCCTTCAGAGAGCCACTATGATCTACATTATTTGGCGTCCCTGAACCGGTTTTCCCTACAGTATATTGCCCTATGCAGTGATTTTATCCAAAACTGAGCCAGATGAAAAGTGTGAAGAATACCTGTTCTAATGGGTAAACTCTATTCATTATGTCATTTAAAGTGCAGCCAAAAGTGCAGCAGCGGGCAAAATTCTATGGTTCTTGTAACCCTAACCCTAGCCAGACATTAAAAGCATGCCGATTTAACTACCATTTAACAGCATTTTTCAGCTTCATGATAATTTGCCTAAACCAGACAGATTATTAAAGAAGATACATTTCCTAGAGGTTTTAGAAACCGTTTTGATAGTTTGAGACTGATTTTTTGGAGTTTGAGGAAAAAATTCATCTTTGATGTTTGGAGGGCTTCTGAGACACCCTGCCGGAATGTACATTTGAAACCCTAGCTAGGTTTAGGGTTAGCATTCCCACAACAGGTAGAAGTTTTTTACTGTCAGTGCTGCATTCCGGGCCCCCAGTTATCTTTAGGATGAGTGATAATTTGCTCCTATCTGCACTTTTAGTTTTTGGACAGTTTTGGTCACTTTTTTGTATATTGCCCTATCCAGTGATTTTATCCAAAACTGACCCAGATGAAAAGTGTGAAGAATACCTGTTCTAATGGGTAAACTCTCTTCATCTTGTCATTTAAAGTGCAGCTAAAAGTGCAACAGCGGGCACAATTCTATGGTTCTTGTAACCCTAACCCTAGCCAGGCATTAAAAGCATGCCGATTTAACTACCATTTAACAGCATTTTTCAGCTTCATGAAAATTTGCCTGAAAAAGACAGATTATTAAAGAAGATACATTTCCTAGAGATTTTAAAAACCGTTTTGATAGTTTGAGACTGATTTTTTTTGGTTTGAGGAAAAAAATCATCTTTGATGTTTGGAGGGCTTCTGAGACACCCTGCCGGAATGTACATTTGAAACCCTAGCTAGGGTTAGGGTTAGCATTCCCACAACAGGTAGAAGTTTTTTACTGTCAGTGCTGCATTCCGGGTCCCCAGTTATCTTTAGGATGAGTGATAATTTGCTCCTATCTGCACTTTTAGTTTTCGGACAGTTTTGGTCACCTTTTTGTATATTGCCCTATGCAGTGATTTTATCAAAAACTGAGCCAGATGAAAAGTGTGAAGAATACCTGTTCTAATGGGTAAACTCTATTCATTATGTCATTTAAAGTGCAGCCAAAAGTGCAGCAGCGGGCAATATTCTATGGTTCTTGTAACCCTAACCCTAGCCAGGCATTAAAAGCATGCCGATTTAACTACCATTTAACAGCATTTTTCAGCTTCATGATAATTTGCCTAAACCAGACATATTATTAAAGAAGATACATTTCCTAGAGGTTTTAGAAACCGTTTTGATAGTTTGAGACTGATTTTTTGGAGTTTGAGGAAAAAATTCATCTTTGATGTTTGGAGGGCTTCTGAGACACCCTGCCGGAATGTACATTTGAAACCCTAGCTAGGGTTAGGGTTAGCATTCCCACAACAGGTAGAAGTTTTTTACTGTCAGTGCTGCATTCCAGGCCCCCAGTTATCTTTAGGATGAGTGATAATTTGCTCCTATCTGCACTTTTAGTTTTCGGACAGTTTTGGTCACCTTTTTGTATTGTAGCGGCGAGGCTTAATAATAAGGCAGAATTAAGTGTTTCTGAGCTTTCCCAAATTAGGCCTCATTTCTCTGTTCATCTCTGTGGTGCAGCCACAGAGAAACCATTCATGCAAGATGTTTTCTTTTGATAAGGACAGCTCCCAAAGGGGGATGCACTTAGCTAAGCCTGGCTATCATGATCAATGGTCATCCATTGGTGCCTATCTGTCTAGGGAGTGCGAGTTGGACATCTGGATTGCATTCCTAAGTGTCAGGACTAAGTAACTCATATCTCACCTTGATCAACCAATCAGGGACTGGTAGGGCCGAGTAACCCACGTGGGACTCTGATGCCCATGGAACTTTCAGCCAATCAATGAGCTGAAGTTCCTCCAGGTAAAAACAGGCAACACAGAGAGCCTGTGAGATTCAGATTGAGATTCAACAAGATTCTGTGAGAATTCCAGGGCAGGACGGCCCAGGAGCAGAAGGCTCCCAAGGGCAGGACATTCTCGCAGCGCGCCTCCTGACCATCCTGAGACTCAGCCCGGACAACCACGGAACGGCCAGTGTGTCCGAGTGCCAGAACTTTCCTTTGTTCTAAGAGTCTAGAGTTGAGGTTGCCAGAGAGTAACCAGCAGCAGGCCTCGTGAACAGGTCGGAACTGTGGACAGCTGAATTACTATTCAGAACTAGCTCTTCATCAGGAACGAACCGGTCCTCTTCCTGACTTGCTGGGACCCACAGTCATCTTTTCTCCTGTGCACAAACTTTGCTAGTTAAAGCCAACACTAACTAGCCGGACAGTGAGCATCAGCAGCGCACCGTCGCAAGCCGCACAGCACAGCCTGGCACACAGCCAGAGAGCGCGGATTGGACAGCAACAGCCTGCAACTGTTCCTTTGTGCCCGCAGGAGATCTGAATCCCCAGAGATTGGATGAGTATTCAACTTCAATGCATTACAGCTCGAGAATTCAATTGTTATCCCAACCAGTTGATATCAATTTAATTCCTAAGAGTTATGTACTTGTTTGATTATCTAATGTAGAAGTTGTAACCAAGTTCACTTTACGAAACGGTCTTAATAAATGATATACTGAACGTATGTCCTCTTGATATGTATAACTCTTTGTAACTGACCGAATATACCTTTTGTATTCTGATAACCCTCTCGATAAGATCTGTTAGGTTTATATGCATATTCTATGTATTAATAAATGTATCCTCGTGTATTAGTACCTGTGTGTGCGCGTTGTTTGAGTTATGTCGCATGGTTGGATTCTAAAGCCATCAAAAGAATCAACTTTGTGATTTACTGCTACAATTAATAATTGTCTCAGTAAATGCCCAAACCCTACAGAACTGGTGCCTTCAGAGAGCCACTATGATCTACATTATTTGGCGTCCCTGAACCGGTTTTCCCTACAGTATATTGCCCTATGCAGTGATTTTATCCAAAACTGAGCCAGATGAAAAGTGTGAAGAATACCTGTTCTAATGGGTAAACTCTATTCATTATGTCATTTAAAGTGCAGCCAAAAGTGCAGCAGCGGGCAAAATTCTATGGTTCTTGTAACCCTAACCCTAGCCAGACATTAAAAGCATGCCGATTTAACTACCATTTAACAGCATTTTTCAGCTTCATGATAATTTGCCTAAACCAGACAGATTATTAAAGAAGATACATTTCCTAGAGGTTTTAGAAACCGTTTTGATAGTTTGAGACTGATTTTTTGGAGTTTGAGGAAAAAATTCATCTTTGATGTTTGGAGGGCTTCTGAGACACCCTGCCGGAATGTACATTTGAAACCCTAGCTAGGTTTAGGGTTAGCATTCCCACAACAGGTAGAAGTTTTTTACTGTCAGTGCTGCATTCCGGGCCCCCAGTTATCTTTAGGATGAGTGATAATTTGCTCCTATCTGCACTTTTAGTTTTTGGACAGTTTTGGTCACTTTTTTGTATATTGCCCTATCCAGTGATTTTATCCAAAACTGACCCAGATGAAAAGTGTGAAGAATACCTGTTCTAATGGGTAAACTCTCTTCATCTTGTCATTTAAAGTGCAGCTAAAAGTGCAACAGCGGGCACAATTCTATGGTTCTTGTAACCCTAACCCTAGCCAGGCATTAAAAGCATGCCGATTTAACTACCATTTAACAGCATTTTTCAGCTTCATGAAAATTTGCCTGAAAAAGACAGATTATTAAAGAAGATACATTTCCTAGAGATTTTAAAAACCGTTTTGATAGTTTGAGACTGATTTTTTTTGGTTTGAGGAAAAAAATCATCTTTGATGTTTGGAGGGCTTCTGAGACACCCTGCCGGAATGTACATTTGAAACCCTAGCTAGGGTTAGGGTTAGCATTCCCACAACAGGTAGAAGTTTTTTACTGTCAGTGCTGCATTCCGGGTCCCCAGTTATCTTTAGGATGAGTGATAATTTGCTCCTATCTGCACTTTTAGTTTTCGGACAGTTTTGGTCACCTTTTTGTATATTGCCCTATGCAGTGATTTTATGCAAAACTGAGCCAGATGAAAAGTGTGAAGAATACCTGTTCTAATGGGTAAACTCTCTTCATTTTGTCATTTAAAGTGCAGCTAAAACTGCAACAGCAGGCACAATTCTATGGTTCTTGTAACCCTAACCCTAGCCAGGCATTAAAAGCATGCCGATTTAACTACCATTTAACAGCATTTTTCAGCTTCATGAAAATTTGCCTGAACAAGACAGATGATTAAAGAAGATAAATTTCCTAGAGATTTTAAAAACCGTTTTGATAGTTTGAGACTGATTTTTTTTGGTTTGAGGAAAAAAATCATCTTTGATGTTTGGAGGGCTTCTGAGACACCCTGCCGGAACGTACATTTGAAACCCTAGCTAGGGTTAGGGTTAGCATTCCCACAACAGGTAGAAGTTTTTTACTGTCAGTGCTGCATTCCGGGTCCCCAGTTATCTTTAGGATGAGTGATAATTTGCTCCTATCTGCACTTTTAGTTTTCGGACAGTTTTGGTCACCTTTTTGTATTGTAGCGGCGAGGCTTAATAATAAGGCAGAATTAAGTGTTTCTGAGCTTTCCCAAATTAGGCCTCATTTCTCTGTTCATCTCTGTGGTGCAGCCACAGAGAAACCATTCATGCAAGATGTTTTCTTTTGATAAGGACAGCTCCCAAAGGGGGATGCACTTAGCTAAGCCTGGCTATCATGATCAATGGTCATCCATTGGTGCCTATCTGTCTAGGGAGTGCGAGTTGGACATCTGGATTGCATTCCTAAGTGTCAGGACTAAGTAACTCATATCTCACCTTGATCAACCAATCAGGGACTGGTAGGGCCGAGTAACCCACGTGGGACTCTGATGCCCATGGAACTTTCAGTCAATCAATGAGCTGAAGTTCCTCCAGGTAAAAACAGGCAACACAGAGAGCCTGTGAGATTCAGATTGAGATTCAACAAGATTCTGTGAGAATTCCAGGGCAGGACGGCCCAGGAGCAGAAGGCTCCCAAGGGCAGGACATTCTCGCAGCGCGCCTCCTGACCATCCTGAGACTCAGCCCGGACAACCACGGAACGGCCAGTGTGTCCGAGTGCCAGAACTTTCCTTTGTTCTAAGAGTCTAGAGTTGAGGTTGCCAGAGAGTAACCAGCAGCAGGCCTCGTGAACAGGTCGGAACTGTGGACAGCTGAATTACTATTCAGAACTAGCTCTTCATCAGGAACGAACCGGTCCTCTTCCTGACTTGCTGGGACCCACAGTCATCTTTTCTCCTGTGCACAAACTTTGCTAGTTAAAGCCAACACTAACTAGCCGGACAGTGAGCATCAGCAGCGCACCGTCGCAAGCCGCACAGCACAGCCTGGCACACAGCCAGAGAGCGCGGATTGGACAGCAACAGCCTGCAACTGTTCCTTTGTGCCCGCAGGAGATCTGAATCCCCAGAGATTGGATGAGTATTCAACTTCAATGCATTACAGCTCGAGAATTCAATTGTTATCCCAACCAGTTGATATCAATTTAATTCCTAAGAGTTATGTACTTGTTTGATTATCTAATGTAGAAGTTGTAACCAAGTTCACTTTACGAAACGGTCTTAATAAATGATATACTGAACGTATGACCTCTTGATATGTATAACTCTTTGTAACTGACCGAATATACCTTTTGTATTCTGATAACCCTCTCGATAAGATCTGTTAGGTTTATATGCATATTCTATGTATTAATAAATGTATCCTCGTGTATTAGTACCTGTGTGTGCGCGTTGTTTGAGTTATGTCGCATGGTTGGATTCTAAAGCCATCAAAAGAATCAACTTTGTGATTTACTGCTACAATTAATAATTGTCTCAGTAAATGCCCAAACCCTACAGAACTGGTGCCTTCAGAGAGCCACTATGATCTACATTATTTGGCGTCCCTGAACCGGTTTTCCCTACAGTATATTGCCCTATGCAGTGATTTTATCCAAAACTGAGCCAGATGAAAAGTGTGAAGAATACCTGTTCTAATGGGTAAAATCTATTCATTATGTCATTTAAAGTGCAGCCAAAAGTGCAGCAGCGGGCAAAATTCTATGGTTCTTGTAACCCTAACCCTAGCCAGACATTAAAAGCATGCCGATTTAACTACCATTTAACAGCATTTTTCAGCTTCATGATAATTTGCCTAAACCAGACAGATTATTAAAGAAGATACATTTCCTAGAGGTTTTAGAAACCGTTTTGATAGTTTGAGACTGATTTTTTGGAGTGTGAGGAAAAAATTCATCTTTGATGTTTGGAGGGCTTCTGAGACACCCTGCCGGAATGTACATTTGAAACCCTAGCTAGGTTTAGGGTTAGCATTCCCACAACAGGTAGAAGTTTTTTACTGTCAGTGCTGCATTCCGGGCCCCCAGTTATCTTTAGGATGAGTGATAATTTGCTCCTATCTGCACTTTTAGTTTTTGGACAGTTTTGGTCACTTTTTTGTATATTGCCCTATCCAGTGATTTTATCCAAAACTGACCCAGATGAAAAGTGTGAAGAATACCTGTTCTAATGGGTAAACTCTCTTCATCTTGTCATTTAAAGTGCAGCTAAAAGTGCAACAGCGGGCACAATTCTATGGTTCTTGTAACCCTAACCCTAGCCAGGCATTAAAAGCATGCCGATTTAACTACCATTTAACAGCATTTTTCAGCTTCATGATAATTTGCCTAAACCAGACATATTATTAAAGAAGATACATTTCCTAGAGATTTTAAAAACCGTTTTGATAGTTTGAGACTGATTTTTTTTGGTTTGAGGAAAAAATTCAACTTTGATGTTTGGAGGGCTTCTGAGACACCCTGCTGGAATCCACATTTGAAACCCTAGCTAGGGTTAGGGTTAGCATTCCCACAACAGGTAGAAGTTTTTTACTGTCAGTGCTGCATTCCGGGTCCCCAGTTATCTTTAGGATGAGTGATAATTTGCTCCTATCTGCACTTTTAGTTTTCGGACAGTTTTGGTCACCTTTTTGTATATTGCCCTATGCAGTGATTTTATGCAAAACTGAGCCAGATGAAAAGTGTGAAGAATACCTGTTCTAATGGGTAAACTCTCTTCATTTTGTCATTTAAAGTGCAGCTAAAACTGCAACAGCAGGCACAATTCTATGGTTCTTGTAACCCTAACCCTAGCCAGGCATTAAAAGCATGCCGATTTAACTACCATTTAACAGCATTTTTCAGCTTCATGAAAATTTGCCTGAAAAAGACAGATTATTAAAGAAGATACATTTCCTAGAGATTTTAAAAACCGTTTTGATAGTTTGAGACTGATTTTTTTTGGTTTGAGGAAAAAAATCATCTTTGATGTTTGGAGGGCTTCTGAGACACCCTGCCGGAATGTACATTTGAAACCCTAGCTAGGGTTAGGGTTAGCATTCCCACAACAGGTAGAAGTTTTTTACTGTCAGTGCTGCATTCCGGGTCCCCAGTTATCTTTAGGATGAGTGATAATTTGCTCCTATCTGCACTTTTAGTTTTCGGACAGTTTTGGTCACCTTTTTGTATATTGCCCTATGCAGTGATTTTATCAAAAACTGAGCCAGATGAAAAGTGTGAAGAATATCTGTTCTAATGGGTAAACTCTATTCATTATGTCATTTAAAGTGCAGCCAAAAGTGCAGCAGCGGGCAAAATTCTATGGTTCTTGTAACCCTAACCCTAGCCAGACATTAAAAGCATGCCGATTTAACTACCATTTAACAGCATTTTTCAGCTTCATGATAATTTGCCTAAACCAGACATATTATTAAAGAAGATACATGTCCTAGAGGTTTTAGAAACCGTTTTGATAGTTTGAGACTGATTTTTTGGAGTTTGAGGAAAAAATTCATCTTTGATGTTTGGAGGGCTTCTGAGACACCCTGCCGGAATGTACATTTGAAACCCTAGCTAGGTTTAGGGTTAGCATTCCCACAACAGGTAGAGGTTTTTTACTGTCAGTGCTGCATTCCGGGCCCCCAGTTATCTTTAGGATGAGTGATAATTTGCTCCTATCTGCACTTTTAGTTTTTGGACAGTTTTGGTCACTTTTTTGTATATTGCCCTATCCATTGATTTTATCCAAAACTGACCCAGATGAAAAGTGTGAAGAATACCTGTTCTAATGGGTAAACTCTCTTCATTTTGTCATTTAAAGTGCAGCTAAAAGTGCAACAGCGGGCACAATTCTATGGTTCTTGTAACCCTAACCCTAGCCAGGCATTAAAAGCATGCCGATTTAACTACCATTTAACAGCATTTTTCAGCTTCATGATAATTTGCCTAAACCAGACATATTATTAAAGAAGATACATTTCCTAGAGATTTTAAAAACCGTTTTGATAGTTTGAGACTGTTTTTTTTGGTTTGAGGAAAAAATTCAACTTTGATGTTTGGAGGGCTTCTGAGACACCCTGCTGGAATCCACATTTGAAACCCTAGCTAGGGTTAGGGTTAGCATTCCCACAACAGGTAGAAGTTTTTTACTGTCAGTGCTGCATTCCGGGTCCCCAGTTATCTTTAGGATGAGTGATAATTTGCTCCTATCTGCACTTTTAGTTTTCGGACAGTTTTGGTCACCTTTTTGTATATTGCCCTATGCAGTGATTTTATGCAAAACTGAGCCAGATGAAAAGTGTGAAGAATACCTGTTCTAATGGGTAAACTCTCTTCATTTTGTCATTTAAAGTGCAGCTAAAACTGCAACAGCAGGCACAATTCTATGGTTCTTGTAACCCTAACCCTAGCCAGGCATTAAAAGCATGCCGATTTAACTACCATTTAACAGCATTTTTCAGCTTCATGAAAATTTGCCTGAACAAGACAGATGATTAAAGAAGATAAATTTCCTAGAGATTTTAAAAACCGTTTTGATAGTTTGAGACTGATTTTTTTTGGTTTGAGGAAAAAAATCATCTTTGATGTTTGGAGGGCTTCTGAGACACCCTGCCGGAACGTACATTTGAAACCCTAGCTAGGGTTAGGGTTAGCATTCCCACAACAGGTAGAAGTTTTTTACTGTCAGTGCTGCATTCCGGGTCCCCAGTTATCTTTAGGATGAGTGATAATTTGCTCCTATCTGCACTTTTAGTTTTCGGACAGTTTTGGTCACCTTTTTGTATTGTAGCGGCGAGGCTTAATAATAAGGCAGAATTAAGTGTTTCTGAGCTTTCCCAAATTAGGCCTCATTTCTCTGTTCATCTCTGTGGTGCAGCCACAGAGAAACCATTCATGCAAGATGTTTTCTTTTGATAAGGACAGCTCCCAAAGGGGGATGCACTTAGCTAAGCCTGGCTATCATGATCAATGGTCATCCATTGGTGCCTATCTGTCTAGGGAGTGCGAGTTGGACATCTGGATTGCATTCCTAAGTGTCAGGACTAAGTAACTCATATCTCACCTTGATCAACCAATCAGGGACTGGTAGGGCCGAGTAACCCACGTGGGACTCTGATGCCCATGGAACTTTCAGTCAATCAATGAGCTGAAGTTCCTCCAGGTAAAAACAGGCAACACAGAGAGCCTGTGAGATTCAGATTGAGATTCAACAAGATTCTGTGAGAATTCCAGGGCAGGACGGCCCAGGAGCAGAAGGCTCCCAAGGGCAGGACATTCTCGCAGCGCGCCTCCTGACCATCCTGAGACTCAGCCCGGACAACCACGGAACGGCCAGTGTGTCCGAGTGCCAGAACTTTCCTTTGTTCTAAGAGTCTAGAGTTGAGGTTGCCAGAGAGTAACCAGCAGCAGGCCTCGTGAACAGGTCGGAACTGTGGACAGCTGAATTACTATTCAGAACTAGCTCTTCATCAGGAACGAACCGGTCCTCTTCCTGACTTGCTGGGACCCACAGTCATCTTTTCTCCTGTGCACAAACTTTGCTAGTTAAAGCCAACACTAACTAGCCGGACAGTGAGCATCAGCAGCGCACCGTCGCAAGCCGCACAGCACAGCCTGGCACACAGCCAGAGAGCGCGGATTGGACAGCAACAGCCTGCAACTGTTCCTTTGTGCCCGCAGGAGATCTGAATCCCCAGAGATTGGATGAGTATTCAACTTCAATGCATTACAGCTCGAGAATTCAATTGTTATCCCAACCAGTTGATATCAATTTAATTCCTAAGAGTTATGTACTTGTTTGATTATCTAATGTAGAAGTTGTAACCAAGTTCACTTTACGAAACGGTCTTAATAAATGATATACTGAACGTATGACCTCTTGATATGTATAACTCTTTGTAACTGACCGAATATACCTTTTGTATTCTGATAACCCTCTCGATAAGATCTGTTAGGTTTATATGCATATTCTATGTATTAATAAATGTATCCTCGTGTATTAGTACCTGTGTGTGCGCGTTGTTTGAGTTATGTCGCATGGTTGGATTCTAAAGCCATCAAAAGAATCAACTTTGTGATTTACTGCTACAATTAATAATTGTCTCAGTAAATGCCCAAACCCTACAGAACTGGTGCCTTCAGAGAGCCACTATGATCTACATTATTTGGCGTCCCTGAACCGGTTTTCCCTACAGTATATTGCCCTATGCAGTGATTTTATCCAAAACTGAGCCAGATGAAAAGTGTGAAGAATACCTGTTCTAATGGGTAAACTCTATTCATTATGTCATTTAAAGTGCAGCCAAAAGTGCAGCAGCGGGCAAAATTCTATGGTTCTTGTAACCCTAACCCTAGCCAGACATTAAAAGCATGCCGATTTAACTACCATTTAACAGCATTTTTCAGCTTCATGATAATTTGCCTAAACCAGACAGATTATTAAAGAAGATACATTTCCTAGAGGTTTTAGAAACCGTTTTGATAGTTTGAGACTGATTTTTTGGAGTTTGAGGAAAAAATTCATCTTTGATGTTTGGAGGGCTTCTGAGACACCCTGCCGGAATGTACATTTGAAACCCTAGCTAGGTTTAGGGTTAGCATTCCCACAACAGGTAGAAGTTTTTTACTGTCAGTGCTGCATTCCGGGCCCCCAGTTATCTTTAGGATGAGTGATAATTTGCTCCTATCTGCACTTTTAGTTTTTGGACAGTTTTGGTCACTTTTTTGTATATTGCCCTATCCAGTGATTTTATCCAAAACTGACCCAGATGAAAAGTGTGAAGAATACCTGTTCTAATGGGTAAACTCTCTTCATCTTGTCATTTAAAGTGCAGCTAAAAGTGCAACAGCGGGCACAATTCTATGGTTCTTGTAACCCTAAC
Source organism: Lepisosteus oculatus (assembly GCF_040954835.1). Classification (NCBI taxonomy): domain Eukaryota; kingdom Metazoa; phylum Chordata; class Actinopteri; order Semionotiformes; family Lepisosteidae; genus Lepisosteus; species Lepisosteus oculatus. The sequence continues at coordinate 27,366,747 of NC_090703.1, read as the reverse complement.
CCTAGCCAGGCATTAAAAGCATGCCGATTTAACTACCATTTAACAGCATTTTTCAGCTTCATGATAATTTGCCTAAACCAGACATATTATTAAAGAAGATACATTTCCTAGAGATTTTAAAAACCGTTTTGATAGTTTGAGACTGATTTTTTTTGGTTTGAGGAAAAAATTCAACTTTGATGTTTGGAGGGCTTCTGAGACACCCTGCTGGAATCCACATTTGAAACCCTAGCTAGGGTTAGGGTTAGCATTCCCACAACAGGTAGAAGTTTTTTACTGTCAGTGCTGCATTCCGGGTCCCCAGTTATCTTTAGGATGAGTGATAATTTGCTCCTATCTGCACTTTTAGTTTTCGGACAGTTTTGGTCACCTTTTTGTATATTGCCCTATGCAGTGATTTTATGCAAAACTGAGCCAGATGAAAAGTGTGAAGAATACCTGTTCTAATGGGTAAACTCTCTTCATTTTGTCATTTAAAGTGCAGCTAAAACTGCAACAGCAGGCACAATTCTATGGTTCTTGTAACCCTAACCCTAGCCAGGCATTAAAAGCATGCCGATTTAACTACCATTTAACAGCATTTTTCAGCTTCATGAAAATTTGCCTGAAAAAGACAGATTATTAAAGAAGATACATTTCCTAGAGATTTTAAAAACCGTTTTGATAGTTTGAGACTGATTTTTTTTGGTTTGAGGAAAAAAATCATCTTTGATGTTTGGAGGGCTTCTGAGACACCCTGCCGGAATGTACATTTGAAACCCTAGCTAGGGTTAGGGTTAGCATTCCCACAACAGGTAGAAGTTTTTTACTGTCAGTGCTGCATTCCGGGTCCCCAGTTATCTTTAGGATGAGTGATAATTTGCTCCTATCTGCACTTTTAGTTTTCGGACAGTTTTGGTCACCTTTTTGTATATTGCCCTATGCAGTGATTTTATCAAAAACTGAGCCAGATGAAAAGTGTGAAGAATATCTGTTCTAATGGGTAAACTCTATTCATTATGTCATTTAAAGTGCAGCCAAAAGTGCAGCAGCGGGCAAAATTCTATGGTTCTTGTAACCCTAACCCTAGCCAGACATTAAAAGCATGCCGATTTAACTACCATTTAACAGCATTTTTCAGCTTCATGATAATTTGCCTAAACCAGACATATTATTAAAGAAGATACATGTCCTAGAGGTTTTAGAAACCGTTTTGATAGTTTGAGACTGATTTTTTGGAGTTTGAGGAAAAAATTCATCTTTGATGTTTGGAGGGCTTCTGAGACACCCTGCCGGAATGTACATTTGAAACCCTAGCTAGGTTTAGGGTTAGCATTCCCACAACAGGTAGAGGTTTTTTACTGTCAGTGCTGCATTCCGGGCCCCCAGTTATCTTTAGGATGAGTGATAATTTGCTCCTATCTGCACTTTTAGTTTTTGGACAGTTTTGGTCACTTTTTTGTATATTGCCCTATCCATTGATTTTATCCAAAACTGACCCAGATGAAAAGTGTGAAGAATACCTGTTCTAATGGGTAAACTCTCTTCATTTTGTCATTTAAAGTGCAGCTAAAAGTGCAACAGCGGGCACAATTCTATGGTTCTTGTAACCCTAACCCTAGCCAGGCATTAAAAGCATGCCGATTTAACTACCATTTAACAGCATTTTTCAGCTTCATGATAATTTGCCTAAACCAGACATATTATTAAAGAAGATACATTTCCTAGAGATTTTAAAAACCGTTTTGATAGTTTGAGACTGTTTTTTTTGGTTTGAGGAAAAAATTCAACTTTGATGTTTGGAGGGCTTCTGAGACACCCTGCTGGAATCCACATTTGAAACCCTAGCTAGGGTTAGGGTTAGCATTCCCACAACAGGTAGAAGTTTTTTACTGTCAGTGCTGCATTCCGGGTCCCCAGTTATCTTTAGGATGAGTGATAATTTGCTCCTATCTGCACTTTTAGTTTTCGGACAGTTTTGGTCACCTTTTTGTATATTGCCCTATGCAGTGATTTTATGCAAAACTGAGCCAGATGAAAAGTGTGAAGAATACCTGTTCTAATGGGTAAACTCTCTTCATTTTGTCATTTAAAGTGCAGCTAAAACTGCAACAGCAGGCACAATTCTATGGTTCTTGTAACCCTAACCCTAGCCAGGCATTAAAAGCATGCCGATTTAACTACCATTTAACAGCATTTTTCAGCTTCATGAAAATTTGCCTGAACAAGACAGATGATTAAAGAAGATAAATTTCCTAGAGATTTTAAAAACCGTTTTGATAGTTTGAGACTGATTTTTTTTGGTTTGAGGAAAAAAATCATCTTTGATGTTTGGAGGGCTTCTGAGACACCCTGCCGGAACGTACATTTGAAACCCTAGCTAGGGTTAGGGTTAGCATTCCCACAACAGGTAGAAGTTTTTTACTGTCAGTGCTGCATTCCGGGTCCCCAGTTATCTTTAGGATGAGTGATAATTTGCTCCTATCTGCACTTTTAGTTTTCGGACAGTTTTGGTCACCTTTTTGTATTGTAGCGGCGAGGCTTAATAATAAGGCAGAATTAAGTGTTTCTGAGCTTTCCCAAATTAGGCCTCATTTCTCTGTTCATCTCTGTGGTGCAGCCACAGAGAAACCATTCATGCAAGATGTTTTCTTTTGATAAGGACAGCTCCCAAAGGGGGATGCACTTAGCTAAGCCTGGCTATCATGATCAATGGTCATCCATTGGTGCCTATCTGTCTAGGGAGTGCGAGTTGGACATCTGGATTGCATTCCTAAGTGTCAGGACTAAGTAACTCATATCTCACCTTGATCAACCAATCAGGGACTGGTAGGGCCGAGTAACCCACGTGGGACTCTGATGCCCATGGAACTTTCAGTCAATCAATGAGCTGAAGTTCCTCCAGGTAAAAACAGGCAACACAGAGAGCCTGTGAGATTCAGATTGAGATTCAACAAGATTCTGTGAGAATTCCAGGGCAGGACGGCCCAGGAGCAGAAGGCTCCCAAGGGCAGGACATTCTCGCAGCGCGCCTCCTGACCATCCTGAGACTCAGCCCGGACAACCACGGAACGGCCAGTGTGTCCGAGTGCCAGAACTTTCCTTTGTTCTAAGAGTCTAGAGTTGAGGTTGCCAGAGAGTAACCAGCAGCAGGCCTCGTGAACAGGTCGGAACTGTGGACAGCTGAATTACTATTCAGAACTAGCTCTTCATCAGGAACGAACCGGTCCTCTTCCTGACTTGCTGGGACCCACAGTCATCTTTTCTCCTGTGCACAAACTTTGCTAGTTAAAGCCAACACTAACTAGCCGGACAGTGAGCATCAGCAGCGCACCGTCGCAAGCCGCACAGCACAGCCTGGCACACAGCCAGAGAGCGCGGATTGGACAGCAACAGCCTGCAACTGTTCCTTTGTGCCCGCAGGAGATCTGAATCCCCAGAGATTGGATGAGTATTCAACTTCAATGCATTACAGCTCGAGAATTCAATTGTTATCCCAACCAGTTGATATCAATTTAATTCCTAAGAGTTATGTACTTGTTTGATTATCTAATGTAGAAGTTGTAACCAAGTTCACTTTACGAAACGGTCTTAATAAATGATATACTGAACGTATGACCTCTTGATATGTATAACTCTTTGTAACTGACCGAATATACCTTTTGTATTCTGATAACCCTCTCGATAAGATCTGTTAGGTTTATATGCATATTCTATGTATTAATAAATGTATCCTCGTGTATTAGTACCTGTGTGTGCGCGTTGTTTGAGTTATGTCGCATGGTTGGATTCTAAAGCCATCAAAAGAATCAACTTTGTGATTTACTGCTACAATTAATAATTGTCTCAGTAAATGCCCAAACCCTACAGAACTGGTGCCTTCAGAGAGCCACTATGATCTACATTATTTGGCGTCCCTGAACCGGTTTTCCCTACAGTATATTGCCCTATGCAGTGATTTTATCCAAAACTGAGCCAGATGAAAAGTGTGAAGAATACCTGTTCTAATGGGTAAACTCTATTCATTATGTCATTTAAAGTGCAGCCAAAAGTGCAGCAGCGGGCAAAATTCTATGGTTCTTGTAACCCTAACCCTAGCCAGACATTAAAAGCATGCCGATTTAACTACCATTTAACAGCATTTTTCAGCTTCATGATAATTTGCCTAAACCAGACAGATTATTAAAGAAGATACATTTCCTAGAGGTTTTAGAAACCGTTTTGATAGTTTGAGACTGATTTTTTGGAGTTTGAGGAAAAAATTCATCTTTGATGTTTGGAGGGCTTCTGAGACACCCTGCCGGAATGTACATTTGAAACCCTAGCTAGGTTTAGGGTTAGCATTCCCACAACAGGTAGAAGTTTTTTACTGTCAGTGCTGCATTCCGGGCCCCCAGTTATCTTTAGGATGAGTGATAATTTGCTCCTATCTGCACTTTTAGTTTTTGGACAGTTTTGGTCACTTTTTTGTATATTGCCCTATCCAGTGATTTTATCCAAAACTGACCCAGATGAAAAGTGTGAAGAATACCTGTTCTAATGGGTAAACTCTCTTCATCTTGTCATTTAAAGTGCAGCTAAAAGTGCAACAGCGGGCACAATTCTATGGTTCTTGTAACCCTAACCCTAGCCAGGCATTAAAAGCATGCCGATTTAACTACCATTTAACAGCATTTTTCAGCTTCATGATAATTTGCCTAAACCAGACATATTATTAAAGAAGATACATTTCCTAGAGATTTTAAAAACCGTTTTGATAGTTTGAGACTGATTTTTTTTGGTTTGAGGAAAAAATTCAACTTTGATGTTTGGAGGGCTTCTGAGACACCCTGCTGGAATCCACATTTGAAACCCTAGCTAGGGTTAGGGTTAGCATTCCCACAACAGGTAGAAGTTTTTTACTGTCAGTGCTGCATTCCGGGTCCCCAGTTATCTTTAGGATGAGTGATAATTTGCTCCTATCTGCACTTTTAGTTTTCGGACAGTTTTGGTCACCTTTTTGTATATTGCCCTATGCAGTGATTTTATGCAAAACTGAGCCAGATGAAAAGTGTGAAGAATACCTGTTCTAATGGGTAAACTCTCTTCATTTTGTCATTTAAAGTGCAGCTAAAACTGCAACAGCAGGCACAATTCTATGGTTCTTGTAACCCTAACCCTAGCCAGGCATTAAAAGCATGCCGATTTAACTACCATTTAACAGCATTTTTCAGCTTCATGAAAATTTGCCTGAAAAAGACAGATTATTAAAGAAGATACATTTCCTAGAGATTTTAAAAACCGTTTTGATAGTTTGAGACTGATTTTTTTTGGTTTGAGGAAAAAAATCATCTTTGATGTTTGGAGGGCTTCTGAGACACCCTGCCGGAATGTACATTTGAAACCCTAGCTAGGGTTAGGGTTAGCATTCCCACAACAGGTAGAAGTTTTTTACTGTCAGTGCTGCATTCCGGGTCCCCAGTTATCTTTAGGATGAGTGATAATTTGCTCCTATCTGCACTTTTAGTTTTCGGACAGTTTTGGTCACCTTTTTGTATATTGCCCTATGCAGTGATTTTATCAAAAACTGAGCCAGATGAAAAGTGTGAAGAATATCTGTTCTAATGGGTAAACTCTATTCATTATGTCATTTAAAGTGCAGCCAAAAGTGCAGCAGCGGGCAAAATTCTATGGTTCTTGTAACCCTAACCCTAGCCAGACATTAAAAGCATGCCGATTTAACTACCATTTAACAGCATTTTTCAGCTTCATGATAATTTGCCTAAACCAGACATATTATTAAAGAAGATACATGTCCTAGAGGTTTTAGAAACCGTTTTGATAGTTTGAGACTGATTTTTTGGAGTTTGAGGAAAAAATTCATCTTTGATGTTTGGAGGGCTTCTGAGACACCCTGCCGGAATGTACATTTGAAACCCTAGCTAGGTTTAGGGTTAGCATTCCCACAACAGGTAGAGGTTTTTTACTGTCAGTGCTGCATTCCGGGCCCCCAGTTATCTTTAGGATGAGTGATAATTTGCTCCTATCTGCACTTTTAGTTTTTGGACAGTTTTGGTCACTTTTTTGTATATTGCCCTATCCATTGATTTTATCCAAAACTGACCCAGATGAAAAGTGTGAAGAATACCTGTTCTAATGGGTAAACTCTCTTCATTTTGTCATTTAAAGTGCAGCTAAAAGTGCAACAGCGGGCACAATTCTATGGTTCTTGTAACCCTAACCCTAGCCAGGCATTAAAAGCATGCCGATTTAACTACCATTTAACAGCATTTTTCAGCTTCATGATAATTTGCCTAAACCAGACATATTATTAAAGAAGATACATTTCCTAGAGATTTTAAAAACCGTTTTGATAGTTTGAGACTGTTTTTTTTGGTTTGAGGAAAAAATTCAACTTTGATGTTTGGAGGGCTTCTGAGACACCCTGCTGGAATCCACATTTGAAACCCTAGCTAGGGTTAGGGTTAGCATTCCCACAACAGGTAGAAGTTTTTTACTGTCAGTGCTGCATTCCGGGTCCCCAGTTATCTTTAGGATGAGTGATAATTTGCTCCTATCTGCACTTTTAGTTTTCGGACAGTTTTGGTCACCTTTTTGTATATTGCCCTATGCAGTGATTTTATGCAAAACTGAGCCAGATGAAAAGTGTGAAGAATACCTGTTCTAATGGGTAAACTCTCTTCATTTTGTCATTTAAAGTGCAGCTAAAACTGCAACAGCAGGCACAATTCTATGGTTCTTGTAACCCTAACCCTAGCCAGGCATTAAAAGCATGCCGATTTAACTACCATTTAACAGCATTTTTCAGCTTCATGAAAATTTGCCTGAACAAGACAGATGATTAAAGAAGATAAATTTCCTAGAGATTTTAAAAACCGTTTTGATAGTTTGAGACTGATTTTTTTTGGTTTGAGGAAAAAAATCATCTTTGATGTTTGGAGGGCTTCTGAGACACCCTGCCGGAACGTACATTTGAAACCCTAGCTAGGGTTAGGGTTAGCATTCCCACAACAGGTAGAAGTTTTTTACTGTCAGTGCTGCATTCCGGGTCCCCAGTTATCTTTAGGATGAGTGATAATTTGCTCCTATCTGCACTTTTAGTTTTCGGACAGTTTTGGTCACCTTTTTGTATTGTAGCGGCGAGGCTTAATAATAAGGCAGAATTAAGTGTTTCTGAGCTTTCCCAAATTAGGCCTCATTTCTCTGTTCATCTCTGTGGTGCAGCCACAGAGAAACCATTCATGCAAGATGTTTTCTTTTGATAAGGACAGCTCCCAAAGGGGGATGCACTTAGCTAAGCCTGGCTATCATGATCAATGGTCATCCATTGGTGCCTATCTGTCTAGGGAGTGCGAGTTGGACATCTGGATTGCATTCCTAAGTGTCAGGACTAAGTAACTCATATCTCACCTTGATCAACCAATCAGGGACTGGTAGGGCCGAGTAACCCACGTGGGACTCTGATGCCCATGGAACTTTCAGTCAATCAATGAGCTGAAGTTCCTCCAGGTAAAAACAGGCAACACAGAGAGCCTGTGAGATTCAGATTGAGATTCAACAAGATTCTGTGAGAATTCCAGGGCAGGACGGCCCAGGAGCAGAAGGCTCCCAAGGGCAGGACATTCTCGCAGCGCGCCTCCTGACCATCCTGAGACTCAGCCCGGACAACCACGGAACGGCCAGTGTGTCCGAGTGCCAGAACTTTCCTTTGTTCTAAGAGTCTAGAGTTGAGGTTGCCAGAGAGTAACCAGCAGCAGGCCTCGTGAACAGGTCGGAACTGTGGACAGCTGAATTACTATTCAGAACTAGCTCTTCATCAGGAACGAACCGGTCCTCTTCCTGACTTGCTGGGACCCACAGTCATCTTTTCTCCTGTGCACAAACTTTGCTAGTTAAAGCCAACACTAACTAGCCGGACAGTGAGCATCAGCAGCGCACCGTCGCAAGCCGCACAGCACAGCCTGGCACACAGCCAGAGAGCGCGGATTGGACAGCAACAGCCTGCAACTGTTCCTTTGTGCCCGCAGGAGATCTGAATCCCCAGAGATTGGATGAGTATTCAACTTCAATGCATTACAGCTCGAGAATTCAATTGTTATCCCAACCAGTTGATATCAATTTAATTCCTAAGAGTTATGTACTTGTTTGATTATCTAATGTAGAAGTTGTAACCAAGTTCACTTTACGAAACGGTCTTAATAAATGATATACTGAACGTATGACCTCTTGATATGTATAACTCTTTGTAACTGACCGAATATACCTTTTGTATTCTGATAACCCTCTCGATAAGATCTGTTAGGTTTATATGCATATTCTATGTATTAATAAATGTATCCTCGTGTATTAGTACCTGTGTGTGCGCGTTGTTTGAGTTATGTCGCATGGTTGGATTCTAAAGCCATCAAAAGAATCAACTTTGTGATTTACTGCTACAATTAATAATTGTCTCAGTAAATGCCCAAACCCTACAGAACTGGTGCCTTCAGAGAGCCACTATGATCTACATTATTTGGCGTCCCTGAACCGGTTTTCCCTACAGTATATTGCCCTATGCAGTGATTTTATCCAAAACTGAGCCAGATGAAAAGTGTGAAGAATACCTGTTCTAATGGGTAAACTCTATTCATTATGTCATTTAAAGTGCAGCCAAAAGTGCAGCAGCGGGCAAAATTCTATGGTTCTTGTAACCCTAACCCTAGCCAGACATTAAAAGCATGCCGATTTAACTACCATTTAACAGCATTTTTCAGCTTCATGATAATTTGCCTAAACCAGACAGATTATTAAAGAAGATACATTTCCTAGAGGTTTTAGAAACCGTTTTGATAGTTTGAGACTGATTTTTTGGAGTTTGAGGAAAAAATTCATCTTTGATGTTTGGAGGGCTTCTGAGACACCCTGCCGGAATGTACATTTGAAACCCTAGCTAGGTTTAGGGTTAGCATTCCCACAACAGGTAGAAGTTTTTTACTGTCAGTGCTGCATTCCGGGCCCCCAGTTATCTTTAGGATGAGTGATAATTTGCTCCTATCTGCACTTTTAGTTTTTGGACAGTTTTGGTCACTTTTTTGTATATTGCCCTATCCAGTGATTTTATCCAAAACTGACCCAGATGAAAAGTGTGAAGAATACCTGTTCTAATGGGTAAACTCTCTTCATCTTGTCATTTAAAGTGCAGCTAAAAGTGCAACAGCGGGCACAATTCTATGGTTCTTGTAACCCTAACCCTAGCCAGGCATTAAAAGCATGCCGATTTAACTACCATTTAACAGCATTTTTCAGCTTCATGAAAATTTCCCT